>NC_088295.1:41571930-42963792 GCF_032854445.1 Liolophura sinensis
TATAGAGCTATATAGTATATATATATATATATATATATATATATATATATATATATATAATATGGCTATTGTCGTATATGAAGGTGATCGATAAAATGAACTTTTGTTACATCAAGATTCATATTAATTTATTTTATCATGTATTACATTTTAACTGACGAGTGAGAGTCGAAAGTCGGACATCTATATCTTAGTACATACACCACCAGTTTCACAACCTCAAATCAAATACGTAGGTATTTAAACTTAAGTCAAATACGTAGGTTCTCTTCAGCATCGGCTCTAAAGTATAGGTAATTTAAATCTGTCCGTCAAAAAACCGGAAGCGCCATAAAAGATACTACTAGACATGAGTTCAACTCAAGCCAATGTCCTTTTTTCTCTCTCATTTGGCATTAACTATGCACTGTGTGCAAAAGTACACTGATTTGGTTGGTAGTTTTCTAATAATAGCTTTTTATTCTGCAGAATGTGACTAAAACACACATGGATATGGCATCCGGCTTGTACTCTCAGACTTTCTGATGTATGATATGTCCACGCCACTCGCGCGCTCTTTTGTTCTTCTGTACCAAAGTTGACCGCGAATCATTTATTCTAAAGTGCCTTGTCGGTGCTGTAGGAAATCAGTTTATGGATTAATGAATCCGGAAAGTACCTTGACCTTGCGTTCACATTTGGCGCAATCCACAACGGAAAGCTTCGTTGATTTTCCTTTGGGCAAATGTTTACATGCAGAGATTTCACCAACAATTCCATTAATTGAGCACAGTTGGCCAAGTCAACGGTCGCAGCTAAGCAAATACAACTGGCAACTGAGCAAAGCAAGTATCCAAAGAAACTCTGCGTGCAATAGGGTGCAAATAGAAACATGGACAACGCATGCAAGGTTGATGGTTTTAAGCTTGTGGTTTACAAGCCGTCATTGATTCAGCTCAGAAGAAACCATTATGGACTGCCGGTCAACCTAACCCATGTAATGCAGTACGAGTACAAGACTGGTCACTGGTGTGGTAAGTCGAGAAGCTGTAAAAGATCAAAAAAGAAAGAAAGAAAGGAGCTACACTTACTTCACTTAACACTTACCACTTAAAATGGGAATACCAATGTGTTAAAAATCTTGGACACCCTGGGAGTTCGTCCAAAGTATTGTTCATTACGGAACTGAGTTAATATATGTATATATGTATGCTTGGGGTTTAACGTCGTACTTGACAAGTTTCAGTCATATGACAACGAGGAGTCAATTGGGTGCTTGTATATATATTGTGTCTTCTTGTGGCAGGATGAGTCCACGCCGTCAATGAAGCATCATTCCGGAGACCCCTTACATTACACCCCACCAAGTCACATTATACTGACACCGGGCAAGCACTCATGCTTCCTTCCTCTAATCTCTCAGTGCTGAGAGCTAAGCCAGGCAGCAACAAGTACAATTTTTAGTCTTTGGTGCTTGGCCTGACCCGAGTTTGATCCCGGGGTCTCCCTACTTCGAGGTGGACGCTCTAGCCATTAGGCTACCGAAGCAGAGTTAATAGACCTGTGATTAAAATACTCCAGAGTAGGTTGTATCCTAATGTCAAATACTTTTCTGAATATAAATATGCATTGTTACTTCAGTCTAAATAAACTCAGATAAAGCCAGAGTATACAAGCAAGGAATTTTTTATTTATCTATTTGATTGGCGTTTTATGCCGTACTCCAGAATATTTCACTTATACGACAGCAGCCAGCATTATTTTGAGAGGAAACAGGGCAGAGCCTGGGGGAAACCGACGACCATCGGCAGGTTTCCGGGCACATCTCCCCATGTACGAATGAAATATTGTATACCGTAATCAAACCCGGGTCGGGTCAACACCAGACTTGTAGACTGGTATTTGTTGCTGCCTCGCTTGGCACCCAGCGCTGAGAGGTGAGAGCAAGGAAACAGGCCTGATTGGCCCGGTGTCAGTATAAAGTAACTGAGTGGGTGTCATGTCTGGTGTCTTCGATATGATACTTCAATGGCCGTAGCACTTTCGAGGCATGGACTCGTCCTGTCACAAGCAGACAACAGTATATGCATACACACATAATGATTCCTCATTGTCATATGACTGGAAAATTGTTCAGTATGACGTAAAACTCCAAGCATACATACATACATACGCACTCGCACACGCACCCACACACATACATACCATAATCAAAATGGTGTATATCAAGTATAACCTGTTAATGGTGTTAGCAGCGGCCAACCATGCTATTAAAGCACGGCATATAGAATGAGTGAGTGCTTGAGGTTCAACGTAGCACTTAACAATTTTTCAGTCATATGACGACGAAGGAATCATTAGAGTGCATGTACTGTGCCTCTTTGTTGCAGGAGGGATTTCCACCGCTCTTTTATCTAATGCTGCTTCACTGAGACGCCTTACCGAAGGCAAGTAAGTGGCCCCGCCCTAGTCATTATACTGATACCGGTCAAACAGTCGTTGAACTATCCCCTTCATGCTGAACGCCAAGCGAGAGAGTTAAAACTTCCTCTTTTAAAATCCTAGGTGTGACTCGACCCCGGATTGACCCTGGATCTACCTCTCCCGAAGCGGACGCTCTACCAAATGTGCTACCTGGGCCGGTCGGCATATAGAGAAAGACAAACTATTAGCGGAATACCCAATAATCGTTTATAAATGAGGTATAATCTTTAAAAGCAACTGTGTACAAAAAATGTACAAGATGTGTACTATATTAATTGTAGCAAATTGGTACAGGAACATCTTTGCACTGAGTGAAAAGTTTGGGCCAAGTGACTAAAAAATCTGAGTTTAAAATTGTACTGATTCAACTCACAAAATTGAGCCAGATGATCAGATCAGCTGAGACATGAAAGACTTTAGTGTTTGATTGGTGTTTTACACGGCAAATAGGAATACTTCACTTATGCGAAGACGGCCAGCAATATGATGGGAGGAAACCCAGGTTACTGACAAACCCTTCCACGTATGACCTGACAGGACTTGAACACACAGCTACCACATTGTGAAAGGTTCCTGGATCATTTTGCTGGTCATATGACTTAGCTCACCTGGTCATATGACCAGCTAATCTGCTTATATGACACTTTCAATGTGTACCAAATTGTGTACCTGTGATACACATCTTGTTTACATATCGAGTTACACAAATCCGTGAGTACAACACAGTACACAGTTGCTATTTGAGAATGTAGCTCCCGTATACACGTATACACGTTCACATCCATCTTAATAAGGTCAGGTGTCCAATAGGTGTAATTGTCAATTTGTAAAATACTGGGACAGGTATCGGTCGAAATTTCTCAAGGTGAACACACCAGATGTCACCTATTATTTGCTAGTACAATATTTACTCAGCGCAGGTCATTGTAGTCTCTGTTCTTCCTCTGATGTTTTTTTAAATGATAATAGTTTTACGCGTTACTCGAGAATATTTCGCCAGCATTATGGTAGGAGGGAATCCCACGATAATCCGTCAGATGATGGCTGATCTTCCTATGTACAACCGGAGAGGAAGCCAGCATGAACTGGACTTGAATTGCGGCCACACCGTGATAGGCTCAAGAGTCATCGTGCTGTGGTACCAAAGAGGCCCAGTTCTTCCTTACTTTGACCAACAAAAATATAACCAAAAATTTTCTTCACAGTTAATAACCAATATATTCATTTATTTCATTGGTGTTTCACGCCCTACTCTTTATTAATAATTCACTTTATTTATATTATTTCATTGATTTTTAATAATAATTTTATTCGACGGCGGCCAACATTATGGTGGGAGGAAACCGGACAGAGCATAACTAATTGTCGTTAAGTCTGTACACAAGTTTAGTGGATCGTTGCAACTATTATCACCAGGATACTATGATGTAAAGGACAGCAGCACGGGGAGTAAAGCTAGAGTAGCGACGACAGTGTGATAAGTGGCAAATGGTCACACATACCCAGTGAACGTGAACAGCATACAGAGTAAAACCAGAGTAGCGATGACAGTGTGATAAATGGCAAATAGTCGCACATAACCGAAATTCAAATTCGGCTTCTTGTAAAAATACCCCAGATACGATTTTCTCTCAGCTGTCCAAGTAAATGCTTTGACAGTAGTAACTCGGACGCTCCTTACTACTAAGAATAAAGCAGAATTAGATGAAAGTGTAATGATGTTAAAACAAGATTAGTAGACGTCACTGGAATTACTCAAAAGACTGTGCAGCCGTCACAAAGCACGTTTTGGAATTCGGAACTAATCGTTGTTTTCCGGTCGGCCGTCAGTTACCCTAGAGTTCACACTGTATTTAACACAATTATGTCACACAGACTTTACTAAATATGTTAAACTAAAAAAACTTATAGCTGTTCAATAATTTGAAAATCTGATATTTTGTACAAATGTCTTGTGGTGACAAATACTACTGAGCGGCAAATAATCGGTTTCTCTTTAGAATAACACGTGAATGAGGGCCCAATCCCTTGGCTGTCGCCACATGAAAGCTAATTAAACAGTAACTCGTGGCTGTTACGCCGCATTGCGTAAGTCCGAGTGTTGACCAAATAGAAATCAGAATGAACAAATACTTTACATGATAGGCCGTGTTAACTTCAGTAAGCCGAGGAAATCCGATGCTTTTCGAAATGCCGATAAAAGTACACGTATACCAAGAACTGACCCAGAAGCATGAAGAGGGAGGTGGGCAGTAAGGGACAGGAGGCGCCGATTACAATAACCAGTACAGCTAGGTATTAGTAGTTGACCAGCCACTGTGGACAGCTTGACATTTACAATTTAAACCTTCAAACGCTCTTCAAAGACCTGAGCAACGCCTTGTGTTACAAAAACGCCATTGGTTAATCAATATAACGTTTTTACGCTTGTTGAAATTATTGAGCACGAAACATGAAAGATTTTTGTGGAGATGAGACAGGAGCTATGTGTAAATGAGAAAAGGTGATAAATAGTACAAGCGTGAGTATAACGCCATTCAGTGCGTGATTTATTTTATGACATACCAAACCCGCGAAGGGAGACACTATCTAATTACGTATATGATAGCTCACCAAGAAGCCATCCCTTGAAGTTATAAAGTATTGTTGATCTGACCAAGCCCAAGATTACAGTCGTCAGGGCTTTTTCAGATGAAATCGGAAGATCAAATGATCTGTGCAAAGCGGACAGTACAATAAACCATATCGTAACCAGAAAGTGGAAGATATTGAACTGAAATAGTAACGCCTGAATAAACTGTACATGCCGCTCGTCTATTGTACAGTACTTTTTTGCGGACGCCCATGTTATTGCATATGTGATCCAAAATAGTTGCCTAACATTTCTGAAGGGCCACATGATACAGTAGGCCATTTATTACCGTTAGGGATAAAGAAGTTCGAGCTCGAAAAATCCCCTACTGACGTGGGCAGACGTTGTCCCTGAAAGAGGGGCATAAATCATTGTTACACGCTTCCAATACCTGCAGTGTATTGCTATGTTTTCTGATAAAAAGCCTTGTTTTTATTTCATTTTTACGGGTCGAAATATCTTGAATACAAATGGTGCAAGAGAACGATATCCTTTTATATAACTTGATCACTGACTGCAATCGCGGTTCTGTGTCGCGTATACAAGCTACTAGTAAACTGTGTTGGACTAAGCTTAAAAAGAAAGAAACAGTCGACACATTATTGATCATCAATGCCAGACCACATCACAGTAAAATTGATAGGTTAAAGAATGGCCCTAATTAGTGAACGACACGGGTGTCAGTCCTTTCTTGAGGTTGGACAATGGTGTTGACGAGATCCATCCTTGTTTTTATAGAATCCTTCTCCTCATCGCGATGGGAGATGACTTTGAGAAGACGGCTATAATTATGATCAGCGTGAATATTCTGTTCAGTAGAAATCAAGCGCGACGTCTTCAAGGAAAGACGGCTTCCACTTGAATAGACACAACCACATAGTTTAGATGATTAAAATGATAGATTGGTTAAGTTGTTGATATCCCTATTTTAACCATTTGTGTGAGACAACTCAGATGTGAAGATTTTGCAGGGTCTTCATCACGCGGCCTTAAATTAAAAATAATTCTTAAATCTAATCCTTTTTAGTACCACATGCCTGAATACGACTTTGAACAATGTGTTTGGTAGACATAGTTTTTCAGGAGTGCAGATGCACCTAATAAACAAAATTAAGATAACTCTTTTATAGTACAGACTGCTGTCTCATTAATTCTACACGAAACTGTGTAACTGTTTGAAAATTTTAACGTATGAAGTAGACATAAGAATTATTTTAGCTTCTGTATTTCCAAAATTGTTAAGGCAAAAGAGATGTCCTTAACTGTTTGTACACAGATCAAGTCAACAAAAGAAAAATGATACTAGTCCTCGACTACTGGAATATCAGCGAAACAAATACGACACCATCTGGATTCTCGTGAGGCATTTCTAAATCTACCAACATCGACTGCGAGCACTTCTATTACTACCTAATTTAGTATACTCTTTTCAATATTCGGACAAAGTAGTTAGTAAAATACGTACTTCTGCATCAAGACTGACTTTATATTTACAGTATAGTTAATATACAATCCTACATTCGAAGTACACACAAGTTTTAAAAGCAAAGATTCGTAGAATACTTTAAGATTCACATTGGCTTCCAGATTAGATTTCGTTTATCATTTTTTGGTAACAGTTATTCTCCACGGCACTATATAGTCATGTCAGAACCATGAATTCTTTATTTGACTGAGCTCTATGTTCACTATACTATTAAAAATATAAAATTAAGAAACAGCTACCACGCACCCTTGTTACACCTGATTCGATAACATACAAATGCATATAAGCTCAAAACATGGTGCTACGACCATCACAATATGTATATTTGACTTGTCTCTGCGCAGAATTACCTAACAGTTCTGATGAAGCAGAAAGTTTCTGTTAAAGGTAGGACAGGTGTGTGTTAACAAAGATACTGATAAATAAACCATTCACACAAAACCGGTAGCTTAATGCTATTTATTCAGTGTGGGACCTTTTAGGGTGAATTTCGTTCTCTGCACAAGTCATGTATATGGTCGCAAATTTGCTGATAGAATATATAGATAGAGCGAAGCGAACAAAATACGGGAACCGGAATTATATAATGTAAGTCTGAAATGCAAGTGTTAAATGAGCACTAAGTGTTTAGAAGCAATAAAGATTGCAGTTATGAGTGTTAAGTGAGCGCTTAATATGAAAAGAAATACCGCTGGTTTAGCTTAATTAGTAGAATTATTTGCTTCAGGACATGGGGCATTTGACAGACAAGTGTCACCAAACGATGGTTCCCAAGGAGTCATTTTCGGATTACTGTCGCAAAAATTTGTCAAACTGAAGACGACCAAAGTTGGTAGTGTGGCCAGTTACAAAAAACACATTGACATTCATGCAAGTTAAGCCTAAGGCTGTATATATTCGTTCACTGCGTATGTGATACAGTTTGATACAAAGAATGGTGGACTATTAACTAATCTAGATATGACTACCATCTCAATCATTGACGTTAAGACAGAATTCATTGTTTCCCCCCTGTACCGTCTGTCATTCGTAAGTTTTCGATAAATATTTAAAAGCCGCAATGATCTTGCGTAGTTCTACTTCCCTTTATGTAGATGCTTAAAGGAGGCTGGGGTATGGAATGGCGCTCATTAGGCCGCCTGACTCAGGTACCAGGAATCGATCGTAGACGAAGGCATACCAGTATTGTGGCTCCATTGTTGTAACAGGTTCGCCAATGAACTATAGTGCGCGCAGAGCTCAATCGAGATCTTGGTGATCGGAGTCAAAGTTTACCTGTCTACAAGGAAACCCGACGGATTCAGTCAGGTCGACAGGATAGGCGAGCTTTACTCACTCATATGTGCTGTGGGTTATCTCGCTGTACAAGTCACCGGATATCCCCACCGATAACCACCTGGAAAGCACACGGAGTAGTCCACTTTTCAGACCTTTGGAACAGTTGCCGTTTTAATTCATTGGTGGGGGGATTAATCCATAGAAACAATGCCCTCATCTCGACAGCAAAGGCAAAATGTCATACGAGTTTTGGTCCGTTGCGGTGGAATGGCGTAAGGAACACAGGAAACGTAGCAATACAATTGGAAAGTACAAAGTCTCGGCCTTGGTAATATTTTGGTTGGGAGCAAAGGCCCAGTGGTGACACAAACGTCATTAGTTTGCTTATGACGACCTTGAAAGTGGTGTGAAGCACCCGATCGTAGTGCCTGACCACTCGTTTTGGGCTCACCAATGTTGCGGCTGAGAGGCGGTTTGTTTAACGGTTATAAGAAGTAATTGATGTAATAGTACAGTGTGACTGTGTTGTAACCAAAGGCCCAAACGAGACCCGGATCCTGCTACTCAACCATGCACGAGGCGTTCAGTTCACCAACAGTATTTAGAAGACCAATGTATTAAATACATTTGGATTTGTACAACTGGACAAATAATCATCAAGATAGAAAAGTCAAACATAATTTACACTGTTTTTCATTCTCAGAACGAAATAGCAGATTTTGGCCACATAAACAAGTACAGGTAAGTTATATTTTGTATACAGGATACAGAACGTGTACTATAATATTATAGTGTTATGGTACTTAAACATTTCTTTTTATTGCATTGTGGTACAAATTAGTTCAAATATACTTCTACGTTTTACGAGGTTATGGGTACTTGTTCTCGGTCCTATCAAGCACTAAAACTTGTTGAGCTACCGAGTTTCCATAAAACAGATACGAAGTACCATTAATAATGCTGAAGTCAATCCGGAAAGTAGTATTTGTATATTATCCCTTGATGATTGCACTCATATTTCATGCATTGTGCCTCTTTGTAATAAATAATACAACAGAGAGAATACTGTTTAAAGCCGAATTCCAGCAACGGTATATGAACATACTCTTATCAATGGAAGTTTGTTTGTTTCCTAAAGTTTTAATATCGCCTTCCACACTATTAGGTCACGTCAAGACATGGTATCTGTGTAAAGCATACCGGTCCCATTGCTGACATATGTATACTGTTGCCTCAGGGGAACACCATTCAAAACGGTTTGTTCCCTTATGCTGTGCCCCTATTAAGCTAGGAAAGTATGAAGATTGCGTATTTTAAGGGCTAAGGTATAACCATATTCTGGAATGAACCTCGAGTCTCCTGGTTAAAAGACTTGTGCTATTATACACATATTCCGTAAGTGTATATGCTATTCTGTATATTAAACATTTATGTACAAGTGCTTACAGGGAATCAGCACTGAATAAAGTAAAGAAGGTTTTTTGATTGTGTTAACTGGATAACACCTATGTCCACAATGCGGTGGGCACAATGAACGCTATTGCGGTTCAAGGGGCTTTCGCGTTAATCGTCTGGATTTTGTTTTTCCATCGACCCGTGACCTTTTGCTCTATTTAAGCACAATAAATATTTAACGTGAGAAGGGGAAGTTACTGAGAAAGGCTGGTCATGGCTGACGTTTCGCCTAATGATTCGGAGTTACTGTTGCCATGTGGTAAATTACTACACTCTTCAGACCTGAATGAAGAATGCCAGCGGTGCATATCAGTTAATTTAATTAGCGACAAATATAGCAGACACTTACGGTTTGACCCGTTTTGAATATACAGATGTCTTCAAATTGAGTCGACCGAGTCTTTCGTTGGGTCAGTAAGGTGCTCTGGTAAAGTCTCTTGATATTTTGATTTAAGCATGCTCATGACAATGAAAAAGAATAACAATCCAGATAAAATGAAGTAAGAATAGCTTGTTAATGTTTCAAAACATTTCATATAGAAGGCGTCACAGTTATCCTCCAGTGTAGGAAATATTTCCTTCATCTACTTTATTGTATTATAGGCGTCTAAAATTAAAATATTTTTCTTGGTTGGTATATTTGCCTAAATCTTACATGAGTTTGTATCCGTGAACGACGAGGATAGGCCCCTTTTGTGACAAGACAATCTTACCTGGATAGCAATATGCCTTGTTATATCCTGTGTACTGTGTACGACTTTAATCAAAGCTCAAATTGGTTCTCAATGACTAGTTCTTCAAGAATATTCAATCAAACGCCTTCATTGTCATTTTTTTAAATTATAATTCTTTAATTATAATTCTCTAAAAAGGTCTCTACGACGAAGCGTCCAAAACATTTGGAACTATACTTCATAATAATTATAACTCTGCCTAACATGGGGTTATAGGGTTGGAATGTACATCGTGCTGAATGAAATTGTCACGTTTTATGTAAGAACAACAAGTAAAAGCGCAACTGAGTTACATATTATTAATTAAGACATCTTTTGGTAAACTAGCACGGTACACCATTTAAGACAGTGAATAATTACATGCAACAAGAACATTCCTTGAGTATTTTCGATTCACAGTGAACTGCTGACTACATCTCTTAATCTGTCCTGGTCCTAATTTCGTATATTTTAGTTCTCTGGCGGCTTATATTTTGTATTTTTGTTTTGGAAGTTGGTCTCGTGATCATTGACCTGGTAACCTGGAACCTTCATTATGGTTGACTTAAGGGGTACAAATGTTTGTCACAACGCCTGGATCAGTGCTGATATTCAGGTGGCCAATCTACAAGGAAAAAACATTGAAAATTACCTTCTGACTTGTTCATGAAAAAGTCAGGGATGGCTTCAGTCATGCGATAAACGTCGAGACATCCAACCAATTATTATTTTCCCAAGCGTCCATTAACAAAATATGAAAACGTTTTCCATTGGCAGAATGTCTGCCTAAAGTCACGTATGACTAGTTGACCTGATAAGTTTATACAAAACTTGACTATCAATTAAGTGCGAGACACTAAAGCTCATGGGTCAAAAACTCTCCAGGCGAGCATAACAAATGTGACACAGTAGCTGCTGATATCTTTGAATATTTAGCATGTGCCGCTGGATTCCGTATCTACTCATGCCATGAGAACAAACTATACATGATCATAACATGTGTAATGGTGCATGTTAATGGTGTCATGTTATACCAAGTACACAAGATCAGCTCATATGGGAATATAGGACACCATGGAGGAACACGAAACATCGTGTTAGTAAGCCATGTGTACCATGTGTAAAAACAATACTTGAACCTAACCACAGCATCTCCATGTATTCGCATTTTATTTCGATGAGCCCAGTGCTGGACGAAGTGTACATTTCAGAATTAAGTCCACAAACCGAAATGAAAGTGTTTCCAATCTCAATTTCGCAAATATATAATTACTAGAACTGACATCATAATATAATAAAAGTACCAGTATGCAATTTGAACGACAGTTAATTATTGGGATGTACCAGTCGTAATTAGTCTTCAGTACCAGTAGTGTATGATTTTTACATCATGCGTATTGTGTGACGATTTCAGTCAACGTCACAAGTTATTACTTCAAAACCAAGTGTGTCATGGTTATTCCATCAAAAGCCTGCACTCTAAGTTTCATAAGTTTAGAATGAGCATAATTCTCTTATAACTAGGCCCCTGAAACTGTAGCAATCTGCTGCATGATTGTATCTTACTTCGCTTAACCCGAGGCTAAAGGCTGTATATTGATCGTGTTGAATTAGATCGCCTCGTTGGATTTATGAACAGTTGCAGTCAAAACGCAACTGAGATATATATTTATGTTTGACAACTTACATTCTCACATGGTAGGCCTACGATGTGAATACTGATTTCACCCATTTGCCTAGAACATTCCTTGTGCCTTTCTAACACCACTGAATTCTGTTAAATGTGTTTCTTTACTTGATTCTGTCCTAATTTTGTACCGTATATACTTACTTAACTCTTTGGTGGTTTGTGATAAATGTCGTTTTAGGAATTGGCCACATACGATGGCTGGTATACGATGTCTGTTTCGACGCATAGATTTTATTTTGATTCTTCATATTCGTAATGGCTTCTTCTCCCGTTGTAGGTGAGAAGGTAGTGTATTGTGCTCGGGCAATTCCGGTTGCCTTCCATGAGTTTGTTGGCGCATAAATGAAATAGTTAGTCTCAGCTAATGGATATAAAAAGTAATAACTGATTGATCTTAAGACTGGTGTCACAAAGTTATGCCCTGACTTCCGTGGAAAATGGGGTAGGAGTTAGTTATGTGTGATAAAGTATAGAATCTCCTAAAAATATAGCAGCAAGTAGTAAAAATGGTTTAGCTGTACACGTGCGTAATAACAACTTAGTCTTTCGCCTTACAGCGAGGTAGTGAATCAACACGGGTGAATTCACCTCTGAATGACCGTCCATACTTAATGCTTTGTTTTGCGTTCGGTGGAAGTGGATTTATTGCAACTCCCTAACCGACTGAATAGGGTATAAATCAATAGTCTATACCAAAGGCTGTATCACGATTAGCAATAGTTTAATATTGGCTGCAACCACAGGACCACGTCATTTCTGGGTCGAATTCACGGAAAGCAAGGTTGGTTCACAAGGGTTACGTTACCCGGTGGATGGTTCATTGTGCCTCTAACAGAATGAAGAATACAGGGCTGTTGAAATTTGGATTGGCCGCAAAATCCAGCAATATGTAGACTTCTCTACGGTCAAGATTTTACAATAGCAGCTTTTACCGCCTTATAATGAAGCCATATGCGCCTTAGTTTTTCATCGATTATGTCATAACCGTTTCAATGTCAATCTATCAATTGTTCTCATTTTCCGTTTGCTCTACCATTGGGCGTAGTGTGCACTTCCTGCGTTAAAATCTCAATGGTTTATGATGATCAGTTAACACAGAGTTTGTAACATTCTATCCTGGTTGAACGGAAACTTGGCATATATGTTAGAGACAGTATTTAAATGGGGGTTGGGGTTTATTTTTTTCGTTCTATTGACCACTAATAAATTATTGTCGTTTGCAGATGTCATCGGAACTTGCGCTCTGCATGCATTTTCTTGAAACCTTTCGTTTAGTGTCGGAAACAATTTTTACTTGTGGAGGAAATTTTTTTTATGGCTTAGTGGTCCTACATATCATTGACATAGTCCTAAACAGAGGTAAATGACTAGTACTTTTTATTACGTCTTGTTATATCTGAGCGGAAATTTATTTTGCCCGATCGCTATAAGGTAAGCTGTAGAGAAGTGAGCGTCAATGAACCGAAGATTCATGGTTTGAACAGAAGGCATTTCGAGTTGCTGAATGAAGTAGAGAAAATCATCACATAAATACACAGTAAATTACTGTACTTCATTTTGCCTTGGTCCCATTATTCGGGAATTATGTCGTGAACAACTGCTTCGCAATATACTATGACGGAATTTTTGTGGGTTTCTTTAATTATTTGTTTGATTGGTGTTTTACACAGTACTCAAAAATATTTCATTTTCACTTAGCCAGCATTATGGTGAGGGGAAACCGGGCACAGCCCAGGGGAAACCCACAACCTCTCGCAGGTTGCTGATGGACCTTCCCTCATACTGCCGGAGAGTTTGTGGATTTAAAGGAAAGGTGTGATTTGACAGCTAGGCTTTAGATCAGGATAAGTTAGCAACACGGGATCTGTATAAGAATGTTTCCTTTGGCCTATTCTTATTGGGAGGCCTTCGGCGTTTTTGCCCCTACGTGCGAACATCACGTGTTTTAGCACAACCCTCACTGTTTGTTTGTCAAGTACGGAAACAGGACTGTGTTCTGATCGATTGCGTGTATTTCTATGGTTACTTAGAATGTGTAGCTTCCCTGCACTATCCGATAAAGACTTGGAAAAAACAATTGATTAAAATAATGTACCTTGGTCACGTATTTCTCAAATATGTTATAATATGTCCTTGTATGTGGCTCTGGAAGTCGCTCACGAGCTTAACTTCCTTTAAAAGAACCTCCGTCATCTCAACGCAGGATTCTCGATTATTCCATTTGGTAATACAACAGATAACCTAGCTAATCTCGAACACGTTTTCTCCTAGGATAATAAATGTTGTGGTGACGGTTGGTGGGGTTTGGGTGAGGCAAATAAAATGTAGTGCTGACTTGGAAAACCGATCACACGAAATGACACAAAAATAGTGGACCGCTGAACCTAGGAGCGTAGCAACGCCACGATAGCATGGCAAAATACATTGAAAAAATGGACCAACGCACGTGATGAAATAAACAGTTGCCCAGATTACCTGCAAGCTAACATATCAGCGACAACTGTGATGTCAACCGCTATGTATTTAGTTAGACGATCTAACATTGTTATAATTGGTTTGCATTGAATCCTATGTGTCCATTTTGCAGACCAGTTACCACGTATTAATAATGGGAAATAACAAAGCTAACTTGGATGGCACGGAACCCAAAAATTAAACCTTATCACATTGTGTCCACGCACTGCATGCTGTCAGTGATCAGTAGATATGTATATTTACTGTACTTTTTATGTTCTATACCTTCTGGAGCAATTGTACTCTTGCCCATTGTAAATATCTCGGCCAAAATTTTGCAAGTGTATTGAACTGGATAGAATTTTAGACAGACACCACTACAGGATTCTCATCAACTATTGATATGTACATGTATTGGGACAATTCATGTGTTGATTTTTCCCACTGCCTTTGTTCGTCAAAGCCTTGGTTGCGTTCGAAAGGGCGATTGTGCTATCATACATTCGTCGAGGGCCATTTGTCCTCCGTCAGTGTTACATGAAAGTTCGTACGTCAAACACGTGGGAATCTTTGTAACATACCAAAGGTCGGTGGTTTTCTCCGGGCAACCCAGTTTTTTTCTTCATAAAACTGACCACCATCCAGTATTTTTTTCAGCATCAATCAAATCAAATACATGACACACAATAGTCAAGACGAGATCGTCTAACGTCAAAACACGGTATGAACATTTTAATCTCAAATGCCTGCAGCCGACACATCTACAGCGTATGATCTCAACACTCACCCCGATAATACACCTGATTACATTGCTAGAAATATTCCCTAATCGATATTGCTTGCTGAGATTTAATTTTACACAGTTATTAATAGAAAGAAGACTAGCTATGACAAATGTCAAATGGATTATGCTGCAGAACAAACATATAGTGTATCATTCCCTGATGTATCTTGAACTTGACAACACGGTGTATGGTAAAATAAAGACACAGATCAGTTTGTCCACTGCAACTTATGCTCTCAATCCCAGAGACGGATTAGACCTGCATGACGTTAGCGTTTGTGAACATTTCAATTAATAGGCCTACCTTTAAGTCAATGCTCCCTTAAGTCAATGCACCCTTAAGTCACTGCACGGCCATGGAACTGTTTTACACCAGAAACATGACACGACTGGTGTCACCTTTTGGGTTGTCTGAAGCATGATTAATGTTAAAATCTCGCGTTTTCTATTGTCTGGGTGAGAGGTTTCTTTTTTGATTTTTCGACACTACAAAAAGTTGTTGTGCAAATATTATAAGTGAACTCATTAGGTGTTTGCTGCAGTCGGGCTTACTTAGATACTAACGATTGCTTCAAACATATCGTATTTCTATCAGAAAAAAGCACTTATAAATGACATTAGAACTGCCCGTGGAGAAACACATGCTGGTTTGATTGCCTCCCTATATTATACGTCACACTTCTTTATTTTCCTCGTGATAAGTGACAACTTGTTAGTTAGACCTATTGTCTTGCTAACAGACATACCTGGCATGACATAAATATGACTATGTGCAGAGCAAGTAACAATACTTAAACATTTTTCACATTGCTTTAGGTTTTACTTGCCTGGCTTTCTCAATGAAGAGTTTATGCTTGGTTTACGATGTCTTTTTCTACGCTTGGATTAAATTTCGTTGAAAACAAAGCACTTCCATTTGACTCGATCAAAAATATTGGACGACGAGAACGAAACATAATTGATTTCAATTTGTTGCCTAAAACGTGCCTGTGTCTTTCTGACATAGTTAAATCCATGTTGATATTTACTTTTCGTTTACATCATTCATTTATAGCTTTCCAATTTATCTTTTGGTTTGAATTTATGTTTTAATGACAACTTTATCAATAACATGATGGCACTTCATTTCATGGTGACATGGTCGAATATGATACCCTGACAGTATAATGTCAAGATAGAGGTTATATTATGTTGACTGAATATGGTTTGTTTCCATTACCTCTATTTCTTTCATACGTCATATGCATCATTTTCCAGTGCTATAAAGCAATCCATTGTTTTCAAAATGGGATAATCATTCAGACTTTTGCCTCCCTTCTCCACTACATTTTCTGAGAGGAGTACAGTTTGTACTGAAAGTAGAACAAGCCTGTATGCACACTTCCAAGAATAGTTAGTTTCGACTTCAAACACTGGGTTGAAAATAAAATATGGAACCGTAGATTGTCTTGGGCTGAGCATTTATATTCTCCCAGCTAACACCTCCTGTTGATTTAACCGAGTTCAACATACGCAAGGTATACAAAGCGATGGCCACAGTTGGACTGGTGCACTTTGAGTGGGTTATTATCTAGTCATCGAGGTCATTCAGTTTCCGAGCGTTTGTCATGTCGGTATCGAGTTTACGGATCAATGACATAGCAAATGGTTTTCCTGTAAGAGATAAAATGTTATATGTGGTGAAAGGCTATCCTGCACGCATTTGTTAGATACAAATATTCTCTGACAACAGTTGAGTTATATACGATGACATTTCGATTCGAATCACTGGTTGCGGTTATAGTTCATAATTTGTCTCCTTCCTTATGGTATTATTCTAGATCCTGGATCACCAAATCAAATCTACAATATCTGTTAGCGGAACTCCTCTGACAGCTCTACCAGTACCCATGGGTTTAATCATATTAATCAAAAAGGGGAATTGTAGGTCACTACGTCATTATATTAATTTCCAATCCATCAACTAATCTGCCACCAGTTTTAAAATCCTACAAACTTTCAACGGTATTACACATTTTATATTTTCACCTCTTTCACAACTTAAATGCAAACAGAAATGATTTCTTTAAATTTAATAAAAAATATGAATTCTTAGCGGAAGGGTTGACGATATATGCCCATTGGAAACACAGCGATTGTTTGTTACAACTCCCTCGCTTAAGGTTGAAATACTTCCAGTAGACAGGTGAGCAATGTTTCACAGACTGTAGGTATTTCTTTAAATTCCTTACTTTGTGTTATTTTCCGTTATGTTTCCACGTGATCCCTTAAAGAAGAACTCCAAAGCAAAAATTATCATACAAATTGCTGAAATTGACTACAAAAATGTTTCCTTTGAGGCAATGCCTCTATATGTCAACAGCTCTTGTAAACCAACAGCTGAAGTAAGTTCATGTTTTTCCCTTTTCGCTTCTTCACGTCATCAAGGGTATCATGTGACTTCAGTTTCTTCAGGCTATAGCTCTTTGAGCTCAGAGTATTCCCCGTCCACATATTCGTTCTCAGGAAAAAGTTACACAAAAGTGGGCCACCCTCAAATTCGAATAGCACAGGCAGCATATCCAATGGGCACTGTATTGTTTCTTTCCATACCAATAAATTTCCTCCTATTTTTATGAACTTGTATCAAAAGAACCAAACCAAGAGACTTCTACCGGTGTATAGCTACAGGTTTGTTGGCTTGAATTTGTTATTGCATATTAAATTTGATGACAGGACAGCATTTTTAGCGATTCTAGACCAGTCACGCCTTATAAATTGCATTTAACACCACTGTATATTTTTTTTACATAAATTCTGCTGAAGCTACTGTTTGTAACTTTCTATTGTTCAAGCATAACAGTTAGAATAAAACCCCAACTGAGGTAAATTGACAACAGGACGTATTTACCGGTTACGTCTGACCCTTGGCCAACTATCATACTGTCACTCACAGTGGTCGCTGCTCTAGGTTTGCTCTCTGTGCTGTAGTATTTTATACAGAATGTTTTGCATCTGAAAGTGTGAGGAAAATCTCTCCAAAATGTCCCGCAAAGCAAAGCAAGCCTCGCGAAATCTCAATCTGACCCGCTTATCCCAACGTCCGCTTGAAAGACATATCCCAACGTTTAGACACATACAATTAATGCATTTGGGTTATTCATATTATAAGCTTTTGACGCGTTTATCATTCCCTCACACAAAAGTCTGTATATGGGTTATTCATGACATATGTTACTGACAGGTCCAGCGACAGCACACAAACGATATGGATTTATTTGGTACTCAATTGAGCTTGTTGTTTATCGACATGTGTCAAGGGTGGACAGGAAGACTGGCAATACAGCATGATAAATGGCTCGCCATTCATCAAAATTTCATGCAGTTCTAATATATATCAAAGCCGTGGCTGTTTGTCTTGCATTCGTTCACCACTCGTCAACCCCTTAAGGGACATTCTGTGTTCATTACAAGAAGACATTAGTTTACAAAGATAGGTGTTATAAATATACCGGCCATAAAAGAACTATGAAGCTATATAAGCTTAAAAGTTGCATCAGTTTTCCAGGATTTTTAATTACTCGATGTGAGAAGGTCGTTGCAGAGCTGAGTTTCTGTGTAAACTAATTGCAGCGTTGTTTGAATGAACTAAAAAGGGACATCCGAATTGTGAAAGTTTTTTTTAGATTAGTTTTAATTAGTCCTTTGAAGTTTCCACCTAAGAGAAAAACTTGCCTAGCATGCACAGAGAAAAACTTTTCACCGCGGGGAGAGCTGTCTACCATGGGAAATATTTTTCTACCTCAGGGAAAACCTGTCAACCGTGGAAAACATTTTCATCCTGCAGAAAACCGATTGGAAGCCTTTCTTAGAAGGAGAAAAACTGTCTACCATGGAGAAAATTCGCCTACCATGCATTAAGCCTGTTTACCATGACGAAAGTCTCTTTACCATGGAGAAAACATTTCTACCATGGATAAATCCTGTCTACCACGGAGAACACGTTTCCAATGAAGAACACATGTCAACCATGGAAAAAAAAATATTTCCGCCATGGAGAAATGAAAAAGCCTGTTTACTATGGAGAAAATCTGTCTACCACTGAGAAAACCTTTCCAACCAGAATGTCGTTGTGACAGCCTCCCCACCGAAGATAAAATCTGTCTAGCATAATAATTTGCCTGCCATGAAGAAAACCTGTTTACTATGGAAAAATTTGGGCAAACATTTCACTATCAAAACCTATAGTCCGACATTCGCTTACTACTCGTAAACCATGAAAGGGTTTCCCAAGTCAATAATCGCATGACTCATTTCCAAAACAACCTGAAGCAGCAGTTCCCAAAAGAATATATGTAAGAAATAATTATAAATAAAAGCAAAAATAAAGTTGGTAACAAGGAAGAGTTAAACACGGGGAAAATACCCAACGATTTGATGTAATTATAACTGTGATTCCGCTTGTCCAACTCAGTGCACAGGGAACAAGCTGTTTCGCCGGCTCTTAACAACGAATTGTCATGTTTATTTGCTTTAGAGTAGTGTTTGTCAGCTATATATGAATAAAACATGATTGTGAGTTAATAGTATAGTTTTTACATTTACGACCGGAAAAAATGATAAATACAGGACACTACGGGCATGCGATTATTTTGTTGTCGGTCAGCAACCCAACTAACTTGTCTCAAGTTAGTGTCCAGGTGTCCGAACCAAAAACGGTAAGCTGTAACCGAGAGCCATTATACATTATTTGCGAGTGATTTGAGAGTGAATTTCTGCATAGCTTTTCATTTATTTCATTTATTTATTTGACAGATGTTTCGTACTTAATAATATTTCACATACGACGGGTCGGTGGCCAGTATAATGGTGGGCGGAAACCAAGCTGAATAGTATCTTCAGTTTTATAGTTGTACTACAATTGCGTTATCTTACTTAAAACTAGTGAGAAATACAAAATGTATAGGTAAATGTTCTGTTGCACACTGAACCAGTTTTATTTTTTCTTTACATATTTACATCACTTACACTGTATACGGCTTTAGTCTTTTGATTCGCTTCTTAATGTTTTAATGTTTAAAGGTTAACATTGAGAGCACTCCTCGACTAAGTGAGGAATAACTTGACCACACTTGCATATAGATGACTTGCATTAAGTTTGTCGCTTTGCATTTTGGGTAGCCAGGCCGCCATGTTAGAAGGCAACAATACCTATACATTATATAAGTAACAACACGGGCTCATATCACTCTGTACATGTAGTATCATATTCAAAAGAAAATTCCTGATCAAATACGTCCGATCGGGGACATCGTGAACTACCTTAACACGGCCCTCAAATTTAGTGGCAGTTGCTTATTATTTTGGCAGTGAAAGGTCTTCCATTTGGTGACCTTATATTGCATATCACAATAGCCTTTGAAATACGGACCAAACTCTGATCTTTTTCTATCGGTTTTGTTATAAAATTCACAACACACCAGGTGTTCAGCATGTTCACAGAATTTCAGCAGGTAGTTATGCAACCAACTGTAATAGCCAAATAATGACCTTCAATACCGCTTGCAGAAAATAGTACAGGGAAATATAACGTGTGGGCAAATTCAGCCGTATGCATGGGGTTTATTATTCAGGCGACTATCTCCGAGCCCAGCGGTGTGCCAGATGTAAGAGGACCTGAGCTTACTGCGGGAATTAGGAGCTTTGCAATCGTATTACGTTACCCACTGCACACAAACGCAATAGGGCGGGAGCACAACAAAATTTCATTAGCAGTTTGATTCAGCTGAAGTAGCCGCATTCAGCGGTGTTTAGAAACTGCCGATCGGACTAACAGTGCTTTGATATGTGAAATCAATAAGGCCTTAGTGACTCCATCGATGGGCAGGCTTAAAATGTCATATGAACAACGTCAACGAGAAGAAGCAGCGCAGGGAGGTCGGGTTCCCTTTAGGCGCGTTCAAGGTCTGATAAATCGTCACGCAAATTTTTGCCTAATTATATGCTTTGAGGGTTTATCAATGTACTGATAATAGGCTATGATTTGAAGGTAAACAAACCGAATTTACCTTTGACAATCCTTGGTTGCCCCCTAATGACAAACTAAACAATAACCATTGACAGGTTGATCACAGTTTGGAGAGTATCTAGTTAGTGCAGCCTTTTTCTTTTACTTTCAACATGTCTGTTGAAGAAAATTTGGCCAAGTATATATTGCCTGTATTATACCCAGGACGTCACAACCCAGTCGAGTTTAAAACCTTCTGAGAAGATTATAGTTGGTAAGCAATTGTGTCGGTACAAGCTTTGGGATTTAGCGAGTGAACTCAAATCTGTCTCGGTACACGAAATACAGACTAAGGTTAAACAACCCGTTAATTGCCTTGACCTGCTGCGTTGCGATGGACAGAAGGTATATGTATAGGTGAAGTCAGCAAATGAAAAGGTCGTAGGACATCGTTAAATTGTATAGCTATAAGTCACACAGTCGAACTTGAGTGAATCGTACCTTGGCAATGTGGTTTCTAGTCAATAATTATTTTTTATTTTGGATTTTTTTTTTAACAGATTGATTCCGACGACGCAGCCGAACTTTCCTACAAGTGACGAGGCAACGCTCTGTAAGAATGTCACTGGACCTTAACAATTACTCATGCTCCTCTATCGGACTTTTCCTGCCAGCCATTAACGAATACACATGGAGTACGGGCACAAGAGCCTTTCTTTACCTGGCCGGGATGCTATGGTGCTTTTTGGCAGTTGCCATTATTGCGGACATTTTTATGTGCTCCATTGAAAGAATTACCAGTAAGACTCGCATGGTGAAAATCGCTGACAGTGACGCGAAGGATGGATATCAGGTGTTGGAAGTAAAGGTGTGGAACGATACTGTGGCCAACCTGAGTCTCATGGCGCTAGGCACAAGTGCTCCGGAAATCATGTTGTCCGTTGTGGAAATTATCAAAAACCAATTTACTGCGGGAGAACTCGGCCCGTCCACCATTGTGGGCTCTGCTGCCTTTAATCTGTTGTGCATAACTGCTGTGTGCATTGTCTCCATCGAGAAGGGTGAAATCAGGAAAATTTCGGCCATCAAAGTGTACGGTGTGACAGCCTTCTTCTGCATTTTTGCGTACGTCTGGTTGATCTTAGTACTAATGGTGATGTCTCCTGGGGTAGTAGAATTATGGGAAGCCATCGTAACCTTCCTCTTCTTCCCAGTGCTCATCCTGGTCGCTTATGCCGCTGACAAAGACCCGTGTTGCCGGAAAAATAAAACAACGGTTTCCATGGAAATTGGCTTAGGTAATTATCATTTTAGCTTTTATTCACATATAATGTCCCCTAATGTTTTGAATAGTATGTGTTTCGAACACAGTTCCATCCACCTCCCATGACAACATGGGATGAAAGAAAGTATCAGTCAAGTTTTATATGAAATGTAATCAATCATTAAAGTCTTTCAAATTCCTCAAAACTATAACACAGTTTCAGTTGTGGCAGAATTGAACATCCACATATTCTGGATCCATTGAGCATACATTGCACAACATGTATCTAGTCGGTACAAACTTGGTATTCCAACCTCGTTGGAGGCTTGGCTACTTTCAACACTCACTTGTTTTTACAGCATAGCCATTCACAGGCACGTGTTGTCAATCTCCAACGTCAAATGAATTAATGCTGTTGATTTTCGTTTTTGAACAGGCTCTGAGTTTCGTAAGTTACTTAACCGTGTGGTCATACATTCCGTTTTTTCTTTTAGCTTGCCACTTTTAGCCTAGTATATGTTAGCCATACCGTCTTAATGTGATGGAATGTGCACGCATAAATGAGTTTTATGAGTATGCGTCATACAGTTGTAGTTGTATTTTTTTTCTTAGCTTGTAGACCCCTTACCCTGTGCAGTTGTCTGTCAAATAATTTGTGGTATAAACTAATGCAGTGTGCTGTACTTTTACAGCATGGAAATAGTTCTAAATATTATAAGTAGTAAAACACTGGTTAATTATCTTTTATTTATGTATTTATGATAAACAAAAGTATTTGCAATAGTGTGTTAATAAGTTAGTTACACTTAATCACGGTATACAAAAAAGTCAGCCTTTCAAAAATATGTGTCTAAACATTATAACATACAATAATTTCCCATTTACTGAAGGATGATTAGAAGGAAAATATTAGATAGAGATTTGCAGTCAAGTCTGTAATGTATTGGGAGTATGTTGTAGCGTTTTAATACTTAGAAAATATTAGCAGCTAAAGATCTGCGTTTAAGAGAATCTACACTCTTTAGTTAAACTTGTTGACGCTGTGATTGGCCATTTTTATGACATCAGAGATTAGGGTTTCCAAAGAAATGAAGGTAATAAGCGTTATCAAACTATATTACGACAAGTGAAGAATGACACATATTGGCCCAGCAAAAAGGTTTCATATGAAAGATGGCGACCATGTTTTGCTCTCAGTTTTTCACCGTGAAAACTATATCGTAAACTCGTAGTAATATCTCCTTTCGTAGACGACAACCTACTACCTGGATCATTAGTGCTTGTCGATATAATTTCAAACACTGATAAATCAAGACCAGGGAAATAACTGGCTGAAGTGAAACTCTAACAAGCGAGCTGTTCCCGTCTGGCCGGATAGCTCAGTTGGTAAAGTCATGAATTCCCGTCTGACTCTAGTCAGTAATCTCGCTATTCTCCATCGGTCAGTGTTGCAAATGATATCTAGTTATTGTACTGCTCGACCATGATTGCGGTTTGTTTTTATTAGTTCTTTTCTGAACAATATACAGGAGAATATCTTCCGACATTAATATAAGATTACTATCGATGTTAAGAATCAATACTAGGTATATGACCCTTTCCAGAGATTATAACTAAGAACTAACTAATGGGCTTGTTTGTTAAAGTAAGAGTCTTACTCTAAGATTCTTTGAAAAAAATGGCACTCCTTGTCATTAATTTATTTGTTTAATTTGCTTTTACGCGACACTCCTTTTGAACTTGGCTGCCTAATTGTTCTTCTGCTCAGTACAACGTATGAAATGATAAGCGTGCCTTTAATGACGTCACCGTGGAATTACAGATATGAACATGTAGATAAGCGTCTAACTCGGATACAATCATCAATAATTCTGTGCCTATAAACCCTTGACGTTGTCAAGGCTACATCGATGTTACGTAATACTAATCGCAGTGTACCTGCTAGGCTAACAGCCAGATTTTAACGCTTTTTACCTGAACTGCCCGTACTTATTACCGAGTTAACGGTGTACTGTTTCTGAATATTAACGAATCAATTGCTCCATAGTGCTCATATTCATTCGTAAACTAGATGGTTCAAATTTAGTAAATCAATTTCACATATTTCAACACTTCCATAACTTTCATTTATTATGCATACAGTGCATTGGTGGCCTCCGTGGCTCCGTTGGTTAGCCCGCTAGCGTAGCGTAAGGACCCCAGAGCCTCTCACCAATGTGGCCGCCGTGAGTTCTAGTCCAACTCATGGCTTCTTCTCCGGCCGTACGTGGGAAGGTCTGCAAGCAGCCTGCGGATGGTTGTGGGTTTCCCCCAGGCTCTGCCCAGTTCACCTCCACCATAATGCTGACCGCCGAAATATACTTGATTTCAACGTAAAACATAAGTGGAATGAATAAATGACTTGACTTACTAACAATAGGTTAGCTATTTTTTGCAGACGTATCATGAAGCAACTTTATCATACAAACAGTGCAGAACATTGTGATAACTTGTCATATATAGATCTTTCTGATGAAATAGAACTACCTTATCCTGCCAATCAAGGTAATAAATCCAGCAAGCGATATAGACAAAAGTCCATGCTTCCTTATGTAGAATTCCTTCCCTAAACTTTTTTGTAAGCATACAAGACAACAAATAGTGACGTAACAGTAAATAGTTGTTTGTTTGAAAGACTGCATGCAATATTAACAAATTCTCATTATTTGAATGTGAGTGACAATATATCCATTGCGATATCTAGTGTTGGGCTTTATTTGATCCAACTGATATTTTCTGTTTTAACTCAAGCAAGGTGCCCTTGATATAAAAGTTTATAGATTAATAGGATGGGTTTCTTTATATTTGTTGATATACCTTTTAAAATCCTCTGGGTTGTCTTTTTATGTCATTGAGTTTAACCAGTTCGATGATCTTCAAAATAACAAATTTCCTAACTAATTATAGAACTGTATAAACATTACTTCTTTGGTAGAAGCGGCCAATCAAACTGGCAGACGGAGGTCCTCGGTGTGCAATGGCAGTGCTGAAATCATAGAGTTAGCTAAGGTGAGAACATCATTTAACACTAACTGAAACATTTTTTTCTATAGCGTCATCTAATCCTTCTCAATGAGTTGAACAAAGTTGAAGATTGTATTATATCTCAATGCATTCATTTGTTAGAATCCTTCACCGTAAGCGATCTAACGCATGTCGGTCTGTCACCACTGTGGATTAATCAACCATGATACATTTATTATATTTGCGCTACTGGTGTGTGTAAAAAAAGACATCAATATTTATCTTTCCCCTACGTTACAAATTACACTTGTCCGTTTGTCTTGTTTACAGTTTGACTGGGCTGCATGAAGTGTATATAGCTTAGAGTGAAACTATAATAACAGTTGTCATACGTCCTGGTTTTTAGTGGTAGATATATTTTCCCTATTTTCATCCATAGTCATGTATGTTATATATTCAGGAACTGGGCAAAAGGCAAGATCTTACTGAAGAGGACGCAGCCATGTTGGCTGCAGCTAAAGTTGCTGAGACAAAATCCCATACGTCCAACTGGTACAGGATAAACGCAACACGTATGCTCACAGGTGGTGTTCGAATAAAGCCGAAAGTCAGCGAAAAATTAAAACCGGTAAGAATCTTCCTACTTTTATGTATAGCTCAAGACTGCAGCATAGAGAGTAAACCCGCGTATTAGTGATGCAATTTTACCGCAGTTAGCCTTTTTTTCTAACTTTTCATGCAAATGCTTAAGTAGTAGCAAGTTACATACCCTTGACACTAAGTCTTAAGAAGAATTAAACAAATTTAAAAACAAATATAAAAAAATAAACAAAAACAAATACAGAGGCGTTAATTGCAATACATTAGACATCACTGGCCTGCAGTTCCTGAAAATGCTGTATTGTCATCACATTTAATATACAAACACATAAAAACAATGTGAAGACTAAACAATAAACAGCGAATGTGCTTTAGAAACAAAGCTGGTGCACATTGCTTTTCTTATTTGTGTTTTCATTCTAATGATAAATATTTGCTCGCTTGTAAATTGACAGAGGGTGGATTATTACTGTATGATGTACAAAATACGGTCACATCGATGACTTCGCACATCAGCACCTCAGCATAGAATTACCCATAGGAATTAATCTTTTATCATGTTACATGGCCACAGCTGGACTCTTTACATTCGGGTTATCCAGCCTGGAGAGGCCCTTAGCAACGCCATTAGCGCAGCTTCGTGAACTTTTGATCGTGTTTACTACCAAACAGTCACCACTTCATCTATTCATGTTAGCGCTCAGCGCCTCTTTAGTGTATCTTTAGTGCCCCAGTACATTGCTGCATTGTCCTCTTGCATGTTTTATGAACATAAGAAAGATTACTCGAGCACTGATAACCTCTAGCCTAATAGGCCTTCATTTAAACGAAAATTAAAAGAGATAAGTTTCAATTCCCTTGGTTGCTGTTAACTTCCTACCATTGGCAATTCTCGCTCCACTATACGGAAATGAATTCCGTAGCTGGCAGACATGTTTATTTAAACAATGGAATGTGACACACCATGCTTTATACGGCTTTGACAACCCATGTGTGCATGTACAAAGAGCCTCAGGAAAATATCCTTTATCTTCGTTTAAACACTGCATTAAAATTGAATGAGCAAATCACTCAAACCCCACTTATGGCAGTCAACAAAAACAGCAACTTTTGTTCTCAAAATCACTAAGGTCTGTCAGTAGCAACTGCAACAGACCATTAACCGATTGCTTTGCATAGTTAAATCGCTGGTTCATAACATACATACATATATACATATATACATACGTACATGCATGCATATATTAGTAAATATACATAAATATAAATACATACAAATACACAGTAGTAGTTAACAAGGCGACTCCATTTCATGGAATCGTTTGCGCCAAAGCAATAAGATGTGTTTCCGGGGTTCCGGTTGTTCTTAACAACAATGGTCAATTCATAGAGCCATTTGCACAGTTCTATGCACTCTGTGTTAGTACTGCACAGCTTTAAAAACTAAACTTTTTTCAGGCTGGTTCACAGCGATTGTCAAGCCGTCAGTTTCCCGACTGATCTCTGTCAGAATATTTTGCCGGAAGGGCACTTTTTTGCACTCCGTTTTTAAATCAAATCAAATTCATACCTAGAAGTAGAGATGATCACACTGTAGTACATTGATATCTCCACTTTAGGCCATGTAATGTGCTGTGACAAGGGAAAAGTCGTTGGCATGGCAGCAAAAATTTTTACTTCTTTTGCCACAATTTCTTGATAATGGAGAAGCACTCAAATCCTGTTACTGCAAGGCCTAATACCAAAGCCAGCATTTTCTTACATTACAAACCAAAATTCAAGGAAATACAAAAAATGTGTTCAGTGAGTTTGCAAGTTGTAATAAAAGCGCCTTCTACAAAAAGGTAATGTACGTCTAAATAACTCATTAAGGGCCTTTTCTAATTATAAAAAAACATACAAGATATCAAATCTTTTAACATATAAAGAGTTGCCAAATAGCCAAGTGTCATGTCTGGCACATCAGAACTTTCATTACAGAACTTTGAGCTGAAATGCGTTTAAGGATTGAATGCATTAGTTTTAGGATTCGTCTTACTTTGAAGTTCTTTAGACATTACATTTCTATGTACCATGTTTTAAATACTGTGGCACATGGATATAATGTAAAGTTCACACAGGCATTCCATTACGACACCATGATGAAAGATTTGTGCCACAACCTCTTGTGTATACTGATCGGTCAGGATAAATGGCAGTATGTATTACAACACGACGTGTGTTCATCTTGTAGCTGTATGAGAGTCTTCCTCCTGTGGAAACGCTGGAACACCGAGCGTCCAGAGCCAGCCTCTCTGGAATTGATATCTCAGATGGCGGGATCAAGGCAGTGGTAGAGTTCACGGCCGCCTCCTGTGCTGTCCTCGAAAACGAGGGTAAAGTGAGGATAGGTATCCGCCGCTACGGCAACCTATCTCAGCCGGTATCCGTCAGGTAAACACGCCATGTACAAATGCTTGTTCTTCGTGATGGCAAAATAAAATGCTCCAATATTAAGTCAGATTAAAGCTTCCTTCTTTACTACTACACTACTCGTGTATTACGTGAAATTTATCAGTGGATATTAGTATTGGAAATACGCAATGTCCGAGCGTGAATAGGTTTTTGTTTTTTCACCTATTGCTGAAATACTAAAATATAGCGTTCATTTATGTATATATTTGGTATTGTACGCCGTACTCAAGAATATTTAATTAATATGACACCGGCCAGAATTATGGTGTGAGGAAACAGAACAGAGCCCGAGGGAAACTCACGACCATCCGGAGGTTGCTAGTTTGTGAGCTAGCCCACGAGCATCCACCCTCCCAAGGGTTGCCAGTATGGCAAAACTTTATCATACATCCATTGTTTCTCAACGGTCACGACATAAGAAAACTTATACATCTGTAGTCATACTCATTTCTCGAACTAATTATCGTGTGTGAAAACCTAGGTCACACAAATGTCAGCTATGATTAATTACACCTAATTAATGATGGTAACCGCTGTGCGTCGCCAGATCCCCCGCCATGTGACGTCCTTCTCTGTGATTGAGTACCAGGGCTCAAAGTAAGATTCCCACTGTTTGAAATCCCGGGATTATTATGGTTATTAATAAGCAAATCTTACCACCCACGTACTTTTATGATTATTTCATAACTGAAGATTGATTAAAAAGAAAATACACGTGTTATACCATGTTGTTGATCGATTGAAGACTTGGTAACTACAAAAAACTGAAATTTAATAGTGGTTCATTTTTTCAGTATTACGGATTTAAAAAGCGTATTCATCAGAAGAACATCACGAAATCCTAATCGTTTATTTTAATCAACGCGTACAAAAGACATGGAAGAGAAGTATGTGCATTTTCCTGGTGAAAACACTGACGAAAGGAGAAGCATTCTTTCAGCAGCTTTAATGAGAAGCATATAGGCATATTTCTTTAATCAGTTCCTCGATTATTTGACTGCTGATGACATTCTATGGCTTTTCTTCATGCGTATTTAGTATATTGATGGTAGGGGCCATTTTACTTACAAGTGTATTTCACTATCTTTTGCAGGGTGGAAACAATTGACGGAACAGCAGAAGCCGGAAGTGATTATAAACCCGTCAAAGAAGTGATAAAATTTGCTGCCAAAGAACAGCTCAAAGACTTGTACGTCGACATTATTGATGACGATATTTGGGAACCGGATGAGTTTTTCTTCGTCAAACTAAGTTTAGAGCCAAACCAGAATGCCGTTCTTGGGAAAACATCCATCAATCAAGTGACAATTGTGAATGATGATGGTAAGAGCCGACTGGACCTTACTGGACGTTCATGGCCATTAGAATATAAATATACCCGTCACTCACTTTATGTACTTTAAAAGCTAGTTATTTTTTTTTCTTTATCAAGAACAAGAACATCCTATAAAGCAGCACATAATGGTCATCCTAAACTTGCGTAGTTCTTTCGTTGTCTCGAACAGGCAGTCAAAGTCACAAAATATCCTAAAACTTCCGTTTGTCTCGAACAGGCAATTACATTCACTCAATCTTATAAAGCTTACTATCCCGGTATTGTTTTATGAATTTCTGGATAAAAGGTTCTTCCCGCTGTATTTTCTTGGGAAAATGATAAGAATGCATTTTTCACCAGGTTCACGGTTAGGATTTTGTACCGTAACAAAGCCTCGGCACCGAGTAAATTTGGTCGACGAGATCATTATTATTCTTTTGGGGGGGGGGGGGGGGGAATTTGTATCAGGTAAGTATTGCACGTGTCTTAACAAGCTCTTTGTTATTTTACAGAGCCGGGGAATTTCGAATTCACCAAGCCCAGTTACTTGGTTAAGGAGAGCTCTGGTAAAGGAATAGTAGTCGTCCAGAGGGCTAATGGGGCTGATGGAAAGGTCTCCGTGTCATGGAGAAGCATAGACATGTCGGCCAAAAACGGCACAGATTTTGGCGGAGGAGAGGGCGTGCTAACATTTGAACACGGTGAGACCAGTAAAGAAGTGGAGATCCCGATATATCCAAGTGATGTGAGTTTTTTTGTCAGTTATTCAATAAACCAGCGACGTCTAGTATATTGCAATTAACACGTTGGCATTAATGTTATTTTTAAACTAATTTTGCTTATGCCATGTTACTAGGGGGCGTGTAATGTGCTGCTGCAGAAGCATTTACATAAACAGTTAGAATAAATCCAGAACTGAAGTAAGCTGCCAGGAGACCATATTACGCTGATTACATCTGGAGGGGACTCCGTGGGCCGAGGAGATTAGTACGCTAGCACAGCGCAATGACCCAGAAGCCTCTCACGAATGCGATCGTTGTGAATTCAAGTCCAGATGATGCTGGCTTTCTCACCGGCCGTACGTGGGAAGGTCGAGGGTTTCCCTGTGAATACTTTAAACTATGACTTAAGTCAGAGACGTTTTCGTGGAACCGGCCCCTGGTGTTCGTATCTTCTTCCACAACTTCCATTCAAAACTAGGAAAATATACCAAATTCAAATCATCCACATCCATCTTACAATGACTGATTTTTAATCTAAGTACAAATTGGCCCGCGTTTTGTGAACTTCATAACAGTGGATGTCCAAGGTATGGAAACTATACCCATCTATGTAACAGGTTACCAGAAGCTAACACGTAAATGATTGATAAGAAATAATTTGTTGTATTTCTGCATTTCGCAGCTAAAAGAGAGAGACCAGAATTTCCAACTGGAATTGTTGAAACCAACTGATGGCGCTCAGATCGGCAAAATTAGTCGAACAATAGTGACCATAGTCAACGATGAAGGTAGGCAAAATCATATTTACGTTAATGGCAAGGTAAATAAAGAGAAAAAACCCTAAGTGTTTCCAGCAATCGTCTGTATTTAGAAACTTTTTAAATACTTGCATTGTAGAGGCTCATGCTTTTAATACACCAGAACAATTTTTTATGACTTTTTGGCCTTTGGAAAAAAATTCATTGAGACAGTGATCTTCGGTCGAATTTTTTATTTATTTGATTGGAGTTTTATGCCATATTCAAGAATGTATCACTATTCAACGACGACGTCATTATGGTGCCTGGGGGAAGTCCCCAACCATGCGCAGGTCAGTGGGAGACCTTTCCACGTACCAGCTAGACTCGAAATCACAATGACCGCACTGGTGAGAGGCCTGGTGTGCTACGCTGTCAGATTTAACCACTTTTCGGTCGAAATAAAGGACACTGGACATCTTAGTTGAATCTTTATTTGTACAAACTTGTCAGAATGGTTTCCGTAACGTCGACTGTATGGGTGTGAATGGGTTGACATATTCCGAATTAACCAAAAGGTCAATAAATATCCTATAACAGGATCGGCCATGCTGCTTCAATCGAGATGAGGCCCTAACATTTTAGAAAACCATTTTATTTCCCCATGTAAGGAATTCCCATGGATAGTCACGTCATATAAGCTTAATTTTTTCGTACGATATTTTGATCGCATCGTACTGCATTTGATTTGTCAGATCCGAACATATAGACAGATTATACAATGCATTGGGGGACTCGAGGACGACCTACACAGAAGGTCCAGAGGACAGTAGAACGCATCGTTTTCTTCTGTGATGTTGCCGTGCGTGTTTTATGAGCGTGTGCTTCACGTTTTATGAGCCCACGTACATCGATAATTGTGACGTAATAAAGAAAACACAAACAGCTTTGTTCCGCCTAGAAACAGGCAGGAAGGACTTTTACGAGTTTCCCATTGAAGCTGTATTTTTTCTGTTACCGTTAATTTCTCTCTTTGTAGAGTATACCGTAACAAAGTTGTTATAACGTCTTATTTGTGGCCTTCAAATAAAAAGAATTTCACCTTTGTAGGTTATGGTTTTGAAATTCCACCGAAACCGTGCGGGTCTTCAAACCAGCACAAGCTTATGGCTAATCTTCAGTCAACCCACAAAGTAGAGGGGTTGTCACAAATGATCAAAAGCATAAATTATCGTCTCAAGTTTAAACATATCTGATGTGTTTCTTATTTCAGAATTTAACGGTATGGTTGACAGGATCACTAATCTGGCAGTCCGAAATCTGGACACGCTGAAGTTAGACACGGCGTCCTGGGCGGAGCAGTTCCGAGCAGCGCTCAATGTTAATGGCGGGGACCTGGACAACGCTGGCTTCCTGGACTATCTCATGCATTTCTGTACATTTTTCTGGAAGGTGAGAGCTCTTGGAGAATACACTGTGCGGAATGGTAAATTTGGACAGCAGTAGATTGTTTTCATTTTTGATTGAATGGTTATGGCTTAACACCAACTCTGCAGCACTGCAGCCATATCAAGACGAATTTCATTTTTAAATCAATTCACAAACACGTGTATTGGCGTCGCATGTAACGATACCCATTTTGATATCAACACCATACATAAGCCAGGGCATGACGATCATGATGCCTTTCATTTCCCTCCACGCAGCATAGCGGGTTCTAAATCTATGTTCTTGTATATAGTTTTATTACAGTTGTCAGCCATAGCGATTGACTCTCTTTCAGATGACAATTGTTGTTTTTACAGGTGATTTTTGCCTTCGTGCCCCCTTCGTCCTATGCTGGTGGTTGGTTGACGTTCGTTATTTCATTACTTCTAATTGGTGTGCTCACGGCAATTATTGGCGACTTGGCCAGTGTCTTTGGCTGTCTCCTGAACGTTCCCGATAGCATAACAGCAATCACGTTCGTCGCCTTAGGAACCAGCATGCCGGACACGTTCGCCAGCCGAGCAGCCGCCATGAATGAAAAGACGGCGGATAGTTCCATCGGCAACATCAATGGCAGTAACTCAGTGAATGTGTTCTTGGGACTAGGGTTGCCTTGGCTTATCGCCAGTATATACTGGTTAGCCCAGGTAAGTCTGCTATATGGGAATCAGTTGATTCGGTGTCATGTTACGTTGTAGTCGACGAAGAGCAACATCTTTGTCACCTAGGACTTCACTCCATACAAGCATTGTACACTATCTCCAAATAGACGACTTCTTTCTGCTATGTTGTTTTGATCTAATTTTTTGCATCAGAATCACATGTTTGCAATACTTTTTTGTGTCATCTAATTACCAAAAGTTTTAGAGTAACTAATACCATGCCTGACTACAGGATTATAGTAAGGTCCCAGTGACAAATATTCAACGAGAGGAATTTCACATGTCTAAAATGCTTCAAACAACGTCATTGGCTACCAGTTGATATGATAACAAAAAAATATCACAAAAATCAAGAACATAATCAAAGGTACCCATATCTACCAGCGAAAATTACCTATTCCGAAAATTCGAAAAATTATAAGCAATGTATAAATATCAAACAAGTTGATAACCTCAAATTCATTATGAGATATACACACCTGTTCATTTTTATATATCGTACTTTGAGATTTGTGAATGTTGTTAAAATTATGATTTATGAAATACCAAAATTCTCTTCCTCTCCGAAATTTTAAGCTTTATCATGTACCTTGGGGGAATGTACCATAAAATATTTCCCTAATTTATTTTATGATACTGTCACCTGAAATATTGAAACAAACATGTCTTTTTGCTTTGGACAGGGCAAGTCATTTTTGGTACCTGTAGGCGCTCTGGGATTCAGTGTTGTCATCTACACTTGCGCAGCAGTTATCGCCATCTTGATTTTAATGATTAGGCGTAACCTTCGCTTTTTTGGAAATGGCGAACTTGGTGGTCCGTTTTGTTCAAAAATCTTTTCTGCTATTCTGATATTTACTTTGTGGATAGCGTACGTTGTCTTGGCATCACTTAAAGCGCTTGACATTCTACATGTTCCATTTTGATAATTTTATGAAAGTGTCAACGTTCACGTTCGAGAAAGAGTGAAGCGGAACCTGACACACGTCATCATACAAATTTTGGCAGGCTAAAGACTAAAACGTGGATTTGACTAAGTGAGTGGAACCTGACACACGTCATCATCCAAATTTTGGCAGGCTAAAGACTAAAACATGGATTTGAATAAGTGAGTGGAACCTGACATATGTCATCATCCAAATATTGGCAAGCTGAAAACATGGCAAACTGAGACATGGATTATATTAAGTGAGTGGAACCTGACACGTGTCATCATCCAAATATGGGCAGCTGAAAGACTGAAACATGGATTTGACTGAGTGAAAACTCGACGCGTGTCGCCATCCAGATATGGGTAGCCGAAAGACTGAAATATGGATTTGACTGATTGGAACTCATTTCATCAGTTAAATTTGGGCAAACTGAAAAACGACAGGAAGAGCTTTTTTCATGCATGATGACGCGATGGCTTACCCTTAAAAGACTCATAGAAGTTGGAAATCCGGCTCTATATTTGGAAATATTGTGATAAAATTTATTGTATTTTTAAAATACTGAATTGAGAACCATACCTCGCAATAAGAAATACTATACATGGCTATCCATTAATCTTACATCGTTTAATATATTGCGTAAATATATCTTTAATATACATTTTTATTGGTAAATGTTCATCTAGTCTTACAATACCGCCCTGTCTTTTTCATAACTATATGTGTGTAACTGTTAATGTCTTCATAGCATTACTGACTTCGACTTGGCGATAAGTCAAAATCATTCATTCGTTACTGACTTTCTTAAGATGATTTCTTAAAATGCTCTCCATAGCAAATGTTATCCTTGCGTTACGGGAAACATTTGCAGCTGTCTTCGAAACACTCTATATCTTGCCTAGTACAAGGACTTGTCAGACTTGATAGATGATAAGAGCATGATGGTTCAATAGTGAAAGCTGTACATACAAAAGAACTACATGTCGTAAATAGATCAGCACTGTGGGTGATTTACTTAGTGTTTACAGGGTATGACGAAGCTTCACGTGCAGGATGTATTTACGAAGTTATCTGCAAATCAGAATCAGAAGAAATCCGAATTTTAACATATAAGACTATAACTGCCGACAGAGAGTAAATTAGATCAGGTATATGTTTGAAATAAGATGGAAACCTCAAAACGTGCAACTAAAGGTTTCTATTGACTGTAGAGTGTGCTATACTAGAACCTAATTACCTAAGAAATGAGTACATGATCAGTACAGGACTAGTTTAAATGTTTAGTGTTACGGTTACACTTTCTTTCAACGCATCGCAACTCTTTCGACAAAGGACATCAACTGGAATCAGTGGGTTCAGGAATGACGAGATATGTTACGAAAGCTTTTTGACGATTTTTCGGTGAAAATTTTATAACTGCATAAAACGCGGTTAAAGGTTGGTCGCTAGTAGAATGACCACTTTTTAATGTGTACTTCTATGCCTGTTTAAGCATTTACATTATCCCATTCATTTGACCACCATGATCACGTGACTATATTTCTGAGCCTGTGATATTTAGATGGTTATCTCCTAGTGTTTGGATTAAAGATTGTACTGGAAATTTGTGCCTAAAAACTGATGTTTTCCTCGTATTTGTTATAAAGTGCATAAAATATATATACATGATTTACATTAAAGCCATATGATCAAGTTATAATGGTATTTGGCCATCTTGAATGATATTCAGTTTTCTTGAAATTAGTTGGTAAGGAAACGAATTCTCCTTAGGCTAAATTCTTTTTGAAACAGATATGCACATAAGAAAATTATTAAACAGCTGACGATAAGTTTGACAAACAACACTACACTATTTCGAAGCAAGTCAGCCAAGTGCCTTCCGGTGAATAGTTGACAGAATTTATCAATAAATTTTAACTTTTAAATAAAGGGCGTAACATGATGACATCTTGTCTTCTACTACGAAGTATTTATTTCACGTTCTATATTGCCTAACTGCAGTTTATGAACATTGTGTCACCTTCAGGGTGTAAGTGTCTGGTACGAAAGTGACGGCACTATCAAACAACCTTGCAATCTAGCATACTGTAATAGCATCGGAATTTGTGATTAACCCAATGTGACGTATTTCCAAGGTAGAATTTACTCTTGGTGGAATTGCCTACTTACGGGACCTAAATCTAAGAGTAGCAGTCAATATATGTTTTAAAACTAACAAAAATATAGCCACATTTCCAACAAACTGATCATGCGTTACATACTTCAAACACACAGGTACTATGATGATTATTGACAACAGTACACCCAATGTGACCGGTTCTCTCGATGGTTCAGATTTAGTAAATCAGTTTCACATATTTCAACACTGCCACACCTTTCATCTATTATGTATACAGTGCACTGGTGGCCTCCGTGGCTCAGTTGGTAAGCGCGCTAGCGCAGCTTAATGACCCAGGAGCCTCTCACCAATGTGATCGCTGTGAGCTCAAGTCCAGCTCATGCTGGCTCCCTCTCCGTCCGTACGTGGGAAGGTCTGCAAGCAACTTGCGGATGGTCGTAGGTTTCCCCCCAGGCACTGTTCGATATCCTCCCACCATAATGCTGGCCGCCGTCGCATAAGTGAAATATAATTGAGTACGGCGTAAAACACCAATCAAATAAATAAATAAATAAATAAATATATATAAATATATATATTATAAATAAATTCCTATAAATTTTGCCGTTCGCGATATCGTTTCTGAGGGCCATTTTTTGTACCGTTGTCTTAAGAAATTTTAAATGTATTTGCCTAAAGGCGTGTGTTTTTGCAAACTTGCCCGGAGCACATTTGAGTATTTTCAGAATGGATATGCAAAACATATATCCAAATTGTAATTTGGTTTTCTGTTTATGGGCTTGGCGTTCTTGCAATGAAGAAATTTCATACAACGACGGTCAGAATTATTGAAGAAAACGCGAGCCATGGGTGAATTTGATCCGGTGACTTCATTGCCTAAGGCTCCATCGGCTTCCTCGAGAGTGTTGACTGTGATGTCATCATGTGAAGAATTATATCTTTTCAGACTTAATCCGCTTGTAACGATGGAGTAAGGGAGATGACTCTTGACTTGTCAGCTTTTACATTGCAACCTACCAAATGATTATTGCCCTTTGGAAAGCACAACGAGGATGAAAATCTTCATTATCCTTGATTCAGTTAAAAAATTACATCAACAATCCAAGCAAAATAAAAATTGTAGAAAATGTAAAACAAGGCTTTCCATGTGAATCAAACAAACAACACCATCCAGCAGATTCAATATTTCATGATGTGACATGTATGTGCACTCACACCTGGAAATTATCAGAACGCGTGAGGACATGCCACAGGGTATTAGTATCGGTGTGAATTTTTTTCACCGTGACCCAGGCAAATCTGTTGTATATCAGTAGAAATAACCGTTGAATCATGCCGCTGGATCAGGCGAGAGGGCGAGGCCTACAAGCAAAACAAAGACACTGGTTGCTTAGCACTGTACACGCTAAATACAGTGTATTCCTGCTTGTAATAGTAGGGGGTTTGTGCTAAGTACACCATGCTTGATGCTATATGTTTTGGCTCATATATTTTTTTATTTATGGATTTATTCCAGTGGGGTTTATGCTGTACTCAGGGATATTTTAAATGTATGACGACAAACAGGTGCATGTGTAGGCCTAGATGAAACCTGGAAATACGCCCATTTACCAGGGAGATTACCATCTCACTGCATTTTTCTCTCTGAATGCTAAATGTGATAACAACACAGCATTTTCAGTAGTTCTAGACCAGTGACGTCTAATAAATTGCAAGTAACATCACTGCAATTTTTTAAATCCCAATTCTGCTTAGACCAGGGTAATAGGGGACGTATAATAGGCTACTGTTAAGCATTTGTACATGAAAAGCTAAAATAAGGTAATACTTGAGGTAAATTGACAAAAGTCAGCTGTGATATATGTGATATATTCTTGTTTTACTCTCTATGATGTAAGTCTTTTTTTTTAGGTTAACGTCACAGTCACGGCCAAGGATTGTAAAGTTTCCCCTTTGCCATTGTTCATGGGGCCGTAGTTACAATAAACTGTGCATGGGCGATGCCTATGGGCTAGTTTTGCTAAATCTTATGTTCGCTGAAGACCACCCCGTCTTTAAACAATATGGCGTGGAAGTTACCTGCCGGCGACATCATGAGTTGCTTAGCAACATCCGGGTCGATATTAAGGGTATTAGGGTTTTGTCAAAGGAGCTATCTATGCTTCCGTTGTATTAATCACCATTTTATATTTGGAACATTTTAAAACAGCTCTATATGACATTATCTAAGAAATCTGAGGAAACAAAGGCAAGCTGTCGGCTGAGTTGAAACCATTCAGGTAGGCATATAGGGTAAATTGCGCGACATCAGAATTGTAGAACATGATGGATTACAACCGTCGTCATGTGTGAGGGGTTGTATGATGTTTAAAATGCTTCTGGATCAGAGTAAAAATTGGAGAATGACTCCAGTGGACATCACTGTTAAGTATAAATTTCCTTCATTTGAAAACTGATCACATTTAAAATAGAAGAATAAATTCAAGACTAAACAACTAAGTGCGTATAGCGCCTTCATCTAAAATAGCTATATGGGGTGCTTGTAGATGTGTAAGTAGGAAGGTTTGCAGTTGCCGGTTAATATACTTTGGCCATGAATATTGTCGAACATTGATACTACATTACTACGCCACACGAAACATAACATAACTTCTTTTTCACTTTTCATAATTGAAATAAACGTTTTGGGCTCAATATTCTATTACTAGCACCTATACACGCCCCGAGGTGTAATATGGTAATGCTGTGCAGTCACACAGTGAGTGTTCGTGATATTGTCCATATATCATGAACAATACAGTGCATCCATTACAACAACCAGGGAAAAGGTCAATGGTAATACACAGACGATGGCCAATTTCGTTACCGGTGTTTGCTCGATCGGATACAACAATGCCGCTGTGTATGCTGATGCCACATAACCAAGCATCCTAATTGTGTCTGGTGACGATAAGCAACACACCGGTTAGACAAACCACGATGACTCATGGGGAAACGCCGGCTCACGGTCTCATGGAATGCTCATACTACAACTAGGTCACTCCATGAGACACAGTTCAATACATATTACACCAGCATATGGAGGGAAATCATCGGCTTCCTCCCGTCTAGAGTCTTTGAAAAAGCTTTGAGGTCCAAGGATTTGGGAAGCTTTAAACTACTGGACATACAGAGCTGCCCACGAAGGCCGAAGGTAAGGTAGATATCAAATAACATCGCTGTAACAATATGGATGTTTATTCTGGAGCCTTAAGTTGATGCATGGCAGTAGTTCGATTGTTCTGTGTATATGTTCCCTGATATTCTTGTCAGTGTTATGCTTACTTGCATGCATGTGCTTGACCGAAACCAAATGAAACCAGTTTAATAATTCGTTTCATCAATCAGTAATGTTTGGTACAATTTAGCTCAGTATATGGGATCATCAAAACATCTGATAGATCAATACATCCGTGGTACAGTTAGCCGCTCAGACTCCTTGTCCCAGCCATTCTAGAGCATGGTGTACAGTTTCTTTTTCAGGTCGTCGTCTACAAGGCGATTGTTCATCATATAACCTGATGCCGAGCATGGATCACTGGCTGTATTCTGGTAGATACATTGTAGAGAAGCATACAGATTATAATGCATGTATTCAAGGCTATGGCTATGTGTCTGATATTTGGTATTGGGCCATGTTTCACCCTGAAGAAACAAATAAATAAAAACAAAACATATAAAATAAATAAATAAATAAAATTACCCTAGAGTTTGATTCATATTGAGTAAAAAAAGGTTAACATTGTACCATTAATCAGAATAACATCAGGCTGCAAACTTTTATATAGATATTTTTGCTTTGTGCTGTAACGTAACACGTGTTTCCACGTGCTTTTTTGCTATATACGCAGTAAAATGCCATACTTGGTATTGTGAATTTGATTGACATGGGTCTTTATGGAGACTATATTCATGTCAGCGCATTTATTCATCTAGTTACGTTCTCAGTTAAGTATGGTATGCATAGTTGTATATTCATGTGTTATATCGCTGATGTTGATTCTGTTTTATTCAGCAAGGCTGAACTCATCTTGGATGTTGCCATAATCTTTTTTTTTTTGGCCCTTAATTAACAGAAATGCCAAAACCACTCTAGCACAGTCTCTAGCTTATAATACTGTATTAGGGAAATGAATCTGTATATGTGAGTAATTCATTATCAACGACCACAAGATGACAGATTAACGATTAAGGTGTTTCTCAGTACCTATTGCTAATGGAATTGAAAACGATAACCATTTAGAAAAATACTTCCAGGTCACAGCATATACAACATTAACAACATAGCAACCATCTGCCTCATGTCATGAATCAAAAAAATATACCAATCAGAAGGCAATCATACTAACTATATATGAAGAGCCACTTAAAGGCAATCGTCAAACACACGCTATAAATATATCATGCACGTGGGTGAATAACAGTCAAAAAAACGTGTTTGTGTAATTAGGTTTCCTAGCTAGCTTAATTGCTGTCTGGTGTGACTGTTGACTGCAATACATCTACATATCATGTATCAGTCAGTCGTAATCCTTGTTTTGTTCACGCAGAGAAGATGACATCTATATAAACGACTTCTATTCCACGCATTACTTTGGCTGTGTTTGATAAGATACATTATTGATAGGGTCTTCAACTCGAGATAAGTTTGCGTCATTTCCTATTTCCTATTGCATGCATGACGTACTGAAAGCACGAATACACGTATATCCGTTAGACATACATTTGATCATCATAACGTCCAATAAAGTGCCGATAACATTCATCACGAGTGGTTCTTTCACGCTCATCAACACGACATGGCAACACAGTTGTACGTTCGCGTACTAAGCCTACTGATTTCATTCGTAAATAAATCACGTTTTTGACTGTTTTGACTTTGATTATACAGCATTGAATGATGTTATATTTCCTTTCAAAGAAACTGATTCTAGTTATAATTCTGCACATACGTCCCCAAGTAACAATCGGCGGACAACGCTTCTTTCATGCGTGTAAAAACTGTTCTTTCAAATGGAAACAATATTTCGGTTTTTATCAGGCTTGTCCTATAATATGGAAGCCAAAAGAATACAGCATGGTGAGTAAAACTGGAGCAGTGTGATATATACAGTTGACAAATGGTCACACGTTAGATACTGATGAATTCCGGCCTTTGTTTATATGAATACATGCAAAGGGATCCAGATAAACTGTCAATATTGTCAATTATTGATCTGCATCCAATGTTATATAACCTAAAAGATAAACAGAGATGGACAGCATTGCTAATTTATGATTTTCAACTTGACTTTTGTTGAGACAAAGGCTGTGGTTTTACTACCCGCGTGCTATTTTACATCAGAACTGTTAAAAGTATTGGATATGTCCACAGTTGCAATCAAAGCTAAAAGACTAAGATACATGACTTGTTTGAGGACAACTTATATGACTTGTTTGAGGACAACTTATATGACTTGTTTGAGGACAACTTATATGCCATGGCGTGGTACACGATTCACGTACTCATTTAATTCACTCGCCTAAAACATCCCAGTGTATTTCCATCGTCACGGAAAACTGTTGACTGATTCTGCTCATATGAAACCGACCTCAGTTCTTGCTTTACATTAGCTTCTTAGTTCTTTGGTGGTTGGCAGGTGTTGAACGTTATTTTGCAAATTGGCCGTGCGATTATTGACCAGGAAAGTCAAACATAGTTGACTGCTGGTATGCAAATGCCTATTTTGACATTTAGATTCAAAGCAATTTTTGAATTTACCTTGAATCAGTTGAGTAAATAGAGTAAATCGCCTCGACTTCGATGTGGTGCAAACCTCGCTCATGTATGTGACATGGTCTGATGTACAAACACATTGTATTCTGGTGATCTCGCAACTTTGCGCTCAAATCAGATCGTCACTTTGGGTATTTACGCCATTAATCGGTTTATGGGTTCTGTCACGTGGTGAAGTCACTCTAATATAACTAAATCGGAAAAACTAACATTTCGTCACGCTTGGATTCAGCTCTCGTTAATTGCCACTATATTATCTGTCAGAATATGTAGCTGAGAAAGATAACTTAGTGGCTCGTACATATACATTAATATAGGTAACGTTGTATTGCTCCCATGACGCCCACGTCTTATCACGATAATATAACACAGCTTTATAACGCACATTTGAATGAAGCCATCTTTGCTCAGCAGGTATATAATGAGAGCTTATTTTTCCCTTCATGAAAAGAAATGTGACGTAGTGAATGCAGAGTAATCGTTTTTATGATCTCAAGGATGAAATACACGACAGACTTACGTTTAAGATTCATAGAAACTAATACTAGTCAATTTCAGATGTATAGGACACGATTAAACAAAATGGCTGCCATGCGTAGCTGGTTGAGTAGTGCTTGGATTCCCACTTACATATAAATGTATATACTATAATCAAGGAGCGTCCGACTATTTTGTCTTATGCACAAATATTTTACAAAAGAGTGTTTTTTTTTTTTACCATATATATGCTCGAATACATGTATATCTACCACAAATGCATACTATTATTTGCAATTGTGCTTTGAACGAAGCACATGTCCTATACAGTAAAAGTGAATGTAAACAACCCAGAACGTAGGTCACAGTTGTTTTTGTTGCTTTGATCCCACATTCTTTTCATGGGTGATACGAAAGACCATACGCGCCACATGAATTGGTCAGGCGTGTGCTGAAATAAACACCTTTAATGTGTCGTTCAAAGATGTCTTGGATGGTCCTTGTTCATACATTGCCAGTGTATGCTTCCAAATGAGTCGATTACTTCTTTTCTGTGTGGATAAATGCATACACATTAACATCAGTATCTAAACGTACAAATGTTGTCCAGAGCTCAAATTTAGGATCCGTAGCTTGAGAATTGGCCATTGAGAATCGTGTTTCAAGTTTCAGCTGATTTCTTTTTTAACGAACTTTGTTTGAAATTCATTTTTTAAAAATATCTAAATCTGAAATAATGATCTTATTTATAGGGCCTATAAAAGTTACGTCTACAATCCTGAGGACAGATTTCCAGTAAAGGATTCCCAAAGACGTCCAAAGTTCCGGTAAAAGATGGCAATCGCGATTGGAAATTAATTTAACATGAAATGATACGCTCTCCAGCAGCTGAAATATGATATTTGTGAAATACAGCCTTTTTATACAATTTACCTCAGTTTTACAGAGTTTTAGTTTAACTGCTGATGTAAATATTTTAACAATAGCAGCTTATACGTCCCCTAGCACCGTGGGATAATCGGCATTATTACAATGTAAAAACGTGGCGATTATCAGCAAAACAACAGCAAATCTCAGGTATCACTCTGTGTGGATCAACTTATACGATGTATAATTTCTACACAGTGAAATTACTACATGATAAAACAATGCATTCAGAATGGGAGGCTAACGCACACTATATGCTGAAAGGTGGAAGGTTGATGGGCGATGGGTTGATGTATTATGTCACATGCGTCATATACAGTGACTTCACGACCTCACTCAGCTCATGACGTCACACTGATTCACGTGCAAGGCGTATTTGTCAGACTTACAATGGGCTTTTTAATCTAACGGTAGTCTAAATGCCTACAACTCCCATCCTGGCACTTTAAGGGTAAACATATAGTAACTACATGCATTCTGTATACACTTATATGCTGGATACAGCTTCCTCCCACAGTCATGAAGTATATAGTACTGTAGAGGGCTGGCAAAACTGGCTTATATATAGAATCCGTTTGTTCGTTGGGTGCGGATACTTCAGTTTATGCTTAGCCCGCAAAGCCTGATCTTTGGCGGTTAATTTACAGTTTACTAGCTTATATCCTTTCCGTGTTAATGTACCTCAGGACAGTCTACCCCATACTCAAGACAGACTGAGGAGGCCTCAGGTGAGATCTCAAATTTATCAGCGAGCGATATTTTAATGGATATTCAAGAAATAATGCAAAGGCAGTATATCCAGTAGCGATTGTAAATCACCGATTTTTTACGATATTGACAGAGTGCTTTGTATTAAACCGTCGAGTGGTAAAAGGCGTTTATTGTGGTAAATTGCTTATCTGAAAACATTTCAGTTATACATGAGTCATATGTTGTCTTTGACCCCAAGCCAAGTCTGATAGTTATTTGCATCTGTTATTTAGTTTCTTCATGAAGTCTTTAAACAATGTTTCCAACAAATAAAAATGTCGCATACAAATATGACGTTGAACTTATGCGAGAAAAGACAATTGTTTTACAGTGTTAAATTTCTATATCCTGGACGGATGTTAGCATTGTTCGTATATTGCTTTGTACCCTTCTCTAGTGTTTTAACGATATCCGATACACTTATCTTTTCTACTGAGAACGTATTTCATGTCGGACATACAGTGTACATACTTCTTATGAAAGTATGAAACGTACCTCTGAACTGCACTCAAGTATACAATAAATTATTATAACTTATGCTATATTTATGTTTGCTTACGCCATGTGTCACGCAGCGATTCACGTTAGGCACCCACGATGTAACATCAAGGTTATGACTACATAAATTGCGATCTGTATGATTCAATAGTGACAGATATGGTAGCTCAAAATGCTTCATATGCACACGCTTGCATTCATACAGCACGGTCTTCATGCTGAGGTATTCTTGTACTATAGCAGCTTGTTCCAAGAAATGTTTTGTTTTAAGGACACCTAGCCTACTGGTAAAACATTATTGCGCCCATATATAGCCTGTGAAATAATAAGCTCTACACACAAATGAAGTATAGTATGTAGGTCATGTAGACTTAGATAAGCTTAACTGGGCGTCAGGCTGTCAGCTTACATTTCCACCCACGCATAAATCAGATCCGATAGTCTTAGTTTGCCAGTCCTTACAAGGTTCAGAGTGTACAGCCACGGAAACCACAACGATTTACAAACATGGCAGTGGATATTCGTATTCCTTTAAACTGATGTAAACACCCGCGAAGCGTAATATTTGGCCATACGTAACAGTGCATATGTGTTACCAGCATCCAATAAATAAAATTTAAACATGTGACAGGTTAGGGCAAATCTTCTTCTTCACTCAAGAGTTATACCGTTTGACAACTGATAAGTGTTCATATGTCCACACTATAACCCTATCAGAGCCCATTTGCCCGAAGCTGCTTGTCTTAACCTTACGAGCATGTAACTGCCATACAGAGACAGAATAACCAATTGCTACTAAATAAACATTTACATACATTTACATTAAGAGCTAGAATAAAACCCTAACGTGTTACATTTTTCTTAGGTGTGGTATGGGCGCTCGCGCTATACACCCATCCTATGACCAATATGGTGTAGGCTACCTTTGGTAAACTGAGACTCACTCTGACAGACCCACCTACCGTGTTTTCAGGCCCACTCTTTGAAACCAGATCTCACGAGAGCAAACCACAGCCTTATGTCACTGAATACCAAATACAAAACACTACCTGAACACAAAGCCTCACCCTTACAATAATTCCCATCTGAACAGCCAACATCACCCAAAACTAAAATGTTGTGCACACCAATACCGCATTTCATTATAACTGTCACCCCCATCTGAATTTGACAACCTGTCTGAAAAGCTAAACCTGGTGTAACCATCAAATGTCATCTAATCACTAAATTCCGCCCAAAATACCAAATCTCGTGTGCATACGTATTCCTCTATAGATTCATGTTTATATAATAAGTGCTTGAAAAATCTTCTATGCTGCCAGCGTAGATTTTATTTCACATTCTGTCGTGTTTATTTATTTACTTATTTGATTGGTGTTTTACGCCGCACTGAAGAATATTTCACTCATAGGACGACGGCCAGCATTATGGTGGGAGGAAACCGGACAGAGCCCGGGAGAAACACACGACCAACCGCAGGTTGCTGCCAGACCTTTCCACGTACGACCTGAAAGGTAGCCAGTATGAGAGGCTTAATCCCCTCGGTTACAAAGTTCCCCACGGTTGTGGTTAGTAATCTTCCAAACACTCAAAACATTTTCCAAGTGTGTGACCTGAAAATAAAAGGTGTAACATTTTCTGTGCACAGAGCAATTCATTCTTGATCTGACGCTTTATCGAATTATAGGGGGCCTCCGTGGCTCAGTCGGTTAGCGCGCTAGCGCAGCGTAATGACCCAGGAGCCTCTCACCAATGCGGTCGCTGTGAGTTCAAGTCCAGCTCATGCTGGATTCCTTTCCGGCCGTAAGTGGGAAGGTCTTCCAGCAACCTGCGGATGGTCGTGGGTTTCCCCCGGGCTGTGCCCGGTTTCCACCCACCATAATGCTGGCCGACGTCGTACAAGTGAAATATTCTTGAGTATGGCGTAAAACACCAATCAAATAAATAAATAAATAAATATCGAATTATAGAAATGTAATATAGCCGAAAGGGAATCAACGATCAGAAAGGCCAGTGGGTATTTGGTTAGTCATGCAGTATGTTAGAAAAGTTTAGGATACATATCACGATATGATGATCTGATCTAACGCTACAGTTATGAGGTTCCATTACCTTAATTGGTTCTGTGACATACATATACCCGATGTACATATGCATACTATATATTATTAACTAGCATTAACGTTGCAACAGTTTAATTTTTTTTAAAATGCAACTTGTTTAATTTTCAACGGAGTGGATCTAAGTGTGTTAAATTTTTAATCAGTCTAAATTCAGACCAAACGACCAACACATTTGGCGTTTGGTCTGGTGATTGCATAAACATCAGATAGTGCCTGGATTAGCATCCTATAGTGAGTGTAAACGCATCGCATAGTGACTATAAGCTTCAATTTCTGGGGAATGTGTAAACATCAAGTAGTGCAAGCATCAGATTGTGACTGTATAAGTGCCAAAGCCTGGAGGCTGTCTAAGACACAACACCGTCCACATGGTTGGTGCTGAGTGCAGATCAGAGTTTGAGATACACACCTGTTCTGTACATGTTGTGCACATTACTCCTGCTCAACATTATCTTTCAACCATGTCAATTGTTCGGTCAGAATAGTTCTTTGTCCAGAGAACGGAGAAAGGAGAGTGTCGGAGAAAACGACACAATCCTTTGTAGGTTGACAGTTATCAAAAAAGTATTCTCACTCACACCTCCCACCATAATGCTGGCCGTCGTCGTATAAGTGAAATATTCTTGAGTACGGCGTAAAACACCATTCAAATAAATAAATAACATGTCTTTAAATTGATTGTGGTTATTTGGTTCTTTAGTTAGTATATATTTATATATGTATGTCCTCGTTGATGTGTCTTCCTGGCAACGATTCAGTAACAAGTTCGTGTTTCTTTGGCAATAACGCAGCACGTAATGAAAGTAAGACGGGAACTTTATTTGAAGATGATAAACAGTTGTCCGCATCGGTCATGATATACTAATCTCACTAACTGTGCATTACAACTTAAACCATTCATCCCTCAGGCATATCAATCGATTAATCAATCCAACAAATCCTGACTATTACCATTTCTATACTAGCTGATAAGCTAATGCAATCCAGTTCAATTTCAAATCCGATCGTAATATGTTTTGCTCTGATCTGGATGCAAGCCATGGTAACCAGTCCTGAGATATACCACTACTATCTGCTGGACAGAGAGATTTTCTAACGAAAGACAGATCTGTCAATAAACAGTGCATATCATCTCCGTCTTTATAGACTGGTGTGGTAACAGGACAAAGCTGATTGAACTTTGGGTCGTTTACCCTCGGGTACGTACCATTACGCAATTACCATGACCTGGATAGCATTGTAGGTGGTAAAATGATAACACAGGTGGTTTCAATCGACAAGAACCATGGAGAGGGAATCCTCGAGGTTGTCTTGACTCCAGTGCTCTCGGCGCTTGGGTGGCAATAGGCAACTCTACAGCGCACCAGAGCCCCGTTGGCCCAAAGTGTATTAGCTAATATCGGTACTAAGTCACATGATATATTTACTGTTTTAACCCAGCGACCAATACAGTTTTGAACAACCGGCCCCTGAGCCCTTAATTTGAGTTTAGGTGGTCATATGTGAACAAGTTTGGTAGTTACTAACCGAAGGCCGGTGGTTTCCACCGGGCACTTCTGTTTCCTCTACCTATAAACACTTACACGGATGTTGTATTAACGAAATAGTCCTGACTACGCATTTAAAATCAGTCATTTAAATAAACTAATAAATCCTCAAACGGTCTAACAGTGAATTGCTAATACGGCATCGCGTCATATTATTTTGGGGTATTTCCGGAAGAATTTCTATGTCTGATGCCAGGAACTCAAGAAACACTGTTTACCCTTGTCAACTCAGTGTGTTGAAGTTCATTTCAGTTTCGTCTAATATAAAAGACAACAGCAGAGAGATTAAAACCTGAGCAGTGACAATAATGAGATAGCTGGTCAAATGGTAACACGTATATATAACGGTTTAAACCCATAATTTGTCAGTGATTTAAAATTTCAATATTCCACACGCTACATAATTAAGCCGCAATTCTGATTGGTGACCTGAACTTTCATTGACAAACCTATCCAATGAAAAAGTACAACTGAATACCGGACTACTTCTATTGCTTGTTTCCGATAAAAAAAGCCTACTACACCGTGTTATCGCTTTCCACTTGTTTCTTGGGGTACCAAACGTTTAAATTTTTTGGACACTTGATAGGCATAAATTTATTTCATGAAAACCATCATGAAATGTGAAAAATAACAAAGGTTGGTGAAAGGAAATGAAGCGCTTGACGCTGTACGCCTACAACAAGGTACTCACAAACATGAGTTCAACCGCAAACGACATGCAGCCGCCTGTCTGGGTATCAGATTTTCACGAAATTATTAAAGAGCTACAAAATCCCCGCTCATCACACATTGTAGGTCATTGCATCAGTTGTCATCGAGATATCACTTAGATTTAGGTCACAATTTGGAACCAAATGTTTCGATAAATAAGAAGTTAAGAATACCGATATTTTCCACAAAATTAAAACTCATCATCTTATTGTACACTAATGGACTGTGTTGTGTTTTCTGATCACAGAAATCACGGATTTCTTCAATGAAATTTTCTGAACTATATTTAGTGAAATGTGTAGTTCGGTTAAAACCGTTTCACATGTATTGATATCATTATGCATCTCATTTACATACTTGTCAAAACAAACAGACGTTGTCTTCACTATTAACCACCTAAAACCGTTCCAAACAAATTATGCGATAAACAGGATATGCAATTCGTGACCCATTCTATCAATTTTATTAAACGAGTGGTGTAGTTGTGATTTGAAAATTACATCACTCATTGTATATCCAATATTTATACGCTTTATTTCGTTCATGAAAATGGTTATTGATACTAACAACTTATAAACCTCTATAACATCAGAGATTGCGCAGAATTATGTAAAAAAAAAAAAACAAATGCTGAGATGTTCATTGGAATTTCGTTACTGGTCTGGAATTTCGTTACTGGTCTAGAATTTCTCAAACTGCTGTGTTGTGCCAGTTAATCAAACATGTCACTAACCTACCTTCTCTTAATCCTACCTGCTAAGTAAATGCGACACTAATGTTCTCAAGCCATGTAAGTGATACGGCATTTGATAATGATTTTACAGAAAAATTTAAACAAATATTTTATGACATACGAATGTAAATTTTTGACACTGGTACGCCAAGGTATGCATATGATGTCGCACAAGTGAACAGTTTTGAATGTGTCAGTAGAATTAGAATGTTATGATGTCAAGCAATTGCTAATGGTGACCTTATTCATTTTCTGTTGACGTATATCACTCTGCCTCACAATAGTAAAAACCAAAATACGGACAGGTATATTGCCTGTCATATGTTCCTCCTTGTGTTTTGTCATCAATCAGGCCACAGCACTGATGCCGTAACATGTTCAGTTTAAACATCAGTAGACGGTACTGGAATTTATGCGTCGAAACAGACATTCGCATACCAGCCGTCAACCAATAAGCACGTTCCAGGTCAATAATTGCAAGGCCAGTTCCTCAGAACGACGTGGAAGGCTGTCCATGGAAGTCTATTGTATTAGTGCACTCTTTGGAGTTCACCGACAACATGAATTCTCGATCAAAAAAACGATTGTACTTTCTGTGTTTGGTCTGGGTTCAGTGACTCCGTTCGTCATTCTTGCAGGCATTCAAGACCACATACCATGACGAAGTGCTACAAGATTTTAATTCACATTAAACGCACAAAACTTTTTCATAAGTGGGATATGAAAATAAAAAATTGAACAAGGGCTATATCCCTAAAAAGAGCCCCATATAGATGTAAAAGAAATAACAGAACTGATTCACATTTGATATACAAGCGTATGTAATGAATAAGGCAATTTTGTCTGTTTGAATACATTTAATAATGCATTTTACATAGATGTTATACTGTTAGTTTATAAAACTGTATGATTTAAGACTACCATGTCCGGCAGAAACCCTTAATAATACACTGTTCAAACAATATGTGTAGTGCGCTGTACGATCGGTTCAGAATGTCATTTGCTCTTTATTATTTGTAAACAAATCATGATGAATAGTCCAATGGTGTACAACAAAGAAGACAATTTCCTCTTGTGTTGACAACAGTACTAGACTGCCTCACTGACCTAGAAGTTAGGTTCACGTTTCATCCAGAGATAGACCATGTTATAGAACTGTGTGTACAATCTCAGATCTAACGTGACTATATAACTATACTGCTTCAGTTTTGAAACTTACGCTATCCTCCCAAACACATCTGTCTCAACTTTTCTAAAATATGCTTAATGTTTTTCAAAATTTCACTCTCAAATCCCAGTGTTGATGCAGTCTTTGGTTGAAAGGTGTAGGTATTAGTTTGATTGTGTGACATTTTTCTTCCGTTTGGCGTTATTTGAAGAGACTTTAAATACTAACGAAACTTCCCCCGCATTTCTGCCCCGCTGTCAGTTTATGTATCTGAAGTTATGTTTTAGTTTCATGTTTAGTTTCAGGTTATTATGCTAACAGAGGTTACTAATCGAGCAGACTGACCTAGCTAGATCACTATGACGTAGTCTAGTATGCTTCGTTAGGATTTAGATATAATTTCATGGAATGCTGGGTGGAACGTGCCCCTGGGCGAACGAGTAATGCTGCTATGCCGCCATTACTGTCGCCTGGCAACAATAGCCCGTATGTAATACTTATTCTTGTTTTGTGTTTGTCTACATGTTTATCGAATATAAGCTTTCTGGCTTAAACCAGTTTGCCCCCAATTAACAGACTTCGATTACCAGCATCAAGTGGTGTATATAAACATTATACCTAAACGGCAGCCCTAAACACGTTATTTTAGTCAGATCGAGTTGCACTAGTAAATGCATCTTTATTTTATATACATCTGAAACAACTGCAAACTAATACGACATATCTTAATCTGACAACTGCGAACTAATCTGACACAGCTGACGGCTGGTATAAATCCAATTTGACACCTACAGATTCTCTAGGTAGGCGCCCTAACAGCAAGTTTTGTTTTCACATGCTCATTTATCAGCCCTCAATGACATAGACCCTGAAGCTATGATTAGCCTGGCCGGAGATCTCGTTGTGGACCGTATATGATCTCACCAGTGATAATGATGTGTATCCGAGCTGTTCACTTCCGGTATATGAAAGCCTACCTCAGCCGGCTCAGTTCGCACGTTCTTCTAAACCTGTTTCACGAGTTTAACCTACCGGACATATTTCCTACCTATATCCATCATCCCACACAGCAGATAGAAGAAACCACAGCTTACACAGTGAAAAATATTCATTACGTAGTACGCTTTATGACTGATACATAAATGCCAGGTATGCATTCCTGCATTATAGGTTCAGTTTCACTTGGTTTCAACTGAACATATGTAAGTTTGTGTAGCCAAATTCAAGATGTGCGGAGCTACAGCGCTTGTCACTTCAATTAGTTAGGACATGGCTATACTAGCGTGTACTCATACTTCTACGTTTTTCTCTCGTAGTTACTGGGGCCTCCGTGGCTCAGTCGGTTAGCGCGCTAGCGCAGCGTAATGACCCAGGAGCCTCTCACCAATGCGGTCGCTGTGAGTTCAAGTCCAGCTCTTGCTGGCTTCCTCTCCGGCCGAAAGTGGGTCGTGGGTTTCCTCCGGGCTCTGCCCGGTTTCCACCCACCATAATGCTGACCGCCGTCGTATAAGTGAAATATTCTTGAGTACGGCGTAAAACACCAATTAAATAAATTCTCTCGTAGTCGATAAAGAGCAATCAAATCCATTCACCTCTATATCGCATTAAAGTTCGAAGTCTGCACAGGCCGATGTTTTTTTCTATTATTTCTATCAGGCTTCAATTACATATTGTAAAATCTTCGTTACGCATAGTCTATGCGACCGTTTTGTACACATGAAGCGGACTGTTCAGGGGTGGATTGAATATTAATGAACACCAATCAAAAATAGTTGTTACAAAGTAACCCTCCTCGTACCATTTGTTCATTTGAAAATATTATTGTCAGCAATGAATCTCTAGCACTGCGCTTTGTTCCCGTGTAATGAGCGATTTGCGATAGCTGCATGTGCCTTGGATGGCGTTTTGTCATGCTTGTTTTTCTTTCTGGGTCGATCTTTGTATATAATATCTTTTTCGATTGGTGTTTATCACCATTTATGGGCGTCGGAAACGCCCAAAGTAAATCACGCACCTTCCTTCCGCATACACATGACAAACCCGGCCATCAATACCTAAAACTCATATTTCCTTCGAACAACTCCATGCATATTCATAAATCTTCGTATAGGTACATAACTTTCATGTAATTTATACCCATAAATTATCTCATCTCCCACCACATCTAACACTAACTTCTTTGTTTTAATCGAATGAATTAATCGCGACCAACAAAACGTAACCGCATACCTGATATCAGTACCTCTATATCTATGGTACCTGGCCGCAATACATAGGCAGATGTTATAACTAGTCCAAGTCATACGTGAATCGGAGGGGGACGAATTTGTAACCAGTCCATCGAGGGCATGTGTATCTATGTAGAATATACACACCCGCCGACATATGAAGCATTACTCACTGACGGTTATTTTTACCCTGTAGTGGCAGTCAGCTGGAGGAATGCGTAGGTAGTCGGAGTTTTAAACTGTCAGTTAACTGTACAGCGCAGGGGCCAGAGACGCCTCGTCCACTTGCAGCCCGAGAGGCTTTGCTTTGCACCCTCGGCTATTCATTTTGCACACAAGGGTCGGAGACATTGTTTGGCTAGGGTACGCAATGTGAATCTCGGGGTACAGCGACCCGGTCTGCTGCCCAGTGAGCTCATCGGGATATCTAGAGCGGTGCATTGTTATCGTCTTGCGGCGTCCCCCGCTGCGTGAACGGAAGACCAGTTAACACTCACCGCGTACACAACACTACAGCGTGAGGGCGTGGCGCGTCGACACGCATCTCTAGCTCATACCGGTGCATGAAGCGCCCTGAAGCTCGTTGTGGGTAAGTTAAATAGATTTTTTCTGCTTTAAAAGTTAACCTCGGAACACGTGTATTATTCGGATGCATCTGTAAGCCGTCTATATAGTCAGAATGCTACGCCTAGCTGTACGTGTCAATGCTGTGTGGGTGTATATACTGAACTATTGTTTCTTTCTCCTATTACGATATAGCTTCTTCCTTGTTCTTAAGGTGGACGCCCTTACCTGTGCACATTGTTCCAGAATTCTTCACAATGCTCATCATACATACCATTTGCCGCCTTCTCTTAATTCGATCACTTTATTTACCGTTGTTGTCAGACAGTCATTAATCAGCAGATAACGGGAGTTGTGATAGCACAGATTGCGCTGTATACAATCTTTACTAACTTCCAAATGCCCAGTGACTAAACACACATCTTTCCGCACAAATGTACATATTGTGTTGATGTTGTACTTGCCAGATCAGTTGTGATGCACTCACGGATTGCGCTACACTGGATATATATACAGTCTACAATAATACAACATTTACGGTAACATGGAAAGACTTATATGCATCTAGTTCTCGCTTTACATGGTTTCTTCACTTTTCTAAAGCTTGCCAAGGTTTGCTATAAAGTATGCACGCTATCTCGCCATGTAAATGCCTATAGCGTACAAAAGCTATTCATACATACCCGCATGCGTGACACATATATAGTGTTTCACATCTCAGTACAGACAGAAATCCGGCTCAGCAGTTGCTATGGAAAACACTCTGAATGTACACATAGTTAAATAGGTAACATGCATACTTTAATACTAGGGTTTCTTTTCATTACCTTTGCATTGTCGTGTTCCACATGCGAACCTTTTTGCATTATTCACGCAGTGCTTGACTTTATATAATTTACGTACAGTCGGAGCCTCCGTGGACGAGCGGGTTAGAACGCCAGTGATCCAGGTGCCTCTCACCAATGCGGTCGCTGTGAGTTCAATTCCAGTTCATGCTGGCTTCCTTTCCGGCCGTAAGTGGGAAGATCTTCAGCAGCCTGCGGATGGCCGTAGGTTTCCCCCGGGCTCTTTTCGGTTTCCTCCCATCATAATGCTGGCCTCCGTATAAATGAAATATTATTGAGTAGGGCGTAAAACAAATATATTATCCAAGCCATACAGTGTGTAGTCGTATGTGATAAGAAGTTAGAGCACATGTGGTTAGTTATATGTGTCTATGGCTCCCACATATGCAAAGTAACAAAAACCTTTTGTCATATAATTAGTCCCATTTAAGGCCCACCAATCAGTCATGAATGACTTATATGTACAGAGAGGAAACTGTGTTCGAAGGGACTTATACTTCACATAACTTTAAACTGATAATGCACTATTCTTCAAGTGTTATGATACGTAGAACGCGTCGAAGAACAGACGGACAAACGGTCTAGTTTTACACACGCTCACTGTTACAAGCTGTTAACTGTAGCGATACATACACGCCTATGCTCCAGCAAGTTTCCCTAATTGTACTAAAATACCTTATTACACCAATTACGAATTTAACTCCTGAACTAGACATATAGTATTGAAATAAAATTTTATTTTGTATTGTTTTAATTCTTTTTTTTTTTTTTTATTCTTTTTTTTTTTACATTGACGTTACTCACATTCTGTTGGAGAGGCAAGATACATACACTTTCTTTTCGTTATCCAACTAATATGGTCCTGGCTCTCATGTTTTGGCACAGACTTCATTCCAACCTTACATGTGTATCTCATCTAAGTACAACTCTTTTAGCCAATGCACGTAAAACATTTCTGGCTAAATGCAAAGTGGTAAATGCAGTGGGCTCCACACCTGGCATAACAAAAATTTATTAGCTGCTATGACGCTTTATCTAAACTATGTATATGCATATGGGGCGATGCGAGGGCAGTATAGCGTACATGAACATCTCCTTGGTAATTTTGTCCTCACTTATATTACACATATATAACTTTCTATGTGCGTTCAGTGCACTGGAGCATACTCACGATTCATTTTTTGTGAACAACACAAAGTGGTGTAAGTGACAAAATTTTGACTTGCGATTTCTTATTTATTTTATCATTATCCCACGTCACTTGTTTCAAACACCATGCATATATACTAGCACTCCCGTTTTTTAGTTGAATTTAAGCGTTCTTATTGTTGCAAATAGAGCTCATGTGTAGGTACATTTGTTGACTGTAGCGTGAACAGTAATAAATCTATATAGTTATATCATGCATGTCACATTGTTCCTCGTCAAGACAGCTCTGTTTATGATTGCATGCCGTCTCTGCAAACCTCCACTCACGTTTTTCGACCCAGCAGTTAGCTGATTAACATGTGTGATTCTGACAAGTAATTAAACAAAACGGTTAAGACTCCTCTGTATTCAGAACACGTGGGTCGGCCGGCTAGGTTAGAGAAATGCCACAAATGACAAAGTTCCAACCATGTATATGCACGATGCACATGAGCAAGCGGACGTGTTGACGTGATAATGTGTTGAGTGAACTGTGGAGAATAAAGACCATTTGCCGTCTGAATCGCTTGTGCATGTTGCGACAGCCATATATTAGCTCCTGATTTGTTCTACCACAGGTTTCACTCGTGTTTAAACTGTAATTATTGGGAAGTTATTAATAGTGTGGAATGTGAACAATGTGTATATATAAGTGTTCTTTTTAAACTCACTGCGACATATCGTTATAATTCATTCATAAAGTTTGGGAATATAATAGAGTTCACAGGTGTTTGGAGGACATGCGTATTAAGAACTAAGCAGACCTATCTACACGTACTGTAATGTTGGCTTGTCTCCTACTTGGTTATTAAACGCTTTTAACACATAAATGGTAAAGTGAGCATGCTATGCAAAGCTCATTAATAGAGATCTTTAATGAGAAGTTACAAGTTCAATTTGTAACTTCAAAGTAGAATAGGTATAAGCTAATTGTATCTTGAAGTTACAAGTTACAATTTGTAATTTCTAACTAAACGTATCTACTGTCTCTCAACAATGAACGTATGATGACAGAATTATAATACATTATACTATAGTATGAGGTACGTGAGTAGTTTTGCTCTGCGCATTTTTGTAACAACAGAGTAACAGGGTAATGGTGTAAGTGAAGATGACTGGATTATATCAACATTGTATTAATTAGAACTATAAAAATGTACACGTCATTCTTTTGGCAAATGCAATCACTCATGTAAACGCCATCCCAACATCAGTCTGTTAAGTGTACTGGATTAGGTGTCTATCCTTTTTGATATGAAACCTTTTGGTTGTAAGTTCGTACATTTATTACAATTCATTATGATTTCAACGAAAGCGAGTGTAAACTCGCCATGGTATTTCTGAATGATTAATTTTCCGCGATCGATTTAGAAGTATGTCCAAACAGTAGATTAAATTATTAAAAGAAAAATAGTCGGAAGTTATTGACAATTCATAGAAGAGCATTTGTCAACATTTAGCCATGATCGGACTGAAAATAAAATAGCCATCTGAAATTTAGCGCAGGATATCCACATATCCAGAACATGCACATGACTTTGCTTTCTCTGAATGCTTTTCAAACTGAAAATCAGACATAAATCGTACAGTCATAGCGCATTTATTCATAGGGGGGCCTGTATACATTCTTCTGTTCAAAACTTTCAGACACATATATAAACCACGTATATACACGAAGGTTAATTACTAGTATACATGACAAGTAACGTTCTATGTATACACATGCACATACATATACTCTAAGCGGTCTTTATATAAGTAAATATTTATATATTTTCTTCATGCTGCATGAATCATTTCCGTATACATTGTCTTTACACTATGGAAGGCGGAGAATATATATGATGTTTTCATTTATTTATTTGATGTTTATCAATTTGTGAACACAAGTATATACTGTCTGTGTATTGCCCACAGCATCATTCGATCTCTAGGCCTATGACTGACCGATCACATCTATAGGATTCCACTTCACGCATTGTCAGTAATTCCATGCTGTAGGTTTTCCCAGTGTACATATTCATAACCTAATACACCTTCATTGGCAGTTAATCCATGCACTGTGTACATATGGAAAATGGCTTAAAATACCACATTGCTAGCATTTATTTCGGGTTTTTGCCAAGCCTCCGTTGCACGGATACTCATTTATTGAAGGCTGTGTTCAGTATCTTGTTGAGTTAAAAAAACGACATTTGCTGTTTTCGTCGTACTGTCTGATCGTATAAGATCACTTCTGCCATTTTGTGCGGTGATCTAGTGGCTAGAGGGGCTTACCTTTCCGGTTACTATGATACACGAGAGGAGGGTTCAAACCCGGCCTTGGACAAGGAATTTGTAGATTCACACTACTTGTGAAGCCGTAATGACAAATAGTGATCGACGACATTCGTGTGGGCCGTTTCTCAGTCTATCGCCAGTTGAAAACTCCTCCTCTTTCCGCAACATGTGGGCCTCGGTGCAATGACAGAGGAGACCCCCCCCCCCCATTACAAGTGAAATATCTTTGAGTACGTCGTAAAACACCATTCAATTAATAAATCCACTAGTATGGTGTGCATGTCTCTGCGTCACACGGGCCTGTCTGTCCGCAGCTTGAGGTCAATGGTTTTAGCCGGGCAAACTGGTTTTCTCTTCCCATAAATCTGGCCACCATCGTATTCCAATGTATATATATATACACCCTCTTCCTCCTAAATAAGCTTATTTACATATATACATACACTTCGGGGCACAGGTGCAAATATTAGTTGTGACTGAACACTCACATGCATAGCATGTAAACAGCGTTGGCTTCCAACCCCATAGGTAAATTTGAACAGTCTAAATTTTACAGTGTAAATCTCTGTGTGCTCACCCCTTGTCCCCTTCTCCACTCCTGACCCCTATACCATGTTCACACGTATAGCTCACCTGTAGCCCCACCTAACCTTCTGCTGTGAACCTTCCACAAAGACTGTGTTTATGTATATATTTATACACAATGTATGATTACTTCCTTGACAGCTGTCAGGCATGGTCTCCTGTCCCAAAGTTTGTCAGCTAAGCTATTCTTTATACATGTCAGCTAAGCTATTCTTTATACATGTACTTTTTATATAGTTATGCCCCATTGTGTGACGATAGCAATTCTATTCTTTATACAGGTTTGCCCCATGTTGTGACGCTAGCAGTGCTGTTCTTTATACATGTATGCCCAAGTGTGTGACGATAGCAGTGCTATTCTTTATACATGTATGCCCGATTGTGTGACAATAGCAGTGCTATACATTATAAATGCATGTCCCATTGTGTGCCGATAGCAATGCTATACTTTATAAATGCATGTCCCACTGTGTGGCGATCGCGATACTATTCCCAGTCGTTTACCGTCTGACAGTGATTAAAACACTCAACCCGTCTATTAATCTGTCTGTCAACCAGCCTGTGGTCACTTTATTTTTTGACTCTTGAAATCCAATCTGTCAGTTTCAGTAATTTCAGACATGTACATTCAGAAGGAAATTGAGTAATGCACTAGTTTAGCTAAAACTTTTATGTAAAGAGAAATTTTAAACATATTTATCGAAAAGGCCATATACATCTGTTTTATTGTCATTCATCAGTATCCACTACTTATCATTCTTTTCGCCTTTTGCTTCTGTCTCCTGTTCTTTTTAAAATTTTGTTCTTTTTCACTTTTTGTTCTTTTAAAACTTTTGCTCTATCACTCAATTAATTCACTTGAGGAAAACGTTGTTATATCTATCTATCTATCTATATATATATATATATATATATATATATGTGTGTGTGTGTGTGTGTGTGTGTGTGTGTCACGTGATAATTACATAGCTGAACAGTAGGTAGATATGTTCAAAGACGCTTACATGTTAATAATCACCCGTGTAAATTGCTATATAGCTTTAATGCAGACATGTAAATAATCAGTTACGCAAGCAACACACATAACACGGCACGTGAACTTAAATTTAAACTTGTTCTGCAGTTGACAAGGATTTACTAGTGTTAGCAATGTACTGTAGCACAAGGAAGTAATAATATACCTGTTCATCGCTGAAAACTAATGATATGAATTTTGAGAACCATAAATAAGATTAGGAGTAGAGTGTATTTCTGTGAACTAAGTTATTTTATCAAGCTATATAGGTATGACGACTTCAAGGCAGTAGCACACCTGTCTAACCGACGAGTAGCGACGATTTCTTGGTAAAGAATGTTAAAATGCGTGTTGCATGCTTATTTATGAGCTTAGGAACGTTGTCTATATACTAAAGGTTCTAAATACCAGAGGGCAAAGGTTCAGATCCGTTTTACTATTTTTATGACTGGAGAAATTGACTTCATCTCGCTTTCATTAGGCTTTCTGTCCGTAGAAAACAGATGCACCTCACAGTTCTCCCAAGTTTAACCACGGAAGTGCCGTCGTATAAGTGAAATATTCTTGAGTGCGGTGTAAAACACCAATCAAATAAATAAATACATAAATCATACAGTCATCGCGGGCTAAGTTGATTGTAACATATGTAGTTATATCGTCATTACTATCAAAATTACTATTAAAAACATTTTCTGGGAGCTAAATACCTTTAAGGTAGTGATACTGTAATAATTAGGTCAGTACGTCTAAACCCACAAATATTTAGTGGGATGTTCGCGTAGGATGAACTGACCGAATCCTGTTCACCACATACAGGAAGCTTGTTACCCCGCATTAGGTCACACTGTTTCACCGATATTGTAGCCCACCTGACAAAAACTGCAGTAAAACACCGGCGTGAGTTACCTGCCCTGGTATGTGAGCAGCGCCCCCGCAGGTGCTGTTATTTAATCTGAACTACACCCTTAACACAGCTATCTCTCAGCTTCGAACAGCTATGACATGAAAGGTAGGTTCTACTACGCTAGTTGTACCATGCCAGACGGATGTGACTTACAAATATCTATTTTCTCGATAAATCCATTACAAGAAGACCACCTGGGTCACACGTATGATGAACCATTTGTAAACTTTACCTTTTAAAGTGTATTCAAAGTATAACTGGACTTGTACTCTGCGGCCACGATGAGTAAAGATTACGCCACGTTTTATACTAAACATTCAAAAGTATGAATGTCCCAGATTATAATGTAATATCACTTATAATTAAGGCAAGTTTTAACCCGTGAAAGCTGAAGGTGAAATCTGCTTTTGCTATACATGCATTCCTTAATTTAGGGTATTACGTGCATAAATCTATTTAAAAGTTGTGATAGTCATTCAGTGGGCCTGTTGAACGATTGTGATTGTCATCGAGTGAACCTGTTGAACGATATTGATTGTGATTGAGTGAACCTGTTGAACGATATTGATTGTGATTGAGTGAACCTGTAGAGCGATATTGATTGTGATTGAGTGAACCTGTTATTGTGATTCAGTGAACCTGTTGAGCTAGTGTGATTGTCATTGAGTGAACCTGTCGAACGATTGTGATTGTCGTTGAGTGAACCTGTCGAACGATATTGATTGTGACTGAGTGATCCTGTAGAACGATATTGATTGTGATTGAGTGAACCTGTTGAACGATACTGATTGTGATTAAGTGCACCTGTTGAACGATTATGATTGGCACTAAATGAACCTGTCGAGCGATTGTGAATGAGGCAACCTGTTATGTGATTGTCATTCAATGAACCTGTTGATCGATTGTGATTGTCATTCAATGAACCTGTCGAACGATTGTGATTGAGTGGACCTGTTGAGCTATTGTAATTGTGATTAAATGAACCTGTTGATCGATTGTGATTGTAATTGCGTTGACATGTTCAGCGATTGTGATTGAGTGAACCTGTTGAGCCATTGTGATTGAAATTGAGTGGACCTGCTGAACGATTGTGATTGTCATTGTAAGACCTGTTGTTGTGATCATGCTTAAATGAACATGTTGAACAATTGGTATGGTGATTGAGTGAACCTGTTGAACGATTGTGATTGTCTTTGTATGAACCTCTTAAGCATGCGAAGTGGCATTCATGATAATACACTATATAGTGATCACAAAGGTATAATGTGACTCAGAAAACGAAGTTGCTGACGGATCGATATCGTACACTGCAACAACTGATCCGCATAATTGTCTCTTCCGCATGCCTCTTCATTATCTAAAGATACTATTGTATCAACGGACAATTGGATATGTGAAGGTATGCTTGACATGACGCGCCGGTAATTCGGTTTACTATGTTATTTATGGCACCTCGATGACTCAGACGGATAAAGCGGTGGTTCGTTGCGACAATAAGGCCCTTGGACAATGAGGGCGCAAGTTCGAAACCATCTCGTGCTGTTTCCTCTGCCGCTTTAATTCAAGAGCTTGTGTACTTTGCGAATCTGTGTGGTTTACCCTGGTTTCTTAATCCCATAAGTAAATCTGATCCCGGTCTGGAGAAGCTTTAGGATACATCGTAACTATTGTAAAAGGCCGTGTGGCGTCAGAGTACAATCCATAGAATGTCAAGAAGTCTCCAACCAATGGGCGCTCGGATGATTGTATTATGTCGCGCATGGAGCTGTATAACTCTGTAGTTTGTATGCGTTGAAGGTAGGAAGTAAAATCAGAAAATGGACCTGTCACTTTGACGTCATACAGTGCCTATGTAAAGCAACGTCCTGATGGAGTATAATAATGTATTGACACATTGAAGCAATACATATATGAATAACTCGAACTGTATTTACTCTTCTCTCGTGAAAATACTGAAGTCTTAGCTCACCAGTGAACAAGAAAGTCTGAATGTCGCGTACATGTAAGTGCTTATCATGTTATCTTGTCGTGTTGAAGAGGGTAACAAACAAGCTGTGTTACATAAATTAGATTCATGTATATAGAACACAGTTACATAAATTAGATTCATGTGTATAGGACACATTTAAACATCTCATTCTGGTTAATCTGGTACCAGTGCCAGATATAGGGTTCCATCCCAGCATTGGACAGGGAATTTATGGATTCTCCCGCTGCTATTGTTCCTGGAACCTTGGTAGACAACGTTCGGGTGGCCTTCTGCACGGTTTGTCGTTCCCTGAAGACAACTTGTCTGCCACCAATATGGTGTAGATATGAGTGCGTCAGATTTGGGGAAGTTTGCTGGAGTAATTTGCCAAAGGCGCAAAATTCTTGAGTATGGCGTTAATTTATGTATCTATTTGATTGGTGTTTTACGCCGTACTCAAGAATATTTCACTTATACGACAGCGGTCAGCATTATGGTGGGAGGAAACCGGCCATGGCCTGGGGGAAACCCATGACCATCCGAAGGTTGCTGACAAAACTTCCCACGTACGGCCGGAGAGGAACACAGCATGAACTGAACTTGAACTCACAGAGACCGCATTGGTGAGAGGCTCCTGGGTAATATGGCGTTAAACATCTGTCATATAACATAGGTCCCGCGTTGACGAATACAAACAACATGTAGGCCTACTATTTAGCGCTAGCAAGTAGCAATCTGTTTTGTGACAAATTGATTAATCATGCCTGTTTTCGTTACAGACGAGGGGATGGAGCAGTAGCGAAACCCACAACTACAGGAACGTGGAATAATTCTTGAAGCAGACAACTTTCATTATGACTTCATACAATACGTCTTTAGCTGAAAACAGCAGCTGTTTATATGGACTTATCTTGCCGGTTCTCAACGACGATGAATGGAATCCTGTCGTGCGGACCATCTTATATCTGGCCGGTATGCTCTGGTGTTTTCTCGGAGTGGCCATCGTAGCCGACGTGTTCATGTGTTCCATAGAGCGCATCACCAGTAAGACGAGGAAGGTCTTGATCGCGGACGAGAATTCCGAGACAGGATACCAAGAGGTGGAGGTTCGGGTTTGGAACGACACCGTTGCCAACCTCAGTTTGTTGGCTATGGGAACAAGCGCTCCGGAGATCCTTCTGTCCGTCATCGAGATACTGGGCAACAAGTTTAAAGCTGGAGAGCTTGGGCCGTCAACCATCGTGGGATCGGCAGCTTTCAACTTGCTCTGCATCACTGCCATTTGCATCGTAGCTATCCCGGCTGGAGAGGTCCGTCGTATCAAAAGCTTCAAGGTGTACATTGTAACGGCTATATCTTGTATCTGGGCCTACGTCTGGCTGATCATCGTGCTGCTGGTGAGCTCCCCTAACGAAGTGGAGCTATGGGAAGCCATCATCACCTTGCTCTTCTTCCCAACACTTATTGTCATCGCCTACTTGGCTGACAGAAACTGCTGCATAGGCAAACAGAAAAGTCACGAGGTTAACAACGTGGAAATTGGTCTCAGTAAGTTTTGTTGATTTACTATGATATATGAATCGTACATATCTTACAGCTGGCATCGTGTAGTAGGAAATAAATTAACGAAATATGGAATCTGCTATGTGTGCGTTGAAGATAAAACCACCTGGACGGACATTGATACTTTGTATACATTATATTTGTCTTACCATGAGATAGCATATGAATACGATATGGCAGCATCTCTTAATGGATGATTTCCAAGCTATATCAATGCACCAAGATAATACTATAATCTGTTCCTGCGTTAGAAATGGGATATCAAAGTATAGATGGGAGTGCTCAAGGTTAATGAACTGAAGGCATTGTGTGGCGAGGCTTTGGCGGTGCATTTGTCGTTGGACTAAAAAAGCGTTGAACTAAAAAACACAACATCGAAAGTAGAGACCACCCTTAAGACATTCTAAAAAAAAAAACGTAATTTTAAATGTAAACTACAAAATCGTTTTCCTCTTCCCCCAGATACAAAAGCTGCCATGGATGAGGAAGAACAGACTGAAGGTATAGACAGAAAGGATGTCGGCAGATCCAGCATCATTTCCATTGCTCAGGTACGTTGTCTACGATAGTCAGCCACTTGTTATTCTCTCGTGGATCTGTTAACCTCGTTTAAGTTCACAGTTTGACAAATGAGCATGTTTTTAACCAAGCTAAACCATTTTGAATAGCACCGAAGTGATAACTTTCTGCTTAAATATATTTATTTTTGGATGACTATGTACGAGAACTTATTGTTTATGGACAATAAAATTATCAAGTTTTAATGCTATTCTCAATGAAATACATAATATTCCATGTGAGGAAAACCCTTTGTAAACAAGCGGTGGTCACATTAATGTAAGATACAGCAACACATGCATACGTCCATTTTGACGTGCCGATTTAACTATAGCTTGTTTGTGACGCTCAACACGTGGTCATTCTGCTCTTCATATACTAACCTTGTTATAATCTCTGCTTTAGGACCTAGGAAAACATAAGGAACTTTCTGACAAGAAAGCCGCCAAACTTGCAGCCTACAAACTATCAGAAGATAAGGGACATGACCGAGGATGGCATCGGATCGCCGCCACCAGGTCTATTACCGGTGGAAAAAGACTCCTACCTATGGCTGTCAATGCCTTCCGACAGGTAACCGAACAGTAATCCTTAATAATATCCAACCGTCCGATCCAGGGTGCCTAAGGGGACAAATGAATATAGGCAAGTCCACCAGCCAGTTCATGGATTTAAGTTATTTGCAAGATGGAATTACTCCACTTTTCTGTCTTTCATATAGCTACAAGACTCCAAGCCATAATCATTCATTTTATTGCCTTTCTGGCCGGCACAATTGAAAACTGATGACTGTTTCTCTCCCATATGTTAACACCTTTATTTACAATTGATACGTTTTTGACGTATTCCTTAGTTAACTAGGGTTTGTAGTTTGGTCTTGCGGTTGTGGACTTGGAAGGCCTCTTCGTGGTTTATGGGTAGTGAACGAAAATCACACATGACTCTTAGGTTTAAGTTAAATACTATTTTGATTAATCTCTAAAAAAATCCATTGCCATGTTTCAAAACAGAGTTTGTAGTTGGAAGGTCTGTTTTATTCACTTATTCTTGAAACGTTCGCTTTATGTTCTCTTTCTAGCTTCACTCTGAGGTTCAGATGACAGAAGAAGAAAAGAACTCTCCCATGGCTAAATTGATCCGTCTGGATTTGGGCGAAGGAGGAACAAAACCGGTTGTGGAATTTACGGCCGCTTCATGTGCTGTCCTGGAAAGTGACAAGAAGGTCCGCGTTGGTATCAAGCGTTATGGGAAGATGAATGTACCCGTCACTGTGACGTAAGTTGTGGTTCTGCTCATCACTTGCTGTAATAAGCGAAAGCGCACAACATTGTAAACAATCGGTAATTGTAATATGGAAATAATAAATCTGAGATTTCCAGGATGCAAAGTGGACAATGTATCACTGTGATAATAATGAAATAGTAAAGGCAGCGCTCCACACTATATTACTTTTTCAGACCAGCTCCTCATTCTCAAGATGTTATTAACTCGATAAATATCGTTGCATAAGAATTGAAAGTTCGTGTAAACAGTTCAAATACCCTACCTTCCTCATTTATATTATTATTATTATTATTATTATTTTTATTATTATTTCTAAACCACCCATTCTAAGGTGTATTGATATATAACTGTATGTCAAAACGTAACTTATTTAGGAATGTACATCTGAACTTTTGTTTCCAGAGTGGAGACTATTGATGGTACCGCCTTGGCTAACGAGGACTACAAACCTGTGAAACAAAACTTGACGTTTGTGGAGAACGAGAAACTCAAGGAACTCTATGTCGAGATTATCGATGATTACGAGTGGGAACCCGATGAGTTCTTCTTTGTCAAGTTGTCGTTGCCCAAAGATTCCGAAGCTGTTGTGGGAAACATCTCCATCAACCAGGTCACAATTATTGACGATGATGGTAAGAGTTGATTGTTTTTCGTGTTTGAAGTAATCGTGCAGAAATATTGGCATTGTGTCTGGCTGGACAGCGTGTGGTTTAAAATTTACTGAGACAGTTGAAGAAACTCTGAAAATCAAGTTGCCCTTGGTGCCTAACTTAAACGTCATTTATCACTCATAATGAAACTTGCGCACAAAATAAGCTTAAAAGACTACGAATTGTGTACTTGTGAATATGTAGTCTACTTCGTTTTAAAATAATGCACTTATTTAACATTTTCTTGAAAGGTTGGTAGGATAATTTACTGGTTTACTAGACTACCAAGTTTTATACCCATAGATATTATGGTTAGTGTGGGCTTCGTTTTAGCGTGCTAGCATAGAACAATGACTCACTACTAAATGCGGTCGTCGTGGGTCCAGTTCATTCTGGATTCCTCTCCAGTCCTGCGATGGAAGGTCTGTCAGCAGCCGGGTCATGGTTTAGAAAGCGTAAGATTAGACGTGATGCATTGTGTGTACATGTGAACAATTCCGGAGTACGTTCTTTGTACGTTATTTTACTCATCACTTTCCTGTCATACGGAAGCTATTTGCCTTATGATATGTGTAACCGTCCTCATCTTCAGAGCCCGGCAAACTGGAATTCGGCTCTCCATCTTATGTGGTTAAGGAAAGTGAGAGGAAAGCTCTTATTCCCGTCAGACGATTTAATGGCGCAGATGGTCACGTGTCGATTAAGTGGCGTTCCAAAAGCATGTCCGCCGTTGATGGAAAACATTTCAAAGGTGGAGACGGACTTCTGGAATTTGCACATGGCGAAACTATCAAAATGATTGAAATTCCCATCATTACTACACAGGTAACTCTTATTCCACTCACTATATGTTTACGTAGAAAGGACTTAAGCTAAGTAATTTCATATGAATGCACCAGATGAAAAGCCATCTATCAATGTAACATCTAAATCATATACCTTTAAAAGTTCGAAGTTATGTGCCTTTCTCCCTGGACGCAAAAAAATCTTACTTTCGCACTAGATGCCTCGGTAAATTAAACATCAATAGAATATTCTTAGCCAATATAACTTTTCAAGAAACAAAAAAACCGATTTCCTTGCGATTTATATTGTGACGGACATACAACTCAATTTTCATCAGGATACTTATGTTTCACTTTGTACTCCAATTTCAGGAACCGGAAAGAGACGACAGTTTTCAGCTGGAATTATCAGACACAACCGGGGGCGCTGAAATCGGCCGACTGGCTCGTACCATTGTTACAATTGTGAACGATGATGGTATGTAATGATGGGATTTTTATTTACTTGAATGAAATGTACAGTAAAAATACTTTAGGCGCCTGTCTATAACGCTCAAAGCAACAAAACCCCCTACAGTCTTATGCAACCTATTTCTTAACTGATGGCCTTCAGTTACTGATTTTACTGAGTTACGTGATTACTGTATGTTTCAAGAGACATTTTATTAGTGAAGTGTGCAACGTGTTTCAGAGTTTGATGGTTTGGTGAGCAGAATTGTGAACATGACAGTAGCCAGCCTGGACGTCCTCAGGTTGGATACGGGCAGCTGGGCGGACCAGTTCCATGATGCCATGAACGTGAACGGCGGAGAGGTCGATGAAGCCACTGCATTCGACTATATCATGCACTTCATGACGTTCTGGTGGAAGGTGAATTTAGCTCTCAACACAATTTCAGTGTTTGTGAAATATGACATGCTACAGATGCAATATCGATATTAGATATTATGGAAATAGACGTATTAAATTTGAAGCTTATAGCTCGCCAACAGACGCTTGCCAAGCGTCTTTTGCCTAAGCTCAGCAGGCCAGCTTTCTTGATTTTATATCATAGAGTTATTATTTTAACCGTCATTATTTTATTTTTACCCGCAGGTGTTCTTTGCTTTTATCCCTCCTACGTCAATTGGTGGTGGCTGGCTAACGTTCATTATTTCGTTGTCTGTCATTGGCCTCTTGACGGCCATCATTGGGGACCTTGCTACCGTATTTGGCTGCCTAATTGGTCTAAAACCAAGTGTGACAGCCATTACGTTCGTGGCCTTGGGAACCAGTATGCCTGACACATTCGCCAGTAAGACAGCGGCGACAATGGAGAAAACAGCCGACAGTTCTGTTGGTAACGTGACCGGAAGTAACTCCGTCAACGTCTTCCTAGGACTCGGTCTTCCGTGGGTAATCGCTGCAATCTACTGGACCGCAAAAGTAAGTTTTATCTTATGTGAAAATCCGTGGACCGTTTATTATGAAGCGAACAACCATCGTCATTGACTTTGGATGAAGAATAACAGAACGATGAATCTATAAGCTAGCGCCACCGGTGTTTTGACATTGGTCTAGTCTACTGCAATAGGGGAGCGTTTTAGATACGCAGATGAAACTGGTTTTCGTCAGGAACATGTTAAGTTCACAAAAAGTTCAGCACCTCAGTTTCCCTCATCGTTCGTCTGTTTCAAATAATTTGTTGTTTAGCTCAAATTTTATAGTAAGTGTAATCAATAATATTTGTTTCTGTCAGGTCACATGGTTGACAATAGGACGCCTTCTACCTTCAGCAATAAAAAAATTCGAATGTCCCCTATTGGTTATTCTCTACCACAAATATCTGATATCACCCGCTATTACCTATTCCCTACCCACTTTCCTGCCCTACAATGAATAGTCTCTGCTGTAAGATATGATCATTCATTCTAATCTTCTGCTTTATTTGTTTATTTACATTATAGGGCGAGCCATTCGAGGTTAAGGCTGGAAGTCTTGGTTTCAGCGTCGTGTTGTATACTGTTGCCGCAGTCCTCGCCATTGTCTTGCTTTTCCTGCGTCGAAAGTTGGCTCTGTTTGGCAATGCCGAGTTGGGCGGGCCTTTCGGTCCAAAGGTTGTCTCAGCAATAGTGGTGTTTTTTCTGTGGATTATGTACGTAGTGCTCGCATCGCTCCAGGCCCATGATCACATCCAAGGCTTCTAGCAGCTTTCTGTTAATTTGGATACCTAAAATAAAACTTTGTAAATCAATTTTGAGTAACATTTTCTTCCAAGGAAAAGTTTATTTAGGAAAAATAAGTCATAATGGTTGATTTTAAGAAGTTTCGGAAAGGACGGTTGAGCCTCCATTTACCATGCTGTGAAACTGAACAGAAAAATGTGGTTGATCGTTTGTTCAAGGAGTTTCTTCTAACGTCTGACGATGGGTAGTTATTGAAAACGTTGAGAACCGAAAAGAAGGAGAAGAAAGGCTGTTTGACATAAGAGGATCTCGCTTGATTAGTTACGTATTAATAACACGCCTATCCACCCTCCATTTTACGAATGGCAAGTTGTAAGATAAAATAATCTGGACAAAAATGGGATTAAGTGATAACTAAAATAAGCATGTTTATCTGTATTTTGTCTTAAAAGTGTTTCAAGGTCTCAGGCATGTATGAAATTATTCAACTGAACTGCTACAATTGGTTATGCAGCATTGCTTTGATGTGTGCGTTTATTTAAATGGTAAATTGATATAGCAAAGGTAATATGTCAAGGCTAAGACTAAGCATGTGATCACGATCACTGTTTCAGGTGTCATGTGGTGTTGCACGTTACAGGGCACCTGCAATTTATCTGACCTCAGATACAATGTCAGACTTTGTATTCCACCTGTTTTTTACTGTTGCTTCGTTTGTCACAGACCTGTGACCAGCACAGTGATTTAGGGCTATTTTTCCGGTTTGTACCTATTCATCCTCTTATACCATTCTTATATTGTTGCAACATAACTCATATCAACTGTACATAACTAATTTCTACAAAAGTACTTTTGAAATAAATGTGAAATTGGATTAGGTTTGCCCAGGGCAAATACAATTTTATTTTTTACCATTTTGTGACATGCATGTAGTTTTTATGTTTACTATGCTTAAAATTTTATCTTTTCTATGATGTTGATGATGTCTGAATATTGCCATTGGCGTTTAATATGCGTAAAGCACCAAATATAAGTAGACTAAGTTTTATCCTTGATATTGTAGTTAGATTTTAATAAATATTTCAATATTTCCTTTACCTCTGGGTAGAATAATACTCATGCCAATATAAAACTGTAGGCTGCTTTAGTGACCAAACCACGGCATCATTTATTAGATCTGTACCGAGTAAGTGATGACACATTCACCTTGTTTGAAGTGTGAAACTTTTAACGATGAATTACGTTACTGATCTTCAAATTTGCGACGGGTGCATAGCGGAATAGCATACACTGAAGGCCGATACTCTAAACCAATTTTGGATATTCTAAATAGATTTTTGTTACAAATTCAGTATGTCTAAAATATATTAAGTGAGCTTGTACCATTTTGCATTCAATTAACTTATTTTTTGTAACTATTATAATAAAACAAATAACCATTTTATAAAAATTGCGTTGTGTTTTTGATTCGGCAAGCAAAACTGCAGGCTTACATGCACATTTACCATGATGGATATAATCCATCGTGTACAGCATATCCTGGGTCCTTGGTGATTAAAAGCGTCTCCAGGTCTCTCCTGTGAAAGTTTGCGCAGTCTAATGCTCGTTAGACAGAATACTTACCACCAGTATAGTATACTGTATACATTTCTATACGTGACTCGTGGGAATGTTTGTCAGCAATTTTTCTAAAGTGGCATAAAGCTGACCTCCATCGTATAAGTGAAAAGTCTTAAGTACGGCGTTAAAGGGCAATTAAATATATAATAAAATAAATAAAGTCAATAAATATTATCGTACTGATTTCCTTGAGCTCACCGATTAATGATAGCTAAACAGTAGTCAGAAGCGGACGAAGGCCAGTTCAATTCCCCCAACAGATTGTCTCAACATCTCATCTTCGTTTTCTTGGACCGGCCCCGATATCACAGTTGGTGGAGCGTCCGCTTCGGGAGCGGTACAGCCACGGTCAGTCCTGGGTTGAGTCACACCTAAGACTTTAAGAGGAAGTTGTAACTTCCTCGCTTGGCGTTCAGCATAAAGGGGATAGTGCAACGACTGGTTGACCCGTACCAGTAGAATGCCTCTGGCGGGGCGGCTGGCTTGCCTTCGGTAAGTCGTCTCAGTAAAGTACGACGTTAAACCCCAAGCACTCACTCACTCGACCACTCATTTTCTTGGTCACATTTCTGCACAAACTGCCAAAACAGGGTGGTTCACTCTGCTATCCACCAATCATAAAACTGGCGGTCCCTTTATTGAGGTGAAAATGATTGAGTATGGCCAAAAAAAGCAATCTAATCAATAAGCCAATAAATAATATAATGTCAGAATCGATTATAAACTGACTCAACGGAGTGTTTGTGAGTCAAAAAAGTTCTATTATCGGTATGGAAAGTAAAAGGTACTGTTCTAAAATTTTAAAGTTCTACCCACAAGGAAAGGGTTAAACTTGTGTGAAGATCAAACCAAAAAGATCGACATTTTGGTGTGTAATACTCTTTTCATGGGATAAAGGGAGACTATAAGGACGACAAAAGAGGAAATGTGTAGATGTTCAAAAGTTCCTATAGAGTGACTTCCCGTTACCATATAGATGAAAACAAGTCTATTCTAGAGCTTTAGCTTTATAGAATCGACAATCAGTTTTTGACAATGAAACCATTTGTTTCTTAATTATTCTTTTTGATTCCATACATAAAGTTCTCTTTAGCTCCTTTAGTTTAGGGCGACTAAACTAACATAAGCAAGGCATTCCTGAACAGTTGGCGGCTTCTATCCGAATGTCTGTTTTGGCGCATAGCTGGATTCCAACTTCAATTGATAATATATAATGTTTATGCAAATACTTAAAATAACGTAAATTACAGCAACCAGATAGAGAACTTAAAAACCTGACATATTCATCAAACTACGAAGCAACCTTGTACTCTAAGGAATACTCCTATTCATTCATCATTACATACTACATGTAGATAGCTCCAATGAATTATCCCATTTGTTTATTTGGGGAGCACTGTTTGGTGCTGAATGCACCAAGACGCCACGCCGTCTTAAGACAATTGCATGTACATGAGGAATGATTTCTTCGAACCTTCAGGATGAGGTTGTTGTTGACGTCTTGATGTTGATTATGACCTTGTCCAAGGAGGCCAAAAGCTGTGGAACGTACGCCAAGAATCCCACCATTGATCTTTTCTCCGCTCCACTAAGGTTCAGTGGAACAAACTTGATGTCTTCTCTAAAAGGAAAGTCTGGGTGTAACATGAGTTCCAGATCCGACATTGACCCTTCCACAGCAGAACTCACTCGTTTGTGCTTCTTTAGTCTTTGGTTAAGTTCTTCTGTCTTTTGCTTGATTTTGTTCACCATATCAGAGTATTCTTTAAAAAGTTCTACGCAACTGGGTTCCACGTCACTAAAACACTTTATACGACAGTAACAATCCATGACATCACGAAATGACGTCATCTTAGTGTCTGTTCGAACTCTCTTTATTCCTTGCATGATGTCTTTCCAATTTTCTTGAAAACTTCTACACTGGTCCTTGAGCAAGGAAATTTCACTCCTGAAGACTTCTAGGACTTCAGGCCAATTGAATTCTGAAACACAGAGGAAACAAATGCTTTTGTATGCATTTTCAAGGTTATTTCAATAAAGAAAATTATCAATTCTGCATTGATTCTATACCATGAAATCTATATTTTACAAGTTTTCCAGTGTGATTCTAAACGTACAAAATGTCCATAATAATATAAATGATTATACAGCACGGGGAGTAAAAGCAGAGAAGCTACGACAGTATGATAGTTTGCGAATTACAGCAGCGAAACCGGTCAAATACAGTTTCCTGTCAATTTACCCCAGTTATGGTTTCATTCTAATTGTTCATGTCAATGCTTAATTACTGGTAACTTACACATCCTAGCGCCATTGTTTACGCAGAATTACATGTATGTAAAACAATTGCAATGATATTAACTGAAATTTATTAGACGTAACTGACTAAAGGTGCTGTGCTGTCATCATATTCAACACAGAATAACACGAAAAAAATTCGAAGCACCATACCCTCGTGACTTTCTTCGTGTCTGCTTCGAGAGCGCGAGGATTTGCTGGATTTGAGCAAACCTCGAGACAATTTTGTGGATAGTAATACCTCTCGACACCGCTCAAAATATGATGAATCGATGTAAACTTCCAAGAAGATATCTTTCAATCCCATATCATCGAGAATGGTTTTCTTCACTAGTGTCGTTTGAAATAACTCCTCCAGTTGACCACTCATGTAATATTGTTGAAGTTTTTCCAAACCTCTCAGGGATTTACAACCGAGTACGACAACGAGGCTGCCAAACATTATTCTTTTGACAAACACGTCCCGGAAGTCCATGAGAGTCGTGAGCGCCCTCTTGTGGTCATCCTCACTCTTTACGACACTGGTGTAAAAGTGTAAGACCATTTTCTGGTAAGTATCCTTCCAGTTTCCGGTGACTGGCTGTTCTGTCATAACCTCTGAGGCCGTTACCTCAGCGGCAACTTCGTCTGCAAAATAGACAGAAAATGCACAACATCCCAGTCTAGGGCCAGTTTAGTAAATAAGTCATTTCTGACCGGAACAAATATTTAGAATGCTTGGATTCTGTTACTGGAAGATGAAATTTTGACAAATTTGTCTTCATACAACATTTATGAGGTGGCCAAAGGTTTAATTTCTAGTGGCCTAGCCTAAAATCTAAAACTGAATTTCACATTTTGGTTCAAGCCAGAAATGGCTTTATGGAATTGGCCCTTGATCTTCCCTGGGTAAATTTAATAGATACCTTACAACAGATGACAGATAACGGATAAATATAGACCGCACTGATCCAGTGTGTTTTCTGGGATCTTTTCTGCTCACAGTACTTAGCGCAACATTGTAAGAACTTTTGTTATTCACTGGCTATTTAGTAGTTTCACTCAGTGAAAATACCTTAACTGAACTGTACCACTGTTAGGTTTCTGTGTATGGACAATTTGGAAATTGTACTCGCGACTAATGGGTCCGTATTTTGTTTTGGAAGTACGATGCAGGAAACTATATTGTTTAAAGAAATGGGACGATGATCACGAAATAACATTGAATAATCCAAAAATTAAGGCTACATCTCTCCATCAACATCTGAAAAATTGCGGGTTTGCTCATAACGACGGTTTGGGAACCCTCAATGTTACCACCCCCACCTCTCTCGGAATCAGTCAGTCAGAAGGTTCTGATCCTTGTGTCAAACCTGATTCTATCTTCCACTTCTCCCTCTTTTCTACTGACGAGTGACTGTACCGGCGGGCAGCTGATCGGGGTAGCAAAGTCGGCTGAGCGGCCGTAGTTTCCTTTCCGTTGCTCTGTTCACCACCAGCTGAAAATATTTACATTCATTATAAAAGACAACAGCTAGGGCACTAAAATCAGAGGAGTCACTCTGTGATAGGTGGCAAATGGTGACGCCTAACCGGTGAAATACGACCACTTTATAATTTACCTCAGTTAGGGATTTATTAGAACAGTTCATGGAAATCCTTAAATATTAGCAATCGACACTTACCCTAGTACCATGACATCAGCAGGATTAGGAAAATAAAAATATATGTGCAATGACGTTAATGGTAATTTCTTAGGCGTCAGTGATCAACAAGCGCACGAAATACTTTGTTGTCATTATGGAAGATTTTTTGCTTCACTTTCAATAATAGTGCGGTTGTTTCATCCAGTGCAAATGCAGACACCAGGGACAGTCTCTATATCTTAATATTTCCTTAAATAATTGGCTGATGACATTGTGTATAACTTTCCACCCTTGTGCATCACATGACCAGTGGGTTTCGGTCTTTTTCATGTTCTTTTACTTCCCTGTCAGTGCCCAAACCAAGGATCACTTACATAGTTTTAGCAAGGTTTGTTTGAAAAGCATGCCTTTGTTTCCACATCTAGTAAGCCTATAAGTGAAAAAGTTTCGAGTAAGGTGTCCAACACCAACGAAATACATAAACATGAGTTAATGCATCCTATTCACTGCTTTCTATATTTGTACCTTCTACCAAAAGATTATATTTTAAATTTGTCCACTCCAGTCTGAAAGATTGTCTTATCTAAGTGTCAAGTCCGACATTCTCATACCACTCGTAGAGAGTAAAGGACAGTTTAACTCGATAATCACAATTTCCTTTCCAAAACAATGTAAAACACCAGCTCTCACAGGAATACACAAAAAATAATATACATATATAGAAAATAAAGGTGGTAATATATAACAGAGAAGCAGCCAACATGTTTTCAATGATGCACGGAAGGAAGATTATCGGTATTTTATAAGTATGGCATTCTCGACTCTTACCAACTCTATAAATGTGTCCATTGTAGAGCTTGAAGTAGTAAAGTGAAATGAATTTTTTAGATCAAATCATACAAAATAAAGTTTACAAAGTGAATTTAGATTTCTGACTTAAACACTGCTTACCTGACTTTCTTGACTTCATTGGAGACATCTTCCTGGAACGCTGTCCAGTGCTTTGTCTCTCTGGTTTTCGGACTGTGATTCCTTCCACCGCCTCTGTAAAAATGTTACACGACATTATTCGTGTGTTATCACCACACAATGTTTGGTGCAAGTAAGGTACATTAAACACCATGAAGATAATTATAGTGGATACCAAAAGCTTCAAGTTTCTGTGAAGAAAAGTACATTGACAACTACTAACAGAATGACAGTGTCCGTCCATATTATATGTTGACTTCTGTCTTGTTCATAAATAAAACAACAGATCTAAATCGGCGCATTCCAAAGCCGATAATCGTAAGGCAGATTTCCAAAACAACTTTAAACACATTTATTCCGTTCTGAATATGTGTGAAAAAATTCCAAAATAGTAAATATAGCTGATAACATGAAATACCGATGAAGGGAAGACGGTCATTATTCTAGACATGACATCCAATTCAAATTTTAGAGTAAACAGTGTACTGCTGGAATACTACTATAAGTATCCCAGGCCCTAGCTACCTTCTGCTCTCTTCAATTCACACCGTCTCAGAGCCTTGATTAGCTTTGCCTTCGTGGCCCCCTTGCCCTCCCTGTCCAGCCAGATACACAGACCCTGGTAAGCCATCTCGGACAGCCTCTCCCATGGCTTTCCCCTTTCTACCTCGAACAGCTCCTCTTCAGGCACGTCTAACTCACGACACACATCCTTCCACTGGCGGATGATCAGCGGTGCGACGGTCCGGAATACATGACGAATATCTACAAAAAGGTGATTTTATATGATTTGTCAGTTGTGGCACATAAGAAGCAGATGTTGATGTTTGTATGTTGGTGTTTTATAGCTCCTAGCTTAGCCCCATTTTCAAAACAACCTAAAACATCAATTCAAATATATTCTCATGTGTTACTGGTGACCGCTTCGGTAGCCAAATGATTAGAGCGTCCACCTCAAAGTTTGGTCGGTTCATACCAAAGACTTTACAATGGTACATTGTAAGACTGCTGTCTTGCTTGGCGCTCAGACCTGACAGGTTAGAGCTAGTTAGAGCTATGACTGGTTGGACCGGTGTCAGTATATTGTGACTGAGTGGGGTGTCATGTCTGATGTCTTCGGTACTTTGGACACTGGATAACCCCAGTTGAAATTGTTAAGTATGACGTAAAACCCAAAGCATACATTAACATGTGGATGTTTTTCTGGATGTTTGATTCAAACAGAGAAACTTGAGACTTTGGCTTGATTTATTTGTGAACATGCATATTTGGCTATTTGTGCTATAAATAATTTCTCTAATCTCGAATAAATATGATCACGATTCATCCGCTTAAGAGCACCAAAGTCAATTAATGTGTCAATTTATTTTAAAGCCCCTATCTGGGTATTGTAAATATTCAAGCAACTTTTTGTGAAAACATTGCACTGTTTTATATCGTGGATTGAAAACATCCATATCATCAGTCAAATCAAAAATACCGCTTAAACTCGAGAGTTACGACAGTCATCTAGGTAGTATCTGTTCTCCGGGTTCTGGGCCAGCATCTCACGTACATAAATGATCGCCAATCTGATCGCCAATCTTTGTGTAGGCCGAAGCCCGTTCAGCTACATAGATCTACGCTGATCCTGCGTACTTCGTGGCTGACCTCGTGGCTGACCCCGGCTCCCTAGCCCCGGCTCCTCATATGTCTGCTCTTCTGCAGTGCTTACAGCGCTGGACAGCCGTACATCATATACATAAATGCACCCCACTTAACTGCAATCGAGGCCACAACGAGCACCTGGGCTAAGGGTGTTGGTGCACACATGTTTTGGCCGCCATGCGCGTGATACTACAAGTAAATCGAACTCCGATGTCCATCCTCTGAGCCGAACAGTATAATTTGCGGGGCAGTTTTTTCATGCAGGACGGTCGAGCTTCGTCACGCCCCCATTGCAGTAACTCTTCTTTCTTTTTCTTATCTAATGAAATAGAGTTAGGAGGTATTACCCGAATCTGCTGCTTCACGTCTCTGTACTTATCGACTTCGCCAAGGATCAACTGAAACTCGGTTTCCGAAATGTTACCGTCAATCAGCGCAGTGGAAACGTGGTCTGTTATGATATCAAGCTTACTCTCATCCAGTAGGCGGATCTCATTATGTTTCTTGCCTTTGGCGGCCAGGCGCCGTCTGACAAACTTGCCCACCCCGCTGAAAAGGCCGCAAGCAAAGCTCGCCCCCTCCATAACTATAGCTACGAGTGCCACAAAAGTCAACAATGGACAACACCCCCAACCCCGCGACGTCCAGGCCCATGCCCGCCGCGAGTAGCGCGGTATTAATGCCATCGACCGGGTTGACGGCTCGGCGGTATTTCTTGTATAAACCGGCTCTAGCATCCCTCTCACTTTTTAGCTCCTTTTCCAGAGCGCTTATATGATATAATCTATACTCGTGCGGATTGTCAGTCGGGGACGGGAGGGGGGGGGGGGGGGGGGGCAGAGGGGCAGAGGGTGGAAGAGTGGGATACAGCTTCGCCATCTCTATGTGGACGCAAGTGCAGTGTTTAATTCTAGTTCTGACATGGGGCTAGTTCTTATTCTTACCCATTTCAACTGAATGCCATGTTCTAGATTTATTCGCCACGTTTGCACCGGGTGTGCCGCAGCGGCCTGGACATTGTCTACCGTCGTCTCGACTTGAAAAGGTCCTCCCTTAAGCAGTTTTGCGACGACGGTCACGTCCTTAACGACATGTTCCTCAAGCGAAGAAGAATATGGAGGAAGCTCGGGAACTGCTTTAGGACCCAATACAATATCCAGAATGATTACCGCGCGGGTAACTGGGGAGGTGAAGGAAATGGTGAGTTGAGGTCGAGCCAGGATTGTGTGTGAGGATCTCCTCCGATAGTATAGCCCTCTCCCGGCGACCCCTTCACACGGACTTTGTCCCCCAGAAGCGTGTACGACAGTAAAGCCGTGCCGCAATTAAAAACCTTACGTACCATACCACCCACTGATCTGAGGTCACAGCCAGATCAACGTCCCATTTGGGCGCATCCCATTTACGAGACCCCACCTTTCATTCTCTGTCCGAACCTGTCCGATCTGTCCGAGTTTTTCGTGTAGATCCAGGGCCCCGACATCTATATCGGCGATCTCATTCAACTTTAGTGGTTCTTCATCAGATCTCCCGTGTGGCGCCTTCTTTCGCATACAAACACCTCACTGAAACTGGTAGGCGTAAATCAGTCCTTCACAGGTCACAGGTCATACCTAATAGCGTTAAGCCCACCGCGCCGGCTAGCTAGTGTGGAGAGTACAAAAGGTACCGCGCGTCTGGCCTTCACGATCAAGCTCAATTCGACCGACTGTGGTCAATAACCTAGGACGCGCCATAGTCAAGAAGACCACGATTAAAATCAGCGGGAATGAAGTAATGTCCATGGACGACTCCGATGTGTTCCAGTGCTATGGTGATCCGTGGCTGACTAAAAACGAAGGGCAGAATGCGGCTTACCAAGGCATCGGTAATCCCAACATGCTCCCAACATAATCCCAACCCCGCGTCGAAGCGAGAGACGCGGATAGGGATGATGTTGGAGACAGTGCCATCGCGAGCGCAAATGCAACCGTTTCTACATCCTGCTGGATTTCGAGCTTCTGGAGAGTCATATGACGTTCTATCAGAGCGCCTTAGCCGACCGGCTAGAGTACGAACTGACGTTCAATAACTACAACCGGTTCATAAAGCCGACAGATGATGCCGCTGCCAGATACGTTGTTGAAAACATAGGTCTGTAGTTGGTCGTGAAAAGGAGTTCGCTAGACAGATCCGCAACCAGTTGGGGAGGCTCGGCATACTATATGATCGCGTTCTCCGGCACCACAAACTTGCAAAGAACAAATTGGACACACTCTGGAGCATAAATCTCAATGTGCCAACTAAATTCCTGAAAGGCGTCTTGATGCTGTTTGGCACCGAAGGAGCCGGATACTTCTACAACCCTCAGATCAGCAAGGTAGAGGTTACAATAATAGGCATCACAATCAGCTGTACAGCCAAGGATTGCGGACATACCAGCAATGGGAAGAGGAAGTTCTTCCCCAGCTCACCTATCAAGAAGTGGGGCCCAGAGGTGGCAAAGAGGTGGCCTCAAGTCCAAGTATGCTCTGTGGTTCTACTTAAGGACCACACACGACGACCAGCTGCATGGAAGAGGAAGGAGCGTGGAGAACGCCAACGAAGGGGTGACCATACAGGTCACAAAAGAGGTTGAGAAGGCGGGCGCATTGAACGTTTATCGGTATGTGATCATGGACGCCCAGTTCCTCTTCCAAGATGGCAGATTCAAAGGCGTGCTGTATTAATCCAGCTCAAATGTACCCCAAGGACGCCCACAGTGCCATTATCTGCGGGCCAAACGGTCTTTGTACTCGACGCCACATCGTTATCCTATCCCCCACACTCCAGTATAACAAATAAAATCGTCATGTCCGACATTCATATACCATTCGTAGTTCGTAAAGTGCGTTCCAAGTCGATATTCGCAAGATCCATTTCCAAAACAACGTTTAACACTAGCTCCCACAGACAAAGGTATGTAAGAAATTATACAAATAAGAAATAAAGCCGATAACACACAAGAGAGAAGCGGTCATCAGTTTTTAATGATGCCGAGCGGACAGTGGATATTCCAGGCATGAATTCCATATCAAAATTCAAATTCGTAGTCCATGAATGAGTTCCAGGTCAAATAACAAAATAAATCATACCAGCGGCGGCAATAGGTGTTTTCAGACCCGGAGGTCTACTGCCTCGATCCCGGTGAGCGGCACCACAACTACCTCCGGGCGTTGTACACGCTTTTCCAGGGGAAACCCACGCTGTACATCACCGACGACTGTAGCGCCCTGAAGGCGTTGACGCAGAAAAAGGGCATGCTCACTTCCCTGGCTTTCTCCGGCCGACACACAGACCAAAGCGTGTGGGCTCTAACTCAGAAGTATAACCCCGTTCTCAAGGACCTGCGCGAAAATACGCGTTGGGTTGCCCTCTTTCACTGTAAAGATCGGGATTCGTTAGAAGACTGCCTACGAGAGAATGATATCATCCCGACGCGGGGGGAGACAACGGCGGGTCAGCAGTTGCTCGTAGAGAAGCAAGCACGCTAAGTTTGTGCTGAATACTGATCAGCCGGCTCCATACCAGGTATTCTAAGCGCGTTAAGCATGATATGAGTGTCTTGAGTATGAGTTGAGCATGTGCTGAGCATATAGAGGTATGCTAGCATGTATGCTATCACACAGCTGCTGCTTTTTGCGGCAATCGCGGTGCAGTCCCTGCTCTTTATTGGCCTCGTGTATGACTATATTAGACTAAGGTGCCTGTTCATGGATATGTATGCAACAGCTATCACACCTCTTCTCCGTGTAGTAAAATAAACAGAATGGACTGTGACGAACTGATCGACCAGCTGCTTGACGAAGGCGGCCAGCCTGGAGAAACAAATGACATGCCATCCGCCCGGGCCCGCGGTGGGGCACAACCAAAACGGTCCGGAGGTCCTGCGGGCGCAGAGTCAAAGCAATTAACCGCACGGTCTCCTGACATGGCACGGCACAGGGACAGGCTGGCTTGGCTGCACGCGTCGGGTGAGCAGAACAAGCGGTACTTGGGTAAAAACGTGTCAGCCGACAAGATCGACTCCATGAGCGACGAGGATATCGAAAGGCTGTTCTCCCGATATGGGTCTCGTCTGGGCGCCCAAATGACTAAGACTCTCGGGGAAGCCGCCTTACAGGCGTATGGGATGGTGGCCGAGAGTTGACAGAAGTTGGAAGAAGAGCTATAAGCTCAACAGTGCTGCGTGCCGGCTGTATCACAACTATGGCATGTACTTTCGCCCCGCTAACCATGGCGCTAACCACTGCCAGGCATTGCTCATTTCAACACACCTGCCCTTAGCGAGATGAGCTCTACAGAAAAGCCGGGGAAAGCGGAGGCGCAGGCAGTGAAGGCCAGGGTGACAGTGGCAAACACTCACGGGGAACAAACAAGCGCATACGATGGTCTTGTTAAAGATTCCGAGGGGAGTTGCCGCTGGGAAGGCTATGGCTGCAGCGCGAAAGAACGCGGCCAAGATCTTAGATGAACTTCGGAAAGCAAAAGCTTCTCTGCAACACGCGCAAGGCCCCGACCGCGACTCTATCGCACTGCCGGATGACCACCCCAGACCCCTGCGGGGGCACAAGCCGGCGAACGTCAAAAGCTCTACTGGGTGTTGGTTGGCGTCGCCGGTGTTGGAGTGCTATTCTTCATGTGCTTGGGTAAAAACGTGTCAGCCGACAAGATCACTTAAGCCTCGACCTCCTGCAGCCATTGACCCGGCAGACCTACGGTTGGGCCACCCACCAGAGAATCATTTGAAGAGAAACCGCAATCCGCATTATATGAAGTAGGTTGCTTGTGACGATAATAACATGACATAACAACATTTCAGCTACCGATGGAAAGATGCTCGTTAACGCGCAGTACCACAGCGCAGTCGTCTCAGGAATACTCGACGCTGGGATAGATGGTCGTTGGAGGCGCCTCTGCCAAGCTAGACTTCACCCCCCGGGAGATCAGGATGGTTGTCGTGGAGGTAGCCCTCGCGATGGCGACCAAGGACCAAGTTGTTAGCTACTGCATGGTGTTTCGAAACCATGGAGATGCCGCCACGCATTCCTTTCTCTATGAAGAGGCGCTAGTCGTAGTCTGTGAGCAACTCCAGCCTTACGGCTGTCTTTTTGAGGAGCGCATCCCAGGAGAGCCCAGGGCTGGTGTAGAAATGGGCGGGGTCCAGGCCGTACTGCCGAATGCAGGTCTTCCGGAAGGTCTCGAAGACGTCCGCCAGAAGGAGGTTGTGATAGTCTCCTAAAACACGGCAGCCAAAGGTCTCTCAGACCTTCTTAGCATGGGTGTAGCCGCCTTCGCCGATGTGCTGGTCGGAGAGCTTGCTGTACAAGGCTTCCTTAGGCGGAAGTTGTTTTTCTTCAAAGCGCTCCCAGAAGTCCCATGGATTGCGCTGGTTGCCCAGTGTAACCGTCTATCTTATAGACAGCTTTCATACAGACCAGCATGTCATGTGTAACATCATAGATGGCGCCTCTTGTAGTATGGGTTCTTTACATATCTGTTCGGTTAAGGTCTGTAACGATCATTTTCGAACTGTATCTAATACCGCTTAACCTGGAGCTAGGGGCCGTAAAGGCAGCCAAGCTCATTACATCTGCATGATGCCTTTATGAACAGTTGCAATCAAAGCGCGACTGAGAAACCTTGTTTAATTCTCATTTGACCTGGAACTCATTCATGGACTACGAATTTGAATTTTGATATGGAATTCATGCCTGGAATATCTACTGTCTGCCCGGCATCACTGAAAACTGATGACCGCTTCTCTCTTGTGTGTTATCGGCTTTATTTATTTTTTGTATAATTTCTTACATACCTTTGTCTGTGGGAGCTAGTGTTAAACGTTGTTTTGAAAATGGATCTTGCGATTATCGACTTGGAACGCCCTTTACGGACTACAAATGGTATATGAATGTCGCTTATATATATATATGTACTCGCAGGGGTACACTCCCTTGCACAGCAGCGTCTCCCGTCTTTCCCGCGTGGGCCTGTACTTGGCCGTTATTTGGAAGGCCTCTGGCTTGTTGGCCTCCACTAGCCTGTCGAGAGAGGCCAGCAGGAACTGGGCGCTGTCGATGAACCGCAGCTGCCTGAGGGAGAAGGAGATGTACTTCTCCGTGTTGTTCGGGATGACAGACATCTTGCCATCTTCGATATGGCCTGCATTAGCATGTGAGAATCGTAGCCCCGCAGATTGTAGAAAACCACAGTGGAAGGCCATTGTGGAAGGTTGCATGTGTTCTGGGCCGTACCTCTGTACTTGCCGTTGATATGGCAGTGGTCGCGGACAGAGTCGCCGCCTAGAGGCTTCTCACAAACGTGGCAGGTTGTGGCGCTGTTGAGGACTTGCCAATCTCGTATTTTTCTCATGGCTTGGGGATTGGCCAGCTCAGCTTGAATCTCCCACGCCTCCTGCTGGAGAGCTCCGAGGAAATGTTCTATAACGATCGGACCTCTTTATTCCACGGGGTGTTTTGTGTGGTTGTCACAACACACCACGACGTAGCAGTCTTTTGGGTGTTGCACACTGTGGAAGTTAGCGTAGATGATGAAGAGGACAGACAGTTGCTTGTGGTGGTGCTGGAAATATGAGGGTGTTCTTCACCTTTTCAAGCATCTCCACCCTCATGGCCGTCTGGCCGATCCCGCGAGGCCTCCCTGGAATAACCGTGCAGGCAGCGCTCGCAGAAGTGTGTGCGCTCCCGGTGCTTCGACTGGCCATAGAGCAGGCGGTTGAGGTCCTTTATCCACGTATAGTGGACTTTGCTTGCCTTCTCGATCAGCAGCAGGTTGATTCGTGGGATGACGCCTGGTTGCTTGCTGAGCCGATGGACGATGACTCCCTTGTCCCAGTCGAAGGCGTTGATGGCTAGGTTGTTCTGCTTCTCCACCTTTGGCATCTGTGAGAGAAGCATTGACTCCTTCGAATTTGAGAATTTGAGACTGTCTTGGGTATGGTACTTCGTGGACATGTTCAAGATGGGTAACAGGAAACAGGGCTGCCCGGAGTGCCCATCGGAGGTAGTAATCATCCTTGTTCTTCACGTTGAAGACCGCCCTCTTGTTCCTCACAGCTGCTGGCATTGGGATGTATGAGCCTCCTCTCAGCGGCTGGTATCGAGTGATGTCCAGCCAGAGTGTTTGGACGCTATCCACAGCCCACTCTGAGCCCTTCTGAGTCCATTTTTCTAGTGTCTCTAAGATCTATGGGAAGGTCTTGTCCAGAGCTTCGTCTATGCCTCGGGCCTCGAGTTGAGTCTTCCGCTTGCTGATTACGGGGTTAGTTCCCTACTGACCAGGGGGTCCGCACGAAAACCATGTCTGGCTCAGACTGGAGTTCCTTCATGTATTCATCCAACTCCTCGCCCGTCAGCCATTTGTGCTTTTTCTGGTGTGGGGCTGGGGTTGGTAGATTTCTGCGGGGGGTGGGGTGGGGTTGGCCGCTTTCTGCGGGGTGCCGATGTAGGCCGCTTCCGACTGGGGCTGGTGAGGACCCTAACAGACTGCTATCCTCTCATTGATGGGTATATCTAAAAGGCCTTCTTTCTGCTGTAGACAGACGCGCTCCGGCGTACAGGCTTGTTTATGTAGGTAGACACGCTCCGTTGTACATTCCCCCAAGTTTATGTGCTTGCTTGCTGTGAACATGGGATGGGGGGGGGGGGGGCGGGGGGGAGTGGACCCCGCCTTTTGGTTGCCGCTTGTACATCTACCCCAGGCGCTGAGGGTCTTATCTTAATCATAACCATTAACATTAGATCCAGTGTGAGGAACATTCGTAGGAATGCCTAGTTACATGCATGATTAAAGCCGTTTGGTTACATGTGAAGGTAAAATTGCTTACCCGTGTAAGAAAGACTGACTATAGACAAGTGTTCAGCTTTCACTGGTGTCTAGAAAAACATGCAATCTACGGACAAAGAGAAAAACGGTGAATCTCACGTAAGAAATACAGAAAAGAGATAACGCTTAACGTTGGTGTAAAAATTGACGTTGGCATAAACAGTATACACTATACGCGTATAGGCAGAATTACACATAATTATGAAACAGGACGCCCGAGACACTAAAGACAGACAAATGGTATTATTATGTACAAAATCATTGTTAATTTATACGGGTAACGGGTCGCGTAAATTTAAGAAAGAAAATCCCATCGATATATAGCTTGAAACTGTCTTGATGTTTAAAATATACACTTACCATTAACTTCATGGAAGTGGTCACGGCTTATCATGGTAAAGGAAAGTATTTACACTAAATGCCCTCTGTAATGACAACAACAACGGTTGTGTAACTAATGTGTCTAGCTCATAAGCAATCAGTATATAACGTACTTCAGTTTCTTGTGCCTACACAAGGTGTAGGGTTTACCTTATACACGTGTTGATCTTTCCTTTTAGTTTTCTTCTACCGCCGAATCTGGTACGTCATAATCGGATTACGCCGAAGCTGTAAAATCCATAATCCACTGTATAGAGTATAACTCATGTTATGACAAGTCCTCTTAATACATTACCGATTTAGGCGTTAATCGCAAATAATCGCAAGGCCAATTCCCAAACCGATGTTAAACAAAAACTACCAAAGAACGAAGAAAGCATATAAAATACGAAAAAAAGACGGAATCGTACAAAGAGAAGCAGTCAACAGTTTTCAGTGATGTAGGAAAGGCGCAAGGTAGTCTAGGCGACTGAGTGAAAACAGTATTCAAACCTTGTACTATGCTGTAATTAATATAAGCGCCATGTCCGACATTCGTATACCATTCGTAGTCCATAAAAGGCGTTCCAAGTCGATAATCGCAAGATCCATTTCCAAAACAACGTTTAACACTAGCTCCCACAGACAAAGGTATGTAAGAAATTATACAAATAATAAATAAAGCCGATAACACACAAGAGAGAAGCGGCCATCAGTTTTCAATGATGCCGGGCAGACAGTAGATATTCCAGGCATGAATTCCATATCAAAATTCAAATTCGTAGTCCATGAATGAGTTCCATGTCAAATAACAATTAAACAAGGTTTCTCAGTCGCGCTTTGATTGCAACTGCTCATAAAATCATCATGCAGATGTAATGAGCTTGGCTGCCTTTACGGCCCCTAGCTCCAGGTTAAGCGGTATTAGATGCAGTTCGAAAATGACGATCGTTACAGACCTTAACCGAACAGATAGTGATTCAAAAGTAATGAACGATTACGTCTTTCCTGTTAATATGTAAAGATCTCATACTACAAGAGGCGCCATCTATGATGTTGCACATGACATGCTGGTCTGTATGAAAGCTGTCTACAAGATAGACGGTTACACTGGGCAACCATCTATGTTGTTAAATACCATTTACACAGATGCAGATCGCCAGAGATTATGAACGCTGTGGTCATACCTGCCAACGAGAGTGTTATACTCATTGTAAAATTTGAGAAACTTAGAATGAAGGTGTTTGATGGAGTATCCTTGACAAACTAATTTTTTAACTAACAACTTGTGACGCAGATTAAAATAGCTTCATCGCAAATTACGCAAGATCTGACAAATGCTACAAGGCGAGATATGTATACGCCATATGCAGGCGTCCCTTTGGTATATTGCTATCTAAATAAGGATAATTTACAATATCAAAATGGAAATTATCCCTTTTGTCGTAAAGGCGGCGTGAAAGGAGACCTTCTTCATCTTTCTACAGATATAGATCCAAATAAGATGTAGCATCAGGACTAGCTGTTGTCTCCTTTAAATCCAATGAAGGCGGATAGATTTCCTTCACCGCTTCAGCAACATGGGGATTATTTAACGCCAGTAGATCATCAATATACCGCTTGGTAAATGAAAAGGACCGAGCTTTAAAGATACTACTTTTAAGTGATTTCTGCACGTAGTCGTATTCATATGAAAACAGGTATAGGTCTGCCAAAAGAGGCGCACAATTAGTACACACTGGAATACCTATGCACTGTTAGTAAATGATATCCCCGAATTTCACATATATGTTATTAATAAGAAATTCAAGTAATTCAATAAATAATGTAACATCTCATGAGTGGTAACCTTTATAAAGAGTAGAACTAAAGAAAGCCTTATTGCTTCTGACGCTAATGTAACGGTGACCTGTTTTAGTAAATCCCGAGACAATTAACGACGATATTCTTTCAATAAGATTTTTGTGAGGAATCGTAGCATAGAGAATAGAGAAATCTCATGTCTTTGTACGGTATATGCATATGAGCATCAAGTTCTTCTGTAAGATGTTTGGAGTTGTTAAGAATGCATATGCAGTTGACACCTGAATTTTTGTTATGGCACAACAATACTTATTCAAAAATGACTTTACTTCTTGTAACGCTCTCGTAAGTAGGATTGACAAGAGTTTGGTGGTACAACTTCTTGAACCCGCAATAAATCGAGCCTTGTATGGGGATTTATGCATTTTAGGAATCCAGTAAAGTTGTGGTATTTCTGTATGACGGGTAGGTATATTTAGGCGCCTTTCTTCAAGAAAGGTTTTGTGTTTATTAAATAGTTCCTCCAAAGTACATGTAGTAGCAGAATACGTGGACATAGCTCTTGAACAAGAATTTGATAATAATAATTCTTGCAAATAAAGATGACATTATTAGGAGCCTTGTCTGCTACAGTGATGACAAATTTACTATGAAGGTCAACGAGTGTTTCTTGCACAGTGTGATACTTAAGAACCTGTTTAACTTTCGGTAGAGCATCAATGTCTATACGGTGTATAGTTAAACTAACTTTCTTTTTGACAATCTCAAGCCAATCGTGAAGTGCCCAAGAATCCACTTTCTCCCGTTTTGACCATTTTTTAGCATGTTCGTCAAGCGCCGAGATGATATTTTTTTTGTTCAGATCGAATGTTGACATTTCTCTTTTCTCTATACCTAGGGCCTGTTACAAAGAGATTCCTTAGATCATGATTCTTAATAATATTAAGGTCACCAGTCAGGACATGTTTTACATTTGTCGTAGGTAAAATCTGAGGATTCACAATCACAGTTATAGCCGCCAGAAGTATACATCGCCCAATCGAACTCCTTGATGGCCTGGGAATAATTGAAAATTTTGGAAGCGATAGGCTTTGTATACTCATGGGATATGCAAGGTGGCTCTTGGATATTAAAATAATTAGGCACAGAACTACGACCATTAAAGATGCATGGTAGGTTAATTAAATCATAGCCTCTGTCTAAATACTTTATCTTCAAAAAGAGTCGATCGTGTTGAGTTTCAATTGTAGTTACAGGGCGATACAATGGAAAATACGATATGTCTTTACACAGACGTACAAGGTGAGGTGGAACATTAAAATTGTGTATGTTTTTAGATACGTCTTGAACTAGCTGTTTTAGCAAGTTCAATGGCAGTGCATATAATACCGTGCTTAAAGCATGCATGCTATTGGTGTCATACGACAATCCTACTAAATGGCTAACTGTAACGTGTTTGTGAATCATGTTTCTGTTGTGGTTGGCTGGATGTTACATTGCCGATTCCCATGGCGTTATTATTCAACCCATGCGGAGAGACTGAACCAATCTCTAGCATCCAGAAAAGCTCACGGTCACGGATTTTACGTTCAAATTCGACATCAGTCTCATTTGCTGATGGATAAACCGATGCTGTTATTTGGGTGCTAGTCATGGTCGGAGGCAGAGAAATGCTTGCATATTAGCAATTGTTTCTTGCGCACGGACTTTCGGTGCCCGTTCACCCGTAAATGTAGTTTCTGGGTGGTCTTCCCAACATCCTGCTAACCACACTTCTTGCATGTTACCAAGTAAATACAGTTGGAGGCAATACAACTTAAGTTAACGTAGGAATTAACAGAATAACATATGTATCTCGGTTGCGCTTTGATTGCAACTGTTCACATATCCAAATTCAACGCGATGAATGTACAACCCCTAGATTAAGCGAAATTAAACAAAGTCATTAAATAGAGTGTCATGGATTCTCGACGCTCTGTCCACATTTACTTATAAGAAAATTATACTGATTGTGAAACTTAAGAAACTTTAAGTTCAGGCGTTTGATGGAATAAACTTGAGACACGTTTTGCAGTTGAAGCTTGTGACGTTGATTAAAATCGTCACATAACACACAGGAAAACAAATGCTACAAGGCATATGTACACGTCATATGAAGGACACTTTGACATATTGCTGTCCAACTAAGGATAATTTACAATGTGAAAATTGAAACTATCCCTTTTGTCGTACGGTCTTCGGTAGAGGAAACCGTTTTGGTCATTGTGCAAATACAGGTATAGATATTAAAGATATAAAGTATGATCTGGACAGTATGTGGTTTCCTTTAAATCCTGCGAAGGTGAATATATATCTTTCACAGCCTTATGAACTGTATAATGCTAGGAGATCATCAATATACGCTTTAGTGAAGGAGAAAGATCCGGCCTGGTGAGGATTACTCCTTAATGGTTTCGGCATATAGTCGTATTGATACGAGAACAGGAGAACAGTGGTTTCCCCGGGTTCTACCTGGTTTCCTCCCACCATAATGCTTGCCACCATCGTATAAGTGAAATATTCTTGAGTACGGCTGAAAACATCAAATAAATAAATATATCTAACAATATATTTAATTTCAATGGAGGATAGTTTCCTGGATATTATCGGAAAGACAAACTTGTGTAATATTTACGTGTCTTATTGCCTCTTATTGGTTGAGTTTCCTCTACCCATAAACCTCTACTGACGGACATCGTGTAAGTGAAAAATGGAGTGTGGTGTTAAACAAGTGAACCAATTTAAAAGATAAAAGTTATTAACCGCTTCATAACATTTATTAGACATCATATATTATCACACTGTGATTAACTTTAATATTTGCCCATAAAAACGACCGAAAGCATAGTGTACATTTCACTGAATTCTCTTTGGCCTTCATTTACATGGTAGAAAGGTAACGTAGCCTCCATTACTGGACTAGCGAGAAAGAAAACATATCTGAAATATTATTTGATGTTTTCACGTTATAAACAAAATTTGGACTGAACAAAGAGTAAAGCTCTATACACTAATCCATGTACCGGTATATGATTTCCATATATTTTTCTGAGGTATAATCCGCTTATAGGAATCAACTCAGCAAAAATTAACAGTGAAAGACATGGATATTTCACCGTGAACATGTTTAATCAGTGATTTTATGTCATGGTTTTTTTCTCTCTATGCTGTACGTCTTATATCGCAGATAAATTCACGAAGCGAGTTCCTAAACATGACTTACCACCTCAGTTTTGATGACATTTTAAACAACAAACAGGTGTAACATACATAACACTTTACAACACTGTACTCGACCCTAGAATCTGTCCTAATTTCATCACTTTATATCCTTTCTTAGTTCTTTAGTGGGTTACAATTATTCAACCAGGATGCCCATTGTGCTGATGACTGATTTACGAATGGTTTACTAGGGGGCGTGTAATTTTCTATTTATGTATTTACATGAACAGTTAGAATAAAACGCTAATTGAGGTAAATTGACAAGAGGCCGTATTTTCACCAGCTATAACACTGTCGTCGCTGCTCTGGTTTTTCTCTCTATGCTATACGCCTTAATTACATTACTGTCAGTACCGTTGTGCTATTCTTCATGTATTGGCCACTGGGCCTATCTGTCCAACAGTGTACCAGTACCACATCACAATCAAGATACTGCAGCTCTGATACGACAGTCTCTATTGAGTGAAAATTAAAGATGAACGGGAGACAGTGGTCTCCGTGACCGAGTGGTAGATCACCACAATGATTCAGGAACCTCTCGCAGATGCTGTCGTTGCAAATATGTATGTATGTATGTTTGTAGGTCAGCCAGCAACTTGATGATAGTTTACGGTGTAAAACACAAGGCAAATAAAATAAATAAATAAGTTCATCGTATATCAGATCGACACTGTTATGTCCTGATAATACCTCGATCGGATGCAAAATTACAGGTGTCTGATTCCAGTATGACCACTAGATCTCATCCATTGAGGTGCAATTAGGATTTCCAGGATAATCCATTTGCATTAGGAAATGATGCTGGGGAAGATTTGTTTTACTTTAAGGTTTTCTTTAAGTGTTCTCTGAGACCTTCGATTTACCTTAGTTCTACATTTCAGTTATTGCAGTTATAACTTTCCTCTTTTCTGTTACTTGTACATGCTTCCTCTTTTACAAAGGGTGGGTCCCCCCTTTTTTTTCCATTTTGATTTGATAAGCATTAATTTGGCCCATTTCATTGTCAATGCACCACTTTACCACTATGTTAAGAATTATAGCATAGATAAGATCAGTAACCTTATATACAAAATCAAAAGCCATAAAATCTTTCTCGAAAAAGATTCCTCTGGTTTTGGTACCGGTGTCTATGATTCGACACTTCATGAATATAACAACATTTACTTCCATACGGTGTTGCAGAAAGGAAAGCTTTGGTTAAGTAACAAGTTTCTACACACGTGTTTACATTGTAGCCTTGTGTAGTTGAACTGGTCACTCTTTCCAATGTAAACAAACTGTGAGTATACTGACATGAATTATAAAAGGCCAGTCAAGCGACAACAACGCAAAAACTGTCATGGAGTTTGGTCATGGAGCACGACGGGGCTTTATTTACTGTCCAACCTCAAAACTCTGAAATCGTGTATTGAAAAAGATATTTTCTTAAGACGGTCACGGTTTAAAAATAATAGTTTCTAAATTGAGTAATGTGTATTTCTAAGACTGATAACCTAAAACCTTAAATATGCAATAAGGCTTAAAATTATAATAATGCGAGTCAGACGTTTTCGCTCTTAGTACACGAATTTCGCCACATCACACTGCGTGAGATTAGAGCTTGTCCCTCAAGAATTTTGCCAAACGACGTGGTGTTAACCTTCGTATCGCACTCTTGTCCGGCCTGTGAGTTACAAATGCTCATTCACGGACTACGAATTTGAATTTTGATATGGAATTCATGCCTGGAATATTCATTGTCTGCCCGGGATCATTGAAAACTAATGACCGCTTCTCTCTTGTGTGTTACCGGCTTTATTTCTTATTTGTATAATTTCTTACATACCTTTGTTTTCGGGAGTTAGTGTTAAACGTTGTTGTGGAAATGGATCTTGCGATTATCGACTTGGAACGCCCTTTACGGACTACGAATGGTATAGGACTTGACGCTTATATTTATAACCTGTGCATGCCCCGATTTTGCTGGTGGTTTTTGATCCCGAGGCGAGGCCTCTGCACAATTATACCAATAACTATGAACTACAAAAATATGCATAAGACTAACGCTGGGAATAGTGGTGCATGTTCCCAGGGCGAGTCAATAAATGAATCGTTTGCCGTAAGATGGACAAGGTCTCCTTTCACGCCGCTTTTACAACAAAAGGGATAATTTCAATTTTGATATTGTAAATTATTCTTATTTAGATAGCAATATACCAGAGGGTCCTGCATTTGGCGCATACATATATCTCGCCTTGTAGCATTTGTCAGATCTTGCGTTAATTGTGATGACTTTAATCTGCGTCACAAGTTGCTGGTTCAAAAACTAGTTTATCAAGGATACTCCATCAAACGCCTTCATTCTAAGTTTCTCAAATTTTACATTGAGTATAACACTCTCGTTGGCAGGTATGGACAGAGCGTTGAGAATCTCTGGCGATCTGCATTGTGATCAACCGCATAGACGGCGCTGTTATCCCTATGTACATATCTATCACGTACACGGTATTTAACAACATAGATGGCGCTGGTTGCCCAGTGTAACCGTCTATCTTGTATGTCATGTAACATCATAGATGGCGCCTCTTGTAGCATGATATCTTTACATATTAACAGGAAAGACGTAATCGTCCGTTACTTTTGGATCATAATCTGATCGGTAAAGGTCTGTAACGCTCGTTATTTTCAAACTGTATCTAATACCGCTTAACCTGGGGCTAGGGTAGCCATGCTAATTACATCAGCATGATGCCTTTATGAACAGTTGCAATTAAAGCGCGACTGAGATACTTGTTTACCTGTTATTTGACATGGAACTCATTCACGGACTACGAATTTGAACTTTGATATGGAATTCATGCCTGGAATATTCATTGTCTGCCCGGGATCATTGAAAACTGATGACCACTTCTCTCTTGTGTGTTACCGGCTTTATTTCTTCTTTGTATAATTTCTTACATACCTTTGTTTTCGGGAGTTAGTGTTAAACGTTGTTGTGGAAATGGATCTTGCGATTATCGACTTGGAACGCCCTTTACGGACTACGAATGGTATAGGAATGTCGGACTTGACGCTTATATTTACCATCTTCCAGGCTGCTATGACTTATCAATTTTTTTTGGACTTACAATAACAGTATGGACGTATAAGTCGATAAGTTTCCATAACACAATCCGGATCATTGCCGTATTTATTGATCCGACTGATTTCATGCTCATTTACAGCATAGCTGGTTTTCTCTGCGTTTCGTCCGACTGGCCGTTGCCAGGGGTAGTTTTGAAGGTCACTTGATACAAAGTTTACGTTTACCCGAGAAATCAGCTATTCTTTCCTCGAAATTTTTACTTCTATGAAACTTAAACCTATTCGTGGGTGTCGCATATTAAACCACTCCTGTGATGTTCAAGAGTGTTAAATACACACATTTGTCCTTTTAAGGTTCTATAATAAAATGGATAAGCTTAAGTGTCACAGTAACCTTTTCCATCATGTTATGTAAACAACTGCCGTTAGCTTCTAAATTTAGCTTGCCACTGTTTACATATGCTGAGTTCAGGGCCTGCTGTCTGCCTCTGCCTTAGAATGTTCCAGAATACGCTCAGTTCGGAGCCTGTTTGTTTACAACAAGTGTTCAAGAATTTTCTTATTCGAGAAAATTCCACCAGTCTGTATAAGACCTATGAAAGCAGGTCAAAGGAGGAGAAAGGAGAATTATTGAGAGTTTTGGATGCTTTTGCTGTGTGTTACCTTAGGCTGAATTTTGGTGTCTTTATAGCCTCTGGCTTTGTTATATCATATCTCCACCGAGGACTTGTTCAGTCTGAATTTGTATATTTAATTTATGCTCTTGTGTATACAGTGCTTATTAGTACACGGACCCTGTCTGTGGATTTGTGTGTATATTTCGTTATACACTCAGTTATACTGTGGATTTTCCCTCTTATGAATATTGCCTCTGTGCATTTATGCCTGTGTGGTATATATTGTGGAATATATGCGTCCGTTTGGACTTGACACCGTTGTACATGTAAGTACTTCAGTATTTGTATAGATATTGCTATTCTTTCTTGTTAAACTTAAGTACTTTAGTATTTGTATAAGTCTTGTTCTTGTTGAAAAATAAAATCTGCTGGTTTTGGTTACTTCTTTATGCGGCTAAACTGTCGTGTAATTCGAACAAGCCATCTCTTTAAAATACAGACAGTTTGGGTCGTAACAAATTGGGGGCTTGTCCGGGAATTGAATTGTAATTGGAATTGAAAGGATTTTGTGTAAGTTGTGTCATTTTTCTAGTCTTTGACTTTTGAATTTTGCCAGCAGATTTTATTCATCAATGTCGGATTTTAAGCCCGACGAGTTTATGGAAGCGCCAGATCATGACATTTTTGATGTGTTAAATAAGAATGATTTGTATCTTTAAGCAAGTACCTGAATCTTTATATCAAAAGATCCTTACGCAAGAAAGATATGCAGTTTAGTATTGCTAAATGTTTGGTAGAATTACAGGAGTTTGATGAAAGTGCATTAGATGCTTACAGGCCTAAGGGCGATGATTCCACTGCAATAAGACTGAAGGAGTTAGAACTGAAGGAAAAGGAAAATGAAAGATTGTTTAAAGAAAGGGAAAATGAAAGGTTGTTTAAAGAAAAGGAAAATGAAAGAATGTTCGAATTGGAGAAATTGAAACTTCAGAGCGAAATTGAAGCGAGGAAACTAGAAGGAGATGGGTCTGGCTTAAGTTTTTCTGATATGCCTCCAAAATTTGACGTCACTAGAAACATAAGATTGGTGCCACAATTTCGTGAGACGGATGTAGATAAATATTTTCTAAAGTTTGAGAAGATTGCTAAAAAGTTAGAGTGGCCTAAAAAGTTTTGGACTACCCTTTTACAGAGTGTGTTAACTGGCAAAGCTATGGATATATACACAGAGTTGTCAACAGAACAGGATGAAGATTAGGATTTTGTGAAAGATGCTATCTTAAAAAGATATGAGTTTGTGCCAGAGGCTTATCGGCAGAAATTTAGAAATTTTGATAAAAGAGATCAGACTTACATTGAAGGAACAATTGTTTGAGTGGTGGTATTCTGCTAAAAGTGTAAATAAAGATTATGAAAAGTTAAAACAGATCATTCTGATTGAAGACTTTAAAAGGTGTATTTATGATGATGTCAGAACTTTCATTGAGTACAAGAGGCTGATACATTAGAAGGAGCAGCCACTATGGCCGATACTTACACGATTACACATAAGGTCTTATTTCAGAAAATGCCGTCTACATTTAGAAAGCCTCAACCCTTTTCCAGCAGTTCATTGAACTCAAATTCAGGCTCACCGAAACAGACTCAAACTTTTGACAGATCAGGTGAGCAAAGAAGGCCTGTTAATTCAAACACTACTCAACGAAGGTCTGACCATACATTTACTGATAGACAGTTTAGCAGGGTTACATGTAATTATTATAGAAAGCCAGGCCATGTTATGTCAAATTGTTATGCTTTAAAGAGAAGGCAAGAACAGGATGGTGGCTTCAAGCCTACTGGTTTGTGTGTTACTGCTAAAAAGCCTGATATAGTGAACAATGTTGATGCATTTGATTATGTTAATACTCCACCAGTACATTGTACACAGAATTCACAGAATAATGTTATGAAAGTTTTCGACCCGTTTATTTGTGACGGTAAAGTCTCACTTAAAAGTGACATGTCTTGTGATACAAAGATCAGGATATTATACCAATAACTATGAACTACAACAATACGTATAGGACTAACGCTGGGAATAGTAGTGCATGTTCCCAGGGCGAGTCAATAAATGATTCGTTTGCACTAAGACCCATTTTCATCGAAATACCGGATATATTTGAAAGCATTAAACATGGTATTTCCACCAAACCGCATTCTATCCAACTGAACGATTGTTTGACATTGAATTCCCAAAGCAAACATTTAACTATTTCCAAATGTGGACATACCAATTGTCTTACATGTCCATCATTTGATACATCCGCCACTTTTATTTCCTCACTGACTGGTAAATGTTATTCTGTTAATTCCTACGTTAACTTAAGTTGTATTGCGCCCAATTATATTTACTTGGTAACATGCAAGAAGTGTGGTCAGCAGTATGTTGGAAAGACCACCCAGAAACGGGCACCGTAAGTCCATGCGCAAGAAACAATTGTTAATAGGCAAGCATTTCTCTGCCTCCGACCATGACTGGGACCATTTCAGCATTCAAATAATAGAATCAGTTTATCCATCAACAAATGAGAATAATGTCAAATTCGAACGTAAAATCCGTGACCGTGAGCTTTTCTGTATGCTAGAGATCGGTTCAGTCTTCCCATATGGGTTGAATGATAACGTTATGGGAATTGGCAATGTAACATCTAACCAACCATATGACTCCATCGTCACAAATTTATTCAAAATCCGTGACCGTGAGTTTTTCTGGGTGCTAGAGATTGGTTCAGTCTTCCCATATGGGTTGAATGATAACGTTATGAGAATTGGCAATGTAACATCTAGCCAACAATATGACTCCATCGTAACAAATTTATTCAAATACCATAAACGTAGACCTCGCAGTCATGGTAGGACGAAGTTCAACAGAAACATGATTCACAAACACATTACAGTTAGCTATTTAGTAGGATTGTCGTATGACACCAATAGCATATGGTGCATTACAGTACGTATACTGTAATACGTACAGTATTATATGCACTGCCATTGAACTTGCTAAAACAGCTAGTTCAAGACGTATCCAATAACATACACAATTTTAATGTTCCACCTCACCTTGTACGTCTGTGTAAAGACATATCGTATTTTCGATTGTATCGCCCTGTAACTACAATTCAAACTCTACACGATCGACTCTTTCTGAAGATAAAGTATTTAGACAGTGGCTATGATTTAATTAACCTACCACGCATCTTTAATGAGCCTGATGTTCGTAGTGCTGTGCCTAATTATTTTAATATCCAAGAGCCACCTTGCATATCCTATGAGTATACAAAGCCTATCGCTTCCAGAATGTTCAATTATTCCCAGGTCATCAAGGAGTTCGATTTGGCGACGTATACTTCGGGCGGCTATAACTGTGATTGTGAATCCTCAGTTTTTACCTACGACAAATGTAAACATGTCCTGTCTGGGGACCTTAATATTATTAAGAATCATGATCTAAGGAATCCTTTTGTGAGGGGTCCTAAGTATAGAGAAAAGAGAAATGTCAACATTCGATCAAACAAAAAAATATCATCTCGGCACTTGAGGAGTATGTTAAAAAATGGTCAAAACAGAAGAAAGTGGATTCTTTGGTACTTAACGATTGGCCTGAGATTGTCAAAAAGAAAGTTAGTTTAACTATACACCGTCTAGACATTGATGCTGTACCTAAAGTTAAAAAGGTTCTGAAGGTTCCCACTGTGCAAGAAACACTCGTTGACCTTCAAAGTAAATTTGTCATCACTGTAGCAGACAAGGCTCCTAATAATGTCATCTTTATTTGCAAGAATTATTATTATCAAATTCTTGTTCAAGAGCTTTTTGTGCATCTACAACAACATCGACGTATTCTGCTACTACATGTACTCTGGGGGAACTATTTAACAAACACAAAACCTTTCTTAAAGAAAGGCGCCTAAATATACCTACCCGTCACACAGAAATACCACAACTTTACTGGATTCCTAAAATGCATAAATCCCAATACAAGGCTCGATTTATTGCAGGTTCAAGAAGCTGTACCACCAAACTCTTGTCATTCCTACTTACGAGAGCGTTACAAGAAGTAAAGTCATTTTTGAATAAGTATTGTTGTGCCATAACAAAAAATTTAGGTGTCAACTGCATGTGGATTCTTAACAACTCCAAACATCTTACTCGATGCTCATATGCATATACCGTACAAAGACGTATCCACATGGAATTTCTCTACTCTCTATACTACGATTCCTCACAAACATCTTATTGAAAGAATATCGTCGTTAATTGTCTCAGTATTTACTAAAACATTTTACCGTAACATTAATGTCAGAAGCAAAAAGGCTTTCTTTAGTTCTACTCTTTATAAAGGTTACCACTCATGGGATGTTACATTATTTATTGAATTACTTGAATTTCTTATTAATAACATCTATGTGAAATTCGGAAATACAATTTACCAACAGTGCATAGGTATTCCAATGGGTACCAATTGTGCGCCTCTCTTGGCAGACCTATACCTGTTTTCATATGAATTTTAAGCGGAAATCACTTAAAAGTAGTATTTTTAAAGCTCGGTCCTTTTCATTTACCAATCGGTATATTGATGATCTATTGGCGTTAAATAATCCCCATATTGCTGAAGCGGTGAAGGAAATCTATCCGCCTTCATTGGATTTAAAGGAGACAACAGATAATCCTGATGCTACATCTTATTTGGATCTATATTTAGATAGCAATATACCAAAGGGTCCTGCATATGGCGTATACATATCTCGCCTTGCAGCATTTGTCAGATCTTGCGTTAATTGTGATGACTTTAATCTGCGTCAGAAGTTGCTAGTTCAAAAACTAGTTTGTCAAGGATACTCCATCAAACGAATCCATTCTAAGTTTCTCAAATTTTACAATGAGTATAACACTCTCGTTGGCAGGTATGGACAGAGCGTTGAGAATCTGCATTGTGATCAACCACATAGACGGCGCTGTTATCCCTATGTACATATCTATCACGTACACGGTATTTAACAACATAGATGGCGCTGGTTGCCCAGTGTAACCCTCTATCTTGTATGTCATGTGTTATCATAGATGGCGCCTCTTGTAGCATGAGATCTTTACATATTAACGGGAAAGGCGTAATCGTCCGTTACTTTTGAATCACAATCTGATGGGTTAGGGTCTGTAACGCTCGTTATTTTCAAACTGTATCTAATACCGCTTAACCTGGGGCTAGGGACCGTAAAGGTAGCCATGCTAATTACATCAGCATGATGCCTTTATGAACAGTTGCAATTAAAACGCGACTGAGATACTTGTTTAATTGTTATTTGACATGGAACTTATTCACGGACTACGAATTTGAACTTTGATATGGGATTCATGCCTGGAATAGGCCTATTCATTGTCTGCCGGGCATCATTGAAAACTGATGACCGCTTCTCTCTTGTGTGTTACCGGCTTTATTTCGTATTTGTATAATTTCTTACATATCTTTGTCTTCGGGAGTTAAGCGTTGTTGTGGAAATGGATCTTGTAATTATCGACTTGGAACGCCCTTTACGGACTACGAATGGTATAGGAATGTCGACTTGACGCTTATATTTCTATATATTAAGAGATACTGGAGCTTCTCAGACTTTATTGTTACAAGATGTTTTGCCATTTTCTGATGAATCATATTCTGGATCAAATGCATTAATTAGAGGTGTAAGCTCTGCTGAATTTGAATCTGTTCTCTTCACAAAGCTTACTTGTCATCAGATTTCGGGTCATGTTACTATCGGCATTAGGCCTACTTTGCCTTTTAAAGAATTCATCTACTACTTGGTAATGATCTTGCTGGTCACAAAGTAATGGTTAATACTGTTGTGACTGATAAACCTTGTTTAAATCAAACTGTTGATCGGGTTGAGAAAGAAATTCCAGATTTGTATCCCTCTTGTACTGTAACGATGTCTATGTCAGACAAACTTTCTGATGACGGCAAAAACACAGTAACGGAATTACAAGATACATTTCTTACGCAAATATTTACTCAAGGTGACTGCATTGATAAAGATAAATCAGACAATTGTATACCTAATGACATATCACATGTTTCTAAACATCAACTTGTAACTGAACAGCATAAAGACACAGAAATTTCATGTTTGTTTGACAGAGCTCTCGATGGTTGTGTTATTTCATCTGAACCTGTGTGTTATTATGTCAAGTCTGATATACTTATGCGTAAATGGAGACGCCTGATGTATCTGTTGATGAGACTGGGCTGTTAAACATCAGATTGTTGTACCTAAGGCATACCGAGCTGAAATTTTACGTATGGCACATGAAATGGCATTAGCTGGTTACTTGGTGTTAACAAGACCTACTACAGGATACTGAACCACTTCTTTTGGTCAGGATTAAAGGGAGATGTAACCCAGTTTTGTAAATCATGTCATACATGCCAGGTAGTGGTAAGCCTAATCAGACTATTCTTAGGCCCATTAGAGCCTGTACCAGCTTTCAAGAGCCATTCAGCAGAATATTGATTGCTGGTGTAGGCCCTCTACCTAAGACGAAGTCTGGGAATCAGTAAGTGTTAACTATTATGTGTACAGCAATCAGATTTCCCGAGGCTGTTCCTTTAAAGAATATAAACACCAAGTCTGTTTGTCAAAGCTTTAACAAAGTTTTTTACTCTGTTTGGTTTACCCAAATCCATACAGTCTGATCAAGGTTCAAACTTTATGTCTGTATTTTTTCAGCAAGGTATGTACCAGTTAGGCATTAAACAATACAAGCCTTCTGCCTACCACCAAGAAAGTCAAGGTGCAATTGAAAGATTTCACCAAACATTAAAGAACATGATTAAGACTTATTGTTTATTACTGGGATGAAGGTATTCTATTTCTTATGTTTGCTGTTCGATAGTCAGTACAAAATCATTGGGTTTCAGTCCATTTGATTTAGTATTTGGACATACTGTTAGAGGACCATTGTTAATTTACAAGGAACAGGTCTCAATGATGACATAAGTAATGTAAATCTTTTGGATTATGTATCTGATTTTCGTGCTAAACTTGTCAGAGCATGTGAATTGGCTAAAGCCAATCTTGAATGCACTCAGAAGAATATGAAACGTAGATATGATGAGAAAATCTGTTGTTCGGTCATTTCAACCTGGTCAGAAAGTTTTAGTATTGTTACCTGTACCTGGTAAATGCTTTGATGTCAGGTATTTTGGTCCATATGTTGTTGACAAAAAGCTGAGTGAGCTTAACTATGTTGTTAAAGCACATGATCGACGCAAATCAAGTCAGTTATGTTACATTAACATGTGGAAACCCTACGTAAACAGAAATGACACTGCTGTACATTCTGTTAATGTTGTTGCTGCTGACATTGACCAGAGTTGCTGTTATACAGATGATATTGGCGAACAGTTGGTTGACTCTAAGCTCAATTCTTTAAAGCTTCAGAATTCAGAGGTCTTAAAACAACTTGATTCTAAACTGCAACATCTGGAACCCATTCCAGCAACAGCAACTGTCTGAACTTGTCTATGAGTTTTCACATTTGTTTCTGGATGTACCATCAAGAACTGATGTCATTTTTCATGATGTTGATGTTGGTGATACTCACCTATTAAACAGCACCTTACAGGTTAAACCCAGTGAAGGCTAAGTACCTCTCTAATGGGATTAAGTACCTGTTAGACAATGACTTTATCGAGCCTAGTCACAGTAACTGGAGTTCACCATGTACTTTGCTACCCAAGCCTGATGGTACATTTAGAATGTGTACGGATTACAGGAAAGTCAACGCTGTCACTAAATCAGACGGTTATCCAATACCTCGCATTGATGACTGTATTGACGCTGTTGGTCAGGCGAAACATGTATCAAAGTTTGATCTGTTAAAAGGGTTTTGGCAGGTTCCTGTTACTCCCAGGGCTCGTGAAGTTACAGCCTTTGCTACGCCCGATGAACTTTTTCAATACAAGGTAATGCCATTTGAATGAGGAATAGCCCAGCTACATATCAACGCCTGATGAATGAGGTCACTTCCAGTTTGAGACGGGTGTCGTGTCTAGATAGACGACGTCATTATCTTCACCGACACTTGGGAACAGCACATTTCTAGAATACACCAGTTGTTTGAGAGACTTAGTCAGGCTAACCTTAACGTCAATCTTGTAAAAAGTTAATTTTGTTGTGCCACTGTCACCTATTTGGGTCATGTTGTCGGCCAAGGTCAAGTTAAGCCTATTGACTCTAAAGTCAGTGCTATTTCCACACTTCCTGTACCCTGTAACAAGAGGGAGCTTAAGCGCTTTTTGGGTATGGGTGGATATTACAGGAAATTCTGTCCAAATTTTTCCACTATTAGTGAGCCATTAACTCATCTGTTGAAAAAGTCCAGTAAGTTTATTTGGTCAGATGAGTGCCAGACTGCTTTTGATAAGATAAAAGCCATACTTTAAAGTTCGCCTGTGTTGTCAGCACCTAATTTTGATAAAACTTTTAAATTAGCAGTTGATGCAATTGATGTTGCTGTAGGTGCTGTTTTGCTTCAGGAAGACAATCTTGGTGTTGATCATCCAGTTTGTTTCTTTTTCCGTAAATTTAACAAGTTTCAGAGAAGTTATTCAACTGTTGAAAAAGAATGTTTGTCTGTTTTTTTAGCTGTGCAACACTTTGAAGTTTATGTAACAGCTTCGAGACAACTGTGATTGTAAATACTGATCACAATCCACTTGTGTTTCTACAGAAAGTTAAGGGAAAGAATCAGAGATTGTTACGGTGGAGTTTATTGTTGGAAGAATACTATCTTTAAATCAAACATGTTAAACGAAAGGATAATGTTATTGCAGATTGCTTGTCTCGTGTATAAGTTGTGTATAAAATGTTTAATAGCATATGGTTTTACAATGTTGTATATATTATTGTTTAACACATATTGTAAGTAGAAAAAAAAGTTGGGAAAACTTTTTTTCTTGAAGGGTGGGTGTGTTATGTGAACAACTGCCGTTAGTTTCTAAATTTAGCTTGCCACTGTTTACATATGCTGAGTTCAGGGTCTGCTGTCTGCCTCTGCCTTAGAATGTTCCAGAATACGCTCAGTTCGGGGCCTGTTTGTTTACAACAAGTGTTCAAGAATTTCCTTATTCTAGAAAATTCCACCAGTCTATATAAGACCTATGAAAGCAGGTCAAAGGAGGAGAAAGGAGAATTATTGAGAGTTTTGGATGCTTTCGCTGTGTGTTACGTTAGTAGGCCTTTTGTGCTGAATTTTGGTGTCTTTATAGCCTCTGGCTTTGTTATATCATTTCTCCACCGAGCACTTTTTCAGCCTGGACTTGTATATTTAATTTGTGCACTTGTGTATACAGTGCTTATTAGTACACGGACCCTGTCTGTGGATTTGTGTGTATATTTCGTTATACACTCAGTTATACTGTGGATTTTCCCTCTTATGAATATTGACTCTGTGCATTTATGCCTGTGTGGTATATATTGTGGAATATATGCGTCCGTTTGGACTTGACACCGTTGTACATGTAAGTACTTCAGTATTTGTATAGATATTGCTATCCTTTCTTGTTAAACTTAAGTACTTTAGTATTTGTATCAGTCTTGTTCTTGTTAAACTTAATAAATTGTTGAAAAATAAAATCTGCTGGTTTTGGTTACTTCTTTGTGCGGCTAAACTGTCGTGTATTTCGAACAAGCCATCTTTTTAAAATACAGACAGTTTGGGTTGTAACAATCAGCATCGTCTTCTTTGACGCCCTCCCATGTAAACCATGTTTACGAATTCTTTCTTTGGGAATTTCACTAAAAAGACTTATTCCTCTGTGAGAAATGTTGCCCTTTTCTATGTTTCTGAAATCCAAAATGTCTTTAAATGTCTCATGAATATCGAACGGAGTCGAAAGCCTGAGAGAATTAGTGCGAAAGATTTTCAAAGCTGTTGAATACTTTTTTTCTTATTCTGGAGGAAATCGGAAAACAAAGTAAGGCATTCTGTCCTCACTTTTCCCCTGCACAGTCTCCCTAACTTATGAAATCTGGCTCAGTGATTAAAACCGTGTGATCCAGATGACCGATAACTTGGAGGAAGTGCAAAAAGGCATTCACATCCGAATCCATAAGCCCTATGTTGTTGTTATCAGAATGACTATACTCTCTAATAAACCCAAACATGAATTTCCTCTTCTTTGTGTACATACGGAAAGAGTCTTTTACATACTTTCGACAACAATGTAAAATGGCCTCATATAATGATCCACTGGTTGATCCTTAAACCCCAACATTCGGTATGTAAATGTAGCTATATCCGTTTCATCTTCTGCCCACTGTGTAACATATCCAAGTTTTTGAAATTCTTTCCAAATCCAAAGGTAACTGTGGACAGGTTTGGCCCCCAGCTTTGGATTTCCTCGCCTCGGGAAGTTATTGCTCACTTTTCCCCGTCAATATTGGTAACAGAGCCTGAGGTGTTCCGTCACCAACGATATTGTAACCTTCGAACAGAATTGTTTTTAGCCATGCATTTTGGGAAATTTTCTGAACTAAGTCATTCTAGACATAAGTCAAAACCAATCATCAGCACATTATTTCCCATAACACTAGTCGGGAACGGAATCTCAGGAGAACGCTCATGGACAGTAGTATTATAAGCAATTCCTGCAGTAATGTTGAAATATGTGCTGTTGTTCTTAGCAACACAATTAATCTTCTAGAAATCTGTTACTAATTGTGCCTCGTATGGCACTGGTTTGATTGGCATACCTTCTACTGTTCGAGTATCGGTTTTCCTAAACAAAGGCACATATTCACGCAACACCTCGCCACGTTGTCTTTCTGAATCCTTGTTTATGCGGAATGTTCCACCCGGTTTCAGTCCTCAGAAATGTGTCGAATAGATGGGTGATTAAGCTGTGGCTTAGGATGAACACTTGATCGGCTTGAAGGCGCTGGTTGTATGAGTCGTTTACTAATGGTACATTGTGACTTTGCCTGTGAGATTCAAATAAGGTCTTGGGAGACACTGGTAAATGAACTGAAGTCGATTAAATATACAGCAGGATAGCACAAACTACTAGTAAAAGCATTTTCTGTATTTTTTGGTTTTTGTGACGGATCATCGCTTGTAAAAACATATTTAAATTGTTTCAGATCAAAGATTAACCGAAACCTCTGCTATCTCCCGTGAAGTAACGTTTTTCGTATAGACTTGTTAAAATCTGCTTGTTAAGTTTGGCCCAAACTAGGATGTTCAGGACAGTCTCGAGTTATAATTTAATACAACATGGTAGTGTTATTTTGCAAGTACGTACTGCTGCTCGCTCAGCACTGATGATATGTTATTTATCACGAAGGCAGATGTATGAATTTCCGTGGGTATGTATGATGTTACAGAGCTGCGCATGCATTCATCGGATTTACATTCCCGGACGTGTATCACTGGATGTGATCTTGGAGAATCATCCATGGACCATATGCCCAGTGCTTACGAAAGGCACGGACACGATCCTGAAGAAGCAGAATGAAGATACGGCTCTCAGATGCTCGAATATCCCTGAAGCTGCCTGGTATGTTAAGATGGGTAGCTCATTTATGAGTTAACACCGACAGTGATTGCCTGGTGAGGCACACCGGCCAGTATCACTGGAACGGCATTCCTCGCACAGCTCACACCAAACGTGACGATGGTTGGATATATGGACAATTGCAATCAAAGCGCAACTGAGATACATATTTTGTTATCAACAACCTGTATACTTGCATGGTACACGATTTGAATACTGATTTCGCTCATTCGCCTTGAGCATACTTTGCGCCTTTTTAATCATTATTGGAAACTGTTGACTGCTTCTCTTTCCACGATTCCGTTCAACTGTCGTACTTTATATACTTTTTAGTTCTGTGGTGGTTTGTGTTGAAGGTCGTTTTGGGAATTGGCCCAGCGATTATTGACCTGAATCGTCTATACTGGTTGACGGTTGGTGTCTGTATTCTCGTTTAGATCCCAGTTCTATACTTCAAACTGGTAGCTCATGAAACATTTCCAGGTCGAATACAAATATAGGTATCTCACAAAATCGTGCCTTAAAAGCAACTGTTCATAACGAACATGATGATACAATAAACAAGAATGCCTATACTCCCCTGAACCAGGGTTAAACGCAGACGACAATCCTTAGCAGCCCTGAATCGTGGGAAAGGAATGCAACCAGCCGGTAGGCAATCCAAAGAGGAAGAGGGGGGTAGGGGGTTTGGTTACGCTCAGTTGTTGGAATGTCCATAAATTCGGGTGCCAGCTAACTGACACATTATGTTGAATTATGTTAGAAATTAATATGATCCCAGTACTAGATGCGTGTCATCTTGTCATTTAATGTTGGTTAAATCCGGGTATCTATTTCCCCAAACATAGTACACGCCCTCTCCGGCATTAAAAAAAAACATGGAAAGCAGTATAAGGGGAAAAATACATTGCTGTTACCTACAAATTATTAGACGTCACTAGCCTAGAATTACTCAAAATGCTGTGCTCTCACAATATTTATCAAACAATAGTTAAGGTTAAGCAGGTATTTTATACTGCTTCACGATTAACTACACGTTTAGTTCCCTAGCCAATATGTAGCCATATATATAGCCAATAACTGTACATTATGTTTATCATAGGACAATTCAGGTTAAGAACAATAAATCTGGTGATCAGTTAAACCACTCCGGTGAGTATTGTCCCAGAGGAATTTAGCCAAAGCAGGATATTAGCCTAAACTGATATGAACACTGTTAAGCATCAAAAGTAGCAAATAAATGTAATTGCATTCATTATAAAGCAAAATTTTTCTTATGATAAATGACGACCAAAAAAGGGATTTTTGCTGGAGAGAATACAAAACTTGTTCGTGGTATTATGACCAATATACAATGAATGACCCAGGAGACTATCATAAACGCGGTGGCTGCTAGTTAAAATCCACTTCATGATCGTTCCCTCTCCGATAGGATGTGAGAAGGTCTTGCGGCAACCTGTGAATGGTCATGGGTTTCCCCTGGGCTTTGTCAGACGGAGGACGACACCAGTTACCTAAACTGCCATGGACTTAACTGTAAATCGTGTTACTGACACTGCCATATTTGAAATTGTAAACACGTTTAAGTATAATATGTGACTGGGTAGGGCGCCACCGAGTAAGTTAGCACAAACTGTATGATCCTTTATTAACAGTGTTGAGTTTTCTGGGTTAGAGGCTATTTCAAATTGATGATGTACAGATGACTGATGAATCTTTCATTCGGAACAAGCTATTGAAACATAAAATACAAAAAGAAAGAACCTAAAATAGCTTGTGGAGTAAACCATTTTGTGTGTACCTTTAGAGGATGTTGTGAACCATTACATGTGCATTGAATTACCTCTTTCCTTTCTGACAGCTTAATGGTCTTTCACAGGGTATAAGAGAACAAACGCCTTCGATACAGTACATAACGGAAGATGGAGAGAGTCATCATCGTGCCCTCAAAGACTTTATAAATTGCGCATGTCACAATGATGCCAAACAGACGCACGTGTTTAGCTTTTGGACAGCACGAAAATTTCGTGCGGTTCTCGAGGAATGTGATGTACTTCTGACCTGTATGGTACATTTATTAGGTTGTGATAGCTCCGTTAATTTTCTGTATTTTTCTGCTCATAGAATTTTCGGCTCGGTTGAACAATTTTGTTTGGTATTTGAGTTTACTTTTCAGCAACCTGGTGTTAACTTTCGTCGATAGAATTGTGTGTTTGTATTCTCTTTGTGCATTACAGTGTTATACTGTTACTTTGTATATATGTATGTCTCCTATCAGTGCACGTAAAATAGTGTCCTATACTTCTACTTTTTATCACGTAGTCTATAAGCATGGCGGAGGAAGAACAGTCAACAGTGACTCGTGGAAAGCGCAGCAGAGGGCGATCTATCAGATACCAAGGGAAGAAGGCAAAAGCGTCAGGCGCCACACAGGAGAGACAGGTAAAATCTTGTAACGTAGTTATGTCTGCAGTGGGTAGCCAGCTTAAGCCCATTTAAGTTTGGCACTGCACTCCAGCAGGTAGTGGGTGTTGTGAAAGTTGTGAAGAAGCTACAGTCGAGACTTACTCATCACGTGTAACAGTCAGAGTCAAGTGAAGAAATTGCTAAAGGTAGATTCTACAATGGGGCGAGATGTTGTGTGCAGGGTTTAGACAAAAGCTTTGTCCAGAGGTGTAATATATGGTATTGGGGAGGAGGTTACTGAGAGTGAAGACATGGGGGCAATGAAAAGTTTTAAGTATGTAAAAGCTGAACGCATGACGAAAGGCAGGGAGAAAATCGCCACGTCATGCATGAGGCTATATTTTGATGATGTTAATGTCAGTGATGAGGTGGCCTTGGATCTTGAGATATTCCAGGTTAAACAATATATTCCCCCTGTTATTCGATGCTTCCGTTGCCAACGTTTTCATCATGTAGTTTCCGAATGCCGTGGTAATCTGAGGTGCCCTCGATGCAGTGAAAGGCACGAGTACAAAGATTGTCCTAACAATGAAAAATAATCCTAATAAATGTTTTTACTCTGTTCACAGAGATACTGTCTCATTATATCAGAGTGTCAAAAGGGGGAAAAAGAAGTAATTGACCATATTGCTGAATGTGCAGAGCGCCATCTTGGTAGTTCTGTCGTTGATATTAAGGAATTGTGGGGAAAAAATGCAGCAGAGAAACTTAGCGCATAAATAATGGATAAGTTCCAATATGTATACTTGTGTGGAATCTTGGGTTGTATACTTACTATAATGTCCTTCAACATCTTGCAACAAAATATCCAGTCCTTGTATGCCCATGGTCAGGAATTTAAATTTTCCCTTTCCAATCTTGATCCAAAACCAGACATAGTTTGTTTGCAGGAAACATTTTTGAAGCCTCAGTATGATATTACTTTTCCTGGATATGCTGTCATTAGAGAAGACAGGTTGTGTGGGAGCAGAGGTGGACTTGCTATATTTATCAAGAATGGCCTTTCATTTACTGAAGTACAGTTACCCCCATTTAAGGTTACTGAGTATCAGTTCTTCCAGATAGCTATAGACAGTAACAGGTCGGTGAATGTTGTAAACTCAAATAACCCATGTAAGAAGCTAAACTACAATGATTTTAAGATCTTACTGGATCACTGTGCTCCGAAGGGGATAGTGCAACGACTGGTTGACCCGTATCAGTATAATGGCTCGGGCGGGGCGGCTTACTTGCCTTCGGTAAGTCGTCTCAGTGAAGCAGCACTAAATAAAAGAGCGATGGAAATCCGTCCTGCAAAAAGGAGGCACATTACACGTACATGCACCCTAATGATTCCTTCGCCGTCATATGACTGAAAAGTTGTTGAGTACGACGTTAAACCCCAAGCACTCACTCAATCTCCATGTCGAAGTGACCATTATCCAGTATCAGTATCTTTAGGCTTTCATCCTCACTCCAACGACATTGGCTCATTGCCAAGGTGGATCTTAAGAAAAGCAGGCCGGGCCAAGTATAGCAAAGCTTGTGATTTGTACTTCAATCAGGACTTGTATGACAGTGATGTGAATAAGTTTACAGACAACATTATTAGTGCTTTAAATGCAGCAGCTAGTGAGGTTGTTCCAAAAACTTCTGGGAACATTCCCTGGTGGACAGAGGAATGTTCACAAGTTATCAAGGAGAGGAAAAAAGCTAAAAATAGAGCACAGCATACAAGGTTTTATAAGGATATCATTGTGTTTACGAGGACTAAAGCCCAGGCTCAGAGTATTATAAAAAGGGCACAAATGGAGCACTGGCGTAGGTTCTGTTCCAACATAAATCGTAACACACCTATTAAGAATGTATGGAAGCAGGTAAGAGCCATAAACGGGAAGAAGAAATGTGTGTGTGTGTGCCAAGTATTGTGACTAATGGTGTTTTACACGTTACGAATGTAGATAAGTGTAATGTGCTAGCTGACAGCTTCTCGTTTGTCTCCAGCTGTAGTAAATATAGCATTCAGTACTCATAAGAAACAGGTGGAAGAGAGTTTTAATAACATAATGTTTGACGATATGTCCATTAATGAAGATTTTTCTCTGATGGTACTTAAGCAGGCATTTAGTGGCACAAAGGACTCTTCCCCAGGGGAGATGGGATCAGTTACTCTGTGGTTAAGCACCTCCCCGAAAGCAGTCTAAATGTGTTACTTTTGTTTTTTAACACCATATGGGCAAATATGAATGTTCCGGTTTCATGGAAAAAAGCTGTTGTCATCCTAATGCGAAAGCCTGGCAAAGATCCATTTCTAGCTTCATCATATCCATTGCTCTCACATCAGCGCTCTGTAAGATCATGGAAAAAATGACTAAGTCAAGAAAAGTTAGAAGTACTACAGACCATGTTGTCTCCCTTTAAACATCCATTAAGAGGTCACTTGCGAGTAAAGAATGTAACCCGGTAGCCTTCCTCGATATCGAAGATATGTTGTGGAGGCGTGGACTGTTAATTAAGATGAAGTGAACGGGTATTGGAGGTAGGATGCTTGGTTGGGTGAAGGACTTTCTCTCTCACCGCACAATGCAGGTTCGCGTTGGTAGCGACTTTTCACGGCCAGTTTATGTTAACAGTGGTACCTACAAGGAAGCGTTTTATCCCCAACACTGTTCAATATAGCCATCAACGATTTACCATCGGTCCTCAACCCGAACATAAATTGTTCCCTTTTTGCTGACGATAAAGCTATTGGGTTCAGTGCTAAGAACATACAGCAGGCCTTGAATGAAATTACCAGATGGAACAAACTGTGCGGATTTCGCTTCTCCCCAGCTAAGTCCGAAGAAGTCTTGTTTACCAGAAGGCGGGTTAAGTTACGGGTACCACTTCTTATGGGGAACAGTGCCATTAATGTCTCTTTATCATTCAAATATCTCGGCGTTGTATCTGAGAAAAGACTTACATGGTCAAAACATATTGAAATGATTGTTACAAAATGTCAGAAGGTTCTTAACCTTATATCCCTTAGCGGGCTATATCTGGGAAATACTGGGGGCGGATAAATCCTGTTTTCTAATCTTGTATAGAGCGCTGATAAGATCGCGTTGTGAAGCTTTTGACTCTGCTTCATTTTCTCTTAAATCTAAATTGGATGCTGTTCAGTGTGCTCCTCTCAGGATTTGTACAGGGCGCTTAAGACCACACATCTTCATGTTTTACAAGTGCTATATTATAAGTGGCCATTGGATCTTAGGAGATACATGCGCACTCTCAAATGTTCTCTTGTGTTGAAGGCATCTCTTAAAGACTCAGCATCATATGTTTTTAACACTTGGGAATATGATAGCACTTTAAATGTTCATAAGAGGTATGGATTGGGCACAGATTCCATTGGGGTATGGACTCTGTGCTTAAGCCTGTATGAAACGTACAAAAAGTGTTTCAAACGGTTGGAAACTACATTGTCAGTTGCCATAGGTTTTAAATTTTTCTTTACTTGTCATGAGCTGTAATCTTGTTTAGATTTTTTTATTATTTCTTTGCATGATCAGAACTCCACTTTGCATGTTTCTGGTTTAACCCATTTCCGTTTGTGTGCTGTTGTTATAAACTGTTTTTTCTGTGCCTACATTTTGTGTGTTTTGCCATGATCTGTAATTGATGCTGTTGTATTGCTTTGGCGTGAATCATTCCAATGAATAGAACGCCAATAATATTATATCTGTCTGCCTATCTATAATTATAGTATTTTCAGTGAAGACTTACCTCTGAAGACATTGAGAGGGGACTGGTAAACGTATGGCCAAATAACAACACTCCGAAAAGTCCCCAGGGTATACACTGTAAATGTGTTACCGTGTTTACAATGCAGTGAATACTGCAGGTTTTTCACCTACCAACGTAAGACTTAATACTGAAATATTTTGTTATAATAGCACGAGGAACAACAGGAAGCCTTGGCTATTTTTCATCGGAAATTTTTATTTTGAAAAATAAAGTCAAAGGAAACTTTCTTGGAAAGCTTTACTTGGTACAAAATTACCTATAGTGTATCAAGTATGAATGCTATCATATGCTCTGACCCACGCTTCCGACACCATTTTAGAGTGATTTCACTAAAAATAAAAAAGCAAATCAAAAGAGAAACCACAGAAACATAAAAAAGTAGAAATGTTTTTTTACATAACCAAATTACCCAAATTGGTTTGATTAATCTTGTCATTAAAATGTACTAGCACTTTCTTCCGCTACTCTAGAAGAGACTATGGCACTTAAAGTAACATATACAGAAAGCTCATAATTAAGCCGTTAGCACTTTTCCACCCACTGAGTATTCACAGTATATACAATTTTACCGTATTGAGCGTAGGAATGTTCACAAGAATTCAACCGGCTGTGGTATAGAGAGAGTATAAATGCTATCATATACATTGACCCACGTTTCCAACACCATTTTAGAGTGATTTCAGTAAAAAATATAAAAGCAAAACAAACAAAAAACCACAGAAATCTTTTTAAAAAAAAGTAGAAACGTTTTTTACATAATCCTCAAATTCGCTGTCTGACTAAATATATCTCACAGAGACTACACAGCAAAGTATAATATCCCAAATTGGTTTGATTAACCTTGTCATTAAAATGTACTAGCACTTTCTTCCGCTACTCTAGAAGAGACTATGGCACTTAAAGTAACATATACAGAAAGCTCATAATTAAGCCGTTAGCACTTTTCCGCCCACAGAGTATTCACAATATATACAATTTTACCGTATTGAGCGAAGGAATATTTACAAGAATTTAACCGGCTGCAGTATAGAGAGAGACTCGTTGGCTATGGCACTTAAAGTATAATACAAAAAGACATGATGAAGCCGTTAGCACTTTTCTATTTCCAAATTATTGGCAGTGTATACAATTCGACCGAAGTAAAGCAATGTTTTCAACAATTCAGCAGGCAGCGGTACAGAGATCTCAAAAGGATACAAAACAGGTTTAACATGTAAGACATTTGCAATATGACACCAGTCCTCATTAATAATACAATACTCACAACATACACGTGCACTGTTACTCAGTGGCGATAAAATACATCCAAGGTATCCTTTCATACTACTCAAACTTGTTACAGAGAAAACGCTTGGCGAGATCAGGTTAAACCAAAGCAGCCACGACAGTCAAATATAACTCATAAATTATGGCTCTTCACATCTCTAATTCATTCAATATTCTTTCCTAGGTGTTCATGACAATGGTTGAAGTATAGAATGTAAAGTAAAAAACACAACTACCACTTACAATAAACTTATAATACGGCCACTAGAAAAATTATACCTGAAACAATACAAGAGATATCCAATTATTTGTGTCCTTCGTTTCCTTTTTTGTTATTCAATTTTTTATGGAATTAAACTTCTATTACACTTGTATTCTTCCTTAACATGAGCGCAATTAATGTGGCATATAGCTGCTGGGAACATGCGAATATAAATAAAATACTAATAAAGTTTCCGAAAGGTAAACAGTGACTTGCATCGATTGAAAGATACTTAAGTACATCTAAAAAATATAAACAAAGGTTATTCATACCAAATGGTTATCAAATTTATCAAAGTAAAATGTCGAACACATTGATCATGTAGCTAGTACATTTGAAGTAGAACCAGCGTTAAATCACATGGCAAAGTAACAAATATTTGCGAAAGCTGGCGTCCAACATTGCGACTCCCATGGGAGTATTAGCCAGTCTCGAAAAGGGAGATTACTCTGCGAGTGCAATTGTCCTGTGTATTTCGAAGCTGAAACTTTTTTCTACGCTGAAAGGCCCGAGGTAACGTATATATGTGAAATCGATATCTGACCACATTCTGCTCATTCGCTACATATACATCGCATGACCAATACCTGCGCTGCAGTTAAATGCCAGAGTTGACAATCCTGTGGAGTCAAGTATTAACCTGACTACACATTTTGTAAGCTTATGTATGTGACCGCATTGATAGGAGTTGAAGAAAAACGCCAGAACGGTTCATAACTAAAAGTATTTACTAAACGTTTGCACTATCGCCATAAAAACTACTTCATCATCATCATCTGTAAAACAACCCCCGTACCGAGCGCGTTATTATGTTAGCGGTTTCATTCAATACTGCTTAGAACCAAGAAACCTCACTCACATGTTGTCCACAAAACACTTGCCAAGTTTTCTAAATGTCTGTTGATAACTGTAGGAGGGCTTATGTTCACATGGCTTAGAACTCTATCTTCGAGTGGCGCCAATTTGGACAATAATTCATGGAATGGAACCAAAAGAAATTATGCACATTTACCATTATGCATGCCGTGAAAGCACAAAGTTCCACGTTCACGTTTCGCGTTGACGGGATAAAATGGAGAGACACACCGATTTCGCAGGGGAATAAAAAAAAACTACCGTATTCCAAAAGTTTTTGTTTTCTTCTTGTAAAGATAAAGATTTATACGCAACTATAGCACTGATATGGACGAGATATTGACGTATAAAAAAAGCCTGGACCTAAAATGACCGCCAGTGAAACCCTTCAGTTTAATGCCAAAGAGTTGAACTTTGAAGAAGGTTACGCACGGATATGATACATTTAACAATGAAGAGATAAACAAAATATAACATTCGTGTTCCATGATATAAAATTTAAGAATCTCGTGATGCGATTTTCATATCATCCATCGCCAAAGGATATGAACAAATTAAAACCAAACCAAACATTTCTAAAATTCTATATGATAGAGCAATAATTACGTATCCTTTAAATAAAGAACATTAACGACATTTATAGCCAATCACGCCGCCTCACGCATTTCCTGTTTTTACATTCAGCTACGAAAGAAATGTATTAATGATTACTTTGTATCGTTGTTCTTTTTTCTTAACTCGTACAAAAGAAATGTCTTGACCATAACAAATCGTTGTCCTTGTCACATTTCAACTACAATGGCTACCGTGGACTTGGAACTCAAACTAAGTTGATGTTTTCAGATACATTTTTCAGTGGCCATTCTAGCATTGCTGAATTTACTCTTTTTTCCTCTTTGTCTTTCACAATAAATAATGATGGCGAAATATGTCAGATTAACAATCAATATTACTTGCTTGAAAAGTAAACTGTGTTTCTTTGAATTCCATACTTCCTTTCGGATGGTTTCATGATCCGACATGGGATAAAAGAACAATTGGACACAGCACGATAGATTGATTCCAACATTATCGTGCCCATTTCGGATTGTTATAATGCGCCTGTCACGATCATAGCAGAGAAGGATTACAGCCGTCTCTCAAAACTTTCACTTTACCACGTGATGTCAACCTTTATATGGTATTAACTGACGATGTGCTATTGAACAAGCGCGGAACAAGAAAGTAAATTGCCGTATCATGCATTACCAAGATCATTCACCGTTATTGGTTAATTTGGACTTACAATAACAGTATGGACGTATAAGTGGACGAGTTTCCATAATACAAACAGGATCAGTGCCGTACTTATTGATCCGACTGATTTCATGCTCACTAATAGCGTAGTTGGTTTTCTCTGCGTTTTGTCGGACTGTAGCTTCAAAGTGACCGTTGCCAGGTGTAGTTTTGAAGGTCACTTGGTATAAAGTTTCTGTAGGCAAAACTTTTCCTGATAAATCGGCTACTCTTCCGTCGACATCTTTACTTTTCTTAAACTTAAGCATATCATTGTTTGTCACATATTTAACTATTCGGGTGATGTTCAGAAGTGTTAAATGAAGACATTTGTCTTTAAAAGGCTCTATAATAGAGTTAATAAATTTAACTGTCGCAGTAACCGCACCTTTTCCATCTGTATCGTTATATTTGACAGTCTCCCAGCTTAAACATGCACACCAATGTGGCTCTATACCTGCCATTCCACAACTTCTTTCTTTGGGAATTTCACTAAAAAGACTTATTCCTCTGTGAGAAATGTTGCCCTTTTCTATATTTCTGAAATCCAAAATGTCTTTAAATGTCTCATGAATATCGAACGGAGTCGAAAGCCTGAGAGAATTAGTGCGAAAGTTTTTCAAAGCTGTTGAATACCTTTTTTCGAATTCTGGAGGAAATCGGAAAACAAAATAAGGCATTCTCTCCTCAAGTTTCCCCTGAACGGTTTCTCTTATCTTATCAAATCTGGCTCCATGATCACCAAACATGATCAGAATCGTGTGATCCAGATGACCGCCATCTTGGAGGAAGTGCAAAAAGTCATTTACATCCGAATCCATAAGCCCTAGGTTGTTGTTATCAGAATGGCTATACTCACTAATAAACCCAAACATGAATTTTCTCTTCTTCGTATACATACGGAAAGTGTCTTTTACCCAATTTAAGTAGACCGTGTGTCTAGGAGCAGATCCTAAACAGAACCGCTCAAACTTCCGGTACATACCTTCGGCAACAATGTAAAATGGCCTCATATAATGATCCACTGGTTGATCCTTAAACCCCAACATTCTGTACGTAAATGTAGCTATGTCCGTTTCATCTTCTGCCCACTGTGTAACATATCCAAGTTTTTGAAATTCTTTCCAAATCCAAGGGTGATTGTCGACAGGTTTGGCCCCAGCCTTAGATCTTCTGGCCTCGGGAAGCTCTTCCTCCGTTTGTCCTGTCAGTATTGGTAACAGAGCCTGAGGTGTTCCGTCGCCAACGATATTGTAACCCTCCAGCAGAATTCCATTTAGCTCTTTGGTTATGTACGCATGCGTTTTGGGAAGTTTTCTCAACCAAGTCATTCTAGACACAGAGTCAAAACCAATCATCAGCACATTATATCCCATAGCACTCGCTGGAAACGGAATCTCAGGAGAACGCGCATGCACAGTAGCATTATAAGCAATTCCCGCATGAATGTTGACATATGTGCTGTTATCCTTAGCAACACAACTGACTTTGAAAAAGTCGGTTTCCAGTGGTGCTCCATCTGGCATTGGCATGATGTGCTTACCTTCGGTTGTGCGGTAATCGGTTTCCCTGAACAAAGGCACATATTCACACTCCACCTTACCATGTAGTTTTTCTGAATCCTTGTTGATGCGAAATGTTCCATTGTGAACGTAAACCCAATTTTTGTCTTTGGAACATTCCACCGGTTTTCTATCCTCAAAAAAGTGTCGAATAGAAAGGTGATTAATTTCTAGCGCAGGATGAACGCACACTTGATCCGATTGTAGGAACCGATGGTGGTTATGTAAGCTGTTAAATGCATTTATATCACTCTGCTGACGAAGTTCGAATGTTTTGCGTCTTACGATATCGGAAAACGTTGACTGGCCTGAAGACAACAAAATATATAGTAAAACACCACAGACGGCCAGTATAAAATATCTGCGGTATTTTTGGTGTCTGCGACACATCAATGCTTGTAAAGACATCTTCGTGTGCGTGGGATAAAACGGATGTTTGTATCTCCGATTATTTTTGGACACAATCCGTGGATACGACTTTCGGGATAGTATCCAAAGACACTATATATACGCTACAACACTGTATTTCATACCTATACACTTGTGATATTCATTACGAATACCGAAAATGTATAAATCTGGTGGGGGAAGGACGTGATGACGATGTATTCCGGTAGCACTAGATTACGTTATATCCTGTTTACACGAGATACAGCCCCAACCATGAATGTACTGGATGTACCTCCAAGCCTGTATTGCCTTGGTACAGTGCTGATCACGGTATCGCTGCATTTAATATAATAGGTTCATCACTGAAAGCAATATTGTGTGGTTTCTGCTTACGAAAGGAAAGCGGATTGAACGTCCGGCTTACTGTAACCCAAATATCACTTGCACTTGTTGACACACGAAGATGGGTACTCAGTTACGATAGGCGATTCCGGCAGTCGTATTATGGTGTTGTGTCTCGATCAGTTTCTCTTGGGTGTTTCTCCTCGCATAGTTAACACCACAAACCTGTGAACAAAGATCAAATGTCTCCAATATATTCAAATAAATACATGTACAACTTTTGAGCAACGGATACAAAATAAAAGGCGCTCTCACTGCTTTTGGGGCCTTTTGTGACAATGGGTGGTTGACGACGATCGTGAGGCCGTTGCGCATTTTGCGTTCGTTGAAGAACACTTGCCTTAAACTAATATGGCATGCATATCTGCATGCCAGATGTGGGAAAGTTCGTCACTGTCTTTCCGAAGTCCTTGGTTCAAGGCGGTGTCTCTGGTTTTGTGTGTTGAGTTCAGTCCTAGTGAAATGAATGTATTACGGTCAAGGTATATACTTTATACAGTCCTATTCAATTTACAACATTGTGACAATGAAAGTACTTACTGAGATATACAAGTAACGACTGTCACGGAATATATACCAGTTATGTTTTGGCGGCATTGTATGCTATAATACATACACAGCTGCCCCTAACGTATTGGAATATATGTGGAATCAATTATCAAGCGTCACGTGTCATATTATTATCCCACAAATTTGTTAGGCTCAAGCTGTAGGGCTTCACCAAATAGAAGTAATCGATAAAAAATGCTGCCGTTAGTGAGATATGGTATGATATAATTAAAATGCACAGGGGCCAGTTGACGTTATATATGCCTATCCAGTCATAGTACATGATGATGCAACACATTTGGGTATCACCTTCAATAAATTCCTTATCGCAGTTCTTCTTGTTATCCATTGGTGACAGAAATTTTCTGCACCTTTATAGGGGCAGTTAAATTTTTGAGAAACTATTAATTTATTCTTCAACATAAATGTAGTTTTAAGCGGTGAAGAGAAACACTGAACATTTTTCTCCCGGCAAAGCAGAATTTAACAAACTGTTAGGCAGAGGATATAAATCACCACTTCTTCTGCTTGTTTATAAGGTAGCTATGTTCAAGTACACAGATTCCATATGTTGGGCAAAAAGAAAAAAATCTGAGCCAATTCAACGAGTATATTATTTATTTCATTTGTGTTTAGGGGTTGGTCACATTAGCAAGAGCTTCAATTTCTATGACTTTTCTATGAACGTGTTTTTTTTATAACAATTAATAACAATTTATAACAATAACATGTTACCGTGAACAATAATACGTCGGTGGGGTCTCCTTTTCCCACCATATTGTTACGTCACAATCTTCTTGTCCTGAACCAACGCACAGATAAAGCTGAAATTTGGTTTGCCGTCGCGGCAATTACAAAGCAGCAAAATTTGCAATTTAACATTGTGCTATGCAACCACCTTTTGAGGATTTCTAAAAAAATAATTTGTCAGGATTGAAATCCAATGAAAAGTATAAAAACGCAACGATCTACTTTTGAATAGCTTCTCATGTCGTCTAAAGAAGTTACAAGTATGCGATTAAACGAGTTTGGTCTGCTGAACTCGAATGTGGTTTAATTTTTTCGAAGGTCACGTTACAGGGAAACATATGCACTGTAAAGCGAAAGTGATAAGGACAAGGCTTGTAGAGCGTTAACATTCTTAAAAGGCCAAGCTACTACATTTGGACCTTCTCAAAGTACTTGTAATATACGTGCACACTAATGGTTTGGAAGGATGAACGCTTTCTGCTGAGAAAGTTGAAAGTTATGCAAAGCTCACCCAAGTCACCTAAGCGCGCACTTACGCCACTGTAAGATAGCTATATTGGTTAGACTTTCGATCTGCGATTTTAAAAAATGTTCCAACTACTGGTAACCCTAAAGAAATGATATCCCGGTGTAACCTATTTTTTTCTGCCACACTGTTGTGTGCCCAAAACTTTTAGAGATCTTCATTTCCTGAATCACTAGCTCGAATTTAGTATGCTCTATAAGATTATCAGATCAACGAAGTTTTAAAAGGGCGTTGAATCCCAATGAAAATTGTACAACTTTGCCATGGGTTACGTCACGTCAACTCACAGCTGTTTTTTAAAGTATGTTACAAAAATACGCAGTTATATATTGTGTAAAGTCCACTTAAAACCCGATTGAGGGTGGGGTTTTTTTTCATTTTTAAGGCCACGTGAATGGGAACTACTGCTACTGTGAAGTAGAAAATTAGTCGGCGGTAGACCAGCTATGGCTCATCATGTTAGTTCAATGCAATACTTTTTCTACGAGGAATGGTAAATGCGTTTCAAAACTGGTTATGTTCAGGGACATGTTACATTAATTTTAAAAATGAAGATGTCTAGCTAGCAGGTTGACATGGTGGCAGCCTACCTATATCTGGGCTGTCTACCCTTCCATGAAAATTTGGTGCGCATTATGTTAATAGTTGTATGCAATCATAGAGAGCTATTAATAGCTACAGCACCTGGGCTCTTTAACAGCCCTGGTATCGCTGAACAGGACAGCTTTGGTTATATTTGCTCGAACTTTGGTGTGACGTCTGTAGCAAAAAGAGTCGCAGTTCATGCATTTCATGAGATCTATAAATGGTTTAACTTTGAGCCCGAAAAGGTGTATATCTTGTAATAAGTTCAAAACGTCAAACTGTTCAAAATCAGTTAAATGGCCTTTGTACAGAGCTTAATGTACTAACGCACATAAAAGCATACTAAGGTAAAGCAGAAATATTTAAATTTTCTGTGTGGCTGTTCACTGTTCATTTAATATGCCAAGCTCTAAGACGGTAATGGTTGCAGCGACATTGTGAGCCCCCCCACTCCCCCACGTCCCATAAAATTCCCGTACGTTCAATTAATGTCGTCGCCAACACAAAGAGTACAGGACAATCAAGAGAGATTTACCAAATGGTGACAACCTTTAGAACACTCGTCACATACACAAACATATTTTACAATGTTTGATGAACTGGGATACATTAAGGACTCCGTCACGTGCAACCCAACGTTATAGTTTCACTGGTTTCCCTATACACTCCAAATCCAAATTGTAACATGCAAGCCTTAAAAGTGCTGCCCGTTCCGTGTGGTGCGTATTATCTCACAGGGAGCCTGGTGAGCTGACGGAGTGATAAAGCAACCCAAGGACATGGCGTCAGGTCACCAAGAAAATCTTCGTTAAATCAACCAATCCATTTGTACATACCTGACAATCACCATATTGCTGGTGCGCCTTGTTGGTGGTAACTGGATGCTGTATTATGTCCCACGCCCAAAATAACGTGGAAATCCTTAACATGCTACTCTTCATTCTAAGCATTCCTCGATCGATACGAACGCTGGCTTCAATGAATAATTCCGACTTAAATTTACCTCGATCATATAGATAACATTGCTTGGTAGGTGGCGCTGCAGTCGCGTCCTAAATAAATAAATAATAAGACAAACCGCGAGAGGTGACCTCATCATCCCCGATGGAATCGTCAGCCTAAGAATATTTCTATGTATTTTAAGATGTAGTTTTGTTTTGCTCAAAGCCAGCAATATTTAGTGCACAGGTGCTTGCCGGGTATGAAAATAATAAAAATTGTCTCAAAAACTTGGAGCATGTGTAAGTTTTATGTATGAAAGTTCGAAATTCTTGGAGAGATCGAATAAGGTGCTTTGTCGCATGCTGGAAAAGGAAGGTAGTTTTGTTACAGTACTTATAACGTTATCGTTGTCGCTTATGGAAAATCAATCGGGGTTCTGCAGTGGACAGTGTCCTTCATGCAAAGTGGGGTAAGCGTGCGGCTGACAAATTCATACTGACTGGGTCGACAGGCAAGCCTGAGAGTTCCGATGATCCTGATCGGCTATCCACACCACTACAGAGTAGGTAGGCGATAAGTGGGGCCTAACCAGAAATGGAGACAAGGAAAGACTTTGGCAACTTTTGACACGTTAGATGTCAAAACCCTGAAACAAAAACATGGTGCTGTTGTCGTAATGGGTAAGTATTTTACGGTTTATGTAACACTTTATGACGTTTATTACACAGCTGAATTTTAAGGACCAGGCTACAAAAAATTTGTTACATATGTGTTTAGCTGGTTTTCTGTATTTTTAAATTAAACCATCCTAACTGAACGACAATGGCTTAAACGGCCACTTGACATTATTGTTGCGGTTTAGAAAGTACCTTGTTGTATGATGTACAACCCGTTTAGCAGTTGTCTTAATACTCTCCAGTTTAATATGTTTAGTTTAATCTGGAAATTTACTTTATTTTAGGCCACGATTAAGTTACTTAATTATTTGGTAATATTCTTATTCTTAAATTAAATGAGCTACAGGCATAACAGTATTTTTGAGGATTTAGAGGATGCTTTCCTGAGGGTGTATAAAAACGCGGAAGTTAAAAAGACTTGGTCAAAATTGTCACACCGTTTACAAATACTGTCTTATTTCACTAAGGTGCGAGTGAGTAAGTGCTTGGGGTTTAACGTCGTACTCAACAATTTTTCAGTCATATGACGACGAAGGAATCATTAGGGTGCATGCACGTGTAATGTGCCTCCTTGTTGCAGGACGGATTTCCACCGCTCTTTTATTTAGTGCTGCATCACTGAGACGACTTACCGAAGGCAAGTAAGCCGCCCCGCCCCAGCCATTATACTGATACGGGTCAACCGGTCGTTGCACTATCCCCTTCATGCTGAACGCCAAGCGAGGATGTTACAACTTCCTCTTTTAAAGTCTTAGGTGTGACTCGACCAAGGATTGATCCTGGATCTACCGGTCCCGAAGCGGACGCTCTACCAACTGTGCTATCCGGGCCGGTATATTTCACTAAGGATTACATATACACCAACCTTTAGTATTGAAAGGCTGTTTAATATGCAATTATCAGACAGGGATTTCAAAGAAACAAAATCAAGCTTTTGGGGGAGCTAAACTGGGTGAAAATAAATATTCCGGCTAGTAATTAAAAACCTTTGCATAATTATTTCTCTATTTTAATGTTCAATGATGACATACAAATACATACATTATATCTAGATTTATTTGATTTGTGTTTTACGCCGTACTCAAGAATATTTCACTTATACGACGGCGACCAGAATTATGGTGGGAGGAAAGTGGGCAGAGCCCGGTGAAAACCCAAGATTGCCGGAGAGGAAGCTGGAATAGGACTCACAGCGACCGCATTGGTGAGTAGCTCCTGGGTCATTACGCTACGCTAGTGCGCTAACCGACTGAGCCACGGAGGCCCCCTTTATATTTAGAGATATCTTTCACTGAAAGTGTTGTCCAAAATTAATTAATATCATTAAAATTATAATTTCTTTTATCACCTATTCCACCAGTCAGATGTACTAGACCTTTACTTTACTTATGTATCTACTTTACCGAAGGCAAGCACAGTTCCCACCGTTTGTACAGCTTAGCCAGAGTGAAACATTGGTTAACCCCAAGATAACGCAAATATAGCCGCTGACACTTACCCTCGATACATCGTTTTGCAGCCTTTACTTGAGATGTCAACATCAACCCCGAGAATTTCCCAGCATACATGCTCAAACACATACACACGTAATCATTTGCACTTATATAGCACCTCTGCACGGTTCCACTGTCTTCATCTTGTATAAAATTTACCTGAAAATAACGGTGTTAAATTACTCCTTACGTAATCTTCTCACTACACCTTATGACTGAGAGTCTGGTGGGTAGCGTAATAAGACTTACTTGTAATGGCTTTCAACCTGCGCTTTGTGTACTTTATATGATGATCCATCGATCGGTCTATTTATTTTTAAAACTAGGCTTTATCGCTACATTGTGTATGACAACAAGAAAAACAAACAAAAAAACACGATATAATGCACAGATACATGTGTTAAGTCGCTGTTGTTATAAAACAATACTGAAAGCTTTCGGCCAGCGTTTCGCGGGCAGTACAAGAATTGATGGGTGGGTTCAGTGAAATGCCTTGAAGTAACACTTCAAAAACGAAACAAAGCGATCGCTGTGAGTTCATGTCCAGCTCATGCTGGCTTCCTCTCCGGCCGTATGTCTACCAGCAGCCTCGTATAAAATGAAATATTCTTAAGTACGGCGTAAAACACCAATCAAATAAATAAATAAATCAATCAAATACGAGGCCTATCTCGGAGCACAATGATGCAATACTCCGAGGAGGACCAGGACTACTCTGATATTTGGAGACTAGAAATGATGTAAAGCGTCAACACAACTGTATTGCCTTCTGTTGCACTGTGACAATTTCTTCAAGATATAGTACAGTAGAATGGTATCAGTTACATGTGCTTAAGAGAAAGACCTTGGTTTCCCTCCACAGTACTGCTGGCCGCCGTCTTATTAGTGAAATATTCTTGAATACGGCGTAAAACACCAGTCAGTCAAACCAAATAAAGAAAAAGGCAACGTAGGCATACGGTAACATTCGTTTCACGTGACAAAAAAAATCAGCTCGTATAGAGTTTCTGAAGTTCTATCTGTCACACCATACTTACAGTCGTTAAAAGAATCATCGACGCTAGGTTGTTCGGAAAAGTACTAGTTTTATGCAGAGAACACCAACTTGCATACTCACATGTATATTCCAAAGTGTGACAGGGTCAGGGCCACAAGAATAAAATCCGCCTCTCAGACTTTTACAGACTATCGCCTTGAAGCAAACTGATTTTGCTTGATATTTTATTTCCATCTAATTTCGTACATTAAAACAACCACAAAGAAACACTGTCAGCTGGCGTCTTTTACACATAGCCTGTAACCTATAGTCCTCATATCATCAGTTTAAATACAGCCCTTGAAAATCAAACACCCTCCTAGCAGCAGCCGGTGTCCCGTTCTACGGGTAGGTAACCAGTCGCAATAGGGATAACACAGTTAAACACGATAATCTTTAGTCCAATGTAGAATCACTTGAACAACTGGTTTTAATCTCTGTGCCGAATGTCTTTTATTGCGTGTATATTTCTTTTATTCAGGATTATGAATAAGTAATTAGAATGTGAAGTACAGAAAAAGTGCATACAGCTAGGTGGGATTGGCGTCTTTATTTGATGTTGAATAAAGACTTTAAAAACTTTGCAAGGCGATGCATCCGAGTACACGACGCTAAAAATATGACCGTCATTTAACTAGCTGCATTACCTCGTCATACTATCAAGTAGCTCTTCTTCTTGGAAGGCTAAGAGAGTACATTGTAGAATCATAAAGGATAAATTCTGCTAGAAGTGATTCGGCCCGAAAGGCTATCAGTTGGTTGTAGCATGTGTCCTTGTCATTTGCCCTCGAATCATTACATGGTCTGCAGGACTCACATAAAGCTTGGTTTTAATCAAATGCTCTTCAATGATAGCCAATATGTTCCTGAATTCAATGCTGTAGTTTCGTTCGTGAGGCTTTCGTTGTAAGCTTTACTGTGACAATGTTCCAACGCAGTAAATTACTAGTATATTGACTCCTTTGCAGCAATCCTTGTTGTGCTGTTGTTACGGATACAGTTGCTATGGAAATGTCCATACCGTTTTTACCGTTTCAGCTGTGTGTGTACACTTTCAGAGGGATGTAATAAGATACAGGTCGAAGGCTCAAAATAATCTGGGCTACAGCATGGCAGTTTTCACGCAAAGGTTGTACAGTAACAGAAATGCCTTGCCTTCATTTTATGGTATGTTACCACAGCGCTGAAATAAACTACGTGTGGTCGATTCACTGGCATTTTGGTCTTCTGTTTGTGGTATCGATCCAAAGTGCACAATCGGCTACATATGGCGTATACGTATCTCGCCTTGTCGCATGATTTGTTACATCCAGTGTGTAATGTGATGATTTCAATCAGCGCCAAAAGTTATTACTACAAAAACTAGTTTGTCAGAATTATCCCAACAAACATCGTCACTCTAAGTGTCTCCAGTTTTACAATGAATATAATTCCCTTGTATTAGTAAATATGGGCAGAGCATCCAGAATCTATGGCACTTTACTTCGTGATTGTGTTAAATTCCGCTTAACCTGGGGCTGGTGAATATATATTCATCGTGTTGAATTAGATAGCAACACTGGATATATGAACAGTTACAATCAAAGCGCAACAACGATACATATTTTATTGTCGACTGGCATAGGCTGGCATGGTACACTATTTGGATACTGACTTCGCTCATTCACCTCAAACATACCTTGCGCCTATCTTACACTACTGAAAACTGCTGACTGCTTCTCTTTACATGATTCCGTCCTAATTTCGTACTTCATAATATATAAAGTACAGAATAGACAGTAAAACCTAATCAGCACAACAATGTGAGAGCTGGCAAATGGTCACAGGTAGCGGGTGAAATACGACCTATTGTCAATTTACCACAATTAGGGTTTAATTCTAACTTCATGTAGGTGCAGTAAAAGTAGCAGCTTACACGCCTCTACATCACAGCTTAAGCAGACTTAGCTAAGACAAATGTCTGTTTCGACGCATAGATTCATAAACGTCGACGAAGGCCCCACCAGGAGTGAGGGTGAGTAAATTCTATGACCGGGATTAACCCTGCACATCTGTGAACTAGCGATGGAAAGACATGCGCAAGATTGACGGACTGACAGACGAGGAGTAAACCTCCGGCACCAGTAGAGCTAACAACAAATGCAGTGCAAATATCCAAGAGTGAAATTTTTATACAAAAACTCAATGAAATATAAAATACTTTCTTATTTAGTTATTTTCTAAAACTTCATCAGAAATGCATGAAGACCATGGTGAGATTTATACTGGAAAGGGCCATAACTGCAAAATTAACGCGTCTTCTGAGAGGAAATATTCAAGGAGGTACAAAGATTCAAGGAAGTCGTAATTACTCGTCAACCATTAACATATTACATCTAGCTGGAGATGTGTATATAAAAATCCAATGAAATCCTGAGTATGGTGTTTGCAAACATGCGTTGTCAAGAACTGTATAAAACATGCTGCTTTGTACTCATTACTGCTCGGCCTGAGCGCACTTGCAAAGAGGGCGTTGCCATAAAGATTAACAATAGTTCAAATAAGTTATGTCAATAAAATTGTAACCAACCTCATTTCAAATCTGACCTAATTCTGCTTTGTAACATAGTATTAGGGGAGTGTATGTTTCCACCATTCAAGCATATACATGAACAGTTAGAGTGTTACTCTAGTTTTATATCCTACATCCTGTAGTCTTTTGTGTTACATTATTTACAAGGTCTCGGAGAACCTTGGAAAACATAGGTCAAGGAAAACAATGAACTCTTTCTCTGCACAGCATTTCTTACATTCGAACGCCGTGGCACCACATAGCACAGCGCCGTATTTACTGCAAGGTACCATACGGCACCATATGTGCAGCTTTAGACTCAACGACAGTGAGCAATTGGTTTAAGCCGTGTGGTCTACAAAGTACTGTTACAACCGATGAATAGGTCCACCAAGGTTATTGGCATCGACGGACATCGACACACAGTTGCCGCCCTGTAGTTATGCCCACTTTTTATGAGAGTAAAGCACTATGAAAAAACATTAATGATCAGAACATCTTAACTGGCGACTGATTCTGTACTTGCCCATTCGCTCTCAAACAGATGTCCGGGAAACGCCTTCTGTTCCAAAATATCAAATGAACATCGGGAAGTCAGAAAAACGAGGTACTGGCAGAGCACAGGCTCACCCCAGAGCGGTCGCACATGTGAGCCCAGTGACTATGACTTTAATGACTAGCCAATCGATACAGGGTATAGTGAATATTTAAGGCAGTACACCACAATTACGGAACCGCGGAAGGGACAGTTTTTTTTACCCCAATCCACTAATGGATCCACTACCACTATGGTTATATATATATGTATGCAATACATGTGACATTCTGTCAGAGAGCAGAAATACAGTGAACTGTTAGGGAAAAGTGAATTATGCTGTCAGAAGTATTACAATAGTATTACACATGTTCAACCACCCATCCCATGAGAGTACCCCTCGCTTTGGCAGGGATGAGACCATCAGTATGATTAGAAATGTGTTCCATGCTTCGTTAATATACGACGTACAGTATTATATTTCATTTTTATTTGTAATTTAATCTATACGTCGAATACGTCAACAAGCCGTCAACCAAAAGGAAGGTCCGCGTCAGTAATCTCAAGGCCAATTCCCAAAACGACGCTTAACAACATAAACCACCGAAGTTATTGACGAGTTTTTCCACGTGTGACGTACATATCTGCACGTTATATTGGTGGGAGACAAACGGTCTTCAACGAAAACTACACTGCGCAAACTGCCACACGATCGTTGTTGACCATCTAATTTTTGTTACCAGGCCCCTTGTGAACAGTGACAGCGTGGATGTGAATTAACAAATTTCTTGTCCAGGGAAAAAACGCATGTACTGAAATAAAATTACTACAAATTGCGATAAGCTGCAGCTGAAGTGTGTTTTATTTAGATAATACTCACAATTATACATCTGTGAACTATGTGGCAGTGTGCAAACAGCTAGAATAAAAGGACAATTACACTGACGTCGCGTAAATGAGGGGAGTTAGCGTGCATACTGTCGTGTCACGCAGGATAAAAGTTAACAAAAATTATCCGTTTTTTCTAATAGAAAAGACTACCGCGTATTAAAAACAAACCAGTAATGACAATGTATTTCACCGATTATGTGTTACAATTTACCAGCTACCACATTGTCATTGCTGCTGTGGCTTTTCTCTCTATGCTGTATGTCTTAATTATTTTGTAACCTCAGGGTTAGACTATGTAACCCATAGTAAATGCTTAAATAACAGCAATTTACACGCCCCTAGTACCATGGCTTAAGCAGAATTATGTAATAATTCAGTGATGTTGATTGTACTTTATTGGCCGTCATTGGCCTATAATTACTCGAAATGTAACATCATCACATTTAAAACACAAAGACTTTAAAACATCGCAAAGCCACGCCCAAAGAATTTGTACCGGTATCACTCTTGTTTGCTTAGATTGTCGGATCAATACCTAGGACACATAATCACATTCCCGCTGAGGATCGAGAGGCATGCAGAGCAGTTCCTTGTCCTTTTATTTTCCCTTCTGTGTGTCTCCATGGTATAACTATAGTCTGAGAACACATAACCACAACGTCTCGCCAAAACAGATAGCTTTCCTTTCTTGTCATTTCCGCATTTTTACGAAGTCACCAAACGTGAGTTGGGATCAGAAATCAAATAGATTTGCAGAGAACCAGATTGGTTATGAAATATCCAGAGTCCACAAAGCTAATAGACATGCACATATTGGAGATTGTGTCTTCACGGGAAAAAAACTGTTGCAGCTTTGTACGCCCAATCGAAAATGTTCTAACTTGCTATCTCTGCCTCACTGTATCAAGGTTTGCTGGCTTTGCCAGCAGAGGGACAAGTTTGTACGTATGCTTGGGGTTTAACGTCGTAATTTTTCAGTCATATGACGACAGGTGGGCAAATAGAACGGACTATGATTAAAGACGTACTGCAAAACCAGGGCAGCGATGACAGCTGGCAAATGGCCATAGCTTTCTACTTGTGGAAAGGTGATTAAACTTGGTTATCTTAAATTTTTAGCGAGTGGTTAGTTCGAGATTGTCCAGACGTTATAAGCCTGTCTAAACAAAGTGTTGTCAAACCTAACATCAGATCAATGTGGGACTAGCAGGTGGTGTGGACAGATTCATGAAAACTCAATATACAGGCCTAAACATCTATCCAAAATGTGTTGTTCCCCAAACTTTGTATGGCGGTCGTAATCAAGTTAAATACACACAATGTCAATTTACAAGCTGCTTTATCTTTAGGCATTGTACATTGTCAGCATTCCCTGAAATCGATTTGCTCTTCGCACCGAGCCTGGCTTTAGGCTGTAGTCCCTCATGCAAGGTCTGCAGTGATAGTACCTCTTCGCTTTAGGGCTTAATATGCACAATACTCAAACAGTGATACACTCCAGAAATACACTTATATTGTCAGATTTGTATTAATTGATCTGTGTTTCCAATTGTGCAATAGCATTCATCGGTGAAGATCCCAGATAACGTGTAGTCCCATGTTCATTCACACTGTTCATGAGTTCAACAAATTAACCGCTGATGTTATTATAATAAAAAAGACTGACCTTGCTGTACCAGACTTGAACTTACTTAAATACAGCATCAATATCTGCCGATGGTGCTAGAGGGCGTGTAATTTGTTACTATGTATGCATTTACATGAACAGTTAGAATAACTCATGTAAACGGACAAGAGACCGGTTACGTGTGGCCATTTGCCAACTATCACACTGTCTTCGGTGCTCTGGTTTTTCTCTCTGTGCTACACGCCTTAATTCTGTTCGCTGTGGCATAGCGTAGCACAATGACCAGATGCCTCTCACGAATGCGGTCTCTGAGAGTGCAAGCCCCAGCTCTCGCTGACTTCCTTTCCAGTTGTATGTGGGAAGATCTGCCAGCAGATAAAGCAGTTCCCACACGGTACGATCTGTCGTATCGAATACTCGGAGGAAAATACAACGACCTCAGTTCAGTTCGAAGTTTTACGCTTCAACTAAATTCTCCTGACTGTTCTCTTTTTGATTTTTCTGAATTCTGCTAGATGGAACATGGCCACTCGAACCATAGTCAAAATGTCAAAATTATAAGGGTATATATGCACATGCATTCAGTATCACTCGATTTTAACGAATCTGGGAAGGGAGAGAACGTATAACGTCGAATGACTTTCCAATCGCATCCAAAGACTCATTTTCATAAGACAGACATTATACACACAAGCCCTTCCAACATAGCCCACTGATCGTGTAGATCGAACGTAGAGTACATGCTTAACATTGTAAAGATGGGGGAGGTTTATCACCAATTCTCGGATCTAGATGAGTTTGGTTCTCAAAAATTTCTGATGTTCAGCTTGATTCCATCAATATCATTATTGAAAATACTCGGAGCACATAACTGACTAATCACCACCTCGCCATTAGTTTCTCATCTGAATCGAGATACCTCGTAAGATTGATCGGCTAAACATATTTCGAAATGGCGCTTACACTATCGAAATTAATGTGCTCATAAAACGATTTGAATATCGTCATCATAAGGATAGTGTGTTGGGACCTTAGACAGTGGTGTAAATTCCCCCCGTTGAGTAAGGTGACCATAACCGGTTGTATGACAGAAGAAGGTCACGGAGAGTGTGTGGTTGAACCATCGGCGCCAATAGACGGGTTGTTGTTTCCCCGTGTTGTCACGAACCAGCCTAGTTCGGTCCCGTTGGAAATGGTTAATAGTGGGAAGCGGGAAGTTACCCTTAGACCAGGGACAGTTGTGGCGTGTGTAGTGGAAAGAGGACACTATGGTCGGTGGAAGTGATGGGGAGCCAGAGGGTGGTGCATTGCCGCCATATTTGGTTAACTTATATAATAGGGGTAAGGAGTTACTGACAGAGGAACAGGCCAGTGCTCTTCGTCGATTATTTGACTTTCAGGGTGTGTTTGCTGAGCATGATTTAGACTTAGGTTGTTTTAGTGGTGTAGAGCACTCTATAGAGACAAGGAAGGCAGCGCATGCGTAGAACACCTTTAGGGTGTGTGAAGTTGGGGTTATTCAACCGTCAAGTTTACGTCGTGTACCTAGTGTTTTTGATGTTTTCTTACATTAAAGTCGGTCGGGTAGAATTTCTCCACAAGGTTTGGGGTCACTATAACCCTATGTTAAGCGGGTAAACTATTCAAAAGTGTATGTTTGTTAGAGGTTTATCTCAAACTTTAAAATGTCTATATTAGGCATGTGTGTTAACGAACTTTGCCTGACCTATACAGCATTTTGATGAACATCTGTCAGGTTTTGTTAAACGTCTTTATCTAGTATCACTGTAACAAACGTTTGCGTCGGACCAGTGGAAACAGTCAGCTAGTGATGAAATCACAGATTTTGTATGATTTTGACCCTAAATGCTATGGTTTAGATTTTAAGTTCAAGACCTGCAGACATTCACTTAACATAAACTTCTTATCTCCAGAGTATTATTCAGGGCAGGCCTCTTTGTTTGCTTGCCCCGTATATTTGTATATTGAAGGTATCTATGGTGAAGAGTTATTACCTATGGATCCCTTAACAGTGGAGACTTTTCACAAGCATTTCCAACAGAATCACAGCCTGCAATGAATCTATGTGTCAAAACATTCGTATACCAGCCGTCATCCACACACACCAAAACTTTACGACAATTTTTCAACACAAAATAATGCTGGGTAAATATTTCGATTCTCCATGCAACAAAATCTTTGAGAAGGGAACATCATTGAAAAGAACGAATTAACTGGCAGTTGGACCATAAAGACTCGTCCAAATTATTATTCAAAGGAGAAGAGAACATAAAAAAGATGCCAAAATCAGATGAAAGAGCGTTAAAACGTATTCGCAAATATGATTTTCAGATTTCTTTTCAATTTTTTCTTTCAGGAGAAAGCGCTATTGGAAATATTTTTGCATGTTGGGTATTTTGTACAACCTCATTTCGGCGTTTTCTCTTAAAGAAAAATCGAAAATATTGAAGGCCACATTTGAATAACTAACTTTTCGCACTCTATCATCTGAACTTTATGTAATTTATTTCTTTTCTCCACCTTTAAGCTTTGTGTTTGGAATATCGTATAGAAGCCTACCGCACAGAGAGTAAAATCAGGAAAAGGACTACAATATGATAGTTGACAAAATAGTCACAGGTATTGTGAAATCAGGCCACATTTGAATGGAACATGACGTCCCATTACAATGGAACATGGCGTCCTATTACAATGGAACATGACGTCCTATTACAATGGAACATGACGTCCTATTACAATGTCCTTGTCTTCATTTTTCGGGAGATCCCTTTGTATTGTTTTCATATTGCTGTTGGTTAAATGTCACAACAGAGCATTCGAGTTATTCAAGATCAATGACGTATAATAAATTGTAATTAATTTGTATATTGGTGACTGTATGTTTACCTAATTCTGCTTAAGCCAACGTGCTTGGGGCGTGTGAGTTACTATTGTTTAAGCAGTCAGAATAACTCAAGTAAATTGTCAGCTCTGACCATTTACCAGTTATCACATTGTTGTCACTGCTCTGATTCCAAATGCTATAGTCCTTTATATTTTATGGTTTATTTAGTGAAGTCCACACACGGTGACACATTAATTACATCCTTGTCAACCTCTGGTAAAATAGCGTCACCCTAGAATATATATATATATATATATATATATATATATATATATATATATATGGCATAAATATTATGGCATAATATGGCATAAATAACTTGTGAATTGAAAGACGTATAACCTCCGAATTGTGTAAGCCAAATAATTTATTTGTTTAGTGTTTTAAGCCGTACTCCCCCGGGGTTCTGTCTGGTTTCCTTCCACTAAGTGAAATACTCCTGAGTGTAGTGTAAAACAAAAATCAGATAAATAAATATATATACGACGACGGCCAGCACTAAATTGTCAGAACCCTGGAAGCCAACTACCATCCGCAAGCTGCTAGACGACCTTTCCATGTGAGCCAAGCGATGGTAGGAGAAGACTGCTTCAGGTCACTTCAGTCAACTCATAGCACATGCTGATAAAATTGGATCAATGTGTTAGCAGGCGATCAATATGTTGTTGGATACCGTTTAACAGTTACTATTTTGAACTTCATTCAGTCAGACAGTTCAGTGTCAATCATTACTCTCTAAGGAAAGAGGATAACTTGATCTAACAGAAAGGCCAAGTTTCAAAAATTCAAAACAGCCATTAATTTTTGCGAATTTATTTATTTATATTTGAAACGCAGATATTTGACTTAAACCTATTTGATCTGAGATTCTATGAAGCTGCATTGTGGCCTCCATTTTGTAAGTCTATTTTTTGACTGTGTTTGTTGTTCTCTCTGGTAATGACGTGAACCGATATGACAGTTCCATTAAATAAACAAAAGTTTCCATGAAGTGTAAATAAAATTCGACAATGTACCTCGTAACATTAAGCAGCAGTTCATCCAAATCACTGTAGAAGCAAAATGGATGACAAGCACGCAAACATTTCATGTAATATCTCACCAACATTCACTTCATTGTTGTAAACCAATCCAACACTACAGGACACACGAGGTGACGGTTCAAACCTGACGCTGGACAGGGAATTTGTATCCCCCCCCCCCCCTATCACATTCAGCGTTCTTGAGCCTTGGTGACATTATGCTTTCGATGACGTCCTTACATTAATATGGTCTGCATATATGTACGTCACAACTGGGAAAGACAAAGATCGAATGCCTGCCGCGGGCGTTCCTTTTTCTTCTACTCATATGACGAATGTCATCATATAAGTTGTAAATTCTTAAGCATGACGTTCAGTAATAATCAAATAAATAAATGAAATCCACCGCCATTAACAAAGTTGTAGAAGACATAAATGTATATTATGATCAGGTCAGCCAGTTAGACGATTCTGAAAATTTTATAAAGATTTTATAAAACTCGATAAATGAAGTATCTCAAGGATTAAACCTATAAAAGCGGTGGATTGATTACACTGACATATCAGCTGTTAAAGGCCAAAAAAATGCAAAAGCTTTGATCAAAAATATCTGTTAGGTCATTGTTTCTAATTATAAAAAGCGACCAACAAAGAGGAGCGCTAAACTGTGCATCCCGAGTGTTACATTTCCGTGAGCATATGGGCAAATGTTCAAATCTGACGTGGAACAGCCTAAACAAACAGTTTTTGCGTAATTGGTCATTTACATCCTTTCCAATGTTTGTTTGCTTTTCAATTTCACACTAGTGAAGCCATATTTTTACTGGCTTTTATTTCAATATGATCGTATACGTATACCGGGAAGTGTTACCCACTTTCCTATAGAATAACGTCCTAGTTGTAGGAGAAATCCTCACATTATCGTCCCTCGTTTTTTAAAAGATGACACAGTAAATCACTGTCAGTTAAGACAGTTTCCAAAGGAATGTTAAAATTATTTAAAATGTTGAATATATAGATATGTAAATAAATGTGGAGGCATACAGTTTGCGACATGTAAAGTCATATTCCTGTCAGTTGTTTACAATACTAATAGAAAAATAACCAGATGTTAAATCGTGGGTTAGACATCATTGGTATATAATTAATCAAAATGCCTTGCAGTCGTCATATTAAATAAATATTTACACGAAAAGAATGTACATGAAAACCACCCAAGCTTCAAAAACTAACATTCCACCAGTAGTATTTTAGTTTGTATACAACACAAAAGACAACAGCATGGAGAGTGAAACCAGAGAAGTTACACCAGTGTGATAATTGACAAATGGTCACACGTAACCGGTAACATATGTCCTCCAGTCTGTTTGCCTCATTTCGGGTTTTGTTCCGTTAATGTATATGCTTAAAACGTAGTATGTAATATACATACGTTTGCACCATGTTATAAGGAGAATTATGTGAAACAAAAAGCAATGGTGTTAAATGGAATTTATGCTTTGTCGTCTTCACATTTAATAAACATTTACATCGCATTAATGCAAAAGGACAAAACCTCAGAGACCTCTGATAGTCCACCGGCACACCCTGATTTATGCATGGATACAGTACAAGGTAGCGTCATGGATAGCAAAACTAGAGCAGCGACGATAGGGTGATAATTGGCAAATAGTCACACGCATAACCGGTGAGACCCCCTGGCACTACGGTTTAAGTAGAATAAGGTATAAAAACATACAGTGATGTCGAACCTCTTTCAGATCAAATGCCACCCATCTCATGAACAATCGTTTACCTCTTAATGTTCATATAACTAAATACTTGCTTCAGTGACATTATTTTACTGAATACCAGGAGGAAAACACAACTAACAAATAACAGGAAGAAAATACAGCTGCCAAATACCAGGGACAAAATAGTGCAACTAACACATACCAGGAAGAAAACAAGATAATAAACCAACTAAGGAAATAGAATGGGTTAAAATGTACAAATATGTTTGTTTGCTTATTTGATAGTTGCTTATCAAAAAAACCTCAGAGACCTCTGATAGTCCACCGGCACACCCTGATTTATACATGAATACAGTACAAGGTAGCGTCATGGATAGCAAAACTAGAGCAGCGACGATAGGGTGATAATTGGCAAATAGTCACACGTATAACCGGTGAGACATCCTGGCACTACGGTTTAAGTAGAATAAGGTATAAAAACATAGTGATGTCGAACCTCTTTCAGATCAAATGCCACCCATCTCATGAACAATCGTTTACCTCTTAATGTTCATATAACTAAATACTTGCTTCAGTGACATTATTTTACTGAATACCAGGAGGAAAACACAACTAACAAATAACAGGAAGAAAATACAGCTGTCAAATACCAGGGAAAAAATAGTGCAACTAACACATACCAGGAAGAAAACAAGATAATAAACCAACTAAGGAAATAGAATGGGTTAAAATGTACAAATATGTTTGTTTGCTTATTTAATAGTTGCTTAACGCCATCTTTAGATAATGTTTCACTTATATATGATTTCCATATGCGACGCACAGATGTGCTCACCGTGTTGTTGGAGCAGTAGTGGCCTTAAACAAACGTTAGACTTCACAAACGGTCACAAGAACGTCGTCAACGGCTTATTAGCAACGACGGTCCACAAGCAATGAAAGGAGAGGGGAACGTACGAATATCTGGCATCTGATGTAACAAAAAGCTTAATCGAATACCTCACATAGTGCACCGCATTTTTATTACCTAATTCTGCGCAAGACATGATGGCCCAGGCGCCTCTCATCGCCGATGTGGGAAGGTCTGTCAGCAACCTACGAATGGCCGTGTGCTCTGCCTGTTTTCCACACACCAAAAAGCTGGCCGCCGTCGTATAAGTGAAATATTCTTGAGTATGGCGTAAAATATCAGTCAAATAAATAAATCAAACAATCAAGACATGATGGTAATTGACTGTGTAAATTGCTACTATTTGCGCATTCACATGTACAGTTAGAACAAAAACCCAACTGTACACGGTAAACTGACCAAATGCAGGCTTTCACCGATTACATGTGACCATTTGCCCAATATAACACTGTGGTCACTTCTTTAAGTCTGTGTTGAAGTATTTTATATTGTCCTTGTATCTAACCTATCTGAGCGCGCAATATGTGAACAATCTGGTAAATTGCTTATACCCACCATCGGTATACCTGTTGGTTTTCCGACCTGCTAACAGCTATCCACCTCTGAGCAATGGGAACTAGCACAGGTAGAGTACAGAAATCTGTTAAATTTAGAGCAGAGACGACAGGCTACACATACAGCCTCTAATCAATTTGAAATACACCCTCTTATCAGTTTACCTGGTTTAGGGTTTTATTCTGTTACACTGTCGTCGATGCTCATGTTTTACTCTTTGTACTGTACGTCTTCAATATTTCTGACGCGCAAGTTGGTTCGAACTCGCCATGTTTTTGAAGGCAGAAACGTCTAACTATGACATGATCTCTCACAACTCATGCTATCTAATGTCAGATTTAATTAAGTTATAAACACTGGGTGGAAAGGCAAAGCATATAACTACTCCACCTGTCGTGAGTATTAGAAAGACAGCTTACTCTCTATTGGAGGTCACATATGAATGTGACCCCCAATAGTAAATGTCAAGTGTGAGGAAGAAAATGTTTGGATTTAAGCTTGAGATTGACAGCTATAGAAAATAACTTAGCAATGTAAGTATTCTGTTATCGTGGGGTCGGAGAGTATCTGGACACAGTAGCTTGAGATTGACAGCTATAGAAAACAACTTAGCAATGTAAGTATTCTGTTATCGTGGGGTCGGAGAGTATCTGGACACATATATATATACAGGCCAAAGCTTGTTTACACGTTGATATATCATGAAATTTGACCGCCTGATAGAGCTATCCACATGCACATGGCGGGATTACATGCTGGTCTCAGCCATCAGCTCTTTGTCTGAACTCGAGAAGCACTCATACAGCAAGCAATATGTGCGCGCATACTACGCGTAGAGGTCACTATGACAAAACTTTACAAGCTGATAACATCAAGACGGCTTCGTGAATCCGTCACCTAGCATACAAATACGTCACCGCCGGGACCTGGGGTATGAAAAGTCCACATGAGCCGCGGCTATTTTACCAGAACGCTTTATTATCAGGCAAATGCTTTATTATCAGGCAAATATTCTTTTTAATCGAGACAGTTTGAGAACCACTTTGTGCGGACATTTTCCTTTGTAAATCAAGTGGAACACACCAATTTCCGCACGAGACAGTGCCGCTGTATTCTTTTAATGTTAATGTATGCTATGTGATGACAACATAGCATTTTAAGTAATCTAGAATAGTGACGTCTAATGAACTGCATCTAGCATCACTTTATTTTTATTTCCTTATTCTACTTAAACTTGGTGTTAGGGAGACGTGTAATTTGCGACTATTTACGCATTTACATGAACAAAATAACACCCTATGACTTAGGTAAATTGACAAGAGGCATAAATTATACATAATCTGTTGTTACTGTCGGATGATGGATAGGTTTATTGCAAGGTTCGAGGTCACTTTTAGGCGTGTAATCCTATTGGCGTGGTTAGCTGAGTTATATTACTCATGCAATTCTATATTAGAATGGTGAGAAAACCAGATCTTCAGACGGAGTGCTAATTAGTGCAGAGACTACAAAATCAATCTCGCCTTTTCCACTGCCTGTTATACATAGTGTGATGTAAGAAAAAAACAAGAACGCGCGGGATCGAAGGTAATCTCGTCATTTTCTGCTCCTTTAAGCTCTTAACAATACGACGTTCTCGGATTTGCACTTAATTATGATACGAAAGTCAGAACAAATAAAATAATCTTACCTTTTTTCCTTCTGGTAGATGACACGTCAAAAACATTTAACTTACTTTAAGGATTTCATATAGATCTTCTACTCTTACTGGATATATACAGGGATAAATAGTGACACTCACGTTTGAAGATACTATGGCTGTTCCCAACAATGCGATGTCCCTCTTAGTGGCTTAGATTCGATATTGTTGTTGTTTCGGAAAGGATATTACAGAAGGGCGCTCATCTTGCAGGTGCTTCAGGAACGTGGGAATGGAAGCCAACTTTTTGAAAGAAATATGTAGCGATCAACCTTGCGTTCGTATTGCACAACTCTTTGTTATCTCCCCTTTTCAAACAACATATCAGATTCAGATCAAGTGTGGACTAGAAGAGCGCGTAACTCGCTTCAGACAATCCTGTACCTCTCCATTGGGCATGAAGAAGTAGAGATCCGCTTAAAGTCCAGGCCAGTAGAAGAAAGTAATTTAAGGATTTATACCTACCATTAATTAAATTTTAACATTTACCTTTTGCTAGTAACAAGTAAGAGAATGTGTACTCATTTTAGACTTTGCGGACAGCTATTCTGGCTGACTCATAAATCACTTATTAATATCGATAAAGATGATAATCCATTTATATTTATCAATAATTCATTTATTGATATCATTTATTACGAGCGTATGATTCGCATCATACTATAGCCTTCCCTCTTCTATATTCGGCAACAAGAAGTAGGTATGAAAGGAAATGTCGAGCCTGTGCCTGCATAACCTGGTAAACACACCATCTCTTGCAACTGTACTTTATTTTTATTTTATACCATTTACCTTCAATCCCTTAGAAGGCAGAGAAGTGTAGTTAATTATTTTCAGTGGACAAAATGATCATTTAGGTAACACGGACTGTGAAAGTGGACGGACTTTATTCAGCTTTGAAGTCATTGCACAGCATATGTTTAGAAAAATGGCCAGTATGATTCTATAACTCAAGATATGTGCAGAGAGTCCATGCATCCATTGTATGCCCTTGATAAGACTCACTTGCAACTGGGTCGATACCCAGCCGAGAAATTGCCTGCAGCGAAGCAAAAACGAACTGTTGTATGGCACTGTAAGGAGTAGGCCTACGTTGCTACGCAACAGACTGTCACTATCTACAGTGGCCTAACAAGTGTAATGTAGGCCGCCGACGAAGAGACGGGAAAACAAGGGCTGATGCATCGAGGCCTGTGCTTTAATATAAGGCTGCCTGATCAGTTCTTCTGACAGAGACTAACACAAGTAATATTTATTTATTTATTTAAATGGTGGTTTACGCCGTACTCAAGAATATTTCACTTATACGACGGCGGCCAGCATTATGGTGGGGGGGAACCGGGCAGAGCCCGGGGGAAACCCACGGCCATCAGCAGGTTCCCGGCAGACCTTCCCAAGTACGGCCGGGGAGGAAGCAAGCATAAGCTGGACTTGAACTCACAGCGACCGCATTGGTGAGAGACTCCTTGGTCATTAGGGTGCACTAGCGTGCTATCCGACTGAGCCGCGGAGGCTCCCAACACAAGTAATAAAAGTACAGGCTATCAGGTGATGGACAAGGTCACTAAACTACGCTGGTTTATTATTGATATGATATTCTGTTTGGTTTCTTGTATGTTTTCTATGTATACTTGCGAGTACTGCAGCTGTATGTATCAGAAAAGTTAGTCTTATTGTATCTTCACAGAAAATGTTCTTTAACACGAAAACAGCCTTTTTGCGAAGAAAATTCCTATTTGCCATCGTCATTTTTTCAACACAGGAAATACATTTTGAAAGAGGGAATCAGTTTTTCTAGAAAAAATATTTCCACTGCGGTAAACATAATTTGCACCGAGGGGAAGTCTTGTAGTTCAATATCATCACAACCACCAAAGTATAAGAAAGTATATAAAGTACATTAATGCTTCATTATGCAAAGAGAGGCAGTCAACAGTTTTCATTGATGTTGGAATTGGGCAAGGTATGTCCTAGGCGAATGAGTGAAATCAGTGTTCAAATCGTGTTCCATGCTAGTGTATAAGTTGACGATAATAAAATAAGTATCGCACTTGGCCTTTGATAGCAACTGTTCCTATACCCAATCTTTCGATTTTTCTCAACACGATGAATAAGTCGCCCCCAGTTCAACGTTAAGTGGGATTAGACAGTCATGAAGCAGAGTGACAGAGATATGGTAAAACAAAGAAAACTCTTTCGTGTGTTTGTTCATTTCTGTGAATAATGAATATTTTAAAGCTTTGTTTATGGCCTGTGTGTTACGAGTTTAAACATTTTAGTACAAATATTAAACTATACAGGTAGTTGTAGATGAGATACCTATCTAGTCAGGGAGAGACAGCCAATGAAATAAATTATCTTTAGTGTCCGTTAAATATTCATGATTGTATTGCTCTAGATTTTATTCATTGCTAAAAAGACTCCAAACAGACACTCTATAGGGTGGACTTTTTAGGCCATATAGATTGAATATGCGGAAGCACATGTAGTATTTTTTAAAGTTGTTAAAATTTCAGTACATGCCGGATATCCAGAGATGATATCTATTTTAGAAGTAATTCGTTGTGTGAGTTTCGAACCAAAGAAGTTTGTATCGTCAAATTACACGAAAAGGGCCTGAGGGCACAGTAATGGGATTCAGTAGCTTTGATGAAGTGAAGATAGTCTGCTGTCAGATTGGAACAAAGGTGAATCTCTATAAGACTAAACTTATATTCACCATAGTTTTCTTTTTCTTCTTAATCAGAATACTTCATTCATGTTAACTATGATTAGGTCTATATACGGAGGAAATGGAATAAAACTGGTTTGAACCGTCTCAAGTCGCCCGTTATACCTTACAAAACACAATCCAAGGCTGGATTCGAACCCACAACTTTATTTGTCCAATATAAAAGTATGTAAACTACAGCATAGAGAGTAAAACTAGAGCAGTGACGAGAGCGTAATAGTTGGTAAACGGCCACACTGCGAACTTTCTATCTCGGATAACGCTAGCGGGCTTGTGCGCTGAATTATTCGGCGTTGTCATCCAGGGTTTGACGACGGCTTCTTTGTTAACGGCTTGTTGATCTGCACCGGAAACTCTCAATACACGGCTCCGACAAGGTTAGGATTTCCAGGTGCGGTCAGCGTCACCACCCTGTCCAGGACCAACCTTCCGTTTTTGCCGATAAAACAAATCCTCCAATGTTTTGGGTACAAGTAATAACAATACATCGCACATCGCATAAAAAAACATTATAAACTAGCTCCGGGAGTATACAATATTAATTGAGTACGCTACCTTACAGCGAGTGCTATTTGCAGAACTGAAAACAAACAATGCAGGGGCGTATGTGTATTTACAAGACATAGCGAGGTACAATCAAAATACCCATACAGATGTCTCGTAGGACGCTATGGACTGAAAATAACAACAAAACAAGACAAGCTGCTGTGGATTGACCGGTAATATTCCTTTTATTAAGCTGTGCAGGATTCAACGACCTGACGAGAGAAAAAAAAACAGTTAAGAAGGGATTTAGTTTATGAAAACTAATGGTAGAGAGGTTTGGTAGAAACTGCACCCTTCAACCGTCAGGCAAGCAGTCTCTTAGATGAGTTTAACTAAGCCCTAATCCATCCAATCAGAAAACAACCTTCCTCTATACAAATTTGACTACCATCATTGGTCATGTAAGACCGCACGGAAATGCACGGACTGGCTTAAAAGGGGGACATGAAGGCCGACTCCATGCAATGCGACACCAAAGCAAACGTTAAACAAGGTTTAGAATAATGTGCTGAATTAAAAGTGAAGACAAATGCATAGCTGGAACCGAGATGAAAACAGAAAGTTACCGTGACATGCTACCCGGCTAAGGGGAAATATCGTCCCGATATTTCAGTTCAGTTAAGTTCCATTGAACCAGTATGGCTGCCGTCTTACTCGTGTACCTGTGTTGCACTGTGAGGCTGAAACGGGGACTTCGGCGAGTGATCTGAACCCAAGGATGACTCGCTTTCATTTTTGGAGTCCGAAGGCGTGTCAGTGGGAAAGCGTCCTTTAGACACATAGTGATTAGTAGAGGGAGGAAGAGGTTGTGGTAGGGCAAAAAAGGGAAGGAACATATTTCTATGCAAGATTCTCTCCGGTCTGACCTTCTAGACAGGGATTTCCTTGTTAGGTTGTGAGATGACTACGTAAGGATGTCTTACCCCATCTGTTGGCTAATTTATGTTTACCCTTCAGCCCAACATTTTTTACAAGTACCCCATCACCCGGATGGATAGGTGACTCTTACCATGAAGTCGTATCTCTTTATACCTATTTGAAGACTTTAAGGCTTTAGCGGAGACTATACACTCTCAAAATTTAAGGGTCAGCTCCACCCAATTTTTCAGGGTCACAGGCAAACTGACACTGAAATATGGAATTTGAAAATAAAGAGTCGAATCGTTTGACGCTAACAACATGGGTCATTATTCTAAACAAGGCAGATTTTTTAGGGTTGAAACACTGACCCTATATATTTGGGACTCTCATTTTTAGGCTTCCAACACGGGCAAGTTTTTTCCATTTGACTCTAAAATTTACATCAAGAGATCAGAGACCCCGATAATACAGCTGGTAAAGCGCCAGGATCAATCCTGGGTTGGGTCACACCTGAGACCCTAAAAACAGGGAGTTGTAACTTCCTCGCTTGGCGTTCAGCATAAAGGGGATAGTTCAACGACTGGTTGACCCTTATCAGTATAATGACTCGGGCGGGGCAGCTCACTTGCCTTCGGTAAGCCGTCTCAGTGAAACAGCACTAGCGGTGAAAGAGCGGTGGAAATTCGTCCAATAAGGCGGCACATTACCTGCACCCTAAGGATTCTCTAAGGCTTCCTTTGTCGTCATATGACTGAAAAATTGTTGAGTACGACGTTAGACCCCCAAGCACTCACTCGCTCACATTGTCTATACCCTGAATATGAGGGTCACATCTGACCCTAGTTTTTCTGGTAGTTTTGACGCTTTTATCTTAACAGTGTATAAAGCACAATCAAACCGTTTTCTGAGCTCGGAAGCGTACACTGTCTTGGGGCCCTTTTTTCACAATCGTTAGGGTCAATGCCCAAATACGCATCAATCGCCAACTGAGGGTGTCGACCGAACATAAGATAATATTGAGTATAAGTCGTTGACTCGTATTTGGCGGCATCGTATGCATGTACAAAAGACGGAACATAGCTCTTCCAATCAACATTATGCTTTTCCGCAAGAGTACCTAGCGTGTTTAACAAAGACTGATTAAAAAGTTTACACATACAATTACCTTCTGGGTGGTTAGGGGTCGTCCAGGCCTTCTCCACTCCAGCAATCCTACATAACTCTTGGATCACATCCGACTCGAAATTCTCACCTTGATCGCTATGGAGTCGATCCGGAAAACCGTCATGTACAATGTAATGATCAAACAATAGTCGAGCCGTTAATCTGGCGGTTTAATTCTTGGTCGGAATGGCCTGAGCGAACCGTGTAAAATGACCGGTTAACACAAGGAAACTATCATAGCCTCCCTTGGAAGTTTCCAAAGACAGGTAATCAAGACAAACCAGCTCCATGGGCTGAATGGAATTAACCCTCACAAGGAAGGCGTTTTCACTGGGCAGTTTGGATTTAAGACGATTTTTGAACGGTTACAAAACTTCGCCTTCCTTTTGACGTCAGTCAAGCCAGGCCAGTGGAATCTACCTCGAACCAGGTTCAACGTACGGGGGCATGCCAAGATGTAACATGTTGCCATGCAGTCCCTGCAAAACAAAATCACGATATACATTTGGTAAGATCAACTGGCATGTTTGGGAACCATTATTGTTACAGGTTTCGCGAAACAAAACTCCATTTTTCAATACTAGTCTGCCCCAATCTTTAAGTAATTGAAGTACTTCGCTGTCTTCTTGAAGGAGTAGATTACTTCGAGGTTGTTTTCCGTTCTCTACAAATTTCATAACTTTTGCAATTGCTGGGTCATAAAGCTGAGACGAACGCCATCTAGAATGATCAGATAACAAAAGTAAACATATTTGGGGCGCCACCACACAATTTACAATACCCACCTATACTCCCTGGTCAAGATTCAGAGAACACCCAAAACTTTCCACCAACGGCCCCACACCCAAACCCTGGCCTGCGCAACTCGCCTTAACCGTGGGAGTTTCTATCTCCCGTATGGGAGAATGCCGAGAAAAAGCGTCCGCGTCGGTATGTTGTAGGCCGGACATGTCCACGACATTAAAGTCGTACGTGGAGAGTTCGGCTAACCAGCTGTGTCAGGTAGCATCAAGCTAACAGTACATTAACCGGTTGTTATCAGTTTTCAGAGTGAAATGGTGGCGGTACAAATACTCGTTAAACTTATCACATACCGGATAATGTTTTCAGCTTGTTTAAGACCCTTACTGGCCTACGCGATAAAGCGATCCACTCCAGCCTGATGACCCCTAGGCCATCGCCGCAAGCGTCGACTTGCAGGAGGAAAGGTAAATCATAATCCGCGTAAGCCAAGGCAAGGATCAAGGTTTGAAAAGCAGATGCATGTTCTGGACCCCAGAACCACTTTGAGCTCCCTTTGGATTTTCCAGGTTTCCCTACATCATCCGTATAACCTGTTTTTCTATTTACCATAGAATGAATAGCCACCCCAAACAAGGGCAAATCCTCGTCCCAATGCCGGTTATGACCTGTAACAATTACAGATTAAATCGTTCAACCTGGCAGATAGGGCGTGGTTCTGGTTATCTTGAACAAATCGCAGAAAGCTGCAAATAGCGCCCAATCAGAATTACACCCCTAATCAGTATCTACCTGTCAGAGAGTACCCAGAAGACGAACAAATCCTCCAAAACTGTCTTAGCTATCAATTCTATGTTCTGGACGAGCAACGCCACCATCTCCACCCACTAATTAAACTGGTCCACCATAAGCAAGATACACACATTCTCACTAGTACTAACTTGAAACGGGCCAGCGATATCTAAGTGTATCCGCTCTAGCGGCACATCAACGTGGTATTCGCTCAACGTCGCTCTGGCATTTTGGTGAGGTTTCTTGTTCCGGTTACAAGGCCGCACACGTACTAACCAAGCAAATGCCATCAGGACTCATACAAGGCCAAAAGAAGGAGGAACGTAACTTAACTACGGTCTTTTTCTGTCCTTAGTGACCAGCCAGCTTTACGTCATGCACTAACCGTAGTACCTCGTCCCGTAACTCAGCGGGCATCATCATCTTCCAATTCCTATACGACCCGTTGTCCCATTCATACACCAGGGCACGATCTTTCAATAACAACAGTTACCTACATAACATTAGGTGTTTAGTTACCTTAATGATCAAATGCAGCCGTTCAGGTTCTACGCCATCGCACATCCATCGAAAAATAGGCTGTAGATCGGGATCCGCCCATTGGGCGGTACTAACGTCCCACAGTTCCTCTGGTACTAACTGAAACCCTCCTTCACCTTCCATGGGGTCACCTTTCACATGGGGTGAAATTTCCCCCCGAACTCTCTATGCCTATGGTACAATGTAAAAGACTATATGACGGGTCTCCTAGTACACTATCTCCCTGACCAACCAGGGAGTCACACCCCCAGTCACAATTCAACTAGTCACATGACCTGATTGGTCTTTAACCGCCAACTGGATAACGTCATCTACATCCAATTCAAACCGACCCCGAGTCTCATGAATCTTTACACCTGTTTTACAAACCCCACAGAGCTGGGACTTCACTACATTAACAGCCACAGAACAATCACACTCACCCTCGGACGTTATCCGGGACAAAGTATCCGCTTTAACATACTCTTTACCGGCCCTATGCACAATCTGAAAATCACATTGAATCAATTCTTCTAACCACCTTGCCAACTGACCTTCCGGGTTCTTAAACCACGCTGTTATGATCCGTTCGGATCAAAAACCGTCGACCCAACAAATAGTGCCTATACCTCCTAATAAATAGGACTACCGCCAACAGCTCTCTACGGGTAGTACAATAACTACGTTGAGCAGGGGGTCAGAGCTTAACTACTATAGGAGAGTGTTCGTTCCTTAGCATCCTGAACCTGTGACAGCTACGCCCTAATTGTGGTGGCACACAGGCATCGGTATCGAGAATAAACTGATCATCGGCAGGCCAGGACCGGTGCAGACAACAATAAATTCCTAAGGGTTTCAAAAGCTCTCTGCTCTTCTAACCACCAGGTAAACATAGACTTAGGCCCCGTCAATGCATACAACTGCTTAGCCCACTGACCTAGGCCATATGATAATTGACGATTCTACATATCTCCTGCTCCGCGGTACAGGCCTCTTGGCCACCACCTCGAGCTCGACGTCAGCTACACTTACCCCTTTTCTCATCTTTCTACCCCCCAAAAATCTGCTTCCTTTTTAAACAGGTCACACCGTTTTGCTTTCAGCTTCAGCTGATTATCCCTGAACCTTTGAAACACAACTTGAAGGTTACCCAATGCCTCCCCAAAGGTCTTACCTAGTACCATAACATCATCTAAATATGCCAAAATCTCCCTCGTCCTCTTCGGGAGCGATAGATCCAGGATCAATCCAGGGTCGAGTCACACCTAAGACTTTAAAAGAGGGAGTTGTAACTTCATCGCTTGGTGTTCAGCATATAGGGGATAGTGCAACGACTGGTTTACCCGTATCAGTATACTGGCCCGGGCGGGGCGGCTTACTTGTCTTCGTCTCAGTCTCAGTGAAGCAGCACTAGAAAAAAGAGCGGAGGGAAATCCGTCCTGCTACAAGGAGGCACATTACATAAAAACCCTAAGGATTGCTTCGCCCTCATATGACTGAAAAATTGTTGAGTACCACGTTAAACCCCAAGCACTCACTCAAAATCTCCCTCCAAGTTAACCTTCTCAGCACCTGATTTATAGCCCCGATGAAAAGTCCCTGGTGCATTGCAGAGGCCGGATCCCATTCTAACATGCTCGTACAAACCGAAGTGATAAATGCTGTCTTACACCTATCCTTTGGCTCGATCACAATCTGTCATTATCCGGCGGGCAAATCTAACGTGGACAAGTACTCAGACCACCAAGAGTGTCTATACAATCATCAGTCCGGGGCAACGGGAAGGATCCTTGACAGTCACCGAATTTAACAGCCGATAATCAATACAATACTTACCGAACCATCTTTTTTCCCGAACCAGTACCGGGGCCGAAGCCTACTCAGAATTAGACGGGTGAATAACCCCAGCTTCACACATAGCCGCAAGATGCCGCCGTTCCTTTCGCTCGAGCCCTAAAAGTGTTCTACGCATGTGCTGCCTTCCCTGTCTCTATAGCATGCTCTACACCACTAAAACAACCTAAGTCTAAATCATGCTCAGCAAACACATCCTGAAAGTCAATTAACAATCGACGAAGAGCACTGGCCTGTTCATCTGTCAGTGACTCCTTTTATACAAGTCTACCATATATGGCGGCAATACATCACTCTCTGGCTCCCTATCACTTCCATCGACCATGGTGTCCTCTTTCCACGGCACACGCCACAACTGTCCCTGGTCTAAGGGTAACTTCCCGCTTCCCACTATTAACCACTTCCAACGGGACCGAATTAGGCTGGTTCGTGACAACACGGGGAAACAACAACCCGTCTATTGGCGCCGATGGTTCAACCACATACTCTTCATGACCTTCTCCTGTCATACAACCGGTCCATGGTCACCTTACTCAACACTACCCGACGGAATTCTAACCTATCTCCAAAGGAGTTTAACTTACGTACAGCATGTATAATTTTATCTCCTGACACCAATTCGTTCCGATGCAAGTCTTTAACTACCTCACTCACTCAGCTACCCGTAGGGGAAGCTCCACTGAGATTGTCACCGGGTAGCGGGCGGCTACCTGTTTTACACATCCCTATTAAGGATAGTCATCTCAGAAGCTGTATCTATAACAACCCTTGCTCGGGACCCTCCTAATTTAACTCGTATTACCGTAGACCAACCTACATTTACCGACCGCCCTGCTTCCCTCACTGCCATATTTGCGACCGTAGGACTCGATTCAACCTGGTCAGCTGACCCCTGAGACGACTCCGATCCCTCAGCGTGAACAATTAGCCCACCAGCGACAAGGTGAGCTTCCCGGGTGCCGGACCGCACAACATTAACTGATGACACCCCTCCTCGGGATACCCTTGTCACACCAACTTTATCATCACAACCCTGGGATGGTCTCCATTGACTACTCGCCCTGCGAGGGCACTTGAGGGCAAAATGGCTTTCTTGCCCACAAATAAGACATTGACGCTTGGGATTGACGCTTGTAGCATTACCCCTAATAGTGACCCCCCCCCCCCGCTCCTTAGGATCCCCACCTATTTTACAAGTCGGCGGCGAGGAAACAGAAGAAATATTCTTAAGTGCCTCATGGATTGAGAAAAGGTCACTTTTCTAATACTAACAGGGGGCAGACTTTTCACCACATCTTGTAAGGAAATGGGGGCCTCCGTGGCTCAGTCGGTTAGCGCGCTAGCGCAGCATAATGACCCAGGAGCATCTCACCAATGCGGTCGCTGTTAGTTTAAGTCCAGTTCAGGTGTCAGCAACCTGCGGATGGTCGTGAGTTTCCCCCGGGCTGTGCCCGGTTTCCACCCACCATAATGCTGGCCGCCGTCGTATAAGTGAAATATTCTTGAGTACGGCGTAAAACACCAATCAAATAAATAAATAAATCTAAGGAAATTATCTACAGCTCACGACTTTATCATATTCTCCGGGGCATCCTGATATCCCTCAGTGGCCAACACCAAACACCGATCGGCAAAATCTAGGGCCTGACCCCTACCTCGCTCCTCCGTAAACAACCGCATCTGAACTACCTCAGGGGGATCACGTTTACCGTACCGCCGTTTGAAATCTTTAAACAACCGGTGAACATGAGACCCGCTCTGATACGGCCCTACCTCGTAAACTTTCATTGAAGCGCCTTAACCTATCTCGATCGGACCACTTGTATCGCTTAACCGCAGCATCGAATTGAAAACTAAAAGTTATCCGCTCACTACCCTCACCACTAAATGATGCTAATTTAATGGGCGGAGGACTATGTCGCTTACGACAACTCTCCGAGTTAGCTAACTGAGATGAATCACTTCCCGTACCAATACCAGACGAACTAGACCCCGGGGAAGCCTGACGTCTAAATGTACTCGCCTTGGAGCGACTCCTATACCTAGGCTCAGTCTCCTGTACCATAATTAGCCAATTATTACACATTTCCCTACCACTGCCAGAGCTACCGTGTCGGGGTCTCCCTTCAAAGTCCCGACTGTTAAGACCATGGGATCGTAACCTAGGCGTATGTATCTTACTCCCTTTAACATCAGCGCTATCCTGGGAACAGCCGCTATCTAGGGAAAAAGGTTGCCATGGACGCCAACCAAGCCCGATCGTCGACACCACGGACTTGGTCAGCGCCTACAAAACAGGCACCGCCAGTAGCCCGAAGGGCAGATGTGGGGGGGACGGGTTCCACCTACATAATCAACAGCGTGTCCAACCTGCCGTCTAACTTCCTGACTAAGTCTATTAAAGGTCTGCTCAAAACGATCCCCTAACTTATCCACAAGGCAATCGCAACTCACCAATCCACAATGACGGCGTCGCGTCAACGCAATCCGAATTACCCCCTGAAGTTGCTATGCTAACAGAAAACCAGCTACAACTACACACTAAACAAGTCACGCAGTTCCGTTGCCTTAAAATACTTATATTTCAGCATACATCCTTGAACTAAAATGACTAGCTCAGCTAGAGTCGTTATGACTGGAGAGGGCAAGGGGCCGGTAACACCGGACAACGTGCATACAGTGACGGACATAATAAAGACGACCACCGTAATACATTTGCCAGACCACGTGAGCTATAAACAATACAATAAATAGCCCTGCCAGAAACGTCACCGGAAGCAACTTTATCTACCGTATGCACCACACTATTGCCCTGAAGCACATAGCCCTCCCGATTACCATAACCAAACCAAACTACATCACAACACATCTACCAACGCATAATCATGAACTATTACAAACAGTAGAATAATACACAATATACTGAGCATACAATGACTATAACCAGTTGCACGTACAAAACAGCACGAAAAATAGTCTGAATTTCCCCCATAGAGCGTGTAGAGCGAGGACCAGTGGCCAATGTCTCTTAAATCAGTAACAGTGCACCACCTTCAGCACTACGCACAAACAAGGCAATCAGAATTCACAGTCCCATTCACCAACACAAGACAAGTCTAATACATGGGAGAGGTACGCATGCAAGAGGTAAACATAGCCATTTTGAAAAATATTTTCGGTAATATTTATATTAAAATAGGCAAACATAATGCAGACAAACTACATATGAGCACATGAAAATCACCACAATGCAGTACGTACACCAATTTACTCTTAGTTTTTTCCCTATAAGTTACGCCAAGCTAACAACAATAACAAACTACTCACCAAAACAACCACGTAAAAATATCATGTTCACCGCAACCCAGCAAAAGATAACTAAATACTTGATACAAAATGTTACAAAACAAGCAAAACTTAGAACTGAACGCACGTGCTTCTAGAACAAAGACTAGCCTATAGCAATGCAATGGCTGGACCATGACAGTCACAGAGGTCCCCGCTCGCTGCAGCGTGGGAAATCGAACCACGCACCTCACTCTACCATAACAAAATATACACAAACTAAGCAAAATATACAAATAAAAGAAAGTGAAAATAAAGCAGTAGCCCAATACCGAGAAGAACCGCTCAGCTCGCCAGAGGCGGCCAGGGAAAATTTAGATTAATGTTACGCTATGGGACATAAACACTACCACACTCTCTACCCTCTCAAAAGAAGAAAAAAATACTCAAAGTTATGGAGTTCACAATGCTACACTTCTGACACCAGTGTTGTGCAAGACAACCGAACGGCTACAGGCCTTACCAAGGGCTCAGTGGGCGGAATCTGTCTTCGCACTGACGATCCTGGCTCTTGGGCGTGTTCGCTCTTGGCCGTTAGCTCTGTCTTGCTCAGTCTCGTCTGGTCCTCTTCTAATGGCTATGATATATATATATGACCCAGATATATAAGCGCGGAGGGATCTCACCAAATTCCATTCATCCCGTTTCGAGGGAGAACATGGAGGATACAATTTTACTCTTGTATTTCTATTTCACACATAATCTATGCGTCAATACAGACATTCGTGTATCAGCCCTCAACCAAAATGGACGCCCCGCTTCAACAAGGTCAATTTCAAAAACAAAGTTCAACTCAAACCACCAAAGAACTAGGAAAGTATATATAAAGTACGAAATTAGAACAGAGAATAATTCCAAAAGAAGCAGTGAACAGTTTTCAACAATGCCGAAAAGAGACATGTAATGTTATCGGCGAATAAATGAAATCAGTTTTGAAATCGTGTAACATGTTTGCAAGGTGGATCCCCCCCGCCCCCTCCCACCGTACAAGACTCTAGATGAATTTTTGAAGGATTCCAACTGTTCCGTTTTTGAACATAGATGAACGCTTATAACGCGTACTAAATATCAAATCGATCGGACAGTGGCTCAGGACACCCAAATTTTTACCCGCTAAACTTTACCCCCAGATCTACCATATACTAAAGTGTTGCCCATTTCTGCCTTACCATTTTAGTTACAGAAATTGTTCGGGAAAAAATGCGATCTTTTTTGCATGACGTTCTTTCCGGTTATGTAAATTTAGCTTCATTTGTTAAGGAAAAATACCAACTTCCGATTTTGGGGAGATCAAGGTCTCCCCCAACTCTATCCTCATGACACAAGATTTCAATATTGAAAATGTAGATTATCCATATTTACATGATCCATATTTGGATCTTAATTGATCCCAAAACCCGTGTATCATGCACACTTCATCAAGGGACCTCCCGCTTCATGCTGAATTTCTGAAAATTCCGTTTCTTAAATTCTAAAGTGAGTATAACACCTTAGTTGGCAAATATGGCGAATATGGGGTTAGCGTACCGAATCTATCATACGGTTAAATTCTTCTTCGCTTACCCAGGAGCTAGAGTCTGTATAAGCATCCATGTTTATTATATCAACAAGATGCTATTATGACAAGTCGTAACCAAAGCCCGAGTCTTCGAGTGGTATGTGAATTTAAATAATCCTTGTAGAAATTCCTCTGACCACTAGACCATGACCATGACATTAATCCAGCTCTCACATTCTGAATAACTCAAAAACAAGAGCTAGGATACTCATTCTAATGATAACAGAAAGGTAAATTATGTGCCATTTCGAAAACAAGACTTAACCTGCAGTACTATACAATATAACCACCTGTTTTTATTGTTCATGCTTGACACATGGGTGTATCGCTGTTTCAAAACATCGCCATGACTGAAGAAAAGACTGACAGCTTACTGAGCTAAACTGACAATAGACCAGATTTCACCAGTTACGTGCTCTATGCTGGTCTTTGTATACACATGAGGCCCACCTAAAACCCAAGAAGTCTTACGTCGTACTTAACAATTTTCCAGTTATATGACGACGTGGAGTCATTAGGTGTTAGTCATACACGGTGTCTTCTTGTGGCAGGGCGTGCCCATACCGTCAAAGTGCTGTCTCCACTAAACTATCATGCCGGAGACACAAAACACGACACCTCACCCAGTTACATTATACTGACACCGGGGCAATCAGTCGTGTTTCCTATTTCAAGTCAATCGTGCATGCGTCTCTATCTCCATTTGTTAAGGAGGAATACCCGTTTGCACAAAATCGAACATGGCACCACTTCAGGCCCTTGTCTAAACCGTACTGCAGTGTCATAAATGTCTTATCAGCCCTTCAGAACAATATTCGAGCTTGAATGGCTTCAACCCTTCAATAGTAAATAAAGCTGGTAACGTGTAAGAGAAAGTTGTCAGTTTTCAATGACGTTTATGAAAACAGTATACATTTTTGGCATGACTTTCCTCGTGGCATTCTTAGACCGTGTGTGTTATGTGACGATTTCAATAAACATCAAAGTCATTACTGCAAAACAGTATTACTGATACTGTATGTCAAAGTTATTTCATAAAACGCCTTCATTCGCCTTTACACCGAGTATATCTCTCTTGTAAGCGTCCGGGACGCTATAACAAACATGATGATACAAAACAAAAAGAATGCTTAGAGTCCCCTGATCCACGGTTAAACTACGAGAAGTGTGACGCAGAAGACAATCCTTATCAGCCCCGAATTGTGGGAAAGTAATGCGACCAGCCAGTAGGCAATCCAAAGGTGAGGGGGGCAGGGGATAGGGGGTAATGATGGTGCTTGTGCTTACGCTTGGTTGTTGGAATGTCCACAAACTCAAGAGCCAGCTAAATGACACATTATTTTTTAATTACGTTGCAAATAATTATGTTAGAAATTAATATGATCCCAGTACTAAACGCTTAAATACCAATTTACACGCCCTCTATAGCACCATGGCATTTAAAAAAATATGGCAAGCAGTATACGGTAAAAAAAATACACTACGGTTACCTACCTGCGAGTTAAAATCCACTTCATGATGGCTCCCTTCCCGGCCGTATGTGGGAAGGTCTGCAGCAACCTGCGGATGGTCGTGGGTTTCCCGTGGGCTCTGATGGAGGGAGGGCGACACCAGTTACATAAATTGCTATCGACTTAACTGTAAAGCGTGTTACTGACACTGCTATATTTGAAATTGTATACACGTTTTAGTATAATATCAGATTAAATCAATAAATTTTATTTTATCTCTGGTAGTATATGATCTCAAAGTGATAAAGACTTAGTGATAGATGTTAGGAAATTAACGCCATGTAGTCTGTTCGCAGAGACAGTAGTGTAGGCTGTGTTACTGTGTGGAGTTAGTTCTAACCGCTTATTTGTACAGCCATTGTAAAACTAATTACTCTTCACGCTCATTATCCTCCATGCAACTTAAATAATTATGACGTCACCCGAGGCACTGAGTTCATTGACGTTCAGCATGTCAATGTGTAGAGTTGGGCTGTTCGGTGTCACTGGCAATAGTCAATTTTGGAAGCGAATATGATTGATTTTACAGACAACCGAATATAGGCAACTCGCTAAAAAAAAGTAGGCTATAGTATCTAAATCGGGTATAGTTCAGATTATACAAATTCCTATACGTTGTGCTGCGTCATAGGTAGCAGAATTGCCAGAACGCTATTTATACTTAATAAATACAACAAGATACATAACTTCAGTGCCTGAGATTTAAGCCGAAACTTTGCATAGCTGCACATAAAACATGGAAAAGCAGTCCAATCTAAACCAAATGACGTTCGCTTGAAAGCTGTCACATCGGACTTTGTCGGTGTAAAGGCGACTTTCTGTTTCGTATAAAACCAAATTCAACATTCAAAGGGGGATAGCTTGCTCAACACTTCATGGAATGGAACTAAATCTACATACTGCTCCTTTCTCACCTGCAACGTTTCATCAAACCTGTTGAAATTTGCAGGAGGAGTTGCACTGAAAGGATTGATTTATTTATTTATTTGATTGGTGTTTTACGGCGTACTCAAGAATATTTCCCTTATACGACGGCGACCATCATTATGGTGGGAGGAAGCTGCTCAGAGCCCAAGGGGATCCCACGACCATCCGCAGATTGCTGACCGAGCTTCCCACGTTCGGCCGGAGAGGAAGCCATAGCGACCGCCTTGATGAGAGGTTCCTGGGTTATTGCGCCACGCTAGCGTGCCCACCCAACCCCAACCCCGCTTGTGGAGTAAACCATCTGCTGTGTGCCTTAGAGATGACCTTTAGAGGATGTTGTCAACCGATACATGTGCATTGAATTACCTCTTTCCTTTCTGACAGCTTAATGGTCTTTTACGGGGTATAAGAGAACAAACACCTTCGATACAGTACATTATGGAAGATGGATAGAGTCATCATCGTGCCCTCAAAGACTTTATAAATTGCGCATGTCACAATGATGCCAAACAGACGTACGTGTTTAGCTTTTCGTCAGCATCTTGCGCCACATTGCACATGGCAAGTTTAGACCATGTCTGTAAAGAAGTTACTAATGTCGCGTTCTAGAACGCCAGCACCGCTGTCCGGCTTCCAGGTTACTCGGATCTCTGTTATTGGTTATTTCGAACTTACAGTAACAACATAGACGTAAAAAGGAGGCGAGTCCATAACACAGTCCGGATAGTGTATTTATTGATTCCAAAGAGTTGATTTAATCTCATTCATAGCATAGCTGGTTTTCTCTGTGCTTTGTCGAAGTGTCGTCTCAAAATGAGCGTTGTTTTTAAGGTCACGTGTTATAAAGTTTCTGTGGGTAAAGCCTTCCCGATAAACCAGTTACTCTTCCGTCGATATATTTACTTTTCTTAAATCTAAGCACTTCAGTCTTTGCCGCATATTTAACAATTTGAGTGATACTAGTATGCAGGAGTGATCAACTGGCACACTTACATGTCTTTGAAACGTTATATATTAATACTGATTTCACTCAATCGCCACGAACATACCTTGCGCTTTTCCAGTATCATTGAAGACTTCTTCTCTTTGCGTGATTCCGTCCTAATTGGTTAGTGTTAGACGTCATTTTGTGAATTGCCCTTGCAATTATTGACCTGGAACGGCCATATTGGTTGACGGCTAGTATACGAATGTCTGTCTCGACAACGCATAAATATAGTGTTTTCACTGAAGACTTATCTCCGAGGGGACTGACATTGAGAGGGGACTGGTAATCGTTGTGGCCAAATAACAACACTCCGAGAAGTCCCCAGGGTATGCACTGTAAATCTGTTACCGTGTTTACAATGCAGTGAATACTGCAGTTTTTTCACCTACCAACGTAAGACTTAATACTGAGATATTTTGTTATAATGGCACGAGGAACAACAGAAACCCTTCGCAATTTACCATCGGAATTTTTTTTTTTGAAAAATAAAGTTAAATGACAGGAAAAGAACCTTTCTTGAAAAGCTTTATTTGGTAAACCTATAATTTATCAAGTACCAAGAACGCACACAATTAAGCCGTTAGCACTTTTCCGTCCACAATATATACAATTTTACCGTATTGAACGAAGGAATGTTTACAAGAATTCAACCGGCTGTGGTATAGAGAGAGTATAAATGCTATCATATGCACTGACCCACGTTTCCAACACCATTTTAGAGTGATTTCAGTAAAAAATATAAAAGCAAAACAAACAAGAAACCACAGAAATCTTTTTTAAAAAAGTAGAAACGTTTTTTACACAACCCTCGAATTCGCTGTCTGACTAAATATATCTCACAGAGACTACACAGCAAAGTATAATATCCCAAATTGGTTTGATTAATCTTGTCATTAAAATGTACTAGCAATTTCTTCCGCTACTCTAGAAGAGACCATTGTACTTAAAGTAACATATACAGAAAGCTCATAATTAAGCCGTTAGCACTTTTCCACCCACAGAGTATTCACAGTATATACAGTTTTACCGTATTGAGCGAAGGAATGTTTACGAGAATTTCACCGGCTGCAGTATAGAGAGAGACTCGTTGGCTATGGCACTTAAAGTTTAATACAAAAAGACATGATGATGCCGTTAGCACTTTTCTATTTCCAAATTATTGGCAGTGTACACAATTCGACCGAAGTAAAGCAATGTTTTCAACAATTCAGCAGGCAGCGGTACAGAGATCTCAAAAGGGTACAAAACAGATTTAACATGTAAGACATTTGCACTATGACACCAGTCCTGATTAATAATACAATACTCACAACATACACTGATACGGTTATGACACGTGCACTGTTACTCAGTGGCAATAAAATACATCCAAGGTATCCTTTCATACTACTCAAACTTGTTACAGAGAAAACGCTTGGCGAGATCAGGTTAAACCAAAGCAGCCACGACAGTCAAATATAACTTATCAATTATGGCTCTTCACATCTCTAATTCATTCAATATTCTTTCCTAGGTGTTCATGACAATGGCTGAAGTATAGAATTTAAAGTAAAAATATAAATACCACTTACAATAAATTTTTTATACGGCAACTAGAAAAATTACACCTGAAACAATACAAGAGATATCCAATTATTTGTGTCTTTCGTTGCCTTTTTTGTTATTCAATTTTTTATGGAATTAAACTTCTATTACACTTGTATTCTTCCTTAACATGAGCGCAATTAATGTGGCATATAGCTGCTGGGAACATGCGAATATAAATAAAATACTAATAAAGTTTCAGAAAGGTAAACAGTGACTTGCATCGATTGAAAGATACTTAAGTACTTCTAAAAAAATAAAACAAAGGTTATTCATATCAAATTAACCAATTAAAATGTCGAACACATTAAACATGTAGCTAGTACATCTGAAGTAGAACCAGCGTTAAATCACATGGCAAAGTAACAAATATTTGCGAAAGCTAGTGTCCAACATTGCGACTCCCATGGAAGTATTAGCCATTCTTGAGAAGGGAGATTACTCTGCGAGTGCAATTGTCCTGTGTATTTCGAAGCTGAAACTTTTTCTACGCTAAAGGCCCGAGGTAACGTATATATGTGAAATCGATATTGACCACATTCTGCTCATTCGCCACATATACATCGCATGGCCAGTACCTGCGCTACAGTTAAATGCCCGAGTTGACAATCCTGTGGAGTCAAGTATTAACCTGACTACACATTTTGTAAGCTTATGCATGTGACCGCGCGAAATTGTTATCGGGCAGATTGATTAGAATTTTAGGAGTTCAAGAAAAACGCCAGAACGGTTCATAACTAAAAGTAGTTACTAATCGTTTGCACTCTCTCCTTTAAATATACTTCATCATCATCATCATATGTAAAACAAATCCCCGTATGTGTTTCATTCAGTACTGCTCAAAGCCAAGAAACCTCACTCACATTTTGTCCACAAAACACATGCCAAGTTTCCTAAAAATCTGTTGAAAACTGTAGGAGGACAATAATGCATGGAATGGAACCAAGAAAAACTGCTGCACATTTACCATTATGCATGCCGTGAAAGCACAAAGTTTCGCGTTCACGTTTCGCGTTGACGTGATAAAATGGAGAGACACCGTATTCCAAATTTTTTTGTTTTCTTCTAGGAAAGATTAACTTGGTCATTTATGCGCCACTATAGCAGTAATACTAACAAGATATTGACGTATCAATTAGAAAAGACCTAAACTGACCCCCAGCGAAACCCTTCACGTTAACGCTTAAGAGATGAACTTTGAAAAAGGTTAACAACGAATATGATACGTTCAAAAAATGAAGAGATAAACAAAATATATCATTTGTGCTCCATGTATAAAATTTATGAAACTCGTGATGTAAATTTCATGTCATCCCTCGCCAGAGGATCAGAATTAAAACCACACCGGTAATTTCTAAAATTCTATATGACAGAGGAATAATTACGTATCCTTTAAATAAAGAACATTAACGACATTTATAGCCAATCACGCCGCCTCATGCATTTCCTGTTTTTACATTCACCTACGAAAGAAATGTATTAATGATTACTTTGTATCATTGGTCATTTTCTTAACTCGTACAAAAGAAATGTCTTGACCATAACTAACCGTTGTCCTTGTCACATTTCAACTACAATGGCTACCGCGGACTTGGAACTCAAACTAAGTTGATGTTTTCAGACACATTTTTCAGTGGCCATTCTAGCATTGCTGAATTTACTCTTTTTTCGTCTTTGTCTTTAACAATAAATAACAATGGGGACATATATCAGATTAACAATCAATATTACTCACTTTAAAAAGTCATCAGTGTGTTTCTTTGAATTCCACACTTTCTTTCGGGTGCCTTCATCATCCGTCATGGGATAAAAGAACAATTGGACACAGCGCGATAGATTGATTCCAACCTTATCGTGCCCATTTTGGATTGTTATAATGCGCCTGTCACGATCACAGCAGAGAAGGATTACAGCCGTCTCTCAAAACTTTGACTTCACCACATGATGTCAACCTTTATATGGTATTCTCTTACGATGTGTTATTGAACAAGCGCGGAACAAGAAAGTAAATTGCTGTATTATGCATTACCCAGATCATTCACCGTTATTGGTTAATTTGGACTTACAATAACAGTATGGACGTATAAGTGGACGAGTTTCCATAATACAAGCAGGATCAGTGCCGTACTTATTGATCCGACTGATTTCATGCTCACTGATAGTGTAGTTGGTTTTCTCTGCGTTTTGTCGCACTGTAGCTTCAAAGTGACCGTTGCCAGGTGTAGTTTTGAAGGTCACTTGGTAGAAAGTTTCTGTAGGCAAAACTTTCCCTGATAATCGGCTACTCTTCCGTCGACATCTTTACTTTTCTTAAACTTAAGCATATCATTGCTTGTCACATATTTAATTATTCGGGTGATGTTCAGAAGTGTTAAATGGGCACACTTGTCTTTAAAAGGCTCTATAATAGAGTTAATAAATTTAACTGTCGCAGTAACCGCACCTTTTCCATCTGTATCGTTATATTTGACAGTCTCCCAGCTTAAACATGCACACCAATGTGGCTCTATACCTGCCATTCCACAACTTCTTTCTTTGGGAATTTCACTAAAAAGACTTATTCCTCTGTGAGAAATGTTGCCCTTTTCTATATTTCTGAAATCCAAAATGTCTTTAAATGTCTCATGAATATCGAACGGAGTCGAAAGCCTGAGAGAATTAGTGCGAAAGTTTTTCAAAGCTGTTGAATACCTTTTTTCGAATTCTGGAGGAAATCGGAAAACAAAATAAGGCATTCTCTCCTCAAGTTTCCCCTGAACGGTTTCTCTAATCTTATCAAATCTGGCTCCATGATCACCAAACATGATCAGAATCGTGTGATCCAGATGACCGCCATCTTGGAGGAAGTGCAAAAAGTCATTTACATCCGAATCCATAAGCCCTAGATTATTGTTATCAGAATGGCTATACTCGCTAATAAACCCAAACATGAATTTTCTCTTCTTCGTATACATACGGAAAGTGTCTTTTACCCAATTTAAGTAGACCACGTGTCTAGGAACAGATCCTAAACAGAACCGCTTAAACTTCCGGTACATACCCTCGGCAACAATGTAAAATGGCCTCATATAATGATCCACTGGTTGATCCTTAAACCCCAACATTCTGTACGTAAATGTAGCTATGTCCGATTCATCTTCTGCCCACTGTGTAACATATCCAAGTTTTTGAAATTCTTTCCAAATCCAAGGGTGATTGTCGACAGGTTTGGCCCCAGCTTTAGATCTTCTGGCCTCGGGAAGTTCTTCCTCCGTTTGTCCCGTCAGTATTGGTAAAAGAGCCTGAGGTGTTCCGTCGCCAACGATATTGTACCCCTCCAACAGAATTCCATTTAGCTCTTTGGTTATGTACGCATGCGTTTTGGGAAGTTTTCTCAACCAAGTCATTCTAGACACAGAGTCAAAACCAATCATCAGCACATTATATCCCATAGCACTGTCCGGAAACGGAATCTCAGGAGAACGCGCATGCACAGTAGCATTATAAGCAATTCCTGCATGAATGTTGACATATGTGCTGTTGTCCTTAGCAACACAACTGACTTTGAAAAAGTCTGTTTCCAGTGGTGCTCCATCTGGCATTGGCATGATGTGCTTACCTTCGGTTGTGCGGTAATCGGTTTCCCTGAACAAAGGCACATATTCACACTCCACCTTACCATGTAGTTTTTCTGCATCCCTGTCTATGCGAAATGTTCCATTCTCAGTGTAAACCCAGTCTTTGTCCTTGGAACATTCCACCGGTTTTCTATCCTCAAAAAAGTGTCGAATAGAAAGGTGATTAATTTCTAGCTCAGGATGAACGCACACTTGATCGGCTTGTAGGAGCCGATGGTTGTTATATAAGCTGTTAATTACAATTCTGTCACTCTGTTGACGAAGTTTGAATATTCTGCGTCTTAAAATATTCGTAAATGCTGTTGACTGGCCCGAAGACAACAAATTATAGAGTACAACGCCACAGACGGCCAGTATAAAATATGTGCAGAGGAGTTTTTTTCTCCGACACAGCAATGCTTGTAAAAACATCTTCGTGTGCGTGGGATAAACCGGATGTCTGTATCTCCGATTATTTCTTGATACAGTCCGTGGCTATGACTTTCAGGATAGCATGCAAAGACAGGATATTGGCTACCACACTGTCTTTCGTTCCTAAACACGTGTCATATTCATTACGAATACTGAAAATGTATAAATCTGGTGGGGGAAGGACGTCATGACGTTGTATTCCGGTAGCAGTAGATTATGACACGAGATACGGCCCCAACCATGGATGCGCTGGATGTACCGCCAACCTTCTATTGCCTTGGTACAGAGCTAATTATGGAATCGCTGCATTTAATGTAAGAGATTCATCACCGGAAGCAATATTGTGTGGTTACTGCTTACGAAAGGAAAGCGGACTGAAAGTCCAGCTTACTGTAACTCAAATATCCCTTGCACTTGTTGACACACGAAGATGAGTACTCAGTTACGAATTCGAGCAGTCGTATTGTGGTGTTGAACCTCGATCAGTTTCTCTTAGGTGTTTCCCCTCGCATAGTTAGCCTGTGAACAAAGATCATATGTCCTCAAATATATTCAAATAAATACATGTACAACTTCTGAGCAACGAATATAAAATAAAAGGCGCTATCACTAATTTGGGGGTCTTTTGTGACAATGAGCGGTTGACGATGATCGTGAGGCCGTTCCACACTCTGCGTGCGTTGAAAAACACTTGCCTTAAACCAATATGGCATGCACATCTGTATGCCAGATGTGGGAAAGTTCCTCCCTGGCTTTCCGAAGTCCTTGGTTTACGACGGGATCTTTGGTCTTAAGTGTTGAGTTTAGTCCCAGTGAAATGAATGTATTACGGTCAACGTGTACAGTTCCAAATATAAAGAAAAAGTCCTATTCGATTTACAGCTTCATGACAGTGAAAGTAGTTAGTGAGATATCCAAGTATGCTATAATATATACACAAGCTGCCCCTAATGTATTGCAATCTGTGTGGAATCAAGTAAAAAAATACCTTTATCTCATTTGCCTCTGTCACTGATATAACAACAGTGATGTAAATCTTCAATATTCCACTCATCATATAAGTAAGGATTTATAAATTAGATTTAATTTATCTAAACATAGATTGTCAGTTGTCAAAGAGATATGACTCAGATTTCCGTCTAAATTTTGGAGCCAAATGTTTCGATAAATGAGATTTATAAAATAGGATATACAGTTCATGAACCATTTTATCAAATTTAACAAATGGAAATTACGCCACTCGTTTAATAAAAATGATATAATGAGTCACTCAAGCTGTAGGACTCACGACACTTCACCAAACAGAAGTAATCGATAAAAATGCTGCCGTTAGTGAGATATGGTATGATATAATTAAAATGCACAGGGGCAAGTTGACGTTATATATGCCTATCCAATAATAGTACATGATGATGCAACACATTTGGGTATCGCCTTCAATAAATTCCTTATCGCAGTTCTTCTTGTTATCCACTGGTGACAGAAATTTTCTGCACCTTTATGGAGGCAGTTAAAGTTTTGAGAAACTAGTTATTTATTCTTCAACATAAATGTAGCTTTAAGTGTTGAAGAGAAACATCGACCACTTTTCCCCTGGCCAAGCAGAATTTAACAAAACCTTCTCGCGGTAATAACTGTTAGACAGAGGATATATGTATCACCATTTGTTCTGCTTGTTTATAAGCTATTAACGCGTCAAGTAAACAGATTCTATATGTTCGACAAAAAGAAAAAAATTTTGAGCCAGGTTAATTTTTTTGTATATATATTTATTTGATTGTTGTTTCAAGCCGCATTCAAAAATCTTCCACTTATGCGATGGCGGCTAGCATTATGGTGGGAGGACAAACCAATTCAGTTTTTTTTATATTTATTTATTTATTTATTTGAGTGGTGTTTTCAGCCGTACTCAAGAATATTTCACTTATACGACGGCGGCCAGCATTACCATTGGAAGACCAATTCAAGCGGAGATAATCACTTTTTGCGATCAAAATGTATACGGGCCTGCTGCTTACGTTAGCCCTATAGGCCTACAGAAATTTTGCAACCCAAAGATAACCAAAACGTGGAATGGGTTATGTTTCCTGGTTTTAAAGGGGATTTGCTATAAACCGACGTAAAACAAGATAACACGCTTTAGAGCATGAGCATCAGATTCTATGACTTTTCTCTGAAAGTGTTTTTTGTATAACAATTATCGAATGGGCCAGAAAAAACAACTCTTTTAAATTATCAATGTTCACTTGTAGTAGACATTTAACACAGATCAGTTTATTCACCACCTCCTGAACGTGGAGAGAAATGTTTTCGTGAATTACGTATAACTGAAAAAGGTAATACTAGACCGAACTGAAAGCTGGAAGCCCATTTTTCAGCTCGGACGATGTTTCCCTGTAAACACTGTTCAATATATGTTCAATATTTCCTGAAAAACTGTTCGTCATGCCTGAAACAAACTGATGCTGTGTGGTTAAAAGTAATATGTTACCGTGAACAAATGATACCTCGGTGTGACCTACTTTTTCATACAGTGATGTCAAACCTCTTTCAGATCACATGCTACCCATCTCATGAACAATCGCTCGTCCCTTAATGTTCATATAATTAAATACTTGCTTCAGACACATAATTATACTGAATACCACGGGAAGAAAATACAATTGCCAAATACCAGGAAGAATATAGAACTGCCAAGTACCAGGAAGGAAATAGGATAATTAACCAATTAAGGAAACAGAAAGGATTAAAATGTATAAATTTCTTTGTTTGCTTATTTGATTGTTACTCAACGCCATCCTCAGACAATGTTTCATTGATATACTATGGCAAAGACGCCTGTGATGCAGGAAACCGGGGTGAACCACTGATTTTTGGTTAGTTACTAACAAGCTTCCCCGTATGTGACGCACAGATGTGCTCACCATATTGTTGGAATTCTTGTGGTCTTAAAGAAATGTTACGCGGCACAAACGGTGACAAGAACGACGGCCTGCTACCAAGCAAGCAATGAGAGGGGGTCAAAATGTACGAATATCTGGGCATCTAATATAATGAAAGGCTTAATTGAATGCCTCACATACGCTATATAAGCTGAAATGAGGCTACACAATAATATCTGTGTGTAACTTTTCTGTGAACAAAAAATCACTATTTGTATTAAGCATTTTTGATATTTGTATAATTTTAACATAGTTTACTTGGCAACTTATCGAAGAAATTTACATGCAATGTTAGCCAATAATACGTTTGCTTATAATTCTAATCGCAATTAACATGTCAGATCAACTCGAGTTAACCTTGTATGATCAACATATAGCCTTATTTTCTTTTCCATGAGTCCGACAATTATAAACCCTCCTTTATCATAGTTATATGTTGCCCAACTCTGTAACTGTACACATATCAGCACTGATCATGATATTTTATCATATACCTAATGCGTGTAAACTAATAAAAAATTTTCTACACTGTCTACATGCCAACATTATGGGCAAAAGGGTTATATTCAAATATTTTCGTCATTTTTTTTTTGTCGTCTGCTTCGTGATTTTTGGCGTCAAATTACATTCCGCAACGCTGATAGCTGTCGATTCAGGCCAGATTTTTAGCTCGAGACGTTTGCAAGTCATCTGCACATTAAGTTTTCTCCCGTAAATATTTAAATTCGCCTTTTCCTGTTCGTTCTCATTTCCGATGTTTGTTGTTGCTACTCAATTATTTCTGGATTTCCGAACTGGTAAACTGTTTATTTTTGGAACTGTGCTATACTGTTAGCGTTACCAGTGCAAACCACGCCTTAATGGAAGCTGAGAATAGCAGTGACTCAGACATGCCAAATCTTGAACTCGGATTTTGGTCGGACAGGGACAGTGAGCAGCTATCCGACTATGACGGTGATTTTCTTGCTAGAATAGATGCTTTCGAACAGGAAATTTTGGTCACCGACGCCCATGACAACCACCTAAAACGGGCGTCATTTCCGAACAGGAGGCTTTCGTTGAATGCGCTGAGAGGGAGAAATCAGAGTTTGTGGTTTCAATGAGGAACAAAAACACTGTCCGAAGACGGAAAGCGTAGTCAGAATATTTTCTGGATTCCTGCGAACCTTTCCTCGCGAAGATGATCGGGAAATTGAGGACATACCACCCGTCCAGTTGAACAATTACGTTGGATCGTTCCTTCTTTCCCTGAGAAAACACGACGGTAGCGAGTATCACCTAGACACTTTGACCAGTTACCATAGGGCCATAGAACGTTATCTACGTGGGCATAACTATGCATATAGCTTGATTTTTGACAAAGAATTTCAAACCTCGCGTGACATCCTTGCTTCAAAACGCAAGGAGCTCAAACAAAAAGGCAAAGGGAACAGATCAAACAAAGCTGAGCCGCTGACAGAAAATGAGGAATGCAAACTGAAGGAAAATAAAGTAATAGTCGTCCTTGTCAACAAAATATGGTTGATGAATTCCCTTCAATTTGGCCTTCGTGGAGGGGAAGAAAATCGTAAACTCTGATGGGGAGATGTGACCTTAAAATGTGATGAACAGGGGACAGAATACTTGGAGTACAATGAGCGCGACACTAAAACTAGGAGTGGTGAAAACCCAAACATAAATGTCCGCCCCTTCTAGCCGAAACAATTTGCGCTCGATAACAAGAATGACTGCCCGGTAGAGGCGTACAAAGTCTACAAGGACCACAGGCCACCAAAAATGTGCACAGCCGACCGTCCATTTTACCTCGGGATCAATTACAGAAGAAAAGCTTGCAGTAATGTATGGTACAAATGCCAACCAATGGGAGATCACACCCTAAAATCAATTATGAAAACCATGGCAAAACGATCAAACTTACCTGGCCGTTTGACAAACCACAGTGCCCGCAAAACAACACGTACCCGTCATACTGGCGAGCTCCCACGACTATTATGCAACTCACTGGCCACAAAAATGTTGCAAGTATAAATAATTGCGCTGTTGCTTCTCATGGTTTGCAGGAAAAGATGAGCCACATCATTTCAAATGCACCAGTCACAAAGTCTTCCGCTATGAGTGTAACTCTTCCTCCCCAACCCAGTACATCCACAGAAATTGATGCAGCTGTCCCATCATCTTCTACAGTACAGAATGATCTATTTGTTTCACAGAATTTCACACACAATGTAAACCATGCCACTAGAACATGTACAACTGCCGGTATTTTCCAGGGTGCATCCTTCTCAAATTGCACGTTCCGCCTCAATTTCTGCCACGAATCAGCTGCCCATTAACTTTGCTGACAAACTCTTTCAAGAACTCACAGAGACTTCAGCAAATTTAAAGAACTTTCAGTCATCCACATGTAATTAAATCACTTCTTCACTTCTAAAATTGGAGGTTGACCTGATTTTTTTAGCGCACTTTACAGCTGCTATACTCAATTTCAAAATGCCATTTGTCAGGTTTGAGATGATGTTGATATAAACTTTACAGTTCTTGCATTCAGATAGCATCTGTGTTTTAAAAAGCCATCTATACTTACTTGATGTTGTATAAATAATATTCCCACGGTTTTTCCAGTCTTTGTTTTATTTTCTTTTTTTTAACCCACTGTTTGTGTCTTCTGCGGTGGTCAACTATTTTGAAATATGCTATATTAGTACGCAATCCATGTGCGCGTAATAGTTTGCGAGCGTCATGACGGCCTGTGCACTGCCAGACCCTATACGCTAAGCAAAGTAGTCTGAAGAAATATCTGGATTGTATGCCCCCCAAAGTAGTTCAATAGAAGGTATATGATAAATAGATTATCATTACACTGTGCAGATCTGCATCGTCGTATCTGCTCGAGTTCTCTGCGGTTACGTCGCCGTATCGACCGCGGGCTCGGTCGATACGGCGACGCAACCGCAGAGAACTCGAGCAGATACGACGATGCAGATCTGCACAGTGTAATGAGCTTGCGGGCTCGGTCGATACAGCGACGCAACCGCAGAGAACTTGGGCAGATACGACGATGCAGATCAGCACAGTGTGATGATAATCTCTATTGCATGGCGATATATTACTGGGTTTTTAAATGATTCGGTATATAAATGCTTTGACATACCCATTTTCATATCTACGTTCCTCGGGCTGATATATGACGGTCTCGGGACTGGAGTTGGATTGTTGCCACAACGCGTATATCATAATCTGTATATAACATATCGATTCAGGGGTCAAACCAAATCCCCGATTCTCATTCGACAAACAAACTCATCAGTCTCTTCGTCAAAGATAGAGGCCCTAATGCGAAATCTATCCATACAAGCTAGGATTAAGATAAACCTCCATCTTAATCCCAGATACATCAAACTCAAACGCATTAGAAGTAGATAAAATCCTAAAGACAGTTAAACCCGTTATCATTCAGCTACTCACTTAGTTTCCCAGATCAATTAAAATTTTCAAAAATTAAACACATGTATAAGAAAGATCATTCACTGGAGAAGAGAAACTGTAAGTTGTGAGTATTGATTGTTCATAAATTGGGATGACAAAACGCGAATTTGAGTGATACGTGTAAGTTGGCTCGAATTCGCCATGCTTTTGGAGGCATAAATATCTAACTGTGGAGTAATTTCGCACAACTCATACGATCTAATGTCTGATTTAATTAACTTAAATACACTGGGTGGAAAGTCAAAGGATGTAAGCACTCCACCTCTAGCGAGTATTAGAAAGACAGCCTACCATTGGTCACATTTCTATTGCCCATATCAATGTTTTCCGACCCAACAGTAATTGTCAAGTGTGAGGAAGATATGTTTGGATTTAAGCTTGAGAATAGCAGCAATAGATGATAACTTATCAATGTAAGCACCCCATTAGCGTGGAGTCGGAAAGAATCTGGACACTGGATATCAGACCAACACATTCATGAATCATGGTTGTCAGAAATTTGACCGACTGATAGAGCTTTCCACATGTACATAGCGTGCTTACATGCTGCTGGTCTCAGTTATCAGCTCTTTTCTGGGCTCCCGAAGCACTCCTATAGCAAGCAATATGTGCACGCAAACTACCCGTACACCCCCAACCAGCTCTTTAAACATAAGGTCACTATGGCAAAACATTACATGCTGATAACATCAAGACGGCTTCGTGAACCCTTCACCTAGCATACATATAGGTCACCACTGGATCTGGGGTACTTACGAGAGCGTTACAAGAAGTAAAGTCATCTTAGAATAAGTATTGTTGTGCCATAACAAAAAATTCAGGTGTCAACTGCATGTGGATTCTTAACAACTCCAAACGTCTTACAGAAGAACTCGATGCTCATATGCATATACCGTACAAAGACGTTTCCACATGGGATTTCTCTACTCTCTATACTGCGATTCCTCACAAAGATCTTATTGAAAGAATATCGTCGTTAATTGTCTCGGTATTTACTAAAACAGGTCACCGTTACATTAACGTCAGAAGCAATAAGGCTTTCTTTAGTTCTACTCTTTATAAAGGTTACCACTCATGGGATGTCACATTATTTATTGAATTACTTGAATTTCTCATTAATAACATCTATGTGAAATTCGGAGATACCATTTACCAACAGTGCATAGGTATTCCAATGGTACCAATTGTGCGCCTCTTTTGGCAGACCTATACCTGTTTTCATATGAATACGAGTATATGCAGAAATTACTTAAAAGTAATATCTTTAAAGCTCGATCGTTTACATTTACCAAACGGTATATTGATGATCTACTGGCGTTAAATAATCCCCATATTGCTGAAGCTGTGAAGGAAATCTATTCGCCTTCATTGGATTTAAAGGAGACAACAGATAGTCCTGATGGTACATCTTATTTGGATCTATATCTGTACAAAGACGGACAAGGTCTCCTTTCACGCCGCCTTTACGACAAAAGGGATAATTTCAATTTTGATATTGTAAATTATCCTTATTTAGATAGCAATATACCAAAGGGTCCTGCATATGGCGTATACATATCTCGCCTTGTAGCATTTGTCAGATCTTGCGTTAATTGTGATGACTTTAATCTGCGTCACAAGTTGCTAGTTCAAAAACTAGTTTGTCATACTCCATCAAACGCCTTCATCCTAAGTTTCTCAAATTTTACATATAACACTCTCGTTGGCAGGTATGGACAGAGCGTTGAGAATCTCTGGCGATCTGCATTGTGATCTACCACATAGACGGCGCTGTTATCCGTATGTACATATCTATCACGTAGGCCTACATGGTATTTAACAACATAGATGGAGCTGGTTGCCCAGTGTAACCTTCTATCTTGTATGCCATGTGTAACATCATAGATGACGCCTCTTGTAGCATGAGATCTTTATATATTAACGGGAAAGACGTAATCGTCCGTTACTTTTGAATCATAATCTGATCGGTTAGGGTCTGTAACCCTCGTCATTTTCAAACTGTATCTAATACCGCTTAACCTGGGGCTAGGGGCCGTAAAGGTAGCCATGTTAATTACTTCAGCATGATGCCTTTATGAACAGTTGCAATTAAAGCGCGACTGAGATACTTGTTTAGCTGTAATTTGACATGGAACTCATTCACTTTGATATGTGAATTTGGACTTTAATATGGCATTCATGCCTGGAATATTCATTGTCTGCCCCACATCATTGAAAACTGATGACCGCTTCTCTCTTGTGTGTTACCGGCTTTATTTCTTATTTATATAATTTCTTACATACCTTAATCTTCGGGAGTTAGTGTTAAACGTTGTTGTGGAAATGGATCTTGCGATTATCGACTTGGAACGCCCTTTACGGACTACGAATGGTATAGGAATGTCGGACTTGACGCTTATATTTATGTGAAAAGTCCACATGAGCCGCAGCTGTTTTACCTGAACTATCTATACCCTTGGTATGCTTTATTATCAAGCAAACATTCGTTTTAATCGGGACGGATTGAGAACCACTTTGTGCGGGCATTTTCCTTTGTAAATCAAGTGGAACACACCAATTTCCGCACGAGACAGTGCCGCTGTATTCTTTTAATGTTAATGTATGCTATGTGATGACAACATAGCATTTTAAGTAATCTAGAATAGTGACGTCTAATGAACCGCATCTAGCATTACTTTATTTTTATTTCCTTATTCTACTTAAACTTGGTGTTAGGGAGACGTGTAATTTGCGACTATTTAAGCATTTACATGAACAAAATAACAACCTATGACTGAGGTAAATTGACAAGAGGCATAAACTATACATAACCTGTTGTTACTGTCGGAAGATGGATAGGATCATTGCAAGGTTCGTGGTCACTTGTAGGCACAGTTTTGAGAACCACATTGTGGGTGGATGCACCCACAATGTGGTTAGCTGAGTTATATAACACAGGCAATTTTATATTAGAATGGTGAGAAAACTAATTTTTCAATGTAGATGGAGTGTTAATTAGTGCAGAGTCTACAAAATCTATCTCGCCTTTTGCAGTGCCTGTTATACATAGTGTGATGTAAGAAAAAACAAGAACGCGCGGGATCGAATAATCTTACCTTTATTCTTTCTGGTAGATGACACGTCAAAAACATTTAATTTACTTTAAGGATTTCATATCGATCTGTCTACTTTTACTGGATATATACAGCGATAAATAGCGACACTCACCTGTGAAGATACTGTGGCTGTTCCCACCAATGCGATGTCCCTCTTAGTGGCTTAGTTTCGATATTGTTGTTGTTTCGGAAAGGATATTACAGAAGGGCACTCATATTGCAGCTGCTTCAGATATATGGGAATGGAAGCGATCAACCTTGTGTTCATATTGCACAACCACACCCCTTTGTTATCTCCACTTCTCAAACAACATATCAGATTCAGATCAAGTGTGGACAAGAAGAGCGCGTAACTCGCTTCAGACAAGCCCGTGCCTCTCCACTGGGCCTGAAGAAGTAGAGATCCATTTAAAGACAAAGCCCAGGCGAGTAGAAGAAAGTAATTTAAGGATTTATACCTACCATTAATTAAATTTGAACATTTACCTTTTGCCAGTAACAAGTAAGAGAATGTGTACTCATTTCAGACTTTGCGGACAGCCATTCTGGCTGACTCATAAATCACTTATTAATATCGATAAAGATGATAATCCATTTATCTTTATCAATAATTCACTTATTGATATCATTTATTACGAGCGTATGATTCGCATCATACTATAGCCTCTCCTATCGCTGCCTGTTTAGTCCTTCCGACAGAGACTAACACAAGTAATAAAAGTACAGGCTATCAGGTGATGGGCAAGGTCACTTAACTAAGCTGGTTTATTATTGATATGAAATTCTGTTGGGTTTCTTGTATGTTTTCTATGTATACTTGCTAGTACCGCAGGTGTAGGCCTATGTGTCAAAAAGTTAGATAGACTTTTTGTACTTTCACAAAAAATGTTCTTTAACACGAAAAACAGCCTTTTGCAAAAAAAAAATCCTATTTGCCATGGTCGTCATTTTTTTAACATAGGAAATACATTTTGAAAGAGGGAATCAGTTTTTCTAGAAAAAATATTTCCACTGCGGTCAACAAAATTTGCACCGAGGGGAAGTCTTGTCCATCAGTATCAACCACCAAAGTATAAGAAAGTATATAAAGTACATTAATGCTTCATTATGCAAAGAGAGGCAGTCAACAGTTTTCATTGATGTTGGAAATGGGCAAGGTATGTTTTAGGCGAATGAATGAAATCAGTATTCAAATCATATTCCATGCTAGTGTATAAGTTGACGATAATAAAATAAGTATCGAACTTGGGCTTTGATTGCAATTGTTCATATACCCAATGTTTCGATCTTTCTCAACACGATGAATATGTCGCCCCCAGTTCAAGGTTATGTGGGACCAGACAGTCATGAAGCAGAGTGACAGAGATTTGGAAAGAAAACTCTTACGTGTGCTTGTTTATTTGTATGACTGATGAACATTTTAAAGCTTTGTTTAGTGCTTGTGTGTTACGAATTTACATTTTAGTATAATAATAAAACTACACAGGTAGTTGTACGAGACGCGATACCAATCTTGTCAGTGAAATACAGCCAATGAAACAAGTTATCCCATCACTTCTTGTCCTTACCTTTTTTGTCACTATGATAACAGTTCTCTTACATGTTATCAGTTCTCTTCCTTATTGAAGAAAGCCCTAAGCTTTGCAAATATCCCATCTGACACCTACTCATCACATTTATTCCGAACTGGAGCGGCTACTACGACTGCACTTTGCGAACTGTCTGAAAGTCAGGTAAAATTATTGGGCTGGTGGAAATCTAAGGTTGTACAGTCGCACATAAGAATGTCTAATGAATAATTTACTCGGTGGTGTCTTTCATAGAATAATTGTGTACATAATGTATTTGGGTTTCCTTAGTGACCTGACTAGTATTGGTATTTTTCAGGCCATAAACGAGAGGTGACCATATATGGTTCGTGGTTCATGTACTGCGCTTACCGACGCGCGTCACCGGCGGAAATAGTTCTGTAGGGTGTGATTACGTATGTAACGGTTTGGCTACAACACAACGTCGCCGAGCGGTCTTGCAAACGTGTCAATGCCACTCAATCACGATCAATTTACTTGATGGTGTCTTTCATAATTGTGTACATAATGTATTTGGGTTTCCTTAGTGACACGGGAAATGGCTAGCGGCCTTCCCGGTACAATACGTCACCATGCAGGGCCTAGGAGGTGGAGAAAAGCAATAAATATGAAACAATGAATCAAATGGAATCCATGTATTAACACTGTACATGAAAAGTGAAAAGAAACGATGAAAAGGTAAAACGCTTAGGCCTGGTAACGGCCACGTCCTTGGGCGGACGGATAGCCCGACACACACTCTCCCCGGTTCCACGATCCGCGGCCTGGCCACGGCCCCTCGGCGTCACGGTCCTTCAGCATCGCCGCCCAGCTGGTCGTCCTAAGGTCGTCAGATAGCCACGGCCCTCCGGCGGTCTCCGGCCGCCTCGGCAGCCCTTGTGGCCCCGTAGCTATCTCGTCGCGGTCTCCGGCCCTCTCGGTCGGTCCCGTCTTACAGAGAAAATGCTGCCCTCAGCGCCACCGCCAATTTCCACAAGATTGACAGGCCGCTGGCTCCAAGCCCTTCACTAGCCCTGACTTTCCCAATTTGCGGTTCAGTCTATGGCTATAAGCGGCCTTCTCGTCGAATTCTACGGTACATGCGGCCTCGATCGGCCGCAACGGTTATCCGTGCCACAAGGAAACAGTCAAAATAGCAGCCACGCCCCCGGTGCTATGTTCACGGCCATCGACGTGCTTTTCACACATGCGAAGTGGTATGACGCAAACGTCCTACCGGCCCCTTGCCTTGGGATGGCCGCTCAGTTGACTGCTGTGCCGCTACCAGCCTTCTGCGTCTTCGGTTCTCTGTCCTCGTGTCACTCTCCAATTCTACTGCTCTACGCCTGTATATATAGGTTGGCGACGGGTGTCACGCAGTCGCTTGGGCTCGTCTGGCCCAGCACCGCAGCACAGTCTAATGAAACAAACTTACATAGTGGACTCGTCTTGCCAGCAGGTTCGCTGACCAGCTAAAAATAGATACTCTGGCTCGGCCAGTGTGAAGCGTATAGTAGATGCACGTATGAGATGACCTCAGTCGTATGTCGGACATGACGCTTATATCCATAAAATTATGCGAGTTAATTCCAACTCACGGGACCATCAGGACCCAGGCACGACTTACACCGTCATCACAAATACAACTGCCTTGTAGGAACTGTAAAACTTAAGGTTGGTCCCTCAATGAAGCTGGTGTTTTTTCCCAATTCCAGACCCTCCTTACCCGCCTCAACACATCGCCTCTCTCGTTGCGGCTGAACTCCTTGATCTCCTGCTCTCGCTGGACGGCAGTCGTCACTCCAATCGGCCCTGTCTCGGTCTGAACACGGCGCGTTGCATATGATGATTCAAACTGGATATCTGGGGTATTGGGCCTGGCCTGTCTGCCAGGTTCTTCCAGGTCAGGGCAATGGGAATCCATCTGCATCTGCGCAGTTGTCTCTCCAGGCGCCTCGGTACTCTCATTGTTGGTTGCCACATTCGGTAGAAAAGAACCCTGTGGGCTGTCAAGCTCAGGAACAGGCGCTGTTCCAACATCTGATAAGTCGGCCTCCGTGGGCCCTGCAGAAACCACCCTGGTAAAGCTGTCCATCTTGCTCGTTACAATTCGGGCCACAGGTACGGCTTTAGACTCCCACACTGGTTTCATTACAGGCACTGTCGGCTCGCCCTCTCTACGACTAGGTGGATAATCTACGCCTTCCGGCCACTCATGTGCTCGTCGGATGTGATCCCGCAGGTGGCATCTGTGGCGGACATGGCGAGAGGAAAATGGGCAGAACTCCTTTGCCGCATCTCGTATAGAGTAGCGATGCCTTTTACTGTCGGACTTCGGTTTATATGAAAGTAATAAAATCGGATCAAACGAAAGGTAATAATGTGGAATAATGAATACGACTATATGCATAAATTACTTAAAAGTAATATCTTTAAAGCTCGATCCTTTTCACTTACCAATCGGTATATTGATGATCTACGTTAAATAATTTCCATATTGCTGAAGCGGTGAAGGAAATCCATTCGCCTTCACTGGATTTAAAAGAGACAACATATATTCCTGATTGTACATCTTATTTGGATCTATATCTGTACAAAGACGGACAAGGTCTCCTTTCACGCCGCCTTTACGACAAAAGGGATAATTTCAATTTTGATATTGTAAATTATCCTTATTTGGATAGCAATATACCAAAGGGTCCTGCATATGGCGTATACATATCTCGCCTTGTAGCATTTGTCAGATCTTGCGTTAATTGTGATGACTTTAATCTGCGTCACAAGTTGCTAGTTCAAAAACTAGTTTGTCAAGGATACTCCATCAAACGCCTTCATCCTAAGTTTCTCAAATTTTATAATGAGTATAACACTCTCGTTGGCAGGTATGGACAGAGTGTTGAGAATCTCTGGCGATCTGCATTGTGGTCAACAACATAGACGGCGACATTATCCGTATATATATATATCTATCACGTACATGGTATTTAAGAACATAGATGGAGCTGGTTGCCCAGTGTAACCGTCTACCTTGTATGTCATGTGTAACATCATAGATGGCGCCTCTTGTAGCATGAGATCTTTACATATTAACGGAATAGACGTAATCGTCCGTTACTTTTGAATCATAATCTGATCGGTTAGGGTCTGTAACCCTCGTCATTTTCGAACTGTATCTTATACCGCTTAACCTGGGGCTTATCGGCCGTAAAGGTAGCCATGCTCATTACATCAGCATGACGCCTTTATGAACAGTTGCAATCAAAGCGCGACTGAGATACTTGTTTAGCTGTAAATTGACATGAATCTCATTCACTTTGATATGTGAATTTGGACTTTAATATGGCATTCATGCCTGGAATATTCATTGTCTGCCCCACATCATTGAAAACTGATGACCGCTTCTCTCTTGTGTGTTACCGGCTTTATTTCTTATTTATATAATTTCTTACATACCTATGTCTTTGGGAGCTAGTGTTAAACTTTGTTTTGGGAATGGATCTTGCGATTATCGACTTGGAACGCCTTTTATGGACTACAAATGGTATATGAGTGTCGGACATCACACTTATATAACAATTAAAACAATACGTAAAGAATGGTTAATGAGCAGCAATGAATCTGTTTCATGAGAAGTTCGTCTTCTAGTAGACGACACTGACAGTATCTGTCGTCTTCTATACATAGTCCTCGAAACACCTGGGCTTGCGAACTATTCGACTTCAGGTACGTTTAGATATGCGTTCATCAGAGAGTTCGCTGCCACTGCCAGAATGACGGCTGCGGCCTTGACCAGCCTTGGGAGTCGCCTGTACCAGCGGGAAATGACACGGCTGCTCGGAGGAAGATTTGTCACTGGTTACATCACGTTAATAGCAGGGCTTCAGTCTGTCTAGATGAACTATTTGCTAACACCTATTCGCATCTTCGATACAGTAAGTGACGTTCGTCACGGCTTTTTTTACAGTGAAGGGGCCCGTCCAACGGTCTTGGAACCTGCTGTGTTGGCACTTCGGTGTCACCGACGTGTGTAGGAATACATGCAATCCCACAAGGAACAGGCGTGGATTGGCTTGCACGTTATGCGTTCGCTTATTCCGTTCTAACTCACGTCCAGTGGCTTCCTTGGTATCTTGGTGAATGGAAGCTAGGTTATCACAAAGCAAGCCAACCCACTTAACAGGATCAGCTGTTTGATGCGACGGGGTCACAAGAATCAGATGTGGCGGCAAAGTCACTTCCCGGCCAAGCATCATTTTGTTCAGTGAGTAGCCGGTTGATTCGTGAGCCGTTGCACGGTACGCCATCGGAACCAGTGGAAGGTGTAGATCCCAGTCAGTAGGGTTTCTGGCTATGCTCGCGTTGAGCATTTGCACGAGTATACGGTTAAATCTTTTGATAAGGCCATTAGACTGAGGATGGTATGCCCTTGTTCTTGTCTTTTTCATGCTGAGGGCGCGGCACATCCCTTGAAACAGTTCACTCTCGAACTGGCGCCCTTGGTCCGAGTGGATCAGTAATGGCACTCTAAATCGGGGCACATACTGCTCAACCACCGCTTGTGCCACAGGTTCTTCTCCTGGTTGGGGAGGGCCACAGCTTCCATCCATCGTGTGAAGTAGTCTCCGATCACGATCACGAGCTGCTATCACGGGTCGTGACAGGTAACGGCCCCAACAGATTTGTAGCAATGCGCTCACCTGGACATCCAGCCATCAGGCCCCGGTGTCTGCCGTGTGACCTTTCGCCACCAGCCTTCCGTCGGCTACAGGTATCGCAACTGCGGCACTTCTGTATGACGTCTTCGGTTAGGCCCGGCCACTATACGTTTGACGTATTTTACTTATCGTCTTTTTGACACCAAGATGTCCACCTGTCGAGCTGTTATGGCACTCACGGAGGATTTCTTCTTCAATGCCAATGGTACTACGAGTAGTCGATGTAACACACTGCCAGAAACATCAACCCAGCTACGTAAAAGTAGTGACTCGTGGATTTCTGAATTCTGGAAAGCGACCCACGAAGATTTCGCAGTTCGGAATTTGGAGCAGACCTCATCCCATTCAGGTTTTATTCCATCAGCTACCCAAACCATCACAACGGATAGGTCTGGATCATCTTTCTGCGCCTGTGTGAACTCCATCTTAGCTGACTGGACACCAATCAAACGTACATGAGTCGCCATGCAGGTTCACTGAGAACGTCGGCATTGTTATGCTTGCGTCAAAGTTATACGCAGAAAGGGTTTGGATCCATCGTGCCAGCTGCCCTTCTGGTTCTCGAAACTGTATCAGCCAACGTAGCGAGGCATGGTCCGTTCTCAACAGGAACTTTCTTCCGTACAAGTAAATTCATGGGTACTTTGCAGGGTAAACGACCGCCAGTAACTCACGACGAGTAACACAATACGTTCTTTCCGTCTTTGATAGGGATCGACTCTCATAGGCAATTCTCCATCCTCGAACCCCTGTGCCAAAACTGCACCCATGCCAATTCAACTGGCATCAGTGTCCTATATAAACGTGCGTCGGTGATCAGACATGGCCAGAACAGGAGCAGTTGTTAACTTTCGCTTCAAGATTTGAAACGCTTCTTCTGCGACTTCATCCCATATGAATGTCTTCCCCTTCTGGGTTAGTGTGTGGAGTGGGGCTGCGATCTCAGCATTTTTTCAATCTGTCGATCAGTTTCGTCCCGAGCATGGATTGGAGGTCGTCTAGGGGGAATACGTAAAGGTGGTGAGTTCCCAGTTTTGATGTGGTGCTGCACCAGTGTCGTGTGACCCAGGTCATCATCGTCTTTGGCAAAGAGTTAATGATGCCGCGTCAGGAGCGCCTCAACCTGGCCACATTGCTGTGGCGTTAACTCACTTCTAGTCTTAGCTACCAGACTCCTCAGATGTTTTGGACAGGCAGTTCCGTTCTTCTTGACATGCCTGACTTCTTTTATATTTGTAATTCCTTCTTCAGGATCGATCGTCGATAGCACGCCACAAATGGTTCCCGCATGCACCACAGCCGGTTCCCTTGAAGGATTAAAGTGGTGCAAAACAACATCTCCGCTGGATGTAACCCTGGATATGCATCGGGCAAGGCAAGTCCCCGTGCTTTCACTGAACGCTGGCTCCGCTTCCACTATGCCGGCCTCTCCTCCGATAGCATGGCGAACCTTTGCATTTGTCACAACCTCAGTTCCCTCTTAAATGGTAAAGGTGTTGGTGGAAATTTGCCAGGAAGTCATACCCCAAAATGACATCCAAGGAAAGTTCAGCCACGACCATTCTTTGTTTGATCGCCTGCCCATAAATCGTTAACTTGAAGTCCCCAATGCCTATTAAAGACAAACTCGAGCCATCTGCTATGGTAATGGACCTAACCTCATTGTCCTTCAGAACTGGCTTCGCATTTTCTGGTAGACTCACGTAAACTTTCTTATTCAACAACGACACCGAGGCCCCGGTGTCCAGGCAACAATCCATCCGTATTGGCCTACATCTAAGGTACAGTTCAGGTTCGGAAGGTCGCGCTCCCGGTAACGGTTGTGGTTTGGAACTTGATGTCGCAACCCCTCTCTCCCGAGGACAATCTCGTCTGAAGTGTACCCGGTAACCACAGGTCTAGCAGCAAGTCTTTTGCCTGAGCTGTGACTTGTAGAGATCCGTCTGATTCGGTGGCGCAAACCTCTTCTCCAGAGCCTGTAGAAGACAGGTAGCTAATCGTTCCAGGTTCGGACCTTTGATTTCCAAGAACCTGTTGGACTGTGCCTCTGAGGGAGACCGCTAGGTATTGTCCCTTATGCTGAGCATTCCTACCATTTAAAGCTGCACAGTGTTCGAAGTAGACCATGTACTCTCTCCACCCGGTGGTACCACCGTACGTAGCTGGTGTCACATACGGCCTCTGGAAAGGCCGCGTCGCGGCCATGGAACTGGACCTCAGTCCCCGGTCTGACCGCATAACTTCGGTCCCCCTGCGCCCCCCTACTGAGTAGTCGAGTAGTTGGAGCGGCCTGTTCACACCTCCTTGGTCGGACCCAATATAAGTTGTCATTTGCAGCTGAAGGTTTTTAGTTGCCTCAGCGAGGGCCGACACGACTCCCACTAGCTCGGCCACGGTATCATCTCCGGCCGGGCCGCAGTCTGGTCACCAATCGGCCCGGCCGCGGTCTGCTCTCAGGTCATAGTGATCTTCGTCCGGCCATCTACCCCTGTCCACCTCCGCCAAGCATTGCTGCTCGAAGTGATCAGGACCACAGTGTTGTGATATGCTGCATCCCGGTTGTCTCTGGACTCCTTGGGCGAGGACCAACGCTATTGTCGTCCACAGAACCACAGCAGTCAACTGTAATCGATGACCATGGTCGGGAATCCACTTGTTCCATATTTCCTTCCATCAGGTTTCTCTCCTCCAAGTCAGCACGGCCAGCCATCCCACCGCAGCCACCAGAAAGTCTCCGGCCGTCTTCCAGAGAAAATGCTGCCTCAGCGCCACCGCCAATTTCCACAAGATTGACAGGCCGCTATCTCCAAGCCCTTCACCAGCCCAGACTTCCCCGACTTGCGGTTCAGTCCATGGCTGTAAGCGGCCTTCTCGTCAAGTTCTACGGTACATGCGGCCTCGATCGGCCGCAACGGTTATCCGTGCCACAAGGAAACAGTCAAAATAGCAGCCACGCCCCCGGTGCTATGTTCACGGCCATCGACGTGCTTTTCACACATACGAAGTGGTATGACGCAAACGTCCTACCGGCCCCATGCCTTGGGATGGCCGCTCAGTTGACTGCTGTATATTATCACAGCCCTATCTTGTTCCATGAGCTTACCTTGAACACCTCTGTACTTTCCGTGCATGCTTCAATACAGTACTGTTGACCACCAAATGTCTCTGTCCATACTCATAGTCGTCTCAGTTATCGGTTCTATATAGGTGCCCCGGTGTGTCATCCCTAGTAAATCCTGGCAAGCATGAAACTGGTGGAATCTGAATAAATTCGAACTCCAACCTCCATCTTTGAATGCATATAGAGTTAATGGGGACAGTGAATGTGGAAGAACTACCAAAAACTTCGTTGGGTGGGCCAGAGGGGGATGAAGTGGAGAGATGAAGGACATTACAATTCTTCTTACTGCAAACATTATAAATTTACATCTGGGGCTAATGATCTGACTGACAAAATGTCTGTCGAGCTTTCATATAACATCATGCAAGAGTTAGACTATATAAGTCAGGTTTACCAGGTTGTCATATTATACGATCATGTATGTGTTAGTGGGACAAATGATGTCCTGGATGTAGACAGGGCACGTAGAAAAATTAACGGGAAAGTGGGTGAAAAGTGCAGGCACTTAAAAGGAAGTGTAACATCACATTACCTGATCACCCCAAGCTACCAGGGCTGATTAGGGATGAGGGGATACACCTCTCTGATACTGGCAATGATATTTTCAATGTGGTTTTAAGCACAGCATTAGATACGTTATAAATTTAATCTCATTTTTGTGGCCGCAGCACATGAGCAAGGTGGGCTGAGCAACAAAATATTGTATGCTACAGGCTACCGTATAATTACCGCAGACCCCTATATAACATATCATGCCAAATAACAATTTTTAAAAATCGATATGAAATTATCGAGCATCAACATTATGAAATGAAAGTATGTCAACATTTAACATAAAATATTTCAATCCACGGTCTCTCATAATGTATTAATAAAGCTACAGTTCATCAAGAATGATTTCAACACATTGTATTTCAATGTGAATTTGATATACTTGTCGGGTATTGAGGCTTGCCTGGGCCTGTTTATATTTTTCATTCAATTGCATTGCGAGGACTAGCTCTGTAGGGCTTTATTGGAATTGATAGCTGAGACGACTTTGACTGCTGAAGAGCAAATTATTTGACCCATATCAGTAGCATATTAAAGCCAGCAACGGGAAGTACAGGGGTCTTCAAGGTAAGCTTAAAAGAAAAAAAAAGCCAAGCGAAGACAAGAACCCGAGGTATATATATTACATCTAATGGTCGGCGTAGTGAATAAAGCAACGTTTTGGTCCATCGCTGCAATGGAATGTGTTGTACAGAATGTAGAGAATGTAACCGATTGTCATTGACAACAGCCTCTCACGTGTAAGCATAGCCCTGGGATCGTTCGGGTGTGGAAGTTGGGGACATCGTACCATCGATCCTCATCACAGCCCGAAAACGCAACACTTTTATGTTGCCCGGACTACCTTCATTTGCATTTGCAGAAACACGCTATTTTATAACAAATTTTTAATTGTCTCACTATCAAACTGAAAGAAGAAAGATCCGTGCCAGGTTAAATTTACGCTCATATAGTCGAGACGCTTGACCCGATTGACATATTGGGTCAAGTACACTTGCTGTAACTTGCTGATTGGCTGTTGGCAAATCTCTCTTTAAATCATGAAGCCTCTTTGTCGCAAACAGGTCAGCTATGTATGGATGAAGGCAGTAACCTACACGTACTTTATGTCAGTTAGTTGAGTAAACCCTAACGAAAACATGCCATTCTGTAAGCATGTTAGACCCTGTAACCCTTATTATCTTCTTTTTTCACGAGGAAAGTCAACATTTGTTGAAGAAAATTGTTTACAACCTCTCACATATCGCAAACGAACTGTTAGGCCTTGAAAAAAAGTTAAAAGAATAGAATTTTTAGATAAACTGACAGGAGGATGTATTTCACCTGTTTCCTGTGACCATTTGCCAATTACCACACTGTCGTTGCTGCTTTGTTTCAATCTCTGTGCTGTAAGTCTTTTATAGCTAAGTGTACGGTGAAGGCCTTACAGCAACTTGCGGGTGTTCGAGGGTTCCCCCGGGCTCTGTCCGGCTCCCTCCCATCATAATGCTGGTCGCCGTCGAATAAGTGAAATATTTTTTGAGTACGGTATAAAACACTAATCAAATAAACAAATAAAAATAGAATAAATCATTCGTGTACGTGCACCCCCGCAGAGAGCAATTTATTAAACGTAATGAATAACAACATGTGGGCTTTTGCTTCCGATAGTAAACAAGAACATGAGAGCTTTTGCTTATGGGTCATATCTTTTGCAAAATGGACGATTCATGGTCACAATTAACCCAGTCTAAGAGTGGAAAAAGTCGCATGAAGTTCAATGAAGATAAAATGAAGGTAAATAAACCGCTCCTTTCGATAAACGATGTTGATAACTTAAGTCAAACAAAAAATGACCGACGATAATCACGAACAAGGAGAAAAAATTGACGCCAAATTAGGCATGAAAAGATTGGACAAATATATTGTCCGATGTAAAAGCTAAAGTTTAAATATACGAATCTATGCGTCGAAACATATACTAGTAATTAGTATGCCAAAGGTCAGCCAAAATGGGAGTCTCCATGGCAGAGGTGAGTAGCATGCCAGCCCTACGCGGTGATCTGGAGCAAATGCAGTTTCTGTGAGTTGGAGTCCAGCTCATGCTGGCTTCCCATGGCCGAACATAGCCAGGTCGTGAATACCTGAAACCCGTATCTGTACTCAGGATGCGCCCATGGCCGATTTTCGTTTTGATGACAACATTCCTCAAATTGCATATATGAAGGAAGCTAAAGCTGATTAGATGGACGACGGTGCTGTTGACTACAGTGCGATAATCAGGCTGTGGTCACTGTTCTAAATATGGCATCCTTAAGTCTCCACGGGTGATGAAGTGAGTTTGCTTTAGTACACTGCAGTGTATGACTCATAATATAATGTTGAAGACTGTCAACAGTCTAGAGTGGAGAACAGTGTTGTTTCTTCTCTATCTCGTTTACAGTTAGCAAAGTTCCAGAGATTAGCACCTATGGCAGACAAGGAGGCAACCGATGTTCCAGCGGCAATTTGGCACATTTGTATGTAAAGACTGAGAAGTTGTTAATTGTCCACTGGCAGCGCGAACTTGAAAAGTTAATACTACTGGTATTCTTTCATTTAAATCTTTCGGAAATCGTCTGAATATCGCTCAGCAATGGTCAACCCCTGTTAGTCATGTCATTTTGTTTATTGTAGACCTGTCAGGATATGGGTCTGCACCCTCGTCTGCAGCTACTTACCTGACTGGTGTGGCAGATAAGTATAAATTATTGGGTTGGGCCGACCCAGCACTTTATTGTGAAAAAAATACTAGGTTTCAGGCGTACGTCAGGCCGCTGCGATACCCGTTCATGTTACTATGGATGTTTTAATGAAATTAATTAGGGGTCTTCCTCACTTATATACATCTGTTTACTAAACTATTTTGTTCAGAGCAGTGTTCCTGCTCGCTTTTTTCGGTTTTATGCAGGTCAGTGAAACAGTCCTCGACAGTGATACAGATGATGCCCTCAGAGCATTGATGTTCACTGATGTTAGTTTCATCCAAAAAGATGTTGGTTGATGCTTGTTACTGCAACTGCGATTATCGGAGAGCGACCAATATGGAAGCCTGGTGCATGTCGGTGGAAGTGTGATTATCAAAGACCCGACCAGTATGGAAGCAAGGCTCAACTCGTTGAACAATAAAGATTTATGCCCTGTCTTTGCTGTGAACGAATACTTTCAAGACCCGTTACTCGGTCACTTCATGTTCTCATCTTTTTTGTCACTATGATAACAGTTCTCTTACATGTTATCAGTTCTCTTCCTTATTGAAGAAAGCCCTAAGCTTTGTAAATATCCCATCTGACAAGTACTTATCACATTCCTTCCAAACTGGAGCGGCTACTACGACTGCACTCTGCGAACTGTCTGAAAGTCAGGTAAAATTATTGGGCTGGTGGAAATCTAAGGTTGTACAGTCGTACATAAGAATGTTAGAAGAATAATTTACTCGGTGGTGTCTTTCATAGAATAATTGTGTACATAATGTATTTGGGTTTCCTTAGTGACCTGACTAGTATTGGTATGTTTCAGGTCATAAACGCAAGGTGACCATATATGGTTCGTGGTTCATGTACTGGGCTTTGTAGGGCTGTGATGTACGTATATTATCACAGCCCTGCCTTTATCGATAAGCTTACCTTGAACACCTCTGTACTTTCTGGCAATGCTTCAATACACTACCGTTGACCGCCAAATTTCTCTGTCTATTCTCATAGTCGCCATAGTTATTGGATGCCCCGGTGTGTCATCCCTAGTAAATCCTGACAAGCATGAAACTGGTGGAAACTGAATAAATTCGAACTCCAACCGCCATGTTTGAATGCATACAGAGCTAAGTGGGACAGAGCAAGCGGCAGAGTTACCACAATCTTCACTGTGTGGGTCAACGGGGCATGACGTGAAGTGCATACATTTGATCTCATGTGAGCATGCTGGGACAACAATTTACACGTTGTTAAGATGGTATTAAATTTCCCAGCAATGCGGGTAAAACTAGTTAAGATGATACCATAGGCCTCGTTCTATTGCGAGTTATACCAGGTGTATAGCTGGACGGGTAGTACGTTGTATGGTGTCTCACACTATGCCAAGTTGGGTAAAAATGTGATAAAATCGTACATGTATCACTAGTAATGCTGACTGTACTTGTTCCACACTGAGTTGTCCCGGGTGGAGTTAGTCAGAAAATACATGGTTACCAGTGGCCTTTCCGTGCATGATGTCGGTCATGTGGTGGTTTTTGTGGGTGTGCTGATTTACCCTCACTAATTCTGTTTGTTACAGAATACAACATGCAGACTTTGGTTACCTCACTTCATGCCATATACCTTTACATATGTATACACTCCAAGACCACTTTAGGTCCACATCTTTAGTGTTTGTTCAGTGGAATTTTAGCTGCCGTTTAATTTTTTTGTGACCCAGTATCAAGATAATGGCTTAATAGGCATGCTTGCGTATGACAGTGTCCTATGTAAAGGCAAACGAATGGAATTTTTGGCAGAAAATGTTTATCTCAGACATTGCCAAATTGGAACTTAGTAGAAGTGCAAAAACATCCACATTTCTCATGAGTACTGTTTAGGCCCTCTCCTAAATTCAAAATGTATACCGCTTTGACCAGCAAGGATTTGGTGGCTGGGTGGCCCTTGGGCTCCGCAGGAAACAGAGGAGCTCCTTACATGGGCTCGAAGTCTTTTGCGCCTCTTTTAGAAAATAAGCATGACCGAATCCATGCGTCGAAACAGACATTATTGTACCAGCCGTCAACCAATAAGGACGCTCCCGCTTTATAATCGCAAGGCCAAGTCCCAATAGCGACGTATAGCACAGGCCACCAGAGCACTAAGAAAGACAATAAAGTACGAAAATAAGACAGAATCATGCAAAGAGAAGCAGTCAACACCTTTCAATGATGTTTTGAATTATACTAGGTATGTTCTAGGCCAGTGAGTGAAATCAGTATTCAAATTGTCATCTTAGAATAACAGTTGTCGATAAGAAAATATGTTATCTCATTTAGGCTTTGATTGCAGCTGTTCATAAATCCAGCGTCCTATGGATAATACAACAGCAGTGGCCTCAATAAACAACATGGGCACAAGTCATTCCCTTCAGTATAGCATGAAATTGTTCTTGTGTGGTAAATGTAATGACAACACAGCCTTTTGAGTAATTCTAGACCAGTCACTTATAATATATTGCAAATAACATCAATGCATTTTTCTACCTAATTCTGTTCATGCCGTAATGGTAGAGGGCGTAAAATTTGGGACTATTCAAACATTTACATGAACAGTTGGAATAAAACGCTAAATGAGGTTAAGTGACAAGAGGCTGCATTTCACCGGTTACGTGTGACCATTTGTAGCTCTCGCCGCTGCTATGTTCTTTCTATGCTGTACATCTTAGTCATGTCAGCTATAGTGCAAGCAAAGCTAGGCCAGCTTTGTCATCAGTTTTTAAGGAACCAACTGATGCTGTATAAGTAGACTGCTGAAATGCATATTTGAAAAAAAAAATCACTTTTGCCCGATATAGCTAATGTGTTCAACTATCTACATTTATCGTATTCTTAAAACAACCTAAGGCTTTAAGAACTTACTTCAAGAGCAACACTCTTGCATTTACTAACGACAAAGCTTTCAGTTATTAAACATTGATAACATATGGTCGTCTGAAAGAAAACAGTTTTTCATTTTATGGCTGTGCTAAAGGCAAGCAAAATAGTTTTTCATTTTATGGCTGTGCTAAAGGCAAGCAAACCTGGTAAGAACATGAAAACCAGCTATTGCGGTGTTACTGCGGTGTATTGTTACCTTTTTTAAAGAGAATACGTTGAAACGACTAAGGTCTTCAGAGGTTATCATTCACAATTCCTTTTAAGTTACCCAAAAGCTCACAAACCTGTCTCAAGAGAGATGACTTCAGGTTGGTCAAATCTGTGTTGCTTGAAATAACGCAGAGATATTTCAATGAATTCAACACCGTTATAGAATGTTATACGGGAAATTTTCTGGAGTATAACGTAATAGAACTGTCAAATAGCATTGTAAAGTTTTATATTGTAAGAAACATGAATCAAGACAGGAATACAATATATGACTGCATACAGGCAACTCAATTGTGAAATAACTGAATAAAAGCCAAACAGAATAGCGTGATGTTTTAATGGGTTTAACAGTCTTGGAGAATGGCTTTTACACTTGCTTCAAAGTCACAAGGGACCGGAGAAGGCGGATTAACAATGTGAGGCCATGTAGCAATGGTCACACGTACCTCCACTGTCTTTCTCACTTTTGCTTTAGAACAACATAATTTCTACACAATGCAAAAGGCTTCAGGATCAAAGAAAAGAAAAGAAAACAGGAATGCCAAAAATAAGCTATAGATATTTTACTTTACCATCCATAAGCAAGTTTCAGAAAATTATGATTTTGACCATTGCAATCATGGATATCAGACAACTCTCTTCACATGGCTTTATAGCCAGACACCTTCCATGCCTTGTCTGCAAGTTACAAGTGAGAGTGAGAAGTAATGCTGTTCTCCTGTAAGAGGAGTGCGATAGAGAGCAACACGGTGTAAAATGCGCGACAGCTAATTTACAGGTTGTTATCTGTGTATGCGTCATTTTCTTATTGATTTCATTGTACATGTGTTAAGTGAATATTTGTCCTTCATATATAAACTATATAATCATTATACATTCTTCTTTTTACTCGTCTAAATCTATACTGATTAAATGTCTTTTTTGTAAATATAACCTTGCAAGAGTATCGTATTTTGCGCAGACAGAGGGGAAATACAGTGGAAATGTAGCAGATGTTCCGAAACTTTAAATATCCAGGCAACCGTTCTCTCAAGTTTCTGAAGAAATTCCAGATCCAGAGTCAGAATTGTGTGCATCAGTGTTAAAAGCGCCAGGTATGGTCTCCTCCAGTGAGTCAAAAAAGTACGACATATCTTTGGAAATACAACAGGTCACATTTGAACAGCCAGAAAATCTCGCTGAAGAGTAAGTTTATTTCGTTTCATAAAATGCGAAAGATTTGTTTCACGCTCGGTTTTTACCTTCGGTTTTTCAGGTGTACGACTAGAACCCTGTTTGTTACTGCTCTGAATTATACTTTTTCTTTATTCAATGTTTTCAATAGCCTTGTCGATGCGATCTCATAACCACTTAATGATATCAATACGGAGCAATAGATCGCCTACACCACTTAATGGCGGATGGATCACAGCAGGGGGAAGAAAAACTAGTCGACACGTACTTTTCTTACGCAAGTATTTTGCAGCTTACATATAACAGAGATATGGTATCTGAAGTATCAACCATAAATTAATGTAATTCTGTTTCACCAAGAACTTTTACTAAAGTTTGTGTTAATTTTGAAAAATTTTTTAAGTATGCATCTTGATATTGTTTCACAATTCTCATACTATTCAGAAAACCTTTGCTAATAAATATCAACGTGTTTGTTGGGATTATCTTTTCCTGACAGTCTGCAGAGGTGTGATTAGAGTAAACTTCGCTGCCTTTTTCCCCGAATGCCGTTTCCAAATCACTGAGGAGCGATGAGCTTCGGTGTGCTTCTCACACGTGAGAATTAACCCCTGTCGTGTTTTGAAGCGATAAAGGACTACTTTTATTGCCTACCACTTTTCACAACCCAATCTGAACTAAATTTGGTACACACAGTATTACATTTCTTCCAAAAACAAACCGTTGTTCTCGACGGTAGGCTACCTAGGAAATATTATTACACAAATAAACTTCTGAGATAACTTTGGACAACTGTTGAGTGACTGTATCGTGGTAAGCGGGAGATTTTAAATCTGCATAGTATATAATTGTATTCAAAGAATTCTTTTTCATGTAAGAGTGACTGTATGTCATGTTTACAGTGGATAAGGCAACTAGTGGTTTCGGGAAATGGACCCAGTTACATATGGTTTGTTTTCCCTTTTTCCCGAACCCAATGGAAATCTGCCCCTATTAAACTTGGTTTGTTACTCTGCCCGTAAGTATGATTTGGCTTATATTTTGGATGCCGGTCCAATGTCGATAAATTTAATGTTTAATGTACATGCATTTGCCCTGATATGGCTGAAATCTCGCCGAAGTGACCTCGTCTGTTGCGATAAAGGGGGGGATAACTCCCACCAGTCTGGCTTGGCTGCATAAACATCTTGTTTTGTTTCTTCTTCTGCTCATGGGTAAGTTAAGCGAAGCGTGATGACCCCGGAGCCTCTCACCAATGTGATCGCTGTGAGTTCAAGTCCAGCTCATGCTGGCTTCCTGTACGGCCGTATTGGGAAGGTCTGTCAGTAACCTGCAGATGGTTGTGGGTTTCTCCCGGGCTGTTCCCGGTTTCCTCCCACCATAATGCTGGCTGCCGTCGTATTCTTGGGTATGGCGTAAAACACCAATCAAAAATATAAAAAAATTAACTGCTTGATGGCGACAAAGCATCAAAAGATTTGACATCCTATCCTTATGAACATGGACCTTTTGTCGTTTAACATGGGCCATGCAATGAACGAAAAGCCTGCATGTAAGGTAACACCAAAAACTATTTATGGCGAAATGACACTTATTGTGACCTGCTGCTTGAAGCATTCGCTTCTTTGTATATGACGTCTTGACGTGTTTCCATAATTCAAACATAAGACTTACAGCACAGAGAGTAAAACCAGAGTAGCTACAGTGTGATACTAAGTAAAAGGTCACACGTAACTCGTGAAATACAGCCTCCTGTCAATTTACCTCAGGGTTCTATTCTAACTGTGCACGTAAATGCTCAAATACGTGTAGTAGCAAAAAAACACGCCCCTAGTGGGCTTCGGAAGAATTTTTTTTATTTACTTATTTATTTATTTATTTGATTGGTGTTTTACGCCGTACTCCAGAATATTTCACTTATATGACGGCGATCAGCATTATTGTGGGAGGAAACCGGGCACAGCCCGGAAGAAACCCACGAGCATCCGCAAATTGCTAACAGACCTTCCCACTTTCGTTCACGGAAGAATTAAGTAAAAAACGCAATGATGTTGGGTGCGATTCATTAAGTGTCACTGGTCTAGAATTACTCGGTCACATGTACCGCTCAGCTTCCACTCTAATACAAGTAGGCCTTCTCTCAAAAATAATCTGTATTCTGTTATTGTAGAAGATTCTATTAATTCAACATATGAACTGAATAAGACTAGCAGGATTTTGTGTTGAATACTACGCCCTATGGCAGAATACATTACAGCATTACTCACACAGTAGACCCTCTGTTAAAATTAACATTTTTTTAGAGCATACATGATAACAATAACAATATTTTTCCACTCTCTGTACTACTATTCCTCACACTGATTTAACAGACGGAATTTCATTACTAATTGTTTCAGTGTTTAATCAAAGGTGTTTCGCTGTTTAGTCAAAGGTAGCAGAACCTTCTCCAGATCCGCTACATACAAGGATTACTGTTCATAGTATGTTTCGATGTTCATAGAGTTGCTTGAATTTCTCATTAATAACATATATGTGAAATTCGGGGAAACGTCATATATCAACAGTGCATAGTATTCCGATGGGCACAAAATGTACCCCTCTTTTGGCAGAGCTATACCTGTTCTCATATGAACACGACTATACGCAGAAACTATTAGTGAGTAATCCTCACTAGGCCCGACCTTTCTAATTACTAAACGGTATATTGTTGATCTTCTCAGTTAAACGATATAGATATCTCAGTTCCCAGTCACTCTGTACAACACAAGAGAAAACACGTTTCAGTGATATCCCTGTCAGAATCAGTATTGGTAGCGTGAAACAATCAATGTCAATCTATGGTACAATATCTGTATACTGCTGGAAACGTCTGTTACTGTGGATTCGTTTGAAGGTCAGCTCCGATGAGTCCATGTCATTTAGTGCCATATGAGAAAAATCAGTTATTAGCTCTGAACTTTGAATAAACAAGAAAAGTCAGAATTCAAAGTTGAACAAACAACATCAACAGTTTATTACAATAATTTAATAGTAGTATATGTTCAGAGATGGATAGGTATGGGTACATGTATACAGGTAAATGACATCTGTATGACAAAAAATCATGTACTTGAATTGGTGCAGGTAACTGTATAATAAATGTCACAGTTAGATGCTTAATCATGGTTCTGGTTTGATAACGGTACGTCCTACTGTACTTAAATAGACAATATGTCAGCCATATGTAGGGGGAAAATCAGCAAATAATAACTAATAGGATGACTGGTTCCAAAATCTGGGACTCGGGGTATCACTATGCCGAAACTTAGAATCACAGTGCCACTGTCGCTCAGGAGCACTTGTATGTCTAGACAACTTCTCTCAGGAGAACTGTTCCTGTAGAATCTTTTGAATTATAAACTTTGAGTCCAGAAAATCCCAGTTGTAATTTATTGAGATAAGCTGCCTCAGTGACAGTTGGGAATATCAGTTGCACAGCGTGGGAAAGTCAGTCCCACAGCCTAGGAACATTTGTGTCATAATTTGGCACTACCAGTCTTGCCCCCACTGAAACTCTCCAATATATTTAACACTAAAGGATGTCGTCAATTGGACCAAATCGTAAAACGGCAGTTGGCCATGAACTACGATCGCGTGTAGCAAAACAACAACAACAAAATTGAATTGTTGTCGTAAACTTGACAAAAATGGACGCTTAATGCCGAAACCATGGCATAGTCAGTAAGTACCAATGTTCTTTACACTGGAAAAGTACTGTACATAGTTTGTTTCAGCATGAATCTATCCAAAAGTGACGGAAAGTCTTCTCCCATTTATCACACCAAACTAACAGTCTTTGCATGATTCCTTTCTATTTGCGTACTTTATACTTTATGACTCCTCGTATAAATTAGCAGAAACTCCAATCTTGGATAGATGACGGTTTGCTCAGCAGTGAAGTAAAAGTTTTTTGAATATAATTTGCCCATTAGGATAGCCAGAAATAAAATATGATCTGGAATTGAAGCCTATCAGTTGACTTTATTATTTTATCACACAGCCCGCTTTGTCCAATCTGGTTCAGATCAATACTATATATCGCACTTCAGCACTTCAGTGTCTGCTTGGGTCGAAATTGAACATCAGAAGATACAGAGCAGTCATATGTACAGGAGTAAACTTTCACACTGCTCATTGGTGAATATGCTATCACAATTTACAACAGAAATCAATACATTTCACTTTGATAAAATCTCTTTTTATGCCGCCGTTTAATATCCAGTGTTAGTGGAGAAAAGAGGGTATAGATCGAATTCCTGTAAATCCGTACTCATGGAGATCTTACCTCGTATATTGTACCGTCGAGGAGAAAGCCAATGTAGCGAGTGGCTACATATATATAAATGCTGAAATATTTATTATTCATAAATAAGTTGTATTGCACATACAACATGCATTAACAGTCAAATTCTATACCCTATATGCATTTAACAGCATAGGATATTCTTGAGTATGGGATAAAACACCAGTTCAAAGAAAAGAAATGAAAAGAAATTTTAAAAAATTGACATCAAATGTTACTGTCATCCACAATGACCTACCATTTTTGCTCCACACATCTCCAACTGGTTGTTATTACTGTACTACTCATCGCCTCTGCTTTTGATATCACCTTCGCATTCAACATTTTCACTATCACCATATCACCTTTGGCTAGTCAACCTGCATACACATGAACAAGAGAAAAAACCCTAACTGGGGTAAAGTGACAAGTGGCCGAATTTCACCTGTAATACGTGTGATCATTTGCCACCTATCACAATATCGTCACTGTTCTGGTTTTACTCTCTGTGTTGTAGCCTTTGACATTATATTCTTGCATAAACCGAGATTCTGCTCGTGGACTAAGCATTCTTGGCGCCTGGTACCTTTGCATCGTTTTATTGTGACTGTATATTAAATGTGAGAAATACAGCATTTTGAATAATTCCAGACCTGTGACGTTCAATACTATCATCAATGCATTTTCCCCTAATTCTGCTTAACCCATAGTGCTGGAAGTGTGTACTTTGTTACATTTTAAGTATATACATGAATAGTTAGAGTAATACACTGAGATAAATCGACAGGTGGCCGGATTTCACCGGTAATACACGTACGCTTGACCATTTACCAACTATTACACTGTCATATTTTACCATACAGTTTCTTAAATTTACTCACCATCTGCTTGTCAGTCTTCATTACTCACAATCTTCGCTGTTAACAAGACTTATGCTGGTCATTCTTTCAGACATCTCCTTGTCCTAAGCAATTAATTACCATTTTCACCATTCACGTCACCATTTTCTTGTCATTTCTGATCACTCACTTTCTTAACTTTACACATCATCATGGGCTCATCAATTTTTATTATGCTCTCCTTTTGCCGGTTACTTTTATTACCGAGTCTTTAACATTCATCATCACCACCTGCTCGTTGTTGCTTAAACACTCACTATCTTAACTTCTACCATCAGCTTTGTCTTCACTTTTCACTTTCTCATCTGGGACGCTTCGGTGGTTAGTGCGTCCGCCTCGAAGTCGGGAGACCCGAGATCAAACCCAGGTCGGGTCCTACCAAGTTCTTTAAAAATGGTACCGTTGGTACTTGTTGCTGCCTCGCTTGACTGGGTGTCATGTGTGGTGTCTTCGGCATGACACTTCTGCGTCGGCAACACTTTGACGGCATGGACTCGCCCTGCCACAAGAAGGCACAGTGATTGAGCACACACACTTAATGATTTATCGTCGTCATATAACTGAAAAATTATTGAGCACGACGTAAAACCGTAAGCATACATAAATACATCATACATTTCATCATCTGTTTGGTATCCTTTGCTACTCTTGTTTATTCCATCATCATCTGGCCACTTGTACCACTTAGATCTTCACTCTTCACGTCATCATCTGCTGTCAGCAAGGCTGATACTTGCTAGAAGCTTCATTATCATCCTTACTTTACTGAAAACATGGGGCTTTAGTGGCCGAGGGGGTTAGCAAGCCAGCGCGGCACAATGACCCAGGAGTCTGTCACAAATGCGGTCGCTGTGAGTTCAAGTTGAGCTCATGTTGGCTTTCTCTCCAGCCGAAGGTGGGAAGATCTGCGGATGCGGGTAATTTTGGGTTTCCCCCGGGCTCCGCCCGGTTTCGTCCCACCATAATGCTGGTCGCCGTCGTATAAGTGAAATATTCTTGAGTATGACGTAAAACATCAATCAAATAAAATAAATAAATTTATTGAACATATACTAGTCTTCAGAAACCTACTCAAACGCAAATGCGTGTATGTTCGGGTCCGATTTATTCCTCGAAACAAGATAATATAACAGCAATAAGCAGTGCTATGAATAGTGATCGAGGTGCTTTTATTGAAACGAACAAGCAGTGGAAAGTTACAGCGCTATTAGGCCTATTAGGCCTCAGACTCCCATTAATTTTCCATAAGCGACAATGTTTACGTCTAGCGCTGTAGCTCAGTCCCAAACATTCCGTGGCCAATAAGCTTTGGTGCATACCTGGCCCAGCCTGGGAGAAACACGCCATAAAAATCTTGACATAGGTTGACCGTAAAAATCTGGGCCTTTCCATGCCGGCAGCTGGGAGGCGTGCCTAGCAACGCCAAGGGGACGTCACTCGCAGCCTCATCACTACCTCACACCTTGTGTCCTCTCACCAAGAATTTCAAACTTTCATCAATAAAGCTCATACTTCCTCAAAGTTTAGACAGTTTTCAGCATTTTAATACCAAGCATGCACCTGTACACCAAAAATGGACACCTGGGAGCAAAAAAAGACTATATACCCTAAAATTCACAGAACTACAATCGTAATGGGGGTCTGTGTCCTATCACACCAGCCAACTTTTTTCAAAATCAATAATTTTTGCACCACATAATTCCTGACACTTATGAACCTCACAGGCAAAATTAGGCCTTGATACATGCAGAAACTTTGGAGTTGGAGGAATTCAAGTTGGGGTACCCCCATCTTGGACATGTGTCTTTTTTTTTCAGGGTAAAAAAACCCTACTGAAAAACGGAAGTTGTAATTCGGGTCTGTGTCCTATTAAGCCGTGTCGGTATTTCATGAGTCTCGCGAGTTTACGCAGGTTTGGACGAGATAGGGTTGGGTGCTCTCGCGAACTAAGGCGGCTATTTGATTTTACGGCAGCTGCTAACGGCGCTGTAGATCCGACAGACGGAATCAGCACCCTATTAGCACTTCCGTTTCTCGGGAGGGATGTAACTCTCGGAAGGGATGTAATTCTTTGTATTGTAGGGAGTAAAGTCTTTTTTCGCTGCGAGTTTGCGAGTTGTGTTGCATGCTTGGTATCAGATTGATGGAAATTGCCTAAGCTTTGGTCAGGTATGAGCTTTAATGATGGAAGTCTGAAATTGTGGGCGAGACGACACAAGGAGACAGGTGGTGGTGAGGCTGTGAGAGACGTTCCCTTGGCATTACTAGGCACACCTCCAAACTGCTGTCTTAGAAAGGTACAGATTTTGCTGGTCAACCTATGTCAAGATTTTTATGGCTGCTTTCTCACAAGCTGGGCCAGGTGTCCAACAAAGCATATCAACAAAGACTGTTACAGCACTAAACGTTAACATTGTCGCTCATCGAAAATGAATAGGGGTCTGAGGTCAGACCTTATGAAATACATATACTGCCACTCAACTTTTCGCCCTATCAAAACCCGCCAAGACGAGGCAGGAGGGGAATATCATATTAACATCTGTTACATCTGGTACATTAAGGTGACTTAATCGGTTCGAAAAGAGATATGCGATAAGAAAGTGCAAATCTCAAAATAACAATACTATAAACCCTCAAGTTGAAAATATAGGACAAAGCTGAACAGTTACTGTCACATGTTTTTCCAAGCATATATTTTTGGCATATGTAAAACATATACTTTATAATGTGACCAGTTCTTTTTTGTAATGAGTGCACCTGTATTTATATGGTTTTTCTTTACGGTCATAGTCCAGAATCTTATACATACTGTATAAGTTATACTGACAACCTTTCCTATGTACAATTCTAACATACAGCCCGGTTTCCTCCCACCATAATTCTGACCTCAGTCGCATGAGTAAAGAAATGAGTAAGGCGTAAAATACTAATCAAGTATAAATAGATAAATATACATGTAGAAGCTATACTAGCTACAGGTTTTAGACAAAAAATTAAATCATTTTGGTTGATCACCATAACCAGTATTATTACCAATGCTAAGAGATATGATTGGATTTATTTATTTGATTGGTGTTTTGCCCCGTACTCAAGAATATTTCACTTATACGACGGTGGCCAGCATTGTGGTGGGAGAAAACCTGGCAGAGCCCGGGGAAACCCACGACCATCCTCAGGTTGCTGGAAGACCTTCCCACTTACGGCCGGACAGGAAGCCAGCATGAGCTGGACTTGAACTCACAGCGACCGCATTGGCGAGATAAGAGATATCAAATTTTTAAGTAAGAGGTTTTCAATGTTAACATGAACGTTAGAAAATGGGGATTTATAAATATCATATAAAAATGAAGCTGAATTCTTTTCATTTCCGACAAACGTTCCGTCATTGCCAGAAATGGTCAGTTTAAATGGGCGGGCCAGGACAATTGCGAGCTTGGTGAGCAGGCTTGTTACAGCGCCAGCAGTTGTGGTTACCTCTGTTGGCGCTTGGCCGCTGAGAGGAACGTTGGTCACGAGGGCTGCGTGTATACAGGTAACAGCAACACGAACATTTGGCGCAGCCACAGTCTTATGATTCTGTAGCTGTAACTCGGCCATCCTGTCCATGTCTGTTAACTTATTTGGTTGTGCCTCCAGTAAGACTTGCTATCAAAATCTGACAAACTTTAGTAGACAGAGATTTGTCAGGTGGCGATGTTGGTGTGGAATTAGTGGTTCGGCGTATGAATTCATACGCCAGGCGGGCTGCCTTTTATTGCTGCATCAGTGTTAGCGGGCCGTTGTTGAATGACAGTAGCACGAATGGCTGGTGGTAAACTTCGTACGAGGGCGTTCATTCTCTCACTGTCACTTTTTTTCTAGACGCTGACATTTACAAATACTATCACACATGCAAGTTTCTTAAAGTCCAGCAGTTTCCATATGTCTATCATACAGCAGCTGCTGTTCCAGGACCCATGACGACCGGCTGTTGGAGAAATAATGAACGCTTCTTGAAGAGCTGTAAGGTTTGACTTGATATCATCGGACTCAAACCAGGTTAAGGCAGGGAAGCGAAAAATCAGTCGTATCATGTGAGGGACGCTGTGAGTTGGCATTTTAATTCAACTGTATTCAGGATTTGAGAGATTCAAGCCACGTGCGAGCGTCTCCGGCTGGTAGGCCAACCGCCCTGTCCGGTCAATGCGTGAACTTACGGGCCTCCTGAAATGCCGAATCGGCTTCCCGGTAATTGCCAAAGAGGCAGCCATTCGATGAAGCCTATTTTGGTGTTGCTTCGCCACTAATTTCTATCAAGCCTATTTTGCCTCAAAATGAGACCAACCCACTCTCACCTATAATATACCTATATATAGACCTACCTAGTTTTCATGTATAATTTCCATATATTTTGTCTATATTTTTAGTTAGTTGCCACACTAGTTAGTCAACTCATTTTGTGCAGGAGTCCCCTAGTGAGCCTGAATTAATTCATCTATATAACTTATTGCTGCAATAGATATATCATGTTCGGTTGTATATATGCTTTTAATGTGAAGCACAGAACATAATACATGGCTACGGTCAGCCTATACTCTAAATGTTTCAATGGATAAAATTAATAGAGTTCAACGGTGAGGATGGCGAAAGACAACTCCTTTGTGTTAGAATCAGTTTTGACACCACCGGTTTGTGTAACCGGAATTTAGCGGACATTAAAGGCCAGCCGTAATATAAGTATATAAAAGTGTGGGCATTAAACCGCCTGTGAAAATTCCACTTGAATAAATGCTTGATGAAAATGACAGTCAGGAATCAAATTTCAACGCCTCAGCTTTGTTATTGACAATAAAAACAGCTGTCATATATCTAACTGTGATTAACGGTTTGCTCTAATGATGGTTTACTCCAACATAATATATAGCGCAGACCTCATTTGCTGTCACCTAAAGGGTTAATTTGTCCACTGGAACAGGGCAGATAACTCCTCCTGGCTTATATGACATGTTCCACCTGCGTCATCTTGTCAGTAACCAGTCTTCAACCAGTGGTAATCACTTGGGTATATTTGACTAGATGTGTTGACCGGAGATTATCAGCTACGGTACAGATGTATAGGAAACCATTTGTTCGCTATAACCACATCCAGGCTTCTGTGTCTCCAGTTAGCATTTCAGCATTCGGCTTGTTCTGTTCACTGGTTTGTGATGTAAAACACATCCAGTAAAAGCCAGCTCGCATGTAAACCATTACAACATATAACCTACCCAGTGTCTTACTCCACGGGTAGTACCCATTGATTTATGTCGCACCCCTAAGTCTATTTCACGGGTGACCTTCATGACATTACGCGCGGTTGTACTGTCAGTGCTGTTTATTACATGGATTACTAATTCAGATGGACGTATTGGCTACTTGGTTGATGCCGACATGGTCTATATTTTATCACCACTTTACTTTGATCTGTATACTTTGATCTTCTTAATCGGTACCAGTATCTGTATAATTCTTTGTTAAGGTTACGCAATCCGCACCTATGAAAGTAATCTATGCGTCGGTACCCGTATTTTAAACCGAGAGAAATAGTTATAGCGTAGTTTCAGAGTCAGAGTTCTTCTAACTCTCCTATACCTTGTCAGTCAGCAGTCTGATTGCACTTAGTGAGTTCTTAGTGGTCTCAGAAAGGACTTAACTCGGGCGCCAGGTTATGATTTGTCCTTCTACAGATCCTTTCATACCCAAATTAACGCGCCAAGAAGTACACTCTGACGTACATGCAAGCCAGATACTCTCCACTGCAAACTAGATGGGCTGCTTACAAAAAGTTTCTATCGTTTACAAAAATATATTAACTCACAGTTTATCAATAGATAACCTATAGAGAAAATGGTAATACAATACTTGCACAGAATTTTTTATAACAGGTCTCGAAATTATTGAAAACATTTGTGAACAAGAGTATGGTCTGTGTGCAATACAAAATGGCCGTCTTCGTAAACTTCTACAATTTCAAAATGCGAGTAAATTCGCATTTACTCAATTAAATCAATGTAAGTATATCAAATTAGCTAAAGACTTCAGGTTTATTTCATTAAATTACAAAAGAACGAAGAAATGGTAGATAACACAATTTTAAAAGATAAAATTTTGTCCGGGGGAAGACTCTTCACACTATGTTTCCATAAGAAATAAAACACGTTAAATCGAACTCCATATTGAATGCAACGAAATAATTACTTAATATCACTTTTACTTTCTATTTCTGTCGTATAGCCGGGGACACACTAGACGGATTTTTGCGTTCCTACAGATATATTTTGTGAATTTCGAAAAATCCGCCTGGTGTGTCCGCGCCGGCGACGGGGTATTTCGCAGACGATCTTGTCCGCCCTATTATTCACGATCAAAATATGATGAAAAATCGCAGAGGTCGTAGGTAACTCTGATGTAGGTGGTTTTGATGTGACTGGACCTTGTGAGCATTTCCAAAATTAGTTAGACTAATAAATGTATACACTTGACCATTTACCAATTTGTACCAATTTGTCACTGCTTTAGTTTTATTAAAACACATTCCTGATGGCAACAGAATTGTCACCGACATGAGTTGTATGAAGAGATTCTTTAACAGCCATTCGATGGTTGCAGTTGCGTGATGTATGCGATGCATGACATCCGAGAGGAACAGGGAGAGGGCTACCTCGGAAATAACAGCGGTAGAGTCCATGTATTTGCCACAAGCGCTCCAGTCTGCGTGGGAGTAGCCCCAAAAACGGGAAATCCAGAGTTAAAAAGACCCTGAAACAGTTGAGGGAAGACGAAAACCATGGATGGGAATCCCTTGCCATTAGGGAAACCAAGACTTCTAGAACCCACTTGTAGAACATTGAAGAGAGCGGGCAGAGATGCAGACTGAGCAAACACAAACGTATGAACACGTCCACCGTTCTGCGAAAACAGCGTATGCCCTCAATACAAAGGAAGGTGTGTAATGCATCCACCAAACAGCGGGGAGAGGAAACGACGACGTCTTCAATAGGAGGTACAACCGGCAAAGACTGGAAAGGAAACAGGAAAGAGCCTCCAAGAACCGCAAGGCCCGTCAGCGAGAAGCAATATAGACGAGAAGTGAGAGATTTCCGGCTCGAGAGATCAAGATCAGGATCCGGCGGTTTAGGAGTGATGTGAACTAAAGATGGGCTTGGATTCAAATGGAATCGAAACACCATACGTCGTACCCAGTTTTCTCTGGGTGCATACAGTGTCTTTCATAAATTCCCTTATATAAAGTGTATATACAAAAACTGTGGAGTTCATGTCGTCAACGAGGAAGTCGTCTTCCACAATGAGGAAGGGTTTTCATCCAGTCAATACATATACATTTATTGTGATTTTACTGACAACCTACATTGTGCTTAAAATTTATAATTATTAAGAACTGTTTTAATCCATAAATACGAAGACACCCCATATATGGGCTGTTTAAAAGCAACTTATATGAACAGATGTCTAAATTATATTGTGGGAACTTTGTTGAGTTTTAATTGCGACAGTTCATGTAAGCTTGTTCGTGTAAAACTATTTACATTAACGCTAGACTTCCCTACCCTGACGTGTGGCCTTAAATACGCATGCACTTAGCCACAAATATTGGCGCATTCGATGATAGAGTTGGCACATGTATGGATTTAATGTGTATTATTGTGATCAGTAAAATGCGTTTTCCAATCAGATCGCCTGTGATTTTAGCACCTGTTGCTACCCAGTAATGATTTCAGCAAGATCTTACGTATAAGATATTTTGGTCCGAAAAAGATGATTTTAGGTATTTTTGATGTTGCAATCTGATAATTCAGGACTACACTTTCCTTGCCCAATTCCGAATGCTCTAGTTAAATTGCCCCCCCCCCCCACCCCCCCAAAAATCAATTATAGATGTCCTGAAAAATAATGTTCACAACCTTCAGACAAGTAAAGTTTCATTCAATGACAAGGGTTGGGGGGGTGGGGGGGGCATACAGACTGATTACAAAGAGTCGGGTTGTAACATGGCCTTGAAATGCACACCAAGTTTCTTGCTGTGTTATTATAGCAGCAATAGATGGTGCTTTGTATTAAGAATGAGGTAGGTGAGATCGGGTTTCTGTAGAAAAAAGTACGGTGGGCTGCAGACGTGCTATAGCTTCTTTCGTTGACATGGATGGTTGTGTCCATAACCGTAAAATCGTGAATGTATTGAAAGGAAATTCATGAACTTTTGCTGAGATGATCATTGTGACTCATACCGTTGTGCCCTGTGGTCTTGCAGGTCTATCCTTTCATTAATTTGCATATTAATCAACTTAATTTGCCTATTTCTATAAGCATTTTTGTCATAGTTGTAAAAGGTAATTTATTTCTTTATTTATTTAATTTTAAGCCGTAATAGAATACTTCACATATAAGAGGGCGGTCAACAGTATGGTGGAAGGAAACAAAAGAAAATTTCAAAGGTCATTACAAACAGTTTAACCTCGGAGTTGACCCTAATTGACCTTTAATACTGATTTAGGTGATTTAGCCTCTACCACATAATTAAGGTGTCTTGTAAGTATTGGTGAACAGATCAAACTTTGCATGTATGTTCATTTTCCACCAGTTTTCAGTTCTGTAGATTCTGTTAAGGTAAAATCCAAGATTATTCGTTGCAAATTAACCTTTAACCTTGTCTTAAGAGACCTTTCTACCACGTCAGGCGGTCTTAAGTAAGTAATCCTGATGAAAAGATGAAACAGTGCGATTTGAGTGTGGTTCAGCTTTGTAGCCTTTTATCAAACTAATGTGTAACTGGGTAAAGGGTTCAAATTCAAGATTTTCTTTTTGATGGTTTTGTCAATTCGTGACAAATTATGTCAGTAAGGCAATAGTTATTGCTTGTAATTTGATGCAACCTACCAAATTGTCTGATTCATACAAGCTTTTTTTGCCTATTATGTGTGTAACGTAGTATATGGTTCGTTTGGCAGTTATCGATGAAAGAAAACCATTAACGCATGACCTGTGATCTTTCTTAATTGACCTATCCACCACACATACATTTATTTCCATGCGATTCCAGTGCTATAGTTTTATAGAGTCAACTAAATCCATAGCACTATAATTAGTGTTTGCCTTAATTATGTGGTCTTTTACCCTAAAATGTATGCCTTCGGTCATAGACTGATACATATAATTAGTGTGGTTATACACGTACAAGAAATACATGTGTATGTCACTGTCTAAGCCTTATCCCACCCACCAGTGACTGAACTTAAGGATTGCCATGATCAGGTAAGCTACCTGTACCCCACCAAACAATAAAACCTTATAAAATAGTATGGCATTGTTTGTTTTTATTTTACGACGGATATCTCCTTGCAAGAAATCAGTCCAAATGTCGAACTCATAAACTATTCAAACTTATAGAAATAAGACAATGGATTGTAAAGCGGTTACTAAGATAAAAATCTAATTTTTTACTCTGATATATAGAGATATTTATAAAACGTATACATCAGAGTAAAACTATTGCAGAGAACGTACGTATTGCCACATGCATAAAAACCCCCAATTTCTGAGAAAAGAAGGTCTAAAAATAAACTGTCTAAACTGTTTTCACTCCAAATATTTATTGATCTTGTTAACATGACCTGAGTGTTGTGTGTGTTCCGATAGGCTGATTCACCCGGAACTCTACAACACGTGACAGGAAATTGTTATTTGAAGCGGAATTTCATTCCATTTCTGTCCTTATTTGATCGATGCCAGGATTCCTAATTTCAAATATCAGTGATCTAAGCCTTTATCACCATCAGACGAGGAAACCATTTTATAGTAACCATGCTTAAACTTGCCCCTACACCTCCTCTAATTTTGTGACCTAGTGACCCACTTACTAAGTAGAAGACCTACATATGGGGTGGGAAAGCATATCGTTAATTCTACACCTCATGATATGACAAATTCTTGAGCAGTGGCAATATATATTGCTGCCAACAATATAATATATTGTTGGCAGCAAACGCATATGCATAGAAAGGTTGTGACATTGGATTCTGTGCATGCAAATATAGCTGCAATGGCTGAAATGAGGACAAGGTATACAATCTGAAATCATCTGAGTTCAACCAATTTAATTTCGAAAAACCACATACCGTACTGAACAGTTTTCTCTACTCACTGAATCATTCATACTCCTGAATACATGAATCATAGATGCATACATGTGTAGTCTCAATTCATCGGGTGTCGCCTGCATGGAAACAACAAATGTTCCATGTGGGTGTCAAAAAATGACTTGCCGTCAAATATTTCTTGTAAATAAATTGCGTCAATCATTATAGGTGGTGAAGAAAGTAGGTTTACTGTCCTTCTCCACAGATACAGCAGTTTTCTTTTCTTTAACCAGTCAGGAATATACGTGAGTATATGCATGATCCATAGTCTACATATGTATCTCGCTTTGAGTTTTCTAGGTATTATAGAGAACCCAGGGTAATGATTCGAAGAAATCAGTAGAAAAAATCTGTAAAATGAGTAAGTGTTTAATGCCTTATTTTATTTCACGCATATACATCAACTATCTTTTGATCATTATAGTATACACTATAGCCCCAGTTTCAACACGTGTGTTTTACTTGGTATATCAAATACCTGGCTGTGCGTGACGGCAACACGTGGATTACCATATTAGGCCCCGGCCTACGCCTATATGAAGTCAGATTAGTGAAGTGTGTGTTGCGTGTGAGCGAAATAACTGGTGGCAGCTGTTTGCCGTATCGATCTTTGGGACGAGACAATTTGAGTTAGTCGCTGCATACGCGCATTCACGACAGGGGACAGCCAGGGTGACATCTTGTAGACCTACATTAGAAAGCTTGCTGATTTTGTTATATAACCGCTGCACGTGTAGAAAGTTTTAAAAGCTGATTTCTTATTTTATGGTTTTTTTCTTCTGAATAACATATAATTGTTGACATATAAATGAAATAAGCATGTGTGCGAGGCATATATACAAGTTAAAATCGTTGCATTTATTTATTTATTGTTTTAACCCAATAACATCATTATTACACAGTGGAACATCGTTTATACCAGAAAACGAGACATGTAAGCGGGACAATTAAACATATCATACACTTTAAACGTACAGTAAACACACATTTCGCGAAAATGTACTATCTGTTTCATGTTTCTACGAGGTCTCGACTTTTTAAACCAAAGCCTATTCATATTTCGTGTGGTATTAACTTGATCTCATTTATAACACGTTTAGCATTCTATTTTCTACACACCTCCCTTCATTTTACCGCTCTCTCGATGCTTAATACGTGACTTGGAGTAGAAGGTGGGAGGGGATTTCTTAGAGAAAAAAACCCCATGGCATCCGGAGTACCGCCCAGTTAAATAGTCCAGCGATCGCCACACGTTCAATTCAAAAATCTGAAGTCAAAATGGATAACCCAGACTCCCTTTACTTGATAACCAAGTTTGATTGTATGATTATTAGAGCCTTTCTTTGTTCTCAGCTAACATGGAATATAAATGTGCTCTGTTTCGGCTAAAGTGGCACATTTTGCTTCATTCTAACTAAACATTTTTTGGTGAAGTGTGCGTAATTTCTTTTTAGTGTTGGCATCAAAAGTATCATTTTAATAAGATTATACTGTACTTATGATAGCGCATTTTTACACACAAAACTTTTGGTGAAATACAGCAAGTACAAATATTCTTCAACATGCTTGCACGGTATTACTATTTGCTTTAAATGAAACAGACTATAGGCAAACGCCCTTTACGGATTCTTCCAGGTAGAGATATATTCATCTTGCAACCGTTAACAGATCGATGAAGAAAATGTGAATCTAAAAAGAAATATAAGAATATTCCGCAATATTCCGTTAACTTTCGCAACGTTAACTGATGGGTCTATTATTTATTCTTCCATATCAACCTTTCTTACTGAATGAAATTATTAATTTCATTTGATTGGAAATTTACGCATGAATATTTCACTTATACGACGGCCGTCAGCGTTATATATAATGGAGGGAAACCGGGCAGAGCCCGGAGGGAAAACAACGACCATCCGCAGCTTGCTTTCAGACTTTCGCACGTACAACCGGAAAGGAAGCAAGCATGTATCAGTTGGACTTGAACTCAGACAGAAAGTCAGAATCAATGTATTCTGTTATTACAACATAATCCTGCGTCATGGTCAAGGCAATATCCTATTAGTCTCACAAAATCTTTATGTTGATTTAATAGAATATCTGTGGTGTATTAAACGGAATAATCTGCTGCAATAACAGAATACATTCTGGTATCACTCAGGGGGTACGTAGCCAACTGAGTCAGAGTTTATTAAATTCAAGGGTATACATGTATGGAGATTTTGAAAAGACAGCATATAAAAGATATATATTGCAGTATAGTATAAAGGATAGTATACATCTATTATATACTCCTCTATAAACAACTCATTCAGAATAACGAATACATACACAGGCTTTCATATCTTGAGGCAACATACAACTACTTGTATATACACTATAGCTGCATATGTACACGTGGTACTAGGTCAGTGGCCAGCTATTCAGTGTTTTAATTGTGACGTATCTTTCTCCTGATTTTGTTACACGTATGCATGTACCACTTTAGGTGAACACAGTTTAGTTTGTGAATATATAGCCGTCAGCATCGTGTCCGGGTGACTGGTACATGTGACGTCTAATGTTCCGTTTACATGCATGTATGCTAGGTCTATACTCACATACGCACATGTTTGAATGGCACGCTGAAATTAGCATACCATGTAATAGTGCGATAATTTGCTTTTATTAGGTGACCCTGATGTATTGAATCTATATATAACCCTCACAAGCCAGTAGATGTTACATATGAACGATCTTATTGTGGGTATAGATCCTGCATTTGTGGTTTTGCATGGCGCAAATACATCTTTCTCGAGATTTCATTGTCAGGCTACATCAGGAATGGTTCAAATAGTAAATATCATTACGATAAATTCAAGTCCACTATATAACTTAAATTTACGTCGAATATACACTCTTCCAGTTTGAGGAAGGAATTAAGTGTTGGCTGTCGTTCAAATGTCATTATATAACAACATCTGTATTCGCAGAAGTTTGAATTTGTGCTTTTGTTTAAATGTGACATTTATTTAATATATCTGATTGTTGTTTAACGCCATACTCAAGAATGTTACAGCCACACGATGACAGTTGTTTTTTATTATTGGGGGAAACCAAGATATGACATACATGTATGTATATAGAGGCTCCTGTATATACAATAAGAGGAATTATACACCTGCGTACGAATATGTCGGCTGTATCATAGTAGGGTACATCTCGCCTTCTCAATAACATGTACGAAATACACAACGATATGTGTTATTTAATCATAAGGCATTTTAATATTTGCAGAATGAACATATGAACGTGTATATGCTTAGAAATCAGAATTTTTGAAATCTAATAGAAAATGAAAACATTGAAGAAAAGGTATGCCCTATCTTGATAAAACCATCGTTTACCTTTCGTGACAAGTGAGGGAAAGTGGGATAGAACGACAATCTTAGTCTATGTCTGTACGACATCAGACAAGGGCTTGCATAGCTTGTATTTTCCTATGACTATCATCATGATATATACAAATGTGGTAAAGTCTTCTAGTCATATATAAATCCTTGCTCAACTCATTATGCCTATATTCGCGGTGTGACTTGCAAATAATGCATGCAAATATGTTACACTGAGCTCTGCTGCGTGTAGACCTGCATGCACTATGTTCCTCCCTACCTTTCTTCATTTACATAACCTGCCGAAGATATGTTTCAGTTTTGTTGTACGTCCTTACTGTCTGTATCCAAGGAACATATTTTGATTTGATCAGAAGATATTAATTTTATTTATTTATTTGATTGCTGTTTTACGCCGTACTCAAGAATATTTTACTTATACGACGGAGGCCAGCATTATAATGGGAAGAAACCGAGCATAGCCATGAGGAAACCTACGACCATCCGCAAGTTGCTGAAAGACCATCCCAATTAGATCATGAGATATTAGTATTATAAACATATTCATATAGCTACACGGAATGCTGTCCATATGTTTATGGCAGCTATGTGAAATTTACATGTCGCCGTTGGAGTGCGGCAAGGTGCGTTTGTTTACATTTTTTTAGGCAACTTTTTTTTTATCACAGCATGCATGCCTGGCAGTGTGCGGAGTGTATCAGATAAGGTATGCAACTGACATTCTAGCACTAACAGTTTCTATTTCTGAAACAGCATCAATGACACAATTCACCCAGGCTAAATATAGAAACCATAAGGCATGCACCCAAGATTTGGAAGATTAGGCCATTGTCTGAGCTTCTGTCCGAATGCAAGTTGCTAAGAAAATATCATGCTCCGTTTAATCCACTCCAGCTTAGTAAGGACAGAAATTTAAAAAAAACAAACAAACAAAAAAACATATGCTTCAAATCTGTGAAGTGGATATGTATACACGTATATATCAGTACATTTCAATGAGATCTGCATGTAGATGCATGCATGCTCTGTTTTGCATGACTACTTGTTCGACATCGTGTTCTTGACGATTAATAACATGAACCAATTAAAACCTTAATAAATTATGAAGTACACTGTAGAACTAAAATAACGCACCACTATTAATTGGTACAATGTGGAAATGGTTGGAAGACAACGTTAACTAAAAGGTGAAGACTCTGGAACACTACCATTGTTTTAGAGTAGAAAATGATATAATAACCGATAAAGAAGACAAATATTGATTAGACTGATTAGAATCGAAAAAAATGGATATAATGTGGTGTGATTTTACAGTGTACATATACATCAATTCTTAACAAACATTATACAGTATATATGTACTATCAAAAGTCTGTTAGTCAATAGACTATCTGTATCATAAAGGTAATGATATACTTGCGTGCATCGTCCTTTTACACAGTGTATATAGTCATTATGCCATGGACACCTGGAATATTGTATTGGAACAAATGTACGATATACAATATACGTATATTGATCTCCTTACTGTATACCATACATGTTAACTTCACATAAAACATGCATGTATAACAAGCTAAGTCAGAGACTTTATGACATGCGTGACTCAAATCAGATGGTAAATTTACAACTTTTTTTTCATAGATTTGCTATGTATAACTGAGCTATAACTGTAACGTGAAGGTTAACATAATTATAGGCAGACATTTTTTGGCCTAAATGTAGATATAAATATAGGCCTTTAGGCTCTGACAAATCAATCGGCGGTATAACTGTACTGTATACAAACACCATAATGACTTGATTCATTCAAGATTCCGTAGCCTATATATGTACCAGATACATGGATATTCAGTCATGAGGAACGATTTATAATCCTCTCATGACATACCGGTATGCATGTAGGCAATCCAAACAAGACCTACGGTATATATAAATAGGCCCAATTAAGGATTCAAAAATCCTTGATAAAATGATGAGTTTTGTTTGCTTTTGAGAAGTTTTTGATTTGTTTGTTTGGTGTTTATCACGCCATTTTATTTATTTTATTTTTTTTTTACAGCTATAACAGTGGTCAGGTTTGTGGATGTCTACACCGACTAATGTAGGACAAAACCTCGAGCGAGGTGAGGATTCGAACACGCGACCTCGTGCACTATTAAAGGCCTGATTTTCGCGGAAACAGGCCATCAAATATATCAGGCTGAGCCAGCGATCGAGTTCCTGCACCCTCGCCCAGAACCCACAGTACTTACACGACCGCTCCTATATACAAACTTGCCTCATTGCATGAGGTCTTTTCGTAGACCTGTGTAGAAATATATTTTTTTCAGCCATACGTAAACCGTTGTCCATGCAACGTTGTAGGCCTACCGGTAGCTGTAAACTCAACTTTAATTTATGAAGACACCCGTTAATACGTTACCGAATGCAGGTTAAGCATGCTCCCTGTTGAGTGAAAATTGGCTAGCAAAAGCAATCTTTTGACATTATAGTCTGATTAAATGCTGGAGTTCGAGAGGTTGGGGGGAGGGGCGGATGTCTCTTTCGACACGGGCGACTGAGCTTGACTTCACAACGTAGGCATAATGTGGAGCATACAAGAATCCACGTGGAGCTCCTGTTGGAGTGGCGCACAATGAATGTCACACCGTATAACAATGTTTGGTACCAGCTGTTGCCAAAAAGTTACATGTAACGCACAACAAGCTACCTATAAAAGGGGTCAAGAAGATTCGGGACATAATTACTTTTTCTTAGTTAAGAATAGTCGTTTGTGTGTGTGTTTTGGTGAGAGTTAACGTCACACAAGCTACTCCGTGCTACACGGTTAGCAGACGGAAATTGGCCACGTGACCAGAAATTTTATCCAATAACTAAACAACACGAGTAGCAGCCCCGGATTTAAACGCATGCGTACTTGAAGCTGTCTCTTTGCCACGTTGAGAACCGGTCACAGAGATTGGTGTGAATATCTCTCGCCAGAAGTTTTCTATCTTTCTCCTGCAAAAGTCATCATGAAGTTGCAGTGGGCCTTCTTATTTGTTTGTGTATCCTTCGCACTTTCCGAAGACATCGAAGTTGAAGAAGATGTGCTGGTGCTGACAACGAAAAACTTCGACAAAGCCTTGGAAGACAACCAGTACATTTTGGTAGAATTCTGTAAGTATTGGCAACTTGACAGCAAAAATTCCATTGATGCGATCGTGCTTTGTGATCAAATAGTGTAGGCGTTTTCGTGATCAGATGTTACGCAATAATTTAGAGTATGCTGTGTGAGAAACCGTCCATTATAGCTGAAAACTAGTCCCATAAGCTGATCATAATGAAAAAAAATAACATGCTTACATCCTAAGGCTCTATTTACATTGCGATACAATTAATTAGCTCTCAAAAATAGGTACCATACTCTTCTGATGAATTTATAAACTAACATCCGCGTAATGTGCTTAAGTAAAACTCCAGGGACAGCACCGTTATTCACATCATTGTATTCCAGCTGGTATGAGCCATGTGGTCAGTTAATGAGTTATCCAAAATAAGATGTGATGTCATAGTCTAGAATTATGTATCCTAGTTAACTTCTTGATAGAACCAATAAGTCTTATGCTTAATGGTTGTACCACTAGACGTTTGCATATGGCCCACTGCACTCCAGTGAAAAGAATCTGAGATCATCTCCTATCTCATCTCAGTCTGTGATAACAGTTGTTTTGAAGTTACTCCAATAAACTTTAACACATGCACGTGTGGAATTTGACAACAACATATGTGTATATGAATTTTAATGCCAGCTGTTAGTGATGGGTAGTTGGAAGCAGGAATTTGTATACTTGCTGAAACATACTGGTTACTTATCCATCTTTGGTTTGTTATAATTTCACTATTTCCATCCAGGTACACACATTAGTTGATAGCTGGGGTCCTGATAAAGAAGTGCCTAAGTTTGGAATTGTACATTATTTGTCTTTCTGCTGCAGTTGGCAATACATTTTTGTTAAAATTGTATAAATCATGGAATGATAATTATTTAAACTACCACGATGAAAATTCTCATTTTGATTATCTGATTATAGAACTTGCACTATTTCAATATTTTGTTTGAGTGGAATTCATTCACAAAACACTTGTCTGTTGCTGTGCATTGTGTCCAAACCATACAAACATGCATGTTACTAGGTAGTGATCACTGCGTAAGTGTGATCTGATTTTACTGACGTTGAAGTCAAAAGGTTAACTGATCAGGTCTTTCATGGTTCGAATTCATAATTTATGCATTTAAAGTGCACCTTTTGTGTATGTAAGATACCTTCAGACATATTCTTCAACTTAAAATATGTTCAGCAAAGGGAAGAACTTGGCCAGTTCAAGTCAACTGTAAATTCACCCTGCAGCTATGGCATGTATAGATCATTCTGCCAGTGACATGCTTGAGTGAACATACATCAGGACAGAGTTTAGACTGAGACATGCATGGGCGATAATTTATTCCTTTGAGGGAAATATTGTCTACCTTTGAACTTTACCATTTCACCCTTTATGATGCAGCTATTTGCAGCAAGTCTGTTATTTTACAATATTTTTTGTCTTGTTCCCATCATTGAACTACCCATCATTGGTATTTACGGTGACTTAATGTTATGTGTAGATGTTGTACATAATCTGATTATATTCAACTTTAATGTACAATTCAGCGACAGAACCCACACAAGGCCAATGTGACATTTATTTTGACATTTTCATACAGCTATTAAACTACAGGTTTGTCATGCTAGCAGTGTCAGTGTTAGTCACTGTTGCCAGAAATATGTAGCTTTATTTTTTCAGACTTGGTACCTCAGACTAATAAACCAGTAGGCATTATAGACCATGTCACAACTTAGTCCATTATCACAACTAGATAAGCCTTAGACTGGATAAGCTGGTGGTGAAAGTGTGTGTAGCCTCAAGCCATGTGTTACCAGCCCTTTTCGTGATTTATGAATTCATTAGGTACTGTAGCTGTTCTGTTGCACCAATGAGAGGCTGTCAATGTCTGCATGTTTTAATGAGTGACAGCTGTGTCATGCCTGCCAGAGATGTGTCCTTCAGGATTACTGTCCACATGTTCATAGCCACATCAGCATTACCACATGGGCACATCCTCTACATCTATAACAACTGTAGACCCATCCCACCTTTTGCTCAGCAGACTGAACATAATTACCAAGACATAAAATCTGTGTTGAAAGCAGCCAATAGTTTCTACAAACTTTTTTTCTTCTTTTTTTTTTTTTTTCTCTTCTGTTTTTTTTTTTTGTTTTTTTTTTTTGGTATTGCACTTCGAACCATGGAGATAGGGTCCAAAGACCTTCACTGAACACATGGAACTATTTAGTGTACAAAATCTTCAGTTAGTAAACCATTAGGTACAATACTAACATGCACCAGATCTGAGACACTCTTGCTCTGGAAAGATGTATTAATACTGTTGCATCACAGCTGTTCAGTGACTTTAATGGAATGTCATTTTAATTAAGTAAAGGAAGTTTCTCACAAGATGTGATTCATAAGACTTCTCCAGAAAACGATACAAGTAGATGGTAAATATGATGGGATTTAGAATATATTCCATCTTTAGTGTTGAGCTGTTTTAAAGCTCAACACTAAACACTCTACCGGTATTATAAAAGATTAATGAATTTAAGGATTAAATAAATGGTAGGGGAAAAAAGGAAAGTTTGCATCAGAACTTTGTCTTTTTAAGAAGAAATGTACTCTGAAAAAATAGACAGCTGCCTGGCAAAATTTCATGAAGTGTACTAGCAGCTGGCTAACTACTCAATTTTCTACATAACTAAATGAATCCTCTGCTATGCAAGTGTCCTGAAATGAATATTTGCGTACAAAATGTACATGTGCAGTTGTCACCTCTATTTTTCAGATGCCCCATGGTGTGGACACTGCAAGGCTCTGGCCCCAGAGTACGCTAAAGCTGCCACCCAACTGAAGGAAGAAGGCAGCGACATTAAGCTGGCCAAGGTTGACGCTACAGTTGAAAGCAGTTTGGCTGAGAAGTTTGAAGTTCGGGGATTTCCAACCATCAAATTTTTCCGTAGTGGAAAACCCATTGATTATTCAGGTATGTTATGTTTATGGTGCAGAATCTTATCAATGTGTGAGTGAAGCCTTGCTGGTACTGTAATTCTTCAATCGTTTCGCATGTTTGCAAGATTTTTATTCAAGCATATTCTAACAACATTACTCCGTGTAGGCTGATAATATTATACTTTTGTGAAGCCTTGACACCAACCCAGCCAATGTCGTTTTGTCTCCAAAATCAAAGTAAAAATTTGCATAAATTGCACTGAAAGTTGCTCTTGCATATGTGAAAAGGTTGAAGAAATAAGGGTAATACTGTAATTGGAAAATACTACCACATCACAACATATTAACAGTTATTCAATTTTTGAATAAATTGTTTACAAAAAGAGCATATTCTTTTTGTGCAACTAGTAGTTACTATTTAAACAAGTTTTAGTGATTTTTAAGGCCTAGTTTCCATGTATTAAAAGCTACATATTGATCACAAACCAAATGTTGATCATGTAATTTGCATTACAGCTGGGAGAACTGCTGCAGATTTTGTGACCTGGTTGAACAAGAAAACTGGCCCACCAGCCACCACCCACGACAACGTAGACTCTGCCAAGAAGCAGATTGAGAAAGAAGAGGTCTATGTCATTGGATTTTTCAAGGTATGTGCATGTTACATTTCTTACCTGGCACGTTTTGATTTCCAATCAGAGACATTCCTTTGTGTGAATATATGTCCTGAGGAATTAAGATATATATAAATAATATTCTTAATATCGTCTTGTGGTGTGACCAGGCATCAGGCTGATTTTTCTCCAGAACTAGAGGATGTGAAATCAGATTCTGCCTGAAACAGTCACTTACGATTTGACCAATCAGAATACCAATAACAAGCACAGCCAGCTGTCTGTTTTAATTGACTGATGTAGTATTTTAGCCTGCAGTACATCAGATTATTTTGATTGATTTGGGAATCGTTCAGTTGCCTATTTGAGTGGCAAAAAAGATGCCTGTCAATAGGTTAATCATGAAATACAGGTGAATGTTTACCTGAAAATTAGGTTAAATTACCTGTCCATTTAAAATCATGGTATTACTCTCTGTTGCACAGGATGTTGAATCTACTGCTGCCAAAGCTTACCTGGAAGCTGCTGCCGATATTGATGATCTTAACTTCGGTATCACATCCGATAACAAAGTTTTTGCTGAGTACAACATGGATAAGGATGGTGTTGTCCTCTTCAAGAAGGTTTGTCAAGATTTCTCTGTTGTTTTTTTAGAAGTTTTCAACAGTTCTATCCCTTCTCATTTTCATATGTTACCGAAGTATGAAACTTCACGATTTAAGTTGATTCTTTGTTTACCAAAGACTCTTTATAGTTAGTAGTCTCCTCAGCATAAAATGTATATGGCAAATATGGCAAAAGCTTATATCAGCTTGAGCTGTCTTGACATGATTTTTAGTTTATTTGTTCATCATGCTATTTAATTTTCTATGAAGCCTTGGTTATTGACATACACCTATTCATTTTTCTTTCTTCTTCTTCTCTCTTTTTTTTTTAGTTTGATGAAGGCCGAAATAACTTTGAAGGAGAGATCACTGCTGCTGCTGTGAAGACTTTTGTCCAGTCTAACCAGCTTCCATTGGTGGTAGAATTCACACAAGAGGTAAGCTGATTGTATTTTAAGATTTTTTACTTGTCTCTGTTAGATATATAGTTTAAGAAGTTCAAGTTGATGGTATTCCAGTAAAACAAAAGCAAAAACCGGCATGCTTAAGGGAGATTCCGAGAGTTACTTTAGTACACGTGGCCAAAGGCATCTTGTAGAAGACAAACAAATTTTCTTTGGCATTTCTGCCTATACTACAACATTACAGGCTTTAGGGACACCCTATGATTAAGCTGGGTTCTGGTTTTTTATGGAGTGGGGTGTGGTTATGGAAATTTTGAAAAGTGCTTTAACCTATACATAAATCCTGAGTGTTACAAATGGTTCACATAAAGTCCATAAAATGTACTTATTTTGTCACTTGGATTTGTTTGTCCAGCAGGAGAGAAATCTAGTTCATGCACACTGAAAACAGCTATCTTGCTTACTTAGACTGGCCTTGTACAAACACACATTAGTGATATGAAAAAGAAAAACACATTTTCCCCTGTCAATATTTGCAAATGAATGTGTAGTTAAAATATAGTTGCAGGTTTTAACTAGTGGATTCTGATTTACAGAGTGCTCAGAAGATCTTTGGAGGGGACATGAAGACCCACATGTTGATGTTCATCAGCAAGAAATCCAGTAGTTTTGATGATAGCATTTCTGCTCTCAAAGAGGCTGCCACTGACTTCAAGGGAAAAGTGAGTGATGTTGCACATATTTGTTCAGGGGGGAATCCTTCATACACATTTTCAAGCATGTGAAGAAATTTACTAAGCAGGTAATGAAATGTAAATGATCGACGGATGCAACCAAGTTGTGCAGCTGCTCAATTCAGTTCAAGATACAAAGATCAGCATAATGTTAGGGTGAATATAAAAGAAGACAATGTGTTCTTTAACCTTCTATATTTAAGAGCATTCACTAAACAGTTGGAAATAGCAGTAAAAAGAATTGCCATGATGAATGTGAATTGTGAACTTCAATTGGTGGTGAGTTTGTGCATGTTGCGCGAATATCGTCCATGAAAAGGACTCATGATAGAAATTTTTCTTGTTGTCAGATTCTGTTTATCTACATCAACATTGATGATGATGACAATCAGAGAATCCTGGAGTTCTTCGGTCTGAAGCCTGATGAGTGCCCAGCTATCCGCCTCATCTACCTTGGAGATGACATGACCAAGTACAAGCCAGAAAGCAACAATCTTGATGCTGCTTCAGTCAAATCATTTGCTCAGGATTACATTGATGGCAAGCTGAAGGTAATTGCAGCAGGCTGAAATCTCAATTTAACTGGATATAAAGAACCTAACAGGCAGAGAATTTTCTATGTAACATCAGATAATTTAGATTTCTAGAACTTTGAAACAGGAAAGATTTTAGAGAGTAGGGCTTTATTTAATTTCTTTCAGTAGAATCGTCTCCCCTGATCTGCGACCTATGTTATTCAGATAGTGGCAAGTCTAAAAGACTAATTGTACATGTCTGACGGATTTCTGTCTGATGAATTTCTGGTGCACAAAGTGAGACATCATTGACGGTGTATTTCTGACTTTGTATGTATATCAGTAATTTTGATAGTATACCGTCAGTGACTTTATATTTTACAGCCCCACCTTATGTCCGAGGATGTTCCTGCAGATTGGGATGCCAAACCTGTCAAAGTTCTCACAGGCAAAAACTTTGCTGAGGTTGCCAAAGATAAGAGCAAAAACGTTTTCGTAGAATTTTGTAAGTATGATCTGAAGTTTTACATGCATTGAAAAAAAAACAGTTTTTCAAAGAAAGCCCTTGCCAAATTATTGAACGTCATCAGCAATTTCTTAATGTAAAAAATAACTCAAGGACAGTATGTTTTATGGATTTTTTTTGTCAACATGCATTTTGAATCTTTATAAATTGTTTCTTTAAATTCTTTTGTCCCAATTATCATGAAATATTGTTAAAATGTTTCTGCTGCCCGAAAAACATAACCTGTATCTAAAAACACAAGTTTGCCCCATTGAGGGACCTGTTCTGTGAAGTTTGGTCTCCAAGCAACCTGGGAATGATCATGAGTTTCGCAGAGCACGACTTCCTCTCACCACAATGCCAGAAAAAGAAAATTTTTCTTGAGTATGGCATAAAACAAGTATCTTACAAAGATACTACAAAAACCTTACAAAAGTTCTCACTTTGGGCTCATTGAAATGCCTGCCTTCACCTGAACATGTTTCATTTCAAGAAACAAACAAGCAGTTTTAGCAGATCTGTCGTTGATAGCTGATTTTTTCAAGGTTAGTAAAAGGTTTTGTGTTCTTAACCCTTAGATGCCCCATGGTGTGGACACTGTAAACAGCTGGCCCCTATCTGGGATGAACTCGCTGAGAAGGTTGAGGGTGGAGATACTGTCATTGCCAAGATGGATTCCACAGCAAACGAACTAGAAGATATAAAAATTCAGAGCTTCCCAACTCTTAAATATTTCCCTAAAGATAGTGACGAGGTAAGTTCAACCTTCAGTTATGTCCAGTTGTTCCAGCTATGCAGCAGTAATCTACAAAGGCTTGAAAACCGACATTCTCATTAAAAGCAAGAAAGAAAAAGCCATGCATGCAAGTGCTGTTGTTCATCCAACATGTTTTGCTTGCTTTTGTGATGTTACTTGCCTTTATTTCAAGCAGAACAGAACATTCTCTATTACTCATTTAAATTTAAGAAAAATCAAAGACAGTAGTGAAAAATTGACCGCATCTGAGTACAAAATTGATTTTTGACCCAGATGTAATAATTGCTCAATAATTATTTTCCAGAGGAAAAGGCCAGATGAGAATGTGAACATCTTCATAAAACCACTAATTTGTTTCTCTCCCAACAGGTTATAGATTATAATGGTGCTAGGACACTAGAAGCCTTACAAAAATTTGTTGAGAGTGGCGGAAAAGATGGAGCTGGTCCAGCTGATGTAAGTCATTTAACTGCTTTAGCCATGTGCCAGTATTCTGCATAAAGTGTGATGCTTTAACCACCAACCATTCTTCATTATGAATAATTATTTGTTAGTTATTGGTATTGGCTTAGTAGTGGTTCAAAGTAAAAGTTGGTAAAGAATTTGTCCCCATGGTTAAAGACTAAATCGGGGGCCTCCGTGGCTCAGTAGGTTAGCGCGCTAGCATAGCGTTATGACCCAGGAGTCTCTCACCAATGTGGCCGCTGTGAGTTCAAGTTCAGCTCATGCTGGCTTCCCCTCCGGCCGTACGTGGGAAGGTCTTCTAGCAACCTGCGGATGGTCGTGGGTTTTTTCCGGGCTCTGCTCGTTTTCCTCCCACCATAATGCTGGCCACCGTCGTATAAGTGAAATATTCTTGAGTACGGCATAAAACACCAATCAAATAAAAAAATAAATAAAGACTAAATCTTTTCCCCTAATAATTTTTAAGTCAACTGAACTCAGCTGGACAATTATAGATTCCTAAGCCAAATCCCAGTAGGATATACATTCCAATTATATAATAGCTGCCAGCACGGCGCAATGACTCAGGAGCCTTGCACGAATGCAGTCGCTGTGAGCTTGAAATCCAGCTCATGTAGGCTTCCTCTCCTGATTGGGAAGGTCTTGCAGCAACCTGTGGATGATCGTGGGTTTACCCCGGGCTCTGCCCAGTTTCCTCCCAGCATAATGCTGGAGGCCATCATATAAGTGAAATATTCTTGAGTACGGCGGAAAACACCAATCGAGTAGATAAATAAAACATGTGAGCTAATATGAGGTACCGCACTTTTCAGGATGAGGAGGATGAAGATGAAGATGAGGATGCTGAGGATGAGGAGGAGGAGGATCAACCAAAGGATGAATTGTAGGCACTTGGCCTGTTTCTATCTTCATACAGCCCTTTTCTGTAGAATTACAATGTACATTAACTTTCTTACTCTCATGACATCATATCTGTTACTATTCTACAGCCAACTATAAATTTGTATCAGTTCTTTCTGTATTTTTTTTTTCTTGTGTTCAAATTGAACATTGCTCAGTGTTTCGCTTAAAAGAGCACTCAGGTTCTAACTTGTCATTGCCCATTGGGAGTGCTACTGTGCTTAAACTAAACATGGCTTGCACATACGGAGGCTTGTGACAGTTGGCTCAATCTTGAATAGGGGAGGTTTTCATTATATGTTTTGTGAATACTCAAGATTGATTTCTGTTACCCTGAATACTTTTAATTTTTTCCTCTCAATACACCCTCTCAGTTATTATTATTATTACTTTTTTTTTCTTTTTGTTGTAATTTCTTTTTCCTATTGGTCATCATTTAGCATGTTGTTGTTGTATATACTTGTTAGAATCAGCCAAGTGAATATTTGTTATTTAAAGAACCTTTACCCCCTTCATTTGACATAATAAGTAATCTGTTGTCACTTTGTATGTCAGGCAAATAAAGTCGACGTTCTCTAGTCGCACCCAGTGGCCTCTTTTTGTGGGGCTTGCGTGAAAGTGAGAAACATTCCGGGTGTGAATGATGTTTTCTGCTGTCATGTGTTGGGAAAAAAAAAAACCCTAAGTCTTCAAATTGTTGCTGATCTGACATTAGCATCATGTATTGTCGGTTGTGAAAGATCGATAATTTTTTTTTTTTTTTTTATATGGTATTAGCGTTTTTATTTGGGGTATCAACACCCACCATTTTAAATGTCATTTTGCAGAGGCATTACTCGCATCAATCATTGTTTTTCCAACTGGATTGTGCACGATTATCTAACATATTATCAGGTTCTATTTCTACTAGGGTCAGTGCATATTGCTTGAATTTTAGACCTAAAATATGAATCTACATAACCTGTAGCAGTTCACTGTCAATATGTGATTTTAAAGGTTTGGAAATGTAACCGAGAAAAGTTACATGCCATTAGCTATAAAGACTTGTATCTAGAAGATACATCGATTAATTTTAAGATATGTATTTGAGAAGAAACAAAAGTGATTTGTGTCCTAAGGCAACTTGGGAAACATTGATTTTGTAAAACACAACTGAAAATGAGAAAAATAAAATTGTACAAAAAAAAAAAAAACTCAAAAAGTTATGTTTTTGTTTGGTCTGCTTGAATACATTTCAGAACAAAATATTCAGAAGTATTTTATTTCACCAATACAGCTATTGCCGACATGACTATCACCTGAATCGTGAATCCCAGCACCAGTGAAATGGGACTCTCAGGTTGGTATACTGATGTCATGGTATAATGAGACGGGTTGAATCCGTGGTCTGTTCCACAAGATACTGGCTTGTCTTATCAAAGCTCAACATCTGCCTGCAATGAGGGGCAGTAATGTTTACTGGTGAATTATATTTATTAATTTGATGCCATATCTGAGGAGTTTGCTCACCAGTACATAGTGGCTGTCATATCCAGAAAGTCCATGTTGAATTATTGGAAAAGGAATGGTAAGGTAAATCTCAAGTGTTGTTCCGTTATTAATGTTAGAGTAAATGTTACTTTGTGTTTTGATCGGAAATTTGTGCTCCGGTATAGCCTACTAAATTTAAGTAACAGTATTATCATTATCAGGGATTACATTTTCTGGGTATAACGCAGATTTTAGCACTGTAAAACTCAGGCTTTTAAAACTGCAGTCTTTTGGGTCAGTCTCCATATTACCACTAGCACTGCCGTCTAGACCATTTGACCAACGGGCCTTTACATCAGAAGCCTTAGGCCTTGCCCACCTTGATATTAACCCAGGTCTCTTGACATGATACTTGACTGAGGGTCTGTATTGAACAGTATCTAAACCAGTTGTATGGGAAGAGACAAATGGGCCTGAATGGAACCCATTTCCTGGCTATGATTGACCTAAAATTTTTCCAGCTGAGTTTTGCCAATACTGCCGCCAGTGAAACATAAGCAGCAACAAAATAAACAACCCCTGCTACATGTACGTGAATGAAACCTGCTTTGATCTGGTACACTTGTGTTTTGACTGATTTTTGCTGGTTTATAGTTAAGAATGTTGGTCGTATAGTAAAATGTAACCTAATATACCCTGGCACATTTGTATCATGATAGCTAACTCTGCAGTTGTACCTGCGAAGGTCTATCAGCAAACTGCCAATGATTGTTGATTTTTCCCCGGCTCTGCCCACTTTCCTCCCACCATAATGCTGGTCGCAGTCGTATAAGTGAAATATTTTTTAGTACGGCGTAAAGCAGCAATCAAAATACCCTGCTGGTCTACGTGGGAAAGTCTGTCAGCAATAATGCTGGACAACATCATAAAAGTGAAATAGCGAGTATTGCAAAAAACACAATTCAAATAAATACATAATTTCCATACAAATCTTAACTGCAGGCTTCAAGCAAAAAGAAAACGTAACAAACCAAAAATCATTCAACAAACGAAATTGATGTAATCTGAATTTATTTTATCATTGTGAGTACAAACGTTAATAACTTATTCAACAACAAAGACAACGAACAATGCATGAACATGTATCTTCCACAAGCATGTTATCAAGACACTGAATGCAGATGCAACAATTTGACTTCATGATTAGGTAACGAAAGTAAATGTTACTCATAATGTGCAAACATTTAAAAAGTAGTTAAATAGAACTTTTGCTTTCACAAGTGATTTTGGAACAAACCACAAATACTCCACACTTTGGTCAGCAGAATGCTTCAATAAACATATACAACACCATTCAATTCATTAAGTTAAACCCTGTACTAGAAGACACATTTCCACTGGTACGTATTTATTTATTTATTTGATTGGTGTTTTACGCCGTACTCAAGAATATTTCACTTATACGACGGCAGCCAGCATTATGGTGGGAGGAAACTGGGCAGAGCCCGGGGGAGACCCACGACCATCTGCAGGTTGCTGGCAGACCTTCCCACGTACGGCCAGAGAGGAAGCCAGCATGAGCTTGGACTCCATTTGTACAGCTGTAGTCCAGTTTTTGGGAGGAGAGAACCGGAGTAAACCACAGCCAATTACCCCTATCTGGCAAACCTCCTGACTTCAAGAGACTGGAGAAGACTTCACAGATAAGCCACGCATAATGTTTACATATACCATTAATTAAGAACATACACATTAACCCTACTTCACCCTACTTGTAGTACAAATGGCACCAGAGAAACAATTCACAGTCATACCTGGGACTAATACAACAGATCATATAGTCCCAGCTAATACATAAGACACATTATCACAGAAAAAAACATCTATGTAATTCAGGTTAAGTTACCATAATTTTTTATTCCACCTAAATACATTTTTTTTTCACACTGGCATGTACTGCCATATCTTCACAGGAATTTTGATGTGACTATTTTGATAACCAGCCATGGGAAAGGCGAAGCTTGTGAAGTACATATAATGTTGTTGCGAGAACAGTAATACACATACATGTAATTCTTATTTATTTATTTAACTGGTGTTTTATGCTGTACTCAAGAATACTTCATCTATACAACACTGGTCAGCATTATGGTTGGAGGAAACTGCGCAGAGCCCGGGGGAAGCCCACAACCATCAGTGAGTAGCTGGCAGACCTTCCCACGTACGGCCGGAAAGGAAGCCTGCATATGCTGGACTTGAACTCATAGCGACCACATTGGTGAGAGGCTCCTGGGTCATTACACTGTGCTAGCAGGTTAACCACCTAAGCCACGGAGGCCCCTGTAAGTTTTAAAACAAAGTCCTAATTCTTTGTGAGTTAATTATTTATTTATTTATTTGATTGGTGTTTTACGCCGTACTCAAGAATATTTCACTTATACGACAGCGGCCAGCATTTTGGTGAGTGGAAACCGGGCAGAGCCAGGGGGAAACGCACGACCATCCGCAGGTTGCTGGCAGACCTTCCGAGTTAATTATGATACCATAATATGGTTCATATTGTATTAGGATCCCTGGACAACACTCCCAACTTTGGAATGGATTTTAAATGTTTACTGTATAGGTGAAGAGTGTGGTTCATATTGGGTTTTACTGTGAAATCATTTTTACAGTAAAAATGAACAACTCACATCAGCTTGGTACTGTCTTTAGCAGAAGTACCATAGTTGTCTCCCTTAACTGGAACACAGTGTTTTCTCCTGTTGTTTTCCAGATTTCTTATAGCCTAGTAGTACCTTAGGAAAGTAGTGATAGGCCAATAGTTTCTCATCTAAAACGTGTTACAATGAAATGAAGGTATCAACCATGTTTTCATCCAGAATTTGGGTTGAATTAAAATGTCTAACTCCAGAGGAATCTGTTCCTCCATGCATAGTTGACTAGCATATATTGTGAGTGAACTAAGTAAACATTACTGTATGGCATGGTGGGATGTGCACAGAAGCTTGCAAAAAAATAAAATCAGTGACAAGGTCAAGTATGCAGTACTTGTGGAATTTAACGTCTTCCAAGGCAAAGCTGCAATGTATCGTACTGGAATCTTGGAAAATGTGTTTGTCTTTAATAGTTAGTTTACACAGTCAGGTATAGCTAACAAACAAAATTCTCTCTGAAAACATCAGCCATTGTTTCAGTTCACCACAATAATGCTGATGTAGTCAACAAGCAGAATTCTGGAAAATCACCATGTGGTATTCAACAAAAATGGAATTTTACCACTTATGGCTTCAGATAAATAGGTTCATGTGGGTAAGGTGACATATTCTCAGGAATTCGTCGTCCTTGTATCTCTCATGAAAATCCACATCTTCCCTTTTAATACCATACTTGAAGAGTTACAAAGGGGGGAGGGGGGCAACCCAATCTAGATCTTGACTACCTCTCAGCAGTTCAGTGTTAAATCTAAACTGTTTTCTGTCACCCTCATCTCAACTGGTCTTTCCATTCAATTCAGTTGTAAATGGCATGACAAAATATGCCAAAGTGCATGAATGCATGACTGTTTCTGTATCGTGTAGTCTGCTGTGCAGTTTTGGCGTGAGCATAACTTTAGAGGCTGCATGGATTCATCTAAGAGGACTTGACTACGACGGGGTTAGACAGTCTGAATATCTGAGGCAGCATGGTGCTGATGGTGCCAAACATCTCCTCTGATAAACCCTGTCAACAGACAATGGTATTTATTTATTTATTTATCTGAGTATTGTTTAATGCCATCCCAGTACTCAACAATTTTACGCTTACACGTTGGTGGTCAGATTTATGGGTGGAGAAAACTAACAAACAATGTGTCTCATTGTATACGTCATGTAAATGAGACAGGACGATGACGACAATTATACCCTCAAGGTATATTTATATAACCAATTTATGAACAAATTTGCATTCTGTTTCATAAACGACTTAGCTTTGGACAAAAACTAGAACTCTTCAATGAGAAAAGGTATAAAACATACACACACTGATGTAGAGGCAACAACATAAGCACAGATGAAAGGCAGTTATTCAAAGTTTTGCAGTGATGTCACTGCTGCCATGAGGCAATCATCAACATGACTTTTGGTCACCTGACTAAGAGTACTGGAGGTGAAAACAAAGCAAATTTAATCAAAATGTATCTAGCCTTCAAATATGATAGTTTTAATGCCCTGTAGGACTTTAGACTTAAAGAATTGGCAAAAAACAGCATTCCACCCATATCACATCCTGCACCTTGCAAGGAACCCCTGTGCTCCAAACTATGAACATATGCACAAATACTTCCCTGGTACATTTTCTGTAGCAGGTTACTTACTGAAAAGTGGATAATGTTTTGCCTCACGCCTATTGCAGTTTCTGTGGGCCATGCTTGCAGCTTTTGCATGGCCACCAGCTGACTTGAGCCACCTCCATAGTAGGTGCAAAATTTACAATCTATAGAGGGCATAGATTTGTTTTGAGAAAGACTAAGTCGTAAATATTATGACTTAGGACAGGCCTAAGCCTAAAACCATTGTAAGTAACCCTCAAAAGACAGACCTATGACCAATGTACATGACTGTACAGTTACCTGAGGCACTAAGAACTGTATCGTCCTGCTCTCCTGCCCTCCCCATGTAGCCATCTCCATCATGAAACCCTTCATGCATTTGAACACCAGCTCTGCCCTCTTTAGGCACCAAGGAATGGTCATTTCCTGACAATTAAACAAAATAATCATTGCCATCTTCATGTATGTGCTAGCATCTCTCCATTATGCAAATAGGGCAATGACCCACAGAATGATATCAAAACATCTCAGTTTCAGAAGGCCTTCCAACACTTCTCTTTCTTTATGTTTAAGAGGAAAATTAATTCCTGGGGCATCACTTGGACTGCAAGATTTTTCAAAGCTCATGGTATCATAAATCGTCATTATGACATTTTAAGCAAAAAAGTTTCCCAATTTAAGCAAAACCCAATCACTAGAGAGCATGTTGTAGGTCATAACTGCACATCTGGATGTTTCAAATTGAGTGTGGTCACATGAGTGTTGCTTTTCACATATGATATAGTGAAGACCGTGAATGGCCAATGATAAACAAAGCCCATCACTATGACACCCTGTGCTCAGGTTGCAGATCACTGTCAAGGGCTTATTTCTTTATCCCATGCCAAATATAGTTACCTGTGGATGGTCGTGGATTTCCCACAGGCTTTGCCCAGTTTCCTCCCACCATAATGCCGGCTGCCTTCGTATAAGTGAAATATTTTTGAATACAGCATAAAACACCAATCAAATAAATAAATATTGTAACAGATTAGCAGATTACTGGAGTGCTGTCCCTTACCTCAGACATCTCGTGTGTGAGGAGGAGAGGGATGGTAAGGGTGTGAATGTCGTATCTGAAGCAGGCCTTCAGAATATTGCGAAGAGAAAGGATGACTGGGTGACGAGAAGAGATGTCTGAGGACCTCACGCTGTCGTCTGTCACCAGATGGAATATCACAGACACCTCTGACAAGTTGGAATGGCGTGTTATGTAGAAATCTCCTGTGTACAGTCGACTACTTTTATCCTGCAATGTAAATTTGCTCTCGTACAGATAATTACATTCAGCTGAAATTGATAAACTATCACACAACATATAGTTTAAATGTTCACGTACATTAGATATGAATAGTTTAATGTCACCTTAGCAATATTTCAGCTTTTCATGGTGAAAAAAAACATGGGGTTTTATGTCAGTGTAATAAAGAGATAAGGAATTATTTTGTTGAAAACTTCAATTCTAAAATTTAATTTGTTAAATTGTCATACTGGGACTGTTTGTATTCTAAAACATCATAAATGCCCTGGTTATGATTACAATGTTAGCAGCTACTGTAAAATGGTTGAATCTAACCACACATATAACTCTGTACATTACCCTGACCATCACTAGAACTACTCACACTGCTCTGTATACGGACTTGACCCATCACTAGAACTACTGGCACTGCTCTGTACACTGACTTGACCATCACTTGAACTACTGTCTGCTCTGTACACCGACCTGACCATCAGTAGAACTACTGACACTACTCTGTACATGGATCTGACCATCACTAGAACTACTCACACTGCTCTGTACACGGACTTGACCCATCACTAGAACTACTGGCACTGCTCTGTACACTGACTTGACCATCACTTGAACTACTGTCTGCTCTGTACACCGACCTGACCATCAGTAGAACTACTGACACTACTCTGTACATGGATCTGACCATCACTAGAACTACTCACACTGCTCTGTACACGGACTTGACCATCACTAGAATTACTGGCACTGCTCTGTAGATGTATCTGACCATCACTAGAACTACTGACACTACTCTGTACACTGATCTGACCATCACTTGAACTACTGACACTGCTCTGTACACTGACTTGACCATCACTTGAACTACTGACACTGCTCTGTACACCGACCTGACCATCAGTAGAACTACTGACACTACTCCGTACACTGATCTGACCATCACTAGAACTACTGACACTGCTCTGTACAGGGATCTGACCGTCACTAGAACTACTGACACTGCTCTGTACAGGGATCTGACCGTCAATAGAACTACTGACACTGCTCTGTACAGGGATCTGACCATCACTTGAACTACTGACACTGCTCTGTACATGGACCCGGCCAACACTAGCACTACTGACACTGCTGTGTGCATAGACCTGACCATCACTAGAACTACTGACACTGCTTTGTACATGGATCTGACCATCACTTGAACTACTGACACTGGTCTATACATGGACTGGACCATCACTAGAACTACTGACACTGCTCTGTACACTGATCTGACCATCACTTGAACTACTGACACTGCTCTGTACATGGATCTGACCATCACTTGAACTACTGACACTGTTCTGTACATGGACCTGACCATCACTTGAACTACTGACACTGGACATGGATCTGACCATCACTTGAACTATTGGACACTGCTCTGTACACGGACTGGACCACCACTAGAACTAATGACACTGCTCTGTACACTGATCTGACCATCACTAGAACTACTGACACTGCTCTGTACATGGATCTGACCATCACTAGAACTAATGACACTACTCTGTACAGGGATCTGACCATCACTTGAACTACTGACACTGCTCTGTACACGGACTTGACCATCACTAGAACTACTGACACTACTCTGTACACTGATCCCTACCAATCACTAGAACTACAGACACTGCTCTGTAACATGGATCTGACCATCACTAGAACTAATGACACTACTCTGTACAGGGATCTGACCATCACTTGAACTACTGACACTGCTCTGTACACGGACTGGACCACCACTAGAACTACTGACACTACTCCGTACACTGATCTGACCACCACTAGAACTACTGGACACTACTCTGTACATGGATCTGACCATCATTGGAACTACTGACACTGCTCTGTACATGGATCTGACCATCACTAGAACTACTGATACTGCTCTGTACACTGATCTGACCATCAGTAGAACTACTGACATTGCTCTGTACATGGACCTGACCATCACTAGAACTACTGACACTGCTCTGTACATGGATCTGACCATCACTAGAACTACTGTCTGCTCTATACACAGACCTGACCATCACTAAAACTACTGCCACTGCTCTGTACAGGGATCTGACCATCTCTTGAACTACTGCCACTGCTCTGTACAATGACTTGACCATCACTTGAACTACTGTCTGCTCTGTACACTGACCTGACCATCACTAGAACTACTGCCACTGATCTGTACACTGACCTGACCGTCACTAGAACTACTGCCGCTGCTCTGCACACTGATCTTGTCCCCTTCCTCTGATAGTCGCTGCTGTTGTCTCCAGTCATTCGCTCGTATCACCTGCTGCTCTACATTCTGCAGCTGTTTCTCCAGGTCAGGGAAGTGGAAATCTGATGACTGTTCACACACGCGGTTAAATGCTGCAACACAGAAAGATGGCCATCAAAATTCACTTGTTTATTCGTTTATTTTTTTTTATTGTTACTCTATACTCAAGATGGTGGCAGTCAGTTTTACAAGCCCATTACAATTCCATGACAAAATATCACAATATTTTCTGATGATCTCATGACACAACAACATCAGTAATCTGAGGATCAAATTATTAGATTAGAAATTTCCCATGAACAACAGTAGGCAGTTTTACCAATTTTACTTAATTGGTGACAACCACTGACAGGTGCAAATTAAGATGTTGAAATTTCACTTGAAAGGTGATGGTTATAAAAACTATGTCATTTGTGTAGCAAATATAAGTAGACGGTATTTATTCTGGCCTTGGTGACAGGTGAGTTACCTCTCTTGAGTCCTGTGTAGGTGTTGAGCCTGTTATCCACCAGGAGGACAAGACCACACAGAGAGTTAGAGTACAGGGACATGGCTGTCTGTAGTCTTTGTGGCTGGGGCACCATCACACCGCTGACAGGGAAATAACCAAGAAATAATCTAGTGACCAAGGTATCCAATCCTGCTATAACTGTATTGATCAGCTATATGTAGATGCTGCAATCGCTATATGTTACACAATACGTACTTGCAGGTATCCCCATCTCTCCTGACTTTTGTAATTATGAGGAATATTAAGAAACAAGCCCACTTATACTGGGTAGTTGAGACTCGTTAGCAGGGTAACACTCAAACACAAGTCAAAACGCCCAAAATCTGTAAAATGTGGCCAATAAAAAAATGAAAAAATAAAGCTATGCTCTTTATTACATTAATCAAATCTTGACAATAGTGGTAAGAAATGATGTAACAAATGTGAACAGATTTACATGTGGTCAGCTTTGGAGATACTGTCTCTTGCTCAAAACTACTCAAATTAAGAACATGCACAAATATGGAGATAACTTCTAGATGCCAAAATAAATGCCAAATGGAGAAAAATTTACCAACCCAATAGTAACTGCTTGGTGTCTACAAAGATCTAGTACATCCATACACAGTAGACGGAGATTGTGAGTTGTCTTCATTTGAGCTCCTGTTTAACAAGACATATTGATTGCTTTTAATAATTTTGTTATGACAAAGCATGACAATACAATATTTGACAATCTTCTCAAAACTGTTGTCTGTGGACTACTGACCAAGATGTTGGTAAAACTCTCCTCCAGTATAAGATGTTTGCCCCTGCCTGTGATGAACGGTTGAAGAGGTTGTCAACTACACTCACCTAGATGAACGGTAAACTCTCCACCAGTCTAAGATGTCTGCCCCTGTCTGTGATGAACGGTTAGTGAGATTGTGGACTACACTCACCTAGATGAATGGTAAACTCTCTATCAGTCTAAGACACCTGTCCCTGCATGTGATGAACTGTTAGTGAGGTTGTGGACTACACTGAATGGTAAAACTCTCCTTAGTCTGTAAGACATCTGCTTCTGTCTGTGATGAACTGTTAGTGAGATTGTGGACTACACTCACCTCGATGAATGGTAAAACTCTCCTCCGGTCTCTAAAATGTCTGCCCCTGTCTATGATGAATTGTTGGTGAGGTTGTCGACTACACTCAACTAGATGAATGGTACAACTCTCCTCCAGTCTGTATGACATCTGCCCCTGTCTGCGATGAATTGTTAGTGAGGTTGTGTACTACACTCCCTGGATGAATGGTAAAACTCTCCTCCAGTCTCTAAAATGCCTGCCCCTGTCTGTGATGAAATGTCTGCCCCTGTCTGTGATGAAATGTTAGTGAGGTTGTGATCTACATTGAGTGGTAAAATTGTCCTTAGTCTGTAAGACGTCTGCTTCCGTCTGTGATGAACTGCTAGCGAGATTGTGGACTACACTCAACTAGATGAATAGTACAACTCTCCTCCAGTCTGTATGACATCTGCCCCTGTCTGTGATGAACTGTTAGTGAGGTTGTGGACTACACTCACCTAGATGAATAGTAAAACTCTCCTCCGGTCTCTAAAATGTCTGCCCCTGTCTGTGATGAATTGTTGGTGAGGTTGTCGACTACACTCAACTAGATGAATGGTACAACTCTCCTCCAGTCTGTATGACATCTGCCCCTGCCTGTGATGAATTGTTAGTGAGGTTGTGTACTACACTCACCTGGATGAATGGTAAAACTCTCCTCCAGTCTCTAAAATATCTGCCCCTGTCTGTGATGAAATGTTTGTGAGGGTTGTGGACTACATTGAATGGTAAAACTCTCCTTAGTCTGTAAGACGTCTGCTTCCGTCTGTGATGAACTGCTAGCGAGGTTGTGGACTACGCTCACCTAGATGAATGGTAAAACTCTCCTCCAGTCTGTAAGATGTCTGCTCCTGTCTGTGATGAACTGTTAGCAAGATTGTGTACTACACTCACCTAGATGAATGGTAAAACTTTCCTCCAGTCTATAAGATGTCTGCCCCTGTCTCTCATCAGCCTCTGCTTCTGGCATACTGTTGGTTAGGGTACGAACTCGTTGACTGAAAATATACATCAGGAATATACAAAACATAACGTTTAGTGCAGTTGTTATGCAGAGCAGATTTAGGTAAAGGAAATCTACTCAACATTCACTTCACTGAATAACCTTCTGGAATGATAGCAAACAAGATATCCTCATTTCATAAAGATGCATGATTAGTTCTTGAGATATTTCCGTAACGGATGGACATACAATGTACATGACCTTGTACGTGTTTAACAACACCTAAGGCTTGTTATGAAACGAAAGAAAAAGGCAACCCAGAATATGAAATTTTCATGTTCCATGTTGATTCACTTAGATTCCACAAGCAAAGTTTGTGTCAATATTCCTTAATACTGACAATTATGATGTTTTTGTCTGATTTATTTCACAAACAAAATCCACGTCAATATTCCTTAATACTGACAATTACCATGTTCTAGATTGATTCATTTCACAAACAAAATCCATGTCAATATTCCTTTTTTATTGAATCGTCTATTAAAGTGAACATAAAGTCAGCCATTAAAGCTGAATTAATTAATAAAGTAGTATTCCAGAAATGTTCTAAAATTATTTTTAAAAATTCTACACCGCTTATCAACAAACTAAATTGCAAACAATCACCAGTGCCTAGCCACTCATTTGGTGACACCATTTTGCCATAATATATAAATATCAAGAGTAACATCACAAAACCTAGGAGCTCTCCCATACCATCTGTATTAAACAATGTGACAATGAGAAAATACAAACAAAAAACACCTGATATCCAACCAAAGAGTATCAGCTCTGTTCCGTGTTCATTGGGACTACGTTTCTTTTAGTTTCGCGCTCAGTCAGATTGATGTTCATTGACAGCTGCATCATGATTTAGCGGTCCTGCTCATCCTCGTCATCTAGCGGGCTATACCTACTTCAGGGAATTTACCGAACATAACAGGACCTTGATAACAGACCCTTTCATTCAGATTTTGGGAACACATTTTCGTAATAAATCAGATTTTGCTAAGGAAAAATAATGCAAAGTGACAATATTTTTCTTCAAGCAATGACTCTCTCGAGGCAGTTTTCTTGCCAGCTCGCCCCGAGAAGTTACTGCTGCCTCCTGCCCAACATGTACACATTGTGACATGGGCAACCTTTTGCTCATATGTGTGGTTCAATATGCATCAATTTAATTCCCAAACTAACCGCAAAATGCAACTTATTACATCAATATTTTTTGATCCACTATAAGAAACCTCACTGACAATCGAGAGCTGATAGGTTTTTTGCCGTGACAGGGAATTATCATGTGACGCTTTCAGCCCTAGTGATTGACCCAGTTCATGAAGGCTTCTACAATATACATGTATGGCTAGTCGGAGTGAATTGTCCGTCAGTGCCATTTCCCCAATGCTGAACTTCATCTCCTCAGCTTTCAAAACTTTATAGAACTTTTTACATATTTCTCTGTGATAACTGTGTCCTATATCATTTTTTCTATGTACATATAGTGGTAGGCTTTATGTCCATTTTATGTTGACAAGTCTGGATAGCAGACAAAGGAACTCACACATATCCTGGTGCTGTTGTGTTGGCCTGGGTGTCCTCATGCACCTTCATCACCCACTCTCTGTATTCACGCTTCTGTAACTCCTGCAGATTGCTTAGCTCACTGGCCCACTTACTGCTGATCAGCTGTAGTGAAATAAAGCAAAGACAGACATTTATTTGATATGTTTATCAGATTGGTGTATGATGCTGTAATATTTTCTAAAATGTGTGTGCCAAAAATCAATCATCGATCTCCGCTAGGTAAGTGACAAAACTCCTCACTTAAGCCACAGCTAAAGCAGCAAGAACCGAAAAAGAACACACAATTTCAGGCATGGACCTGATATAGAGCGGACAGATGTGAAATTCACGTTTAAAGGTAATATCACTTGAAGAGTGTTTCACCAATATAATGTGACTTGGTGTTCAGCAGTGAATAAAAAAAGGTGAACTAGATTTTGTGAGAGTGGTGTTAGTAAACTCATCCATCACACCATCAAACATACACACAAACCAACTGCAGAAATAGGTCAAACAGATAGAGTATCCCACATATTGGTAGATAGCAGGGCAATCTAGACAGGCATGAACCCCCAGAGTAATCCCCCTTGACAAGCAATCATCTGTGGACCGCTCATACAGAAGATTAGGGGCTTTAGTCTGTCCAGTGTCCAGACATCCTACTGAATTATTACAGCAATTAGACCCCAGTAACATGCTTGTCAGGACGTCCTGGGCCTTGAGAAATATACATGTAGCTAATAAACAGGCATAAAGATTTATGACTGTTAGAATCATGTTGGAGATTGCTTGTTTCAGTATTGAAAAGAAAACAAGAAAAATATGATCAATAAAAATATAATCAACAAAAATATAATCAAAGGAAGAGGCGTGAAAATAGACCTTAACAGACACGTACAATTTCTTCTGATGCCCTTGGTAACTCTATAAATCAACTTTTCACCAGGAATTCTTCCGTGGCCATTTCATATGCTCTGACAGAGCACTCGGAAACACAATGTCACATCACTCAAACCCCATGTATGCATATGTAAAAGTCAATACAGGTCTCGGGTTACAGAAATAATTCACAACAGATTGGTTAAATAACATGACGGGGCTTTTAATTGTTTCAATGTGCTTTATTTTGCTCACTTTGAACTGTAATATCTTGGTTGTGCATCATCAAAATATAAAGTCATCCTTTTTAAACTTCCTTACTTTATTTATACATTTTGTCAAGTCTTGTTTTATCTTTTAATTAAACACTGTCGGCAGTCAACAATGCATCAGACATTATGCTGGCATGAATAACTGGCTAACACCCTTCCATCTAAAACAGCTGGAATTTTTGCTGGACAGCCTCTCCGGTGTTCAGGTCGTAAGTACATCCTGAATGCAAACAATTAATTCCAATGGCATGGTCATATCTTTTATCTTCTCACCTCAATTCAACTCAAAACAGTCACAACCTGAACATGATGCTATGCACATGACAATGGTGAAACAAAAAAAAAAATAAGGAAATGAAACTAGGGATGGCCTTGATATTAACAGGTCTACAGTAACACTAATACTATGTAGCTCATAGTAGTAAGGCCAGTGATATTCACTGACACTGATTCCAAATGACTGAAATACAGGAAGGAAATTCTCTGAAAAGTCAGGCTGTTTTAAACTGAAGGTCCCGTGTCATCAATCATGAGGGCACAATGTTAGAAAGCGTTGACTGCACACTGTCTATATGTACATTAAACTGAATCATGAAAAACCTGTAACCTGACACTTTAGTCACCTAGGTAACAACCTGTACACTTGCATAAATAGCACAAATATCACCGTCAGAATGAACTTTCTATATGAGCAATATGAAACCAAACCACATGCTGCATGTATATACATGCCGTCACAGCCTGACATTTCTCAAAAAGAAAATCATTAAAATATTGATAATTACACAAAACTTACTCCAAACAAAAGTCTTTCTCACATCAAAACAACAACTATCAGATCCAAAACCTACTCAAATCATGTGACCAGATATGTAGGAGCATTTCTCTAGATGCAAATACATTACCAGTACATGCACATGTGGATCAACACAAGTATGTCATACAGAGGTATGTAACTCATGAGGTACAGCAGATAAAACACTGCAGAATTATCTGCCATGTGCCACAGTGTATATCTATTTTAATATTTATCAACCCAAAGTTTGTTTCACATTCATTACTTGCCCAAAGACTGGTATAAATTAATACTTCATATTAAATAACAATGTATTTCAGCATGCATTTGAACATATTATTGGATTTAAAAGCGAATCGCAAGAAAATTTAAAGCATTCAGAACACAATGGGGAATGTAATAAAACACATTTTAGAACTATTATTAAATATCAATAATTTGGTTTATATTAATACACAACAAATTAATCATTTAACCTGCTAAGATGACATTTGATATCTAGAATGGATTCTGTCAGAAAATTGCTGGAGAGGAAGGAATTCAATGTGACATCAGCTCAGTGATATATGTACATCATTAAAATGAACAATCCTTAAGAAAAAAAGTCCATTTAAACACTTATGTCAGGCAGAATGAATTTTATGTCTTCATGACAAGAGTTTGTGATAAGAAAGGTTACTGCAGTATGTCACTTTTACAACGGAACATAAGAAAAGAAAAGGAAAAGAAATAGAGGCCGAGATTCACATGAATATAACACGCGGGTCAGCTCCTGAAAAGTAGGTCGATTTGAGTTGCATTTTCTGAAACTTGTTACACTTTGTAATACATGGTAATTAAATTCATACACATGCATCTTGCAACCTGTGACTACATGTACATTCATACGTAGATCAATGAAATTATACGCTGATGTCTATTTTCAACAATTTCTGATATTTACCTATCTCTCAGTTTAATCATTGAACTGAAAAATGCAGTTGGACCATTTTGGCGCTTTATGGAATGACATGGACATTAAATCCACTTTAAAATGTCTGCACACACCAATTTCGGGTGTGCATTCAAGAGAATAGGACCTTCATTACTACTCCTATATGGGGTTAAATCTTACAGGAACTGATGAAAACAGACCTCAAAATTTAATTTAATTGAACTAATTCATACTAAGTACAAGTCAACTTACATGTAATTACTTTTACCACCCAAGTACATCATATTGCAATGTCTGTCAGTGAAGGGACATGTAACGTACAGATACTCATATGTCAGAAAAAGTTTGTTTTTAAATTTACCCACCTATCTCTCGGAAAAAAACATACTACATCCTGATGGAGCCAACTACAGCCCAGCCTATGTTTAATACTGTACACTGTTTACTGAAATATATTAAAAGACTGGAGATTTAAAGTAGAGGTTATAAACCATAGACTTTGGACAGTAAACTACAGTTCTTGTCTAATAGATGAAGATAATGAATAAAGACGTCATCATCATCACAAACATCCCGGATGTTCTTTTCATCAAAGTCTGTAAAATTTCAGATTACCTGTTTCATACATATCGGTTTAGATATACATAATGTCATGAATGCATTTCAATAAAATGCAGTGTGGGGATGAAATTGAAATGCCTTCACTTTATAGTTCCAAAATTGCTATGACACAGGGCCCACTTTCTATGTTCTAAAATTTCAACTACACTTTACCTGATGAAAAAAAAAATGAGATATTTTTAGATAGAGTTCTGATGACCACTACTTCATTTGTTCATTTTTTTTATTATTGAAGGAATGGTAATTGAGGAAAAATACACCAGCCATATTTCAGCAACACAGCCATGACAAGCATGTATGTACTGGATGTGTAAATGAAGTGAGGGCTGTTACCTGTGTGTTGTCAAAGTGTCTCTGAGCCAGCTGGTTTATCTGATCATCTGTGTAGGTAGAGCCCACACTCTGAACAGCCTCTTCCATCTCAACACTCTGTCTGAAAACACAAATACGTCTACTGTTATACATATATACCTACATACACATGTTAAGAAATTCCTGTTTCCTCCCACAATAATATTGGTCGTATACATGATAGTGGTTGTATACATGTTGCTGGTTGTATACATGATGCTGATCGTATACATGATGGTGGTTGTATACATGATGGTGGTTGTATTTATGATGCTGGTCGTAGACATGATGCTGGTTGTATAGATGTACATGATGCTGGTCGTATACATGATGCTGTTGTATACATGATGCTGGTTGTATATATGTTGCTGGTTGTATACATGATGATGGTTGTATATATGATGATGGTTGTATATATGATGGTAGTTGTATACATGATGCTTGTCGTACACATGATGCTGGTTGTATAGATGTACATGATGCTGGCCGTATACATGATGCTGGTCTTATACATGATGCTGGTTGTATACATGATGCTGGTTGTATACATGATGCTGCTTGTATATATGATGCTGGTTGTATACATGATGCTGGTTGTATACATGAAATGTTCTTGAGAACAACATAAAACTCTCATCAAATAAAATAAGTAAATCTGATGTCTTGGTACAAAATTCATTGGTGCACGGATTAAATGCTTCTTAAGGCCACAGAATTTACTTTTTTTTTTGTTTCACAGACAAAACAAATCTTTTTTCCCCCATATTCGGAAAGGGGAATTCAGGGGAAATGTGGACTTTCCTAGCAATTTTTCCTGTTTTAAATGTATTCATGTGATCAGAAAGTATTGAAAAACAGGAAAATCATAAAAATGCCAAACTTGGACAAAATAAAAAGGCAAATTTACATCACCTTTCCGCACCATCCACCACTCTCCACTCCACCCCAAGAATGATTTTTGGATATTTTAATGTTGGTTCGCACAAAAAACACAACATTAGTGTTGTCGAAAATTTACACAAAACATTTGGCTTTATGTCTTAATATGTAATTTAGGATGTTTCCTAATATACATGCATAAAACATGTAGACACATAGTGCTCTTGTAAGTTGTAATACAAACTACTGAGTGGTAAAGCAGATCTGCATGGTGAAACAGACATATTAAGAAGAAGCCAACTGAAAGACATAAAGAGTAGGTCACAACCAGGTAACTTTAATCAGGTGAAAGTCCAAGCAAAGTGAAAGTCCAAGCAAAGGGAAATCCTGCTTTACTGCTGACAAATTATCAGCCTCTATGCTGCAGTGTACAGCAATAAGAAAAAGACGAATTAGGACAGATGACTCTCATGCACTTGGTTACACTGGAGGTATAATTTAGGTCACGTAGCTCCCTGTACCAACTGGCCAACAATTAAGTTTGTTCTGATTATTCGGGGTATAACAATCAATATGACGCCAGATTGTTTGAATCTTATCTACCAATTTGACTTCCTGCAATAGATTTATGACAATAAATTTATGTTGTACATCACTTGAGTCAGAAAAAATTTATATTTCCTGATGTATTTCCTTAATTTTTTTTTCTGCTTATTTGTCAGTTTGATTGGTTGTTTAAATGGAGTGTTGCTTCACAAGTTGATGCATTAGTTTGCTGAAATGGACAAGATAAAGTCCCGCAGACATTAGAAAAAGCAATGGGTACATCTTCACAAAGTTTTGTAGGTTCTCTTTAGGCATCCTGTCAGCATCCAACAAGAATGCAGCATGTACTTCAAACACTGGAAAAATTAAATACTGATACAAGCATGAAATATTGATATATTCAAACTTTGAAAATCTGCTTCAGCTAAAAATTGTATAAAACGATATGCAGTTACTTGAATGATTTATTTAGAGCATACCTTTCATGAGTTTATAATTTATTTTTTGTATTTACTAATTTGAATACTGATGTTTAAAATTGTATATTTAAGGACATTTTACTTAAATGATGGCCATGACAAAAACTGAGCAGGCAAGCCCTGAGAAAAACACAAACCTTTCCAAGGCTTTGAGGTCTGACAACTTTATGGACTTACTGAACGACCTGTAAACTCCATCATCTTTCCTTAATTACATGTTACAAAGCTGTCCAAAACTCTTTATAGCTGCTTCCCTTCACAAATGTAAAATTCTTCGGCTATTGTGCTCTTGCATCAGCAAAGATGCAGTGTGAAAAAAGTGCCAACCTTTTAAAGTTACTAAAACATCTTAATAATAGCCAACTGAAGTTTTGGCTCAATTCTAGCGAAAGTATTTCTTTACACTACTCCCCATGTTACCCCCCGACGAAAAACAAATCAAGAGTCCTTCATTACATTTACAAGGGGACTTTAAAAAAGAATGGTATTACTATCTGGAAACTTAAACCACTGTCCTCTTTCTGCAGACCTCTCAGCCTGAACAAGAAGCTTGAACTGAGAGAATAGCCTGTCAACTAAAAGGTGTTGATCATGGTTTCCATATGCACTGTTCATGTAACAATGCATCTACCAATAAAGCTTTAGAGAACAGCACAAAATACTTATAATCAAATACATAATGAAGATGCTAAGCTTACATGCAGATAATAAATGAGCTTGAACACTGCAATGCTATCCTCAAGCCTACAATGTCACATGTTCCCTGCACTCACAACACACACATGCATGTATATACATACCCTCATTCTTCTAATTTTAGGGACGCCTGGTCTGCTCTTTTTTAACCAATATACACAAAAATGTAGCAAGAATATTTATTCCCCTTTTTGTTCACATGGTTAGTCCATACAATGACCAACATATTTATGTCTTTAATTTTCCAAAAAAAAAAAAAAAAAAAAAAAATGGAAGAGAAATGTAATTCTTTGCTTTAAGGCAAAATTAATATCTGTCCTAGAAATGAGAAGGATGAGGGTACATGTATGAAGGCTTACAACGGCCATGGCCTGTGAATATGAAGTTACCTCCAAGGTTAGTAAACAAGCTATACTTATGAGACTTCTCCCATGGGCATATTGGAAATTTGTTAACAACTTTAAACAATTTTGTCGGGAAAAAAAGGCACACATTTTTTCGCACAAGCCATAGAGTTTGGTGACACACTTCCCCAGGCAAAATTGACAAAAAAATACATGACAAATTCATAAAATCACTTCAGTCCGGAACCCACATGGTGTGCCTGGGAATTTGGCTGTTAACTGTACGCAAGGGGGCATCAAGGATATTATCAAATAACTGCGGTAATCATGTCGAAATTGCAAAATCCCTCAGGGGGGGCATGCACCTAAATGTTTGTTTTGTAAAAGCATAATCCATTTAAAGAGATGGAGAGAAAGATCATACATGAGTCTGTTTAAGGAGGTTCATTACTTGGTATAAATGCCAGATCACTTATAATGATGCATGTACATGGTTTACAGGGAATATAAGGAAAGTTAAAAGGCCACAGTAGAAACACCATAAAACTGTATCTGAAGTTACCAATTTTTGCTACACATCTACGTTCAGGCCTGAATAAAATTCTTCTCAACTTTGCTCATGTAAATTTAGGCCTGTGCATGACAAATCGAATCTGACTTTAAACACCTGTTTTAAAAAATGGGGGGAGACATCAGTGGCAATTATCACGGTCCTTGAAGTCCCCCATTACAATGTAAACATTTAACTGTATTTAATTTAGCAGTAAACTTAGATATGGTAGCAAGGCTACCAAGGAGCCCACCTGTAGGAGACACATGATTAATTTATTTATTTGATTGGTGTTTTACGTCATGCTCAAGAATATTTCACTTTTACAATGGTGACCAGCTTTATGGTGGGAGAAAACCCACGACCATCCACAGGGTACTGGCTGACCTTCCCACGTATGGTAGGAGACACATGAATGCAAAATTGAACAGATATAAAAAAATACACAAAAACCTTGTGAAGTAATTTACGCTCCTAAGCATACATGCAGGACATCAACAATAGAACATCCCGCTCATGTCATTGTGCCTTACAGGTATGATAAATTTTAGCTTAACACACCCAGTATTTTTTGCGATGCCACCCCTCACATTTGCCTAAACGTGGATTCTATTATACACAGACACTGAATCATGAATTCTATAATTTACAGCAATTACTTCAACACAAAAACCTGAGGTCAATAAATGACGTACTTTTTAAAATACCACCCCTAACATTTACCATAACATTGCTTTCATCGTCATTAGACGCCTACGTTGATGCTTGGGGTAGGACATTTATCTATACAGGCAAACTAAACAGCTGATGTTTACATTACTTCATTATGTTTTCTACCTTTAAAGTTCTGCATCAGCCTTGGCAAAGAAAAGAGTGAAACAATACACACATCACTACTTAGATGGAATCAAGAAGAGAAAAGAATGAAAACAATACATAAATCACTACTCTGATGCTGTTGTACAGAGGGAATTGTGTTTAATGGACCTTGCAATATTTGCCTTCCGTTTCACTCATGGTTCAACAGACCCAATGTAGAACAGAGACAGTAAATGTTTTGACCTATGAGCATTATGACCACAAAATGTCAGTTGATGAACTATAAACCAAGAGTGACATCCGAGCTAGTTTCTGAATTATCTTTCCAAAGTTTCCATGAACAATGAACAAACTGCATTTTTATTCCCCTGGTAGCAAACCTCACAAATGTTCTTTGCAACTTCCGACATGTTTCCCTAAATATTAGGAAGCATCTGGCCCACGAGTTTTACACGTAAAGAAAACACTGCATGAATGAATGTTAATAAATTATACACTGCATTTACAAACCTAGAATGGTTGGAAAAATGATCAATGAACAAAACTAAGATACAAAACTCAAGAGTCATAATGAATAAGCACACAACTCATACTGAAGAATGAAGATGGGTAACCATTATGTATATCTCTTACCAAAGTCAGAGAAACACTTTGTACCAATGACCGCAAAACTCCAGAGCCACCCCGAATAAGCACAAAAACAGAGAAATGTTAATTAGCAATTACACCAAAACTCCAGAGTCATACGGAATAAGAACAAAACTCATACAGAAGAATGAAGATGGGTAACTGTTATGTATCTCTTACCAAAGACAGAAAAATGCTATGTACCAATGACAGCAAAACTCCAGAGCCACAACAAATAACCACACAACTCATACAGAAGAATGAAGATGGGTAACTGTTATGTATCTCTTACCAAAGACAGAAAAATGCTATGTACCAATGACAGCAAAACTCCAGAGCCACAACAAATAACCACACAACTCATACAGAAGAATGAAGATGGGTAACTGTTATGTATCTCTTACCAAAGACAGAAAAATGCTATGTACCAATGACAGCAAAACTCCAGAGCCACAACAAAAAACCACACAACTCATACAGAAGAATGAAGATAGGTAACTGTTATGTATCTCTTACCAAAAGACAGAAAAATGCTATGTACCAATGACAGCAAAATGCCAGAGCCACACTGAATAAGTACAAAACTAACACCACAAAATGAAGATGGGTAACCGTCAAATGAATCAAGCAGTCTGATTCACGATTCAACGAATGTTTGATTTAAAAAAAAATATTTATTAACTGCTGTAAAGCCATCAAAAACAAAATTGCCATGTGTTTCTGCATGTGTACACTGGCCTGGAGTGAATTTAAAGAGGAATGGATTAAACATCAGTTCTCTTTTAATATGAGTAAATCCTGGACCAATGAACAGGCCTGCTCAGAGTTACTTCCCTTGTTACACGATGGCGACCATGATGTAATGCAAGAGTAGTTTCTGAGGCGTGAAACTACTGGAAGTGGGACCTATTAAAGCTTATAGTTGCTTATGTAGGTTATGTCAAGGCAAACAAATAGGTGCACAGAATGTAAAACATATCAACCTTTGAGTCATAGAAATGGCAAGAGATCTTAAATGAACTCAAATGTTAAATGTTTTTCAGCTACAGAGTTTGCCTACACTGTTGTATTTGTTTATGGCCAGGATTTGAAAATGACCTCTGAATGGATTAAAAAAAAACACATACACATATTGTTTATCTTAGGCTTTTCAAATAAGTTAAAATTAAAATCTGCCTTAATTAGAGCAGGTCTTCGAATAGCTTATACCGCTTTAATTCCACAACTTGCCATTATCCATTTTTTGAGGTCCCACCTAATCATAGATTACTCCTACAAATGCACCCTTTAAACCGGAGAGTGACATTAAGGGAGGTAATTTGGTTAGGCCCTATTGTTTTCCGACAAAATGTCACCAATGAATGACCTGTGTTTTTATGATGCAAGACAAAATCTGTATTATTTTTAAAAGGTTAGTAAAAATGTTTTATATAATGTACACTGTACATACGTAGTATTGTTTTAACCTCTTCCAGACAATACAGTTTATTTTTCCAGCGGTATTCTTTCTTGTGTATGAAACTTTGGTTTAAGGGGAAATCCTAATTTGAGAAATTTTGAAGCAAGCAATTTGAAGTTTACTCACCTTATATCAGCAAGATATCCACATACATCCACACACATATATGCATGCATGTACCGTAAAGTGTCACACAGACAAGCTTTCATTCATCAAGAATTCATCCATGTAAAAACAGGCAAAAACTGGTACAAATACAATCCTATACATAACCTTTGAATACTTCCATGTATAAAACTGAGCAACTCAGGATAAGTTTTGTTTAAACACGTTCCTTCAGACATTGTCAGCAGTTTGGCAATGTAGAAATATGATGCCAAGAAGTGTGACTGTCATAATTTAGGCCGATACCTTTTTGTTTTGTGATCTGAAAATGTTATGTGACAATTAAGTGCCAAAATTTTACTATGAAAAGATCCATGTAAATATACATTGTACAGCTGGGCAATTGACTGAGAGGCTATTGCTGAGAAGTGTCTACATACATGTCCCTGCCCATATACTAGTATCCAGCCCAGCCATTTGGAATGAATGAGGTCTACCACAACATTGGCAGTATTTCAGCCATTTTGGAGCAGTAGCAAGGTGGAAACATACCACTGAAACCTATGTGTAAAGGTTAATCCTTGAAATTAGAAAACATCTATGTTGAGTTGGGCAATTGGGGGAAAGAGTACTGAGTATATGTCTACCTGTGCCTTAGTGCAAGTACATATTCACTTGAGTACATGTATTATTTGGCGTGTACATGTACACTCTTTTGAGACGTGTCTACATATGCGACCTAAAGACATCCATGAACAATACACAAGATCTTTCTACCTGGTAGTAAGTGTTTAGTACGTGTCTATTGATCACAGGTAAGGCTGTCATGTTAGATTATCTTCGCTGATCCGAGCCTATTGAGCCAGACATCTCCAACTGGACAACTACTTCATTAGTCATGTGGCCACAACAGGTAAATATGACTGCAGATAATTACTTGTCCTACTTCAGCAAAACAGGTCCAGGTGCTCTTCTGGGGCAGGTATAATTAAAAAATACCCGCTTATGTAAAACTAAGCTGTCTACCAGGCGTTTGCCACTCAGGTGAGCCAATACCTGTGATGAGGATTTAATAAGACTGAACTTTTACCACAGGTACAGTGGCACACACTTAACGAACCTAAAGAATGGTGAAGTCGGCGTAAACAGCCAGAAGCCGTCATGAGATGACAGGTAATCAATAAACGACTTGCTGTGTGGTCGCCTAAGTCCATCATACACACAAACCACATGCATCAGTCAAAGAAAACGAAAACCAAACACATTTCTACAGTATCAGAAACGCTGAATGCTAGCTTTACAGACTGCTGATGTATACGGCATAGAACACCAATCAAATAAATAAATAAATACCACTACACCATGAACCATGTGTTTTAACACTTTCAGCAATCTTTCAGCTACATTAATATGGGGCATCATTTTTAGACATGTAAGTAATGAGATTATTTGTTCAGGTATTGTGCACCTGCATGGCAAATTAATTGAAAACTTTTTCAAATAGGCCAGCCAGAATGAGCCAGGCAGATATACTCACGAAGGGAAGTTCTTTACAAACACGAATGACCTAGAATCATTGCATGACATTTTATTATGTCAGATTAACTTCACAAAGTATGTCATGTTTGTTTTTATGTTACATATGCTGCCCACGTGTTGGATATCTTACTGTTACCATGACAACAATGTACAGCAACAGGAACAATATGAAAACAAACTTTAACCTGTAAAAAAGAAGTTTTCAATATTTTTGCGTGTTTCAAAGTATTCTCAGGGTAATATCCTGTGTACACTACAGTTTTTGTAAAGCCCTAAAAACCAACATATGTATTTATATACATGTATTATTTGGTGTTTTACACTATCCACTCCCAGTAATTATAGTTTGCCTCCAAAATCAAATTAAAAGGGTGCATACAGTTGCTCTTTCAGATGCTAAAGTGTTAAGGAATGGTTTAAACATGCATTTGATGACAAACACATACGCAGCTGGCTCGGTGCAAGGTCTTCATCATTTATTCGATTTATCTGATTGGTGTTTTACGCCGTACTTGAGAATATTTCACTCGTGCGATGGCGGCCATCCCCGGGAAAACTCACAACCATTCCCAGGTTGCTAGCAGATCTTCCCACTTATGACCTGAGAGGTCTTCATCATATGTCCTAACTTAGGGTACGCACAAAGAAGCATTAAGACGAATTTCATTTGCATATTTTTGTATTTTTTTGAAGAGAGAACATTGTGCATGAATTTTATGTACAAAATGTACTTTTCCATCTTAAGCGGTATTATTTTCAATTGTGCAAAACCACAGGGACTTTTATCTGATTGACATGTATTTCAATCAGTAACCAGCTCTCAGTGTGTCAAGCACAGTTGTATCTTCTCAAACAAGAATCATTATGGAACACAAATATTGCTAGCATCAGTTTGACGAAGTCTTATTAATCGCTTTGGGGGAATATATCTCTTCTGAATAAATAAAGTTTACATTCAGTACTTTTTGGTATTGCTTAATGTTTTCTCTCTCTTTCTCTTTTTTTTCTTCTTTTCTGTATTAATTTAATAGATTGATATTTTATGCCACACTCTAGAATATTTCACTTCTACAATGCGGCCAGCACTTTGGTGGGAGGTTTCTTCTTTTCTTTGGAAGATGTTCATCTCCCTTGATTGAACAAGTATATGCCACTGTAAAAACAAAGGGCAAATTTGTTGTAAGGATAGTAATGATATAGTGTGTTGACAGCTAGAACATTCTGTTGAGTACATCATATGAACTACACCTATGACTCACAGCTGGATATGTAATATTTGAGGTCACACTACACAAATTGCAAATGGAGCTGAAATTTCGCAATACAACATTCTGTTGTTGACAGAACAAATTTGGGTGTATCTCCACATCTCAGACTGTAATGAAGGTTAATTGCCTGACCCAACAAACCTATGTGCAAAAAAATTCCTAGATGCACACAAAATACAAACGGGAACACTCTGACCTACCCACCCTGTGTACAAAATGCAATGGATTCCTGGGAAGTACTTTGGAAAGGCAGGAATTGGACTACACCATTTCTTGGCTGAGGGTGATGAGGTGAGGTGAAATGATGAGTGTATAGACAGGGGACTTCATGAGCTAATGGTGTGCCCCAATGCATAGGTGGGTGAGTCAGCCAGAGTGAGGCTGAATTACACACCACTTGGTGAACTCTGACGTCAATATGGCTGAACTATGGAGGCCTCAAAATCACCTGTACTTTAACATCCACACTTACAAAAGGTAATAATATATTTTACACACATTACGCCAGTGAATATTCTTTCTCTATTAGCGCCACTGTTGCTTTTTTCTCTCTAAAGATGAACATTTTTAAATACCTCTGACATTATCTTTAACATGCATCTAACAACTTAAATGTTACAACATGCAGTATGCTTAAACACGTATGTCATCTGATGGCTCAAATTTCTTGTCAGATATTCTACTTGAAAGAATGATTAAATTTAGAAGGTAGGTGTAATTCAAGAGACACTTAAAGTGTTTGCCAGAAAGACATGCCAACCTATCAATTTATCACCATACTTTTTTCATAACCAGAATGTCTCTGAACAACACAAGCACACTCTTGACAGTATTTGTTACTTCATCTATAAACATGAATCAGGCAAGCAAAAAGTGTTCTCAGTCCATGAGGTGTGAGGACTTGAACTTAGTCAATTTACTTTAGTGCATGGCAGTTTTCAAGGAAAATTGTGATGATTAGCGAATATATGTTTACAAATTGATTGATACACAAAGTGCTTCATCTTAAACTCTGCTAAGCACATATGTTTGTATGATTCACGCATTTTTTTATACCCTCTAACTTACGGGATGCACCTTACACGATAAACACGTGTACACGCGGCCCACATACGTCTTTGTCAGTTTAAAACCAATTTAATAAACCAAATTTCCCCAAACCTGATCAGGCGAAACACTTTTCCACTGCTGACTGCACAAAATAATTGTATGACGTGTTGTTGCCATGGTAATATGCTTTCAGTCATCAATTATTCCTGACAATTCAACTGGAAATAAAAATCATGAGCCATGAACTTCTACCAGCGTACATTAGCTAGCTGTTTTCTCTATGTCTTTAGATGTCCTCTTGACACAAGACAAACATTACCTTACCCATCCATGTGACACTGAGATGTATTCATCACTGTGTTGAAAATGTTCACTACACATGGTGATGTTTAAAGTACTACATGAAACTGTCAGGTATTTCACATAATACTGGCAGACCTTTCCATGTACAGGTGGAGAAGAAGCCAGCATGAACTGGACTTGAACTCACAGCGACCGCATTGGTAAGAGGCTCCTGGGACATTGTGCCGCACTGGCACACTAAATTACCTCAGCCACGGAGGCCCCATAATGCCTTGTAATACTCTCTTCTCACTCCCAATAATCAAATTACACACCACTTGTTGGAAGTAAACAAAGGTTCTATCTCATTGGCACAGCATATAGACTAGCTAATTTATAGATAAAGAAAACTAGGAAATTTGCACTGGAAAATATTGGAGAATATTGGAAGATAAAGTTCAAAGTACATGTATTATTATTATATTTATTATTCATCATATAAAGAAAACAAACCATGCTCTCTATTGGGAAGGTGTGACAAACAACACAAAAGATTCATAACCCCACAACGTTCATCCACTCCTCAGAACTTCTATCTATGGTTTACACATCTTATTTTTATTATTTGCACATGTTATTTCTTGATTCTAACTCTATTTAATTTACATATCTTTTTCAGTTCTGTTGCAATGGCAACATGTATAAAAGTAAGGTCAGATGTTCATCCTTATCTTAAAAGAAACCATACTTTATGTGCCTTAAGGATGATTTTCAGTTTTCAGAGCTCTTACAAGCTTGGTAGTGTTTTATCTCTTAAAACAAATCAAGTAGGCATATATCAGCATTCACATTTTGATTTTTCTACCATTAGAAATCTGAATATTCAACAATACATTTGGAAACAAGTAACACGCCTACTAGTACATAGCTATAGCCAACTACAGATGTGCACAAGGAATTTCAGTTAATATGAAATGGAAACAATGGAGACAATGGAGTGACATCCATTTCATGCTATTGGGACTTCGCAGCATGGAAATGTTAACCTGTAAGATTATTCATCTATCTGATTGCTGCTTAACGTCATACTCAAGAATTTTTCACCTATACATGTACAATGACCGACAATGTCATGGGTGGAGACTGTAAAATTTAACAAAGGCTCAATATGTTTAACATTCAAAAGTAAGAACGAGTGAATGCATGAAAAAATGAGCAACCTTATGAACTTGGTTTCCCCTTGACATTCTTTTCATTAATTGCAAAAATTGAAACTTGTTTAATGCTGTGGTTTTTTCCATACTCACACATACTCCCATTAAGAAACTGTCCCATGAAAGGCTAATGTCTAAATAGCACAAAGGGCCAGGACTCGCAATGCCCTATAAACTCAAAAACCATTTCTGGCATCGCCAAACAAGTAAAGTTCATTTGACATTGTTTTACGGCTAATAGAGTAATCTGCTGAGATCGACTGGATCGCTGTAAATCCTTTCTAGTTCACCAGCCACGCTTGACCTTCCATACAAGAGACTTTTTGACCTATCATGCCAGATTCAAGCTGCCCACCACTAAATACAAATCAACACCTCTCCGTCCCAAAATGTTCCTCGTATATCATCCTTCATCAATATTAAGACGGTCAACGAGAACTACAAATGGGTTTTCCAGGACTCTAGAGGATATGTGATTGGCACTCCAGTCATGCCCCATCCCTTCCCTGGTGGCTAGTACTGTCCTTTGTTGTTAATCATTTAGCTTTATGCAGACAACACAGGTCTCATTATGTTTTCCTAGATCATATAATATCATCGATAATCTCCTGGGAATGCAGACCAAATGTCCACATTGTCATTTCCTGGCGACTTTGCCGTCGCCTGTTGGCTGGGAGCTTTATCTCAAGTGAATTCATGTAACAGGAGATAACATCATTACCAGGAAATCGCTCTCATTTGCTTATCTGAACATGTTTTGCCATTTCTCACAGCTGATATCACATTCTACCTGACAATAATACCAGCTTCCTCTGCACAGTGCAATGGAATGATGGTTGAACATTTGGTTAAAATCAACAAAAGGAATTCTACAGGCCAAACATTAATGTCAGCAAGTTCATGCTCAGGTATTTTAATTTCTATATTTGGGAGCCCACAGGTTTTCCAGAACTAAAGTGGCTTAATATTTGGTCCTGCACATGTACATGAAGTTCAGTCATTTGAGAAGGCAGCGTTCTGTATTCAAGCTGGACACGGCTTGGACACTGGTCACAGACTATGAGAAAACTTTGAAATGGACGTCTTGCCTAGAGTATCAATTGTCTTCTCGAATTCACTGAAAACTGCATGACGGCTTCTTTTTTACACGTTACCAACTGTTTTTTTTTTTTTACTATATATGCACTGTTTTTTTATATATTCCTTTTGAGGACTGGTGTTTTAGGTTGTTTTGGAAATGGACATGATTTTATTTATCACTAGGGAATAACAATAGTGAATCTATGCGTAAAAAAAAGACATTCGTATACCAGCCGTCAATCAATAAAGATGTTCTGGGTCAATAATCGCAAGGCCAATTCTCAAAACAGCGTTTAACACAAACTACCAAAGAACTAAGAAAGTATATACAGTACCTAAATTGGTTGGAATCATACAAAGAGAAGCGGTCAACAGTTTTCAGCGATGTAGGAAAGATGCAAGTTATGTTCTAGGCAACTGAATGAAATCAGTATTCAAATCCTGTACCATGTTAGAATATAAGTTGCTGACAATAAAACATGTATCTCAGTTGCACTTTGATTGCAACTGTTTATATATCTAAAGTGATGAATATACCGCCCCTAGCCACTGGTTCAACATAATTAGACACAATCATGGTGCAGAGACATTCCTACAAGCCACGATATACAGTACATCTAACCTGTCACCAAAGCAGATAATGAAAAGTATAAGCTGTACACATTTTTGGGGTAGTTTGGTGGAGTCATTCATATTTAGGTCATGATAATATCAACCTGGGATTCACTCTCCAGCTGGTACATGTAATTACAATAAAATGTCCCAGAAGACACCACCCCACTGCCTTCCAATTTCAAGCCCTCTGGCAGTATTAGCTTGGGAGCATTGTGACAAACATAAACCCGTGTCTATTTAGCAATTAAACCAAACTCTGTTTCTTTTGTCATTCCAAAGGGACATTCAAAAGAGGGTAATTGTACCAAAGGGCAACAGAAATGGGTTAAAAAGAAAAAAATCCACAAACTAAGAAATGTTCATTGTGCTTGAACCAGTTTCTTGAACATAGCATCATGCAATGTACAAAAGCACTGAATATCACAGTTGTACAGTTTTGAAGTGATGTTACATGTTACCTGTAATAATATACAAAAGACATCATGAACATATTTAACACCTTAGGTATAGCCTAGAAGAAACCACACAGTCTTCATTGCAGGGCTTTGTTTTGTCCTTCAAAATGAGGCTTCCAAAAAAGTCAAATGGGTTAAAATCCAAATGGGCTTTATCAAATGAAGCATTACCTTTGCTGTCATGTCTTCTCTGTTTTGCATCCAGAAAATGGTTTCAAGAGCTTACTCATCTATACAGATATTTAAAACTTTTTGCTATTTGAAATCAATGTAATGCTATGACTTTATATTCTCAGTTGTCTTATGACTATTTTTTTCTTCCAGCATCAAGTAAGGACTATATAAAAGCCTTTTTGGATTAACCTTGCCACCACAAACTCAGCAATAGTTGAGACACAACACTTCCTGACATAGAACCTTAAGAAATATACCTGACTCAATGCCTGACAAATTATTTGAAGAAAACAAGTCCACTGGTTTGGAGGGAAAACTTTTTTTGTTGACTTCTTTTATGCTGGCATATTTTGTTAAATGAATTTGCAACGTTAGTCAATCAATAAATTTCATTCTCAAATATCTTGGGATTTTGCAAATGCATGTACAAAAAATAGTTTCATTTATCTGAAGGACATGACCAGCAAGAAGTACACATAGATGAATCAGTAAGCCCTTGAAGTGAATTATTTAATCTGCTGTTATTTATACATGTACATAAATGTCATGTCATGTTATAAATACATTGTCACTTATGAGGTCCCTGAGTAATCACTATCATGACTTCACATAATATCTGTCTGTTGAAGGACTTTAAGGGTTACTATAAGCCGTCTAACACAGAGTGTTAGCACGTCTAGTGTAGATGGAATTGGGTACATTTCCACTCACAGGGTTCTCAGTCTACGGACACAGATTGGTTTCAATAAAAATGATTGGATATGAGATTGGGCTGGAGTAGATGTGGATGTAAAGAGATATTGCGGGGACAGTAGCTGAATTCACCTCCTGTGTCTCAGTTCTGAACCTTAGCACAATTCCTCAGTTGTCAGGCCAGTAATTACCTGGCCGAGTGCCAGGGACAAGAGGTGACCAGTCCGTCCCCAGCATCGCTGACCACACACACTTAACTCCAACAACTGACCAGCCAGTGGGTCTGAAGGGAGCTGGCAGGGGGAGACAACAGCAAACATTATTACAGCTATTTGTCTGGAACCGTGAGCAGACCAACAGTCAACTTTGTCCACAAATGGACCGTCTGCAGGGCTCAGCACCAGACACTGCCAAATATAGTTGATCGGTTTGTCCGGGTGCCAACGAGTAGCACCCTGGATTGACAGGAAGTCTGTGGCTTAGGCACGAGGGAAGTCTCAATTCAGGCCAGTCAATTGCCGTCAAGTATCTGTCCCCGGGTGTGATAGCTGACTAGTCTCTGGTCAGAGTTAATCTCTGGCTATACCCATCTTCCTCAATATCAAGGACATTGTTGTAGATCCACCGTAAAGAAATATCAGGAAGAGCTAACAGCAGGGCTCTGAATTCTAAATTATAGCTGTTCAAAGCACCTCAATGAAAATGTCAGTGTTTTTAACGATTGGCCCAGCCCCTGACCTCTCTATCTAAAGGTCATCGCTGATCACATCGAGTAGCCTCTGGCACCATTATTGACTCTATGCTCAAAAATTAGGGCAATAAATTAACCCAGATTGTCTAGTGAAAGCCAGAGCATATTAGCTGAAAATTATTGACGTAATCATCTCACACCATAAGGTCCATGGGTATGTGGAATGGAAGGGTGCTGACGTAACTCATTTCCGCTGGATGTCAGATCTATCTTCTGGGCACACAGTCAAGGGTGGCGATCAATAATTACACTGCAATACATGACTGAATGATTCTCGGAATAACTAAAGCTTAACAATGAATCTGCATTGCTCCAGATAATGGTATTGCTAAAAAACTGCGGTAAAATGTAACAGCTATGACATTTCTTCAGGGAGTAAAGCTTAAAAACACTTAAAATGAACCATTTGATAGGCACACCTAATGCATGTATGCATCTTAAATGCCAGTATGTCTTCTTCAATATCACAGAGATATACACGTACAAAACGAATATCAAAGCCACTTGGCACTTTCCCCTCAATAAATGTTGAAGCCCAAGTCTCAAATGCTCCTCAGAGCATCAGATACTAAATGTATATTTTTCTTTTCACATGAATCACGTTTTGTGATAGTAAATGAGGTGAACTGAAATTTCAAAATTCATACAATCAATCAATACAATCAATAACGTAACACTTAATACACACACTTTGTCCTGAAGATTTTTTTTTGTCTTTAAATTTACACAGTATATGAGTTTAAGTGGCAGCTTTAGATGACTGTACACCTGATTCGAGCTACTAACAAAAGCCAAGACAACCAAAACCATTTTTTTACCAAATTACTTCATTTATTTGATTCGTGTTTTACACATTACTTACGTTTTGCACGTATAAAATTTGGCCACAAAATAATTTTGAAAAAACCATGTCTTTGAAAACTGGAAGACTAGTTGATGCAATCATAAAACCTCTAACTCTAATGGTTTGACGTAAATATGGTCTTCTAAATCTGATACAATATTGGCTATCATAAAGTCAAGGTTTAATGACTTTTTAAAGAAAACAATAGATAAGAAAATCATATTATTTCAGAATTAAGAGGAAGGCAAAACATATTCAAATATTCAAAATGTAGATCAAGATGTACTGAAACTTATGCACAAACTTAATACCTTACTTAGGGACTAACTCACAACATCTCACCTTACTTCATAACAACAAACCAAACACAAATGCCATCCTAGAATGTACCTTAAGCAAGAAAAAAACAAAGAAAAGCATCCTATTCAACATCTCAGCACATAAACAATAAAGGTAGGAATCCTCCTCATCAGTGTATTAACCTATACTGATGAGTGAGGAAAATCTGTACTGATGAGCGAGCAAAATCTGTACTGATGAATGGGCTAAATCTGTACTGATGAGTGAGAAAAATCTGTACTGATGAATGGGCTAAATCTGTACTGATGAGTGAGAAAAATCTGTACTGATGAGTGAGCAAAATCTGTACTAATGAGCAAGCATAATCTGTACTGATGAGTGGGCAAATTCTGTACTGATGAGTGAGAAAAATCTGTACTGATGAGTGAGCAAAATCTGTACTAATGAGCAAGCAAAATCTGTACTGATGAATGGGCTAAATCTGTACTGATGAGTGAGCAAAATCTGTACTGATGAAGGGCAAAATCTGTAGTGAAGAGTGTGCAAAATCTGTACTGATGAGTGAGAAAAATCTGTACTGATGAGTGGGCAAAACCTGTACTAATGAGCAAGCATAATCTGTACTGATGAGTGGGCAAATTCTGTACTGATGAGTGGGCAAAATCTGTACACTGATGAGCGGGCAAAATCTGTACTGATGAGTGAGCAACATCTGTACTGATGAGTGAGAAAAATCTGTACTGATGAGTGGGCAAAATCTGTACTGATGAGCGAGCAAAATCTGTACTGATGAGTGGGCTAAATCTGTACTGATGAGTGAGAAAAATCTGTACTGATGAATGGGCTAAATCTGTACTGATGAGTGAGAAAAATCTGTACTGATGAATGGGCTAAATCTGTACTGATGAGTGAGAAAAATCTGTACTGATGAAGGGCAAAATCTGTAGTGAAGAGTGTGCAAAATCTGTACTGATGAGTGAGAAAAATCTGTACTGATGAGTGGGCAAAACCTGTACTAATGAGCAAGCATAATCTGTACTGATGAGTGGGCAAATTCTGTACTGATGAGTGGGCAAAATCTGTACACTGATGAGCGGGCAAAATCTGTACTGATGAGTGAGCAACATCTGTACTGATGAGTGAGAAAAATCTGTACTGATGAGTGGGCAAAATCTGTACTGATGAGCGAGCAAAATCTGTACTGATGAGTGGGCTAAATCTGTACTGATGAGTGGGCAAAATCTGTACTGATGAGTGAGAAAAATCTGTACTGATGAGTGGGTAAAATCTGTACTGATGATCGAGCAAAATCTGTACTGATGAGTGAGCAAAATCTGCACTGATGAGTAGGCAAAATCTGTACTGATGAGTGAGCAAAATCTGTGCTGATGAGCGAGCAAAATCTGCACTGATGAGTGGGCAAAATCTGTACTAATGAGCAAGCATAATCTGTACTGATGAGTGGGCAAATTCTGTACTGATGAGTGGGGAAAATGTACACTGATAAGCGGGCAAAATCTGTACTGATGAGTGAGCAACATCTGTACTGATGAGTGAGAAAAATCTGTACTGATGAGTGGGCAAAATCTGTACTGATGAGTGAGCAACATCTGTACTGATGAGTGAGAAAAATCTGTACTGATGAGTGGGCAAAATCTGCACTGATGAGTGGGCAAATTCTGTACTGATGAGTGGGCAAATTCTGTACTGATGAGCGAGCAAAATCTGTACTGATGAGCGAGCAAAACCTGTAATGATGAGCCAGCAAACCTCTTTTGCGTTCAGATAACCTTTCTCAATGGTGTGAGTAAGAAAGGTGATCATTTCCCAAATGCAAGGACAGCTGTGCATTAACAGACACTTAACTGATCCAGGTAAATATCACCTGCTAATTACCTTAATTCTTTTTAAGCTTTTTTTGCCAATAAACTGCCTACCATCAAGAAAATATACTGATCACATTAATTTGACATTGAACATGAAAATGGAGTAGATCTCGATTGATCAGTCCAACTCCATTTTGTTGAGATTCCACTAGATTCCCCCCCACCCCCCACCCCCCCCACCAACCCGCCACAAGATCTGCCTACTCAGACACAGTGACCTACTGACCTATTTCTTCCCCTTATCCACCTGGTTTTCTTCACCAGGCGAGTGCCACAGTTTAAACTCTTGGGTACAGTAAAGTGTTATCCAAATTGGGGCTCCCTGAAGGTTTAGATGCAAACAGGTTTACCAGCTTTAACATGTTGGTGCAAATATAATACTTAAAAGTGTCAATTGACAACTTTAAGTGGCTCAGCTACACAGGATATCATAATCTTAAGTTACTAATTCAGCTCTGGAAGTTCATTTTTTTTATGTCACCACTGGTTTTAATTTTTTTGGATTTCAAATACTATTTTTCTCCTAAAATCAGGCTGATGTTTCATGTTTGTAAAAAATGTCAGGTTATTCTGTGTTTATAAATAGACATCCTTTATGTAGAATGACCTAAATATGGTTGCCATGAAAATGCGCATGCCATCATTCCTACGTTAAGCAATTAAAATATGACTCAGACTGTACCAGTATCTAATTCCATGCAGGGTTTAAAATATAAGGTGCATACATGCACCTGAGCACCCAACTATTTAGTCATATGTACGTCTAGAAAATCTCCACTACACAAATATATACATAAATATACAGTATGCCCCAAAACATTATATAGACATATAGACAAAAAATATTCATTTTCTAAATTATTTATTTAATGATTCCCAGCAGGCCAATAACCAAACAAATGTAATGTTTATTCTCGTTAACAAAACTGATTTTTGAACCTTCCAAAATGTTCCGTGTATAAATATATGATAAGCCACATGTATACATATATTTTGAGTATTTGCATCTCAATATGTACATGTTTTTGGGACACACAGTACAGTCAGGTGCACCTGTGGGTGGAGCTGTCTTTCTTAAAATTCAACCCCTGTCGAGGTCATAGAAATCAGGTTAATAATGATAATGGGAAAATGGGATCCTGGCTGGATAAGCAGTCTCATGATACACTGAAATCCATGCACCACTGACTGGTTCTTGGCAATCACATGTAGGTGAAGGGGTTTTCCCCTAAGCTCAACCTGGCTTCATCCATCCATAAACCAGATCGCTTTGACATAAAATTTTATTTTTTCCTTAATTTAGTTTAAATTTACTGATGATAAAAGGGAATTTCAAATAATACACATTACAGGCCGTAAGTGAGATAAAGTTCAAAGACACTGCCATTAGAAGAGACAACCTCTGATACTATCCTCATTGCCCTGTTTCTGCTTATATGGTTGGTACATATAAACAGGTCTGATTACAGACGCCCAGCCAACATTTCAAAACCTTTTAAGTATTCTGAAGTCTTCAACCACACAGAGATACAGACAGATCTGTGATTTGCTTATGATGGATATACATCTGACAGGGAATTCCATGGACACTCCATGTACCTTAACTGGGGTTTGACCTTAAAATGAGGTATACAGGACAGTTCTGCATCCCTGAAGGTTGGGTGGAGGGGTTAGTATCAGTCAGAACAATGGGCAGGCAGAGGGACATAGTTGTATTATGGAAAACACAAATGAGACTGCTGCACGGTCAGTTTTCTAGTCATTTTTTCTTTAGCTGATAATTCTGAAATCTGTTGCATGTGCTTGAAGGTTCAGGCTCAGGCAAAATGTATGCCTTCTGCGTCAAAAAGATAGCATTTCAAACATGTCGGTGGTGATTCAGAGGTAAATGGTTGCCACCTGACAAAATCCAAAAGGAGACACTAGCAATCAAAAAGATGAAAGAAAAGATTTGTTTTTTTTTCCCCCTAAGAAACCAACATTGGAAACAATAGAGAATTATTTCTATCTTGTTAATATTGGAAAAAAGTTTAAATTTAAATGTAGGAATTTTATCCTAACATATTCAAATCATAAAAGCCAATGGATTACCATGGCTATCAAAAAATAATGAAAAGGTAGGTCTCATCCACTTTTACAATTTGATTGGCCCAGAATGGCACTTGTCTGCTAGAAAGGCAAGGTAATAATAAACAAGAACCAAATATAAACCACTCCCACACATCCATTTGTTTAATCCAGTGGGTGCCACAATTTTATCGGAAATATACAGTACAATTCAACTGAAAACCCAACAACTGAAGAAGTAACAAAAAATCGTGTCTTTTGAAGAGTGATCTATATCCCATTCTTGATGGTACACCTCCACTCATTGCCTGTTGGGAATTGGCCATCCAAAACCACTTAAGGTCAAAATTGCCCTACATTTTTCGGGAAATGATAGGATGGGAAGACCAAGAACTCTCAGAGCGAAGAAAAAAGCAATCCGATGAAACATTCAGAGTTATTTTAAAACTAATTACATGTCAGAAAATTTCCCTGAAATGACTGTAATGCAAGTTATTACTCCCACATAAATTGATATTCCCTCTATGCAAGTATCGCAGTGCCCAAGTAAGAGAGTAATAAAGATACTGAACTGAACTGATCACTATGGTAACACTTTGTTTGATCAGTCTTTTGAAGAATACTTAGTTGAATACATGGTCAGAGACTACGTGATACATACTACAAGTCTACTTAGACTCGCATTATCCCATGTATGATGAACAGTCATGAAAGGGAAATTAACTAAACCAGTAATTATTTATGTTACTGCTGAACATGAATGTCAATTCTGTGGAAATCAAGTAATTAGTGAAACACCAGTCCAGTGAATGTGAGGACAAAAAGACGCATATTCCAATAGTTATCCAATACAGTATATCCAAATGTGCGACCAAAAACTGGTGGGTTATCACCAAGTGGTTAAAGCACCGTTCACATTATTCAACATCTCCTGACCTTTGTTGGATACTCCAGTCAACTTTGTGTTGTCTGACATGTTCTGAAACACAGTTCAAGAGTAGCCAACATTGTTGCATTATGTTTGTGCATGCACCTTCTTCGTGCCACTTTTGTAGGGCCGTGATGGACCCGATCAACCAATAAAAGAACAGCTACAAATCATGTGACCTGGTTAAGTTCACCATTTCTGTATACAAGCTTGTGGCCAAATATATAGCTTAAATTTGTTGGTTTTAAAGTTGTTGTCGACGTATAAACCAAAGCAAAAATTGCCGTCTAAATCTTTTCGGTTTGACTTTTCTCATAATATTGGAAGAAAATAAATTTGAATTCCCAGTGTGCACCGTTGACGGCATTTGTTTCCACAATGTCATGAATGTAGAAGAGTTACCAACAGTGTGGGCGGGGCAGTGAAGAATGAAGACCTTACAGTCTAAAGTCAAACCAACACTTGCAACCAGTTAAGACAATATGCCAGAGAAAAATCACGGATACTATTCTTAAATCTTGGACTGATCATACTATAAGTCGCTGGGGATCTGGCCAAATCTTTATGAATCCAGGTCAGAAGATAAGTAGAGTATTGATAATGATCTTAATGAATTGTAGCACATTTTTGTCAAGAATGCCTTTTCGATTTCTTGCAATAGTTTATCTCCAGCTTCCGATAAATTGAAGTTCAGCAAGAGATGATGGGTGAAATCAGGTATGACTGTCATGGATTTCAACTGGGGTAAATCAGATACGAATGACTAGGATATAACGATCAAGATGAATTGCAAAGGTCGTAGGTTGCTTTATAGGCAGTCATACATAAAGTTTGTTGGAAATGACAATCCAGGCCTCCATCAACAGGACATTGGTAGAGAGATTCCACTGTGGCTTTCTCCATCTATAAACCTTAATGTCATCAAATAAATGAAATATACTCTTCTACCTCAGTAAAGTGTTACACCACATTCAAATAAATAACCTGAAACTAAAACCTGAATAAGAGCTCAGGTGAACTCAATACATGCCCAATCTAATATATTCCTATTTATATAGTAGATACAAGGTAAGTATGGGCAATCAGGCTACATGTACCATAGCAACCTGCTATAGCTACATAGCAGGCCTGCCATATCATCGCCTATCTATGTATCCACCAACTAAAAAGTGCTGAAGTCATGAATTTGGTAGTTTATAGAAATTAGTATGCACTAAGCGATTTAACACTGATTCTAATACACAATACACTAGGTCAGGCCATCATTAAAAATCTGTCTGTTGTGGGTGAAAAGCTATTGTTTTTAAGATTGGGTTGGTTAGTTCATTTTTTTTTTCTTTTTTGTCCCTTGACATAAATTACAGTAAATGGCCATGAGATTCTTTTCCTGATACAGTTGGTTATTTTCACACAGTCCCCACTTGTTGGCAATATGACGAAAAAGGAGAACATTAAACCCCACCCTCACCAAATAGCATCATGGAGGTTTGGGTCGCCAATCCACAACATATGGGATCAATTAAGTCAGTGAAAGGGAGGCCTGAAGATTTCCCGACAAGTCACATTTATATTTTTAATATCCATGATTTAAAATGAAGAAAGTATCAAGCAACAGTTGTAGCAAACCTGTAAATTCCAAGCTATCTCAAAGTATAATGCTGTCAAACTGGTATGCTAACGACTGCTTCTCTGGTTGTCTGAAATGTACCAGATACACTGCATCAGCCAATGCATGATACAGGAAACGGTCTTGTTCGCTCACAGGCCCATAAATAAATGTAACCAATTTGCATACAAAATGTATTTCAGCGATAAAGATCTGGTTGATAAGTATCTGCCATCAAGCTTTGTGAAAACAGAGGGGAACGTTTTCCAAACCTCTAGCACGTGTTGTTTCGTTACTATCGAAACTGTCCTCCCATTACAGAAGAGTTCTATTTCCCCACCATTTCAGTCTGGAAACCGTGAGCTATACACAGTAAACATACTCCTGGCAAGGTTTCTGAAACTAACATGCGTTCAAAACTCATTCTTGCATTGTTGTGACGCCAGATTGTGACACCTGACTGACATACCCGTACATGAGTAAAATTGCACTGAAAGTCTTTGATGTCTTTCAAACGGTCTATATTTGGTAGTTTCAATAAAAAAACTGCTACAAAAAAGAGAAAGAAGAGAATCCTATATGAGTTCCATTTTAAAACACATGTGGGCCACACATATACGTAGGTGTAATGTATGCTGAAACTGGTTGTCAGTAACATCCATTGTAAATGGCTTGTATCTTGACAAAACTGTAGGGATATATTTTCTTCACAAGGAGAAATAAATTATGGCAGGGACTGACAGAATCAGATTTAGTGAATGCCTCCCGATGACAGGGAAAGTTATTTTAGCTACAGGGTGGCTAAAGCAAGTGTAAAACTGTTGCCTTTAAATTGCCTTTGACAACTTCTTGGTAATTTAAATGTGGGTCTGTACTAATGTCAAGGATCTCCTGAGATAAATTTTTGTGTTACACTTATAGTTTTTAACACAAAGTGCTTGCAGTTAAATGTGTATTTGACATGCCACTCTGTTCCCTTAAAGGTAGATGATAACAATCTCTAGATAGTTTTAAAACCTGTTTTCATAAAACAGCGACCATAAACTCAAGATGCATCAGTTAAACATTGTATTTGCATGTTTGATGACCATTGTCAGCTTCCTCTTGCAACAATTTTTAAACAATGTTTTAGTGCAAAGCCACTACGATCCATTCCTACTCACACACATGTGCATAAATGTCATTACAAGTAACTGACGGCTTACAGAATTCAACAATGACAAGATAGATGAACTTATTTTCATTTACCTGCTCCTTGGAATAATGAGTCGTCACAACTATGAAATCTTTCACCAAATGTAGACCAGAAGATAGGAGTTAATAATTTTATGCAATGCCACCTCTGACCTTCCCAGTGAAGTCTGTACATTTTCCTGGGTCTTGATGCCAAATCATTTCAGTAAAGCCAAAATATACCGGTCATGTACCGGTAGTTTGACACTCTTCACCCAAATTTCCACACAACAAATGCTATTCTTAGATCATTAGAGCCTACATTAGAGTATATGTTCTGATGCAAACAAGCTGAGCAAAAATGGGTTTTCTTACGAGAGCAGGCCTGTAATGCTTAGTCTAATTTTGTTAAGTGGGGGCCGTACAGAGGCTGAAGTTTAATGATGTTTCATTTAATCTACTGCAGGGGCCAAAAGAAAATACATTTCATAGAATCCCCGAAAAAAGTCTGAGTTGTCCCAATTTTAACGTGTCAATTGAGTTACCAGGCATATATAAAGACTGGGAGTCAATGGATCTGGATTCAAGCACCAGTTACATACAACTTCATTGACATTTTCATTTGATTTATAGAAAAGTATTTATTTAATTTTAAGGCATACTCAAGAATGTTTCACTTATGCAACAGCAACCACCATTATGGTGGGAAGAAAGCGGGCACAGCCATGACCATCCGCAGATTGCTGCCAGAGATTAATATACCCACATGTACACAGAATAACTATAGACATGGTAAAGGAAATTTAACAAATTCGCATCTCAAATTAATGTACAGTGTACACACGGTAAAATCAAAAAATTGAAAGACAGCATTATTACAGTGTTTACAAAATATTAGATACAAAAAAAGAAGGGTATTCAGTAACTTACAGAAAGTCTGTCAAATTATTTCAGCACTTCTGTAGCTCAAGTTACATAAATATGAAATGTAGGACTAATGAACTTTAACTACTATGAGAGGATTTTCAACATCTGATAAACATGTTTAAAATGACCTGCAAATGCTGTGTGATGTATACGTTTTAGGTGGCTGATTATTGCCTTGAAATGCACATTTATGATACTACTTTCTCGAAATAGATGATTTAGCATCTAGCATATATTCATTCAAAGCTAAATCATGATTTTGCTTTCCACTTGTTGATGGACGTCCTTGTAGTTTTAAATTTCTACATCTAACTGTGTGTGTGATTACTGGAGCAACATCAAAGGCTTGTCTCTAGTGGTAAACATTCCATCTTTAACACTGGCAATACCTAACAAACACCATACCATTCATTCATTTGTGCCACAGTCAGTCTTCACAATAAACACATTCAGCTGTACACAATTTAGCTGCCTTGGTACTGAAATCAATGAAATTTACACTAACGAAACTTTTTTTTAATGGTTTCTTAAACACAAAGACATTTTAATTAGTATAGCTGTTTCATGCAACGGGCGATAACATGATCATTTAACGTTTTCTGCTGTCTAAAAACATATCATTCTCATATGTTACGCTGCATTGGGTGTAAACTTGCTTTATGGCCATGAGTTAAATACACCAGAAATTAATAAAGCTTAGAATTGGTAGCAAGGCTACCAAACAGTTCGCCTGAATGAAACACATAAATGCAAAACTTCAGCTCCCATGAAGGAGCCTCCATGGCTTAGTTGGTTAGCGCACTAGCACAGTGCAATGACCCAGGAACCAATATGGTTGCTGTGAGTTCAAGTCCAGCTCATCCTGGCTTCCTCTCCGGCCGTAAGTGGGAAGGCCATCCAGCAACAGTGATGGTCAAGGGTTTCCACCAGGCTCTACCCGGTTTCCACTTGAAATATTCTTGAGTACGGTGTAAAACACCAATCAAATAAATAAATAAATCAATGCAAGAACTGAAAACACACTCCTTGCATCATCGTGCTTTACATGCATGTAAAACTCCAGGTCATCAATACATACAAGATGTATTTTTTTTTAAGACACCAACACCAACTATTTACCAGTGATTCTAATACACAATACACTGAGGTAGAAATTCAGTAATTTATGGTATTTAATATGCACACACAATCAACGATGGAATATTCCCCACTGTGCTATTCTGCACATGTGTGCAAACCCTGAGCTCAATACATGCAGTGTTTTTTGAGAAGCCACCCATAACACTTTGTTTAACATTGACTTTCATACACAATACACTACCTGGAGTTCATTAATTTACGGTACTTAATATGCACACACAGAGTCAACAATAGAATATCTCTCCCTCTCTCGTCAATACCTGCAGTGCTATTTAAAATACAACGCCTAACACTTTGTTTAAGACTGTTTTCTCTATTACTGGATGCCAACGTCAACCCTCAGATTATGACTATTTAATATAGGTTGGCTTAAAAAGTACACTGCTTGGAATCACTTGCATTAAGCAGGCAATGTTTCCCATTACCTTATCATGACAAACACTTCACACAAGTTACTACTACCTTTCTTCCAAATGTTGAAGATCTTTATCTCTCTGTTCTATGAGATCTTCCATGGATAAAGCGTATGTATGTTCAAGATTAAGGAGTGTCTCCAATGCTGGAGAGTGGATGAGGGTGTGGTAGACATCGCTGAACACTTGCTCATTTGTCACTTCTTCTGGCTCAGCAAAATCTTTGACTTCCTATGAACAAAAACAGGGATCCAAAATGTGTTTGATGGTTTGATGCTAGAATGTACAAATGCTGCTAACAAACACTGAAAATTATGAGGAAGGTACAGTGACTCTTCAGCCATATTGCATGTTTGCAAGGTGTTATTCAAGGATATTCTGAAGGCATTATTCTGGGTTGACCGATAAAATTATACTTTTTGTGAAGCCCTCAACCTGGCAGAAGCAGTTTTGTCCAAAAACTTGAATTAACAATGTTCATAAATTGCACTGAAAGTTGCTCTTTCATATGTGAAAATTTTGAGGCGTTAGGGTTTGTTCTAATGGAGGAGTGACAAGACAATGGGAGAGTGACAAGATTTCGTGAAGGACTTGTTGCATCGCAGTAAAACATCAAAGTCTCACTGAATCACATAATCCAGTACATGAACGCACCACTTACACATGTTCAGTTGATCAACTGCTTTAGATAGTCTCTACAGGAAAACCTCTTTTTTATGGTGTTTAATGCTATACTGAAGAATTTTTCACCTGTAAAATAGTAACCAGGCTCATGGAAAGAAGAAACTGAGTTTTGGCTATGAACATGATAAACCACAAGTCTAAAAGTAATACCAATATGTAGAATCAAGCTTGAAACCTTGATAGTCAGTAACAGATTGGCTGCAGAGAGAACAACACTCTTGCTGCCCAAGTCATTCTACTAGGTTATCCATGAAGACTCCTAGCCCTTGACCAATGAGATGAGGCACTGAAATCAGAGCTCTTGCTAGTTCAGATCTTCCAACAAGAGGTTTGTCAGAGAGCTGTCTAGGTGCATAGTACCTGGGACTATTATACAATAAAACAATAATCCCAGACAGTACTAACTCCTACAAGCTTGAGATTACAACAGTACAATACAATGATACTGTTGTATGACTTTTATAAGCCTAGATACAGGTTATTAAAACATAATCAATGGCCAAAAGTAGCCAAGAGCAAAATGGTTGTTGGAATATCACCTCTGAGAAAGTTTTGGTCCATTTCTCCACAAGTTGGTCCACATTCACTTCTCCAGTCTTCACTTTATTGATGACATCCATGGCATTTTTATCATGTAGTCTGCTGGTTTCTTTGGATACAAAGTCCGCTAAAGATTGCGTCAGCTCTGCACACAGAGAAAGACATAACAAGACTTTACAGAAGTTTTCCTAAAATTACCAAAGGAGAGTCATATACAGTACATGACTTAAAATATTGCCCAAAAAAGTGCATGTAAATGCCATAAAATATTACTTTTAGTGCTTACACTGACTGACATTTTTCCAGTTGGGTATAATCTTATCTTCCAAGCAAACCTCAGAATACCTTTGTATGATCTGTAAAACTCTCTGTAAAAATCAAAATGTACAGCTGTGTCATGGGTGAATCTTTCTGTCATTTGGCATAGCGGACATGTACATAGAACAGTATATACTTTCTTGATCAAATTCAGTTACTAGTACTGCAAATTTCTTTATTTATATATTTTACTGTGTGTTACAGTACACTCAAGAATTTTTCTCCCATACCATGCCAGTCAGTTATATGGGTGGAGGATTTTGGCAAGTTACAGACCAACTTTACACCAGGTGATGTACAGATTTGCACACCACATTGGTGGAAGGCAACTGGTCTGCACTGAACATTATATCACACAAAAATGCCACAAGCGTCACTGTTACCAAGGCCCCATGAGCCGGGTTTTTGGTGTGAATTTAGTTCCTGGGCCTGATGACAAGAAGCTCAAATCAGCACTTACCATCCTCAACATAACAAGGCAGATTATGTGCTTTAATCAAACGTCCCACCAAGTCGCTAACAGGCTGACGTAGAGGTATCATCACTGGGATAGTTAGCTTGGAATCCAATCCTTTGGAACTGAACTTAAACACAAAATCCTTCTCTGTTGAGACAGGCATGTTTCTGCTAGTGTTGAAGGTGAAAAGTTTTCAACTGAAACACAAAAAATAAGCATAGTAAGTCTCCATAAATCTTCAGGAAAATGTACATTGGGGCCTCATCATAGATTTAGCCAGAATTTGAAATCAAGCCGTTTCATTCCCAATTTTCCCTATGCCTCAGCATGTTAATTTTGACAGAATAGGACATTTCAATGACACTGAGACACCCCCCTGGCTAACCCTATGGGCCTGACTACCTCAAAAAGAAGATGCTCCTGAACCACCTGGGCTGAATTCTAACACGTGCTGGTTATTTTCCAAGGATGAGCATCTGTTTCTGCTGGACTAAGGACTATTCCATTCCCTCCCTCCCCCAACTAAACATGATATCTATCACAGCTGAACATAAATACAAGATGTAAATTAACCACTTGTTGTTAAAGGCTTTACTCAGGAATTCCTTCCGTGACCAGGGTAAACCACCAACTTATACCCTCTCATTGATGAGCTTGAAAAACATCTTACACACATGTATATGCTATTAATGCCAGCAGTAAATTCTCCCTCCACCCTGATTACAAAATTATGATCCTTAAGTGTGCCAAATTAGCAGGAATCTCCACCGTTATGTGATGTCAAATCTAATTATTTATCTGTTTCATAGGCGTTTTACATCAAACTCAAGAAAATTTCACTTATATGACTACGACCAGCATTATAGAGAAAAGTGGGCAGAACCTGAGAGAAAACTGGGCAGAGCCCAAGAGAAACCTACAACCACATGGCTTGCAAACCTTTCCACGCATCAACGGAAAGTAAGATGTCATTCCTAGGGCATAAAAAAAGTGTATTCTACAATTGTGAGATACTATTTTGGACTTTGAGCGAAAAAAGGCGTATAGGCTGAATTAAAGTGGTAGCGTCAATCTTTGTGGCTAATAGCAAACTAGGTTACATTGTAGATTTAAGATCTGTTTCATTTTTCCCATCTCAGCATTCAGAAATACAGATCAGTACCGTCCTACTTGCAAGCATGTGCTGTCCACAATATGTCCAAAATACAAAAACATGTTTCCTTTAACTTCAAAGTAATTCTGACTTCACATCACCTACATGTAGTTATTCGTCAATAATAATGGCAATAACCTTCCAGTTAACACAAATGCATATGTCGCAAAAAGAGCAAGCTAACTCTACAAGCCACCATTTTTAATGTGAGATGGCTGCACTCGCGATCACCCTCAAATAGATAAACTCGTGGAATGTTTCTATTGAAACGAAGAAGATTACACCATTAAAAGAGTGACCGACAACTTGCTGCTTTGTTTTAATAATGAACAAAAAGATCTATGAGCAACTACTGTGAAAAAAAGAAGACAACCTTATTTTCTGAGTCACAGTTTGAAAATGGTGGTTGAGAAGTTGGCTGCTGTCTGAGTGAGTGTGTCAGCTATATTTTTGAACTACGATGTTATGTTTTTTACAGCCAAATTGACATTTCAGGAGTCGCCCCAGTTCACCTAGATATGGACGACACTGAGTGGGGGCTCTCGAAAACTTACTAAAAGGCAAGATTTTACTGTACTTGCTACACAACTCGCATACACAAGTCTGTCAGCCCAACAGCGCTGTTAGCAATCGCCCTATAACCCCACCTGTTAGTTGTGTTAGCTCACAAGAGTCCCTACTCTGTCTCGTCTAAACCTGTGTGAACTCCTGTGTGAACGAAATTCCTGAAATGCCTGCTTAGTATAACGCAAAAAGAGGTGATATGAATTCAGAACTATTACAAGATCATTGGAAACCTGTTTTTGTTGCATAAAAGCTTTGACACTTTGAGGTCAGCACAGGGAACAGGACTGAGACTGAGATACCCAAAATTCTTATGTGGCTCTATGGTGGGGGAGAAACTCAGAATCAAGCAAAATGTATTACTTTAAAAGAGCTAAGCTTATAGTGTAACGCAATCAATGATCACAGTGTTATTAAAATCAATTATAAGTACAGAGGTTACTTTAGCCATACACTAAAAGACCCATGTCCTGCATTTTACCAGTATCTCCTATGTACATGCATTTAACACTTCTATGGATTTATTTATTTCACTGATGTTTTATAGCGTACCGGTACTCAAGAATATTTCACTTATATGACAGAGGCCAGCAATATGGTGGGAGGAAACCTGGCAGATCCCAGTGGGAACCCACGACCATCATCAGGCTGCTGACAGACCTTCCCACATATGGCAGGAGAGGAAGCCAGCATGAGTTGGGCTTGAACTCCCAGCGACCGCATTGGTGAGCGGCTCCTGGGTCATTACGCTGCACTAGGGCGCTAACCAATTGAGTCATGGAGGTCCCCCACATTTCTATTGAAGCTGTATGTATAAACTAAGGAAATCACCACTTCTAGTGACAGAAGAATGTTAAAACTATCTCTTATTTATCACCACATGTTATCCACTCCGGATATATAAATTATGAGCTTCTTAAATAAATGACAAACATGGCTCGGTATATTATGTTAATTTCAACATTTGGATGGGGGCGTGGTCTGACAGCTCCCCACATGGTTCACCACAGCCTCCTTCGCGACATCATACAAGAAAAGAATCAAATGTTTTTAACAGCTATGTCTTTTTCAGGGCCTGAATCACGACACGAATCAATGAGAAAGATGAAATGATTTCATTACCAAAGATATAAAGCCCAAGATTAATCAATATTAACAGAAAACATGCTTATTTCAGTGTGAAGTCCGTAACGTTCACCCGGTCGGACGCCATTTTCAATCCAGGTGAATTGTGGGAATCGCCAGACGAACTGGGTCATTAGAGATGGAGGAAAATCGGTCACCGGCGGAGGAAAATAAGCTGCCTGGTAAGATGTTTGTGGATTTTCTTAGTCATCCATATTCAACACAGCCGTTAAACAGTGTTAGCTAAGCAAGTATTTACCACTTAATTTTGGACTGGTGTTGTGTGTTGAAGGAAAACGTTTAATTTCCACAACGGGACTTCGAACTGGGGAATCTAGAGCAGGATTGATGCTTTGTTCAGAAACTAGGTCACCATACTTCAGCAGGCGCGTCAGACGAGAATTTTCTAGCAGCCTTCGTCAGGTTTTACGTCAACAGCGTCTGTCATGCTGGAAAAAAGAATAGCATTCCTTGGCCGATATCCCAGCAGTCGAATGGATATAGGCAAAATGTTAGTGATATTCTTTGAACAGTTTTATTATCGCTGGGGTCACGCACTCGTGTACAGACTATCATGCGTGGAAAAAAATAGGTCACTGTATTGGGCCATCAAACGTGGAACATGCACAGACCTCCCCCTGCGTGCTTGTGCCCTTTTGGGTTTGGGTAAAAAGGAACCGCTTTATTAGGGCAATAGCTCTGAAAGAAGACAGTACATTTAAAATAAAAAAGCAGTCCAGAGCTTAAGTTCTACGTAGATTCTATAATGGAATAATTTTGCAGGCTTGCCACAAAAAATGGCATTGATAGTAACGATAGGCAGATTATTTCAAGACAGATGCTTTTTGTTTGACCTTTTGACTTCATTTATCACCTTAAACCTCTAGATTTTGATAGACAAGCATATTTTCTGAGTGGCATTTTAAGTGAATATGCTTAATTTTGGATTTCAAGTTAAGATGATAATGTATGTACCGGTACCGGTATAGAATAAGTTACAGTAAATGTCAGGTATTGCTATATTTTAAAATCTTAAGTGCAAGGTTAAAGACAAGTAACAACAGTTCAAGGAATAATGTGAAAAGTTATGTACATTCATTACAGCATTTTCAGAAGCAAATTTATGTTTTCCAAATGCTTTCGCTTTTATTTTAATTAGTAGTTTTATCTATTTATTTTCTCACCTGTTGTCAAGAGTAAAACGTGTACCCCAAAGAAAACACAAATTGGACAAATATATTCTGTTTGAATTCTTTTGCATGAAATAAAATAAAGACAACTAAGGGGGAAAAAAATCCATAAAAATAGCATCTTGCCTAAATAAAGAAATAATTGCTTCAAAGTACATGTAGTTTGTTTTAAATTGTACATGTACTTATAAGACTGTACTTAGTAAGACAATACCACCTCCAGGTGAAAGGATATCATAGCTTTAATACACATACACGTGTGAGTACTTGTATTATGTATGGTTGTAAACATTTTGTTCATCATCATGACTGAACCGAAGGACTAGGCTATCTCGCCGAAAGTTATCTCAGTTAAAAACTCTCTCATTTGTCTCATTGTCTCATTTGTTGACAGGGTAGGAATAAATGCTGTATTATGCCAGCCTTTTCCCTGTTTCAGATATTAAAAAGGGTTTGTTTTTGTTTGGTAGATTATTATGATGATATTTTTTTTCTTCTTTTACCTTTGATGTCAACATTTAAAAATGGGTGGTAAACATTTGGCTTCTGGGTTGATACCTAATTCTGTCTTAAGAAAGATGTTAAAGTCATCATCTGTAAGCACTGAGTGTTATGTTACCAGTAGCCAACCTACTCACCGACTGTTTACACTCCATCTTAACATTGCCCTGAATATAAATTTGTGCCTCTATAATACCATACCCATTACTCATCCGTCAAGTAACTGTCTATGTTAGGAAAAAAACCTTTCGGTAACACCATCTTGACTGATGCGTTCAGCTCATCATCTAAAACTCAGTACCTTATAAAGCTGTGAGATTTGACAAGATCAGTGCATTATAGTGCTATGATTTCATATCCATTGTTCTGCGAGTTGATATATTTTCTCCCAGAGGTGAGTCGTTGCATTTTGGAAATATTGAAATGTAATTATTTATTGCTAGTAACGGAGCACTGGAGCCGTCTGAAATGAAAACGCTATAAATGACAAGGCTTTTAAAACAGAAAAAACGATGGTTGAGGAGGATTACACAACATTGCAAGGAGGTGAAACTGAGCTACAACATTGTTTAGTCTGAATCAGTCAAGGGCACTAACTTGTTTACCACATACTGTACCATCATTTGCAAGAAAGAAAGTATCAAAATCAACAAGTCATACTCCAGAAAATATAACTTTCATAGCTAGACCATGGGTACTATTGAGAAATCCTGTTTGATGGATTGATCAAGTGCAAAGAGACCAATCATTAGCCATTGCACACAGTTTTTGCATTAGCTATTGCAATTTTTGCATTAGCTATTGCACACAATTTTTCACAGCCGTGTGAAAAATTGTGTGCAATAGCTAATGCTTCATGACAAACATTCTTTCAGTAAACTTTGATACAAATGGTATGTAACTTGTTTTTATTTTGTTGTAAATGAATCTTAGTGTTTCTGGTTTTCATTCTTCCAGTGATTTTATTTGTTTTTGGAGAAATATAATTTGGTTATGCATTGAAGCAGCAAGCTATGTTGTCTTTCCAAAAATAGTTTTGACCTCAAATTTTTTTCTCTGATTATGAAAAGGTGGTCATGCTTGTAATGTTTGACTGGTTGTCATCAGTTAAGAACAAAGGCCTGTTCACTTGACTGTCATACATAGCAACACTGCCAAGGCCAAGTGTTTGCTTCATAAACCCACTCCTGCATTATGTAACACAGTAATATTGGCAGTTATAGTGCATGTGCAAACTCATTTGTTTGCTAAGCATGACAAGATATGCTCATGTTGTGTACTTTGTGCATGATATCAGCAGTACTAGCTGACTTGATTGGGTGGGGTGTCTTGTCTAGTGTCTTCGGCATGGGTTTCCAGTTAGGCAGCACTGTGAATATGTTGACAATAGGACCAGGATGCACAGTCATAATCTGATCAAAAAATGTTTTCTGTTTAATGTAAACCCAACCAACAGAAGATTTAAATAGCTGGGAGGTCGATTTCAGTTTCATTTGTTTATGTTTTTGGCTAAAACATGTCCTGTAATTACATTCTAAATTCAGGAAGTTGAAGTCATCTGTAAGTTATTTTTGGTCTATCCTTGTGAAAGCTGTTATTTATTTATCATTATTATTGTATTTTTTTATTATTATTATTTTTTTTTTTGTGGTTTCTGTGTACTGCCATTAAGCACATCGTGTTTATACAACTGAAATAGGTCTCGTAATTTTTGGCATTGACCATGTTGATTTAGTGTTGTCGTTAGGCTATGTTTCAAATACATGTACATCTTTCCGTTCACCATCATTTTGAAAGAATGAAAGTGATCGGAAAAGATAATTAACCTCTGTGGTAATAATATGCTGTACAGTATATATGATAGATATTGCAGTCTTCTCCTGTACTTGGTGCAATATTGAGAGATGCCAAGTGTTTACTATCAACCCATAACCTAGTTAAGATGACCTCCTCCACAGGGCTGAGGAGATCTGGTCTAAGAAGTCAGATACATGTAGCTTAAAGAAAGCGGATGCTGGTACAGTGTGATCTTGAGATGTTTTGTTGGTTTGAATTCAGACAGGAAATTCCTGCCATAGTCCGTCTTTGGGTAATCTGTTTATGTAGGCTGGTGCGATATTAATGATTTAGAAGAAGCTGGCCAAAGATAATTTTGTCTTTCACGTTTCAGCTATGGTTTTCATTAGTGGTTAGCCTGAAGCTGAGCTTCTATTTCATGTGAATGAGGACATCGTGTTTTGCAGCTCCACATGTAATTCTGTAATGATGACGTTTCAGCTGTTTCACTGTTACAAAATCAGGCATATATTGGCACGTGCAGTTTAGCATTGGAAGTTGTTCTGTGACAGGGCTGCCATTGGTCTGCTTACATGTACAAACAGACATATAAATAGAACCAAACCATGCAACCATGCACTATGCAGGGAAAAAGCTGTAGCTTTTATATTGTCTAACATATCCAGGAAGCTCCATTTGCAGTTCTGACTTGATCACATCCATAATACACACAATATTCCGGAGTTGTAGCATTATTGTAACGCAGTGACGTGCAGCGTTGCTCTAAAAATGGAGTTTATTTTCGCATGAAAGGACTTGATTTCTCTATGTTAAATTCATTGCAATATGTTCTAAATGCATCAATAAATAAGCTACCAAAATAGCATCCATTGATCTGCCCTGAAGATTTGCTTATACATGTACATGTAATAACCTGAATGCTCCTCAAGATCGCACAGGAAAACATTATATATGTTTTTGTTTCTTTGAAAATTCTTAAAAAACATTGTCTTTAATCAATAGGAAGGCTGTCAATCTGTCTTCTGACAAAAAAGAAAAATTAAAAAATAAAATTCTTGAGTGTTGCGTTAAACAAAAATCAAATACATGTATATAATAGCTAACAGTGTATACATGTCCATGTACATATTTTAGTCTTATTTTATTTTAAGGTATCAGATTGTCCCACTTCATGCTGGTGTGTTTTGAAACATTTTCTTCTTTCTGAAGAGAGACTGAATTTCTTTGTAAGCCTGTAATTTTGATAGGAAAAAAACTGGGGCAGTGATTGTCATGTATAGTGTTTCTGGTTCAAAAGAAGTACACATTTTCCCACACAGATGAACGTTTTTGGTTACCCAGCGGTGTACCTGGGCCTTTTTATTACCTGCCCCAGGGTGCATAGTGCAGTGGGTGGAGTAGTAAATGGCTGAACCATAGTTTCTCTGGCAGACAAAGGCTGATAGCCCTTTGTAACTCTCCACTCTTAAGCTCCACATATTTTTACTGCATCCTTGTAGCAAGGCAGGGGAATTTGTGTGGGCAGGCGTTTGTGCCTCACGAATGTGTATCAGCCCAAAGGCTGAATACACTGCCAATGCCACCTTTGCTGAATATATTTTCTTGTGTGGGAAATTGAATTTTGATTAAAAATTTGTGTTTCTTGTTTTTGTCCTTTCTTTGGCAAAGTGTTGGAAATACACGTAACCCTCTTAAATATTGACTGGGCGCTCAGTGACTGGTAAGGCAGTTCACCTCAGGGTTACTGTGATAACTTGAGGTTCTGTACGAGGGAGACCCACAAGTTCATTTTATTTAACATTATTACCTTTTTCAGACCACCATGTGATGTTACAAGGTGTCACCTTTCGCTTAAGAACTGACCAGTTTAACATGTTTTATTTAAAAATCTGACTGACAGGTGTCTGGGCCAGGACTGCATCCCGCCCTTGTAGAGCCATTTGAGGTCAGACTGCACCATTTGCCAATGATGTCTGGCTATTTGCTGATATAGGCCATGTCCTGGTTACTGGTGTAGGAAGTAAACCCTTACGCCCTATTATCAGGCTTAAAGCTTGTGGAGTTTTGGTGTACTTCACCATCTTAACTGGAGACAGGTAAACAGTTACTGCGTGTAGACAGTGAGCCCTTCAGAGAAAACTGTACCAAAGGTAACTGTAGAAGTAACTCCTGTTATCATTGTCTCTCCTCCCCCCATCATTGGCTCTCCCACATTGCATTGCTAGCTTCCCAAATGACAAGGCTTAATAATTTTTTAACTACATGTTATGTTATCATGCAAAAAAGAAAGATGATGGTAGCTTTTTCCAGATACTTTAGTTTTGTTACTTAGTTTTTGAAAAGTATATCCAAAGACCATTCAGTGGACTGTGCAAAGAAATCAATCAAGAACACTTTCATTTTGCCTTTGAGTATTCAAAATCAGTGGTTGTAATTTATTCCTTACTACATTGTAAAATCTGTACTGAGCTTTTGTTGTAACTTTGGGTTATAACATTGCATGATTAATCACTAATGTATGGTGGATTTTGATAGTCACAAAGGAAGTTGAAACTTGTGGTCTGTTTGTTACTTGGACTTTGTATAACACTGTTTGACCTGTGCTTTTTGTACTTATTGTTTTTGTACTGTATTGCATTGCATTACAATGCTAAAATGAAACTACCTAAATGACCTAAAATTCGACCACAAAAGAGCATTTTTGGAGGCAAGTAAATGTCACGAGATATTACTTCTGGTACTAAAATTTACATTTTCCTAGTAGGATATCATCCTACCCTCCTAACACCTCTCAACGTCCCTTTCTAAACTCAGTGGAGTCTGGAAAAATGAGCAACTTACTTGTGGACGAAATGTTAGGTCATTAGGTCAAAGATCTTTGTCTTAGTGCAAGTTATGCAAGATAGTGCCTGATAGTGCCTTTTATCATGTGCTACAAAAGGTATGCAGTATCTTCTGTTACAGGATTTATGATGTTACATGCTCTGCTTCAAGGTTAGGAAGCTTCAAGGTTTCTTCCACTACAAGGATAGGACATGATACATGCATCTTCTGTTACAAGCTTAATGCAGCATGAGGTGAAAAATGTACATGTTTTTTCTGTTGCAAGGTTACAAGATAATGTCTCCTGCTACAGGGGTCTGAGATGATCAGTGGATTTGTATCTTCTGTTGCAAGTCTATAAGGTAGTCTTCTGCTACAAGGGTATGAGATATTTGAGGCCATAATGGTATCAGGCAATACCTGTATCTTCTGTTGCTAGGTTACAAGAAAGTGTCTTCTGCTACAAGAGTATGAGACAATACATGTATCTTTTGTTGCAAGTTACAAGGTAGTGTCTTCTGCTACAAGGATATGAGATATCTGATGCCATAAGGGTATCAGGCAATATCTGTATCTTCTGTTGCAAGGTTACAAGATAGTGTCTTCTGCCCCAAGGGTATGAGGTCATACATGTATTTTCCGTTGCAAGGTTATGAGATAGTGTTTTCTGCTACAAGGGTGCAAGGTATATTCTGGCACAAGGGTATAAGACTGTATCTTGCACTACAAAGGGTATGATATTGTATTTTCTGCTACAAATAGAATGAGTTGATATCTTGTTGTAAGGTGTAAGGTAATTCTATGGAGGGTGTGCGATTTGGGTTATAACATTGCATGATTAATCACTAAGCTAGCAAAGCTACAATCTAACACAGTTAGATTGTAAAAATGGCAAATCAGGGCTTTTAATGAAGAGCAATTCATCTTTTCCACAATATTCCAGAGTTAATAATGTTAACAGATATGTATCAAAAATAAAAATGGTATCAAAAACTGTCTTTGCACAGAACAGTAAGAATGTGTTTCTTAAGTTGTATGCATGTACTTTTACTTTTGCCAAAGACAGGATTAAAATCTGAGTTGAATATTAACATCTGTATTCTGCTGATGGGGATCAATAGTCCTTCTTACAAAATGATTGGCAAGAACAGGTCATTCCTTTATACCACCTCGCCTCCACCCACCCCTTTCTCCCACCCCCTTTCCCCCACCCCTTTCCCTAACTCTAACACACACGCACACATGGGACGAATGTATAATCTTCCTGGATTTTTCCCTATCATGAATCCTAACAGGTAACTGGTTACTAACCACTAACTGCTTACATCCTTCATCTTTGACCAGAAAATGAGAAAGTGACAAGCAAAACACATCACAATTTATAGCTGATTGCCTTCAAGCACTGGTGTCATGCTTAACCAATACATTAGATATGAGAAGCCTTGTAGATAAGTACAAAGAGATAAGTCTACTTAAAGTTTACACCTGATGACCTGCGCCTGTTGTTGTTCGCTGGTTGGATAATTTACTTATTTTGATGGGATTTTTATCTGAAAGCATCAACTGTGTTTTCAGGCGGTAAAGCTTCAGCATGAAGCCAGGTTTCTGATTTGCATTTGATGTGATGATGTACGTTTATGACTTAGTTGATGATATTTGGTGAAGAGGGAATAATCCCAGTGCTTTAGAGAACCCTTTGATTACCAGCTGAACCCGGCTGGACCCAGTGTACAAAAGAGGTTATATACATTCTATAAAGTGTAAACAACCTGTAAATTTCTATGCTCTGTTAAAATGGAACTTCATTTACATGTTTGTTTGATTAGTGTTCATCTGTGGCTGAAGTGGTTAGCATGCCAGCATAGCTCAATGACAGCAGAAGCCTCTCACCAAAGCCATGGCTGTGAGTTCAAGTCCAAGTCAAGCTGGCTTCCTCTCCAGCCGTATGTGGGAAGGTTTGCCAGCAATCTGTGGATGATCGTGGGTTTATAAGAAGATGTGTATTTGATCTATATTGTGTAATACATTCTTGTATTAATAAAGTTACGGGCATCGTCAGTGATTACAATAGAGCAATGATAATCTTACAGATGATACTTGATATAAAGAAGTGGTTTCAGAGTGCTGTGACATGAACATGTATGGTAGCTTTGTGTTTACCGAGTCTTAATGCTAAGTGAAATTCTTCCCTTTGTATATATATCCAATTCTTTGCCCTGTGAAATATTCCACTTTGTTGATCTTCATGTGGGGTTGGTTTAACACTGCACTGGCTGTGTCGAGAGGAAAAAAGAAGACTATTTATGACTTTCTTCTGACAATCCAGCAAGTCTATGAAATTAACAAGGAATTTGTATCATTGGGGAGTCCTGATGGAGATATTATGCAAGCAGGAGTCAGTTTTCTGTTTGGTATGCAATGTTCTGTACAAGAAACCGCCTTATTACATAAGCAGGGTGCCTTTGCAATTTTGGTTTGATGGAATTATAGAACATCTCTTATCTCTTACTCCCACTGTATACATACTTTAGCCATGAAAATTGGCCTTTCAAACATGTATATACTTTAGGTAGGAAAAGAAAGAAATACAACTGCTTGAATATATTTTTCACAGGTCCAACAATCTTGAACTGGTCTAACCTTACTACATACAGTATCTAATATTGTTGAATTTCAGAAGAAAGGGGCATTATGTTGAACACCTGCTGCGTGGGAGTTAAGGGAGTTATTTCCAAAACCTGGACTTGATCAATATAGAGATGATAGTCTCTGTTCCATTTAAATACAATACCCATATATGCATATAACCATTAAACATGTAGCTGTCAGGTATGCGTGCGCTTCTGTATTGACTTCTAAGCCATGGAAGCAAGTTGTGTGTGTGTGTGTGTGTGTGTGTGTGTGTGTGTGTATGTGTGTGTGTGTGTATATATATATATATATATATATATATATATATATATATATATATATATACATACACACACACACAATTTATATATATATAGATATACACACACACACACATACACACACACACACACACACACACACACACACACACAACTTGCTTCCATGGCTTAGAAGTCAATACAGAAGCGCACGCATACCTGACAGCTACATGTTTAATGGTTATATGCATATATGGGTATTGTATTTAAATGGAACTTCATATATATATATATATATATGAAGGTCATTCATGTGATGCAGGCTCATGCACTTGATCAAGATGACATATACATTCACCAGAGCTTATACTTTCACCAGAGCTTGTGGAGTAGTGTACATTTGTATATTAATATTGTAGCATCGGAGGTTTTTGAAACATTTCTGTTGCAGAAAACATTTTTGGAGAAATTGGTCTCTTATTATAAGCACAACGCTAAAGTACATGTTGCTAAAAACAATGTGATTGACTGTAGTATGAAAAAAACTACAGCATAGAGAGTAAAACCAGACCAGCAACCACGGTGTACCCGAATACTAAATATATTCCGTTAATATCCATTTTCTTTCTAGAAACCTTGTAAAAATTGTGTATCATGAGTACATGCAATAACACATGCATCTGTATATTTTTGCTCTTACATTGCCATTCATAATATTTACAAGTTCGGATTTCTGTTTCTAATTGTATGAGTACCGCTGTGTAATGATTCATGTATGTACATAAAAGTTCAGATGGCTGTTTAGAACATTTAATATACAACAAGCTACTGATAATTAGATATAATTATCAGTAGCTCTTATAACAACTCTTGTCTCATCCATAAATCACACATATAGAATTTTTGGTCAGGTATGAAAAGTGAAACTTCAATGAAAAAGCCAAACACATCTATCAAAAAGAACATGCACATGGAAGTACGGTTTATTGAGAGACTAGCACTTCTAATTCTTCTTGTGAATATGCAGTTCAAACAACTTAAAGGTGCACTGTGTAAGGCACCTGGAAATAGTTTCATTGGATTTTACAGTTTGTGTATGTCCCAATGCCTTTGATCTTGTTACATAGACTACAAAACAAGTAACAAAACAATACATGTTGTTGAGTATATTAAATGACACTAGCTTGAATTGATAGAGGCATGGGGAGAGCCAGCCTGTCAACCAGCCAAGTGGGTTGGTGATATAGAAATACAGTTATTTCATAGAAGAGATACATGTAAGAAAATTTGTAACCTCTACATCCTGCTGCAACAAAACAGCCTCAAATAGGGCTTGCCAGCAATCTGTGGATGGTCGTGGGTTTTCCCCGGGCTCTGTCTGGTTTCCTCGCACCATAATGCTGACCGCCGAAGTGAAATAGTCTTGAGTACATAGTCTTGAGTACTGCATAAAACACCAGTTAAATAAATAAATAAATAAATCAAATAGGGCTCTTTGAACACAATGTAATTCAACTCTACTATGAATATGTGTTGGTTTATTTGATAGAGATTTCAGTCGGGTTGACAGGAATGAGGGGTGTGGTGCAGTAAATAAGGCACATTTCTGTTTAAGCCATCACTGATGATAAATTAATTCTCGAAACGAGGGTTGTTATTACACTAATGAAGAGAAATTAGCGAACTTGGTCAATTACTGAAGCAAACACATCTATTTTCAGCTTGATAATTGCTACCAGCATCCAGTGGACAATTTGTTTAATTCTTATACACAACTATATTATTTCCATCACATATTTATTCTTGTTGATGTTAAGTTTGCATGTTGTCACTGTCATCACTGGCCTCAGTGGCATTATGGTTTACCTACAGTTTTCAATAGGAACAATGTAAAATTTACCTGCTCATCACGTCTGTATTTAAAAAAAAAAACAGAACAAAACAAAAAAAAAAGTGCAAACAATCAAATCCAAGTAAAAGAAAATGGCCCAATTCATGCCTGCCAGAACCCATTAGCACTTGACAAATTTATGACATACATGTGCATTTACCTTATTCACATCTACATGTAGTCCACTTACTGGTGACCAGCACAATTGGTAGAGCGTCCGCTTCTGGAGCACCGGCCCGGATAGCACAGTTGGTAGAGCGTCCGCTTCGGGACCGGTAGATCCAGGATCAATCCTTGGTCGAGTCACACCTAAGACTTTAAAAGAGGAAGTTGTAACTTCCTCGCTTGGCGTTCAGCATGAAGGGGATAGTGCAACGACTGGTTGACCCGTATCAGTATAATGGCTCGGGCGGGGCGGCTTACTTGCCTTCGGTAAGTCGTCTCAGTGATGCAGCACTAAATAAAAGAGCGGTGGAAATCCGTCCTGCAACAAGGAGGCACATTACACGTGCATGCACCCTAATGATTCCTTCGTCGTCATATGACTGAAAAATTGTTGAGTACGACGTTAAACCCCAAGCACTCACGCACTCACTCCGCTTCTGGAGCGGTAGATCCAGGGTCCTTAAAGACCCTAAGACCTTAGAAAAGGAGGTTGTAACTTCCTTGCTTGGCGTTCAGCATGAAGGGGACAGTGCAACGACTGGTGGACCCGTATCAGTATAATGGCTTGGGGTGGCTTACTTGCCTTTGGCAAGTCATCTCAGTGAAGCAGCACTAGATAAAAGAGCGATGGAAATCTGTCCTGCAACAAGGAGGCACATTACATGCACTCTAAGGACTCCTTCATCATCATATGACTGGAAAATTGTTAAGTACGACATTAAACCCCAAGCACTCACTAGTATATTGACATTTAAGCTGAATTGGCTTTTCTTGTCCTATCAGGCCTAAGTTTTAAAATTTGTCCCCTTAGTACATGTGTATTTTCTTGATTGGAACTTAATAAAAATAAGTCAGTATACTTTGACACTGTTGGTGGGCTGGATCAAATCTGATGTCTTTTGTGTGGCATTTCAGTGGGCATGCACTATAATCACTTGTATGTGTACTGTGTATATCTGTGTGATGGAAATTGTTCTTGACATGCATAGGCACATTTAATTTTCTATATTTTGATGTACACATATGATATGGAATAAAATGATTTTGCAATTATGTGAAATGAAGTGATCTGCCGAAAAGTGTATGCATGCCGATAAATTTCCATTAAATTGCAATCATATATTTGTTTGCTTAAATTTTGTATGGACTCATTTATACCAGGAGAGACTTGCCATAATTTACCTTGATTAAATCGCTCAGGGTGAACCAATGGGATTGCATGTCTGAGGCTTCAGCGAAGTTCAAAGGGAAATTAAGAAGAAGTGAGATGAAATAGCTTTCAGCAGTGAGTACATGTTATTTCTTGTGTATGTGATAAACCTTTGATACTGCATCTTAGAAGAAAGCCCAGGGGTTTGCCCAGGTCTGCAGGCCTGAACTGTGGCAAGTATAAAGCTCCATATAAAAGGATGCAGTTTTTGCTTGTCAGCCTTGGCAGCTTCGGGTGACTGAAGCTGATCACGGAGAAGAAACTGGGTCAGCCTCAACTCTTGGAGATGCCTGCTGTCAGGCGACAGGTTGGGTGAACTCCTGCCAATCATCATGGCCTCAGCTTTGATATATCGCCTCACAGAAATAAGGGTGGTTCTCGCCCAAACTCCCAGTTTTAGGGTATGAGTGCAGTGAGAGTATAGCAAATCTACCACAAGAGAATTGAGAGCCCCAGTTTGACAGGGTAGATTCAGGCCTCCCGTTGGAATTTCCACGCCCGTTTTGCGTTATTCACCCAGTTAGTGGAGCAGACCCATTTTCGGGGCGACGAGCAGTATTGATTGTATCTGTTTCTCTCAATACCATAGTATGAAAGGCAATTGATTCTGGGGCCAGGCTGTTTTTCGTCTAGACCACGGTAATGCCACGCTTGTAGGGATTTGACCAGGATAGCCTGAGGTTACATGTCAAGCCAGTGAACTCCAGAACATTGTAAGTTATCACCCTCTTCTACACAAATTGCCAGACAGATACTTAATGGTACACTTAGGTCATGTTATACCAGGTGGCTGCCTTGCTGTCTATACCACTTGCTTGCTATCTTTGATGATCCATTTGCGCTCTTAATCATGCATAACAGTATACGTGTACATGTCTCAGTACACACTACTTGATGTTGACAAAGTGTCCTTTAACCTTATTTATAGTTTTGTTCGAATAAATTTTCTTTCAAACTTTATTCTTTTGAAACGACTTTGATATTTTTCATTTGCATATAGTAGAATCACTGAAGTGTTTATACCTTGACCTAATTACGGCATGGGAAATCTGTATATTTTCATTATATGTGTACATGTATGTAGGGCTTTTTTTTTTTTAAATTATAACTGAATAACCATAATATGAATGAACCATTAAAATTAAAGTAAAATTAGCCACAAAATCACTTTAGATTTAAAACATTGATGCTGTGTCACAAGCATTCATTTAACATTGATGTTTCCATTGCTATCAGTAGGGGCACACTCGGACATTTTGAGGTTTCAGTTAAGAGAAATGTAAAATTTCTTGTACTTCAGAGCATATAATGTATGAAAGTCCACATATAAAAATATTGCCCACTGGGGCCTGGAGCTCCATTTGTAGGTGTATTAAACTTTGTCCAAGCTTGCATACATCTTATTACTTATTTTTTACCAACCTGTCTTTTAAATTTGCATGCATCTTTCCACTATAGTAGGATTGTTCCATGGTATTATGACCTGAAAAGGGCAAGATATTTCATGTACACACACTTTCATGAATCATAGCTTTGATGATAGCCTATAATTAGAATTATCCAAATCTGGAGGTTCAGAGTTTGTTTCTGCTAGCACACTCACTGTAATACATACATATGGCTTGTATAACTTTGTCTATCAAATGGAGAAGTGGCTAGTCTTTGTCTTTTTAGTACAGGGATTCTTGGCCTGTAACCCTAGCGAAAAGTGGTTAAGCCTGTGATGAACATTGAGATGAAACCATGTTGCCCTTAAAGCCAGATGCTGTTGGCAAGATCCATTGTGGCCTTTAGGGAAGTAGGTTAATGTAACCCCCTACTCTCCCCCCCCCCCCCCTAAATTAAGATTGCACTCTGTAGAAACCATAATTGACAACTACTAGAGGTCTAGGATAACTTGTTTGTTGTAACTGAAACCCTGTGTTAACTTGGTACAAATTCAATTATAATGCTCCACGGTGGCAGCTGAAAACATGTCAAATGCATCAGTGTACAGACTGCCATCAAATTGTGTCTGGAACTTGCTTTTTATTGGATGTTTTTTGGCACAATATCGGCTAGAATGTAAATAAGACCCCTCTCTCTCTTCAATACAGCTGACTATTTATACTTTTATGTGTTGGCTAATACAGTTTCTGAGGCTTTTAGTACATGCACATGTATGTTTAGTTATTTTTAGCTTTATTGTAGACAAAATGGTAAGCCAGCATGTACAAGAATTGAAAAATCAAAAAATGGTACAAGATGTTTTAATGTATATTTATATGTAAATGTGTAGGTCAGACGACATTTTTTTTGTGGGGATTATTAAGTGGAAACATCAGAAGGGCCATTTTTGTTCATTGCGGTTCATTATTTGTTAATTATTCATAAATGGTCTCTCAGTGACTTTGGATACATACATGATGTAAGATAAATCCTCACTACTTCGTAATTCTTGCTGAATTTGAAATTTTTATGATTTCAATATTTTGCTGTGACAAGCTACTCTGAATAAGTTGCTTTGTCAATTTTGTTTTTACAGTCTGTATTTGAACATGGGCTATTCACTTAATGATTGGCCTATGAGTTCCAGGCTACATGAGCCGTCCTGTAGCTACTGCAAATTTCTACTTTGTCTGATATGGTTTCATGAAAATTAACTTTTTGCATTGTAATAAAAAGGAGATTATGATGTTTAAGCATTGCAGAAAAAGTTGTAATCGTGAAGTTGACATATTACATATTTTTTAGAATTAATGCAAATATTTTAATATTTATTTACATACTCGTGCAATTCCCATCTGATCCTTTTTGTTTGGGTGCAGTTTTTTAGGGATTTCAAATTTAGAGACCCCATATTCTGGACAGTGCAGCTTAAGGGTTATTGTAATGCTATTAATGAGAGTTTTATTGGTCATAGGGGAAAAGAATTCACCCAGTATTCTGCTGTGTTATACAGCATTTATGTATGTATACATGGAAAATGACTGAAGATTAGACACCACACACTGGAATAGAGAATGTACTGTATCAACTCTTATTGATCTCACTACTGCCATGACTTCAGAACAGCTGTGACACTTGTGTTACCTACAGAAATTTGCTTGTAAGCCTGTTTACACAATTGATTAGACCATCATATGAAAGTCACAGATATTTCATGAAGTTGAAACACTTGTTTAAATTAGGTTAATTGAGCTATCGGCAAAAGCAAGGTACTGAATCAGGTACACATTACGTGTGTGCACATGTTATCAGGTTTGCTCAACGGCTCATTAATTTTCTGCTGATTTACATACCAGGGTTTTTATTAATTATGGAGAAGGTCAAAATCAAAATGTAGGTGGCTGTATTGAGTTTAACATGCATGACAATATAGACCCCGAGTACTAATGATGGTAAGAGGAACGGCAAACAAAACGATTTTCTGGTGGATTTACTTCTTTTGAAAAACTGCCATACATGGGCACACAAAATGAGAATATTTGACTTAGTATCTAGAACAAATTTGTCTGACTTGGTATCCAGGAAGCTATATATTTGTATGATGACCTACATTAGCACAACTGACCTGTTGTGATATCTTTACTGAAAGTAAGAAATGTTCTAAATGTTTGGTTGAATGGGTAATATTGGAGAAATGTGCCGTGTGTGTTGTTTCCTTTTGGCACGTATTTGCATAGCTGGGCCCTGCTTTCACAAAACTTTGAAAAACTTGTCTCACAAATGATGTTGCCTTGCAGTACTATTTCCTAGACAAGATCATTTACAAAAAATCTGACATACAAATTTTGTGAAAGTGGCCCTTAGTGTTAAATCTATATTTACTTGGATATGCTTGAACTTAGTTTATAAAACTAAAGTTTTCAAGAATCATTTGTTGCCAACCCATTGTGCATTTATTTTTGTTTCTAGTTTATACATTTGTGATGAGAGGAGTGAGTCACATGTATGGTCTGTTATTTTTTTTTTTTTTTTTTATAGATAATTAAAAGGTTTGTTTGTAGTGTTTTAGTGAAAGAAGAGTGTACTTAAAATTTGTGTGCAAATGTGGGAAGCAGGGGGAGGTAACCAACTCTCGAGAGGCCTTCCAGCTGGAATGAAATTCAGACAAAAATAACTTGGCCCATGTGTTACATGTAGATCTAAGAGTGTACAAATATATATATATAGTAGAATTTATTAGTTGTATCAAAGCAGCACAAATTTCAGATATTGTACTTTTGTATACAATGAGTGTTCATTTTTATTAGGTGAATCAAATAATCTCTATATGGATTTATTTACTTGTGAATTTTTGGTCATTGAAAAACATTGCCTTTGGCATCGTCATGTGAATCATTTTTTGAACAGACTTGAATTTCATGATGATGTGATTGTATATGTATACAAATGTAGATGTTTATTGGAGAGCTAGAGCATCATTTACTCGGGAACACCATTGCTAAGAATACATTGCTGTACCAAATCTGTCATGTTTCAGTTTTGTATATGATACTGATGAAACACACACGTGACAGACTTAATGGCTGAGAAGTTGTGATCTCTAGGTGATATTCACATCTATCTGTTGATGGATCAGCTCTCCATATTGGCCAGGCTAAAATGGATCCATGCGGCTGTCTTTAACCTCCATCAGTGTTGACCCGAATCGCCGTCCGATATCTAGGCCAATTTATTCCGGGTTGAGCAGGCCATGTTTACCTGAGATTCTGTGTCTAGCAGCACAATATGCAGGCAGATACATGTAGATTCCTCTCTTCTTCTCCTGTTGCTGGCCACATATATTATTCAGTCTCAGTCCTGTCAGTGAATCTTCTTGTAATTTCATAATAGATAATAAAGCCCATAATCTGTCTGTGAGAATTACAGCTAAGAATTTAAAGCCAAGACATTATTAAAAAAAACACATTCAACTATAAATTATTTGTATAGGGATGTTTTTGACCCACAAAAAAAATTTGCCACATAAACGGCAGAAACAGAGTTGAAATTTGTTTTTTTGACCTACATATTTTGTGATAGTGTAGAAATGTCTATATATTTTATTCATGGCAGAATTGTTTTCCATTAATAATTTTAGCTGTCTTTGGTGAAAATCCTTTCAATATTTGTATACCTTTTGGCACTTGTTTTGAAATAACCAGCTCCTTTGATGCATGTTGGAAATGGCTTCAGGCTATGATTTTGTTTGCTACGTGAAAGGTTAGGTAAGTTGATTTATTGCTGTGATCTTAAAAGGATATCGTGCTTCATGTGCTCACATATTAAATGCTGCCTGCTTGGATATTAAAGAACAGGAATTAGGGAGATAGCCTGTGATGTCACATTGTCAGCTTATATTACCGTTAATCTATGGAGGCAAATGGCTGATATTAAGAACGCACAGTGTAAGGGTATGGTCTGTGACTGTAAAAGTTAATATGCAGCTTAAGAATACATAGAATGTACATGTATACATGTTTGTATGTCAGTTAGAATCAGATCATTGCAAGGATTGAACAGTTTATGATTCCAGGGAAATCTGCGCCTTGAGTTGTGTTCATGTACAGTCTTGTTATATCCGTAGTTAAACGTGTGTTTGGTGACTTGTAGTAATGGTGTAAATTAATCCGATTCATTTATTTTGTCTTTTGTTTTTTGGGGGTTTCTTTTTTTTTGCCCTAGCTCTTAGTGCTGTATTTTAATGAAAGTTTTTATTTTAATTTATACATGTAGGCCAGTGTCATTGCATACAAAGATATAACAACTAAAATAGGCTATACTGCAGTATCTATATCAACAAGTGATTTGTTGATTATTTTGCATGATAAAATTAGTAACATGTATATATATTACACTGTATTCACTAAGACCAGTATCTTAATAGCAGTAATGTGCTATGTGATACTCGACGTCAGAAAACCAAAATGAAAACTCTCAAAAACTGCTCTCAATAACCTCCCTTGTGAAACGACAGCAACCATGACGTAAATGTGAGGTTAGCTTTTGAAGCATGAAACTACCATAAGTGGGGCATGGCCTATTATAGCATGCAGTATATAGGCTATGTCACGACAGTGACAAATATTTTCCAGGCAACAGAATGTGATATAGCAACCTGTGACAGTCGCAGAAATGTCAAGCTCATAGATTAAGGCTACAGTTTCTTGATTGGATTATTTTGAGGTTTCTTAATTGTAAAAACTAATTTGGCTGCTGTATTTTTAAATAGAAATTGCATTAGGATTTGTTGTATACCCTTTTTTTTTTTTTTTTTCGTCATTTTTTCTTTCTGAAGTTGTGAATTTGTACAATTTCATATGGACCCTTGCATTGATTGAAACATACGCCTACATTTAGCATGGACTTGTATGATTACTCATATTTTTGTCAACGTCACTGCAGGGGAGAGAAAGTTGATGGCAAGCATACCCGGATTCCGCAATTATATCCGTGAAATTACAGTTGTGTGGAAAAGCAAATCATGATATATTACAAGACCTTGTGTAGGCAAAATGTCTTGTAATAAATTCTCATTTGCCTGTAGCCTTTAGCCTCTAAAAAACTATTTAACGGGAAGGTAATCAAACCTTTATTATCCACCATTAAAAGGTTTCATCTGACCTATATGTACTGATTTCCCACTCAACATTTTTTTTATGGGCTTAAATATCACTTGGTCAGATGATATCTAGGTTTGTTCCACTATACATGTGCAAGAACATTCGGCATGCATTTCATTGTGGTACATACAGAATTATAAGTGGGAGGATGTGGAAAGCAAACTACATGACTATAACCACCATCTTTGAATGCGGTGAAAAATTAGTGGAAAGTATAACAGATGTCTTGCTCTTACTTGTCTCTGGCTATTTGGGCTGTTCCTAACACAAAGTGAGGTAATTAACCACATGCTCCATTCAGAAGTATGATTATATTAGGAATATGTTAAGATCAGTTTAGCTTTTTAATATTGAGGAGAGTGTTGAAATTGGGCTTTCCCTACATTAAGAAATCTCTGAGGTTTAAGAGTGCTTGGGGAGTTCTTGAAATGGTTGTCATGAATTACATGTTTATATAACATCTCTTTGTGGAGTATGGGATTTAATTGTGTATTGTTGTCAAATTTCTCTCGTTTGAATTGCTCATATCTACTTTTGCCTTTGTAAATGTATGTGCTTAATGACTGGAATTATAGGATTCATTGTCTACAGCACATGTGCTATAAAAATGTGTATGATGATGGGGATGCAAATTGCAAAAGCATCGTCTTTTAATTATCAAGGTTCATCAGATTTTTGTGGATGTCTGTGGTTGCCCACTTTGTTTCGACTTTTTTTTTGTCTTTTCTTCAAGTACAGGCTGTACAGAGAGGAAATTTCACCAGTAAATGTTGAATACTAAAATATCACATTTTGTTTTATCAGGATATATGTACAGTACATTTATAAACATCTTCAAGTATTTACAGTGCTACAATTTAAAAGAAAGGGAATCCAGGGTCAATCCTGGGACGAGTCACACCTAAGACCTTATAAGAGGAAGTTGTAACTTCCTTGCTTGGCGTTCAGCATTAAGAGGATAGTGCATCGATGGATTGACCCGTGTCAGCATAATAACTCTGGTTTGACAGCTTACTTGCCTTCGGTAAGTCCTCTCAGTGAAGCAGCACTACTGTTTAAAGAGCTGTGGAAATCCATCCTGCAACAAAGTTTCACTTTACACGCATTCTAAGGACTCCTTTGTCTTCATGTGACAGAAAAATTGTTAAGTATGATGTTAAACCCTAAGCACTGACTCACTCCTGAGGAATATCAGCGATCTGAACTGATTGGGAAACTGCTAAGTTATGAACTATTAAAAAAACACAAAACCCCTTAACAGAGTATGGCTTATGACTCTGTGGTCAATATGTTCACACTTGGTAGGTCATTCATGTTTGCAGGGTAGTCATGTAAGGCCAGCAAAAAGGTAACTCTGTACCCACAGTTTTATTGATTTGTCGTTAGCTTAAGATAGGATTACAATGTTTAACATATTCCGTGGGTGTAGTGGACTACACATTGGGTGGGCGGACTCGCACGAGAGTACATTAGGCTACAGATATTCAGTTACCTGGGGTATGTCTTCACACGTGGTTCCCTAGTGTCTGTTGCAAACTACATGTAGATACAGGTACACATGTATAAGGCTCTTTGTTTTCATTGGCTTAGTATCCAGATGTGTTCTTCATAGTCTAGAGTTAGAATGTTGACCTACATGTATATATCCTTACCTGTAGATGATGTTCACCAGGACCATAGCTATAAAAAAAAAGTTGAAGGTTCTGATCTCAAACTTTAAACAGGACATTTTGACTAAGCAGAAAGAAATGTTGTAAGGTGCAACTCAGAGTGATGCTGTTTGTGAATGAAAGCAGTTTGTATGAAAACTTAAATTCCTATTGGTAAACTGTCATATTTTTGTTCAATTTACTTCCTAGATTTAATAAAGCTTGATTACTTTTGGAGCGCAAATGTTTTCTGGAACCAACATGGGTCTATAGATATGACCTTGTTCACAGAAATTTGTTGATTTCTCTTTGGATCCTCATCGGTCTACTCTTGCTGTTCGATCAATTATTATGGCAATCAAACTAAATCAAATACATGTACATACATGTATCTCATTCAAGAACATAACTCCTCAATCAAGAACACAACTCCTCAATCAAGAACATGTGATTATGTGTATGTCATGCATGAAAAATACATGATGTACATCTAAGTCTATTTGTCACATTTTGGTAATAAAAACTCTTTAAGTTGTATTTGTAGATCACACTTTTGTGTGGGATACTGTCTCTTATTGTGGCACACATGTACATGTGTAATTTTTTTTTGTTTTTGGTAAACCTATTTGAATTCCTCAATTTCACAAACTTGAAGCAACTTATGAGGACATACATGTATGTATAAAGTATGCCTTCACGCTGTAAAATATTTGCAAAATATGCCAATACTTTTTGTTGATAATAACATATTAAAAGGTTGAAGGATCTAGGGTACATTTTTTTATTTGAAAGGCCAGACATGCCAGTTGAGCCTTTGGACCTGTTCCACAAACAGCTCTTCATGTACAGTATACGTGACATTTTACATGCATGTTCCAAGTGATATAGGTGTTTACTTTTGTAAAAGAAATGGCCATCAGGTCGAAAGCTAGTCCATTGCCCAAAACACATACATGTCCATGTGTTCTCCACAAAATGGCTGCAATATTGCCGAAGTGGTCTGAAAACATAATCTTACATTCAAAACATGTATGCGTGCGTCTTTAATAATGATCATTCTAATACATCTCATTGAAGCATTTTCTCAGAGTAATCTGTTGTAATGATTTTCCCTGGTGACGGTCATCTTTGAGACAAGTTGCTGTTGAGTGCATTGCGCAGAGGAAACTAAGTCAAGTGTTGTGCACGTAAGAGGTCAAGTGACCTAGCTACATGTATAGCTCCTGATGTGACATGTACATGTATTTGTAGTAAGCATTGAAACATTTAAATAATATTTTTTGTATCAGTGTCCTACCACTATGTACATGTACATTAATAGTTTCAAATGTTTATTTGTTTTTATGTGTGCATACATTTACATGTACATCTACATGTAGAGGCTGTCTTGTTGTTGTATTACATTGTGTATAATTTTCATTGAGGATGAAAACCAGCACTTCAGGGTACATGTATATGTCATGGTACACTAATTATTAAACACAGCTGTGTAATCTTATTGATCTTACACTTCAACCACTGTAGGAATTAGAGAAAGACAAAGATAATTTTTTAGCCGTGTTTGTTGTTCAGGAAAAGCTCCTATTCTGTACATGTATACTCACTGTCTAGCTGAATGGCTACTTGTAGATCTACATATAGCTTGTCACTTCCGGTATCCTCGGTATTGATGTCTCAGAAGAAAAAGCATTAATAGTATATCCACAGCGGAACTTAGCTGGCATTTGATTGGCAGTGGGCAGCAGGATCGCAGACTCAAATACAGTTCTTTTTACATCAACATGCGTCTCAAATTTAAACAAATGCATACTCTGTACCTCTTGAAGGACAGTGATATACTTGACGAATGCTTGTTGCTATAGTTCTGTAAGCAATACGTGAGAAATGGTCTTTTTATGAGCAGACCATTTCACCTAAAAGACTTTCTTGTCCTAGTTTCTCTTACTGTTCCACCGTGTCATGTCAAAGATGGCTGAGCTGTATACGTCTTAAGATTGGAGGAATAGAGTTTTTGTGATGAAAAAAGAAAAAAAAGCTTTTTTACAATTTATCGCCCTTAGGAAAGAAAGCAAGCAAACATCTTAAAACAGCAAATAGACCATTTAAATACGGGTTGTAATGCATAAATGTCCTCTTTCAGACTTGCATCTTTTATATTTAGTTTACATGCATTCATTTTTGTGTTGTTTTGGTGGTGCATATCAATATCGTGTCTCCATACGGATGCTTGGTCAGGATTCAGAACCGCACGCTAATGTATGAACTGGTCTCTTTGTAACATTTAGGTCAACACTTTCCTTCTGTGGGATAAAATGTGGGACATATAAATTGACCGGTATGAATTGAACCGAATTTTTGCATTTGTCTGGCTTTATCTCTTGTCCTGACTGTTCAAATATGGATAGCACAATATAGGATGTATTTTTTGACCTACACCTTAACCCAGTATTAGGATAGATGTATTGACTATTGGGGCCTCCGTGGCTGAGTTGGTTAGCGTGCTAGTGGAGCGTAATGACCCCAGAGCCTCTCACCTATACGGTCGCTATGAGTTCAAGTCCAGCTCATGCTGGCTTCCTCTCCGGCCTTACATGGGAAGGTCTGTCAGCAACCTGGGCTCTGCCCGGTTTCCTTCCACCGTAATGCTGGCCGTCTTCGTATAAGTGAAATATTCTTGAGTATGGCGTAAAAACACCAATCAATCAAATCAAGTGCGTGAACTGTCTTGCACGTTTATGTCAACTACTTGTCAACTGTGAGGTAATTACATATCTGTGTCAGTCTGAATATTCGCCATATTGTCATCATATATACTGTAACTTTTCAAAATTTTTGCTTTTTTTCATAATTTTTACAATTATATTGATGTGCCAAGAATATTTAAATTAAACTCATTGTTGATATAATTGTAACAGCTACATAATTCATATGCGACCAGTGATTCACTAAGATAGACTTTCCAGACCAATATTCGAAACACAAACCACCAAAGAATGGAGAAAGTGCATGTTTGTATGAAGTAAAAAAAAAAAAAAAAAAATAGGACACTGACCTGTAAAATATTGTTGTAAAGTTTGTTTCAATGTGGGGAAAGTCTCTGTTTGAGGGATGTTAAGGTGGTCTCGCTAAGCCTGTAAGTTCAGTGTTGACGTCATTTCAAAACATTTGCAACCATTGATGGATGGAAAACATGCATGAAATAAAGAGGTAATTTTGAGTTATAAAATACATGTATGCCCAACAAATGAAAATCTGTTGAACATTTTTTTTTTTGTTTTTTGCATAATTTGCCCTCATGTTTGTAATCTTCATGTTAGAGTTGATTGGCCCTGATAGCTCAGTTGGTAGAGCGTCCGCTTCGGGAGCGGTAGATCCAGCGTCTAGTCACACCTGAGACCTTAAGACTTTAAAAGACGAAGTTGTAACTTCCTCGCTTGGCGTTCAGCATGAAGGGGATAGTGCCATGGCTGGTTGATCCTCATCAGAATAATGGCTCGGACGGGATGGTTTACTTGCCTTCGGTAAGGCATCTCAGTGAAGCAGCAATAGATTAAAGACTGGTTGAAATCTGTCCTACAACAAGGAGGCACATAACATACACACTAAGGATTCCTTCATCGTCATATGACTGAAAAATTGTCCTGAAATGAAATATAACTAAAAAAGTACAACGTTGAACCTCAAGCACTCATTCACTCATTCTGTTAGAGTTACTTTGACAAATTCTTCAATGAAAAATGTGTGTATTAGGGAAGAAGTACACTATTGTAGATCAGTTGTCATTAAGAGTTTATTGCCTAACTGTTAATGTTTTTCTGTTTTTCTTGTCACTGAAAAGTCTGCTGATCTGGATTGACAGTTTTTATTCTTCCCTTTTTTAAAAATATCTCATCCCTGCCCACATTGGTGTGAAATGTCTGTTTGAAGTCTTTCGGCTAAGATCTGAGTCATAAAAGAGCAGGTCGATTCCGTTAGCTACGTACACTGGACACAAAGCAGGGAAGATATAGATTCTGTGCAAAAATAGCAGCCAGCTGCTTCACTGCACCCACTTAACCATTTTAACCGCATTGGGGGATTTGTTATTTCCTGAGCTAGACTGTTTAGAATACCAGTAGCAGACAAGCCATGTTTTCAGCGATTTTCACTTGCTCTGGCTACTGTTTTATGGCATTGAGCCTGTTTTGATTGAGCCAGATCTAGAGCAGAGATCTGGACAAATATTTGCAGTTTGTGCTCGAGGACATCCCGAGGGATGGCTGTAGAAAGAGGAACAAGTGCAAACTTAAATAGAACATTGTCGGTTTCTTGCAAGGGTGTGCAAGACGAAATGTGAGTGTGAATACCATAACTATCTGTTAATAGGCTTATAAATATACAGGTTTGAGCATTGATGGCAGATAATGGGGGGAAACTTCATCACAGAATGGATCTTTCTCTGACAGTTTCCCATACTATTGATACTAAGGGGCCATTTTCTCTGCTTCGCTGTTTCTATCAGCAGTTGCACTTTGGACCAGGCATAGAATCCATACATTGTATAACTACATGTGTAACACTTTCAGGTACTGAAATGTGGATTCCCATGATGTTGGTGTTAGTGTCATTTATGATCGCTTCATCAAATAGTCACTTTTTGAATCACATTCAGTTCAAACTCACATTAATATGAAAATGTTACTCACTTAGAGTGTCATTGTCTTGTTTGGGCATTGATTTTTTTTAAAATGTATTTCTTGGTGGTCACACAGGTAGAGTCACTTACACTTGTACAGGTCTGCAAGCAACATGCAGATGGTCTTGGGATCCCCTTGAGCTCTGAGCAGCTTCCTCCCACCATAATGCTGGCCACCATTGTATAAGTGAAATATTCTTGAGTACGATGTAAAACACCAATCAAATAAATAAATAAAATAAATACACTTGTACATGTACCTCCTCGTTTTCATTATCTGTGGCTTGAAGAAGAATTCTGTAAAGGTCATACTGCATTATCTTTTTTGTAAAAGGATTATCTTCTGATGGTCTTGCATGTCATCATGGAAATTCATCATTTGAGTGATTACAGATTCCTGAAAGATGATTTGATCACCAGATAGACACAGGTCTTGGAGTGGTCTTGGCTTCTGAAATGACCTTTGATGTCACAGAACCACCTGCATTCTATAGCCGATTGATACGCATTGAATAAATAAGAATGCTTTGTGATCGGCTTTTTGACTGCTGTCAAAGAAGTGAACAGCTTCAATGAATAGTGATTGATATTAGAAGGAGGTCATCTACCGAATTTTCACTCTGTGTAGATCTCTAAATCTCTGATAGATGCGGTCTACCAGTAAACAAGATTATAAATCTGAAAAGTATTGGCAGGAATGCCAGCTGTATCCTGTGATTCAAGGCATATGGGCATTTGCTGATAGATTGGTTTACACACACATGTATACACATGTGTAGATTTGTCTGATGTGACTTAAAACTGTACAGCATTCTGGATTAAAGACAGAGCAAAATAATTCTGTGTTTTCCTTCTTGTTTTGTTGTGAAACATGGTAAAAAATCGAAGTATGCCTGTTATTTTGGGCATTTATTACAGTACATGTACATGTACTTGTGAATTATCAGATTTTTAACCTTATTACATGTAAAAACAAATGCATGCATCCTGTACATAAGGTGCAAGTGTTGTAAATTTGTGAGAAGATGGAAACATAATTGTCAGTAATACAGACATTATTAATGTGAGGGACAAATATCTCCATGGTTGGAACCAGTATTGCACAAGCTAGATTTGTTTGTCCTAAAATCAGGCAGACAAGCGACAAATTGGCAGCATTGTGTCAAGAAAGACGGTTGCAGAACTATAGCAGCCTGGAAAGTAAAAGTTGCATTTGCGTCTGATTTTTAAATGTCAGATGTCACTTTGTCAAGAGAAGATATTGATTGGATACAACAACAAGCTATTCCATTGAGCTGAGCCATGGGGAAGCCATTTTACTGAAGCTATAAATTATGCACTATAAAACCAGAGATTTCTGTACAGCTATTGTAGTGAAGCTCGTGGTTTTTACAAGAAGTAAAAGTGTACTCCGTGTGCACTGGTGATACTGTCTGAACGAGGTGGCCAGAAAAAGCGTGGCCAAGAAAAACCCTTTCAAGGGGCCAATCCATTAGGATATACATGAATTTTAGGTCAACCAGTATAAAAAGAAATCTACAAATGGCATGGATTTATTTAGCTATATCTTATTACTGGATAGTGTAATACCAGAGATGCTCAATTGCCCTGTTGGGAAAAACATTTGAAAACCATAGGTGAAATGATACAGTCCTGTATTTTTCCATTTGTTTTCTTTTGTTATTTATTTTTTCACTTACAGTTGTATAGTGGTACTTACATGTATATGAACACATGTACTATTCCGCTTTTGTTCTTCACAGGAGTGTCAGCGTCATAATTTGACATTTTGTGGTAGTTTTTCATGGCAGAAGGGGGTTTTTGGGGGTTTTTTTTAGGATTTTCGATGTGAATCTTTGACGTTAATAGCTGTGAAGACCTGTTCTGATTAAGTGAGGCAGGATTCCATGTATGTCATCACAGTAAACAACCCTAAACTAGAGTTTCCAAAATTTTTATTCCATCGAATGCATGTCAAAAAGACTGCTAAGAGTTAAATGTTTCAGTGTCAGTAGTTCTGTCTAGCTGTCACTCCAACAAAGCTAACGTTCAATGCAGGCTCTAAAATAAAATGGTAATCTTCAAAGCAGTTTATATCTTTTTCACTGTTTACAGCACACACAAGTTTCATAAAACGTTCGTCTAGACTCAGACTTCATGAAGCTAATTAGTGGAGTAATTTACAATGTTTACTGTTTACATGGTAGACAAGAGCTGCTCCTTCTGATTATTATTGATTGTCATACTTATCCACTGACACGTTCTGACATACATGTGCATGTAAAAATGCTCTTGGTGCTTTTTTAGACAAGTACAGAAGGCAGATGGATGGTTTATTTTCTTGTATCACTTTACAACTGGAGTGTACATTGTCCAAAGTAAAATGACAGGCTGCCTGCAATGTGCTTTTCCCTACTTAGAACATCTCATTGCTTTCTGTGAAATCCGTTTGAAAGCTTTCTTTCTTAAAAGTGAATATATCAACAGTTTATAATGTGAAAATGTTATCACATTCATGCAACCTATGTAAACATCACATATACAGAAAGGTGTTTATAATGATCATAACACAGTTTGTAGAGGATATTGCGCAGTGAGGATACCATAAATAATGTTTGAGCAAGAGGTGGAAATGATAACCTTCGCGTCTCGTGGGTTATCATTTCTACCTTTCGTGAGAACAATATTTATGGTATTCAACCTGTGCAATATTCTATTAATTATTTATGTCCTGACATTTTCTCAACATGTATATAAATGTGTATCAGTTTATCTGTTGCATCAGTGAAAAAAATAAGCAATGTGCCATCTTCATCGTATTGATGATTCTATTGATTGCTGCAATTTTGTTCACGATGCGCTCACAAAATCTTTTTAGTTTTAAATGCTGACGGTAAGTAATTATACATTCTACAAAGGTGCTTAATGCTAATACAATATAGGTATTTACATAAATTAAGCACATGAAGAATTTCTACCTCTTTGTTAGGCGAACTATATATTGCACAAAAGTCCACGGCCACAGGTTAAATGTGGGTCATGGGCCAAGGTGTCCAGCAGTGTAATAGCAACATGTAATAACAAAAGTGATATCTAACTAGTGAAGATATCATTTCTATCAGTGAAGGAAATACTGGGATTTCACTGATGTATACATAATAAGTACATGCATTACCCTGTGGTGATATAATAATAATATAATAATAATATAATTAATAATTAAAATTATTATATAATTGTGGTGTCAGTGTATTGCAAGTCACATATTATGGTTACGTTTACCAATGCATATATGTACATGTATAAGTAGAGTGTCGTGAAATATAAATGAAGTTACCAGAAACATCTATTAAAGTCTAGATGTTGAAATAAACTCTACATGTACCTATACTGTAGTTCAGTGTATTCTTTGCTACAAAATTAGAACATGCAATTGTTCATGATGAATGATACATATATAGTAATGGATTTAAATATTTATAAATTTATGCCCTGTTTGTTAAAGTGCAATTGACCTGGTTGTGGCACACCTAATTAATTTACCTGCAGCTTATCGTAAAAGGAAAAAAAATCATAGTGAATAAAATTCATAGAATTGAGTTTGTGTACAATCAATACTGGTGACATTGGATATTGTCCTAACAATATGGCACCATTTTGTCTTCCTTGACGGCCTACATGCAATCTACATGTACGTGTACAATAATGTGGGCGTAGTGCACCTGTGAGTTATACACTGTACAGGTAGGAATGTGATGAGACTGGTTTTCATGCACTGAAAGTCTCTAGGAAGAGAATCGCTAAAAAAAAATTGCTTGGTATCAGTTTCTTCTAAACTGATGTAGGATGCGTTGCAATTAAGATCCTGTATGTTTTAAGAGTCTGTTGTGCAGAGTGTTATTGGCGGTGCGTAGTACATGATTTGGTTTGCACTTTGAGGCCTGGTGAAGGGCACATGTGAATGGTCTTGTAGACCTCATATTGCGTAAGCACGATCAATAAAACCTGTGTACAGTATTTTAAGCCAGGGGAATTTGTTGGTGGGGTGTAGGGGCTGACAAAAACAACCTGGCCTACTTTGGTCATGTGTGGGAAAACTGGGTCAGCGTGGCCTAACTTTATTCCCCGAAGCTCAGTCAGTGGAGCTGCCTGTACTGAGCTGTTCTGCATGTGGATATGCAGTCTCCTCTTAACCCATCAGGTTTCTGGCTAACCTATGACTGAATCAGGCTTTCATGTATCGTTTTCAAGGTAAATATTGCAATTTTAAGAGATTTTACATTGACCATTTCCTTATCAAATGTGTGTCCATTGAAGACTGTCCCAGTTTAGTGCCTTTAAAGAAAGCTCTCAACACTTCACCTATTTGTACCAAAACAGGCTTATGGCTGTGGACTGATAAACAAGCAACCACCTGTTTCATGTATGAACAGGCTTTGTATGGGTGAGATGATTTAGTTTTTGAGAAAAAAAACACCACTAGTTTGTTTGGTTTAAAGGCATCTCAAAAATAATCTTTAAGTTTATTGCTTCATTTAACAACTTTCTCATTCAAATGACCATAAATGACCAAAAATTTCGTCCATGACTAACTTGCCATTTTTCATGATTCTGAGAGTTCTGTTGATTTTAGAAAGGTGTTTTGATGGTTGCATGGAACATGGTGGAAAATTGTAAATTTCAGCACCAAAAATAATATTTTTTGACATTTATTTGCCTCTAACAATGCACTTTTGCAGGTGGAATTTTAAGTCATTTAGAGTGAGTGTAATATTTTGGAACACACAGCTGATTTTAATAGTATTACAACATTTGGGATGGCTTTTGTATCAGCAAGACTGGATATGAAAAGTGACAAGTAACCCACATAGAAACTGAGTTTAATTAATGTTGGGTAATGTTTTACAAAGGTTGTACAGACTAGTGCCAAAGGTTCAGTTGTGTATATTTGTATCTATTGACACTAGCCCCGAAAACATTCACAACTGACACTGTATTTTGCTGATCTAGGTGTTTTATTCAAATGATAAATTTCAGCATATTCGTCTAAAACAGTTATATGGCAAGTTAGACGGATCATTCTTTCAACCATTTGATATGAGATATAAAGTTAAAACTATTGAAATAGTATTTAAATAGTATTCATCGGAGTGTGCAGAGCAGTGGTATATCAGTTAAGTTAATCATCAAATTTTACCTTTATCATATATGAAAATAGCAGAAGACTTGTGAGCAGTGTTAAGGAAATAAAAACGAGAGAAAAGTCTTCAACATTGCTTAAGATATTGACAATACGTCTGCACTGTATATTAGACAGTAAGAGATTTATATGTTCCACATAGACTTGAAAAGTACTTGTGCATGACCGATGAAGATGACACAAGACACCTCGCACCTGTAGGCTTGTGTGAGCACCTGACCTCGTAACATGCTGTAACAGATCCTTGTGAACACTGCCCTCTTGGTTACCTCCAAAATATTAACCTAGATATAGCCGAGGAGGAAGGACTGAACCCTAGTGACCTAGCTGTTGTGAGGTCAGAGACTGGTTAGTGGTATGTGTATGGATAGGTGATCAGGCCATGACAGTTAATGAACAGCCCTTACCCATGATCCTTAGCCATGCACCCCCCCCCCCCCCCCCCCTGCAATCCACCTCAATCTGGGTCAGTGGATTACCTTATTTACTGTACCACTGATTCACTGATATGATGTATATAAAGTATAGTGTAACATAGTTGACACACAAACACAAATAAAGCTCTGCTCTTCCTGACAGCATTGTCAACATGTGTTTCACCCCCATGTATGTACATGTATGTTGTTTGAGATCTCTTTTAGAATGCACATTCACTGGATTCCATGTACTACATGTGTATGTAGTTGGCAAGAGCAACTGTGCCATGGGAATTCTGCATGTACTAATACAAGCACCACAAAAGCACTGGGGGGATAATTTAAAATCTAAAATAAAAAAAAATTCAGTGGACATTTGTCTGCAAATCTGAAGTGAACCATTACTCAAGTGTGTAGTACCTGTATTATGCCAAAATATATTTCTTTGCAAAAAAATCATCATGTATATTTGTTGTTTTTATTAAACTTTTATAATAGTTTTACAGTAAACATTGTATCATTCTGACTTTCTGATAGTTAAATTTTGGGATAAAATGCTATTCCTGTCAACCTTGATTGAAAGAACCGTTTCACGTAAGAGGTTGAAATAGCTGGATCGTGCATATTTTGATGTGTATTTCAAAAAAAGAAACCTGTATGATGTTGTTAAATGTTACTGTCTCCTCAAGGACATTTTTGAATCCACTGGAAATGGAATCTTGCGTGTAACATTTTGTGACCATTGCATTCTTATTTCCCCTTATCTCCAAGTGATATTAACTTGAAGCACCCAATGAAGAAGTCGTAAATATTAATTATGCCATATTTTATTTTCAGATGCAGACTCAGAGGTAATAGATAAGAGAGACAACTCTGCCTCAGACACAGATCAAAATGACAGTAACCCACATGAGCCCACTCAGCTTCGACCCATGGAGTCCTCGCTAGCTCGAGGCCCCAGAGTGGTGCACCCAGACGGCTTTCTGCGCTCGCCAGACAGCAGCCCAGTATCCACCACCACCCCGTCTCGTTACCCAGAGGGTGCCCAGATCAATGGAGGCTCCCCAACCTCCTCTATCAAACATTCGCTCCCGTCACCCAAATCAGTGTCACCAACGCCTTTATCGTCATCACACATTGCCCAGCGGCTTGGGGAGACAGTGACGAGCATGCCCGACCAGAGCCGTTCTGAGGAGGCGTCTCCTCGAGTCGTCTCCTCCACCCACCTCTCCTCGCGCCACACGCCCGATAACATCCAGCACCGCATTCTCACACCAACAGAGAACGGGAACTACCAACCCTCAAGTGCCGCCAGCAAGTCCCCAAAGACCCCTCCTGAGGGCTCGGGCTACAGGATGGCCAATGGCCAAGAAGTAAGCAGATCTGTGGCCCCAGTGCCCTCAAGGGTGTTTTCTAATGTGCACCAACAATCTAGAGCAGTTACAGCAGAACAAGCACTAGAACAGCAGTTGCGACGCGACTCCTCCACTGGCAGAATGTCTGTGGGCGGGCAGCCGATGTTTGTGTCTGCATCTTCCCACGGATCCCATGACACCATCGTCTACACAAATGGTGCCATTAGCTCGGGAGCGGTTGTGAAACAACCACAGCTGTACACTAACGTACCACGGACAGTGTTAGAGGTACAGACTCCCGGTGCTGTCAGCTCCTCTGACCCCCAGCATGGCCCTAAAGTCCTAACTTGTGCCGACGGAACGGTTGTGATGACATCGAATGTGGCCCGTGGCGTTCATGCCCTCCCCGTGGTGGAATCACGGCCATCGACGGTTTCTCGTGAGCTGATGGGCCAAGTTGTGGTGCAGCCGGGTGTGGTGATGAGTACTGGAGGTACAGTCTCCCTGATGGAACCTCAACCTTCCAACCTGTCCGGTGCTGTTGTCATCCCTGTGGAAGTGGCCAACACGCCCAGGACGGTGCAGTCCATCAGCGAGTCTGAGTCCACTCTTAGCACGAGCACTGGCACCGCCTCGCCGGTGGAAGCTCAATCCTCCACCAAACTCAAGTGTCTGGTGTGTGGAGATAAGTCATCAGGCATCCATTACGGAGTGCTGGCCTGTGAGGGGTGCAAGGTAAGATAACCAGTACCTATAATGTTTTTGTATAATTGCCATGTTTAGAAATACATGTAGTTGTTATCATTGTTTGCATACATTTATATGGGTTCCTTGCCAGCTCATTGTTTAAAGTAGATCCTCAGTGCTGCGCCTTCCAAACTGCAGATAGGTGGTTTGATGTACCCTGAATCAATTCCGATTAGTTACAACGCCGAAAACAGAAGAAAGATTTGGTGATCAAATATCAGAAAATCTACTCCACTACAATCAAGGCACTGTTACCCTTGTGACGTCACAGCGGTACATTCACCGCGGGCATCTGGGTCTTCTCTATGTGTACAACACAGAGAACAGGAGACAGTGGCTATGTTTTACAGCTAATTTTGAGATTATTCTATGTCCAAGTGTGGCTTGCAACTCAAATAACACAAGGCATGGCCTAACATGGCCTGAAAATGCCACAGATTGAGAAAATATGGACCAGATCCCTTAAAAACGCCCTTTGATTCATGAAGAACTCGATCGTAGTTGTATGAGCTATATATTCTGAAAGAAAAGAACAAATAATATAGCCTTATAATATCCCCCCCAAAGAACAAAAAGAAAAGTACCAATTTTTACTCTCAGAATGTAAGTTGTATGAACTGGGGGCCGCTAGCCTTTTTCCTAAAACGGTCACGAGGCTACAAGACTCGTAACCCAAACCTTGACAAAACTTACATTGGCATTTAAATTCAGTAGAATTCCAACCTTATCTGTTTTTGCAGGTGATACTGTTTTGAAGCATAAAAGATAAATTCTTATTCTACTTTCATCGGTGTTAGTGACAGATTGTCGTTGTCACTGCAACTCACTGTCCGCTGGCCGGAAAGCATTGATTCTTGTGTACAAACGGTAGCGCTTGACTTGGCTACAAAAATTTATAGTGGACTACAAAACCATGCCAAATTCTCCACAGGTCTTACCGTATTTCCATTGATGTCCAATTCGTGTCTGACAAACCAGACGGGAGTGTGTCTGTGTCTTCTACAGGGCTGGTATGTGAGCCAAGATCGGTCATCATGTCGCCCAGTCACTGTGCAGTACACGCTTTTATTTTTTTTTCGCCTGTCTGTCAAAATATTTGTTGTAAAACTGTTTTACTTATATGATTTCCAAAGTGCTAATTAAGAGGTGTACACGTAGGGGTAATTATAGATTAAGTCATACCATGGCTTCCGGAAAAGCACAAAGTGGGTAGGCCTAATGCATGGATTCAGCAATGCGGAGCTTGTCAATACATAATCCCAGCAGGTCTTATGGGGATGGGGTCAGCCGGCTAGGGCTCCCTGGTCGACAAGATAGGCAGAAAGTCCAACTGTACTGTTTTTTTTTTTAAATGGAACTGGTTGATGTAAGATTTTTTAAGTGCAGTTTACAGACTAACAGAACATAAATACTGCTTCTGGGAAACATTTAGTGTGAAAATAAAATTGTTGGGGATCTCCTTTAAGGCATTGTGTATGTTACTGTGTATGTTACTGGTTGGTTGCAGGATGGTGTTAAGTCAGACCATCAGTGTCGGTCACTTTTAAAAAAATTTTTAAAATATTTTTTAAATTATTGTTATTGTAAAAGCTTTGACAGAATAATTCATGGTATCAAAGTGTCATGTGGTTAGGTAGCATTTAGACACAGGACAAGGTGAACAACACAACAAACTCAAGACCAGGTGGAGCTTTTCTGTTTTTTGCTACATGTGCGTACATGTAGTTGCACACCAAAGGCATTACAGCAAAAACAGTACCGTGTGAATAAGTCACATGTGTTAAGATAATTTCTGGAAGTTCAAGTCAGCTTTCTATGGTGGTTTAATATGAACAAGGTATGGCTCACAAGGTACAGAACCTCTGCCTTCAGGGGAGACAACTTTGTTTGTGTACTTGATATGAATGTACATAAACAAATAGCTGAACATTTTCTCATCAAATACACATGTACAGTCTTACAGAACTTCACATCATTGCAAACACATGTAAAATTAAGACTAAATATTCATATAAGACTATATAAGACTACAGAAATGGCAAGAAATATTCATTACATTTTTCATCTGGTTACAAAGTTTTTTTTTTTTTTTTTTTTTTGATTGGTGTTTTACGCCGTACTCAAGAATATTTCACTTATACGACGGCGGCCAGCATTATGGTGGGTGGAAACCGGGCAGAGCCCGGGGGAAACCCACGACCATCCGCAGGTTGCTGACAGACCTTCCCACGTACGGCCGGAGAGGAAGGCAGCATAAGCTGGTCTTGAACTCACAGCGACCGCATTGGTGAGAGGCTTCTGGGTCATTACGCTGCGCTAGCGCGCTAACCGACTGAGCCACGGAGGCCCCGGTTACAAAGTGGTGCATGTGTAAATTTTACATACTTGTACATAAGAACACACACATACTGGTTCCTCTTTGGTACCTCATATTTACTTACATGTACAGGCTACAAAATGTACTGAGTGTACAGCTATTTTCAGAGTAATCTTATATCAGGAAATATCAATTCTCAGCGTATGTGTATACTGCGTGAATGCTGTGTTAATTTCACAGTCCCGTTTGCATAGTATGTAAGGGATGTACATGTATGTCCCCAAGTACATGTGTTGTGAGAAACAACATTTTTATTTTTCTCCCTTTATTCATTCTCTATTAAGCTGGCTCTCCATTGCTCAGTGAGCTATAAAACCAGCCTCGGTTGTCAGGTTAGAGTGATTTTTCTGTAATACTGTAAACAAAGGGTTGTTGTCGCAGTATAGTATGTTTGTGTTGATTACTCATCAGCAGGTGTTGTAGCTCAACCAATGGGGGAATGGGTCACTGAAAGGTTCCATTTAATTTGTATATAGTTATGCACACCAGCATAACGTAACATTAATGTGTGCATGCAAAACTAGCTCAGTTGAGTTGTCCCGAGCTGTATCTTGAAGTGATTCAGGCCTCGATGGCTTAGTTGGTAAAGCGTCTGCTTCAGGGGTGGTAGATCTAGGGTCAATCCTGGGTTGGGTCACTCTTAAGACCTGAAAAGACCTTAAATGGCGTTCAGCATTAAGATGAAGTGCAACGACTGGTTGACCCGTATCAGTATAATGGCTCGAGTGGTGTGGCTTACTTGCCTGTGGTAAGTCGTCTCAGTGATGCAGCACTAGATAAAAGAGCGATGAAAATCCATCCTTCAACAAGGACGCTCACTACATGCACTCTTAGGAGTGACTCATATGACTGAAAAATTGTTCAGTACAATGTTAAGCCCCAAGCACTCACTGGCTGTTGTAGTGCCACCAGATGAGAGATCAATTCATGTAGAGATACACATGAACACATACACAGGCCACAGACAGCTGTCATGCACGATTTTAGATGTTATGACAGCAGAGTGCCAACCCTATGCTGGAATGTCACTGTATTTTGTGGAGGTCAGCGTATCACTGTTACAGTATGTAATTGGTGAGGTTTACTGTAAGACTTTGGGTGGATGCTATCAATACGGCCAGATTCTTCTCACACACAATAATTGTTTTTCAATAGTAGACCTGCATGTTAAAAATACAGAAATACAGAATACGGAATACAGAAATATACACATGTAGTCTGTTCTTTACAGATATTTAGCTGTAAATTGTTCACTGACAGGATTATCCCTCTTTTGTTATGACACTGTGACACTTGTAGAAAATAATATTGTTTTGATGAAACATTAAATGTAAAATTGAATAAATTATTCACATGTTTTCAGTAATAAAGATATTTATGTATCGTGTAGTAAAATGATATTCATGTTTTCATAGAAAAAAGAAAGTTTTAACAGTTTATACCTTGTTCAAATTTCTCATCATACTGTTTATTCTTTAAGCATAATATTTACTGTCTGGAAAAACGTACATATTTTATATACGGGAACGTGGTACATTAGAAACTATCTCAGTTCAAACGGTTAGCTCTTGAGCATTGAAGTTCCAGGGCCCTGTTCTACAAAGCGATCATTCATGTTACATGTAGGTTTTAACTTTAGTTTAATTGTACATGTAACAACAGGTACCCTAATTGCTCAACCTTTTCGCACATGAGCATTTTTACAGTACTTTATGCACATTTTTAATATAATTTTAGAGGCAAAACTACACTGGTCAGATTGCCCCCTTTACCGGCTGCACAAGGAATATAATATCATCAGTCTACACAGAATAAAGCTTTCAGAATATGCTTAAATAAACAACTTGCAAACTTGCGAAATGCTTGAAGAATTACAGTACACACCTTGTCTTTAAGGTCATGTTGTTTACAAGTTATGCATGCAGTGTTCTGTGTAATGGAGCCCCAGCTTTGGTTGCGTCAAGAGGTTGTCAGCTTAGTGACGGAAGTGGTTTCTCCACACCCATTCCGTGTCCTCAGATTGTAAATATTTTATAGTACTGGATAAAAGTAGAAAATATGAGTTCTTAGAGTACTTCATGAAACACTGATAGGAATAGGAAATAAATACATGTATATATTTCAGTAGAGAGATAAGAATTTCAGGTTTGCACAATACAAACAGATTTGGGTACCTTTAGATTTCCACGTAATTTGCACTAACAAAAGATGGAACATTTTTAAACCTCTGACTTTATATTAGGCATAAAGGCAGGTGGGTGCTCCACCTTTGCATCAAAGTCCCTATATTTTCTGGCCTTCCATACCTGAGTTTTTCACATTATATACATGTATATATATATATTATAGTAAAGTGCACTTGGCTTTCCTGGGTTTTTTTTTTTTTTTTTGTCAAGATTATGGTTAAGACTCTTGTATTTAGTTGCACATCTGACACACAAGATTCAGTCCGGCCCTAGACAGGGAATTTGTGGATTCCCCCACTCCCATTGTTAGTGGGACCTTCATGACAGTCCAGGAAACTTGTATCGCCAGTTTCATATGGAAGTACGCAGGTCACATGTGGGAAAGTTCATCGATAACTTGCCAAAGGGTTGGTGGTTTACTGTGGGTACTCGGCTTTCATCCACCAGTGAAACTGACTGCCATTGGATGAGCGAAAAGTTCTTGGGCATGGCACTAGGCAACGATCAAATAAAGCAAATAAATGCACATGTTTTGCAGATCTCACCTAAGTTAACAGTTTAGTCAGTTTACCTCCTTATGTCATTTCTCTCACACATATCCAAGGATGTGTATCACATGTGTCTCACTGGACATTTTACAGGGATTTTTCCGCAGAGCTCTACAGGATGTTGGTGATCCCAGCCGTAAGAAATGCTTCTACAATAAAAACTGTGACATCACAATCCTGACCAGGAACAGATGTCAGTACTGTCGTCTGCAAAAATGTCTTGCTCTTGGAATGTCAAGATCTGGTGGGTTGATGCTATCATTTGCATTTTTTAGTATATATTAGTGAAACATTCTTGAGCACCTGGTAACAACAATGATGAAATAAAAAATTTTCCATAGAATTAAATGTAGAGAAATGTTTGAATGTTTTGTTGGACCATAGTTACATACTTACAGTGTTGAACACAAGTGAAGTCCCATGCCTTTTCCCCACATAAAAAATAAAAAAACGTAGTGGGGTATTAAAAATTCCCGATTTTAGTGCATATTTTTTGGACATATTTATTAAATCCAAATTCCATATTGATGTAAAATTTTTGCAAATCTTAATGTATGTCCTTAATCTTAGTTCACCATAATTGTGAACATGATTTGTTGAAATGTCATGTCATTTTAAGATATTTCTTGACTATTGTATATTTTATGCCATATTTTCCCACTTTCCAGCTGCAAAGTTGGGGCGGCGGTCTCGTGAGGTCAGGGACATGATTCGTACCATGGAGGACCACCAAACCACACAGGCGCTACATGGACTTCTTAGTCTCAAGTCAGACAACGGCTCGTACTCAGGCTATGGAGAACTCTCCATACAGCGAGAGGAGCAGACAGCAGACATATCATCTACTAACAATGAAGAAAAACCTGCAGAACACTCTCCAGATCAGGGCCCATCTTCGATGGCAGCCTTGTCGGCTCTGCTGAGACAACGTTCCCAATCCAACCTAGCCACGCCTAAACTTGCGGAGAACAGTCCACAGTCAGCGGCTAACTGCCACAATGATGATCAGCCAGTGGCCAACGAACCAACCAAACATATCAAACGAAACAGGGTTACCAGCTCAGGGGCACCAAAGAAACGGAGGCGACAGACCAGCGCAGACCAGGATTCCTCTATGACCAATGGCCTTGCTCCTCTAGCTCTCACGTCACAATCCACGACAACCGGCACCGTCACGTCAACAGTTACCATTGGAGACCAAGGTATTAAGCGCGAACCAATACCGGTATCGTTTCCAGTGTCAGTGGCAGCGACCAGTGTTCAGATGGCAAATGTGAAAACTGTGGCACACCCCGCCACCATGACCTCCCCATCTGTACCCTCTTCCTCGGTGGTGGGGTCGCTTCTTCGACTCCCGCCCCAAGTCACACTTAACTTACAGGAGGTTACCTCCCCTCACCTTATCGTCAAGACTGAGTACGCTGATGGTCATGCAAAAGAGGAGGTGGTGCGCTCTTACCTCCCTCAAGTTGTTCCGCAGTACCACTCACCAGTGGTGGTCCCCAAAACCAGCGCAGCTCCACAACAGCTGGCACACTCGGTCATCGTGGCTAACATGTCTCTGGACTTGCGTAAAAATCCCTCCACCAATGGGAAGACAGACGAGCAGATTAGTCGAAGTCCAATCAAAAAGAGGCCGTATGTGGTGGCAGATCAGGACATAGGTAACCCAGGAGCAGGGGATGTTTCTGACCGGCAACGAATGAAAGCATCGTACGGAGACGTGGTCATGGCTCAAGGTGTCCCGCTCAACTTACAAACAGTCCCCCTGGTGGTCAATGGAGACATGATCCCTGTGTCACGAATTCCTGTGTCCGGTAACCATTACATGAAGCGTGATTTAGTGTCGACGCCAGAGCACACAGCGGTCGTGGCCCCCATAATAAAATCTGAGATGTTGACGTTCGCACGCCAGGATCTGGATGACGCCAAGATCTCTATCACTACCATGACAACACGAGTTCTAGATGCTTACCTCACATCCTTTGCGATAATGAAGCTAAAGATGAAGGAGATGAGCCAAGAACTCCAGACATATCGTCGGCAGAACACGATGGAGGGAATGATAGGGCGTATTGTGGCAGAACAGTTGGGGCATTCGGACAATGGTAGATTGGTGAGTTGTTACACAAATTATAATGAATTGGACAATGAGTTTTGTCATGATATTATAGACCTGACTTCAGTCAGTCCAGCTATATCAGTCTTGTAAAACCTGTATCATCTCAAATTACTTTATGTCCAGTTATGCAAAAGGTTCTAGATTACAACGAGATCAGTGATGTGACTATAAAGTAGGAAGTTTGTCAAAGTGTGACTCTGTACAAATCTAGTATTATTTTCCTGTGCATGTGAAATATTCTCCACTTGTGGTTTTGCCAAGGTGCTTTGTTTTGGTGTACTGGCAGTCCAATATCATCCCACTTTTTCAAGTTCCACGTTCAAATCCAGCCTATGCTACCTTAGCTGCATCTCTAATCTTGAGTACTTGAGTGGGGTGTCGTGTCAGGTGTCTTCAGCAAGATACTTCAGGGGCAGCAGCACTTTTGCGGCATATACTCGCTCGGCCACAAGAGGACAGTATATGTACACACATCTAATGACTCCTCGTCATCACATGGCTGAAAAATTGTTAAGTATGACATTAAACCCCAAGCATATAGAGACATATAGTAAGATTTTATATGATTGTAATGGTAATAGCACAGAAATGATTTCAGTTGAAGTAGGGACTAATCCACTTCACCAGTAATTCTCATATGATAGCCTGTTAGGAAGACAGAAAGCCCAGAAGAAACTTCAGCACCTTGTCATATACATGTGCAATTGTTCCTCCAGATGTGCAATTGTTCCTCCAGACATGTACAGTTGTGCCTCCAGACATGTGCAATTGTACCTGCAGAAATGTACAGTTGTACCTGCACACATGTGCCATTGTATCTCCAGACATGTGTGGTTGTACCTTCACACATGTGCAATTGTACCTCCAGACATGTATGGTTGTACCTTCACACATGTGAAATTGTACCTCCAGATATGTACAGTTGTACCTCCTGACATGTGCAATTGTACTTCCAGACATGCACAATTGTACATTCACACATGTGCAGTTGTACCTCCAGACATGTATGGTTGTACCTTCGCACATGTGAAATTGTACTTCCAGACATGTACTGTTGTACCTCTAGCCATGTGCAATTGTTACGTTCAGACTTCTTGAAGGTACACACGTCATGCAGTAATTAAAATACACTTTTGGATGAATTTGGCCTATAATACAAGTATGAATTTTTGGAAAAAATAAATGTTTGAGTGTCCTATGATAATCGGGAATTTCAACTTACATGTAGACCTAAGAGTGGTAAAGAAAGCAAGTGCACGTATGTGTACACATTGGCTGCATTTGGGCCCATTATTGTTTACAACAGAATGGTGTTAGATATATTTTAGAACCGTCTTTTCATTCTTTTAGTTAATCAAGATATTACTTGAAGGAAGCTCTTTGATGACTAGTTTTTGATGTTACTTGTCTTTCATGCGTAGCTTTTTCTCTTTTCTCAGAACGACTCAGACCCAAACCACAGTTGGCAGGGCTTTCAGAAGCGATTCAACGAGTTTGTTCAGTGCGTTGTGCAGTTCGCCAAGAAAATTCCTGGCTTTAACATTCTCGATCAAGATGACCAAATCTGTCTCATCAAAGGAGGGTGTTTTGAGGTAAACAGCCATGTTCCTTGAATATAATTCCAAGATTCATTAACTAGCAAGATATTATATCTCTTCTGAAACTTTCTTGTGTTATTACACGACAAGAGACCTTGAAAACCATGAAAGCTTAACTTGGTTCAGATATATATATATATATATATATATATATATATATATATATATATATATATATATATATATATATATACATTTACCTTTATTGCAATGAGATAATGAGCACAGAGTTACTTGTCTCAGAGCTGTCAGCCTAGACAGGGCGAAAAAAGTGATAGACTGAAATAGCTGGGGTCCAGAGGCTGCAAGCTCCGTGTCAAGTCCGGGGTGAATTCCTTGTGGAGTCAAGGGTTCAAAATTTTTGTGCATTTTAACCTGTCCTTTATGGGCACTTTTCGTGGTAAGATTACACATATTTCATCATTATGCAAAATGAAAACATCATACAACAATAATATGAAACATTTTTAAGCAAGAAATGTTGGATTTAATACACTGACTGTGAGAACATGATTTTCAATTAAAAAACTAGAGGCTCATGTGGAAAACGTGAGAGTTGAAAGGTATGTAGTCTGCCGGCTGGATTTGAGTATTAAATTTTGCCTACCGTGGTACATGTACGTAGAAATATATACCTATTTATATATCACAACTTGCAGACATTAGTTATTTCTTTGGAGTTGTTAATACCCTTCACACACGTACATGTTTGATGATTCTTAATTCTTGTATCGTCAATATCTTAGACATCATTAATAGCACCTGTCCAATTTTTCAGGTGGCGAGTGTTGTACATTCAGGGTTTGTGGATGGAGAAACGAACACAATTTACGTTCTGGACACTGGCGCCCTGCTTACCCGCGAGGAGATGAAGAAAAACTTCCCACTGGGAGAGCATTTTGTGGAGCTCATGTTCAACTTTTCTGTTCGTTTTAACCAGTTCCAGCTGAAGGATCTTGAGATTGCTCTCTTCAGCGCTCTCATACTGATATCACCTGGTTAGTTACCTTTAACATACATTTTATATGACATTAAACCCCACTCACTCACTCAAACATACGTGTACAACTGCGGCCACCGTGGCTCAGTTGGTTATGGCGCTAATGCAGCATTATGACCCAGGAGCCTCTCACCAGTGCGGTCGCTGTGATTTCAAGTCAAGCTCATGCTGGCTTCCTCTCCGGCTGTACGTGAAAAGGTCTGGCATCAACCTGCAGATGGTCGTGGGTTTCCCCGGGCTCTGCCCGATTTTCTCCCACCTTAATGTTGGCTGCCGTCGTATAAGTGAAATATTCTTGAGTACTGTGTAAAACACCAATGAAATAAATAAATAAATACATGTACAACATTTCCCATGGTATATATATATATATTTATATGTATATATGTATATATATGTATATATATATATATATATTGTAGAAAGGCTTTGCTTAGGGAGTTGAATAGCACTAAATAGTTTCTTAGGGAGGTTGCTGGTTGGGTTCAGCTAGGGATGTATGTTATGAAAAGTCACTGGTAACAGGGCATGTATATGGTGTACATGGATTCTATTTATTTGATCAGTGTTTATATTGTGACCAAAGTGGAGATATGAAATAATCTACCATCATACTTCAAACAGTGAAGAAACCAAGAATGTCCAGCATGTATAGAAAATCTTATTTTAATTCTGATGTGTCAAATTTTTCTATCAGATCGCCAGGGACTGAAGAATCGAGAGAAGGTGAACAAGCTACAGGAGACTTTAATCCAGGCATTACAGGCTCAGATTACAGCTAGCCATCCAGATGAGGTGGGGCTCTTCCCGCGTCTTCTCATGATCATCTCAAATCTGCGAGAACTCAGCGTCGAACACAAGCGCACCCTCGACTCGCTGAAGGGGCAAGTGGAGTTTGAGCACGACCTGTATGCAGAAACCTTTGACCTGGTGCCGCATTGAACTCATTTCTATTTTCCCCACCCCCACCCTCTTTATTACCTGATTTAGACTCAACCATACCAATGTTGTGTCTATGAGTGAATGTTCCATACGTTTATTGAAGAGGGGAGTTTAGGAGGTATATATTACACATTTCATTTTCCACAGTGGTGAATGTATGTATGAGTGTCTGTCTGGTCACTGAAAAGAGTTAAAACCACCTTTACTTCCATTGCAGTCTATTTTGTGTAGTTTAGTGTACATGTAGGTAGAAGAAAGTTGACAGTGAACCTGTCTAGTACATAGTGCTGCATTCATGCTGGGCATCCCAACTCTGCTTGAATAATACTTGTTCACATCCATTGTATGTGTATATAATATCTGCCTGATAGCAAGCGTCAGAGCACAGCTTGATCACCGGAAAACAATACCTTTGTTTGCATAATTTATTCACGAATTTAAAATTCATGTCTCACACATGTAGGTGTATACATGTACATGTAGATGTATGTCACTGGCTCCTCAGCGGCATGACAGAGTAAGGATGAACGCCACTTTAAAGACAAAGTCTGTTGGAATTATGGTTAATTCTTGACAAGCGTATGTCATGTTTATCATGTTTGATATGGTTATGACCTTGAGCCAGTCATGGTTGTATTCTTCAATCTATGTAGCTCTTGTTTTAAGAGTGTGATAAATACTTTAGCACATTTTCTAATGATGACAAGTACTGGTTGTTTATTTCCTGACTGAAGACATGTGGATGCACATACCTGTAAAGCTACTAGAAAGAAATGCGCCATGGCGCTCAGTGCTTCTCTCTTGATATGTTTAAAAGCAGCAAAGTTCAGGATTCAAATAACCGATTTACATGACAAGCGTGCATTTATTAGTGTGCATTATGATTACTGCTGAACGGCAGTCTAGCAATACAGATTCATGACTAGTGTGCATGAATTCACCAGTGTGTTCAATGTTTACAGCTTAGCAACTTAGTCCCATGACTAGTGTGCATTCATCAGTGTGTAAGATCTTTATAGGTCAGTGGTAGCCTGTCCACACATTTCCATGACTATGACCATCCAAAAGTGTGTGTGTGTGTAATGTTTACAGGGCTTTGCCCTTGAAGGGAATCGGGGAGCCTTAGTCTGATGGCTTGGTTTCTGTGATTTTGCGCTACAGTAGTGGTGTTCTAGTCACTCAGTCCCAAGGCTTTTAAAGCTTACAGCTAATATGCATTCATCAGTGTGCTCAGTGTTCACAGTTTGCAGTGACTTAGCAACACAGCCTTAAGACTAGTGCACATACATTAGTGTGCTAAGTGTTTACAGCTCTACAGTAGCTCAGCAACACAGCCTTGAGATTAGCGTACATTCATCAGTGCATGCAATGTTTACAGCTCCTCAATGGCTTAGCAACACATCTTCATGACTAGTGTGCATTCATTAGTGTGTACAGCATTTACGGCTCTGCAATGGCTTAGCAACATAGCTTTGAGATTAGTGTGCATCATCTGTGTGCACAGTGTAGTGTGTATGACGTTTACCGGTCTGCTGTAACTTAGCACTTCTGTGTCATGACTAGTTTGCATTCATCAGTGTGTCCAACATTTACAGCTCTGCAATAGCTCAGCAAATCTGTAACATGACTGCATCGTCAGTGTGTATGATGTTTAAACCTCTGCAGTAGCCCAGCAAATCTGTACCATGACTGATGTGCTTTATCACTATGTACATGCACGATGTCTATGACACAGCAGTGGTGTAGATACACACACTTATTTCTAGCATATGCATCAGACTTTAGTGTTTGGTTGAAAAAGCAGTCGTCATTACCTATGTGTAGTTGTCAGTCCTTGGTGTGTACAGGTCTCAAGAATTAGTCTTGGTTTAGTTAAAGAACGTTAGAAAATCTAATGTGAAGTGGTTAGTCTGATGTGTAAAGTACACGTGAGTTTGACAGTTAAATGTGTGCTGGTCAGGTCTTGATGTTTGATGTGTTTATAACTCGGTGTTGGTTCTGCAAACTGTGATTGGTAATGTGAACTGTTCAATATGGTGTGCAGTCGAAAGTTGCTGTGCTTGTCTCAGTGCTGGTTCAGTAAAAAGTGCGTCACAGTATAGTCTTCAGTTTGTATTGATTCAGCAGTGGTGCTGTTGGTGTTCTAGATTGTACATGTTTCACAACTTAATGGGCTGAAATTTCAAGCATTGTGGGATTACATACAGTTTTCTTCAAACGTATGTCATAGACTTCCAATATCATCATTGGCACCATTTTGATTGCTACTTTGTGATTGCCATTAAGTGGATAAAAGGTGTTATGACACATTCAACAAAAAATTCCGTAAGAATGTTTTCTCTTTCTTTGATAGGGAACAGTCATGTGTGTGACAAAATCAGAAATTTGATATGAATAGAGATGTAATTATTTCTGTTCTGGAAATCTATGTGCTGATCCTATAAAAAAAGTTTTATAAAACACTGTGAATGATCTTGTATGCCCTATACCACTAAAAAGGTCATTGCAAATTGCTGTAGAAAGAATCCTTTTGCACACCATTCATGATTATCTTTTGCAGTCACATTGAGTATAAAAGGCAGCATAAGATCTGATTATGTGTCGCAGATACGATCATGACATAAAATTGCATATGCTGTATTTCACCTGAAGTTTGGTACAGATGCACTTTTAGAAGCACATAAAGACATTAAAATTTACTTTTGATATCAACACTTCAGATTTTCTGGTAAGAAATTAATCGTACTTCAAAAAAACCTCTTGAAGTAGCCCTGTAAGGTGGAAGAATTCATCAGAATCAAGAAAAATAAAATGCACCACTTGAAAAGTGCTGAACTTTATAGGTGAAATACAGTATAAATGTACATTTGTACTGACATAGCAAACATATTTCATAAAACCAATACATGTACCAATGTGTGTAACAGGTGCGATGTGTCCGGTTTGAAGAGCTTGTTCTCCCACGCTAGACCTGTAGATGTAAGTGATGTAGCTGTTTGTTGGACATCAAGGGAGACAACTCTCCACTGAAGGGAGATGACCTTGTGTAAATGACAGTTTAATTAATGTCATGAGCTATTCATTGTCAAGGGCTCAGTAGGCTTTGCCCACCATGCTTCTTTGAGTGTCATTTATCATCATCATATATGCATATTCATGTTTGCCCACATATGGAACTAACTTCGCTGGTGTTGAAAATGTGTGTCTGGAGACTGCTTTAGAAAGCTGCTCTGATTAGATACGGCAGTTTTTGTTTGAAAGTGCACATAAATCACTGAGAGTGTAAGATTAAAGTAAGTTGAATTTGTGAGTGTTTTGCAGTATTTAGTACTTAAAGTGATGTGTGCTGTGTTCAGATATAGTCATTAACAGTTCACCCAGTTGTGATTAGATTTAAGTGCCTCAACAGGTACAGGCTGACCAATTAGGCATATTGTGAGTCAATCATCAATTAAATGTATTCAAATGTGTGTTTAGTGCTTTTTCTACAGCATTTTTAATGCTAAATATGCATTTTGGCTACAATATCAATTCAAAGAGAGCCAGTGGCAAGTGTGTAAAACAACATCATCCTAAGGAAGGTTGAATTCACCCCATGTTCGTGATGCATTTCTAATGTATACAAAGCTAGATAGATCTTTGTATGTATAGACACAATTATGTACACAATCTTGGTGATACCAAACCTTTTTTATTTTGGCAAAAAAAAATGTGTACTTTAAAAGTGCATTTGCTTATGCCTATCGCCTTACTGTAGGTCTCAGTCCTTTTCATTATTGAAAGTATGTGTACATGTAATTGCCATTCATAGTGAAATCATATGCCAAGCAGACTGCAAAAACCCGCTGTGCTGTGTTTGTTGACTGAGAATACTAGAACACCACATTTTATCTATGCTGCAACATTTTCCATTCATTTCCTTCTGGTTTTGTTCAGCTTGACTGATGTTTTGCTGGTTGGTATCAAAGGAAATCTGTGGTACACAACAAGTTTTTTGTCAGCAGGACTCGCTCATTTCACCTCCCATTTGCCGATTCCATGGTCATCTTGATGTACACGAATGGTACATTCTCTCCACCTGTACCGTCGTGTTATGTTAAAACATTGAGATATATATATATGTGCAAACTTATTTAAGTAAGTAAAGATATATACTTACACATATATATATAAAATATATACATATATATATATATCTATATACATGCTGTGAGCTTCTATTGTATCATCTTTAAGCTTATCAAAATGTGCCATCCAAGCGACCGGTGAGATATCGTGCAAAACAACATAGTTAGCAATATTTATGTTGCTTTTACAATCTTTTACTTAACCATGTTTGCATATTTCCAATTACTTCTTGTTGCGTTGTATGATTAAGAAATCATCTTGAACGGAGATTTGTTTTGCTTTGACCGGAAGAAACCAGATGAAAAGCCCTGTGATCAAAAAAATAAATAAATAACTATAACAGAAAAAAAAAAACATTTTTTTCTTCAAACCTTTTTAATCAAAGTACATTTGCGATGTACTGTATTAAGTTTCTTTTAGTGTTGGTGCTGCAGAATGCTACATTTTTATGATGTATTACTCTTGTCCATGAATAAAATTGGTGGAAAAAATTTATCCATAATGCAGTAGTTTATGTGCAAGGCAGGCAGACAGGAGTTTATTTTGATCAGGGTGCCTAATAGATGTCAAAAGTTATAGGCTTGATTTAACTCCAATGTACCTATAACACCCTTAGTGCAAAATGCTTAGCAGCAGATAATCTTATGTCACTGTTAGCCCCGTCATTGTAACATCCCTCTGTATTTGCCAAAAAAAAAAGAAGAAAAAAAATCAAGAATTTAGGATCACCCCAGGGTACGTGACAAGGATACAGTAACCAGAGAATTTTTATTTCAGAGACGTATTCTTGTTACCACATTGTGACCAAAGATACTTTTGATGTGTTTCAATTAATGGATACAGCAAGGAGATGTCCAGTTATGTTTAGCAAGACATTATCATGCCTGCCATTTCACCAAGTTAATGCATTACTATACAGGGTTGCGGTACATGATGTACTCATTGCATTGTGTGTTAGTTTGATCCTTGAAATTGCCTGATAACATGTACATATCATGTTTATCCAGGATCACTGGGACATGGTTCCATTTTAGCCAATTGCAAGTATTCCATCATTTCACCATCGTGCACATGTTTCTGGGATATAAAAATCTGATATTAACTTCTGGTTTATCTTCACTTTGATTCCTTTGAACATGTAAACTGAATGATAATGAAATGTATGCAAATGAGTAATTCTTCCGATTGTGAATGACGCACATGAGGTCAATCAGCTTGGTGTTACTTAAAAGTCTTATGGTAATGTACACGTGTTGTTTACTTCCAGGTCAGATGTCAGAGGTCAGTTAAATCACATAGCTACATGTAGTCTTTCAATATATACTTTCATATAGGTGGTTCAGAAGAAAATAAAATCACCATGGTTTATAAGACGATATATGTCTTTCATTGAATATAAATGTAGTTTTTCAATATCTTTTTAAAAAGTAATGCTTTTTGGGCTCATGAAATGGTAAAATTTAATTAAGATGCAGTTTGTATTTGAAGTTTTTGGTCATAGTGAGTATACTTTGTAGGTTACCAGACTTCTTGTAAATCGATATTTTGAAATATGCGTATAGTTCAAACCACAGTACACATGCTTGCTTGAGTGCAGTAATGTGGCATGTCGGCTTAAAGAAATCAAGAACTAACTGTATAAAGCCTGTATAGGTAGGCCTACTGGACTTCATTTTAAGGGTTTTCTTCTTTTAATGTAAAGCAAATTTGTAGATTCTGATCAAATGGGCTTACATGCCATGTACATGACTAGTGTTTGCTTTAATGTCAGAATGGTTCTTTAGAGTGCATACTGCGTCCATAAAAGTACATGTGTACTATTATGAGATATTTGAGTATAAGTTTACACAGTTATTGTGGTGTGCTCTTATTTTTCCTGTTATTGCATGCCTTCTGATTGGGTCATATTTTTCTGCAAGACCAGTCTTTGTTGATGATTTCAATTTCATGAAATACCAATATGACAAGAGAATTTTAGTTAAGACATTTCCTAATTGCCAGTGTGACATGACCTTATACAGTGGTATGGTGAGAATATTTGTGTAAGTGATCTTAAATGGACATCGGTTTAATCGCTAATTTTGTTCTTGCAATAACTACCAATGTTTAAGCCTTAAAAGGTATTTGAAGCACTTCTAGCCTTCTTCTGTTAATTTTTTCTTGAATCATATGTGAAAATCCTGAGTGTACTGTCGTACATATATTTGACACTACCTTGTCTCACTCTGTATTCAGTAATATAATACACTGCGAGAAATATTGTGTGCTAATTTAGACAAGAAGTCATATGTTGGTTTCTTTGGTTGTGTACCTAATGCATGCAATGCCAAGTACTCGGTTTTAAATTGTTTGTGACTGTCAAACTCTAAAGAAAGGTCCTACATCAACGTAAAACATGTTGTGATCACAAATTTCCTTTATTCCACCAATGACAAGGGGAAAAAAAAATTTTTTTTTTTTTTGTTCTCTGTTGAATACTATTTTGATGTTTGTTACTATAGAGGTACATAATGCATACATAAGTTTGCTGTCAAGTGTGGACCATCTCAAATAGATACAGATTTATCATTGTTATTATATCAGACTTGCAAATCCAGACCAACAAAAGAAACCAGCCATATACATTGTATATAAGTAGAGCTTTCCTCCTAATCATATACCCCTGTATTGATCAACAGTGATAGTTGAAAAACACCGTATGGGTCAACAGACACCTGTCCCTGAAAGAGCAAAGTGACTGAGGTTTTGTATACAGTGTACTTATATCCCAAATATACTTCAGTTAATTGTTAATTAATGTAAATCTTTAAGTGCTACAATGATACATTTGTTTTTTTTTTTGCATGGATTATAGCTTTGGAGGTTGACTGAAACTTTAGAATTGTTCCTCTTAAATGATGGGCGGATTGTGACTTTTTGGTTGTTGTATTTGATATACATGTATATGCGAAAATAGTACGGTACAGGTCTCACGGCCTTTTACATACTTCATTTATCCCTGATTCCTCCTATGCATGATATGATATCTTATTGTATATCTATAATAGAAACTGTAATAGATGTGACACATTTTTGGTGTTCTCCCCAACAAACAATATATGTAGTGATGGTAGTAATTTGATATCTGCGAAAACCGTAAATCAAACACTTTTTGCAAAGGCAAGTGCAGCAAATTTTGTCATGTTTTAAGCAAACATATCTTATGCAAATTAGTGTTTCTTAACTAGTGCAATATTCTCATGACATTAACTGAACACACAAACAAATACAGTGAACCATCGGAATAAATTAGTATCCAAAAGTATAGGGTACTGTATGAAGAGAAGTTTTTTTTACAGTGTAAGTGTGGCTTTCTATATTTATGAAAATTCTTAGATTATTTATTTTTCATAGTTAAACATTACATTGTTACGTGTATTGTCAAGGAGTGCTCAAAGTCTAATGCACCACACTGACATTCTGAACACCAAAAGTCATCTTGGCTTTTTCTTTTGTATGTGCTGTTGACCCAGAGCTAAACACTTTATTCATGTTTTTCACATTTGTTTATCTGGTCGAATCTGTATGTGTATCATATTATTATGAGGTATGAACATAAATGTGTGTGTGACTGTTTCTGATAAAAGTGGACTTTTTTTCTTTTCTTTCTTTTTTCTTGTGGTCAAAATGTGATTGTTAAAACCAAGCAATTAATTGAACATCAAAATTTAGAAACATGTTCAAAAACCACTTTCATAATGTTTAGATCCTTGTGTATAATATTTTCACACTTATTTATTAATGTATGCTATTTATTTTGTTGAAGTCACTGTTGTAGTATACAAATGTTTTCAGTCTATAGTTTGAGCATTATCTGCCGTACTTGCTAGATTCACCATTTACCATGTATATTATCTGCTTCCTTGTTGTCATCTCTTCTATGCAATGCCGTGTTTTTTAGCCAACAATATCTATAATGATCTGCGCATAAAGGTGCCATATATAAGCTATGTGCTTAGAAAATCAACTTGTGACTTACACGATGTTAATGCTGTCTTCAAGTGTCATTGTGGAGAATGTCATTTTAACTGAAATTAATTGATTGTAATGGGGTCAGTCAGGAAGAAGTGTACAATGACATATAACATTAAAATGACTAGGCACTACACTGTAAAAAATGTGCTTCAGTAGCAAGTGTTTAGCAGTAGTTGCGGTACGACCTCAGTGTACTGTATATGTGCGTGCATATAAATGTTCCAATTTAAGTTTGTTTTTGTTCACAATACCCACCAGTATAATAATGCACAAAAAGATACAAATAATTCTGTCAGGCTTTTCAGAAGTTTTTGTTTTCCACATGCATGCCGGCTTGAAAGTCAAATAACTAAAGACCACTGATATTTGATTTGAAACAAATTTAATATTTAACAGATTATGGTTAACCGAAGTTCAAACAAGTACACCTTATTCTATTTAAAGCATACTGAGGACTCTTACCAAACCAGGTATGTTGTCACAATAGTTAAAATGCCTTTCAGATTTGTGTTCATACTTAAGTCTGTACTGTAAGAAGTAGCAAATTCTGCTTCTTTATATGATGTTGCTTGCAGACATTTTTTCTGGGCCCAGTTGTTTGAAAGTGTATTGATTTATACTGATATTAAGTCATATTTTATATTGAAAGTTTAAGCCCAACTCAGCACACAATGTTGTTTTCCAGAGTCAAAGTATAAAAGCAACAATTTTAGTTCATATTTAATGTAATGGTACACAATTTTGTAGGCCAAGTACAAAATTGAAGACTTAAAGTTAAATCTGGTATTAAGTTTTAATACCGTTTTGAACATCTGGACCCAGGAGAACAGCCATTATTGTTAATTATGTCACTAAAACCTCGGCTAATTTGAAATACCTCCACAAGCACAAATTTAGAAACATTCACACTTATTTAATAATGTATGCTATTTATTTTGTTGAAGTCACTGTTGTAGTATACAAATGTTTTCAGTCTATAGTTTGAGCGTTACCTTTAGAGCCTTATCTGCTGTACTTGATAGTTTCACCATTTACCATGTACAGTTTACCAGCTGGGCACAGAACAGCCATTATTGTTAATTATGTCACTGAAACCTCCGCTAATTTGAGATAACCCCCCCCCCCCCCCCCCACACACACACACACACACACACACACACACACACACACACACTCCACCACCTTAACAACTACGACTTTGGAAATGGTTCCACTGCAATCAGTGTCTTCAAAAATTATTTGGCTGTTAATAAACGACTCTAACATGTTACACTAACTGCTGCTGAGCTCAGTTACGCTACTTTTTGTTTTCAATGTATTGCCAATATTATGGCATTAAACGTAATATTTTTAATTTATTAAAACCAATCCATTCGTCTCTTGGTTTTATTGTACAAGTAGTTGTTTGTTCAAGATTTTTAATCAGCACAGCTAGATTCTGGTGGGTATTTTAAGTTATTTTGTTTTTTTTTGTTTTTTTTTTTTTTGGCTTGTAGACCACCATACTGTTTCAGCTATTTGTAGATTGTTGTGCTCCATATGTACACGTACTGTATTATTCCATTTCCTGCTTTTCATATGAATCTCATCTTATACCATTTTCCTGGTGTACTAGAAGCGAATAAAATTTGTTGCTTAAGACAGCTTTGTTGTCGTTCTCTAAATACATGTAGATATCTACAAAAAATCGTGGAGATCACACATATGCATTGGGCCACTGTCTTAGTTGTGTTTGAAATAAGCTAAGCAGCTTCCTAAACGAGCCAGCAGGGTTTAGCAGTCAAGGTACAAATACGCTTTCAGTCGCTTAAGGACACACAAGGTGCGGGTTCAAACCTGGCCTTAGGCCAAAAAATTAGCAGATTTCCTGCTCTCACTGTTCGTGACAATAAGCCGTCAACCACACTCGTGCAGCAATGTGAGCAGTCTAATGTTTATTGATGGCCACTAACTGTTGCCCACCAATATATTCAGCATGTAAGTCATATGTCGAATAGCTGCCCAAGATTCAAGGTTTATGCCGGGTACTGTGGTTTCTTCCACCAGTAAGCTTGACCGTTCTCGTATAAGTGAAAAATTCTTTAAAATGGTGTCAGAATGGGAGACTGGTAAATCAATAAAATAAATGGATTATCATTATTGATGTACACAAAGTATACAGTTCAAAACATACTGGAAATATAACAATTCCTGCTAACTACTACTTGTATTAATGAGGTCGTGACTACTGCTCATAGATTCCAGGGTCTTTCTCTCTTCTTTTCCGTATTTCCTGACCACTTTTGAAATCAATAAACAGTAGACTAGCAGAATCTTCTCAATAATGTATACTGATACTCAGTACAGTAATTACAAGTCAAACTGTTGGCTATAAATTGTACATCTAAATATGTTCCATGATTTACACAAAGGCATTTATTCACTTACTGTAATAACTAGAAAGGTAATTATCCAAGCTGTACAAGAAAATTATAAGCATTGCGAAATAAGTATTCATCAACAACCCAGAAGCTTACCCATCCACCCTAAAGAAGAAAATTATATCCACGGTTTCAAACTCTATTCAGGGTTTTGGTGGCAAGTGATAAATTTCCCCCTGATGTACAGTTCATTTCTGAACATTTAAAAACAAAATATCTGAACTAATATAGAGCTTAGCAGTGTGTAACATTTGTTTGTGAACGTAAATACCTTGCACATCACTACCAGTACTGAATATTCTGGTTCTGAATCTGAATCTGAATTTGTAATCCTTAAAACTGAAAATAGCTGACCATGTGATCTTATTTGCAGCCCTTCTGTACTACTCACACTTGATATACAAAACACCAAGTAATATAAGTAAAAATCTAAATCTAAATCTAAACACGGGAAAAAGAAATGAATCTAATATCTTAAAAGCAAGTCTTTCAATCCTACAAGGGTTCCTCCGTAGTCATTCAAGAGTTTTGCCCCTTGCCAAGGTGCCCTTCAAAACCCAAGTCAATGAGCCCTACACTGTTGTCAACAAAACAGTAATCGCAGTCGATTTACCGTGCAGTGTTAGTGTCCTCCATTCTTACGTGTGGTGAGTCATGTGGGAGTAACTCTAATAAATAATAAAAACTACCAGTTTCAACTGGATACATGGCTCCATAGGTGGTTTTTAAGACAAATGTGGTAAGGTTATGAATGTGTACATGTGAGGTTCATGGGAAAGAGGTGAAGCAGACGCCATTTTAACCAAGCCGCTTGCTCGGATGGAAATTATGTGTACTGTTGATTTGCTGTGGCGAAGATGTGACACGGAGATAAACGTCTGAAGGTTAGTTGAATAGCTACAAGGCCAATGTAAGGCATGCCCAAACTGCAGGAAGAACGATAGCTGCGAAAATTTTGCCATGGAGTAAGTTTTCTTTTCAGTGACCCGATTTCTCGGTTTGTTTTTTGTTGACTTTTTGGGCGACCAACTCGCATTTTGACAGTTGAGGGTTGGAACTTCCGGGGCTCTTTTTCTCCATAAAACTCAATTTTTGTGACAACTAATGACTTTCTGTGTGATTAACCATTGTCATGCAAACATGGAACATGAGATGTGCTTGAAACGAACCATAAAGACGACATCGCTTTAAATTAGTGCTCGTTCAGTGCATCAAGATATAGCTTGCTACATGATGTACGCCACTACGTGTATGTCTGGATGTCTGAATCAGTGCATCTCTTTGTAAATACAATAGACGAAAAAAGCAATCCATGTTGGAATAGTTACCCATTAAGTGCATGTAGCTTGTTCAAGGCTGTTGGAGGTGATATACACTGGATTTGTAGTTAAGTTACAGTTAAGATGACCGAGTAATGAAGTTCTGCAGATTAAAGACTACTATAACTTGTGGAAATGACAACAGTTATTATATTATCCAGACATACGTTTTCGCAATACCCACAGTTTCATGTCAATGTGAAAAAATACACGTTTTGAACACGAGATGGATTGGATCGTGTGAATCAAAATTCGAATTCAGTAAGCAGTCTGCTTATGCTGTAGACTGCAGTAATTTTTGCTCTGAAAGGCATTGCTTCTTCTGGTGTTGTGCTCAAATTGTTAATACCACGAAAATCCATGAGGCGATGCTAGTTATGTAGTACAAAATACATACATAGATCTACAAATCCCGCGTGCAGGTAGTGGGAACTAAACCCAGTCTACTCTAAAGCACACATATTTTATCCTGTGTTTTATTAGTATTAGTAGTTCAAAGATATGCTTTTTTGACCAAGTATTATTAAAATTAAATATTTCCTTTGCTATGTATATATATATATGTATATAATCATGTGATGCCAGCTATATTCCATATCAGTTTAATATTTCAACCTGGCGTCTCTTAGGACGGAAGTACTGTAGCATTTTAAGGTACAAAGGCTGAACTGTGGATGTACATATATTCATGTACAAGTATAGGAAACCATAAATTTAGAACCCTGACCACTATCTGAATATGGAGTTTTTCTTGAATATTTAGTACACTGGCATATATGCAGGCAATTTGTATGCTAGAACCTATAGTCTCCATTGTATACATACATGTACATGTACATGTATAAGTGCATTGTAATCTTTGTGATGATTTTGTGTTATTTTTAAAGACGTGTTCTATACTTTACTGGTACAATGTTCAGTGTATGGTATAATACTTACACCACAGATCCAAATGTATTATTGTTATTTTCAGATACTGTACCTTTTTAAGGTTAATCCACAGTTGTCAAACTGACATTGAAGGACCTGAGCTGTCTTTTTTACTGATTAATGGTCAACTGTTTTAAGGTGAGTGTACAGATTTTACATGAATAATTTACACATTTCATTTCATGGACTGAACTCTCTTCTGATGAGATGGTTTTTGGTGTTAGTGGCTATGGTTAAAATATGTCTATATTTATATGAGAAAAAGGTAGAGTAAAAACTTCATTTTAGGTAAATGTTGCACATGCATTTAAAAGCCATAGATTTGTGTTTAGGACAATCCAAACCGTTTCAGAAGAGAAAACAGCACCATTTTATATGTACATGTATTTGAAAAAAAAATGCACAAATATGTATTAATTGTGATCTATTACAGGGAATGATTTCAAGGTGATATTGATACATTCTCTATGTGTACATATTATGCATACTTACATGTACATGTATGCAGGATACTGTGAACCCTGAAAGACTATAAGTGTACAGGGGCCAGTTTCATGAAGCTCACTAGCTACCTTAACAACATATGTTGTAGAGATATAAAGTGCACTTGACTAAGAGCAACTTAACACTAAGTAAGCTTCATGAAACTGGCCCCAGGTATAAATAAATGTATGCACACTGATGTCATGAAGTCATGGTGACATTTGGCAGTATCAATCTTAAACCTTCTCAGGGGGAGGCAATCCAGGCCGAAGGCCCTTCAGAGTTTGTACCTCAACCCTCAGTCAGACCTAACTTTTGTAACAGTGACAAGGGTTAATTCTGTGAACTTTTCTCTGGGCTTGTAAGATTAGTAGAGTACCTTGACATAGCTGGTACATATGTAAAGTACTTATGATCTCGCATTTGATACTTGTGATTATACATGTACCTAAATCAATATATACAGTGCATACAGTATGGGGATTCACTGAAGATATATATGCCCCAATATTTTTAACAATAAAAGTGATATTTCCTTAATTTCCCACACATGGGTTACATAGCTTACATTGGGACTCTCCAAATGTTTTAAGTTCTACATGTGCAAATACATGTGTACATTTTGTATTGATGATTTTGATCACTACTTCGTATAGTACACAATATACACTTCGTATATCGATGTGCAGTTAAAGACCTACATATGTGTGTCTACCCACATTCAGTGACGGTCAGTTTATACTACATAAGACAGGGCTCTGCCACAATCAACCAGAGAACTAATTGTTCAGATCTAGCTCAGTCTGGTCTGAAGCAGCGTTAAGTCAGGTTTGTCATGTCCCTGGCAAAGGCTTGTGATATTTTGGATGGCATTTGTGATAGGATACATGAAAAGGAACTATTAAACAAAGGTTATATTTCTATTCCAGATGAAGAAATTTATGCCTCGGAATTTATTTTGGGGATATTTTTATACCTGTTAATTAACCCTCTATATTATACATATTTTTCATCAACGGTAAGATTTTTTCAGAAATTGTGTCATCGTTGATCTTACTCGGAGGTCATTGAATACCCCCGAAGTGCCCAAGCTCGATGAACCGTGTCACTAAAGTGCTCACAAGGTGACATGGGCTAGCTTAGCGCCCCCTCCACGCCAATAATCATCGTTGACGTCACTGCTGCTAGGTAGTTGAGAAAACTGTACCCTGAAGCCATTTTGACCCACCAAAGTTAAATATGAAAAATTTGTTGGTAGTGTCGTATGTTATTACACATAATAATCTGCTCATTAGGAATTAAAACAAAGTGTTTCATGTGTCCTATTTAAATAAAAAATTTCATCTGGGTTCAAATTTTTTCTTCTAATGCCTTGTACCAAACATGTGAAAATGATGTTAATTGGAGATTTAAGTAAATTTCATACAGATGTAACTTGTATTTGTAGACATGAGCAGTAGATTTTTGATCTTGCCAACTAAACTTGTTACCAATGATGCTTGGTATGATAAGATTGAAAATGTCAGGGACATCTTGTGGATGTCAGGTTTAGATTTTGTTTCCTCTGTACTAGCACGTACCTTTATGTACTGTGACCTATGCATTGAACAGTTATTAAAACTGTCTGATGCACCTGCCACATACATTCTGTTTTTGAGATCCATTTACCTGCAGATATGGCTGGCTCAGCTGGGACCTGAAGTCAGAAGGTTGGTGAGGTGTACATGTACATAAATGACAGTAAAGTGTGCATGTAGATTACTGTATTTTCCTGTCTGGCATGTAAAAATGCACTTTCAGATGCACATGAAGGCCTTAACATTATACTTTTGTTGCCATCACTTCAGTTTTTGTGATAAAAAATTAACATTCACAAAAAAATGTTTAGTTGTCATATAATGTAGATGAATCAACTAAAATCAAGCAAAATGTGTCACATGAAGAAAGTCAAACTTCAGATGAAAGTAAATTTATATTCTTGAGGTTGTCATACATTGGTAACACCAACCAATTAAATCAATAAATAGATAACTGTTTTACCTGTATGGGGCTTCTTTACAGCCTATAACATGTAATTATGCTTCGTGGCTATCTGCAGTTGAGATATATGTGTCAGCAATAAATGTTTCTAATGCTCCTCCATATTTTATTTGAGGACTGATGTCAACTAAATGTATGCTCTTTGAATTTGAATGGTATTTCTGCATGTTGAGGAGATGTAAGGTGTACCTGACACTCTCTCAAATTACCTAGATAATAAGGTAATGCAGGGCTATCAACCTGAGATGTTGCAACATTAGTGTGACATCCTTTTGTGCTATAACATTGCCATTTCATGGCATGTATGGGCAAGACATGGCACATGCGAGCTAGTATATACAGTAGTTAGTCAATACATGAAGAATGACTTTTACTTCCTGAAATATTTCTTTATTAAAGGATTTGCAAGGTAATTCGAGACATAATAGTTCTCTTTTGTTTTTATGTTTTACTGTTGTATATACCTGCTCATGTTAAAGATGCGTTAATTTACCCAGAATGCTGTAACTAAAAGTGATGTCACAAAAGGATGTCATCATGACGTTTTAAAGTAACCACTTGAAACTCGTATATTGAAATGTGTGATTTTCTCAGTCTTCTCAGAACATTTAATTAGCTGATGACCATTTCATAAATACCATGAAATTTTAGACATTTATATTTGAGAATGGTGCTACATCTGACATTTTCTTCTTTCTTTATTTACATCCCAGCTCATAAGTCTTAAAGGCACCAACATAAGAAGTTCTGGGGAAAATTCTACATGCGCATGTAGGCCAACATCTGAAATGTGTATGCATTTTACACGTAAACCCTGTACAGTTTTAAGGCATTCCTATCTTTACTATTGCAGCCAAGGTATCCTTTAACCCAATATGTACCTATACTTTATGTGGGCAGTGAAACATAACACCATGCTGTATGCTTGGAAAGAAAACCAGTGTACATTGTGTACATGTATATGCAGGATAAAACAGGACTACATTTCATGGGCATCGAGAGACACAAGACACACACATCCTGTTTTGCTTCACAGAAATCAGGACAGGAAGTGTTCTAGCTCATCTCTTGTCCAACAGGTACTACACTGAGTACATACATGTATACACATACAAGTACTGCAGTATGTCGAAGGGATAACATCAGTTATACTGTAATTCATCAACCTGTTTGCATGTTTGCAATATGTTTAAAAAGAGGTGAATAATATTATAGCTGCTCTTTGGTGTGTAAAAAGGGTGAGAAATTGAGTTACAACAGTACAGATGTACATGTATGTGTGGACTATTGTTACAAGTGTACTGATATGTACAGACATGCCACAGAATGCTGTTGCCCTGTTCAATCTATAATGCCTACCATGAATCTTCAGAACGGTTCAGATTGTATGTTTTTGTACAGCTTTTGGCTAAATTCACCTATACCAACATAATCTATATGTGTAATTTAGAAATTTATCTGTAAATAGTACTGTCAGTTCCACAGGTGTATGTTTTATACTTATGCTGGACACAATCTCAAATAACCATCACATCCCATCACATGTCACATATAGCATAGATTTGCTGTTTTAATAATGTACGCCTTTATGATTTATCTGTAGCTATATTCACATCCCGCTAATGTAGGTTTACGAAGGCAAATGCTGATACTGGTAAATTATGCAAGCTACCATTATACAATATATGCATTTTTGTGGGGGTATATGCACATTGTGCTGAGTGATCGTATTATTCCAGTTTAATAGGTAAATAATATACTCTACCGAGGTCAAAACCAGCTGACTTGCTCATTAAAATCTGACACAAGCTTATTTTTACAAGTTCTATCCATTACTTCATTCATCTCACACATTAGAGTGCTAGAGTGTATAGCCATACAAGTAACATCCATCCACATGTAACTGCTGATAGTGAGATACATATGTAATTTATGGTGAATAACATATAGTTATGAAGTACATACATGTGGGATCCTTTTAAAGCTATCTTACAGCGTGAATCTGACAGCAACCTGCAGATAGTCGTGGGTTTGCCTCGGGCTCTCCCCACCTTCCTCCCACCATAATGCTGGCTGTCGTACAAGTAAAAAAAAATTATTTTTTTTTGAGTACGGTGTTAAACACCAATTAAATAAATACAGGTAAATAGTACATGTACCTTCCAGACAAACCTCAATGAAATCTTTTTAAGATGAATGGAACTGTCAGAGTCAGGTAAAATGTGCAACTTAGTTACTACGTGAACGCAATATATTTCATTCTTGTGAAATTTTCAGATTTAAACTGGACATTTCTGCATAGTAATTTGAGATTTATTCAACTCTGAGAACAAATAGAATATATGTAGAACACCCTAAATAACCTAAAAATTTGACCACACACAAGCATATTTGGAGGCAAATAGATGTATTGAGACATTACTTTTGATGCAAAAATTTACATATTCCCAGTAGGCTATCATTATACCTTCCAAACATGTCTCAAAGTACCTCATTAAATTCAATAGAACTCCCAGAATCTTGATAAATGAGCAGTTAAGTCATGGACAGAGTTTTAGGTCATTTAGGTATATATATGAACACGGTGTATTGTGAGAAACGAGTAGTGTGATTTAAGCCTTTCGTCTTAAGGCACATGTATGCATCATTACAATTTTTGAAGTGTTTTCAAGTGAAAGAACAATAAATTAATCAGCTAAGTCACTAATGGTAATGTTTCAGGGTTAAAGGTAAAGAAAAATTAAATATCCATCAATCAAATACCATTGAAAAGAGTATGTATTTCCTGGCAGGTGCATGCCATAATAAAATTCTAATATGTTCCTCAAGTTGATAAATTATAAATAAAGTCAGCTTTGCAGTTTTTAGGCTTTACGTGTATGGTGAGGAAAAATGGCAAGATTATACAGCAGGCACCACCAGATAGAAAAAAATGTGCTCTTTTCAGCCTGTATTATCATGTTTTTAAGTTTTCTTCTCCTGTAGTGAATAAGAGTCTAAAAGGATGTATTTCATTGGGGCTGACATAATGGCAATGTTCACCGCGTTACCTGCACATAGCACACTGTGACACATCACTGTTTTAGATTAAGTTGCAGGTTTTATTTCAGTAGCTTATTATGAATAAAATATGACATTTTCTGGTACGTTACTAAGCTCTTAGGTTAAACGATCACATGTAGCTTATCTTCAGTGAAAATAAATGTATCTACAGGGTCAGACAGTGCTTAGCCAAGATATTGTAATGAGATTATGATGATCACCATTGTGTTTCCTGATGTACAAATTAGTTTTCACCCAAAAAAAAAAACAGGCAAAAACGAAAAACTAACTCTCATTAGTTGCAATCCCGTAAAAGTCAGTGGCATTCTTTTACTCTTGCCACTCGTTAATGGTCCAACTCACTGACAGACGAACAAAGCAGTTCATAATGATAATGGAGCTGCTTGACACAGAAAAAAATACCCATCATAACTAGATGTTTATGTAATCAAACAGTTTCTTTATTGAACTTTGAGTCAAATTACATGTACCTAGCGTAATATGTATTACTTCACTGTCATCACTTACTTGCAGGGCTTGGTACATTCAGCTCTAAGGTCCTGTTGTTTAACGTTATGGTTATGTTTCTTATCTTTTCAGTAAATAAGGTAATTGTTGTTTGTAATTTTGTCTGGTGTTTTGTCATGCGAGAACACTTGACATCACCCATCACTGACGTCACTCATTACTAACATATAGCCACAAATGACGTCGTACTTTCAAATGTGTACGACGTCATTCTAGGAGAACTGCCTTACGCCGACGTTATATTTGCCTGATTCATCGTCAGGTAAGAATTATCATCACATCACATCAAGAAAATTCTACGGAAACTGACGACAATTTTGTTTTTAGTATTCCTCACATATAGGGATTAAATAGTGTTATTCGTCGTAAATTTTTATGATCCTTGGTGCTAGCTATACTCCATAGGATATCCTTCATTTCATTTCAACAGTTCCACCTGGTTTCTCTTGGCACTGAAGTAGCACTTTAATGTAGCAAAAATTAAGATATCCATACCCTATATAATTTATCAAACACATTTTCTGGCTCAGTAGACGTATCCCTATATTTATGACCTTAATAATGCCACAAAGTGTAAGAAAGGAGTACAGAATTCAGATGTTTACATGTACATATAGGTGTTCAGGGACTATTGCATGCTGGTCTGTCAGTAGCCATATGTGATCACATTACCAGAAAACAACATACATCATGTACTCCCCACAAAGCATTTGGCGGGGGGGGGGGGGGGGGGGGGGGGGAGGCTGAGTGCCAGCAACACAGGCACATGTACAAGTATAGTTATTTAGGTCAAAGGGTCATGGGTTAAAGGTTGTAGCTAAATAAGCCCACATATCTTACAGGCCACTGCTCAGCTACCTGATGAACTTTGTCCATTTATCTGTTGATAGCTGTAGGCTGTTTAGCAGACATGTCTATGCATTACTTGATATTGCACAATGTGCATATGGAAGTAACAGAAAAATGACCAGTGATTACTTGTTACATGCATGTTTACCACTCAAGTGATGGAACTACCTATTTCCGTGCCATCTGTAATTAACTGACAGCTGCATTTAGCATGTATTGCAAGTTGTAAATGTTAGGTTTACCATTTGACTACACTTAACACTAGCCAAATTTTCTGTGTACATACCGTTACTTATCATATTGACTACAAATGTGATATTCTGCCTTATTTTATACGTCGGTTGTCAACCTGACTTTCCTCTATTTAAAGCAAATTGAGGAAGATTAAATCAAAAACAGGTTTTTATCTATATTAATTATATGGACATTTCTGTGTAAACCAGACAGAGACTGAGCTTAGTTTGTATTCTCGTTCGAAACTCATAACATTTCTCTATTTAACATGAACAGAAAAAAACTGAGAATACAGTAATACAGGTTTTGATAAGAACTGTGCAAATTAGTCTTATTCCATATATGGCTGATTAAATTGTGTTTTCATACACATAAATTATACATCTATCAAATAAATAACACATACACATATGTAAATGTAGGTATAAAATAAATTAGCCTGCCTCGAATATTCATTTGTTTATGGAGATTTAAGTGTTGTTGTGGGTTTTAAAATGAAAAATTTGCACATATTTCTGAAAGTTGTTTTAAGTCTTTTCAGGAATCGTGAATACACCTTGAAGTATATGCATCTCAGTGAACATACACTGTGTCTACATGTGAATTTAGTTCATATAATTTAATATATCCCCTCGGTGTCAACAGTGTTTGTAATGCAGTTTGCGCAATCATGCGTTCAATGGAGATGGCATGTCTTCCATCAATATGGCGTGCAAGTCTGCACCTGACAGATCAGAAGGTCTGTCAGATTGTCTGTCAAGGGTTGAATAATGAGAGCAAATGCCTTTGACATAAGGCCATATGTAGGAAAAATTGTAGGACCTTATCCCAGACTTTATAGGTGACATTGTGCATAAAAATTACACAAAAGACAGCTCAATATGAGGGGTTTTGAGAGCTTAGAAATCTGCAAATGAAAGAAATGTGTATGAAAAGTTAACTTTTGATTGGTAAGCCATCATATTTTTGTTCAGTTTTCTTGTTGATTTTAATACAGGTTGATTCGTTTTACCACAGTTTGAATGTAGCTTGGGAAGCCAAACGTTTTCCAGAACTGAAATGGCTAGAGATATGGCCCTGGAATTCTATAATGCTATATACAGTACAGCATAGTGATGTATCCAAGAATGATAAGCTTTATGGTATGTCATTGTCCTAGGCTTTGTATGAAATACTGGGATTTTTTTTTTTTTTTGGTCTGAAAAAGGGGATATACTTCCCTGGAAGCCCATGTTGTCTGCTGTCAAATCCTATTGAAAATTTGATGTCAATGCATGCGCACAAGTGTTTTGAATAGCGTAGCAGCAATACATGCTGATGTTGCTTAGTGTCCGTACATTGACAAGTATGCACATACATGTAGTTGCCTGGAAGTCTGTCAACCCAAGTCAGTGAAAGAGAATGGGTTCAGGTTGGATTCAGGATTCCTTGCACCAACTTAATTACTGCTATTGTTGAGTTCCCCCTTTATATGGCTACCACCACTAGAATTGTACCAAAATAAATCAAACTATCACAGGGTTACCAAGTTCTTATTCGACATCAGTAAACAAGGCGGGCTTGTTTTTGTGATGATATCAGTGGTCTAGAGTAGACTGTCTAGACAACCTGACCAATTTGTCAAGGTTATATTGATTCCACAAAGTCAATTTTTTTTCCTAGTATAAATTGGTATTCTCAGCAGTGGTTGAGAGCATGTGCCACTTGGTTCGTTGTTTATTGATAGGTTGAATATGAGGGAATAATGTGAAAACTGTTGCCTTAATGCGTTCCCTCCCCCCCCCCCTCCCCCCACAGTAATCATCATGTATCATCATTGTCCTCTAACAAATATTGTCAAGTGGATTCTGGTCTATTCAGCGTACAGACAATACTGAATTTGAGATCTACAGCTGTACAGTACATGTAGATATTTGTATAAAAGAAATGTATAAATTGTGATGCACCTCCTCTTGTACTATAACAGATGAACAATAAGGTTTCATTTTACACTGTACATAAACAATAAGATTTCATTTTACACTGTACATAAACAATAAGGTTTCATTTTACGCTGTACATAAACAATAAGGTTTCATTTATATACTGCACATGATCATGTTCAGTACATGTGGGTTCAGGCTTTACACCATTCTGGCAGTGTATGGTTTCAGAATTTTAGGCTGACAGGAACGAGAACTGGCAAAATTTTTAATTTGTGTTTTGTAACATTCAATGACAATGGAGTATTTTACATGCCAATATTTCATCAGATTTATGGAGTCTTGTCAATTTTAAACAGTATGCAAATGTAATATACTGCAGGTACATACTGGTGCTGTCCTGCCTATTTTGTAAACTACAAATTCTAATACATGTGTTATGGAGTAATGAAGTCATTAACCACAAGGTGATAGATCTTCTTTTATTATAACTGATCATAATCATATAACTGGAAAGCTAGTGATTTAAAAGTGGGTTCATGTTTTTATAATCATACACTTCATGGACATACAGGAATATATGATTATGGAAGTGTGGAATAGGTTTTAATTATGAAATGCTAATTGTTTAAATTTGCTGATGATTTGATCATGCATGTACTATTATAATTGGCCTTGTGAAAAACATCATTTTATTTAGGCCTTCACCAGAAACACATGTATATCTGGATGAAGAAAACTTTTGCAATATTACTGTAATTGTAGGTGTATACTCATTACATGTATCGGAATTTATTGCCTAATTAGCCACATTGTTCATAGCAAATGATAATGCGAGTTGTTGCTTCTTCAGTTAACAATTGTTAATGGGTTGTATGGGCCTCGGTGGCCTAGTGATTAGTGTGCTGGTGCAGCACAATGGCCCAGGGGCCTTTTAGCAATGTAATCGGTGTGAGTTCAAGTCCAGCTCATGCTGGCTTCCTCTCTGGTCATACATTTGAAGGTCTGACAGCAACCTGTGCCCAGCTCGGTTTCCTTGTAACATAACGCAAGCGGCCATCGCAGGAGTGAAATATTTTTCAGTGTAGCTTGGAACACCAGTCATATAAGTAAATTAATAAATCAGTGGGCTGTTCACATACATGTATGGGAAAAAAATTCTTTCCATTTAATTACACACGAATGTACATGTATAACATGATAAACAGGTGTACTGTGAACGTGGATCACTTGGCCAGTCAGTATTGTATATTTAGTGTAAGCACAATATTATTAGTAAATGTTTACATGTTCATATTTATGCTCACATGCCATGGTTAGAATGGTTGTTTTCAATACTTTTCCTTTTGTTTCCATTGAGTTATTCAGTTGTGTGGGTGCATCACATACATGTGCATGATGGACGCTTGTATACAAAATATATGTTTGCTTTGGTGGCCTGAAGGTTAGAGTGTCTGCCTCGACGTCGGTAGACCACAGGATCATCTCCGGGCCGGATCGTACCAAAGGCTTTAAAAATGGTACTTGATGCTGCGTCGCTTGGTGCTCAACACTGAGAGGTTAGAGCAAGGAAACAGAACTAGTTGACTTATTGTCAGTATGTTGTGACAGAATGGGGTGTCATGTCTGGTGTCTTCAGCATGATACCTCAGTGGCAGCAGCACTGTGGCGGCATTGAGTCGTGCTGCCACAAGAAGACACAATATATGTACATGCACCTAATCAACATTACATGACTGAAAAATTGTTAAGTACAGCATTAAACCCCAAGCAAACATACATACATACACTTAGGAAAGTGCAGCAGTAATTTGCCAAAGGTCTGCTGACTTACCATTGGCAAGACCACCCATAAAACTGACTTACTTGTATTGCACTGTATAATAATTTTAGCCTTGTCAGGATCCAGTGGGGAAAATGTTGCTTTTGTATTGTTCAAATTAATGAAAACATTATGTACAAAAATTTGGAAGAATTACTTCCATAAATTATAAAAGCTGTGTTGAATGAAGTTATCAGACAACCGACATATCTGTACTTTATACAACCAATGTCAAATAATGTGGTGATGTTATCATTACAAACCATGTAGATCAGGCTTACACGAATAAGTCTATTATAGTATATTTATAGAACCATGAAGTGTCAATGCATACCTAAGGGAAGTAATATTACTTGTTTATCCTCTCACTTCCCCTGTCATTGATATCTCAATCTGTAGTCATCTTACATTTTTGCACATGGGTGCAATTAGCTGTGAGACCAAAAACTGTTTATTAACTTATGCACACATATATGATTAACTTTAAACCAACAGCATTTTGATTAATGTTGATTTGCAAGACTTATGATTGTTAATTTGGTTTCAAGGCATATACTTACAAAAGACAGTGGACACCTGTATGGTTTTCCTTGCATACACAATCAGCAAACATGTGTGTGGTTTTCCGTAACACCTGTATGGTTTCCCATACATAAGCGCTCGATGAACACGTGTATGGTTTTCCATGCATACACGTTCAACAAACACCTGTATGGTTTTCCATACATACACGTTCAACAAAACACCTGTATGGTTTTCCATGCATACACATTCAGCAAACACCTGTATGGTTTTCCATACATACACGTTCAGCAATACACCTGTATGGTTTTCCATGCATAAAAGTTCAACAAACACCTGTATGGTTTTCCATGCATACACGTTCAACAAAACACCTGTATGGTTTTCCATGCATACACGTTCAATAAACATCTGTATGCATACATGTTCAACAAACACCTGTATGGTTTTCCATGCATACATGTTCAACAAACACCTGTATGGTTTTCCATGCATACATGTTCAACAAACACCTGTATGGTTTTCCATACATACACGTTCAACAAAACACCTGTAAGGTTTTCCATGCATACAAGTTCAGCAAACACCTGTATGGTTTTCCATTTATACACGTTCAACAAAACACCTGTATGGTTTTCCATGCATACATGTTCAACAAACACCTGTATGGTTTTCCATACATACATGTTCAACAAAACACCTGTATGGTTTTCTATGCATACACGTTCAACAAACACCTGTATGGTTTTCCATGCATACACGTTCAACAAAACACCTGTATGCATACATGTTCAACAAACACCTGTATGGTTTTCCATGCATACACGTTCAACAAACACTCGTATAGTTTTCCATGCATACATGTTCAACAAAACACCCGTATAGTTTTCCATGCATACATGTTCAACAAAACACCCGTATAGTTTTCCATGCATAAATTTATTACCCATACAACAAAACCTGAAGTTACCACTTTCCACTGACTAAATCTGCTTAATGGGTTTGAAAAAATCAACTTACTGTACTAAATGTGACATCTCTGTATCTTAATTACACATTTCTTATCTAGATATACAGAAGTACCACTGTACATGTATGTACAGGTGTCAGTCAGTTTTTCTTTAAACAATAAGGGTTACTTTCGTGATAAAACAATTTATTGACATTCAAACAGGATTTTGAATTTTGTCGTAATTACATATATACCTCCGAATATCTTCTGACAATCATGTTTAATTTTCTAACCATTCAAACATGTACAAGATTGTAGTTCTTGCACTTTCTTGAAAATAAAATCCACCACACACAAGATCAATATGACAAGGTATAATATTTTTACAGTCTCTATCACCTAGTGCAGCTTATTTTATTATGATGATTTACATGTTTGACATTGAGCACTCCATGTCCAGTAACCGATTTAGTTTCCCCCACAAAAAATCCAAGTTGATTATTAAGGTACGTAAATTGGACCTGCACATAAAATTGCCAAAGGTTCTTAACACTGCACTAAACTACATACATGTATAATGAATCTCTCCAAATATAATTCAGAATTCACTAATATGTAGAATTAGGTTCAGAAGAAGGATATTGTGTGAATGCGTCAGTTCCAGTTTTGCTGAATTAGTAGCTGCAAAGTCAGTATATCATCTGTTATCACTATGCTCTGAGTGCAATTCCATAAATTCTACGCTGTGGGCTGTATGAATGTCAGAATCTGTGGGAGATGAACTCACAATACTATTCCATAGTCATATTATGGGTATTTTTTAGCATATCTGATGAACATTATATTTTACATTCTTCATGTACATGTACTTACGTGGTTTCAGAGTGTGATGGTTACATTTTCTTATCTGTGGTTGAGGTTGTTAGGTCTTGCAGCAACTTGCGGACGGTCGTAGGTTTCCTTCCACCATAATGCTGGCCGTCATCACATAAATGAAATATTCTTGAATACGGTGTAAAACCCCATATCAAATAAATCAAATAAATACATTTTCTTATCAGTATCCTTTGTTTACTATAAATAGTATGCATTGATTCTTCTTCCAGATGAAATTACTTTATACAGTCTGGAAAAAGAAAAACAATAATATCAACGCTTTCATTTTTTTATGACCTGTAGCACCATGCATACATTTAAACAAAATGGAGAACCTACGGCAATAAGTGCAGCAATGTTTGTGTGCATGGACTTCACAATCCAAGTGAAGACGTCTTAGCGACTTTGTTTTATTGAATGTCATGTTCTGGTTAGACTCAAAGGTTAAGGTTTACATACGTGTACATGTAGCTCTGGTCTGGAAGCCTGCATGTATATCCCTACAGGAAGGACACTGCTATTCCATGCAGACAGTGACATTTCAATATTGTGTATTTATGAGGCCTTGGGTATAATTTACAACATGCCATGTCATTGGGTTTTTGGTTGAGCTGTATCTTAAGGATTGCTGTAGGCATCAGCAGTTGCTAGGTATAGCGAACGATGCATGTATGTATTGCTACGTGCAGCAGGAATAATGGGTGTGCCTAGGCCTGTGCATGAAGAGAACAGAAAATGTTAAATGCTTTAACGTGCAGTTTTATTGCAATTGTTAAACCATTAGACATTAACATGCATGTTTACATGAGCGCAGAACACATGCATAACTATATATGTGAATTATATCTCTAATTGTTCAACCTTTTTGCATGTTTGTGAGATGTTTATTTAAGCATATTCTGAGAGCATTATCCTGTGTGAACTCGTAAAAGTATACTTCTTGTGAAGCCCTGAAATTGGCCAATCTACCCAATGTAGAATTGTCTCCAAAATCAGATTTAAATGTGCATAAATTGCACTAAACATTGCTCTTTATATAAGGCTGAGGAAGTAGGGTAGCCAAGACATGAAGAAAGGGGAAATACAGTTCAGTGTTTTGCAAACTACACATCTTTTGTACATACATACATATATATAGATAGATAGATAGATAGATAGATGAATGAGAACTAATTGTACAGGATGCTGCATAAAAAGCTTGAAAGAAATATGTACATCAGAAAATGTTTTCCACAAGTAAGGTTGTGTGGGAATCTTCTGTTAGCACATGTACAGTGTAGTCAATTTAAAATAGTGTAGGTGTTGGCGAGAATTGAGATGGCAGCTACTAAGACTTTTCTGCAGCGGAGAATGGAATGATTGTCATATATCTACATGTACTCATGTTTCCGGCTAATTGTCCCTTGCCCAGCTTCAAATCTCCAAGTAGACTGGTGGTAGCGATTGTTAAGGGGCGGAGTTATGAAAGTTGAACTCTTGTGTATATAATTGTTTACCAAGTGTATCCTGATTTTTCCTATTGCTTGCTAATTCCACATCTGTTATGTGTAGGGCATGCACATGATGCAGTCAGTAAAAGCTTGGCCTCTGCCACTAGCACCATCATTCTTCAGGAAAACAGAAATAGCTAGTTCAGATAAAGTTCTTTGAACTAATTAGATTGGGCTAGTGTGCAAAGGTTCTTGGATGGTATTGTCCTTTAAATGTATAGTTTTAATTTCCAGCTTAGTCTTAACAAAGTACAAAAGAATTTTCAGCCTTGTTTATGGGGGGTATAAGTATCTAGGTAAATTTACATATATGTGCCTATCTAATTTAACTGTGTGGTCAACAAGGAGCTGGTCTGAATGTACACCTGTGTACAACAGTTAGCTACTGTCTTTTACTTTACCTATGGGAGATAAAGCCAGTAACATTAGCATACATGAATATTAACCAACATGTAGAATCTCGAAGTGGCTGGGCATATACCTTTGTGATAAAGTATAGTGCTTAAATTGTTTGATTAATCCTTAGCTGTTGCATGGTTAAGTCTGTACATAAGCCTATTAGTGAAAACTGTAGCCACATAACGCTTTTAGAATGTATGTGTAAATTACAGTTACCATGTCATAAAATTACACAGACTACGGGAATCTTCACCTGCCTGTGGGGCATGTCATGATGAAATGAAAAATATTGTTAACCTTAAGCAGTGCCATTGAATGGTTACGTGTAAACATAAACAAAAACAGCTGTAAATGTGAAGTTATAGATTCTTTACTCATAAACTGGTATAGACCACCTGAAACAACATGCATGTATAGTACCTGTGACATATGTTGGGGTGAGACTCGATTTATTTTTAGCCTTGCACGACCAACTGAATACATGCAGATGTACAAGTAAACAAACAAGTGTACATACAGTACATTTGCCCAACAAAAAGGCCTTTAAATATATGTGGTACTTTAAATAACAGTAATAATAGACATGTTCACATGTTTCAACATGCAAGTCTTTGAAGAAAAAAAATTTAAATCCATATAGCTGAAGGCATGTAAATATACATGTACCTATAGGCTGTATGTGTGCATATATATATATATATATATATATATATATATATATATATATATATATATATACACGTATGTGAAAAACCCACACTGCAAGATACCAGAAATGTCTTCTTCTTGACTATAGCCTTTTCAGCATTGGCAGTGCCATGGCCTTTTATAGATCATATGTATGAGAATCATTCTCATGTTCCAAGGATTTATCACCATTAGAGATCACCTGTCTGGGAGTGGGTTATTCATCTGTAACTGAAGACCCATGCTCAACAGCGTGCCCTGGACAGGGGCCAAACTACATGTACATGTATGAACAGATATCACTACCCTCCTACTGAATTTCTCTACATTTGGAACAAACCAGTAATTGGACTTAGTCAAGAACCTGAGAAGAACAGGTCTTAAACATTGTGGCTAACTTAAGTGCTGATGAAAGGAAATGAACACCTGGACAGAGTTGTCATAACATATGTACATACTGTACAAACTGGAACAGTATATTGGAAGACTCCCAGTGAATATCGGTTACACAATCATTATATTGTGGACTTGTATGAGAGAGTCTAAGTTTTTACATTCCTAATTGTTTAATGCGCAATTCCTGTTTTAGGTGTTTGTCTTATACCCTGAAATTAACACTGATGTTTACATGAGACATATTCTTGAGAGCAATGTGAAGCCTTGATTAAATTGTCATATTAATATATATAAATGAATAATTTGTAGATTCCCCTACTGTCAATCTTTCGGGGTCCTTGTTGACATTAAGTGATTGATGAATGTGGTGTGAATATATTTGAACATTCACATTTGGGAAGTTTGTCGCTATCTTGCTAAACATTGGTGGTTTACTCCAGGCACAAAAATTTTTTCAGTACGATGCTGAAAAACAATCAAGTAAATAAATATAAATAGATATGTGTGTTTAATTTATAAATTTTGAAAACTGTTATGAAAGCTTTTATCAATACTGAATAGTTGTGTTTTAATTTGTAATTGTCTCCAAAATTGAGAGACCCTACATAGTATGAATAGTAACGTATGGTATGAAAATATGTGTGATCTCAAGGAAAAGCATGGAGATAAATCTTGCGATTATATAAATACATGTTGTTGATCCTCGTTGCTAACTGTCTAACATATCTGAAAAACACAAAACAGGCCATTTGTCTGACAGTGAACATTGTATGTCTGTGTTTTGGGAATGTCGCTCAAGTGTATGTTTCACCAGTATGAAATGTGTAGGGAAGTAGTTTTTCTTTCCCAAACCAGACATCATTCTTCTGTACGGTATAAACTGCTGTAGCAGAAGTTCAGAAGAAATGGTGACATCTATTTTTTTCTGAACTTCTGCAAGATGCACCAAAACAATTTCCAGAAGGAAATTTAAAAAGACAGACATGCTTGTGTCATATTTTCATAGGTAAATAGAGTACGGTAACATACCCACTTTTTCCCTTCCATTTTTGACGTATTATATTGAGATGACAGTGATATAAATAAATGTGCCGTATATGCATGTGGATTTTTAGTTAGACATTGGACTAATCAGCCAATTCATACACTGTATGTTTAAGGCTTGTTCTAGAAAATGTCCCATGGCCTGATATATTTTACCTTATTCAGTAAGTTGCCAGCCAAATCTGAAATGATCTACCAATTTTTTCTTATGACCTGCTGCTTATGGAAACACCCTTATGACATAGTGGTATGCTTGCATGTATTTGGCCTAAACCCTCGTTTCAAGATACATGTACTTGTGGAATACCACAAGGTTTTTGGTCACCATGACATTACCTAACTGCATAAATCATGTTTAAAACATGTAAAATGTTGTTTTATAGGCTACATAGGATGTGTTGCTTTTAACTACATGTATTAGGATATTGTGGTTAAACAAAGAAACTGATTACTTGCAAATGCATGTTCTTTTTTCTTGTTTCTGTTTTTTTTATTTTTTAATAAAAATGTAAAGGTTTAAAAAAAAATGAACTCTTAACAATATCCTTGGAATCCTTTGTGTATATTGTACCTTCTCGATTTGACAGAAGTTTCACAATGATTCCTGTTGTTGTTGTTTTTGAACAATCACTTCTGATTAGTACCTTGTTGCATGTGAAGCAGTGAATAGTGTTATACGGTAAAGGCAACAATTAAGGCACTATTCAAGAACCCAGGAGACATACTTCTTACAAAGCAAGCGTAGAGAACAGCACAAGTGCTGTAAGGAGTATGCACCAGAGATCATTTTGTGTTTATTTTAAATGTTGTTTTGAAATTTTTTTAGTATCACTCTTATTCCCCAAACACAGGTCAGGTCATATTAAAGACGTTAAAAATGGTAGTTGCTGCTGCCTCGCTTGGCACTCGGTACTCAGAGGTTAGAGCAAGGAAACAAGACTGGTTGGCCTGGTGTGAGCATATTGTGACTGGGTAGGGTGTTATGTCTGGTGTCTTGGGCATGATACTTCAGTAGCGACAGCACTTTGGTGACATGGACTCGACTTGCCACAAGAAGACACAATATATATACAAATGCCTTCTGACTGATTGAATACAACGTTAATCCCCATGCTAGCATACATACATACATATTCTCAAAGCTGTTCTGTTGAAAATAGTCTTTTTGTGAACCAACATATAAGACATTTAACACAAAGTTTGGCCTGCTATTTTTTCTTTTTCACTTTTTTTAGCAGGTCATATCAGGATTGGTCTGCTGCATGCAATTTTTCGACTGTTTTTAGACATTAACAGGGTGCTAAATCCAGCCGTGATTCATCTGATATATGCAAGTACATGTAAGTTAAATACTTAAGATGACACATAATGGAATACCACATGGGGCCGCTTTCATGATGCTTACTTAGTGTTAAGTTACCCTGAGCTAAGTGCACTTTATATCTCTACAACATACTTTGTCGTGGTAGTTAAGGGCTTACTTAGCTAAGTGAGCTTCATGAAACCAGCCCCAGGTCAGGTCAGATGTAAGGGACTTCAAGTCGCAATAAAGTAAACATAATTAATGTCTTTATAAAGTACATAGTATATAGTAGTTCTGGCATTAAGTTGTCCTAATTAGAATTTGAATGTGTAGATGATGAGAAGTGTTAGACAATAGACTTCAGAACACCTCATAAAACACGCCACATGTTTTTTTTAGGGTGTTTTATGTTATCGCCTCTATATTTCATTGTTGAAATCTCACCTGTAGCGGTGAAACATTAATTGTAGAGGAAATAAAAGAAATAGGACACTATCATGAAGTGAGTCATTTTCTCAATTCATGCCTCTCATCTGGGTAAAGAACAAAATACATCCTTTTGTACTTTACACGAATATCCTTGTCACATACTGTTTCATCACAAGCTGCAGCCCAAACACAAATGAGCCGACAGTACAGCCCCTTAAAGTATGTTACACAGTAGGCCCTCTGTGTCATATGGCCTGATCAAGTTGGATATTTAGTGGTTGTGCAAGATCAGTGTGACCTGGCAATGGTTCAGTTGGCACGAACATTGACCGAATATCAGTTCAGGATCTGGAATGTGGGTCCTAGCTCTGCATGAGCTCCTCTTAACAGACACGCAGCAATGGGGGGACACTCGCCACCTCCTGCTGGCTCCCATAGTGTGACCAGACTGTCACAGCATCTTCGTTGTTCTGTTTAGCTGAATTATGCATTCAAAGCCGTCACATAGTAATTTAGATATGTGTAGCATTTATATTAGGGTCGTCTGTGTTGACGTTTGCACCATTTTATACATGTATTTATAGCTTGTAAACAGCTATGTAGAGCTATGCGAGAACAGATAGAGAACATTTACTGTACTGCCTGTGAAGGTATTTGTGGCTTTACAATGTCTCTGTTTGCCAAGCAGATTAACATTACGTTGTCGTTGGGGGAATATGCAGGAAGCTCCTCTTCATAAGGAAGAAATATGAGAATCTGTATAACATTATCCTTGTACACTAGCTGTAAGAAGCTGTCAGCTTTTACACACTGACACATCTGCTGTCTGTCAGGCATGTTCATGTATGAAGGCTGCCGGGTTGTTTGAAATCAAACAGAAGCCAATGCATCTGCTTATATACACGCAAATTTAATAGCAACTTAATTTTTATTCTTCTCAACATAATGACCTGTATATTTACTTCATTTAAACGTATGCTTGCCTAAACACTTAGTTTGAGACCAATTTATCCTACAATATTATATACATGGAGGGTAGATCTACTGCTTTTAATAATGTAGGGCTAAGTGCTGAGTGTGTATTGATTGTACTTTCTTGGATTCTGTTCTCATGAATTAGATATTATGTGTGGGCACAGACTCCTTTCTTTTTCCCCACTTTTTATATTTCTATATATTGCGCAATATATTCACTTCCAAGTCCTAATGTTATACAAATATGTTTTCTAAAGCTGCATTTTTATCTCTGTATGAGTGCATTCACATAGTGATAAGCTGTGTTGCATAAAAAATAACATTTATTTATTTTATGGGAGTTTAATGTTGTGAGTTAAATGTACAACTGTTTATATTAGATTGCCCTTCTTATTCCAGAAGCGTGCATGATTTGATGAAAATATGTACAGATACTATATTATATATTTACCTTTGTAAAGAACTTCAAAAGAAAGTGTTCAAAAGCCAAATTTGTAACCGAGTAAATGTGCATAGTAAAATCAGCATTCAAACTCAATTGCTCACTTCCTCTTGAAAAGTAACTTGAAGTCATTATGTCCTTGGCTCACGCATTCAGTACCGATATTTCGAAATGCCTAAGAAACTTTTACTTGGACAAAAAATGATGACTATGATGTCATAACATTCTGAAATCAATAAGACAAAATTTGACAATTTTGACCAAGACCTGTTTAATGGCATGGTTGAATATCAACAAATCTTCATGATTCTTTTTCAGGCTTGAATCTTTTTATTTATACTGCAATGCTACCTAGTGTATGGATGCATGTATAGAAAATAACATTTTCATGATCTGTGACACGTACATGTATATTAATCTTTGTACTTAAATATACATAAATCAATACACATACTTTCTCATTTTAAACAGGTAAACACATGTATAATTACGATGTATTTAGGGGTTAAATATCATGGTAGGTTGTAAAGTGTATAACCAGTCTGGGCGTTTATGTGACTCACATTTGATTTAAACATTTTAGCTTACTGGACATTGAGGTCTGTGCTGTCTGTCAGGTCTGATTGATTTTAGCCCCAGTCATTCAAACAAGTCTGTCTCCTACAAAATCTCCAGCCACTGTATTGATGTAGGTGTTAAATATTAGTGACATGCTGAACACAGTGTTTTTCTCCCTCTGTATATTCTAGTAGGGCATATGTCAAGGTTATATGAACTGCAGGGAAGCACTGGCTGTCTTTCAAATGCCTGAGTTTGAGTGCTTATTTATATTTCTTCAGTACAATATATAAAAATGGGTGCATGTAAGATTACATTCCGTGTCAGATGCTGGTTTCTTGGGTCATTTTACTGATTATGTTAAACAGGATTTGGTTGACAGGGAGTGCAAATGAAATACTAGCAAGCTAGTGCACACGAAATTTCCAGCCCAACATCATAATCAACCCCCTGACCACCCAAATTACTGATGTGTTTGTCCACCTTTGATTTATGTTATCTCATTTCACAAGTTTAACACATTATCTTTAAGTTAGAGTAATAATTTACATGTTGATTTAATTTATGACAATACTAGCCTCTTAATACCAATAGAGTTACAGTGTAGAAGTGTGTATAATGATGTGTGTGTAAAGTCAGTCTTCATCCTGACCTTAAGATTCATTATAAGATATCCAACCTAAAGTAAATCAAGTCCCACCTAAAGCTAATACATGAATGTATACAATTGCACATGTACATGTAGCTCTACATAGTGCATCTTGAAGTAAGCCCACATCACATCCATTTTTCATATTTAATATCCCTGTGTTACTTTACAGAATATACATGCTGTAATTCTTCAACCACTTCACATGTTTACAATGTGTTTATTCAAGCACGTTGTGAAGGCATTATTCTGTGTAGACTGATAAAATTATACTTTTGTGAAGCCCTGAAATTGAATTCCAGAATCAAATTAATAATATGCAAAAATTGCACTCAGAGTTGCTCTTTCATAAAGTTAAACACATGTCATAATTGTTCAGATTCTACAGTACTATATTCTAATATGCTGGACTGCTGGTTAAAACATTTTTCTATCCATCCAGGTCATGAATATAAACAGTGTCTCATAATTTAAAAACAGCTTGTCTAGCACATGCACATCAATGCCTGTCCTATTTTATTTTTTAAGATCATGCCAGTGCATGTGGCCATTTGAAACTCGTCTTGGGTACATGTACATTGTTCAAGAACTGCAATTATTTACTGCCCAACTAAGGGATATGCTTGATTTTGAACTTTAAACAGGTGCTTAACTACATGTGTCTGCATGGTACATGTACATAAGTACAGCCAGTAAAGTTTATATATACAGTGTAGCTATGTACATCTATGTGGCAAGTTTTTCCATGGTGCAAACTGCATTCTGTTGAAAGACTACATTTTTCATCAGTGTTGTGCCTTCTTTTGTCACCAGACACTTTCTGGGGCACATGGCATAAATGTTGCCACATAACTGTGTTGTGTTATTAACAGAAAGCATTACAGTGTGACTTGAATTCTTCATATTCAGCCAGCTGATTGAAAAGTGTAGGTTGCCATGAGAAAAGCCTACAGTGGCTGTTGGCTTCAAGTAGGCTTGGAATGGTATTAAATTTCAATATGTCATGATTGTTTAAAACTGTGCCCTCCAAACATAGCTGTGGTGCCTCAGACAGTGATAACTGGTGAAGGTATAAATGCCTCCATAGCCACTGGCTGCCTCTATTGATTGTGCTGTATATGTTCTCAAGCAGGAGGGCAGGCGGGCTTGTGTACACACACTACAGGGCTGCTTGACCTTAGACTAGTCCCCAGCCTGCCTTTCTGCCTTAATTCATACACAACCATTCTTGTCAGGTGACTTTGTCTGGTACCTGAACCTGTTAGCAACTGTTATATTGTAATCTGAATTCCTCTGGACTGACTGCTTTACGCATACACGAATTACTAGCAGTAATATTGTAAGATACACACATGCATACCATCTGGAAACTGTTTTGTTCTCCCAACATCCATTTGATCAGTTCTCCTCAAAAACTACATGAACTAAAATTTCGTCCATGATAAAGTTGCTAATTTTCTCTGATTCTGAGATTTCTATAATTGATCTGTGAAAAGTGTTTTGAGGTTTGTTTGCAAGTCAAGATGATATCCTGATGGAAAAATGAAAATTTCAGCACAAAAATTAATGTTTTATGATATTTATTTGCTTCAAGAAATGTACTATTTGGTGCAAAGTTGTTCGATCATTTACCATGTGTCACTTTCATTTACAGAGCTGACATTGCAACATCGTTAAATCTCAGCCATACAGTAGGGTCTTAGCTGTTGAAATGGTTGAAATGTGAAATAGCCTGAGTTTAGATCAGATAATATATGTAAGAGAGCTTACACACTAGGCACGCAAATCTACTGCTGATTTATGTAAGAAGGTTTCTCTCTAGATACTTGGCAAGGTATGGAGGCCTAGGTTCCTTTGTGTAGGTCTGTAGGTTTTCTTTGTGAACTTTAGGTCTCATTTTCATTAAACTGCCCACCCTCTCTCATGCAGTCATATAAATGAAATATTTCTGAGTACAGCATAAAATGTTAGTGAAATAAATAAATTTTGTTCATTCTTTATCCGTTAAAAGTCTTGCCCTTGATCCCCAAGTAGAAAGATGTGTAAACTTACATCCAACTACAGATGTTATCTTGCATTCATAAAATCATGATTCTTCAATCCATTTATTATCCATATGGCTCACAAATATAGTTGCAATATGTACGTATACATTTATGTGACGCGCACATGTTACCCTGTCATCTGGAATATAAGACCTCTACATGATCTTGAATATAAAATAATACCATATATTCAGTGAAATGAGATGGGATTGACTAGATAAGAACCTTATCACATCTCTGACACTTTACTGTAACACCTGACTATGGAAATACAGAACCATTACCCTTTTCCCCTGTACTCAGATGGTATGATGGATATGTCGGGCAGATGTGGGCAGCTTCACCACACCTCAGCCTAAATACATGTACTATTTAACTTACATGTACATGTGCTTATATATTGGTCCCAGCCATACCAGTTGTGTCCAGAATGAATCCATTATTTACTGACATATGATTGAGTAAATATACATGGTTGAGTCAAGCCTAGGAATGAGTATACTACAGGTACATGTCTTGTGGTTAATCAGCCATGTCACACTCAGCACCTGTGAGGACTTCATAAAAACAGGTTAAAACACCATACCTGGATAAACATATATATGCTGCGATACATAATTTGTCTGTTTGACTCACAGATTTATCACACTTGTATTTAACATCGTAAGCCGTGCTATGATTAACACAGATGGTGTATTCAAATAGCTTGTTTTGATAGTTCAGGTGGATGTAACGGTAAGTGCAGTAAATGCATGTATAAAGGAAGCACAATCCTGGTGATAGTTAGTCTCTTATGTGTTCTAGACTACAGTGTTCATTTACTTGTTTGTCTTGAAATTTAGTGTCAGTGCCTGTCAAATAAACGTAGGGGTCTGTGATCCAGCAGGAATATGAATAATAAAGTTATATTTAAGTACATCAAAGAAGAACTCTTCATTTCTTGAAAATTAATAATATTTTGCCATACTCTGACACCAGACTTAGTAGACAGCAATATGTGCACTTTCATAACATAAACTTTCTTGGCCTGTGCCATGTTGTGATTTATTTGTGTTAGTATACAGTGTAGGTGTTTATGGAACTCATAACAGCTGTAATTAAATAAATGTTTGTCATAAACCTGTAAACTAGGTGGTAGTATAGTTGTAGTTTTCTTACAATATTTGTCCACCCTTTTAGTGGAGAGTGAAAACCGATGAGGACGTGTAGATTTTGTCTTATTCCATCTGCCTTAATCAACCACCTGTAGTGTGTTTCTTGGTTGTTGGCTTGGGTAGTTGGTTTGTTGTGAAATAATAATTACATTTTTTTCTTTGATTGTTGTTTGAACACCTTACTCAAGAATTTTTCATATATATGATTGGGGCTAGTATATTATGAGTGAAGGAAACAGGAAATTAACCATAAACTAAATGAGCAACATTACGAGAGTTATTCTGGAATAGCTTTTCACTTGTCCCATATATGTACATGTTATGTTGCTGGATGGCAAGTGGTCTTTTGTGAAATTCCTATAAGACCATGTGAAAGATTGTGTTATTGTGACCAAGTTTCCAGAAACAAAGGAAGCAGGGAAATCTTGTAAGTGTAACTGTCTCAGAATGGTGTTAAAACCCCATCTCATGTGACCTAGTTATTGAAAGGCAAGCAGTGAAACTACTTCACCACAATTAGCTCCACCAAGAAATAATGAAATCCATCAGTGAAATAAATAAAAATATGTGCCTGCAGGAGAGCAAGTAAAAATACAAATCTTCGCCAGCAGGAGATCATGTAAAAATGTAAATTTGTTCCTGCAGGAGATCATGTACGGTCTTGTAAAAATAGAAATCTCTTCTTGCAGAAAAGCAAGCACAAAAACAAATCTTCGACCACATGAGATGATGTACAAATGCAAGGCTTTCCCTGTAGGAGAGCAAGTACAAATACAAATCTGTTCCTTAAGGAGCCGTCGCAAGTAGAAATACAAGTCTGTGTCAGCAAGAGAGCAAGCACAAGTGCAAATCTGTTCCTGCATGAGAGCAAGTAGAAATACACATCTGTTCCTATTGGAGATGATGTACAAATACCAATCTGTCCCCACAATAGAGCATGTACAATGCACACCTGTCCCTGCAGGAGCTGGAGCTGACACAGATACAAATCTGTTCCTGTACAGTTAACTTTCCATTATTGTAATATTGAGATTAATTAGGGGTAAAGCTTGTTAATTCTTACTGTGAAAAGATTGCCAGCTACCATGCTTATCTAAATTTGTTTCTTTGAAATAAATGACAGTAGGGTGGAGTGAAATACTTTAAAATTATAGTGCTGAAAATTCACTGCAACCACTTGCCTCCTCAATAAACACAAACTCAGTTAATGAAAGTATCATCCAGTACCCCCCCCCCCCCCCAACCTTATCCACCTACACTATGTGAATAAGGAGTCCGCATCACCCGTATAACTGTTTTGACGTACAAAGTACAAAATTAAAGTGTTGTCAGTATTGCTTGTGTTCATGGTATTTTAATTTCTTCAATCAAACCTTTAGGCCTACATATTTTTGATTAGATTGTGAAGCAAATCAACTTTGCCACACAGGTCATTAACCAAGTATAACCTTAGATTTTACCCTTGAGAGGGGGGTACATATATTGCAGCATAAAGAAGAAAGAAGTATCAGCAGTTGTGTAAGCGATACAAATGCACGCCAGAATGTGAGCTTCTACTTGTGTGGCGGTATTTGGAATGGAATGGATTTTATCGATCGTGCGTGCGCATGCAGCCTTGTTATGTAGATGTGCAGCCGAGTTTGTCTGCATGGACAGAACACTGTCTAATCGTAGGGTATGACCTTATGCATAATTTGAGCCTTGAATTTGCCGTAATTTCAATGATTTTGGTTAGCGCTGATGTTAAATTTTACATCATTGATCGTGATCTCCCCCGAGCAGAGGCCTCGGCAGCGGAGTTGCTTTCACTTTGCCGACCGCGACGTAATGTTACATCAAGCCACGCCTATCGGGCGCTTGACTGACGCGTCACGTGACTAGTGGTGATCATGCGCACTGGCTATATCGGGTAATATTTGTGAAGAAATGAGCCCGAAGTTGAGGCCTTACGGTAGGCCGGAGAGCTCAACAATATCTATTTATCGGCAATAATCATGTCTCAGAACCGGTGCTATGTAGATACTATATTTTAGACTAGTATGTGTGTTATTCCCAAGCGTTCTCTGTGATATAAGTGCAATTTTACCAGGGTAGGAATCCAGCCATTTGAATTCCTTTTCCAAGGTAGGTGGTTGCTTTCGCATCTGATGTACTCGTGATAGATTTTATGCAAATGCAACCGATTATGTGTGTTTATGCTTGAAAGGTAGCTTACCCATTAGACATTGTCGTTGAGGCCTAAAGCAAATCCCATTCCCCATGAAGCATGCAAGCTCTGTGCTGTGTTCTGCTACCTGTGGTTTTTAAGTATGGGAGTCGCGGTATGGATTCCGGTCGGAAAACCAGGGCAGCAGTTTTCCGTTGTCCGCAAGCACACGTTTACAAGGGCACTGAGCCCTGCAGAATTGAAACTTGTTACTTACTGGACGCTAAGCGTATGCCTCTGTCAATTCAGATACGAAACCTGTCCCTTTGTGATTTAGTACATGTACGTAAAAGAAAGATTATGGTGGTGTTTTGACTGGTAGTTTGCGTTGAAGTCCCACATAACATGGCGGCTGGTGGAAGCCGATTAAATATTCAACATGGTGGACAGACGTCGAGCCCGAATGCGATAGGGCGCATTCTCCTAATGATGCCGCTGACGCAGATTTACAAACCATTTTTCCGCATGACTTATCTTAAGACAAACGTAAATGTACTGGACAACGGATTATTGGTCACGTAAATTATATATTGTAGTGATATCCCCGAAAGGCAATAAACATGTTACTGACATTGTGTAATGTGATGGGCTTACCCCCTCCCCTCCTCTCGAACTCCGGTCATTTTTCAGATATCATTTTTAACATGCCCAAAGGATAATAAATCCAAACAAAATATCTTCTTGTCAACAATTCAGTGTTCTTGAAATGCTGGTGTACATAATCACAGGTGAATTTTAGTGCCAGAATCTTGTATGACCAGGACAGAAGGTGCTAGGAGGGTTGTGTTACTCAAGTCATGTTTTGTTGTTAAAGGTAAATCTGAACCCAGGGATTAATATAATTTATGAAAGACCTCAGACATGAATGTATTTGCCATTTTTACATTTACTTATGTACGCTCAGAAAATTTTGTCTAACATGGAACTAATGCAAAACTCTGCTTCACACCCTCATGAGTCCAAACCTAGGCTTTGTTGACATTTACAATTTACAGATGCTGTGCAGATTGTTATATTGTGTGACATACTGTAATTTCCGGCTATTCACAGAGTATCATCTGATGTTTCCCTATAACTTCCTGTGCTATCTTTCATCTTGTCATCTGCTTGCCACCACCATTTGCATATGCATATGTCAGTATATTTGAATACAACTATCACTTGAAGACATTTTACTATTATCGGTACCAGAAAATAAAATGCCAGCCTTTGATGTGTGGTATCACATGCAGAAAGTGAGGTTGTTCGTATTACTGGCTGAACTGTTCTGAGTATAATGTATATGTCAAACAGATAACCTGTCACTAACATACAATACAAAAGCAATATATTCCATAAGAATTTTTTTCCAATGTAATTGTGACAGGCTGCTTGATTGTTTAACAGCAGAGTTGGCAGAAATGTCATAGAGCAAAAGGTGCGTATTTCTTAAATCATCCATCACTCTACTGTGTCTGCAAAATATCACAAGCAGTTTTGTGTTCCAATATGTTAGTAATCAGCCCTTCGTGGCATACACTACATTATTGCTTCAAGTGAACAGAAAGTCAGCCTCTAAATCTAAATTAATAAATATAGATGTATTCCAGAAATGTGCTATTAATATTTTGAAACATTCTACACCACTTATCAACAAAATAAATAGGAAACAATTGACAGTACCTCACCACTCATTTGGAGACTCCATTTTGCTATGTTATAGCGATCTAGAGCGATGTCACAAAACCTAGCTCTCCCCTACCATCTGTATTAAACAAAGTGACAATGAGAAAATACAAACAATAACGCCCGGCACCCAGTCAGAGAGTATCAGCTCTGTTCCACGTTCAAGGGTCTGTGTTTTTTTTAGTTTGGCATTCGATCAGGGCAATACTCGTGGACAAAAGCGTCGTGTTTTAGCTGTCATGCTCGTCCTCATCATGCATGAGTGTAAGCATTAAGCCTACAACTGACATCAGGAATTTATTGACCATAACAGGGCCTTCTGATTTATAACACTGTTTCATTCAGACTTTGGTAACATATTTTCGTAATAAATCTGACTTTGCTAAGGAAAAATAATGCACAGTGTTTTTCTTCAAGCAGTGGCTCTCCCGAGGAGATTTTCTTATACATTTTGCTATGTAACTTCTTTATTATGATTTTTCATGTCAAGAACAGTAGAGTTGTTGTGGTGGAGATAACAACCAAATGATTTTCCCATTCCTGATGGTTAATACATTGAAACTATATCATATGATAATAATGTGCTTTGGTTTTTATATATTTGGTCCCGTAGTTACAAATAATTAAAGATTAATGTTTGGCTTTCTTTTTTTTTATTATTCACAGATTTATTGCTATTAGAACTGTGTATCATTCTAGTTTGGCATATTTACATACAAAACAAATTCTGTAAGTAGAAATACCATTTGGTTAAACCCATTTTAATAGTGTCAGTATAGTGTAGCTGTATGTATTGTTTTCACATGAAATTTTTTTTATGGCTTTAATTTTAGGTAAAGAAGAAGTTAGAAGTTTTATGAATGCAGGCAGTGACCTTGATCAAAGCCATTGCTGTCAATGTTATCGGTAGTAATTTTGTCCACATTATAGCATGGATGTGTACATGCTGTTGAACTGGGATTGTTGTACCTGTATTTATGGTACACATTATAGGCAATGTCAGACAGACTGGCTGGCTGGGTCATGCATGTATTCCTTGCGGATGTCCTTCAGCCTTAGTGGAATTGATTTCTCTGCACAGCCCTTGCAAGCTTATTACTGCCCGGGACAGTCAACCATATATATTAACCCTTACATTTCCATTAAAATAGCTCAGATCTGGTTGGGTGCCAATTTATTACCTTTATATATGTACACATAACTTTCAGTTTAACACTGTCCACTTTGTGTTCACTCAACCTGTCGTGGGTATAAAATGTCCCCTGTTTTTTTAATTTCAGCTAATATCCAAAGATCTTATATTAATCTTGCCTTGCCGAACCACCCTGACAATCCTGACAAGGTAAGTCACCAATTTAAACTTTCTTGTTCCCCAATTTCCAGATAGTCTGTATCCAGATATGTGTAGCAAACAGAGTTTCGACGCTACAGTTTGTCATCTGACAATTTAATATGTATTTGTTTTTAATGACTGGTGTAATATAGGCATATCTGATGAAATCCTTATTTTGTGTGATTTCATGTACATCAAATTTTATATTATCTCCATTCTTGTGAAAATGGTGTCAATTTATTTCATAAACCTTGATGTTGATATATTGATTTTATGCTTAAAGTTCATGATATTTTCGTGTTATTTTACTTGCTCATAGCAGACTTTCTTTTACAGGATCTCCAATCCGATGCCAAATTTCACAAACTGAGCACTGCCTGTTATATCATTATCTCTGGTAAGACAAAGATGTTTCTTTGAATGTTTTTCAGAAAGAAACCTGAAAGTCATTCTCACATTAAATAAATAAGCTCAAGGCTGTGCACTCTTTTGTCTTTTGCTCGGAAAACACTTACTAGTACACATGCCCTGCCGGGCAACGACAAAAAAATGATCTGTTTTTACTGCAGTCTAGGCTGTTTTGTGTTGCCCATCAGTAATTAGTAGCTTAAAATAGGAAGAAAAAAAGTAAAATAAAATTGGCTTTACAAATGATTCTGTGTACAATAATATATGTATTATAAGGGTTTGTACCACATGTACATGAAATGACCTGTTGTGAATGGTATTGGCATCATATAAGTACAGGAGTATGACATGTACATGTTCTCCATGATTCAAAAACTTACACCAGGTGACCTTTTGGCTTGGGCCATACAAGCTGGGGAGAGGGACAAAATCTATGTTAATGGTGCAGTCCATCCTGGCTTACAGAGCTAATGGGGATGATCTGATGTTACAGTTGAGACAGCAGTATTCCATAATGACATGTAGGTGTAGATCTAAGTATAGATGGAAGCTTTAGTGGGCTCAGCAGGGCTGGTTCATATGGCTGCCTTATGCCCTGTGTTCAGTTACCATGGTGCAGATTCAGCACGGACTTTATATCCTCTTGTTGTTTTACCGGCTGCAGAGAATTGTCTAGCCTGCCACCATTAACACATGTCGTTGCTATGGACTACCTACTTATCCACCTTTGTCATCCCTGGCAGCTTGCCTGTGGATGCTGTGTCCCCTTGCAGACCGCCTGGCTCTGATAAGAAGCAGTCTATGTAGGTCACCTCCCACTCTAGTGTGGCCTCACAAATCTCACAGCTTCTGTTTTCTCCTGTTTAGCCCGGCCCTGTAAAGTAGGTCACTCAAGCCTGGCTTTAGCTCCTATGTCATTACCTGTATAAAAACTTCAGACTCCGTTACACATGTCAACATTTTACATTATTCACCGCTAATCTCCCCCCCCTCTCCTCCTCTTACTTGATATTTAACTATTAGCATCTCTCCTCAGGATTGGAGGATTCACTTACTTGTGCACTTAAATTTTTTGTGAGGATCTCGCACCCTTTACCACTTACATACATAATTCTCTGTCTGGCCTCATGCCAACTGTAAGTCATGGCTGTAATTTATACCAACTAACCCACTTGTAAGAATACTCTTTAGCATGTTTGACTTGCATTTAGTTTTATCACCACAAATAATTTAACTCATAAGAAATTCATCCAGTAAGACATCAAAGTGGGATGGAAAGTACAAAAAGTGAGACATGCTGGCCATGTTTATCTCAGTTTAGTTCAGTTTCCTCTAACCACCTTGATGTACTGTTGCAAAATATTGGTATGTTCAAGTTGATGTTTCTCATACATGTATGTGAATGTGGATGGTGCGTATCAAAATTTGTACTTGAACTTGTCAGTTTTCCATATACTTGATTAAGTCTATATCCATATATTGTTTTCTGCATCAGATGCCTAATTAAATATACTGAATGTTGTGGCTCATTTACATAATATATCTCATACTTTTTTCGAATATTCAATAGTTGGAATGTCCTTCAGTATGATGTAAACAACCCATCTAAATATTCTGGAAATGGAATTAAAGAAAAGACTTGTTGGACCACTTTGTTGTTGTTTTGTAAGACAGACTGTGGAGTTGAAGAAATTCATAAGACTATAAATACATATGAGATTGGATGCATATGATAGCCTCATGCCACATGATGTATCGGTGCTTAATTGATGCAGATCTGTTAGTATACATTTGTTTCATTGTTAACTTCATAATTGACTGTGTTAGAGGATGTTGACACTAAAACCATGTAAAGCCGTGAACATAGTGGCTCAATGTGTTTTCCTGCTGTTACATTGTTCTGACACACCGTTTTAAAATTAAAAGTAATTAGTTTCATAGTTGAGAGAAATGATAATTAAATGTTTGTGTGTTTAATTTTCAGCTCCTGATATTGTGAATTAGATAGTTAAGAGGTAAGTCATTTCTGGTAATAAACAGTACAAAAAAGACCAATTTGCAACCCATTGTGAAGTCATCTAACATTAGTGCAGTAGTGAGGTGTAATTTGTTTTTTCATGGGGAAAATCAGGAAAAAACTTACTTGAATCTGAAATACCACTACTGTACAAGGTGTATGTGAAAAATTAAATTGTTGCAATTCATACCTCTGATTAGACATGCCACTTGTTGATGTCAGCATATCGTAAAATTACAGTGGAAGAAAGACATTTACCTGTATCATCTCACTTTCTTGATGGCATAAAGGCCCATGAAGAGATACACGAACTAGCCCATGCATTTTTAAAAAACACAGTAGTCCCATGATTAGTAAGGAATATTTTTTTTTTAGCTGGCCTATTGAATTTGCATGTTATGCATAAACATCTTGAACTGCATACCAGGAAATGCCCTTGCATATTTCTGCAGAAGACTTGTCACTGCTGGTGGGTTACTAGCTGACCTGATCAACATGGTGACAATTTCCTGAGTAGTTAGGAGTCCTTTGAACTCTTTGACAGGATTTTATACCACACTATTGTTTCAGATTTATCCACATTGTTTGTCACAGATAAAAAAAACCCATTAACATGCTTTATTTTATCAGCTATGCTCAACATTTTGTTCAAAGAATCTCATAACAGTACTCTTCACCGAAAAAATATTGTTATGTTTTAATCACATTTTAACTGAAAAAGTGACGATCAAACTTTTTTGTTCTTTGCAGATTTATTTGTTACTGCCTCTTGATGTGCTTTCAAAGAACAAAGGTTAGTACAAACTCGCCTTATCTTTTTAAATACAGTAAATTGAAAAAAATATTCAAGAAAATACATAAAGAATACTGCACGGTTAAAGATGAATACCATAAGTATTTTTTCCTGCCCCGATAGCACAGTTAGTAGAACATCCGCTTTGGGAGAGGTAGATTCAGGGTCAGTCCTGGGTTGAGTTACACCTAAGACTTTGAAAGAGGAAGTTGTAACTTCCTCTTAGTGTTCAGCATGAAAGGGATAGTGCAACAACTGGTTGACCCATATCAGTATAATGGCTCGGGCGGGGCGGCTTACTTGCCTTCGGTAACGCGCCTCTGTGAAGCAGCACTATATAAAAGAGCAGTAGAAATCGGTCCTGCAACAAGGAGGCACATTACATGCACTCTAAGGATTCCTTCGTCATCACATCGCTGAAAAATTGTTAAGTACGACGTTAAACCCGAAAGAACGACTCACTCAAGTATTTTTCTCATGAAAGGTGGAAATGATAACCCATGAGACCCATTTAGCTGTAGGGCTCGGACAGACTTGTGTATGTAGTGTGACACCATATATGACATCTTCTGTGACTTTTTTTGTTGCTTGATACAGGAATGTTAAAGTTGAGTAAACCTGTATTGTGATGTTACCCCATTTAGCTCAGATTGGATGGTCATAAAACAAAATGTTTCTTTTTTCACATCATGGCATTTGGGTGTGAGATATCAAGATGTGGAGATATCTGAGTGAAATATCACTTTTATCAGTGAAGGAAATCCTGACATTTCACCTTTATATAAATAATGTTTTTTATATTAGTTATTATTGTATTAGTAAACATGAACACATTTATTAATTACTTACGGTTAACTTGTAATTAACTCAATGTCAATGATGTATCCATACCCACAAGTGTTCACCTAGTAAGGTGGAAATCAATTCAAAAAGTTTACATCTGTCAATGTTTTGTGGATTCATGTTTGCTACACTGGAAGTGAGTTTTTACCTTTGTAGACCTGTGAAATAGGAGTTTTTTTTTTTTACAAGTGTGGCATTGACGATATAAGAGCAGTACATTATTTGTGTTCTTTAACTCGGTAAAGTTCTAAAGGCTAATGTGGTTGTAAATGTTAGGCCTGTATTTTCATACTCTTATATCATTGACTGATTGTACATGTATCTCTTAAATCATTTCTGTTTCTTTGTGCATGTGTTTACTTCAGGTGGATTAATGTTAATTTAAACGAACTAACCCATGAGTTGAACAGGACTAAGCCTTTCTTATCCAGTCAGACATCAACCAAACTGTAGTCTGTACGGCTGTCTTGTACAACAATGATTGTGTGTCCGTGTATAATGTTCATGTAGCTCTTTGTGGATGTATATATTGATTCAGTTAATGCCATTTGATACTTCAGACTGCTGTTGCCATGGCAAGTGTAGTGCTCTCTTCATTAGTGAGTATGTTTCTTTTTTTCCTCCCCGTAAAAACCATTAAGGATAAAGCTAACCCATTCTTACATTTGATAGTTGGTTACATGTAAATTATGAAATTCAGGGGTTTTGTTGTACATGTCTACGATTTTGAGTAAGCAGTAGCTTTCTACATAAGATATTATGACTACATAAACAAAAAAATTTCACTGAACAATCAAAGTGAAGTTACAACTTCACGTCTGGTTACTGTGGTTATTGCATGTTTATGTCCAAGCTACCCTGTACCTCACCATATTTCATTATTGTAGTATGATATATCTACATACATATATAATAGGGCCACAACATTTAAATTTTGTTTTACCTGTTAACTAACACACAAAAAAAAATGGAAGTCTACCTTGCTATGCCCAGTCTTCATGTTTTTATGATCTTTCAGTTTTCTGTTGTTGTTTTTTTAGGCTTTCTTATCACATACATTTGTCTACAATTGTGAACATCCCTGACAGACCACATTTTCCACAAATTTGATGATTTTTAAGCTAGTGTTATTTTCTTAACCTTGGATATTTGATAAAAAAAACATTCCAATTGCTGGGGCCTAAGTAAGTTGTGCAATTCATTTCAGGTATACTCAGCTATGTAACCTGTCCTTAGTCAGGCAAGGATGAAGAAGAAATTTACACCTAGTTGAGGCATTGCATATCTACACAAGACTTGATATTAAAGGTAAGAGATTCAGATGACTTGTTTTAAAATAGTTCTCCACGATACTGGCCACTGTCCTACAAATGAAGTATTCTTGAGTATGGAATAAAAATACATTCATTTAAATAGATTAAAATGGTTCATAATGGTTTTGGTAACCATGTGGCTTTATTGTAACGATCTAAAAACTTTTGGTCCTCTCAGTATTTTCTATATATAGTCTGTTTGGTCATTTTTGTCTTGTAATCAAGGCATTTTGTTCCATTCCAGGAAATACAAGGAAACAGTATTTGGCTGTTTAGGTAAGCATTCTCATAAAACATCTGTATTTGTAAAGTGAAAAGGATTTTTTTTTTTTATTGTTGCAAATAATTTTATGGCTTCGGTTTGTTTTCCATTTTAATCTATAGAAAGTTTCATAACACTTGCATGTTTTCTGTCTCCTGTTTTGCTTATTCTATGAAATGTGATTCATATCAATTTGGAAGACTAATGTAATGTTTTACATCTTCATCAGGGTGTGCCAACACTACAATAAGGCAAGGGGTACTGGACAAAGGTCCATTTACCACAAGCCCCTCTCTAAGGTAAGCTAAGCTACGAGTTTGAGGTCATCCATTTGAGGTCAAAGTAGAGTAATTTGAATTTTCCTGCCGACCTGTGGACGGTCAGGGATTTCAACCACCACTAATGCTGGCTGCAGTAATATAAGTGAAATATTCTTTAGTATTGCTTAAAACACCAATCAAATAAATCAGTAGATAATTTTTGCGGTAAATTTAAATCACTGTCTGATAGCGGTATTGATTTCTGCTTTTGTAGTTTTCAGGTCTTGATTCCCTACTGTTTGAACTAACAGATTTTCTTCTACCAGCCTACTGTTTGAACTAACAGATTTTCTTTTTTTTTTTTAACAGTCACCATCACGGTGTTAAGAAGGAACAAAGACTTGCCAGGTGCGTTGACATTCAAATACATGTTAATGTTTCTTTGTCTGTCTATGGGCATTCATCAAATATGTGCCATTTCATTTATCAAATAACATATATTTTTGCATAGGGTACTACAACCAGTCTGCAAAAGCTCAGCCCATACTATTACAAAACAAAATGTGCTAAATATGTATGACAGATAACAATTCATTCAAGAAAAAATTCCATTCTACTGCATGTAATCCTAATCATGTCAATTTTTTTGTAACAGGAAATGGAAATGATCAAAAGTCACTTGAAGGCAATTATTTACATGTACAAAGAGCCAGTCATCAAAAGAAACAAAGTAAGTTAACTCTAAATTCATGTTGTATTGGGATCAGAGTGCATGTCACATGTTGTGACAGTTGTGGTTAGACTGTAGGGAAATGGGTTATGGGAGCCTTTGCTGCCGATTTGTTCGTGAGCTACAATAACTTGGAAGCCTGTCACCAATTGGATCACTGTGACTTCAAGTCCAGCTCATGCTGGCTTCCTTTCTGGTCATACATGGGAAGATCTGCCAGCAGCCTGTGGTTGGTTGTGGGTTTCTCTCAGGCCCTGCCAGTTTTCCTTCCACCATAATTCTGGCTTCAGTTTTATAAGTGAAATGTTGTCAAGTACAGTGTAAAACATCATTCAAATAAATGTATAAATTCATTTCCATCTGGCCCTGCCTCATTGTTAAGTCTAGAGATTTACAAGGACATTTGATAGGTAATTTGTGAGGCATTGGGTTATAATAGGCTCTACCCTATTTCTTACACTCTAAAGCTATGAAGTGCCGATGAAAATATAATTCAAAAGAGAAAAGCAGCGATGAATCCATTATGTATTCTTTATCATGTTAATATATACTTTCAGGTTAAAATCTTGAAGGAAAGATTTCCTGTTAAGATAGACGCAGATCCACATAAGAGGTTTGGGAATTACTTTTTCTAAAATCTTTCAAATTGACATATTAGGTTTAAATGGCACAATAAAGAATTGGTATTTCACTCATTGACTAACAACTGTATCAAAGTTCAGTTTATATACTGTACTTAAGTGTCCACGTTCTTGCCAACGTGTAGCTGAAGTACTGACAATATTAAACCCAAGTCATTTATTTATTTGAATAACGTGACGTCATGGTTCTTCACTTTTTTTTTTGTTTTTGCTCCTCAGAAGTTAAAAGGGCATCAGTAAGGAAACAGAAGCTCAGTATTAGTGGATCAAAGAAGGTAAATATTTCTACTTGACATCTTGCACCATACATAAACAGCATCTAAGGAATTTATATATGTGTCCGTTTTCTAATTTTCACAGCACTTCCTCATTGTTGAGATGATCAAGGTTACAAATTAACTTGAACAAATACGCATTTTTTTTTTTTAACTGGAATATTGACAGGAACTTGCCCAAGAAAACCTGGTTATTAATGCTATTAGTATCACTTCAAGTATTAATTGTCTCAAAAAGAGGTTGATTTGCAATTTTATCTTGCCCTGACTGAAATGTGCTTGTGTTACGTAGGTATCTGCTGACCAAACTGCCGTTACAGATAGGTGGGCATCAGGGAAGTCACGTGTCACACCGCACATCTGCCTCGCTTGACTCAGCGACACAATTGCACAATACACCAAGAAAAGATGCAACAAGGTAAGCAGACCAGCTAATTTTTTACACAAGGTACAGGTTCAAGCCTTGGAGAAATGGTGTTCATATATGTAAGTCAAACATAGGAAAGTTTATCAGCAACAAATTTTACTGGTTGAATTTTGTGACGTTTACCTACTTGCAGAAAGTGAGCTGGAGGAAAATCCTCACTGACATATTTCAGTTCGTACATAGCCATCCAGGATAAAGGGCTGTATTAGCAAGAAATGACGTACATTGTTTGCATTTAGTCTTTATTGTTGGGCTGAAGCTAAAGAGCATTCTATGTATGATTATCAGCAATGATTGGCTTGAGCTACGCCACCCCATCATGATCGGTTGTTTATCTCATGCACTCCTGTTTCTCCACCCATAAATCTGCCGCCATAATAGTGAAAATGATATGGAATATAACTTCAACAATAAAACAAATAAATGAAAACGCAATCACATCCATTATCACATATTGTGTCCGCATGAGAAACCAGTATATCGGGAAAATTTTGGTGCTTGGTTAGCAATAGTTGTATTAGCAATAGTTGTATTATAGTTCATTATACTGGGACACATACTGTGTCATAGATAAGACGAAATTTTTCTATTACTTGATTAACCGTGTGAAAACCAGGACAGATGGATTCAAACTTTATGGTTGGATACAGATTTTGGATTGTTTGCTTTGTTGATAGGCCCGTACATGTTTTTAAGTAAGGTTTTATCTTTCTAACCCAAGATAAAGGGCAGGCGATCTTTTCCTGCTGAAACTCACTGGGCAGAAGATTTTGCATACTTACGGATTTGGTATTTCAGTGAGGTGTCTCGTATGTCATCCAGCTCTTTACTAGAGTCCAGGCGTTTATAGCTGGTTGTGGACAAAAGACCCAACAGTTGCTGTAGCTTACTTTTAATTAGAAAAAAGGTGGTCTGATATTGTTCGTGGAGGAAGATGATGGAACAAATCGCTGGTAAATTCTATAATTTATCTCCATATAAGAAATAATCCAGTTATGTACTTGTTGATCTTCAGTTTGCTACAAGTTTGCAGAGCAGGTACAGAGTTTCTTTTCTTGGTCAGACTTTATGAAATATTGCCATTTTGTTCAGAACACTAGTAAAGAGATGTGATTTAGGGCAAAATTTACTGAAAGTTTATTAGTGAAATTGTGCAATTCTTAGCCATGTTCTTCCTCTCATGGATTTTTCTTTAAAGAACTGTACTTAGCAAATAATAGTTATATAGTAAAGTTTTTATACCTTGATTTATCTTGTCCCTTAAAATGCCGTGTTAGAGTTGAATTCTTGGTGAGTGGGGTCAGTCAGCAGGTATTGTATACACCTTGATAATAACCAAGCTTCTCTGCTGTGGTAAGAACAGCTGGTGTGCATGGTGTTAAGTACAGATCTGGCTGATATGACCTAGTTTAACCTAGACTGGCCTGAATGATGAGACTTTGATCACCTGTGTCTGGTTCGGTAGACCAATGTGTAGACAATTTCTTGTGTACAGTACTGTTTGTCGAGAAGTCAGTTTATACCAGAATGCCTGGAGTAAGAGTGAAGGCTTTCTTGTAGTGTGTTAAAACGAAGGGAGTATGCTGGATTGGTAAACAGAGGGCTTCACATAACATGGTCAAATTTTTTTTGATTATTCCCTCTTTTGTATCTATTCTTGGGTCTTGCAAGTCGCTAGGCACTTGTTCTATAGGGACAGTGATAATCAGCCCTGCTTGTATTAGAAAGAGTTCCTTGATATGATTCTTTGAAAGTTGTGATCTTGTTGGAAATTTGGCTGATCAACAGTGCTTCAAAAACTTTTCTCATTTTGAAACTAACCTGTGGACCTAAGGTTTAATATTTTAAGTTGTATATTTTTTTTATTTTTTTTTCCATGTAGAGGGACAATTGGTGTGTTAAATATGCATGTATTGTGGGAACAATCAAGATTATTTTGCTTACTAATAATAATAATGTGTATCTATGTACCAAACTCGCTGAAATTGACGTTGCCTTTTGTGGTCTGTTTATAGCTGCTGCTGGGAAAAAGCCTAGTAATCAGTCAGGTTCCAGATCAGGTTGGGGGGAAGGCGACGACGACGGGGGGTGGAGTCAGGGACCCCCAGCTACAGGAAGTGGTTGGACAGAGCTTGGTGAGTTACAGACTGGCATCACAGGGCCTTATCTGGCCTCAAAAGGGCAGGGGGTGGAACCACCGGTCAAGGGCACCTCATTGTTGAATATTTCGATTCGTACATTTTAAGGACCTCGGTTCCTACGGTTGACCTCCATCCCACGTGCACACCACAACACGTACCTAGCCCGAAAATTCAGTTTTAGGATGGCTTGTATTTACTGATATGCGGAGAACTCTGCCGTCCCGGATGACACATGCATCTGATCAGAACATTGTATCATAGCTACCCCATCATCAAAAGCTTGTTTGTTGTGGGTAACAAACCCTGTTTTGTTGAAGTCTAGTCCGGTCAATTGGCATTTTTTTTTTTTTTGAAAGAAAAAAGTAATTCCTAGCACGCATAATCTTAATGCTAATTGAATTATCGCGGGTCCAATTTTTGTCACCTGCTTCAAGGCATACATTTCCAATTTTAAATGCTCTTTGAAAACTTTGTTGTTTTCATAACTAAGTTCTTTCACACTAAAGTCAAATATTCCTTCCTGATTCTTGATCCAACATTAAATTTGAGTAAATTTACAAACTTTAAACCTAAACAACTGAAGTTGAAAGGCATTCATTGCTTTCGCCACTGTGGCAGACGGATGCCAATTTGGTTTTGCCACACAGAAATTATATTCGCCAAAACTAATGTGGCAAATGGCTAGCCCAAGCCTAGTGACTAAGTAGATAGTCTGAGTCTTATAATGAATTCTGGATGTTTCGGGTTTTTTTTGTTTGTTTGTTTGTTTTTTAATGTGCTAAAGGGCACATTAGCAGCGTCCGGTAATGGGACGCTGAGAAGGGCTGGATTAGGCCCTGCATCAGCACTCCTCAGTCAACTAGCAATTTTCGTTTAAGTTTATTCCAAAACAGTCGTAAATTCGCAATTGCTGTGACATTCTGTTTATGTTTCGACGGATCGTGACTAAAATTGAATACTTTTGTACTTTACTATCCTTCATTGATTAAAGTAATTATCACTGCCTATATATGTACTCAAGCTGGCCTCCTAGTTGATACTGCAAACTGATAATCAGTGCACATAGCAGTTATTGTAAGTCCAGTGAACACACACATGCAGAGAAAGTTTACAACCTAGGGCTACAGTCTAAATTGACTGAAACTCACAACATGAGCAATTCGTCTTAACATCACTTAAACAATATACAACAGTCATGAATCAAGACAGATTGGTCATGCATTGATGGCATATTGAATATGTGGTTGTCACTCTGTCTGTCTAAAAGTGACATTTTTGATATGTCAAAAATGATCTAAAGAAAAAAAATACAGTTAAGATAATCAAAATTCATGCAACAACTTACATGTATATTTGAAAATAATCTTAATACTGCATCCAGATAAATGTTCTATGCATTATCTAAATTCTCTTGAAATATTCCCCTTACATGTCAAAATAAAGATTTCAATCAACAAAAGCATTTAAAAGCAAAGTCTGATCTGACTTCTTGACAGTGTACTTATCACATGAAATTTACCTCAAAAATCAGCTGCCGATAATGAGAAAATTAAGAGACCCACAAATAGTGAATTACCCATTGGAGAATTAACTATAATGATGTTTAAATAGATATATTTAGTGCGAAAAAATACACTGCTACTTTATGTGTCAATGAGTTGTCACTTTTTCCACACCGAATATGGCTGGATCTCAACAGCCTGTCTTTGGACAGATATCATACTTTTATAGCGAATCAGTGTTGCTTGTAAATGTTCATATCTGGCAAATAAGGTTTTAATTTAGGTTCTATAAGCAGTTCATCAAACTTCAGACTCCCGAAACCTAAACCTGGATGCAAACTCTGCGCCTGCTTGAAAGGGGCTGAAGATATAAGCGCCACTTGACATGAGGGGGTGAAACCAGTCAGACTGCGTGCACTCAGATGCAGACGCTCGCGTTAGGCTAATATCAAAAACAAAACAATCAGAAGCCAAAGCAGATCAGATTATTTGTGAGAACTGATTTGGCAGATACCGAAGAGGCATACTATGTGTCATGTTTGTTTTCATACGCCCCTGCACTTCGTGTCGTGAAGATGTGCGTAAAAGGGAGATAACTCATAAGGCAAACGAGTTGCCTCTCGGAACTGTGGATATGTTCAAATTGAGTGTATGTCAAATTGTGAATATTTCTTACCAAAAACAACCTCAGATTGAATAAATACAACCAGTTATGGAGTTTTTTATTCAATCAACGGACCGAATACTTGCTCCTCTGGTAGACTTCTATAAAGCCCTGGATGTCCTACAGTTTTGTTTTTTTTTTCTTTGACGCCAGTATGTGTTTTACAGGCAAGCCCACGCTTAAGTCTCCAAAATGGAATAAAAGTACAACTTAAAATCAAGTTTTTTGTTTTGTCCTGTCTTGATGATTTTTTTTCTGTTTTTCCAAGCTTCCCAATTCTGTAAATATGTCTTCAAATGGAAAAATTGGCTTGAACAGTCCACATTTTTTTTTAGATTTTGTTCTTATTTTTCCCCTCCAATCACCCCCCCCCCCCCCCCCCCCCAACAACATTAGAAACATTGTCTGCAACACAACAGTTTTTGAATAAATTTTTGTATTTTGCAGAGTGTGCGGCATCTAGTGAAAACGGGGATGAAATAGGTACATGGCATAACCCGCCAGAGTCCAGCTGGTCAGCGAACAATAATGAAATAATTGTGGATTCTAGAGATAAGGAAGCCTGGCCCTCCATAGGGGATAATTCCGAGGAAACATCGGAGAGTGGAGAGGCAGATAACTGTTCTGTGAAATCGGGGTCTGTGATATCTAGCTCAAGTAACCAGGGCCAAAGTCAGGAGGCTGGCCAAGGTTCAAGTGCCATTCATGGTCAAAGTGCTTCCAGTATTTGGGGCGCCTCTAATTCCAGCGGGCAAGGTTCTGACTCTAATGTATGGGGCATTGGGAGTACCCCAAGCCCCTCTGCTAACATGAACTCCATAGGGTGGGGAAACTTGCCTGCCAGTGTATCTGTGAACAACCAAGGACATAATATGCAACCAAGTGCCAGTTCTGCTGGAAGTGATAGTGCACAAGAATTTACAAATTCCAGTCCATTTTCTGGCTGGGGTGTCAGTGCTGCTCAAGGCAGCTCCCCAATGCCACAATATTCCATGCAAATGCCTGGTAGTGGGAACAAAGAGAAACTCCACGGGTTCTTACCAAATGGTGGTGCTCAAATGGACAAATCAAATGGCTCCGTGTTTGGTGGCGATCAGATCGGGTCAGTTTTGCAGGGTATTAGTTTGAGTTCCGGATTTTCAAAAATCTCAACTGGTCAAGACTCTGGTCTGTCGAACAGCAGGCCCTCTGTCAGCCTCAGTTCTGGTAACGGAGGGCAAACTTTCAACAGTGCAGGCAAAAGCGGCAGTGGCAATAATGGAAGTCAGTGGGGAGCCCAAACCAACCCTATTGGTTGGGCATCTCCTAGTGCTAATGTAAGCAGTGGCAATGGCAAACCCAATGCATCAGGCTGGAGCAATCCAAACTCCGGCACTTCCCCTAACCCTGCTGCTGGGGAGTGGGGTAGTAGTGACAAACCCAACTCTCAGTGGAGCAGTGCCAGTAGTCCCTGGGGCACGACAAGCAGCAGTGTTGGGACAGGAGGCATTACTAGTGGGGGCAGCATTACAACCCCAGGGGCCAGCAATCCTAACCCACCCCCTAAACTTCCCAACACATGGGCACAAGCTGCTGGCAAGGGACTCAACCTCAATACAATGACCACAACCTCCACCACGCCTAGTGTTCAAAGCTCCAACAAAAGCCAAATAACTGCTGGTAGCTCTGCATCTCAAACACTGCTGGACCCTCAAGAGCAGGAGATACGACGTGCCATAGAGAGCAATACAGGCTGGGGTCAAACACCTGTCAGACAGGACACGAACTGGGATGTAGATTCAACACCCTCCCCAATGTCCAAGCACAAATATGGGGCCAGTGAAATGACTCAGCCCAGTAATGTGTGGAACAACAACAACGGAACTGCTATTTGGGAACCCACAAAAGAAAACAAGCCCAGCTCTTGGCAGGCCGGTGCTGCTAATCACACAGGTGGGCCTCCGTGGGAAGGCGGTGAAAGACATGACCCCAGTGCCTGGGGTGGTGCCCCCAGCAGCAGAACACCCAGCGACTCTTCGCCAGGGCCTTGGGCAACCAACAGTGAGAAACCTATTGGCACTTGGGGTGGCAACACTAGCCAACCCACAGACTGGGGTAGACCAAAAACAGAGACAGGCTCCTGGGCAGGGAGCAGTGACCCACGCAGTAGAAACTCCACTTCAAGTTGGGGTGATACCGCTGCCGGGGATAGTACTGTGGGATGGGACAGTCAGCCGCCGAACCGCCGATCCGTGGAGGACATGGGCACGACTTATTGGGGTGAACCACAAATGACCCACCAGAACAGACCCCCACCGACAAACTGGAACACCCCTCCTACCCCGGCAACCCCATTAACCCCACGTCCCAAACCTGAGGAAGAAGTCTGGAGTAAACCTTCCACCAAGGGGCCACCTCCGCCCTCAGCCCCATCCGGTTGGGGCGATCCGAGTCCCCCAAGTACCAAAGTTGATGATGGAACAAGCATCTGGGCTGCCAATAATCAGCATCAGGTAATATCCTTTTATCAGGCTACTTACCTGTAGATCTGCTTTATTTTCCGTTCATTAGTAGTTACTAGCCAAGGAATTTAGTCAATTTCAGCAGCTCAGCAGCAGGTCAGTTGTAATTCAGAGGAGGAAGGAGTTAAATGAATAGAGACGACTAGAGCGTATTCAGTGTAATAATTGTTTGATGTGAAAAATTTCCCACAAACCACTCAGCTTGTCCCATAGACAGGAAAATTCTGTTGTGATAAGGAAGGGGGCTATATCTGTGTTGTGCTAGACAGTACAAACTTGATATATGTCCGGTTAAATGGCTGATGATAATTGTATTGTGTGAAAAAAATATCGTGTAGAGATTTTAAGAGGGTAGTAAGAGTTACTGACTTTAAATTCAGTAGCAGTATGTGCCAGACATGAACATGTGGACGGATATGAGTTAGTTATTTGGTTGTGATTTATGCATTTTACATCTGCAGGCCCGTGCTGGTGGTTGGGGTGATACAGGATGGGGCAGCTCAAGTGGTGCTAAGCCAAAGATGTCTTCTTCCAGCTGGGAAGGCGATAACATGACCTGGAACCCCAATGGTGGAAGGAAGGTGAGTAACTTCTCTTATTCTGTATCCTGTTGTGGAAGAGATAGCTGATTTAAGGCATGTTTTCGCATATGACCATACGTACATGTATGAGATCATGCTGTTTCACACACATACGTGTTTGGTTTCTGCTGTATTTATTATTTAAAGATGCCCTGGAAGGTAGGCACACTTAAAATATTAAACCTTAAAACTTAGTAAACAAGGCTTTAGAATTTTTTATCTCAGTTTTTTTTACAGACATTTGAACACGTTGGTGTCAGTGTGTCTTCACTGTTTCTGCATGTTATTTAAAGGTGTTACTGTATATCATTCCGTTGAATTTTAACATAGTCGTTGTAGGTTTCATAAATTCTCTGTTTATGAATTATTTGAGTGCTTCAGTTTCATTCAAATTGACCTACTTTTAGGCATCATGTAATTAGTAAGAGATGTATTGTGATGACTTTAACCGTATGCTATTGCTACATTCTTACAGCCTGGTGAGAGCTGGACCCCAGATGACAATGGTGGGGACAGCCCCTGGGGGGACACAGACATGGGAAACTGGGAGGGCTCACAAGAGACGAATCATTCCTGGAATATTGTCTCTGGCTTCAAGAAAAGACCCAGTATTAAGGTCAGTGTTTCATTGCTAATTTGGATGTCTGTTCTAAGGTTGTTCAAAAGTTCTATCTGCATTTGCCCACCCAAAGGACACGGCTCATAACTAACTAGGCAAGGGGCATGTTTTCGATAAAACAGTGATGCGGTAATGTGATTTTAAATATCAAATGTTCTCGCACTTTCAGGGTGCCAACTTTTCCCGTGGCCCTGGCCAACCCCCACAAATGAGAATCAAACTTCTGCAACAGCTGATGGACATGGGCTATAAGGTTAGTCAAGTTTTAGTTGGAGTGTGCAAACTGAAACAAATGATGACTGACATCATAAGAGTGCTCAGTTTCTGTTTGAATGCAGCTACGAAGTATTCAGTTGATGAAAGTGGTTACTTACTGGAGCTATAGTTAAAACCAAGTTATCTGCGGTCGTTTTGTGCCTTTTGTCTTGACAGAAATTAGATCTACTGTAACTAAATGATATTGCTGAAATCATCTGTTGAATGTTGTAATTGATCTTTAGGTCTGCATGTCCACAGAAATTTAAATTTGTTGAACCATCTGAATCCATTTCATTTTAAACAGTTCAGTAATCTAATTAGTCCATGTGAAGACATACTCCATAGCCACAAGTTAAAGTATGATTATAGTTCTGTAAAGATTTGTCAAACATATGAAATAAAATTGTTTTATTTACAGAAAGATGAAGCTCAACATGCCTTGATCAACAATAACATGAGTTTTGAGAATGCTCTAGGTAAGTGAACTTTGACATCACCAATTCAGCACAAAAATATTTCATCTGTAAAACAAATTGGCTTTCACCAAGATATTAAGTGCTGCATTATTTTAAAATATTTAAAAACAACACAATCTCACTAGTTTAGTGCATATGTATAGATCTTTAATCAAGAAAGAATAGGGCACGTTCTGCACTCATATGTACCACTAGTTCATAAAGTGACTAGCACAGATTTTCTTAGTTGGCTCTGTTATAGGCAATGATTTAAACCCAGTCCTCTTAGAAAAGTGTGTAGGAAACTTCTAGCCACGGTTTCTTCGTTTTGCACTGTCTATAATAGTGTTAGAGTTTATTTGAAGCCGTTCAGTGAATGCTTTATAACTGATGACTTCTTATGATCTGATTGCAGCTGATCTGAAAGGTGGTGCTACGTTTGACCGTAAGGATCAGGATATTGACGTGTTCTCAGTTGATGGTGCCAAACCCAGGAAACTGCGGCCCGATATGGGCCACCCTATTAATGATGACATATCAGATACTCAGTTGGATGCCAATCCATATGTGCCTACAATTTCCATGCAAAATACTCCATTTCCAAATGCTCAAATACCAAATCAACAGATGTTTGCCAGTCCTATGAAGCAGGGACCTAGTCTGAACCCGTCTAGTCTCAACGCCAGCAATCCCAGTATTAACTCGCTACAACAGAAAATCATACAGCAGAAGATCCTCAGCCAGCTGACACCCACCCCTCCTCCCCCTCAGCCTATGAACACAATGAATTCCACTCAGGGTCCAGCCATCCGGGGACAGATCCCTCCCCAGGCCCAAACAGTCCAGCAACAGATGGCCCAGCAACAAATCCTCCAGCAATTGCGCATGGCCGTCCAGGCTGGGCTCATCAGTCAGCAGCTCCTCAACCAACACTTACCACCAACCATTCTCCTCATGCTGCAACAGCTGCTCCAGCTGCAGACCTTCCTGCAGCAGCTTGTCACCAAGCAACAGGTTATCCAGCAGAACAAAGCCGGCATGAACCCCGCCATACAGAGACAGCAACTGGAACAAGTCGGACTTGCCATAGCCAAGATACGCCAGCAGATGCTGCAGCTACAGCAACAAATCGCCCAGGCCCAGCAGCAGCTTCTCAGCAAACATCCTAGCGTTTCCGAGACACCCGACCCCATGATCCCTATCCAACAGGAGATAGGTCTCACCACAGGGGTCCCCACCCAGCCTCAGTCTCGACTGACTCAGTGGAAGCGACAAACCCCGGATAAAGAGGTGGACGGCGTGGGTGATGACCTCAACCTAAACAAGGCAGTGGGATCCAAACCTCTGCATCAATCACATTCCACTCCCAACTTGGGTAAATTTGAGTCCCTAAACATAGGCGGTGATTCCACATGGTCAAGCGTATCAACAAACTCCACCACTCCCAACTGGCCGACGATGAGTGTTATGCCTTCGGTGCCCGGCCAACCTGAGGGAAAGGGGATCTTAGACAAGGAATCTCAGGCTGTTGACCCAGCCACAACCACCTCCAACTCCTCCATGCTCAATCTCGACAATATCATCCATGAATTTGTTCCAGGAAAGCCTTGGCAGGGGATGACCAAAAATGTAGAAGATGATCCACATATCACACCTGGCAGCTTTTCCCGATCTCTTAGCGTGAACACAATTAAGGATGAGTATTTGAGCAACCTGGCTGCACTGACAAAGACCAGTCCAAATGCAGCCACTGATCAGCAGATGTCCTCTCAGCTTACCTCTCAGCCTTCGTCCACATGGTCCAAAGACTACCCAAGATCTGCCACAGGGGCCAATCAGAACCTCTCCTCTAGCAAGCTGTGGAACGACGCGGTCACACCCACTAGCCTCACCTCGGAGCTGTGGGGTGTCCCATTACCCAAGAGCAGCGCTGCCCCCTCACGCCCCCCACCCGGGCTCAGTCACCAGGCCAAGTCAGGCTGGGGCTCAGGGGTACAGCGACAGCAGTCGTGGGCCGGAAGCACTGGAGGCTCGGCCTTCACCCCAGGTAGGAGGAGTTTTCTAGGGTATTCTGCATGTTAGTCCTTATATCTTTTAGTTTGGTGCTGTAAGGTTTCATTAGAGGCTTGCTTGTGCACTAACCAGGCATTGACACACAAAACACATTATACATAAATCCTCTTACAATGACAAGTAGAGCAATTTTGTGGAGAGTAGAGTGTTGTGGCCCAGGGTAAAATGTGTGGGGGAAAGGGGATCTGATGTATGTAACTTGGGGAAGCCTGTCCTAACCGATGTCTACAACTAATCATGGGCGCTTTGAGATGGGGTCTCTAATGTGTAGGTGTTTGCCCTTAACTAGGGATTTCTTCGATTGTTCTTTGCAGTTGGAAGCTCGTCAAGCTGGGATTCCCGATCGCCCAGTGTGTCCGTTTGGTTGATGCTGCGCAACTTGACTCCTCAGGTAACCAGACCGGTGTAGTGCCCCATGAGGGGGTGAGACCGCAATCACCACCCTCAGCAGTTCTCAGTCAAGGGGATTTGCTGTCCACAATCATTGCTCTACTTGAGGCTTGGTGATAACACTGCCCATAGAGCCCCTTTGTACTGCTTCCCCTGTCTCTTCCCAGTATTCAACCCCCTCCCTAATAAAGTGTCCACCACAGACCTCCAAATCAATAGTTCTATGTTTATATGCAGTTTCTCTTTTTCCCTCTCTTTTTCTGTCTGGTTGATGTAGCTCAGTACAGTTAAACAGCTTTCTGGTGGTTGTATCTCTTTCTGGGTATGCACTTTTCTATGCATGTTAACAGCTTTATTTCCTATTAACGTACTGAAATAAGCTTATAACATTTAACCAGTTAGGAGGGATTGCTTGTTTAGAAGGGTAACAGGCATTTGTTTGGTTGTGGTGTAATGTTCCATTGCTCAATGACTCATGTGGTGCTGTGCTTTGTTATTCTTGCAGATCGATGGATCGACTCTTAAGACGTTGTGTCAACAGCATGGGCCCCTCCAGTTCTTCTACCTGAATCATGGACAAGCTCTTGTCCGGTACTCAAAGGGCGAGGAAGCGAGCAAGGCCCAGAAGTCTCTGAACACATGCATTCTGGGGAACACGACGATTCTGGCAGAGTTTGTCTCTGATGCAGAGGTGACACGGTTCATGCAGGAGAGCAGCGCAGTCAATGCTTCCTCCACCCCTAGTCAATGGTCACAGTCCTCTCAACCCAACTACCGGTCCGCTGGCCACTATTCTAACCGCAGTGAGACCACCGTCTGGAACCACGCTGCTGCTGCTTCTGGTCCACCACCGCCGCCTGCCGCCTTCTCGTCCGGTTTCCCTGGAAACAGCACAATGTGGGGGGGTGGGAACCTGTGGGGAGGGAGCCTGGCCCTGGAAGAGCATAGCTCTAACCCTTTACTGGGCAATCTTCTTGGGGGGGAATCTATATAACTATGAACCAAGGCCTGCCTTGGTGTGATCTCGTTAAAACTAATGCACGCGGGTTTAGCTGAAATAGTGATGGGGGCTCAGTATTGTAGAATTATTCTAGAATTAGACTGTTTAAATGTTTCTATGATTGATTATAATGATACATGATTATGCTTAAATGTGTTGTTGAGAGTTTGGGCAGCCATAGTCAGGACTTCCGCTTCACCAGGGCCCAAAAGATGCATGCAAAATGTGGTGCTCACTGCTTCAAAGAAGTACAGCACAAAGTTTTATTTTTCATACTTCTTCTGAAGTATTCAAGTCTTTCAGAATATTTCCTTCATGATCTTGTCAGGGCTCTGGTGAGTGGGCATTGACCCAAGTCTTTATTACCTACCGTGCTGGCTCTTGTATTTGAGTCACCAAAGTTGCACAAGTACACATGTACAAAAACTATGAAAAGGGAAAAATTTAAAAAAAAAAAAATTGTATGGAAGGATTTAAATAGAAGTCAATTTTTTTGTCATTATTATGCCAGTCATGACTTGCACATTCTCAAAGAATTTGATTACTGCTAAAGTATAATATATCTATATATATATTGTATTTGCTATAAAATAATAGTGCAAAAAGAGGGAAATCTCGTTCTGTGACAAAGATAGGGTGTGTAATTTACGTTTTGTTACACTTGTTCCAGTGTAGGCTATATAGCCTGGACCCTTCTCCTGTGATATCCCGCCATTGTATGTACTTGTGGTCCTCTTTGGTAAGAAACGGATGATAATGATATGGAATTATTTAATGGTAGTGCTATACCAGAGTTTATCACAACCACAAAGGTGTTACAAATATATCACAAGTTAACAAAACTTTTTTGGTGTGCAGTCCAGTTGTATAAAGCTGGCCTGCCAGTGTTTTGCCATCTTCCCACAACTCAGCAATAGTACTATTCTGTCCATGTAGTTTAGGTGGACCATATTATATTCCCAGTGCCTATATCAGCTTGCCATGACAAAGGGACTGTGACAGCACTTGGCCATTCTGGGAGCTCTTATTGTATTACTGTGTAAGGTTGTATATTCACAAGATCTATGAAGAAAATAAAACTCAAAAGGAAAAAAATTCATAAAACAGAAAAAAAAAAAAATATAAAAACTTGTTTAAAAAATGCAAAAAAAAAAAATCACAAAGCCTTCTAAAAAAACAGAAAAAAAAGAGAAAACAGCGAAGTGTCTGTATGGGCTCAGACATGTCCCTTGTGATCATTAATTTTAATCCAAAGAGCAGCTACCCTCTTCGTGATCTGTAGGAATCCAGACTTGAACTGTATTCTGATGGTGCCAGGTTATATTAAGGATCTAAGCTTTATCAGGAACCAACCACCTGTGAAACTGTGCTCAGCTGACAAAGACGAGATTTGCAATGCATTTTGTTCTCCCCCACTTTGATAATGATAATATATATTATATTGAGATTCCCATTGCTGATAAAACAAATCGTAGATGACTCATTGTTGCGTCTAATTGGCATACTACCACAACTACTATTCGATATGTAGTTTACAAATTGTTTTTATTGATACCTGTGCATCTCTGTTATTATAAATGTATTGTTGGAATGGAAGCATTCCTCTGGCAGTCTATGCATTGTCTCCGAGTGACTCCAATCATATTAAAAGCACAAGAGTTCTTAACTTACTTGACTGACATGCCAGCCCCATGGGGGTTAGTGCTGTGGGGGGTTGGGGCAAAGGGGAGGGGTCAGTCGGACTGCCGCGGGTGTATGTGTTAAGTGTTATTCAGGCTCGTTCATTGCCAAAGTCGTTCAACGTTGTAGCCTGTCCATCATAATGACAATCATACTTGTGCTTGGTTACTGCTGGTCTAAGTGGTGTTGGTGACAGCATACATACATTCGTCCTACCACTATTGCTTTAACTCGTCTCCGTATTTGTTCTCTTGAATGTATTGATCATATCCAATTCGTACTTAATTTTGATCAGTTTCAAATTCCAGTATGAAATCAGGCTACGTGCTATTTATTGATTTTTGATTTTTTTTTCATTTCCTATGTCAATTTTTTTTTTCCATGTGTCTTTTTTTTTTCTCTGTTTTGAAGTTTATTGAAGGCTTTTTGTGGCATGACAACAAGTATCTATAGTCTAGGGCATGAACCAGGGGAGTGAACTGATCTTAAATTGTCAAATCTTGAACTATTGCATCTTATCTTTGTGGCCTCTTACCTGGCGAGATTGAGAGTTGTGTTTATCTCGGATGGTTTTAAGTGCAGCAGTAAGCAGCAATCAATTCAGGTATTGCTATTGAGAGTGATATTTTATTTTGTAATTTTTATTGATGACCATTTACTTAACTTCCAGCTAAGTAACCAGCTTTGAAAGTGCAGAAAATGTAGATCAAAAGTTTACCTCTCCAGACAGCATTTCCAATGTGTAGTGATACAGTATTTTGTATGCTTTTGTCTGTATTTTGTTTTTCAATCTTGAATTTCCTGTCGAGAGGATATAACTGTGTAAATTAGATCTTTCAATAAAGTGATGATATCATACCTCAACTGTCTTGTCAATCAGCTGAATATTTCATGTGATACAAGTACATAATAAACTGAAAAACTAGTTTGCCATTTTCAAAAGTTTCTGAAGTGTGAAACTGAAACGAGGCTAACCAACCAAGTTATATTATCCATTCCTCACTTGATCTGTAAGTTGTCATCTGTTATGGAACTAGGCTTTATTTGTGGCTAATGGGGATATAGTTCATGTAATGCGAAATCTTGATGAAATCTTCTCGATGTGAATTTAATTCAAAATGACAGGACTAACACATGAACACAAGGCTATCCAATAACTTGCAAATCTTGCTCTAAAGCAGTATCAGCTTACATGACTGATACACCAGCTTATGGCTGGAAATGATCAGTTTGGTTTCCCGCAGTAAACAAGTTTTAGCCAAGATAGCTCTTGTACCAAGTGTTGATAAGGGTGGATTGTTCCAGGTCTCCTCCACAGTTCCAGGAAACCATGACTTGAAACCTATGTTGAACAATTGTCATTCTTCCACTTAAGTAAGGGAGCTGGATTTGGCTCTCTGAATAACATGTTTAAGTTAAGTTACGGGTTTAATCTTTGCCTTGGACAGGGAATTGGTAAATTCCTCTGCTTTTGTGGCTTCTTTGGTGACATTCTGTCTTCACCAGTGCAGTTGGCGTCAGTCCACATCAAAAATGAAAGTTTATCAGTAACTTGTTAATGTTTGCTAATCGACCCTGGCACTCTGGTTTCCTCCACAGATAAAACTGATTGCTGTCGTATACATGTGTGTGAAAAATCCTGGAGTGCAGAATTTTAACAGCAACGCATTTGAGTGGTTACAGGGGCAATGTAAATGTAATTTAAGGGATTGTAAATGACCAGGAGAATAAGAATTACAAATCTACATTTATTTTCATGAATTTGTGACAACTACATGTAAGTATAGCCATGTTGCCAGTTTGGATTCGACAAAGATACTTGAAAAGCTCAGGATGGAAGAACCAATCTTATGTAACGAAATTGAGAGTCTGTCCAATACGACCACTTCCCATCCTGTGCATTTATAGCAAGGTAAAATCATGATACGATTTATTTCATTGTTGTTAAACACCATACTCAAGAAATTTGCACATGACAGTTTTATGGGTAGCCTGGTGTAGACTACTGACTTCAGGCAAGTTCATGACGGGGATTTTCGAGTTCAATGTCTTTTGTTCTTAAAGGTGAAAATAGTCCTCTTATGTGAAAAAATATTAGGCATCCTTTTTTGACATCAATTTAATGATCATCTGTCTCACTGTGTTCCAAGAGGCATAAATGACACCTGTTTTCTTAAGGAGCTTCTCAAGTTCACAAACGTTTGTCTCCTCAATTTTTTCCGTCGACCGTCTACTGTAAGTCAGCAGTTTTTGTGAACTTCTCAAATACGTGTGTTTCATCAGCTCACCATCCTACAGGAATGGGGGCAGCATCAAAACACCGTCCTATGGGAGTAGGGGCTGAAACTGTACACCATCCTATAGGAATAGAGACTATCAGAACACCATCTCATTGGAATAGGTACTGCATCAGAACAGTATTCTACAGGAATAGGTAGCATTCCTATGGGAATGGAGAGCATTGGTACGCCATCCCAGAGGATATTGTCCAACAGAAGTGATGGCTGAATCTTACACCATCCAACAGGGTATTGTCCTACAGAAGTGATGGCTGAATCTGTACACCATCCTACAGGGTATTGTCCTATAGAAGTGATGGCTGAACCTGTACACCATCCTACAGGGTATTGTCCTATAGAAATGATGGCTGAATCTGTACACCATCCAACAGGGTATTGTCCTACAGAAGTGATGGCTGAATCTGTACACCATCCTACAGGGTATTGTCCTATAGAAGTGATGGCTGAATCTGTACACCATCCTATAGGGTATTGTCCTATAGAAGTGATGGCTGAATCTGTACACCATCCTACAGGGTATTGTCCTATAGAATTGATGGCTGAATCTGTACACCATCCTACAGGGTATTGTCCTACAGAAGTGATGGCTGAATCTGTACACCATCCTACAGGGTATTGTTCTATAGAAGTGATGACTGAACCTGTACACCATCCTACAGGGTATTGTCCTATAGAAGTGATGGCTGAATCTGTACACCATCCTACAGGGTATTGTCCTATAGAATTGATGGCTGAATCTGTACACCATCCTACAGGGTATTGTCCTATAGAAGTGATGGCTGAACCTGTACACCATCCTATAGGGTATTGTCCTATAGAAGCAATGGTTGAACCTGTACACCATCCTACAGGGTATTGTCCTATAGAAGTGATGGCTGAACCTGTACACCATCCTACAGGGTATTGTCCTACAGAAGTGATGGCTGAACCTGTACACCATCCTACAGGGTATTGTCCTACAGAAGTGAAATCTGAATCTTTACACCATCCAACAGGGTATTGTCCTACAGAAGTGATGGCTGAATCTGTACACCATCCTACAGGGTATTGTCCTATAGAAGTGATGGCTGAACCTGTACACCATCCTACAGGGTATTGTCCTATAGAAGCGATGGTTGAACCTGTACACCATCCTACAGGGTATTGTCCTATAGAAGTGATAGCTGAACCTGTACACCATCCTACAGGGTATTGTCCTATAGAAGTGATGGCTGAATCTGTACACCATCCTACAGGGTATTGTCCTATAGAAGTGATGGCTGAATCTGTACACCATGCTACAGGGTATTGTCCTACAGAAATTATGGCTGAATCTGTACACCATCCCATGGGGTATCCTACAGGAATGGGGACTGTATCAGAACACCATCCTACAGGAATGGCGACTTCCTCAGAATACCATCCTACAGGAATTGGGGGTGGGGGTGTGGCGGGGGGGGGGGGGGCATCAGTACTATCCTACAGGAATGGAGGTTGGGGGCATCAGTACTGGCCTACAGAAATGGGGGGTGGGGGCATCAGTACTGGCCTATAGGACTGGATATATGGTCCCAAGAAGTCTGCATTCAAAATTAAGTTGGTTATTCCTACAATAAATTATGGGCAGCATTAATCCACTGTCAACATTTACATGCGCGGCATCAACCCACCTTAACCCTACGGCTTTCTTTAGCCAACGGAATTATTGGCCTCTGCCAGAAGTTTCCATGGAAGTATCGGGTTTAATCCAGCTTCCACTGGTTTAAGACCAACTGTGAGGTGATATGTCAGATATCTTGCAGAAGGTGGGCTAGCGGCTTTCAATCCACCCACCCTACATTATAATATACAAATTAAATTAAACTGGCACAGAGGAGACCAGAAAGTCTATGAAAACAATGCATAAAGAAATAAGCCAAACATACAATAATGGGAGCCAGTTTTATTAAACATACAACACAGCAATGAAATTCAACTAGGACATGCATACAGTAAAAACCTTCAAAATGAACAGTTCATGTTGCAAAAATACATGGATGTACATGTACATATTAATCATAGCAAGATCAACAATGGAATGCTTGTGGATCTGATTTAGCCAAAAGACAAGACAGCTTTTCAATTACCGGTACCACATTCCATTACAGCACATCATATATATATCATACATGTAGTAATAACCATTTACAATGTATTGTAATGTAGGTTCTATTCTACATTCATTTGATCCTCATCAATACATGTAAGTAACCGATTAAAATTACAAATATTTCATCCAAAACACATGTACTTGTAGCTTTTATTCATTAAATCAAAATCCTGACCCCAAATTTTCAAACAAAAATGAAGCTCAAACCAAATCCACATAAGAAAATCTCACACAAGTATTCATTTTTTTTTCCTTTTCTTTTTTATACATTACTTTTCCAGATTTTTTCCTTTCAGCTTTGATTTGTCTAACAATCTGGGGGCAATTGTGTTTAGAGATCGCATCATGCAGCACCAAGAAATATACATTGATAAAACACATTTAATAAATTATATACTTGATATAACATTACCAAATGACATGATAAGCAGTTTTCCTATGAAATCAACTCACAAAAGTATTACTACATGTCAAGACTGAAGCTTCATCCCAAGTCTTTTTCCTGAAAGTCACATTTTCCATCTCACAATATGGCCAGAAAACAGTGCAAAGTGCTCACCAGGCAGACTTCACACAAATTCTTCATACATAATAAGTATATATCTTTGATCAGTTTACACAAGCATTGTTGTACGATTATTTTGGTGGCCTAAAGGTTTGGGCATCTGCCTCAAAGGCGGGACATCCGGGATCAAACCCAGGTCAGGTCACACCAAAGACTTTATAAATGGTACTTGCTCCTGCCTTGCTTGGCGTTCAGCACTGAGAGGTTAGAGCAAGGAAACAAGACTGGTTGGCCCAGTGTCAGTATAACGTCACTGGGTGGAGTGTCATGTTTGGTGTCTTCGGCATGATACTTCAGTGGCTGCAGTACTTTGGCCGCATGGACTCACCCTGCCACAAGAAGGCACAGTATATGCCATACTCCTAATGACTCATTGACATACAACTGAAAAATTGTTAAGAACGATGTTAAGCCCCCAGCTTACATACATACATACATAGATACAGGCATTGTTGTTTTCTGTTGGACATGACCAGTGATAGCAGTTTTGTATAAAACCCACCCACAAATTTATTATTATGAGTACCGGTATACTCCCTTGGTAACCCCTGCATTACAATCTCTGCTGGACCAACCCTATCTGAATCCTTCAAGCACGCAAGCTTACTGGTCAAGGGTGAGATGGACAATTCAGCTGAATGAAGTCAGCCAGATTGAGGTCAGGAGGTTACATATTATCACTAAGCTATTTTCTTATTAACATTAATTGTCACAGCATTATGGTATATGTTTAGGATCTAACCAAGATTATGAAGCAGAAAATTCTTAACACAACAGAGATAGCAGCATACCCTATAATAAAAGTGGTAAGAGGGGTGGCAGGAGGTGGGAGTGTATTTGCTCCATTAGGCCATCCAGGTATTCTGTAGTCAGGACAGTCCCTGGAAACTCAGCTTTTAAGTAGGAGTAATTTCTTCTAAATTTTGAGACACCTAGTCTGCTCATTTTAGCCAATATATATATGTAATATATACATAATATACACATCTTAATTTTAGAAGAACTATACATGTATGTTCACTGTTATAATTAACACTACATTATCTACATATAGTTATAAAATAATCATAATGAAATTAGCCATTTTTTGTGGATTTTCAGAGGATGGAAATGGTAATATTTTATGTCTATAATAGACATATTTTTAAGACTAGATCACACTTTTGCTGTACATGCACACTAAGTTAGACAATTTGCTGACGGATATACCTCATCTCAGATTATCATGCCTATAACATGCTTGAAGCGGAAGTTGTTCTGCATAAGCGTGCATGGCTTTTTAATGCCTTGCACACAAACAGCCTCTGCCTCATACCATACCCTGCATTGGGTATTCAGATAGGTGGGTGTAGGCTACGTCAAGGAAAGTTGTTATACTTATAGAGCATTGTGAATTTTTAATGCAGCATTTGAATTCAGATGGGTGGGAAGCAGCACTATATTCATGGATTACAGAAAAGTTCCTTAAAAATTTTAATTTATTTGAAATTAATCAAGCACTACATACACATTTGAAAATACAAAAGACTATTCTGTCTTCGTCGAGACAGTACTGCACTCTTTGAGACAGTAGTTCTAACATTTAACATGGCTGGGATCTGACGTACCTGATCCCATCAATCTTCATTCCTTGCTGTGCTAATAGACCTTTCTGCACTGTGAATGAAGAGCATGCATTTGCATGACCAATCATGATCATATTGTTGTGAACAGTTCAACCGGATGTCCTACACAACAGCTACAAACGTACAATCCTTCTGTATCATCATGGCATCACAATAGAGAAAATTTTCCACCGCAACAAGTCGGATGTGTACAAGCTCATCATTCTCTGCTGCTATGCCTGTAAACTACCTCTTTGTGCTTGTGAACTACCTTTTTGTGCTTGTGTACTACATCTTTGTGCTTGTGTACTACCTCTTTGTGATTGTGTACTACATCTTTGTGCTTGTGAACTATTTCTTTGCTTTACAAGCTCAACTATGCAGAAGCAGTCACATATTACAGAAAATACCAATAGTAAAAGCGCACACCTCTTAAAGCGACTTGTTTTAAGCCGGGCAAATGATCCCTATTTCTTTCACCAAAAATTGAATGAAAAGGAACGGGTGGGATATCTGGCATGTGGGATATCAGGCATGTGGGATCCATCCATCCGTATATCTATACATATATATCAGCAGAACAATCAACTGGGGTACTACATCAACCAGCAGAAAACATTCACAGATACAACACAGGAGCATATCATTGCGGAAACTTAAACACTTCTTTAAGTGGTCATTTAAAGTCATTTTGTATGTTTATTGCGTCCAAAAAAAAAAAAAAATAGCAAAGTACTATATACATGCATGTGCTACCAGTTGGACTCTATTTCCCAGGTCACCCAACGATGGGTGGGGACAACATGTATGGCATATATATAATACACTAGTATAACAGTATTGTGACATCAAACAGTTAAATTGACAAAAACAGGGATGACATATATGTATCACTTTTATGATACTTTCTCAATATCAAAAGCTATCAGGTACATCATTCCATGCAGCTTATAGTACGATATATTTGCTGTAAATCTACATGTATCACTCGCACCACAGCCTCTAACATACTCATAAACTGTTACCTACATTAACAGTTACAAACATACATCCATGTATAAAAGAGAATTGTGAAATTACAGTTTTGCTTAGATCTATTTATTAAATGTATCATCAAGGTTAAGTCCTTACCATTCTTTCTTATGATCACAAAACACATCATTTCTAACATATGCTGGGTTAGATTTTCACACTAATAATCAAAATTACCGGTACTTATCAAAGGTACAAAATTTCACTCAACAAAATCACACATGCACTCACAGTAATAAAATATAAGAATATCTACTTTCTACTGAAATGAAATATTTGCAGTCTACCGAAATTGTAAATTTATTATGCTGGATTGTTGGTTATATAGGCAAGCGATGGCTTAACATTTGCGAAAATGAATACTGGCGTAAATACAATGGGATGAAAACTGTTTGTGAGGAAAGTCTCACAAGGTACATAGCACAAACATAGACAAAATACATGTCTACACATGGCATAAAAAATAGTATCTGCCAGCAGTTACCAGCAGTTAGGCACACATGATGATTGGTTTTATTGAGATATACATAAACACAAAGTCTCAAAGAATATCTGAAAAGTGCAACTAAAATCTGAACAAAATATAGACACATCTTCATCTACAGCAACTTACAAAACTAATCACTAAAGTTCAATAAAAAAAATATACATTTCACTTTTGAATCTGACAAATTCAACAATTTCTGGGTCTAAATGGACAATTCAGACAATAAATTGACAATGCAACCAAAACTTATGCATAATTAACATCACCACTACCAGCATGAAAGATACATTCATTTGTAAGGAGTAGAGGTGACATATCAAGGATTAGGGGACAATTCCACAAAGCCATTTCAGACTTAAGTCAAAATTTTAAATACAATCTTAAAGCTTATTATTGAGCTTTAGAAATTAATCTAGTATCATCCTGATCAATGTTATTTTAAGACAAAAGTGTCCATGTTTCAGAATAAAAAATGAAGCATTTTGAAGAGGTTTTAAATTTTGACTTAAGTCAGAAATGGCTTTGTGGAATCGGCACCAGATTTAAGAGCTTAATTTTTAAACTGAACAAGAATGTTTTTGCCACAAAATCTGCAAACTTGTTCAGTTTCAAGCACATGCCTGAACACAGACAGAAAATCTTGTAAATTTTTGTTGACACAACTAATATACTTATGCCTTGTTGCAGTGCCAAAAAAAAAACAAACAAATCAGATATAAAATTGAAATGTTGCCAACCTTTTAACGCACAAAAAATTTCTGTTTTTAATCCAACATGTACCATCTGTTAAGAGTCAAATGATTTCATGAAACATTCAAGTACAGTCAACAAGACAATTACAATAGGGCTCAAGGCCTTAGAAGAGCAACAGGTGAAAGGGATAAGGCATAAATACAACAAACCTAACAAAACTACATATATATACAGGTATATAACGATTTGTAAAATACATAAACATGTACTTTCATTTCAATAACTATATATCTACATTAATAAGACATGAAAGCACCAAGGTATAGCTTACACACTACAAGAAAGCTGCAATACATCAGCTTTGAATAATACACCTGTGACTGGCCAACATTTCAACCAATAGAAAATGTTTAATTTTAACTTTACAGCCTTCCAAAGTTTGGATGGAAAATGGATTTGCCTCTTCCCTAAATCATACACAAAAACATAGACTTTATATATCTACAAATACAAATATATACAGAGTCATTTTTTAACTATGACCTTTGAAAATCAAAGTAAATCTGTAGCAACCATAATGGCAGGTCATTATTCACTTATTTAAAAGTAAAATTAAATTTCTCTTAAATTAAAACTGAATCTCTACTACTGAATTAGGTTTCAACACAAAAAGAATATGCCCCCCCCCCCCCCCAGAATATTCATATTCCCCATCATCAAGACTAAACCAATGTTTTATTTTAAACAAATAAACCATCTACGTTATACATAACATGCATATGTACATCTTGTTTTAACAATAGTTTACATATTTATTGGTGTAGAAAACTACTTTACAACAAGTACAAATATACAGAAACAGCAGTGTACATGTATAGAGGCAATCTTTCAGACACATTTATGAATGCTCAACACAAGGAAAAGATACACATGTAGACCTACAAAATTATATATATATATATATATATATATATATATATATATATATATATATATAGTACTAGGCATTTTCATACAAATATATATACAGTGTACTATTTTTTTTTATAGTTAGCTGCTGCTCTCCACACAGAATGGCTATTTCACTGTTGAATTCTTATACAATTACATGCCTCTGTTTAAACTAAACGTCAAACCGACATATGATAGAGGCACCTTATATTTCAAAACGAGCAGTCAATAACAACAAGCCATACAAGGTAACATAGACCGTGCACATGTATGCTCAAAATGTGACTCTGTCATTATTTCTAACTTTTAACTTATAGGATTTACTCTCCTGGATTCTCACATAAAACAATGATCGGTCTTCATCAATTAATTTATGAATTTGACTGTTGTTAACGCCACACTTGACAATCATTCACTTTTACAACGGCAGTCAGTGTTATAGGTGGAGACAATAGCAGTGCCCAAGGCATACCACAGATTTTTGGCAAGTTACTGACAAACTTTCTCAAATGTGATTTACAAACTTGCAAGCCATATTGATGAAAGACAAGTGGTCTTCAACAAAAATTAAGAATGTACAAATGCTGTGAAGTGCACAAGTCCTCCAAGCCATGGGAGCAAGGAATTTACACATTTGCTGCTGTCCAAGGCTAGGATTGAGCCTGAATCTTGTGTATATCATGGCCACGAGTCCGGCGGCTTACTCACTCAGGGTCACATCTTTCCCACAAATCTATTTCCTCCATGTTAACTACCAGGTTAAACATACTGCATTTCACCTAGAGTTTGATTTGTAATAATACACTTTCAGAAGGACATACAGGCCTTAAAATGATACTTGATGCCAACACTTAAGTTTTTCTGATAATAAATTAAAATCAATCTCCTTGAAAAACTCCTGTTGCCCTATAAAGGTGGACGAATCAATCAAAATTAAGCAAATTCAGTCTTCCGAAAAAAAAAAAACGAACCTTTAGGTGAAATACAATAATTGCATGTCCACGGGACCAGAAGTAGATAAATTAAACATCACAGTTTTCTCTTCAGGCAAAATTAAGAAGTTTCATGTCTAACAGGCTGTATTTTCTGAACAGATTGCTAATGTTATAAACATATGTGAAATGCTAAATACAAAATGATGAGGACAGACAGACAGCGAGTTTTATGGTCACAGAAGAATCTACATGTATATGAACATTACAGCAACATTACATGAGTAGATGCAGAATAAAAGAGCACTATTTGACTCGTGGGCGGTGGTCCTGCCTGTGGGGGTGGGGAAGACTCAGACCTCTGAGCTGTTGGTACCGGCGGGCACAGGTGGTATTGACTCGGCTGGCAAGCCAGACATCATCAAAGGAATTGTCAAATCGTCCATGTTGGGCATCACAAAAACACGCTGAAATACACATGGTAAAGCTTGTCTTTAACAACTGTGTTTTACATTGAATTTTCTCAGTTATGTTTTCAATACAAATGGTAAAGCTTGTCTTTAACAATTGTGTTTTACTTTGGCTTCTATCAGCTATGTTTTCAATACACATGGTAAAGCTTGTCTTCAAAATTTGTTTTTCACACTGACTTTTATCAGCCATGTTCTTAATACACACAGTAAAGATTTTTAACACCAGTGTTCTATGTTGGCTTTTATGATACATGTTTTCAAGTCAGATAGGTAATCCTCTTTTACAACTTTATGAAAAGGAGTCCAAAAAGCCAAAAAGCCAAAGGTAATATGCACAATTTCACAATAGCTGTGAATCTCACAAAAACATGTAAGCTGTTTTGCACTTCTACCTCATTAAGTTAATGGCCTGTACCTGAGAGGATGTCAAAAATTTGACAGACAGACAGAATGGCTTGTATAGTAGATTGTCGCAGGTGATTGAAGGGAAATCATATTTACCTGTAATCGAGACATCAAAACATACATACCAGATTCACACACCAATACACCACTTACCTGGAATTCAACAGCAAGTTTTTTCTCAATCCACTCTGTAACATGCGACACATTGACCTCTCTTTCTCCAACCTTAGGCTTAGCAACCAGCCATAGACGAGGGTTACCACGGAAACCATACCTGAAGGAATGACAACTTGCTCATCACAAACACTTCTAATTAAATAACATATTTTAAATTATAAAATTATATAAAATTCAAGAAGCGCATCATGCTGAGAATCTATTTTACACCTCGTCTGTCAACAATGATACAATGTACGCTAAGAATGAGTTGTTTGGATTTGGACATAATCTATGTCACACTTTTTCATCATTTCGAAGTCATGAGAGCTCAACCAGTTTACCTTCATACAGGTAACCCCAGTTTCCTCCCACCATAATGCTGGCCGTCGTCGTATAAGTGAAATATTCTTGAGCACAGTGTAAAAATGCCAATCAAATAAACAAATAAATAAATAAATAAATAAATCATACAGGTAACTCCCCAAAAGTTATCCTCTGATGATACTACAGTTATCAGCCACTCACCAGAGCCTATCTGAAGGGGGTGGGGGGATGTTGATGGCTAGGGTGCCCACCAGGGAGTGGACCTCCACAGTGAGGATGAGTGGCGTGTTAGACACACCCACCATAGCCTTTTTGATGTACTTCATCTCTGTGGCACTCTGGAAGTACTTGGATTGGGTGATCTTGTCTAGGTACTTCAGTAACTTCTTGCCGGCTCCACCAGAACTGCACACAAAACAGAGAGCAAAAAAAATAACAAACTCATCAAGCTGTACTTGATCACCTAGATTTACCAATTATAACCCTGATTTCTGATAAAAGTTGTACATGTATTTGTTGACATTTCAGCATTATCCAAATACCTCCAATACTACTAATTTATTTTATTGTTGCTTAATGCCTTACTCAAGAATTTTCTCTTACATAATAGCAGTCAGGTATATGTTATTGATCGCTTACTGATCATAAGGCGCAACAAACAACACGTGGGAATCTTTACATTCCCTTCCCACAGCTGGCTTTGGATTCCCACCTTGAATTTTGCGTGATTTTGTCTCCAACAATAGATCAGCTTTACACAAAAGTTACAACCTTTAATGTAGTGCACTCAAATTGTAGTAATCTGGTTTGATGATACATCTACATTGGTCGCCAAGATGTCATACTGCTAGCTCCATTCTCAAGAGGACTGGAGCTCAGACAACTACCAGCCAACCTGCACTGACAGTAGTTTTAAAGTGTCACTGAGATGATTCTTAGAACACTCTCACCACAAGAATATTATTTCATGAAACTTTAACCTGGTACTTAAATTCCTCAACATTTTAGCATATGAAAGAACAACATTCAGTGCAATTTATGCACATTTTTAGGGCTTGACAGAAAGCATAATTTTATCGGTCTACAGAGAATTATACCTCCATAACATGCTTGAATAAGCACCTTGCAAACATGCGAAAAGGTCGAAGAATTAGAGTAGAGTCCATTTATATTATTTTTACAACAAATGGGATTCTCTTAATGAGTTTATTTTAGTCATGAAATGGCACTTTCACCACTCGGTGAGCGAAAGACTGTCATGTTGAAGTAGTAAAATACCTTAAATTTATGGACTGAGACTTATATATATATATATTAAATATAGGTGTTCAATTCTCAAACACAAACATAATCATTGTTATCTCAGGGGGTGACTTTTAAAAAAGAACCCTCCGTGTTGCCAAAACATACAAGGTATACCGGGGCAACCCCATACCTTTCATCTCCAGTTGCCGGAGTTTCCTCCCCTTCATCATCAGTAGAGGATTCAGCACTATCTTCCTCTTCTGAGTCAGTGATGGCTGACCTGTAACAAAAACAACAGTACAATGTCAGCATGAGCCTAAACTATTAGTTCAGTATATTTATTTATTTATTTATTTATTTATTTACTTATTTGACTGGTGTTTCACTCCATACTCAGGCATATTTCACTTATCTGACACTGTGGCCAGCATTTGATGGGAGGAAACAGGGCAGAACCTGGGAGAAACCCTTGACCATCTGCAAGTTTAGTTGAATATAGGCCGATGTGCTTAAGCTGTTCCTTCTGAGGAAATGTATATTTTCTAACATGAATATCCACACACTTGTATATCGTGAAGTAGGCTCTATCAGAATAGGACATTTCATGCTTGCATCCTTACCCAGGCTTCCTAGTACGCAATAAGTGATTTATTTATTTATTTATTTGATTGGTGTTTTATGTCGTACTCAAGAATATTTCACTTATGCGATGGTGGCCAGCATTATGGTGGGTGGAGACTGGGCACAGCCCGCGGGAAACCCACAACCATCCGCAGGTTGCTGCCAGACCTTCCCACTTACAGCCGTAGAGGAAGCCAGCATCAGCTGGACTTGAACTCACAGCGACCGCATTGGTGAGAGGCTCCTGGGTCATTACGCTGCGCTAGCGCGCTAACTGAATGAGCCACGGAGGCCCCCCGCGCAATAAGTGAGGACTGATCCATTGAATTATTTTGACAGACATTTTTACACTAAACTCCAGAATACTTCACATAGCAGATGTTCTTTACTTTCAGTTCATACATGTAGACTGGATTTCCCGTGACATTACCTCATCAATCTTTTCAATATCAGCATCTTTTATGAATTTCAGAAGGGCGACATTTTGAAAAATATATTATGATGAGAAGTTAAGTACATTTACTGTTCTGAAAGTGTAACAATATACTATACAAGGTACTAATTTAATTGCTTCATGTTTTAAGGCCACACGCAAGAAGTTTTCACTTATACGATAACCAACAGTTTTGTGACTGGAGGAGTACCTAGGGTAAACCACTAACCATTGGTAAATTACTGATGAACTCTCCCATAGGTGGTTTACTGACATGCATGTCACATTGGTGTTAGATATGGTTTTCAACAAGCGGTAGACTGCACAAACACCCACATGAGCTTTCATTGACTGCTTGTTGTCAACTAGACCCATGTCTGTGACAGCGGGAGAATCTGCAACTTCCCTGTCCAAGGTAAGGTTTGAACTCACACTCTGTGTCTCCCAGCAATTGACAACTCAAACATGACCCACTCCTGACTCTTTATGACATGTTAAAACATTTACAAACCTTTTTCCTTCGTTTTTTACATCCAGATTAGATTTTGGTTTCTTCTCTTTCAGCCTCATAAGGTTCATTTTGGTTTCTATGGTCATACGGAATCCTCCACCATAAGCCACATCTAAATCCACCCAGAATCCTCTCTCATCCAGATAGGGTTTTGATGGACGTCGTATCACAGGAATTTCTGTCCCCATGTCAATATCTGTTACTTTTAACTCATCCATAAAATAAGGTACCTGCAGTGCAAATATGAACAATCAACTTGTTTTCACATCTCTTAGCAAACCGAGAACAAACAATTATACAGTGCTTAAGATGCTTACAGTGAAAGACAGCACCTGACTAATGTTTATATCCACTGAAAGACTACCATTAAGTACCTTAAACCGGCATTAAATATTTTTTTAGATTTTCTTCAACGCAATAAAAGTTTAGTGAAACTTTATCCTGACACAGCTTCAGCACGTCCCCATTATCGACAGCAATGTGACATCACGTTTACTCTAGCCCTCTAGCGTCGCAGGTATTTTCTGTAAAATAGTCTAAGCAGTAGTCGATGGCAGATAAAAGTTGTGGACTTCAGCGATGAAGGCCCAAGTGATAAATATAGTTTTTTCGCAAACTGTACATAGATACTAAAAGAATATTTCTTCCACTGCTTGAACTGTTGATACAGTTGGTCTACTATATCACTATTTACAATTAACTCCAGCGACCCTGTCTAAATAGCCTAGCTGCAGATGCACAGGTGGGGTATTCCTGGTTCAGGTCATAGCCTCCAAAGGAGTTGTACTGGTGATTTTGACCCCTACTGAATGTTTACAAAAGTACAATACTGAATAGGACAGTTGTACAACTAGATTCGTGCTTAATTCTGAAACAAATGTAAATAAACCCAAGCACCTATGAGGTTGATCTAGGCATTCAACTGTCGCTGGATTTTATGCTTCAGATGAAAGCAGTGCTGACCTAGTTATCACGAGCGTCACAAAAAACACCTCTACTTGAACACGGCGTTTTAATAATTTTACTGTATTTCACATAAGAAAACAGAAAAAAAATTTTTTGTATGTGATATAATTAAGTTTAAGCGATTGGCCCGAGACGATATGCTACACTGCTTGTAAATCAACTGATTTTACATCTGTAAACATTCAGACGTTATCATGCTAAGCTGTTCAGTGGAATAACTAGAGTCACTTTTAACTCACGTGTATTTTGCTGAGTTTTTTCTCCAGCTTCTCTTGTATTTTGTCCTTCCAATAATTCTTCAATAAGAAGTCCCAGAAGCACCTTCCTAACAGGGCATTCAGCCACATTACTGAGGGTCGCAGCTAATACTGCCAGCATAGTTCCTCCACTCCTTGGTAGGCTCTTTACCCTCCTTTATACTGTCCCTCTTAGTGTGGGTGGGGCTGGCAGCCTTAGGGGAGCGCTCAGCAGGCATCAAGCGAGCCATGTACTGAGCGAACGTCCCTATATCAGCCTTCCTCTCCGTAACATCCTCCTTTGTACTGGAATCTTCAGATGCCACAGAACCAGCAGAGTCCGTTGATGGGCTCCTCTTGTGTTTCGTGGGCTGGTCAGAATTACTGCGGCGATGCTTGGGTTTGAACTCCAGAGCTTTACGTATCTCCAGCAAGTGGTTGGGGAGTGGTTTTCCACGCGTCGCCCCTAAAAACCTGTAATACCACTCCTCTTTTTCGCGAGTAGTCCGCGCAAACAGATAGAGAACATTACTTTCACACGACTGCTCGGTGATCATCTCTAATCCACACACCTCCTTTGGAGGGCTACCTATCTCTTCCTCCTGAAGTGGATTACTGCCCTGTGGACCCGATTTTGATTGGCTCTTGTTCCCAAGTTTAGACAATGCGATACACAACGGGTATTTTTTACTCCATAACCTTTTGTCCACAAGCCCAGGTGGTAATAAATACAAACGACTACCTTCTAAGTCCATATACCTCTGATGGATAAACTGTGGTGTTGGATGGGCCTCGTCCCACATTGCCCTTTTGGGAATCCCAACTTTGGGGCGAGACAGACGGAGTAAGGTCCCTTCCAGTCTCACAAACACAGACTGAGTTTGACTGATATGGTAATTGTCGGGATCATAATGCTGAAGTTCATTCATCCAGCCCTGGAGAAAAAAAAAAGACAAGTAGTATTACAGACTTTTAAGGTCTCAAATAGGTTATAAATATATCTCTGCCATCGTACGAGTGAACAATCCTGGAATACAGCATGAAATAACAATCAAACAAATAATATACAGGGGACCTTCGCGGTCGAGGGGTTATCACGCCAGCACGAAGGATTGACCCAGGAGCCTCCCCACAATGCGGTCACTGTGAGTTCAAGTCTAGCTCATGCTGGCTTTCTATCCGGTACTACATGGGAAAGTCTGGCAGCAACCTGCAGATCGTCATGGGTTTCCCGCGGACTCTGCTTGGTTTCTTCCCACTATAATGCTGGCCACTGTCGTATAAGTGAAATATTCTTGAATGTGGCATAAAACACAAATCAAATAAAAAAAAGTAACTAAACAACATACATGTACCTGTAATATATCTGAGCAAGTATATTCCCTTGTAAGTATGTTCTTAAGTACATGTACCTTAATATGTAAAAGGGTGAATAGTTAAAGAAAGGAAAGCAGGATATAGACATTTTCTGTGGCAGATAAAACACAGATTAAAAGTTGGAACCCTACAATGACAAAACAAAAAGAAACTTTGAACATTTCAACATGACAATCACATATGAGTTCCACCACTGTTAATGACATAACACCTCACCTTATATTTCCCATCATCAGGCCTCAAATCCTTCATTTCAGGAACCATCATAGGGGGTAAGTCTTCTAATGGCTCTATTTTGATTGGTTCTCGTGGTTGTGGTGGTTTGGTAATCCACAGATAGACCGTCCATCCCATACAGGATAATGCTATTCCCACCATCAATCCGGACACGAATGATGGTAGAGGAAGGATGAGATACACAAACAATACCAGCGTGTACACTCCCAGCTTCTGGATGGGAATGGCAGACCCAGAATCCTTTGAGGACTCTTCAAAAGTAGTAGTACTGCTGGCACTGGAATCCGTGGAAGGCTCTGAACTGTCCTGAACTGAGGATTTGGACTTGCTGCTATCATCGTTCGGGTCGAAGAAGACATTTCCGTCATACTCGACCGATTCTGGCGATTCTTCTGAGACATTCTTCTTCAGTAAACTAGACATTGACATTGGTGTTGAGGGTGACTCGCTTGAGCTCTTGTTTTTGATTAGTCGTTGAATTGATGACCGTTGTCGTACAGTGCTCTCTGGAGTGGGCACATTTGCACTACCGCTGAAATCCTCGAAAGCCTCTTGGCCGTAGAAGTCGTCTACAATTTCAATAGCATCCTGGATGCTCTCCTTGTCATCCTCTGCAATAGATGGTACCCTTCCCCTAGCTGGTGAGCTTGTGGCCCCATTCATTGTGTCCTCCTTTACAATAATAGTATCTACCCCTTTGACCTTTACATTACTCTGAGGTAATTGTCTTATATTTGGACTACTAAAACTAGATGGCAATGTTGACCTTTCCTGTTTTACATGAGTTACCTCCCCTGGGATGGTATGATTCAGGGTATCTACATGCATGCTTTCATTTTCTGGACTCGGACTGGACGAGTCGCCGGACAGCTCCTCCCACTTCTTAGAAATGGCAGGGAACTTGTCTGATAGCTTACCCTTGATGCCTGCAAACAGAGTTCTTTTTTCTTCCTTGTTGTTCACAAAACGGTGGCTGGGGCTGTAGAGCTTGTCCTCATCCAGCGATCTGCTGGCTGTATGGAAACGTGCTAAGGTGCTAGCATCTGTTCTGGTACTTGGACTGGAACCACTCTTAACATTTTCATTCTTGTTGGAATCAAGACTTAACAGTTCCTCGTCATCATCTTCCTCCAGTGACTTGAAGCGGATAGACAGAGAGGTACCGGTGGAAATGGGCTTGCTACGAAACTTCTCTAGGGTGACCTTAGGGGCAGGGGGCCGGGGTGGGGCAGCAACTTTCTTCCCACTCATTCTCTACTTTAGCCTAGGTCTATAGACTCACATCCCCACAGGGCAGACTGGACAAGAAGGGTACCTGTGAATATCCCAATGGATACATTTATTTATTTTACTGAGCCATCCTCATAAAACAATTTTGAATTTTCAAAAAACTTAAAGTGAGGGCTGGTCAGGTTACAACAATTAATCACTTACATGATTGCAGTCATATTCTAGGCAGAGGAAAACTGGAGAGCCAGAAATAAACCACTCACCTTCAGCAAGTTGATAACAAACTATTCCACATGTGACCTACAGATATTATACACACCATATTGGTGGAAGACAAGTTGTCTTCAATGAATATCAGACTGCACAAATACTGCTGACAGCTTATTGTTACCAAAGTGAGAGCAAGAGTATCAACAAATCCTGTGTTCAAAACTCATGCAAGAACAGTCTGAATGAATTAAGAAGGAAAGGGAGAATAGACACATGCACATCACATTATTTTTCAGCCATACTTCCAGTTTGCACAGGCTGGTGTCAATTCCGATAGGCTACAGATGAGCAAATTTCAGATGAAATTGTATTTTTATATACTGACAGATTTACTATGTATGCTTAGGGTTTTACATTGTGCAATACTTAACCATTTTTAGTCACATGACAGGGATTACAGATACTGTGTCTTCTTGCTGTGCTGCCACATCATGCCAAAGACACTAGATATGACACCACACCCAGCGACATTATACTGACACTAAGCCAACCAGTTCTGTTTCCCTGCTCTAACCTCTGAGTGCCTAGCAAGGCAGCCACAAGTGCCATTTTTAACTAATAAATGTAGATTTAAGAATCAGTGTTACTGGATAGTGTACTGGGGTAAAAAACACTATCTAGTGCCAATTTATATCAAAATAACAATTCAGGTGAACTCAATCCATAGGCAATCTGGTTACCATGGCTGCATAAAGGTACAAAACCCACTGCATCTATATACAGTACCCACTTAAACATAAACCTCCACATGTAAAACAACTAGACAGACTGACTCACAAACTTGTAAAACTATGAATTAACATTAAACTAAATGTGAAAAACTCCTTAAAGTATGCTATCAATGTAACTCAAAAGAGTCCAGTGTACAGTATACATATACTGGTGCAAGTAAATGAACCCATCACACAGGTAAAATGTAAATGTACTCAAGAAGGTAAAATGCAAACGAACTTATGACAGTGCAGTCTAAATAAGTATAAATTGACAGCAATATAAAAGTATATAATTGACTTCATACATGTAATCTTGCAAGGAAGAACATTAACATCAATCATAATGTTCATTATCGAACAATAAGCAGTTAATAGATAGATTCTCAGACTCCTGTTATGTTTACTACATGCACACATATTACACTACATTTACATGTACATGTAATGCTATCATGCATGTAGCTTACTAACATGGGAAAATCATGTGTACATTGCATACTCTAGTGCCTGCATATGACTATGTAAATACACAGAAGATACATGTCCATATATGTTGTAAAGCAATGCTTATCATGTGTAGATGGATTGCACAATATACATACCGGTAAATGTACACATTCCCTGTACATGTATCTGAAGAAGCAGTATGCATTAATCAAAGGCGTTTACTTGTATCTCTGATTTCAAGGATCCAAAGTGACAGACATAATCAGTTCAAATCTCAGTGTACACTACCACAGAGTCCATACATCTGTGTGTTTATGTACACATCCAATGTTCAAGAGCCAGTACTGTAAAACTTGTTATCACAGAGAATTGCTTGATCACAGAAACAGACCTCCATTTATACATACACAATGATACAAGGTGATGAACCCTCTAAAAGTTGTGATAGACAGGGATACAGAATCAACGCTGATAGGCTGTCAGTGGAGATAGGATTCCATGGGTTAATAAATGTATGGCAGTTGCATGCCAACATGCAGAATAACTTTTTTTTTCAATCAGAAATTTGTGGCAGTTTTATTGTGAAGATGTTGAAGCAAAAAGAAGTCATGGTTTCGCAGGATTCTAGCCTCGTATTTTCATTACACAAATCCTGAATCGCAAAGTCAACCTTTACACTCAGGCTTTTCTGAGGAAGAAACTCTTATTTACATGTTTTTGGATTCGTATTTTGTAACCCACTAAATAAAAAATAGTAACATCGGATGATCTGAAATTCTTAATCAGAATAAAGCAAACTTTCATTTGTGGTAATCAGCATAAAACATCTTGTAGAATTAGGTATGTTGTGAAAGGTTTACAGTGTCTGCCTAATGCGTACGGCTATTTTATTAGGATGGTTACAACACTTGCAAAAACCCTCTATTAATGAGAGGGCTGACATTATAGGTGATAAAGACAGTCGATCTATACAAACCTGATTATGGTAGGCCACAGAGAACACATGTTCTGTTTCCTAACTGATAATAAATGCCTACGACAAGTGCTTAATATTTATAGATACTTGGAAATATAATAATATACATGTATACAAATAGTTACACATAAATCAGAAATTGAGCTTATTTCAATATTTATTTATTTATTTTGTTTGAATATCATTCTCAAGAATTGTTCACTATGTCTTATGGCTGGAGAAAACTAGAGTGCCTGAGGTAAGCCACTGACTTTGGCAAGTTATTGACAAACTTTTCAACATATGTATAATGTACACATATGCTTAACATATGGGTGAAAGACAAGTGGTCTTCAATAAATGTTTCACTGCAAAACAAAAGTGTTGTAGATCGCTTATTGTCATGTCAGCCCCACCAGCAGTGAGTGTGCTTCAGATACAAGTTCAGATAGTGTAAGTTTAAAGTCATAATACTAACAATATACATGCACTCAAAAAACAGAACAAATTTTCGATCATAATGTTCATTCTAGAGAACAGCGCTATAAATATGATACAGTGGGACCAACTGTGTGTAATGTTATATTACCTAACTTAATAAATCAGTACACACATACATGTATACAGATATGAGAAATTTCTGGAATAGAAACAATCATACAATTTTCAGTGGCCTTAACTTGGCCTTTGGCTTAGCACTCTCAATGGTCAATGACAGGCCACCGTTCATCAAAAGTCCATGCCACAAATCAATACCAACGTTTGGAAATCAGGGAGTTATCCTGCCATCATAGGCACTACCATTACCTTGACATTATACACTTATTATCCACAGGAGGTGGATCAATTACAGTTGTACATGTACACCAGGACTGGATATATACATGTATGTACATGGAAACCTTCATGCACCAGACAGGAAATCAAGGAATATTGCCCTCAGTATACATGTATTGATAAGACACGCTGACATCACCCAATTACAACCCCCAACCTACAGTATGTATATCAGCACATTGCCAACATCCCACTGTGCTTTAAATGCCCACACTAGTTAACTGTTTAACCCACAGTACTTAATGGTGAATATTGAGGAAAATGAATGCATTCACATATGGATCAAATTTGTTATTCATTACCATAACAATTCTACAACATAGTGCTTGATAGTGTTTAGTAATTGCTAATGCAAGTTTTCATCAGATTATAATATGAAATCAGATGAAATGTGAAAAATACAATATACCTACATTGTCTTTGCCAGGCCAAATACCTTAGAGATTATGTACCATAGAACCCAAGCTATGCCTGCTTCTCCAAAGGACAGACACAATTTGATGCTAACTCTAGTCTCTATTATAAGTAAAAACAGATGTACATTGTACATATATCTTCACTACATACATGCTCTGACTCATTACATATCAGCTGGATTGATCAGGTTATGAAAACTGTATTAACACCAGCAGATATCCTGTACACAGACACATACAATACATAAACAGAATGCCATGGAGAGGACAGCCATGTGTGACTGAGACATGTGACCTGCAATAACTAAAACTATGTCAGTGGTTAAGCTTCCAGGTCAACAGTTACTGGCCATGTTTGGATGACATGGCTATGACCAGGAACACAACCAGGATCAACACAATGACCATCTTCAACCATGTCAATACAAAGACACTGCACAATTTTAAATGGGATTTTCCTTACAAGATGACATTTCAATAATTTCCTATGAATTTTTATTGCATTTTACACAACAAAAATATCTGACAAAATCAAATGAACACATGCCGCATGTATATTACTTCCGGTCAATAATCCTATAAATGACAGTTTTGAAAGGTTTATCATACATACACAATGTAAAGCTATGTGTTCAATATTAAACCCAGATGTTGCATGCGAAAATTTATCCGTGAATGCAACAAACAAATAAATTGCACGACAAATTTCTTCTTGGTGATTCAGGCATAGTGTTATCGTACATAATGTACAGCAAATGTATCCACAAGTGACATGTGTAGCTGAAGGATCCCACATCATCCTACAGCAATATAAAACAACTGCCAATGTGTTACATATACTTTTATATTCACTACCCTGCTCAGCACTCGGGAACTTCATACGAAGTGAATATAATGTGAAATACAACAACTCAGAAGAACGATTACACTCTGTATTACCTACACGTGATTTCTAAGCTTATAAAACATCCCATCTCCTTTGTACAGTCAGAATTAACACTGAAACGTTCACTTTGCAAACACAAGTTACCTGCAACTACCTGTGTCAACAGAGCGTAGCCTACCCAGTATGTTGATCTGAGAGCATATTTCCTGGTTAAAGCATTTAACACCTGTTTCCTTGCAGCTAGCTAACATGGCACACAGTTGGATCAACACTAATCAAGAGAACAGGAGGAAATACACATACTCAAAAACAAGTTATTTTATAGGGTGTTAACTTTAGTCCTGATGTACATGCCATTTACTTTGTGTAACAAAGATTTAAACCTGGCTTAATTCACTTTAAATTACATGTATAAGTACATGTATAAACCAGCCCATATTCTTCACTGCTATAATTAAGGTCAATGTTAATGGTGTGACAGAAATGAGGAGATCTTATATTATATATTATTTATCTTACCGAGATACTTTCTTCTGCTCTCGTACCCAAGATTCATGCAAGAATATTTCACTTCTATGAAGGTGAAAAAAGGCTGTGACTAGTGACAGAAACCGACTGAGCCACGGAAAGTCACCACACCTTTAAAACTTTGTCAATCCTTGTGCAGATATGGCGACTTATCGATCACTAATATGTATAAGGTGAACTAAAAAAGTCAATGCTAGTGGGATGACAGAAGAAACAGGAGATCTGGCATTATTTATTTATTTGACTGGTGTTTTTACTCACTTCTGGTTTAGAAGGTATGCTCAAAAATATGCTCAAGGAAAGTGGTTAGAGTCAAGGAGAAGCCACCAACCCTTAAAAACTTTGTCAATACAATAGCAAAGACAGACTGCATTACTCCTCACTAATTAGTAATATACCTAAGGCTAATTAATTCGTCAAGATTATTTCACCTAAATGTTTACTGATGACAGAAAGATTTATGGGTGAATGAAACTCGACCGAACGATCACTCTGTGATAAATAACATAACCTTATATTTATTTATTTGATTGGTGTTTTACGATGCACTCAACAATATTTCACTTATACGACGGCGGCCAGCATTATGGTGGGAGGAAACCGGGCAGAGCCCGCGGGAAACCCACGACCATCTGCAGGTTGCTGCCAGACCTTCCCATGTACGGCCGAAGAGGAAGCCAGCATCAGCTGGACTTGATCTCACAGCAACAACATTAGTGCGATGCTCCTGGGTCATTACGCTGCGCTAGCGTGATAACCAACTGAGCCACGGAGGCCCCCAATTACCTTATAAACATGTGGACTTGAAAGCCGTGGTTGAACCAGAAATAAGATGTTGGATGTCTTCCAAGACAACCCACAGCAGGAGACTTTGGTCTAAACTCTTATATGTGTTACAACTGTCTTCACAATAATCACACTTCAAAAACTTAAGTGCATATATCAAATAAAACATAATTAGATTTAGAATATAATATATTCATTAACTTGCCTCACGGAACAGTTCATAACATATATTTCTCATCAAGTCTGAATACATGAACATACAGGTACATATACATTAAGGTACATTTTGTACATGTCAATGCCCTCAAGACTTGGACTTTAGCCCTAGATAACTCCTTTCAGTTGAATGTATATAATAATATACACCTGGACTGACACTACAAATACTGAGCGCAGTGTTAAATTCACAAGCACATGATGATGAGAGTATTGACAGGCTAACTCTAGCTGCAACACTTTCTCAGTGAGAATTTCAACAGCTGTTTATCATTGGAAAAGCTCTATCAGTGTGTCCCACATTTCCACAGCAGTTTTGGACTGGTCTATCCTTGTGACACCCAATTTAGGTCCCTGTGTCATGTCAATATTTCATCTGTAGCAGACGTTCATATGTGGGGAAGCCTGGCCATGATGGTGCCAGTTTGTAATTAGTAACAGCTGCTATCTGCCAATGTGTGTTCATAATACAACAATGAAATTAGGAAGCGCAAGCTTCAAGATGCATTTTCACAAACCACGACTATTACATACATGTGCTATCTGAACAATATGATCTAAATCACTTCTGCTTCTTGCAACAGGTGTTACAAGGGTAGAAAATGCAAAGCTACAGATTTTACAAACTATGATTCAGATACTACTCCTAAAAATAAAAGTGACCCAGGAGCCTCTCACCAATACGATAGCTGTGAGTTAGCCATACATGAAAAGATCTCTCAGCAACCTACTGATGGTTGTGGGTTGCCCCCGGGCTCTGCTCGGTATTCTCCTACCATAATGCTGGCCGCCATCATATAAGTGAAATATTCTTGAGTATGGTGTAAAACACCAATCAAATAAAAACAGATGATTTTTATAACAAGAATACATGTACACATTCAGAGATTGTACAATACTACTGTGAACAATTCTACCGCACTGTCACTTGCGGGCAACGTGCAAATTTACAAACATCAAGTATGTCACACAGTAGGTTTACCTCCCTAAATAATATCAGTTCATGCTCTTCACTGCTATAAATAAAAAAAATTTGATTTTTTGTGTTGTTGGATTTGCTCCTATGATTTATATAAAGGTGAACTATCAGAATTTCCTTCAGCGATAGAAGTGTTATTTAGCACAGTTTATAGATATCTCTTTTGTTTTTACATTTTTTGTGTTTTACAACCAGATGCCAAGGCATTGAAAAAGAAACATTTGTTTCAATATGTTCCAAACTGAGCTCAGCGGTATGATGTCATAATACACGCACAGTAAACTTTTACATTTCTACGCCTGAACCTTGTTTCGTACTTCGTCAAATCCCGAGAATATGCACCATTCAAGGGATTTGACTTGGTATGAAAGAAAGTTCAGTGGCATCGGGTTACACAACAAACACCGCCGTTAAACCTTTAAATCTAGACCCCACATTCAAGGGGTTTCATTAACTAGTACATGTACTTCCTATCTGAAGAATGCTGTATACAGTGTATTAGAGTCTCTGTCTACATGTACATCATGTCCTGGTACCATATATACAGTAATACAAGGGATACACATAAACATTTAGACACTAAAATTGATCTTGAGTGTTTTATTCCAATGTTCCAGTTCTCTACAGTGGAGATACAAGGCATAATAGATCCACTGACTCACATTATGATTCAAATTTGCAGTTCAACAATCAAACAAATACAACAGAAACAATTGACAAAAAATGATTTTGAAAAAAAAAAAATTGGGAATTCAACTTTGAAACAAGTCTAAGATTGAATGTGCAGCTCTTCGTTCACGAAAATGGTCTTCAGAGTGAGTTGCCAAAGTACCAGCTAAGCCAAATGTTCTTCTGAGAGCTGTCTCTCAGAGATTTCTTCTTTTCAGTTGAAGAGTATTATTATCTTGAAATAACAAAGGAATGGAGTTAGGCCCATGGAAGGATTGCTAGGGTGGAGATTCATGAAATACAAGGTCTGAACAAAAGCATCTTTATAACAATCTGCAAATCACAAAAGTACCGGGACATGTTCTGGCCTGATATCTGAAAAACACATGCAGAATATAAAGAGACATGGCAGGTTACCATAATGGTGAGATTTATCAGTCATTTTAGAAATTAAAATGGAATCTCAATTTTTTCAGTCATGTGACGACGATAAGTCATTTGATGTGTGTAAATATACTGTGTCTTCTTGTGGAAGAGTGAGTCCGTGAAACGAAAGTGCTCCCACCACTGAAGAATCATGCCGATGACACAAGACATGACACCCTACCCAGTCACAGGTGGTGGGGTGCTAAGAAAACTGTGTTCATAAGTCAATGCAAAAGTTTTTCCATTATTAAGCTCATTCAACCACGTAAGATAAAGATTTAATATCAATTAAATTGTTTACTGAAATACCAGGAAGAAAGGCCAAAATAAATCCCATCACAACCACTATTAGCAGTAACTAAAATTCAAAACAACTCTGAAGACCATGCTATGACAAAACTGCCCTTTCCAGATGAGCAAGGACATGAATATAAATTTTCAACAAGTCAGCACTTTAACCAGAAACAGTGATTGTTGACAGGCTGTGTAAATAAACACTGACAGAGTAGGATAGCCGAGGAATTGTCAAATGTGACAAGGTGTTAGCCCTGGATGATAATGCTCGTAGAGCTTCATGTAATCATGGATCAGCCCCCTTCAGCCCAGTAGGATGAACTGTAAAATTTCGCAAAATAGCCGATTACTAACCTAGCATGCCCATCCAGCCAATCCTTTACAATACTTTGGGTCCTAGGGCACCTGACTGTTAAAATCCTGAGATGTCCATCATCCCAAAGGTAAATATCCATCCATATTTATTAAATTCCTTGTCCGCTGACTGCTCATTTACGAAATGGCCTCCATCTACACAGTGTGCATGTGTTGTCAGGCAGCTGGATGTGATTATATATTAAGTATGGTACGAGGTGACTATGGTATGAGGTAATATTGGACGAAGTTACTTGGGTACGAAGTGACATGAACAACATCTGGGGATTTTAACAGTTAGGGCCCTAAGTATTGTAAAGGAGTGGCTGAATGGGCGTGGTAGGTCAGTTATCCACTGTTTTCCGAAATTTTACAATTCATCCTACCCGGCTAAAGAGAACTGATCCATGACTGCGCAAAGCTCTACGAGCGTTGTCATCCAGAGCCAAGAAAGGTGTTATCTTCATTACTGTCGTACGAACTGTTGTCAACACACAGACCCGTACATGTAAAAATTACCAATAGTACTTTTGCGATCAACATGACAAACCTGAAACCATGAAGCGCTATATAGGCCTAATGCCTAATGCAAATGTATTTTTATCAATTTAATGTTGTTGTTGTAACCATAATTTGCAGCAAACAAAAAGTACGGCTATAAACCAGCCACAAATGGCGACTGCAGGGTGATTCGGATACCAGGAACGATTACATAAGTAAATGACAAAAAGAAGACTTGCCTAACGTCCATGAATATCTTAGAACAGGTGTCATTGGATGTGACAGAAATTTCCTAACTCCTCCTCGTTCCTGTTTAGGTTGTCAGAAAATAATGAATGTGACCAATCAAGATTTGTTCTTCTACTCAGCGGTTATTGAACACAAAGGACATTTTAAAAAATATGAATTTTATTTATAGGTTTTTTCTGAACCATATCCAGGTAAAATAAACATTTATTTATGAATGTTTTTGTCAAATCACACCTTTTATATTCATTCGGTGCAAAACATGATGCAAAAACACATTCTCCAATAAGGGCTTACACGCCCTACCTCTGTTAACAGCCAAATTCTTTTTTCATTCATTAACTTCCACAGGTACCTATTTCTAAGAATATATCACCCATTAAAATAAATTTCATAAGGTTTATATCGATTAAATGAAATGATTTAAGGTAATAAAGGCTGGTTGATTAAGACCAGTGAATACCTTTGAAAGCAGAGTTTTTATGGGAAGGAGTTTTCGCTGAAAGCAGTTTGTAAGTGATCAACCGGAAGTGCTGATCTGTAGTTCCCGTCATGTTTCTGTTCTAGAGAAAAAAAACAATGTTACAGAATGGCGGAACTTGTTGATAAGTTTATTTGTTCCACACACCTTTTGTTCAGCTGAGAAGTTACTCGTTGATGTACGACATATGGATGGATTTATTGCTTAATTACCTGTGAACCAAGACAATGGTTTATCGGAGTGTACCTTGTGTTTTGTGGTCGTGGTGGTTGGTAGGACTGTTGACTGGCGGAGTTCTCGTGCTGACTGTCCAGCACGTGAAGGGAGGACAGGTAAATACAGTTGTGTAGAACTGCTTCGCACAGCATCTATACACTTATATCTAACAGGTTAGCTGGTCATGAGATCTGTCTGTTGTTGTCATGAAAGTCAAATCTGACGGTGTCACATGGCACGTGACACCGACAGACCATTTTACGTGGTCACAAATTTCACTGAAAGGGAAGCAACAAGGCCAAGTAAGCACATCCTGGCAAAAGCTGTCTTGTCTTTACAGGTCAGCCTGGCATGTTGTAAAACTGATAAGTGGTGTGACCACTTCGGTGGCCTAATGGCTGGACCATCTGCCTCAAAGTCAGGAGATTTGTGATCAAACCCGAGTCGGTTCATACCAAAGACTTCAAAAATGATACTTGTAGCTGCCTCGCGTGATGCTCAGCACTAATATGTTAGAGTTAGGAAACAGGACTGGTTGGCCTGGTGTCAGGATAGTGTGACACGGTGGGATGACATGCCTGGTGTCTTCTGCATGATACTTCAGTGGTGATAGCATGTTGGCAGCATAGACTTGCCATGCCATGAGAAGACACAATATAGTTACACAAACCGAAAGACTCCTTTGACATCATATGACTGATGTATTGTAAAGTTTGGCATAAAAACCCAAGTATTCATACATATGTTGAGTGATGTTTGCTGAATAATCAGAAGCATTGTAGTCTGTTGGGTAAAAATAATGTATCGCATTGCACAGGAAATTTTACACATCAAGTGGCAGTCGCTGTGATCGAATAGGCTCTCAGCATCTCCATTTATTAGTTTTACCTCAACTACTTTAGTCTGACTAAACTAGGCTTTCTGTCGGACCACTAAACTTTGCTGTAGCCATCTATTTGTCCTTGACCTGGACCAGTGGGATTAGTTGTAGTTAAGCATATACATGTTACAATAGCCAGGACAACCTTGCTGTTTGTTTATTGACAACATTCGCCCACCATGTCATTTATAGCTCAGATCACTAAGTGTGTGATGATAGAGTCTGTATCAGTGCTTGATTCGAAGGAAAGGCTCAATCACTCGCATCTGTGATCCAAATTTAAATATGTTACTTATCTCAACAGGTTTAGCTTTTCTTGGAACTTTTCATAAAGTAAGCTCAGTATGAGCCATAGTGGCTGTCAGATTTCTTTTTAGCTTACTCAGAAACAACTGGCCTATCGGAGTCGGCCTTGGAAGAGTTGTGACCATTATATTTCCATATAAAGAATCAAACTTACTACCATGCAAACAGCTTATGCTCTACCCACGTAAACATTTGAGCTTTGAGCATAGACAATAGCAAGCAGGTGAATGGAGGAAGCAATGGGTTGAGATGGAATAACTTCCCTTCATAGTAGTAAGAATCGGTGGTGCACTACTAGTATTTCTCTATTACATGCTGACCAAAACCAAAACACTCATTGCTTAAGGACACTTGGTATGTGAAATAAGTAACATATCTGTTCATTTTAGCAGTTAAATGTGCACCTCCAATATTTTTTTGCAGCGTCAGTTAACTGACACTTGGCTCCACAATTTTTAATTTTTATCTACGTTTTTGAGATGTCCATGTTACTGTATAAAATGTGATCAAAAATAGTTGCCAAACATTTTTGAGGTAACATGGTACAGTGGTACTTTTGATTAGAGATGAGAGATCGAACGTTAACTTATTTTCAGTGCTAAAATCATTGTTAAATACTTGTAACCAGAAAGCTTAATCAGAAATAACGATAAGACTGATATAACACATATTGGAGCTATGATGCGGTGCTATAGCTGTAGCAAAAATTTCCTAGCCATTACTCTAACTTGTATGAATGTTCTTGAGTTAAAGGCTGTTGTGCGAGGTTGTATAAATTCAGTCAGGGGCTTTTTCAGTTCTGCAGTATATCAATAAAAAAGGGTATTTAACAACATTTACACATTGATGCTATTATTGCCTGCGAGTGTTTTATTTTGCGTATTGCCCAGTTTCTCCGACAGGAGACATGATAAGTGGTGTATAATGGAGCTATGCATGAGTGTATACAGGAGTTATATGCCTCATATCACTCTTGGTTTTAAATAAGTTCACATCATACCTTTAAGACTTGAATTTCGTTTTTTCTGCTATGTAATGCCAAAGGAAATAGCAGTAGGGAGAGAGCTTAAATTATTGGCATCTACCACACAACAAGAAAGATCTATTCCTTCTCCTTTTATACAGAACAGACAAGGCCTTTTCCCTCATAGGCTCTGGAAATTTACATATCACCGTACCGCCTACAGGACATAGAATCAGTTTATTTAAGCGTTTCTTAATGTCACATATCTAAAAATTTGTATTCTACCATATCTCTGTGAAACGTTCCCAATAATCCTTATAAAAAGTAAATATACACAATACACATGACCTAATTATGTGCTATAAATGAATGAATGACTGTGGTTTAAGGCCACGTCGGCAATATTTCAGGCACATAGTGGCGAAATGTGCTAAGAAATAGCAAGGGCAAGTGTGCAAATTTCTTTCTATTTCCGACATGTACACATGTATGAATTATCACACAGAACAATCTTTTGTGCATCTAGGGCAATACATTTGACATTTCTCGAAAATATCACTGAGCTTGGAACATTTTGTTGACATCAAAAGTAAAAGGATACCAATTTTTCCAGAAAAGTCCAAAATGTTCTTCTAGGGATACAAAAGGTCTGTATTGTGTCTTAATTTGTGTTGATAGGTGGACAGTTTTAAAAAGTTCTGTATTTTCTACCCAATGCCATTGTTCTACAAGAAAAAAAGATTTGCTGTGCTTCTCCTTGATAATGTACAAGTACAATGTATTGTATACATTGTTAGCTAAATTTTTGTTGTTAAACTCTAACTAGTCTGGTAATGAGGCATAATCAGACAATTTTCTACTGGGGTTACAGGAGTACATACATGTATCTATAATATGTCTTCAGCCATAGATGAGTTTTGACCAAGATCCATGTACATTCAGTCACAGATATGGGCTACTTGTACATGTAATTGTTCAATCTTTTTTCACGTGTTTTAAAAATATTTATTCATACATACTCTAAAAGTGTTTTTCTGTGTATAATGATAAAATTACACTTTTTCGAATGTAGTTTTGTCTCTAAAAGCAAAGGAAAAATGTGCATAAATTGCACTAGAAGTTGCTGTTTTTTTATGTGAAAAGGTTGAGGAATTAGGGTATATCAGATGTATGCATGAGGATAATCTGTTGAAAGTACTTCAACTTCTATAGACCGGCCCGGATAGCACAGTTGGTAGAGCGTCCGCTTTGGGACCAGTAGATCCAGGATCAATCCTTGATCGAGTCACACCTAAGACTTTAAAAGAGGAAGTTGTAACTTCCTCGCTTGGTGTTCAGCATGAAGGGGATAGTGCAACGACTGGTTGACCCGTAATGGCTTGGGCGGTGCGGCTTACTTGCCTTCGGTAAGTCGTCTCAGTGAAGCAGCACTAAATAAAAGAGCGGTGGAAATCCGTCCTGCAACAAGGAGGCACATTACACGTACATTCACCCTAATGATTCCTTCGTCGTCATGTGACTGAAAAATTGTTGAGTACGAGGTTAAACCCCAAGCACTCACTCACTCACTCAACTTCTATAGTTGTTTCTAAAAGTTTCAAAACAGTTAACAATTTCTAACAGTTTGATACTTTTTCAAAACCAGGCCGACAAATAAAGATTTATTTCCTGATTTTAAAGAAATGTCGAATGGTTATATTTAATGTATCATACATGCAGAAGCATCTTTGAACCATATGCTCAAGTGACACATCCGTGTGTCCCTGTTCAGATGCTCCACATAGTCATAAAATAGTGTTTGTTTGTTTGCTGTGAATTTTTTTCCGCTTCAGAGCTTTTCACTTTCAAATTTCAGTGTGAGCCAGAATAATAGGAAGTTAGGTTTTTATCAGATATATCATCAAGCCTAAAAACTACCCTGGGCTGCCTATGTTGAAACTCTCCCCTCAGGGGAGAGAATCTCTCATGGACATCCTCGTCTTTTAACTTTGTCAGAGCTCAAGATAGATGTACATGTACATACCCTGGATGCCCCACTAGAGCATACATGTACTATAATACAACGTTTAACACTATACAAAATGTTGTGCACACTCTATGCACAGATACACTGGGCTTATTTTTGATTGCACAGTGTTCATATTTCTCGTGACCCAAAAAGAGATGTGCTTAATTAATGATGAATAGGAGTTCATTTGGTCAAAGGTTTAAACAGTAGATTTGCTTATTCAGTGTACTGAATTTGAAATGATGTGGGCTTGAGATATTATGCATTAAACATTTAATTGTCTTTAATATATGTAGTAATGTTCTATAACCTGTGTAAACATTGGTATACAATTGATGTAAATATCTATGTACAGTATCTTTTGTACATGTACACTGTAATATCCTGATTTCATTTGTAAGAAAGTCATATTCGACATGTATACATGTAGTTACAATGTATGTGGTAAGCTACAGATTTTCTGATGGTACATGTACATATATTTGCATGTGATCAAGGTCTTTAAATAGTATAAAAATGCCAAAAGCAATGAAGTGATAAGGTAGATGTTAGAGCATGTGATTATGGTTTAACATTTTGATGCTCTCGTCATGCCCCATGTAGTAAAACTTCCACATAGGATGTTGTGAGACTGTGCCATATGACTGAAGTAAACAAACCCTTCAAAAGATATACAAGACTAAACCATCTGTTGCAGGCCCTTATATCGGACATTTAGCCAATTTTATTTATAATTGTCATCTTAGCATGACTCCTATAGAGTTTAAATGGTACGTGATTAAAATAATGATCAACCAAGAGCATGAACATTGTGGGTTTTTTTTTTAGATTTATTGGGTTAGTGGCCAGTGGGGAATTCTGCTTGATATTATACATGTATTTTGTAGGAAAACCGGAATTTACCAAGTCAATTCAGTTGACAGTACCCATTTTAAACTGGTGATCAAGGAAATATTTTAGGTAATAAAATATATTCTTAGGCGCGAATTATGATTTTTTTTCCGGACTACCTACTGTATTACGGCAACATTTTAAGCCTCCTAACTTTGTTCTCTGAATGGGCTTAATTTGTGTGTGTACGTGGGTCTTATTGAAAGTCAAATCGCAATATTTAACAGTATTGTATTCATGTGTAAGGCTTTTTTCTTCCATGAAAAGACCATCTTACCTCTTGTTGCATGAGTACTTTTGACATACACATTAGATAAGGTTCAACCTCCAGACTGAGTGTGTTGTGATATTCACCCGCTATCGTATGCATCCATTCCATGTATCACCTTCTTTGTCGAAACCAGTCGCTATTGAAATTATCATACATCGGTTTTTCTATTGCATAGATTACACTTTTCATGCTTTGTGCTATGTATACTCACCCAGTCTTAGCTGTAGCTTACACTTGTACATTGACATGTATGCTGAATATGATTTAAGTCATAAGTCTGCAATGTACATAGGGCCCCACCAGGCTAACTGCATCTGTCACAATTTCCTTAGTACGTCATCAATTCAGTTACCTGTTCAAATCCAACTACCTGTACCTGTGATTGTGTTATATAATCAATGGGTTTGGATCCGTAGGTTTCTCAGCTGTATGTACCTTTCCTTATTGCTGTCATATACATGTATTCCATAATGGGAAAACTTCATACACAACGTGTAGGGATATAGATACTGATCATACGTGTGTATACATGTGTGTCTTAAGTGCCCTAGATGGTCTGCCTTAGCCTCACGAAAGAGATGTACCTTCAAGTTTTGGGTAATACTTAATTTAAAATAGAAGCCATGACTGTAACCAGGAATATGCATGCTGTAATACATCTACATGTAAAATGTCACATGTACACACAAGTATACGTCACACGTACTGTCCTGTAAAATATTAGCTGTAACATTCAGTTCTGTGTGAATGTAGGGGTGTGTATGTTAGTGGTTGAAATCGTGAAAAATGTTGAATTCCTTTCATTATGCATATAGTAGATTGTGATGGGAACTGGAAAGATGGATAAAAATGAAAACCATCAGAGGATTCTGAACTAGTGAAGATTGAGTTAAATTCAAACCCAGAGTTGGCATAAAATTGAAAACACTTGTTGTCTTGCTATGTTTAAAAAGTGTTACAGGCAAAGTAATATTCTTAACTGAATACAGGTGACAGAGATCCACACCTAGATTCTGTTGATGAGAGGCTCATAGTTTAAGTACAGTCTCCCCTCAAACCCAGCCCTCTTCCCATTGACCACTCAGGTCTACCCTGTTTTCATACTACACATGTTTAGCTCCCATTTTCACTCAGTTGAAATTATCAGAAAAAATTTGTAGCCAATTTTACACATATTAAAGGATCATCTTTCAATCTGTATTATTTGTTAATTAAAGCATTACCGGTTAAATGACAGATTGACTGAGCATGTACATATAATTCTTTGTTATGCATGATTTGTTTCGAAAAATATAGGGCATGTATAAGGTACATGTACATTGATAGGTGTGCGAAACCTTTGAAAACGGTTTTTTGATTTAAATCATGTTACGCAGCTGAAAATTCTCTCCCATTTTAATATCTGATTTACATTTACACAGGCTTCAAGGTGTCTTACATGATTATTCATCCATAGCATGGCTGTGTGCGTAACAAGCAGTGAGAAGAGATGTAAACATTAAGCTATAAGTACTGCTGTAAATCTTCCACCTTTTCAACCACTAAAGCACTTGTTTAAAAGTTAAATTTATGTATATAGTTCTTATCAGATTAATTCTCTACACCCCATAGTTCTCTCAGAATGTTTCAAAATTCTGATTGCAGAGGTGATTGACAAGGTTGAAGAATTTGGAACGTGTCCCTGGAAAACAAATATACAAGATCCAAATTAGTACTAGTACATGTGCATACTTTTGATACATGTAATCCTTTAGGCTGTAACTTTTTGGGTGTTGTTTGATTGTGTATTCATAACTTCAGGTTATGCGTTCACATAAATAACGTGGCAGATATGCATACAAGTACATGGTCAGTTCTAGTCAAGTGCAGAATGCTTTGAATTGCTGTCCCTCCAGGGCATGGACTTGCAGCTCTGCACATGCACTTTAATGTGATCTATGCAGATGTACATGTATGGATATTATTTTTGGAAGTTCAACAGACCCACCAGAACAAAAACAGGTACTAGGTACATAGTGTATCCATTTATGTTTTCATAGCAACATTGCACTGCCCTCTGCCAGGCAAATGCAGTTGGTTTTTTAACCACTGCTGCAGGTTGCAGGAGCATGCACTATCAAATACAGTTTTTTCAGGCATCGTTGGTGTCTTTTGGATTTACCATTGTTTCAGCTCCAAAGGTGTGTATGTTTTACATGTTCTGTGGTTCATTTTTTATTTCTAGTATTTGCATAATTATGTGCTGAGGTCATCATATTTTCTACTGCATATGCAACTGTGGAAACTTCAGTGGTAAGCAGTGTTTCGCTTTTTGTCCTCCACCAGTAACTGAGAGCTAGGGTGGGGCACTTAGAAGGTCACGCTATCCCTCATTCCGTCATTCTGGCAGTCAGTCATTCAGTTGTGCGAACACTCTGACCAGTTGCCTTCAGTCTTGGAACGTGTTATTAATGAAGTGACATTAATGAATGGATGTCTGGAACTGGTTTTCAGCAATATTCGTAAAACAATATGAACTACTCAGCCATCTTTGTGTTCCAGACATTCATGATGTCCAGACAGTGATTCCAGATCATTGTGACCAGTTGCCCTCAATATTGGTCATTGGTACATACATGTATGTCATCAATGAGAGGGAAGCTGGCGGTTTGTTTTAAGCTGCATATATATGTGTGTAGAAAAAACAATACATGTATGTCCATTAGCTGGCCCGTTGCTCGCTAACATTTTGATCGCAATGACACATTGTCAGATAATCGGACATCTGCCTGTGTATGTGACTGATGACTTTCTTTCTGTACTCTGGTAACTATGACTACATGCTTAAGAACTGAACATGTACATGTATATACAAATTGAACATTGACATGTTTTGCTATTGTTAGGCAGGAAACATGGACCTCAACATTTTATTTCTGTTATTACCTTTTTATGCTAATTTACCAACAGAATAAAATATATTTTAAAATTTCCGACAGCTGTCTTAAACCTTGCAATTTTAACACTGGTATTGAGGTGTTTATGTTCTACAGAATTGTCATGGTACATGCACATGCAAGTTTTCCGAGACATAGAGTTTGCATTGATGTTTTACTCCCTGCTGATCGAGGAGGCTGATACGACTTTTTATGGATGAAAGAACACTGAGACTCCAGCTGATCTCTACATGGGCTCTACCCATACGTGCAAAAGTTGCATGTGATAATGCATGTGTTTAAATTTGTAAATGAGCTTTACAAACATTATGGTGATTTGTTGGACGGTGTGGAAATATCCATATTTATGATCTCAGACATTTTAAATGGGCCTTTGGTTGCTCTCTGGCCTTTTTAAGTGTGAACGAGGACATTCACGTGATACGTTCATCTGATAAGGATACCTGACCTATTACCTTCCACAGCTTGGTTTTGAACAACTCCTGAGTTTCCATGTGCTATGAAGTGATCATCACGTACCTCTGTACATTTTATATGGAAATCTTACAGCTTTTCTTTTCGAGTCTTATGGACAATTTACGTGTATGTCCTGCTTTTTAAGCTGTGTTTACATGTTTTAACGTCGAGTCAACCCATCAAATTTGACAGATCGAATGACTTCAGGGCATGCGCCATTTCGTGCGATGGTAGCATTTGACAGATCACATTGTCTGAAAGACGGCTTGTGATAAAGACATTTTTTTTCCAATTTTTATTCCACAAGTCATATTCACGAGTCGATACGACAAATTGCATTGTCGAGAATGTAGATTCATAAAGGGTGTCTGAAACACATCTCTCTTGCTAAACCTAGGACAAATATTGGGATTTATTTTCAGTTGGATGTTCTGTATGTTTCATCTGAAGTTACTCTTTGCCAGAAATTGTGAGAAGCATAATTGCAGGGGGATACAATTGGCAGACACATACACAGTTGAATAAATTACATCTATATTATATTATATCCTTGTCATTTCAGATCAACCCCCTGACAGTCTATGACTCCCTGCTGTTTGTATCCACTCTGGGGGGATCATTCCATGCTGTCAGCAAAAACACGGGCAAGATAGTCTGGTCACTAGACGAAGGTGAGATGGCATATCAAACTAAATGTTAAAATACATGTACTCATCACTCGTTTGCCTGCTGTTAGTTTTAAACATGTACCTAGTGAAATATTCTCGAGTCAAATAAATAAAATAAAAAATGAATAAATTAAAAAACATGTACCTGATGTATGTTCCTTATGTAGACCTAACTTGGAAGGATTATTGATACGTAATATGACAAAGTGTCAGTTGGTGGCTCACACATGTACGTGTAACTCCAGCAAGTTTATCCATTATTTGCGTTGTCATTTCTGGTCAGATATAGACTGTGGGTTAGGTGTGGATAGTTTTGTTGACATTCACTGTTTATGTGATGATCCTCGAGGGAATAAGGCTGCCAGGTTTCAGTTCAGTTTATTTGTGTCATTAAAGTCCAAGCACAACTGTAGAATTTTTAATCCATTCATAGAGAACAATCCACTACCCTCACTCTTCACGCATTTGTTCTTTGAAGCAGTCGTAAATTACGCCAGGCGTAACTTCCATGACAACGCATAATAAAGAGATATGTCATTACTGTAAATCTTCAACCTTTTCAACCACTGAAGCACTTTTTTCTGTTGAATTTATGCAAACAAGTTATTTGAAAATGATGCTAAAGATGATTTGTTTGTTTCATTAATGATGTGAGCTTCATAAAACTGTGTCAGTTGTTTCCCTTCACCTCATTGTTCTCTCAGAATGTTTCAGAATATTGGTTGCAGAGGTGGTTGAAAAGGTGAAGAATTAGGGTATGTTAAATGTGCTTTTGTAGAATGGGACCCTTGGGCCTAGGTGACAACAAGTGATATAAAGTGCCCCTAGGGCTGTCTGTGTCTGGTGTGTGACATTTTTTAAAGACCGCTTCTCTTCCACTGATATGGCGTACATGTCCGTGACAAACTTATTGAATATTGTGTCCAGCAACATTCAGTTACCCCCTTGGAGAACTTCCTAATTTTTTTTTTTTTTTTCAATTCTGTTCATATTATGGGTTAGAGGTGATTGAAGTCATGACTCAAGTGTTCATAAGTACATTGTAGCCATCATTTTTGATAAATTATTTGTATGTGTATAATGTTTGTATATTTTATGTCTGGTGTTGCTTTGATGATAAAAAAACAACAACAACAAATAATACAACCTTAGATGTTTTGGAAGATGGTGGAAATAGACCTAACCAACACCAGCCATGCTTTGTTACTCTATAAATAAACTTTTAGCCTGAAATTGTTGTGAAGCCATTGAATCCGGAATATTACAGAAACCAGAAACACTATGTCACGGCACTCGCACTCTATGCACAAATGGCTGAAAGACTAAACAGAGATCATGCAATGTCATAGGAAATAACTGTGCTCCTGGGTTATAGAAATAAGCTGCTCCTGGTTGGCTAAATCTGATAAGATGGCGGCGCTTTTGATTTTATCAATGAGTGCATTTGAGCTTACTTTGAGGCACGATATCTTGGTTATGCAAAACCACAGGAATGAAAAGTTTTGCCTTTTAAACGTTATGTGGGATATGATATCATTGTGTACATGCATTTGATCTGGTGTATTTTAAGAGATGCATTTAAGGCCTCAGGTGTTTACCAAAGACTTTGCTGCATTTGAAAGCTACTACTGCTGTTTTATGTTGGGTAGATTTGGTGGCACAATTGCAATCATGCTGTGATCAATACTCTATTTCAGATGAAACGATTGTGATTTTCTATTTTCAGAACCAGTGATTCGGATCCCTATTGATCACACATCAAAGTAAGTGTCTGGTGTAAGACTGATTATTGTACCCATTCTGACATTTTACTAGCTTTTTTTTAGTTACCCCACACTTAAGCTAATAGAGAGAAATATTAATTTGGGTCTGTCCATCTGTTCGGCTTTGGTTTTCAGACAGGAACTGCCTCAAATGTTGTCTGATTCTGATCAAATTTCACGTGAATTCACTTTGTGAATTCTCAGATAGGTTTGAAATCCAACCCAATCTGTATGTAAGGTTTGCATATGTAATGTTTTCATGAATTCTGACAGGTTTTTCCTGTCAACACAATAAATGCTTCTAATATCATCCAGAACTGGTAAAATTTTGCACGGAAAGCTTGTTTTTGAATCTCAGGGAACAGAAGACAGAGCTTGAAAACCAGCTTTATCCTTTCACAAGTTCTGCATATTTAGGGTTGGACACAAGATAATTCTCTGAATTGCTTGCTCTATATAATTTTTACATGTGTTTTTTTTGGGTTTTTTTTTTTCTATTTGTGAGATCCTGTGTGTTGTCCCTTTGAGGATTTTGTTTATGTACATGTAGTTGCAGCTGTTATAAAATATTATAAAGCAAACATGCATGTAACTACACAGTGATGTATAATATTAAGACGTTTTTCCCAAAGAAAGCCTTCATTGACTGTATATTAATCTGTTACAGATTGACATTTTTGCCTGACCCCAAAGATGGAAGTCTGTACGCTATGGGAACTGGGGTAGAAGGACTAAAGAAACTACCGTTCACTATACCAGAGCTGGTGACGGCCTCCCCTTGTAAAAGCACAGATGGCATTCTTTACACTGGTAAGTTTGTGTTGGTCAACACTTGGTCAGATTAAACAAAGCGATTTCTGACTCAATACAACATTTGAAATGTGACTTTATTATTTGGGGTTATTAAGATTTTGACCACCTCATTGATGTTATCAAACTGTCATCTTCCTGGACCAAAAAGGAAACATTGTGACGAGCTTTTAAACTTTGACTTAAATCAGAAATGCCTTTGTGAAATCATACTGTCCTAAGCTAAAATTATCTTATTTTTACTTCCTGTAAGTTGCAGGCAGCTGGGAAGATTGTCTACATATTACCCTTGTTTCATAAGCTTGGGTAATGATATGTACAGGTAATCCAAGACAGCATCAGAACAAACATATTCCAAAGATTTGAGTAAAGTGAAATATATTTTTTGCAAGTAATGATAGGAATGGTTAAACTGAAGTGTGGAAAGCTCAACCAAAATATTATAATATGTGATCTCTAGAGAAACCCTAAATTCCGTACTTCATTTTCTGTGGAATAACATTTTCATGTTATTCATTTTCTTCCTTTTCTCTCAGGCCACAAGAAAGATTTGTGGATTGCTGTTGACCCAGTAACAGGAGACAAGCTGGAGACACTAACCTGGGATGGCTCACAGAAGGTCTGCCCATCATCCAGTGACAACGCCATCTATATTGGCAGGACAGGTAACTCTGTTACTGATGATTAACATATGGGTATAATGGTATACGGGACTTCTGCAATCCAAATCAAAAGTTTTGCCAACATAATCAGTTTAAATTTTTAGCTCACCTTAGGAAGTAAGGAGAGGTATTGTGAGATGTTGTCAGATGTTGTTGGCGGCGATGTTGGTATTGGTGTCCAGTTTAGTTAAAATTTTTGGCCAGTCGTAGCATTGCAGTGGCCACCCATAGTACATAGATGATCAATCATCGGTAGCAATTTATCAAAAACCAATCAAGTCCTTTACCTCATAGCACAACATTTTGCTTGGCTATTCACAGAGTTGCAATTGCCTCCCATAGTACATGGATTGCCAAATGCACTTTCATTTTGCGTATCAAAGACCTTTGTAGTTAAGTCATGCACGAACACAGTATCTGTTACCACCACAATGATGTTCAACTCCATAACACACGAAGGCACTGCTTTGCAAGCCCTTACGCATATGATAAACAGTCATAGTTGTGACAATATAATAACTTTGGTCTTTCGTGTTGATTTAATGACATTAGCAGTCATTCTACTTTTTTATGGTCACATGACTTAAATATTATGCAGTTTTACAAAGTGCTGAATAAGGCGTGCTACTGGTACTCCCTTGTTATTTTTTTTTGAGGAAATTGGATGAGCTAGAGTTATGAAAACTGTTTATTTATGATAAAGACAACAAGCTTAAATATAGTAACTAATCACTGAGGGTGCTGGGAAGCATTTCTGAATGTATTTTTTTAATGTTAGTAGTATTGCAGTGCATATATTCCTGTAATATAACATCATTGAAAAGTGATTGTATTATTTCCAGAGTATACCATTGTCATGTTTGACAGCAAGACAAGGGAAAGAAGGTACAGTTTTTTTTTTTTTTTGGTTTTTTTTTGTCATAACATTGTTGTTTTGTCATTAGAATCATCAGGGATGATTGTGTCAGATAAATTTCTTGTATATATTGGAAGTATCCGTATAAATATGCTTGTGTTATGATGGTTTATATAATCACATATATCATTTATATATATGATGTAATATATAATAATAGTTGCTTATTGAAATATATTTTTTTTTTTTTGTTGCAGGTGGAATGCCACTTTCATGGATTACTCATCTCATGTTGCAACAGATGTGGCTGATTACAGTATGTATCAAACACCAACACACATTTTAGTTAACTGTTTCAGTAATTATAAATAGAATTTTTATTGTTATTCATCTGGAATTTAATTTATTTCCCATTTTATAAAGAACACTTCATCCTAAAACCTGCTAACTTATGAATGGTATAATTTTGACATTTAACAAAAGTGGTAATTTTGTTATCATCATTTTTTTGAAATTTTTATTTATTTATTTTAATTTATTTATTTTTTGATGTGTTGCACAAAATTGTCAGCTTCTGATTCCTGAACAGTTTAATTGTAAATAAAAGAGAAACTAATATGAACAGACAGAATGTCTCCACAAATAGTAATGGAATACTGGCATAGTTTGTAATTGTGCTGATCATTCTTACTTCATGAACCAATTTGTTTTCTAGGGTTGAAACATTTTACAGCCAGTTCTACAGGATTAGCGGTTACTCTTGATACAAAAACTAGTAAGTCATTCTACATAGTCAGAACTATTTTACTTTTCAGATATAGTAATTTTTATATTGCTACCAGTACTTCCATGTATATGAATTCTGTTAAATGTTAACTTTGAATATTTTAAAGACTATGTTACTTAGACATGAATATTTGAACATGTGAAAATACTTTTTAACTGTTCACTGTTTCTTGACAGCACCATAAGCTCCACAGATTCAGACACAGATCTTGTCTCATTGTAGGTGAGGTTATGTGGCACCAGACCTATGGCTCCCCTGTGGTAGCGATGTACTCTCTAGGGGCAGACGGACTACAGAAGGTGCCGTTCACCAGCTTTGCCCCTGAGACTCTGGAGCACCTGACCGGTCAACTCTGCTCCACGGCCTGGAGGCAGCGATTCCTGGAGCATGGTAAAGAGCAGAAATTCTAGTAAGTACAGCAATGGAAAATGGAGATTATTAATACACACAGAGAAACTGCAGTGCATTTACTTAGGCAGATTTTATAGAATGCAAACACAAACTCTCGTGCGTACAGAGATAGAACATTTTCTGAGTACGAAAACGGAAATTCTATTAATGCACAGGCACAAACTATAGTGCCATTATATGTACATGTATGTACTCAGGCAGACCTTCCAAAATGCAAAGAACAGAATTATACAAGAACGCAAATTCTAGTGAGTACAGAGATAGAACATTTTCTGAGTACGAAAATGGAAATTCTATTAATGCACAGGCACAAACTATAATGCCATTATATGTACATGTATGTACTCAGGCAGACCTTCCAAAATGCTAGAACAGAATTATACAAGAACGCAAATTCTAGTGAGTACAGAGATAGAACATTTTCTGAGTACGAAAATGGAAATTCTATTAATGCACAGGCAGAAACTATAATTCCATTATATGTACATGTATGTACTCAGGCAGACCTTCCAAAATGCTAGAACAGAATTATACAAGAACGCAAATTCTAGTGAGTACAGAGATAGAACATTTTCTGAGTACGAAAATGGAAATTCTATTAATGCACAGGCAGAAACTATAATTCCATTATATGTACATGTATGTACTCAGGCAGACCTTCCAAAATGCTAGAACAGAATTATACAAGAACGCAAATTCTAGTGAGTACAGAGATAGAACATTTTCTGAGTACGAAAATTGAAATTCTATTAATGCACAGGCAGAAACTATAATGCCATTATATGTACATGTATGTACTCAGGCAGACCTTCCAAAATGCAAAGAACAGAATTATACGAGAACACAGATTCTAGTGCGTACAGAGATAGAACATTTTCTGAGTACGAAAATGGAAATTCTATTAATGCACAGGCAGAAACTATAATTCCATTATATGTACATGTATGTACTCAGGCAGACCTTCCATAATGCAAAGAACAGAATTATACGAGAACACAGATTCTAGTGCGTACAGAGATAGAACATTTTCTGAGTACGAAAATGGAAATTCTATTAATGCACAGGCAGAAACTATAATGCCATTATATGTACTCAGACAGACCTTCCAAAATGCAAAGAACAGAATTATACGAGAACACAGATTCTAGTGAGTACAGAGATAGAACATTTTCTGAGTACGAAAATGGAAATTCTATTAATGCACAGGCAGAAACTATAATTCCATTATATGTACATGTATGTACTCAGACAGACCTTCCAAAATGCAAAGAACAGAATTATACAAGAACACAGATTCTAGTGCGTACAGAGATAGAACATTTTCTGAGTACGAAAATGGAAATTCTATTAATGCACAGGCAGAAACTATAATGCCATTATATGTACATGTATGTACTCAGGCAGACCTTCCAAAATGCAAAGAACAAAATTATACAAAATATATGTCTGGTGTCTTCAGCATGATTGATACTTCAGTAGAGGCATGGACTGCCACAAGAGAACGTAAAAAAAACATACATACATACACACTAGATGTGATGTGTCCAGAAACCGTAATTATGGTTGTTTATCTGTCAGTTAAAAATATTAAAGTCAACATGTGATTAGAAATTTTAGCCTGGACAGATAGAGAGTTTGGAGTAGTTTTAAAACAGAACTGAATACACCGTTTCATGTAGGGTACTAGTATACCAACTAGTATACCAGATGAAGAATGAATTAAAATAAAATTTTGTGATATTTATTTCAGCCCCACTCTATATGTTGGAGAGTACAAGTATGGTTTCTACGCCTTGGCCTCATTGGTGGATGAAGAGACAGTCACTGTAGCTGTACGTTTACATGGTTATCTCTCTCAGACTACCCTAATCCCTCAACCTTTTCACATATGAAAGAGCAACTTTCAGTGCAATTTATTCATTTTTTTTTAATTTGATTTTTGAGACAAAACTACAGGGATTGGAGTGGCTGGTTTCAGGGCTTCACAAAAAGTAGAATTTTATCAGTCAAAACAGAATGGTGCCTTCAAAATATGCTTGAATAAACAACTTGCAAACATGGGAAAAGCTTGAAGAATTACAGTACTGTATTTCACGTAAAATTTAGCAGTTTTCTAGTGACACATTTTGCTTGATTCTAATTGATTCATCCACCTCATATAATTATTTAAGAGTTGTTTATGAAGTTTGATTAATTTCTTATCAGAAAACTTAAGTGTTGAGATCAAAAGTTTCCTTTTTAAAGCCTTTATGTGTTTTTCAAAGTGCATTTTTGCAGGCTAAACTTAAGGGGAAATACAGTATATGTACAATAGCCAGACAGGTAGCCAAATTGCTGTTAGAAGCGGTAGAATTTATCCAGTTCTCTTTTACATGTTAAATCTGAAATCCCTTGTCACACATTAAACTGACAGATTGGATTTAATTTTGCAAAAAGATGAAATGAATTCTGCTGATTGTTTAACTAATGCTTACCGATGTCACAATGAGTATCTAAGAGATATTGGTGCAAAACTAAATGTGGACAAGATAAACCAGTTTCAGAATGTGCATGCACATGTCGCTGTGTGTGGTCATTTCTGGCTGACTTTTCTGACCACCTATTCATCTAATTGAATTTACTGCCTTCCAGGGCCTGACCTAGGGGCGTGTTTGCACCAGTCTATAGGATTCGGGGTTGAGAAGTTAGGGATAACATTATCATATTTTTGTGTTCTTTGCATCTATATAGAAAAGTGTTGAAACTGACAGCCAAATTATTCAGCTAGATTAAACCCTGCTTAAGTGTATCATTAGGTTTTGATTTTTGTGTTATGCAATGTACATATTAGTTGAATATTCTTAAGGTTGTTATAAAACATCAGTGAAATTAATTCTTCCATTGCATATTTCATTTGTGTTGTCAGCCCCGGCAGACAGGCCCCCTGCTCATTGATGGCCCCAAAACCACTGGTGATAAAACAGTTCAGGAAGAGACAAAACCTCGACAAAGCACCATCATCACAACACCCACAGTCTCTCAGGAGAACAACCTACTCCTCTTAGGTAACCCACCCCTAAACATCTGTGCAGAAAAGCCCTGTATCACTATTATTGTGTGATCAACTGGGACATAGGTGTATGTATTGAGGTAGTTCAGCAACAAAGTTACATTTCCAAATGTGCAAAAGTACCAGTAGAAATAAATTACAAGATTGTCCTGGATGTAAACTATGAACTTGCGTTTTGTGTGAGTGGGTATTTACATGTAGCAAGGATGAAGTCATACAAATGTTGACAGCTTTGTTGTTGTGCATTTGGGTATTTGACATAATTTAAGTTACAATGAAAGACAAAAAGTTTAATGTACATGTAGTGTCTTCAAATAATTTAACTGAGGGACTTTTGGATGAAATCCGAGAGAAGTTTTGTATCATTGCTTGTGTTAAGAGGTCACTAAATAATTCATGTCTTACCATCATCCTGGTTTCCTCCCACCATAAAGCTGGCCGCCACACTTTTATCATCATTAGTAGGTTAAATAGCTGTTTTTGTAGCGGTTTTCAGAAAATCTTATTTGTAGTTAGATTGTTTTCTTGTTTTTTGGGGTTTTTTTTTAACTATTTGAATATTTTTTTGTAGGTTACCATGAAGTTCCAGAGTTATCTAAGGCATTGATCTCTCGGCGACTGGCCGACAACTCTCAGAAGACGGAGAAAGTCATCCTACCTAACCAGCTGCCCTCATCTGTGAAGGACTCGGAGAATGTGACTGTAGTGCGAAGAAACCTGGCCAAACCACATGGTCACTATCTTGGCACACTGATGCATGACCTAGGGACCGACCCCAAATTCACGATCACCATCGTCATTCTCATCATCACTATCATCTCCTTCATGTTCATGTTCTCAAGGGTGAGTCTTAACGCTAGTGTGAGGTTGAATGCTAGTGTGAGTCTTCATGCTAGTGTCCCCTTTAAAGCTCATGCCAGTAGTATGCTCGGTATATTCATACTTATGTGGTACCTGTGCAGTGTTTTGGCGTGGCAATTCTGAGAACTCAGAAAAAGTTTAAACTGTCAGCAGGTAGATGTTAGTAAATGTATATACTGTTTGTCTTATTGACCCAGTTTCAACACAGAGTAATATCATTATGGCTTGAAAGATAATATTCTCTGGTGTCTTTGACTTAAGTAAATCATCTTTTGATACAGTTTGTCATCTAAATGTAATGTTGAACAAACGACAGGTAAATGTATGAAAGATGTGTAAAACCCAAGATGTGCTGTTCATTTATTAACATAAATTTGAATACGATGTTTCTTCCTTTCAGCAGATCATTGCACTATTATTATGGACTGGTGTTGTTGGACAATAAACCTTAATTTTGTATTTATCTGTGTAAAGATGTCATCTGGTTGGAAACCAGATTTTACTGCTTCAGCTACAGCTTTAAGTCAGGAGATTTGTTAGGTACCTGGTGAAGTGTGGTGGTGTACTCCAACCACTCCTGTCTCTCACCCATAAACTTGACTACAGCCCTCTACATGTAGGTGAAAATATTCCTGAGTACAGAATTGAACACCAAGCACATGAATATATGGGTGTCGTTTGGCCAGGCACTGTTTGATAATATATGTTGTGTATTGAAATCCAAAGAGAACAGAGCACTCAATCAAGATCTTGTTAGAGAAACAGCTGGAAGAAAACAAGAGGCAACAGCAGAGGTCCATGCAGACCTCAGCTAATGGCTATATTACAGGCGCTTCTTCTGGCATGGACGGTAAGAACACTGAGCATGGCTCAATTTTACGGTCTCTGGGGTGTAGGGGATGATACACAGAATGCCTTGGGGGGGAAACACCCCATAGCAGATCTGTAAAAGTCAGGTTTAGGTTTATTATGGGACAGGGTCTGTTTACAAAACAGTCGCAAGGCTGTATCAGGAGACTTTTCTTGGGTAAGTACATGTAAGTCTAGTTTGGTTGTCATGAAGAAGCTAAATTTGGTCATGGTAAAGGGAAATAATTTAAACTTACATTTACGGAATAAGGAGACATTAAAACAGTTGTAAAACTCTTAAGACAGGCATCATGTTGCACATGTACAATAGTATATATTTGCCTCTCCTGTGATCAGAGTATATTCCTAACCATTGATATAGCTCCTAGGACTTTAGGAGTGTAAAAAGCAAAAATCTGCTAGACTTATCACAGCACGGCTCAAGTATCCTGCTAATCCATAGCATTTAAAACTGAAGTTAGTATCAGTTTTGAATCTTATTACACTTTGAACAAGGTGGCTGAGCAGTTTGTTGTGCCAGTGCAGTATCCTGTGGCGCTATAAAAGATGATGATATTCCAAACGCTCTCTCTCTCCTAATTAACTGAGTATTAGTAGAGGGTGCAGCCTTTGTGCCTGGATTGAGAAGGCCTATATCAACGTGGTGCATATTTTTGGCTAGATTTAGCTACGACTTGAATCTTATGTATGTGGAGTTCACGTACCTTTCAAGATGTTTTGCATACCAAGTACGTGTACTGTAGTCTTGTTTGTTTCATGAGGAGATTGCTTGATCAGAATCTACCACTGCCTTCTAGGGGCCATACTAGAGCTGCATATTTCTTGTGTTTTAGAAGTACCACCTGGGTTCTGTCAGGTGGGGAAAATCATGTATGACCCCAAAGATGTTCTGGGCCATGGCTGTGAAGGAACCTTCGTCTACAGGTAAAAAAAAAAAAGAGAAGAAAACTTCTTCCTTTAACTTTTTCAGCCCAAAATATTAAAACAGGATAAGTTGGGGGTGAGGTTAACCTTTTAAAGCAAACTTCTGTAAATTTAAATACTCAAAAGTTGAAGAAACATCATTGATCATAAATCAATCATATATCATACCGGTAAATGAGTAATTGACTGATGTTTTAATTGCTTATTAGACAAGCTTTAACATTTTAGTTTGCAATAAGGAGCTTGTGAGCTCCTGTGTTATGTAAGCAATGGATTGTGATAAATGCTTTGCACAATAAATGGCACCATCTTGTAAGTGAAGAATTTAGTAAATAAAATGAATTTCATGAACACATTGGCTCACATTACAGGGGAAAGTTTGACAATCGGGATGTGGCTGTGAAGAGACTGCTGCCTGAATGTTTTGGATTTGCTGACAGAGAGGTGGAGTTGTTGAGAGAATCTGATCAACATGCTAATGTTATCAGATACTTCTGTATGGTGAGTGAGAAACTACTGTTAGCCGTATTAAGCATGTATAACAGCTGTCAGTTGTCATGTATAACAGATGACGTCAGTTTCTGTACACACACACAATAATTTAAACTGCTCAGCTAACTAGTAACTACATGAAAACTTTCAGAAGTTCAGTTTTTGACATCAGTTGAAAGTAGTCCCACATGAATTACAATTGTGCTCCCCACCATCGTAGCAGACCTACTTCCATCCCGAGCTTCATTGCCTCGTCTTTAAAACCTGTTCTCGTCAGGATATGGCTGAAAAATTGCTAATGTGGCTTTTAGCCATAATCGTTTGTTCATTGATTCATCCATCCCGAGGCAGGTCAAGGGTGCTCCATGTTTGAAGTGTCCCTGATGCCCATATTCTTCTGCTGTCAGCCCTCTGTATCCTCATCCCATCTGTGTGTTGTGTATTTCAGGAGGCAGACTCTCAGTTCCGCTACATAGCCCTGGAGTTGTGTGCAGCGACCATACAGGACTATGTGGAGCAGAAACCCATCTGTCCTCCAGGCCTCGATCCCTTCAAGCTCCTCTACCAGGCCATGTCAGGGCTGAACCACCTCCACTCACTCGATATAGGTACTTAAAAGCCATACTTGGATATTTATGTAGTTTGACCCAGGTGACATGTCAACACCAGTAGTTTTTGATTTACATATTTTATTGTGAACATTGTAGGCGTAGGAGTTTCTTCTGTGGTGGCTTCCGAATGATGCTTAAACCAGATGTGCTCCTTGCCACTCAGCCAATTTTAATCCGACTGAAATATGGTTGAAAATAAGTAGAAAAGAAGAACAAAGGATTTTCTGTTTATTAACTGGATTAAGCTGAGTTGTGAAGATTGAGGTTGTATTCTTTAGTGGTTTTGCAATGCTTGTCACCTTTCTTATCATTCTCTTATCTTTGCAGTACACAGAGATATCAAACCTCATAATGTCCTGATATCATACCCCAATGCTAAAGGGGAGGTAACTGCGATGATATCAGACTTCGGGTTGTGTAAGAAGCTGGTGGCTGGGCGACGTTCCTTCTCGCGTCGCTCTGGGGCTGCTGGAACAGAAGGATGGATCGCTCCAGAGATGCTAGATGAGGAGCAGAGGACGGTGGGTGTATGAGGGAAATTCTGATTGATTTTAAGCTCTGTCTATTGAAGTCATTGAGCGCAATGGCAACATGAAGTGAAGCTTATGATGCTGATTGTGTTGTGTGATGTTGATTGAAGACTTCGTGTCTTTCATCACTATGGTATGCATATCAACCAGAAAATGTGGATGCAAAAGTATTTGTATCAATCCTGTTGTCTCGCTTTCTCCTGTACTGTTGCTAATAGTCAATTTTGTGACATGAAGTGTGATCAGTTGATGGATAAAGTCGACTTAATTGGTATTAAATTTAGCGACAGTTTGTGCCATGAGATCAAATAGTAGTTTCTTAAAATTCATGTATGTAGGAGAACAGAAGACATAAGATAATCAAAACCTTTCAGTTTTACCAGACTTTCCAACTCTACAGTTTGTTTGCTTTTCAGAGGAAAATTATTTCCAAAGGCTTATTTCCAAAAGTGTGATAAATTTTTGAAGTTAACATTTTCATTTCATGAATACAGTCACTCCTCATAATTAGGCAGTTTGCAAAGAACAGTTTTGGACTTAGACTGAACTACTATGAATGACTAGAGAGTACCTTGTAGTTACACACAATAGTGTATAGTGTGTGTGAAATCAGCCATTTTTTCTCTATCATAACATCACTACCCCTTAGCAAGTCCAGAACACTGACAACTGCTTTAAGAAAGGGAGTAATGTAGTAAATATGTTAAAGCTTTATGTATCATTTTCTTTGTAGACTTGCGCCGTTGATATTTTCTCCATGGGTTGTGTGTTTTACTACGTGCTGTCCAAAGGAAAACATCCTTTTGGGGATTCACTGAGGAGACAAGCAAATATACTTAGTGGAGAATACAACTTGGACCACTTGTCCAAAACAGGTAAGGGATCATATGTTGGATTGGTTGTCAGATTTGAACACACTTTTGAGCTTTTTTATGCCTTCACATTATTGTACTTATGTTAGGTCTTGAGCAGTCATCACACCAGTCACCTCAGCGTTAGAGCAATCCTCACACAAGTCACCTCAGCGTTAGAGCAATCCTCACACCAGTCACCTTAACGTTAGAGCAATCCTCACACCAGTCACCTCAGCATTAGAGCAATCCTCACACCAGTCACCTCAACGTTAGAGCAATCCTCACACCAGTCACCTCAACGTCACTGCCCTTGGTAGCATTGTTGTGGAGAGTTTGTAGTTGATCACAGTGTTTTGCTGACTAGTTCATATTGTGTTGAAAAGGTGAAGAATGTGAATATGGAACAGCTTCTGGCCAAGTTATCAAGATTTTGTCTTTCGGTAGTAGACAGTAAAGCAGTTATGGCCCTTGGCCAAAATAGGCATGGAAGGATATACAAGGTATGGTTTAAATTCTGACTCTTGGCATGGAATTTGTGGATTTCCCAGCTTTCAGTATTTGTGGGGCTTGTGGCTAACAATAAGCAGTTGAAAAAACTTGGTCATCCATTAAGGATGGCTTGTTTTCCTCCAGTATGGTGTGCATGTCTGTATATCACACATTGGAAAGTTTCCTAGTATCTTGCCAAATGTCAGTGGTTTTCTCAGGGCACTCCAGTTAACTCCACCCATAAACCGACTGTCATAATGTAAGTAAAAATTTGCATTAAACAACAAGAAGTAAATAATTAGATGAGAGGCGAATGATAATGTTTAAGGTTTCCATCAAATGTTCAGTGGACAGCAGTCATGTTGTGCATAATACTTACAAAAGAAGTGAATGTGTAGACCTGTACATGTGTTGCATTTATAAATAATCACCTTTTCTTTTCTTTTCTCTTCAGATGAATATGTCAGTCGCTCCCTCATTGAACAGATGGTGTCATTTGACCCTTTGAAACGACCTTCAGCCAAGGTCATTCTCAAACATCCATTTTTTTGGAGTAAAGAGAAACAGCTCATGTTCTTTCAGGTGTGTTGGCATGAGAGATTTCTCTGGATTTAGTTTGATAGTGTTTTGAATGTTCACAGAGCTTAAGTGAATTGTGATGAATGTACATGTAATTGTGAAACATAACATAAAACTGAAGCTAAAGTTGTGATGTTCCCTGTTTATGTGTTATATCTGTCTTGACATATATATAATTTTTTTTGCTCTGTGGGATTATGGTGGAACAACTAAAATAGGCTATTACATTTTGGTCTATGTTAGCCCAACACCTTCTCACATTTATTCCACCGGCCCCGATAGCACAGTTGGTAGAGCACCCACTATGGGAGTGGTAGATCCAGGGTCAATCCTGAATCGAGTCACACCTAAGACCTTAACAGAGGAAGTTGTAACTTCCTCGCTTGGCGTTCAGCATGAAGGGGATAGTGCAACAACTGGTTGACCCATATCAGTATAATGGCTCGGGTGGGGCGGCTTACTTGTCTACAGTAAATCGTCTCAGTGAAGCAGCACTAGATAAAAGAGCGGTGGAAATCCATCCTGCAACAAGGAGGCACATTAAATGCATTCTAAGGATTCCCTGTCGTCAAATGCTGGAGTATTTTAAATCTTGGTTGAAGTGATATGTCAGCCTTATTCATACATTGTGGTGATGTGTGGCTTATAAATGCATTGCTTATCATTGTTTTCTGGACTTCTGATTGACACGCAATTACCAACAGAAAACAATATTATTTGCAGGATGTGAGTGACAGAATAGAGAAAGAACCAGAAGATTGTGAAGTCGTAAAAAGATTGGATAGGGGTGGAGCCAATGCTGTGAAATATGACTGGAAAGATCACATATCAATAGAGCTACAAAATGGTAAAGTAGATTGCTGTTACTTTTCAACCTGTGGTCATTTCATACTTTGTTATATGAGTGCTCTGGATGGTTCTGAAAACAATAATATGTAAATATCAACCAGCCAAGCTTGATGTACGAAACGAATTTGTGGATGTATAAAATTCAACCAATCGCACAGACGAGTGAGGGCTTTTTGTGAAGGATTACCTGACCACTTCAAAAGAATTCAACACAGTTCAGCACGTTTTTGCTATCACCCTAACTCCAAACCAAATCAGCTGTTTGCAGTTATAGGTGCTTGGACTGAAGCAGTTTGATTGGTTTAATGAGTAGAGATTTCTGGCCAATGGGTGGTAACTTACTAACAGCATATTTGTTTCCATGAATTTCTGTAAACATACAAACATGTTGAAATTAACGAGTGTACAAAACATGATGAAACTTCAATTCAAGCACAAAAAATAATTTCCATGCACGTGTATGTACCCTCATGTCAAATGTCTTTTTTTCTATGCTTCAGACCTGAGGAAGTTTCGCACATACAGAGGGCACTCAGTCCGTGATTTATTGCGTGCGATGAGAAATAAGGTAAAGCCACACAGCCGATTGGCAGTGCTGATCATGTTTAGCCTTAATAACATTTCAAAGGCACAATATAATGAATCACCAAACTTTGCCCCAAAACATAATTTTTTGTAAAATGTTACTTTTGGTGCAATAATTTTTCCTGTAGGATGTCATCCCACCTTTCAATCAAACCTCATAATACATGTACTTTCTAAGGCCACTGGAATCAGAATTGGCATGATTATTTGTCATTTATAACATTGCTATCATAGTTTGACTGCAGCAGAGAAGTTTTTAGTTTATTGTGTGTGAAGCTTAAAATTGTATGAAACGGTTCTGTGTCAAATTCCAAGTAAAACCAGAAGAAATCCATATATTTGAAGTGGTTAATTTGTAATAGCAAATTACATTTACTTGTTCATTATGAAACATGAATGATAAAACATTTTATTGTTGTTGATCAGTTGTGTTTTTGAGGCATGTTCACTTTAAAATCCCTCACTAGTCCAAAGGTATAGAGTACCACACTTCAAGCCTTTAGACCGGCCCTGATGACTCAGTTGGTAGAGTGTCCTGAGGTGATAGATCCAGGGTCAATCCTGGGTGGGTTCATACCTAAGACCTTAAGAGGAAGTTAACTGTGTAAAAGTTAAGAGTAAATTGTCTCAGTGAAGCAGCACTAGATAAAAGAGCGGTGGAAATCCATCCTGCAACAAGGAGGCACATTACACGTACATGCACCCTATGGATTCCCTCGTGGTCACGTGACTAAAAAAATGACTAAAAAAAAAGTACAGTGTTAAACCCTATGCACTCAATCACTCACTCAATCACTCAAGCCTTTAGTTCTGGACTATGAAGGTTGGTAGTTCAAATCAAACTTCTGTGTCCTTCATCTTCTTATCACCTATTTTTCTACACTCATAAACCTTATTGCGACCACGTCAGTCAAATAGTAGTTGCTGGTTTGGGCCATGTGGTTATGAACTCAGAACTTCTTTCCCTGTTTCTATGGCAATACTCTTATGTCTTAAAATTGTCTACCTTCTGCTTCAGAAATACTACGATAGGCTTTCTTTTTGTCTGTATCCATGGCAATGTTTGTATGTCTTATAGCTGCTACTTGCTGTTTCAGAAACATCACTATAGGGAGTTGCCTGAAGATGTGAAGAGGTCACTGGGTTCAGTTCCAGATCAGTTTGTGGAATATTTCACGTCGCGTTTTCCCGCACTGCTCACACACGTGTATGAGGCTTTACGCTGCTGCAGCAGTGAGCGCACATTTCATCAATACTACACTTAACGGGCAGAGAAGACTGCAACATCAGATGTACTGGTGTATACTAAACCATAACTTAATACCACTCAGTGGGAATCTTCACAGTCGTGCAGACACAGAAGTGGATTGGAAAGCAAGGTTTTAATATTTCTTCATGGATATTTGCAGAGATGTGTGACAGAATGAGTGAACATGACATCATAGGATCTTTTAGATGCTTCAGTTAAACTGCCACAGGATGTGTAAATATTGTTCCATGGATTTTCTCAAGTTGTGTTTCAAGATGGCTGAACTTTATTTCACAGATTTTGCACACAAGAAAGTGAAATATGTGACAAGTTGTGTAAATATTACTTCATGGACATTTGCTGAATCTTACAGACTCAGCAGTGATGTATGGCAAGGTGTTTATATGATTAACACTCTAATAATGAAGATGTGCAGTAGGTCTTTTTTCTCATTTGTTATCAAATTACTTCTGTTGTGAAACAAATTGTGGTCGCTGATTTTCTCCAAGATGTGGCATACAGCTCTGTATGCTGGGATACTTTTGAAACAACGTGAAGAAAAGACCAGCTCAATATACTAAGAGGTCTGTTAAAAGGTTAATTTTGGAAAGTACTCTAACCTACCTGCAACGTCTGTATGCTGGTGCCCCTGGTGAGAAGTGCTTTTTGTTTTTAATTCACTGAACTGAACAAACCATTTCACGACTATAACTCACCGACTTATAACTTCAGCTATGCACACTTTTAGTATGTAGCTCGGAGAAGTGCTCCAAAACATGTCTACTTCATGTTTGATCTGAAAAAAAAAGGGAATTGGTTTGTGGAACTTTTTGCAGTGAAGCAGTTATACACTGCTACATTGGTGTTGCCGCTGGTGTTAACATTAAACATGATTTTGTACCTCTTTTATAATATAGGTTCCAATGGCTTGGGGGTGGGGGTGGGATGGGGGTTTCAATGCATGACATGCTGAATACCCAGGTTTGTCACATAGCTATCTCCAGCTGGTTTCCAGCGGAGTTAAAAATGAAATAGCCAACAAATCTTTAGGATATTTACAACATTGAATAAGTACATGTTACAGATTTATGTAAGGGTTATCTTTTTTAATTTCTCTTTAAACTTTTGGGCAAGAAATCTGTGAGTTTTGATAAATATTGCCCGGAATTTTATTTTTTTGCGTGTGTCAACAATGCACAATAAGTACAATTTTTTTTGATCCCTTTTAGTAAAGCTTAGTCAGAAATTTTAGTGTGGACATCTAGTACATGCATTTATTAACCTTGTGGAGCAGGAACTGGAAAAAGATGAAACTGTGTCTGATTAATGCATACAGGTATTTTGTCATAGTACATTAATAACATCACAGCCATGAGTTCAGTAGTTCTAAGATTTACCTGAGTGAAAGGGCTCTGTTTGTCACTATGGCCATGAACATCCTAGTTTTTTTAGACATATCTTTGAGGGGTAAAATGACGTGTTAGTGATTTCATTTCAATTCATTTGCATTGAATCATGAAAAATTATGATATCATGTCATATATTTGACATGTATCAAGCTGCTCTGTAATAGCTGATTTTCCCATCAAAGCAAGAACCAAGTTTAAATGTTCGACACAGTTTGGTGCATTTTTTTTTTTCATTATTATTTTGTTTACATTTTGCCATTCCTGTAGTATGTGTTATGTTTTTGGTGTCACGTGAAAGTATATGTAAAGTATGGTGATTGATATGTTAAAACATGACAGTGTACAGATTTAATATGTTATCCTATATAAATAATGTAATTATTTATTCCCAGATGGAAATTTAACAATGTGAGATAAGATTTTATTATTATATGTTGGAAATGTTAGTATGAATGTTATGAATAATGAACCATCTTTCTGTAAATTATAAGAAGATAATTTGTATGTTTATGTATGTACGAAGATGTAGACTCATATAGTATTTGTTGATTAACAAAGCTGTTATGCAAGAGTCTATGGATTATGTGCCTTACCTAATTACTTGTGCAAAATACACAAAGAAATAGAACTGGGGCCACTAAAATAAGATTTCATAAACCACTGTCTCAATAGTTTCTTTTGCTTGACTTTCATATAACTCGTACTTACATGTACCTTGATTGTCTTTTCTATCACAACTTAAAAATCTCTTGAGCAGATCATGAACAGAACTTTGTGAAAGTTTTTTAGACTGCAATTTCTTGCAATACATATATACAAAACAAGTCATTTTTGGTCCTGCTCATGCAGTGTTCATGCACTATATAGGTACATAATTTGTAATGTTTCATCATGCCTGTTTACTTGTCATTATTTCAGACTGCTGAGCAGATCTGCCACTCATACATTTGCAACTCAACAGTGCAAGGAGCAAAATTATATGGCAATCTCATTCTGGTGGTGCTCTCTTTATTTATTAATCAAGCACAGTTTTCTGTCCATGTCAAATGCTGTTATGAATTCTTGTAAAGAGAGTGACTTCAAGCAATGCTAAAAATAAGTACAGGAGAACTGCATGGGCCAGTTCCACAAACCCAGTTGTGGAATTTTTTTTAAATGAAACTTTGATATGTGATTTCAGCTCTTATTTTTGGACATTTTTGACCTTTTGTAATACAAACCTGAAGGTTTTACATTTTGACAGAAATGGCATTGTGGAATCGACCCTGATTCTCACAGAAATATAGTTTTTGTTTTGTAATTAAGGATTTGATGTTTTTAGTCTGTTCATTACTTTTACCACCACTCCTGTCTTTTATGAAGCGTTCTGACTGTGTTGTTTCTAATGTATGTGTCATGAATGTAGTTTTCATTTTACTCACGTCAGAAACTATGAAAAATTTGAAAACTTTAGTCCTTGGTGTTTTATCAAAGATGTTTTATAGTTGTTGAAGCTCAATTTGATCTCCAGTTGTCTAAAAAAAAAAAAATTATAAATGTGAAAGCTGTTTCTGATTTTATGTTTTTTTTTTTGTTTTGTTTTTTTTTTTGTACACTGTAAATTTACACAACATATGACTTATCTTAAATATTATACAGTGTACATACTATGAATACTTCAAGGATCAAGGATTCAAACAGTTGGACTTGCAGACAAATACCTGTATATTTAGGTACATATAAATATAGGTAAGTCCTGTTTCACACCCCATGCATGTACATTTATTTTAACTGCACTTTTTTGAAATGCATTTAAGAAGAATTAAGGGTGGAAAGATGGAAAATGTTGCTTTTGATCACTTTACAAAGGCACAATGTTGCAAACTGTTTAATACATCATAATGTGTATCATGCATGCATGTGAACTGAAGTCATATGTGAATATTGTTAAAATGTTTATATTATATATAAAATACAACTACTACCAACAAATTTGTCGTGGGCCCATTTTTTCATCCATTGTCATTGTAACCATGATTAACCCAGGAAATTACAGTTTATCTCAGTATATTGTTTAAACAATAAAACTCATTGTCTGAAAAACAACATGTGTTATCTTATAATCACCTGAGCAGAACGGCTGAGCATGCATTTCCAGATATGATAGCAAGACCCTGAGTCAGATCCATCACCATAAACTGTCAGCCACTGTTTCCCTGAAACTGGAAACAGTGTTGTTTCCCTGGTCTAGATTTTACATTTATCTCTGAGAGAACCTTGAGAGAGAACCTTATCTCTGTGAACCTTTCATTGGGCATATTGTATGACATACAATCTATAGGTGCATGGGTATTTTTAATATTTTTTCCTCAGTTTGAAGTCGAAAAAAAAAATGAAATTTCCACATAATATCAGCACTTATTTTCTAAATGCCCTTGATGAAGAATTATTGTTATTAGCCAATTAATTAGGTCTATTAACTTTAACTGAAGGAAGACATTTGCTGTTATCTTTGACTAAATATAAAGTGCATAATTGTGTTAGGAACCACTGACAAGCCAATCGGAGCTGTTGTCCCGTCTGTCTATTCAAAGCTGCGTTAAAGACCCTGCTTTATAACTTGCTTAAGCTGCATCAATTTGACGTGTAGCAAAGATTTTTGCTGTTAGGGTATTCTAAATGGTTAGAGCTGTGTTAAGAAAAACAGAAAGAAAAAAAAAAACAACAGTATTTGGACCAGTGAGATGACGCGTTCGATTCCTGCTGCTGAACAGTGGTCGCTCCACTCTCGTAAAAGGTTTTGAGAAATTACGTACGATAGACGAGTAAATGTGTACGTATAGACCTACAGGTAGGTGCAGTTGTTTCATATTGGAGCTGTCTGCCTTCTGCTGACCCAATATAAGCGGAGCCCAACCCTGTCGTTTTTTATATGTAACAAAATAGGCTTATGTAAATTGCATATGGCAGTTCATCAGCCAGGTTCGGAAAGTGTATCTGTAGGTCTCAGTATAGGGATGGAAGAGCGCGTGTCTTATTAACCATGTTCAGATATGTTTTAAACTTTGTTGTCAAATTTCGTTGTAATGCGTATCAAGTGAAACTCTACTGCAGACCACATGTTAGATAACATATTTCGGTGAAAGTGCCTCCAGCCGCTGAGACCGATACGGTTAGACTTTTTAAGGTCGCCACGTCCTTCGATCTTGTTATGACGTCTCGAGGTTTGTTAAACATGGCGGTGAGCTGAGGACTATCGTCCCAAAGCCTACACTAGCGCAAGACATCAATTACACTGTAGGTGTGTGTTGTAAGTCACATTGGGAGAAATTCTGAACAATGTCCGTGAAAATGAAACCGATGGACGGTATAGAAATCCGTGTTGTCAGTGTCCGGCCGAACACAAGCCCGTACACGTGAGTGTGGCCTACGTGTATTTGGGTCAGTTGTATGGTAGTGGGTATGAATAGGCTCTTGTGTACGTCAGTCTGTTCAGTAAAAATGTCAGCTTATGTTCCTGATATTCCAGTTTGTGAGATACCACGCAGCTGATACATCCTTATACGCAAGCCAATAAGCCTGCGTGTTAAGAGTGTTCTGATGTGGCATTTGTCAGAAAATGTGCGTACATGTATCTGTATTTGACTATATCTTTGTCTCTATTTCACACAGCACAACAAACAACCCATCAAAATACTCCCCATCAAAAAATAGAGAGTACAGATCATATCAAGACTATACACTGATTAAATCCTCTCTAATTATACGGCATTATCTTGCAAGGCAAAGGCATCATGGACAAACAGCTCATGCTGGCTTCCATTCCGGCCGTAAGTGGGAAGGGCTTCCAGCAACCTGCAGATGATCGTGGGTTTTTCCCGGGTTCTGCCCCGTTTCCTCCCACCATAATGCTGGCCGCCGTCGTATAAGTGAAATATGCTTGAGTACGGCGTAAAACACCAATCAAATAAATAAATCATCATGGACAAGAATGAGCAGAACTTTCTAAATTTTAAATCTAATGACGCAGATTATGACACAAACAAATCTGACATCAGGAAACCCTTAATTCCCGTCTTCAATCAGTATATGCATGTTGCATGTAAACACAGAGCATCCGTGGCCGAAGGGGATGCTGTCTTCCTCTCCGGTCGTGCGTGGGAAAGTCTGATAGCAACCTGCGGATGGTTGTGGATTTCCCTCGTGCTCAGCCAGGTTTTCTCCCATCACAAAACTGGTCGATGTCGTAGAAGTGAAATATTCCTGAGTACCGCATAAAACACCAATCAAAATAAATAAATCTGATGCTTCTGTATGCTGAGTGAGAGATCCTCCTAACATAATACTGGCCGCCATCGGAGAAGTGAAATATTCTTGATTTACGGCGTAAAACATCAATCAAATAAATGAATACATGTAAATATGTATGTGGAAAGTATGTGTATTGCCGTTGGCTTGCACTACACATATATTTATGAGCATATATGCCGAGGAAAACGTCCTAAGACACAAGCCCACCCAGTGCTAAGTTAAACTCAGTCTACTTATCCATTACAGTGTCACAGGAAGTAATCGATCGTGTACTCGAGTCAAGGTCATACCTCCTGCTCTTGCGACTCCGAAAACTTTCCTGGGCGTTTCCGGGGACCTAAAGTGTGTCATGCTTATTTGGATATATAAAATATTCTTGATCATGTTTACAAGAGACCAAAGAAAAAGAAGAGCAATTATTCAAACAGATGTACTTTACTGATATGTTTGACTTTTATTCAAGGTCATACTTTTTAATTCGTACTATAGCATCTATGTATAAATGTGGAGGAAACCTGAGTGCCCAGAGGTTACCATAAACCTGTGGTGAAAGGCACAAAATCTCCGACAATCTTCATGCAAGACCACACAATAATGTGCCAACGAAAATTTTCTGCCCAACGACTGAACCAACGACTCCTGCTACCTAGCGATTAAAAGAAAGCAGAGCTGTAAAGATTATGTTGTTGCTCTTGTTGTTTTTAGTTGCTGCTACGACGTCATTTTACTGATGAGAATCTTCATTTTAGAAAGAACACCTGAGAGAGGTGTGAACGACAAACTATTACAGAAATTCTTATTCCAGAGGGATTTCTTTGTGCGCGCGCTGGTCGAATGATGCCAATACTAGCTGTCACGAGTTCGAATCCTGGTCTCGCTGAGTTGGCGGTGTGGTAGTTTCTTAATGTATGGACTCCTTTCGGCTTCTTCTACACATTCACCGACTGCACGACAGCAACACAATAAATAACTTCGACAAATGATCAAGAGTCTTTCTGAAATGCGTATGTGACCGCCGGTAACCTTATTTGCCTAGTTTTATATATATAAAAAAATGTTCCCAATACATACTGAACATTTTATATTGTATACGTGTGCATGCTTGCGTGTGTCTAACAGTATAGCCACTGTGTTCTATTTTGTATCTTTCAGACTTGTGAAGATTCCCCAAAGAATCTTTTGAAAGACCAAGTTTCTCTTTAGCTATGGCCGGAAACAGAGCGCCATCTCTCATTTTGCATTATCATGAGAAGTCCTCATCTGACATAGTCGTCCAGGAAGTCTGTGTACCCCAAAGTGGATCAGTCAAATGTACTTATTACTGCTGCATATGCTGGAACGCCGGTAAGAATGGATCCGGCTACTGTGGAATACAGGACCATCCCGATGGGAAATGTTATATTTTCTCCATCTGGGATCCACATAATTCCAGCGAGCCGATTAAAGCTGTATACAAAGGCCCTGGAACGTGGGCACAGCGATTTGATGGAGAAGGCACAGGTCTGAAGTCGATGAACTTTGACCTGGGATGGGAAACTGATCAATGGTACACTGCTGTCATCCGACGTTGGGATCACGAAGGTCACACTAGGTTTGGATTCTGGATTCACGATCAAACTTCAGAAAAATGGACTCATCTAATTACAATGGACTTTCCCGAAGCTGGCTATTTTTTTAACCATGTCAGTAGTTTCCTTGAAGATTGGCATGGAAATGGCCATTCCATTCGATGCGTGAAGTACAAGAACGGGTTAAAAAGAAAATGCGATTTCTCATGGTGTCGACTTCGTTCAGCATCCTTCTATGCAAATCAAGAGGACGCCTGCAAAAACTACAATGATAATTTTAACGCGTCTGTAAACTCCGAGTGTTACTTTTTACAGAGTGGTTACATGACTTGTCCAGAGGAAGGGTTGGGCCCGTCCAAAGACCTTTTCTGTGACTGTCAGGATGGACCCTGTACCGTTTCACCTTCCCAAGCCACTACACAGTTCACCATCGAATTACTAACTAGATCCCAGATAACTTGGCACGTTCGTCAACGCGAAACCCCGCAGTTCAAATATACCGTTAAAGACGGCGACAAAATATTGGCTTCAGACGTGGACTCGGAGGCAAGAACGTGCCACGTGGATTTATCGCATGTCTCCAACGTTACACTTGCCCTGGAGGACATTCTTGGTCGAGAAACCTCTTTAACGATGGGTTTGACCTCCAAGCCCAAGGGATGTACGTCGTGAGAATTTAGGTCCTTGATGAGGATATAAAAGCAGAAATTGATTAATTTGAGCCAGGTATATGGATTTGCACATTGAATGAATTTGCGTATATATTCACACCAATGAATCTTTATACCATTAGGCCACATAGTCTGAACTCTGGCTGCATGTGCCATCCTGAACAACGGTTAATCCCAAGATCACGTTTATAATTTACACAACGTGGGTTGACGTGCTACTAAATGGTGTTTTTGAAGGTTATAACGCTCCACCGGTGTAGTTCATCTGCCCCTCCCCTACCTTCCGCCCACTACTTTTTCCTACATAGTGAATATTCTGGCATACATTCCCGCATACGGCCTGTGAAGAAACCATGTATACTCGTTAAAAAGATGTAAATATAATGGGTCACATGATTTGATCCAGAGTATATCGTGCACCTTGGCTATACTACGTTGGACATACCAAATCTGTATAAGTTTTGACAAAATGTTAGACAATGTTTTGGATTAATAATGTTTTGGACAGATAGCCTTGTACCGTAATCTGTTCTGCTCACACGAAGCACAGTTCATGTTAATATGCATTTCCGGCCATATGTTCTTGTTCTTATTTCTTTATAGCTTCTTATTTCTCCATAGCATTTTAGTGGTCACCAAAGATGGTCATTTCATGATTGGTCCACGCTCGTGGAACGCGTGGTTGAGTTGGATTTTGCTGAACATAACGCATGTGTTGTAGGCCTACCATCCCAATTCAAATGCTTTTGTGTATGTTTAACACGAGACCACCGGTAACTTCTGTTTAGTGGTAATACAGTTCAGAATGTATGTGTGAAATTAGTTCATCATACAATTTACTGAGTTTTCAAACAAACCAAAAAACAGATTCTTCACTTATACTTATATACCCTTTCGTATGAATAAACTTTGAAGGCGTTCATTTATTATATAGAATTATTTGACGTTCCCTTATTTGAGCTTCGGCGACCTCATTGTTAGAGTGTTCACCTCGAAGTCCGTAGTTGTAGTTGTTGCTGCCTCGCTTGGCGCTGAGCACGGAGAGGTTAAAGCAAGGAAACAGGACTGGTAGACCCGGTGTCAGTATAATGTGACCGGGTATATGATGTCTTGTCTGGTGTATTCGCCCTGACACTTCAGTGCCGGCAGTACTTTTGCGTCATGGATTGGCCCTGCCACATGAGGACACAATTTACATGTATGTACAGGCAACCAATGTCTCCTGGTCGTCATATGACCGTGGGAAAGTCTGCCAGCAACCTGTGGATGGTCTTGGATTCCCCCGGTTTCCTCCCACCATAAAGTTGGCCACCGCCGTATAAGTGAAATGTTCTTGAGTACGGCGTAAAGAACCAATCAATCAATTGTCATATGACAGAATAATTGCCAAAAACAAACCAAACACACATACATACACTTAATGATCAACATGACCGTGTGAACATGGGAGCTATGTCTCATAACAACAAGTCAAAGTAAAGTCAGCCGTACTTGATCTTCCTTTATTAGCAGTTTGATTTGACTGATTGATTGACTGGTGTTTTACGCCGCATACAAGAATATTTCACCTATACACGACGGCGGTCAGCATTATTGTGGGAAGAAACCGGACAGAGCCCGGGGGAAATCCACCACCATCCGTAAGTTGCTGAACAGACCTTTCCGCTTATGGCCGGAGGGGAGGCCAGCATGAGCTGGACTTGAACTCACAGCATTGGTGAGAGGTTCCTGGGTGCAAGCGTGCTAACTGCCTCGGTCACGGTGAGCCCCTCAGTTTGATTTGTGTGTTAGGTCTAAGCCTATCCATGCAGGCCTAGGCGATAGGGACTGCCATGCCAAAAACGTAAAATTACCTCATATAATACAGTATACCATAAATGTTCAACTTAACGAGCACTTATAGTATTTATTTCCCTGTTGATTTTTCCCCATTATCCCATAATAACCGTGACCAAAATCACGGAAGTGAAAGCATTTCCCTGCATAACTATACTGTTTAGGGCCCATTCATAGGCCAGTGTGGAACTGGCAGATACATAAGCTCGAATTATTTCAACACACAGCAGTTGTATCAGTTGTCACTCAGATATACCGCTATAAGTATTGGTGAGATTTATTCATTTCAGAAACACGATTTTTTTTTTTAATTTTTAGAGTGGAAAGATATATGTTGGTGATACGCATGCATCATTATCACATGCATATAAGCATGTGATGACACCATATTCTACATTAGAGATACTATATCCCGGAGATTTGGGCGCAAAATGTCAACAAAAAATGTCCACATCACTTCAGAGATGCCTCGGTCATTTTACGTGTATACTTTTCATTATACCAGCGCACAGCTTTACCGGTATGCATAATGAAATGATGCGGATGTCATACAATCACGTACTTACTGTGACATTTATGCAAACGAAGTGTTGTGGTTAAATTCAATAAATTTCGTAACAACATTACTTTACAGATATGCAAATTCTCTGAATCTATCATCTCTGCCATAAATAAAGACAATTAATGTCTATAACATGAGATAACACATGCAACTGCTTGGCGAATAAAGAACAAAATTTACATCACCGTCATGTAAACAGGCCTCTCTTCTCGTCAATCTGTTGAAGCTGCTGTGTGATTTATTAAACACATACATTTTATGTGCCCACCGTCCCTCTCCAATTGTTTTAATTATGGGGAATATTTAGAAACACACTGGGTATTCTGACATGCTCACAAGTGTGACATGCACTCAATCCTGAGGATAATTTGCCAAACTTTATAAAATCTAATGTACATAAAACAAATAAAGCAATGTTTGTGATAACCTAATCAGGTTATCAACACCGTGTTACAAAAGTGTGTTCCAGATGGCACGGTTGTAATTTTTTTTTTAATATCGTAGTCACAATATGTTATTCAATCCAACAAACACAAGCCAACTCCAATTATATGTGCAAACTGTAACAAAAGTGATACAAATTAATAGAGCAATGTTCTTTAAAGCACTGTATCCAATCAGATCATGAAAATGGAGGAAAGAAAGTTTACTCCAAATCCATGATTAATACATGATATAATTTGGACATCTTGTTCAAAACGCTCTCTCAGGAATGCCAAACCATGTGTCGTCCATGCCTGGCTAACTTTGGGGTTGAAAACGCTTATTGTAAACTGACCAGTGTATTTAAATCTATCACAATTTTATTCATTCTAAAATTGCTTCCATTGGTTGCACCTATCAAATAACAAAGCTATTATTATACGTCCTATTACGTTATTCAAGCTAATAATAGACTGTTTAACCCACAGGACACAGGCGTTTATTATATAGTTAATATGTTTAACATACTTCCTGACTGAATTCCACATTACCACATTTTGTCTTGAGTAAAACTCCTTTTCAAAACATAAAATTCACAACCAAAGTTTTAGGTTAAACAAGCTGAAATCTGTAATAAAACCGCTACCTGACAGAGGCCTCAAGCGCAAACTCCGGGTGTTCCGTGATCAAAAATGGACGCTACCATCCACCATATTGGACAGTTCGACTGACAACAGCTGCAATTTTGTATTTTGAAAATGAAAATCACATGAAACATAGAGGCCCGTGGAACCGATATGCCATATACATCCTTATCCCACAGATCAGATTTTGAGGCTACTTAATTTTGTACAACAAAATACAACCTGAGCTCATGTTTCTAGAAAATACACTATCGAAAAAAGATAAGAAAAAGCCGCGAAAAATTTTCTCCAACCTTCTCGCTGTCCTATGACTTATAATGGCAACAGTTCATTGCAAGTTCTTAAAAACTCCCGGAATGATATTGCTATGCCTATATATTCATCTGTATGTGGTAACATCGTATAAATGTTAATTTCACGATATTGTAAAATCTCTAGGCTATTTTCATTCCTGTGAGAAATCTCGTACTTGGGAAATCGGAAGATCACTGACGTCTTCGTCTGATTGGGCGAGGATTGTAAGCAGCGTTATGGCTGTGAGATCTCTAGATGACACGTCATTAAATATAATGCTAGGTTTCTTAAGATTCGAATCACACAAAGATCACAACCTTTAAAGCAAAATCCCCCTGAATATGTGAACAGTGTGAATAACCTTGATGCAATACTGTCACATATACATGAAACACGCACTAAAACACTTTCTTAATTTTAATAAAATAATATTAATAATTTTAATAAAAATTCTAGAATGTATTTTGTTATTATATCGTAATACATGTGCTGTGATTTATCAGAATAATCTGCTGCAATAACAGAACGTGTTCTAGCATCACTCCGACAACAGACTTTCCGTTAAATTTAACAGATTATTATTTTGAACAATACCATTTTGGAAGTAAGCCCCAACATTTTGTCCTATTATGACCAATCCACTCCTGGCAAATCTAAATACTAGTATAGAATAAAACCATTTAATTACCCAAATTTGAAGAATCAGCAGTGATTGTGTGTCATGCTGATGGCCAAAGAAGACTCTCGACCAAAAATGTCCTCTAGAATTACTGTAACCTTGGAGGCATGGGACAGGTCCACGTCACACGCCCTTGCCTCTGGGTCCACCTCTGAAGCCAGGACTGTGTCACAATCTTTAATGGTAAACTTGAACTGAGGAGTTTCGTGTTCAGCGACATGCCAAGCTACCTGGGATCTGGTCAGGGACTCGATGGTGAATCGTATGGCTGGGTGAGGAGGCAAGATAAGAGAGAAGTGATCATGAAAACCAGCGAACCGTTTCTGAGATTTAACCAACTGTCGTGTTGAGCATTCATGTCGCGAATCTTGTTTAAATACTTCCCTTGACAATGTTACCTCTTTAGGTGGAAAAGAGTCCAGTTCCTCAAAAGACCCGTTTCTCTTAGCGGGAAAGTTTATATAAGATCTTGTTCGTTGTTTTGGTAAACTTCCTGGTTCATCATGCATCCAAAATCTTTTATCTGAAATATAGGGTAATTCTTCAAAAGATCCCGTGTCTTCTTTGGGTGAATCAGAAAAACTCTTTGATGTTGTTAATCTCTCATTCGGTAATGAACTACCTAATCTATAATTTGGTAAAATGTTTACTTCTTCAGAAAATCTCGAGCTTTTATTCAAGGACAAATTTTGAGGTAGACTCATTCCTTGTTTTGATGAAGCTCTCAACAAGCTACCCGTCCTTTTCTCTGGAGAAACACTGACCACTTCACACGATCCAAAACCTTCCGCTCCTGAGGGTGTCAATTTCTTTGTTGGGCAGTTAAGCGACTTCGCAAATGACAGTGAGGAGTTGCGCTCTTCGAACGATCCCGTTACCTCTATTCGTGATGAGTTTAGTTCCTCCGGAGTTCCCAGCATTTCGTCTGAGAAAGACTGAAGCTCGTGGTCATTTTTGCAACTGTCTTTCAGGAAGAAAAGGCATGCTGTCCGAATACCCGTTTTGAAGTCTTCGCTGTAATTTTTCACCGAATATTGTTCATTCACATGGAAAGTAGCCGATTTAAATTTGCACCAGTAACCGTTCAGATTTCTCTTCATGCCTTTCCTGTGTTCAACGTGATGAGTTGCGTCACCGTTGAGATTCCAGTCTTCGAAGAAGCTGTCGATGAGGTCGTAGTCGGCCCAATGCTCAGCAAAATCCAACGTTATTGCATGAGCCCATGATTTTGACTCCTCCTCCTTGATCCAGAATCCCAGTCGTGTATGGCCCTGATGGTGGTCCCATAGTCGAACAGCAACTGTGTACCAATGGTCAGGTTTCCAACCAAGATCGAAGAGAATCGACTTCAGTCCAGTCTTGCTTTCTCCATTACCATGCTTCGTTCGAGTCACCGAGCCCATATATACGGGAGTGACGGAGTCACAAGAGTTAGATTGGGAATTCCAAATGGAAAAGATGTAGGATTTTCCGTCAACGTGGTTTTGAATACCACAGAAACCGTGTCCATTATGATCGCCTCTCCACGCCATGGAACAGTAGTATGTACACATAGCCAGACTGAACTCCGGCACATATACGTCTTGTATGATGACGTCACACGAAGAATCATCGTGATAACGCAGGTACATAGATGGCGCTGCGACTGACGTCAGACTGTACACCCTCGTTTCCGACTCCGATATATCACCCATGGCGAAAAACCTGAATGCAGCTGAGCTCTGTGAAAGTTATATAAAGACATATACTTGACTTTCGTAGAATTAAGTAAAATGTGAACAAGTAAAACGTAAGAGTAATAATATAGCATTTACAATATTAAGTTCATTACATGTATATATTATCAGCTTGCTTTTCTTTTCTATTCATCTTGATTATCCTATTATATAGGCCTACACAAACTTTGTAACACAGTTTAAACATAATGGTATATGTAGGCCTATGTATGTATACTTTGAGTTTTACATCGTACTGAACAATGTTCAGTCATATGACGACGATGAGTCATTAGGTGTGTGTACATACACTGTGTCTTCTTGTGGCAGGGCGAGTCCATGTCCATGTCGCCAAAGTGCTGCCAACACTAAAGTATTATGCCGTAGACACCAGCCATGCATGACACCCCAACCAGTCACATTATACTGACACCGGGGCAACCAGTGTTGATTCCTTCCTTTCATCTCTCAGTGCTGAGCGCCTAACGAAGTAGCAACAAGTACCATTTTTAAAGTCTTTGGTACGACCTGACAAGGGTTTGATCCACGCACATGAATATAGGATATAGATGCTCAGCCATGCAATTCCTGTAGTCTCTCTCAACAAGTGAATATATTACTAACTATGATGAAAATTAGTATAATTTCTTTGAAAGGCATACATTAGAAATTGGTTAGACATGTAAAGCGATAGATAAGGCTACATAGACTGTCATGCGGAACAACATGTAGGTTGAACATCCACGTAAACTTTTCTTTAATAATTTTTCTCATCCAGACAATATATAACCTCTAGGTTACCGCGGTGTCATACTTGATAAAGGTGTTATTCGTAAACCAACAAACCTGGCTGATGTTGCCTATGATTTATTTATTTATTCACTTACTTACTTACTTGATTGGTGTTTCACGCCCTCCTCAAGAATATTTCACTTATACTACAGCGGGCATGCAATGTTATGGTGGGAGAAACCGAGGCATAGCCCGGAGAATACCCATGACCATCCGCAGGATGCTGCCAGACTTGTTGCCTATGAAGATTGTCATATTGTGTACATAAAAATAATTGAATATGTTATCATCAGATTCGCACGGACAGAAGATTATAACGTTTCGTTTGACTCACAGGTTAAGCTTGTGATATCCGCCATATGTTGTAAGGTCATCCGTCCAGGAAACATCATTTGGCACGTAGGCAGGTATAAACATTCGAGGCCATACCTCGTTAAAACCGTCATAAATATATGTATAAAACTTCCTGTATTGACATATCGGTTCAGTTTAGTCTAAGCCAGTTAGGATTCCAACACTATGTTGTGACGAAGATGGCCATGTATAGGATATAAGCACATTTCGTCTTTTCAGGAAGAAAGTGATGCCGGTAACTAGCAGTGAATATCATTGTAAATTCATCGGTTAGGCGTGATTGACGTCATCGTGTGTGACTACCTAGTTATACAATATGGATAATGATATATTCACGTATATTGTATCGTAAACAATACACATGTACAAATGACAAATAACTTGTGAATAGCACGACTAAGTAGTTCACCTATGATTATATACGTACAATTATAGATCACGAAACATCGATCCATTCGCCACAGTATTTTCATCTAAAAATTCCCTTGTTCAGTATATTTTTGGTACATCGAAACTGTCACACTGTCTTGTTTATCAAGAAGACAACACTGACATCGCCAACAATGTCTTACATGAATTTCTCGCCAAAGCTGCACTCAGCAGTCAAAAAAAATCTGGCGAGAGGCCGGAAGAAAAAGGTCCACAATTATTTTGCTGCTTCCTGCATGCTATGTGATATCCCCGTGTTCATAAGGGTGTACTCAGTGAGTAATTACCCTACATGTTTCATCAACAAAATTCAACATACGTCATCAGTAGTAAAGATTTTTTATTGCCACATTACTAAAATGGGCCTTAATCGTTTCAATTGCTCTCATCAGTAGGCTAAATAATTACAAAAAAAAAACATTTGACTTTACTCTATTGTTGCTACAGCCCGTTTCTACTTGTGTATAGACCAGATGTGTTTGCCAATAATACAAATCTATGTATACATTTCTCCCGCATCAGACAAAATACTCCGCTTTTCACTGAACAGCGGTCACGTGGGGGTACAGATATATTCCCCCGAATCTTGTAAATGTCTGCTGAGTGGGTTATCTCCCTTTGCATTGGCCCAACAATAGTCACAGCACTGAAGCGATTCACCTATGCATCGATCTTCTGCACTGAATTGATGGGTCCTTGCAGGATGCATTGCTTATACGGTGGCTCAGTGATAGGATACGTAAATATATCGCCTCGCCCAATATGAGTAAAGCGTGGAGGGGAGAGATGTGGATCACCCTTACTTAGTCGATCAAAAGGACTTCAATATGAAACTTTAGCCTTGACAGAAGAAGACAGTGTTTTATTGCCCCATTAAGAAACCAAAAATCCATGCTTTAGACTGGACGATAATGAGGCACTTACACTGGTAGCAATTTGTTTCTCTAATAGACATGGAAAAATGACGGATTGTTGTTAGACTTCGTGGTTATCTTGTTAAACTCATATAATGTATGGCTCATGATCAGCAGCATAACGACTTTCTTCATAGTGTCACCAAACTTCCTGAACATCTGGGCTACTGAGATGTATGAAAACGCTGTTGAAAGAGTCACAACACCGATACACGTACAGTTGTCACAGCGTCCGTCCACCGTGTGACAAGAATACCAGTTAACAGGTGATGATGCGCGGTGGTTCGCGATTGATTTTCTGTAACCCATACGCGAGAGGGGTCGTTGAAGTAATCAATCCTATAATGTTTATTACAGCGTAAAACACCGATCAGATGATCAAATACATAGAATAAACGTACAGTTTAATTTAATTTAGATGCTAATATTTATTACCTCTGGAATATTTTTGGTAATTTTTTTTTTTGTTGGTCATTTTCCAAGTTTTGCTTCCTTGCACATTTTAACATGCATTTCCCAAACTTGTTTAGTAGAGGTGCCGAGAGCATCAATCGCGATGCACCCTATGCTAACTTTTATGAACTCTATGCCACCAGGTGTCACCGTCACTCATTATACTTGGCAGTGTTAATGTGTGTTATGGGTACCATCTACACGGTATATACATGTGAACAGTAAAGGACACATACTACTTCATTTACATGGTAGATCGATATGGGAAATGTACCTTCACATGCACAATTGGCAAAATGAAGACTTCTGTTGCCAATTTATTCAGACGTCGATAACGCGGGACTTAAGATGCAAAATGAAATTTATGCCATACCGCTTTAAATTTTATACCATATACATAGCATTTGTCTATACGTCTGACACAGTAGAACATTTCTCGACTGCAAATTCAGAGTTTAGGTAAGGTTAAACTTTCGCTGTTTCTGTACTTAATTTCTGGAAAAATCTCCGGAACCATATGTGGGTGTGGCATATGTACATGTACGATGAATGGTCCCATTGCTTCTTTAAAAAATAGGCTCAAGCAGAAACTATGAAGAATGAATAACGCATTTCGTCAAACATTGACCTTACCAAGGGCATCTAGACTTACTGTGGGTTTTTCAGTACATACGAGTTCATCTTCATTGCATCCATATTTACGTTATTTTCTTGAAACAAGCTTCCTGTACTAGATGCGAACATTTTATTTCCAACCCTTCTAATAGTTGCATGAAAGTATGCCAAATAATGGTCATGCAACTATTAGCAATCGTTAACGCTTGCAACATTAAACCAGAATTCTTGTTAGGAAAACAAGTTTACCTCAGTTTTTCAGTCAGACAGTATTTGACAGGCTTCTGATTTAACACATGCAAAGTGCCAAATTAGAAGTAAAGTTTTTGTCTAAATTTACAGGACCTGTGACCGGAAGTCAGGGAGGAACATGGCTCAGCACCAGGGACATCGAGCACCTTCTCTGATACTCTACCACAAAGACAATAATAAAGCCGACATTGCCACCCAGGATGTGCTTGTCCCGAGTCACGGTTGCGCTAAATTCACCTATTACTGCTGCATCTGTTGGAATGTAGCGCAAGAAGGCGGCGGGTACTGCGGTATACAGGACCGTCCAAATGAGAAGGTCTTCATCTTCTCCTTGTGGGATCCAATCAGCACAAAGGACGCCATCGTTCCGGTTTTCACCGGTCAAGGCACCCTTATCAGCCGATTTGCGGGAGAAGGAACTGGTTTAAAGTCAGTTAACTTTGGTTTTGGCTGGAAACCGGATCAATGGTATACCGTGGTTACCAGACGCTGGGACCATGAACGTCACACACGGTTTGGGTTCTGGGTCCACGACCAAACCTCGAGAAAATGGAGGCATCTGGTGACGATGGATTACCCAGTGCCAGGCGTCTACTTCAGAAGGACATCCAGCTTCATAGAAGACTGGAGAGGAACGGGTCATATGATGCGCAATGTGAGGTTCAAAGACACCTGGAAGCGCACTGAGAACGGAATCTGGAAATGTCTGCGCGAAGCCAGATTTTTTGTGAATAAATCGGCGAAGACTCGTAAGTTTGACCAGAATTACAATGCACACGTCCGAGATGGCCATTACTTCATGCAGGTCGGCCATACCACGTGCCCGGACTGTAATCTCGGGTCCTCTGAGAACTTGGCCTGCAGAGGCCCGGATGACGACTCCCAGAATGAGCCCGGAAAACCCGCCATCCGCTTCATCATCGAGTCCATGTCCAGATCTCACTTGACTTGGCGCGTGCCTGAACACGAAACACCACAGTTCAAGTACACCATTAAAGACGGCGACAAGATTCTAGCCTCAGAAATCGACTCTGAGACCAGAACGTACCACGTGGACCTGTCTCGTACCTCCAAAGTTACACTTGTTCTGGAGGACATTCTTGGCCGAGAAGCGTCTCTAACCATGGACTTGTCTTCCACGCCCGTTGGCTGTCAACAACCATGAGAAACTGAACAATCTCGTGCTAGATCAGTTCATTATACAATATGCATATCGTTCATGAACACAGACACACTTTGTTCACTAGCCTTCCGAACCAGCGTTGTGCTTTTTGAAGATATACTGTTCAAGGAAACTTTCCAGCACTCGTGTTTAACTTTGCCTTTTCTCTTCTTGCAACGTCCTGTAAACATCTACAGCACCTACGTATTCCTACATTTACACTAATATGGTAAACTCTAGCACCACCGTCATGCTGGTTCAACATTCTTTTCTTTGGTGTTCGGTTGTTTAAACCATTGACGAGTCATCTCAACTAAGGAAGTCGTCTTTGATAATGACGCCTGGTATTTATCATGTAACAAGCCAAAAATACTGGATACTGCGTTCTAACCAACTGCATGTAACACGAATGTTTTCGCGTATTCACCTTTGTATGAAACTTTTGAAACATCACCATACACAGCTCAATTTTATATGATATTTAAATTTGTGACAGTCTCGCTTTCCCATGATGGAAATGAGGTTTTTCTTCGTGTTTGTGGAGGAAATTGGGCAGAGACAGAATGAAACCATCACATCTTACAACGTATCTGGACAGAGCTTTGGCCACTAGTCAATTAAATCAGAATCTGACCACGTGACCCCAGGGCTGGACAGAACTAAGACAGTCTAGACTGGGGCACGATGTTAACCAAGGAGGGGAGCTTTAGTGTTTTGCTGTACCAATTTTCTGAAATCACTCCTAACAACCGGAACAGATTTCACCTCACAGATTTAAAGAAACAACAAAATAAATATGTAAATATATCTTTTACTGATTTGTTACTTAGATCAACATCTGAAAGACTGCAATTATTATCCATTTTTCTTTCGTAATTTGAATTTCTGTCGGCTTTCTAGCAAGTTTAAATGTCGTCCTTTTGTGAGACGTCTTAATTTTGATTTTGGCACGCTTCCAAGTTGTAGCATTTTCTGACCAGATATTTCTGTCTTCCTTTTTTGAATGAATCTCTTTGTTGGTTTTTTTTCTTGAACTTTCTTTGGAGATGATATCTGTGTATGATCAGAAGAGTTATCTTCAGATTCTGTTTCCATGGTTCTCTTATCTTGCTCTTTGTCAACTTCATCACTGGCACTATCAGTTCCTGTCATTCCACTGCTTTCATCCACACTGTCTTGGATCATTTCACCGTTCTGGTTTGGCTTTGGGTACTTAAATAAAGAAATGAGAATTACAAGAATAAGTTGTATAACCCATTTCCCAGCAAAATTGAAATTTGTTTCACTTGAAGTTTCATTAGAAGCATTTCGTTCTTTGAGAAGTCTTTGTCTTTAGAAAATAAACACATATATATATATATATAAACATAAATATACCCTTAAAATGCAAATCTCTGAACAGTTTGAGAATTCACTTTACAATTGGCTTTATAACACCAACTTACATATTATCCAGAGTCTCTCACCAGTGCGGTCGCTGTGAGTTCAAGTCCAGCTCATGCTGGCTTCCTCTCTAGCCCTAAATGGGAAGGTCTGCCAGTAACCTGCGGATGCTCATGAGTTTCCTCCAAGCTCTGCCCGGTTTCCTCCCACCATAAATATGTGAAATATTCTTTACGGCGTAAAACACCAATCATATAAATAAACAGATAACTGGATTCTCACAACAAACAATACAGATGAGGCAGAAAAGACCAGGCCAAGTGGCTGATCAGTCTACCGCAGTGGTGGATAAAACCTTCTCATACTTGAATCACCATGGCAGCCCAAGAATAAGATCAGGAATCTGTGTTCAAGGTATTAAACAAATTCAAATTTTGACCAGTGGATTTTAACAAGCACTGTTTGCATGACCTGTGATGTATAAACAAACAATCGCCTATAAATATGACTTCTGCTAGATGCAATACATGTAGATGAAAATAAATTGTGAAACATTGTACATTACACTTTTTTTCTTTATTTTACTGAGTTTAAGGACCAGACATCCCACATAATGAAGGGCACCGGTCGTATTATGCAGAAATATTTTGCAGTTAATTTTGTGCAACAGCAGCCTCAGCATTTATGCTATCTGTCGTCATCTAACCCTGTTTCTACACATTACATAAATCCTGTAAAAAAATCAGATCTTAAATATAGGAATACAACATGCCATCCCCAGATTACCGTATTTCAACTTACCGTATTCTCAACTAAATGTAAAAATGCACATACAGGTCTTAAAATGATACATTTGATGCCAGCGCTAAAGTTTTTTGATACAAAATAAATCAGAATTTTCTTACGAGATATTATAATGTGGATGAATCGATCAGAATCCATCAAATGCGTCACATGACAAATGACGGTGAAACACAGTACATGCTATATGATATACTGGTACTGCTGACATGCCTCCATCAGTGAACAATCCCCTACCTTATTGCCCAGCTCCTCCACCCTATCTCTGATAAGTCTGGCCAGGTCCACAGGGCGCTCTGGTTTCTTCTCAGCCTGGGTGAAAGTGCTGCTGGTCTTAGACTGGGAGATGTTAGGGATGTACACTGCCCCTGTCCCTGCCATCCCTGATCTCACCTCTGCTTCCTGGCTGCTGAAACACGATAAGCAGTCATGCTTTACTTGATTGGTGTTTTAAGCCTTACTCAAGAATATTTCACTTGTATGACGGCAGCCACCATAATTATTCATGAAAGTCAGTATTTGTATCATTTGTGTTTTCAGAAAACATAGCTTGCACAATGGCCAAGGAAAGTTGAAATTTAAACCACTGATTTCATGAAATGTGCATGTTTTCAAGGTACATGTATTTAAATTTCTACATTTCTAAATATTAATTTCAACAAAGTTTCATAAAACTTGTAAAACTAGGTGAAAATTTTTTCTTTCCTTTTTTGCACATGACCTTCTTTGTTGGAGACTATGGGGGTCGCGTGGCCAAAAATATATTAATAACTTCTGATTTTCAATGTAGCTCTATCAAAATCTTACTAAGAGATAGCATTTTGATCTGCCTGACCAGCATAGAATATTATCAAACCTAGAAGATACTTGGGCAGACAAGCTCAATATATTTATATACTTCTTTGATTGGTGTTTTATGCCATACTCAAGAATATTTTACTTATATGACGGCGACTAGCATTACAGTGGGAGGAAACCCGGCGGAGAAGCTCAATACAAGCACACTGACATACGGCACAGTCAAACTCACCTACTGCCAGCCACTACTCTCATGTTCTGCCAAGTATACTCCACAAATGTGGACTGCTGTGTCACCCTCTTTATCCGCTCAAAATGACGCTCTACACAAACAAACAAATGCACACATGGATATTAATGAGACATTCATGCCTTCTGAGTAAGGAAATTTAAAAATGACTAATAAAGTTTCCTATTGAATCACTAATACAGAAAAAAAATTCTCTGATTTCAAGGCAGACAAAATCACCAACAAAATGACTTACATTTAAATCTTACCAGTGCAGAGATTTTGTCTACATTAATCAACTCTTGACTGACCTGTGTAAGGAATTAGGCCTTCTACCACAGACTTCATACTAGGAAGGGCAGATAACTCTTCCAGTGGGACGGACTTCAGTATGAAGGACAACACCAGCTGGGCTATGTGACAATGACGACTGTTTGTGTTCCACTTGGAGAGAAACCGCAGCACTGTGTCTGTGAAAGCAGAAATAATACTAAATAGACGCAAGTGAAGTCGAATTGAAACACTACTTATTTCTTTGACTGAAACTCAAGAATTTAAATAGGCGGTTGAAAGCAGAATGCCCTGATAGACCTCTTGACTTAAAAACTAGAATCAAACACGATGTAACTGGTTTGGTCCTTGGGTTCACATTACACATTACTGTATGTAACTCCTTCCCATGTTTAACAAAGCAGTATGAAGCTGTGCATTCTTTTGTTCTTTCCTGTAGAACATCACGCTTTCTGGTTATGCATAGTATATCTAGTACAAAACTTTTGGTGAAATCCCTGTTCAATGCTGAAACAACCTATGAACACAAAAGCAATGCTATTACAAACGAGGTAACCTTTCCAGTGCAGTTGTGACTCTGGTCTAAGTTGAAATGTTGTAAATGTAATAATAATGTAATACTGTTCTCTTGTAATAAATGGTGTAATATGTTACCAGATTTTTCACTTAGTGTCATCACCAAGGCAGAAAGGTCCCACAACCTTACATGTAGGTCCTGATTACTTCAGTACAGCAGAAAAGCATTCACCAAAAAAACCACGTACATTGCCTACGTACCCGGATCAATTCAAGAGAAGTTGTCCATAATGCTCCTCATTGGGATAAATTTGTTACACCAGCTCATTGCATAGGTATACATCCTGATGTTTTGTCTTGAAAAATATTCATCTTCTAGAAGACATACCAGGCCTTATTCCCACGCAAAAAGCTGGTATAACGTGTAAGACAGTAGTGACCCTGTACTGTAAAATTCTTACACAACTGACAAAATTTATACAACTTCATTATTTATACATCAGTGAAATCCCAGTATTTCCTTCACTGGTAATAATGATATCTTCAATAGTTAGATATCACTTTTGTTATTACATTTTGCTATTACACTGCTGGAGGCCTTGACACATGACCCACACCTGACCTTGCCGGAACTATTTTTGTACATGCCGTCTGCTACATTCAAAGTGTCACTTCATGCAGGTGTCGTCCCAGGGATGTGAAATCTTTGTGGACCGTATCACATGACCGTGTACTTCAGCGCAATATATAGTTGCCAAAAAAAGAGGCAGAAATTCTTCATGTGCTTACTTAAGTACCTATACTGCATTAGCATTAAGCACATCTGTAGAATGCATAATTACATAGACAGTGTTTAAAACTGTAAACAGGTTTTGTGAGCGCGGACGCAAACGAAATTGCAGCACATATGAATAGAATCAGAAATACGACAAAGATGGCATATTGCTCATTTTCTTACGGATGCAACAGACAAACTGATATGCATTTCTATACATGTAGGGAAAATGTCAAGATATAAATAATAAATAGAATGTTACACAGTGAACGATGAATACCATAAATATTGTTCTCGTGAAAAGTAGAAATGATAACATCATTTATGGTATTCAACCTTCACTGTAAAATATCTTCTATATATTCTTCAAATATTACTAATACTTCACAAGGTAAAACCTTTTTTTCAAACATACCCACTTGATCAGCTCTCAACTTCGACAAAGTTGATTCTAACTCCTGCTGTCCATCGGCAGTTTCCAAAATGGCTACAATTACAAAACAATGGGGAAAAAGCAATAAGTAAGATTCACAGACCTTATTACCATCATGTCATCTGATCATTCAAGCGTTACCCTGCTCAAGCACATGACTGAGTACTTAATACAATAGTACAATGTAGAAGCAAGCATGCTAATGCTATGCTAATGTTATGCTAATGCTATGCTAATGCTAATTATCTAAATTCCCTTCATATCTAACAAATTAGAAACTGACATTCCGGTAAAAACTGTCATTACGAGACAGTCATTTAGCAGAATGATAGTAGAATTTAGAAAAAATATGAATTTCAAGAAAGTGCTAGTAAGACTTAACAGCAAGGCCTTCTATGAAATTCACTGTTAACAAGTTCATTTTGAAAAATTTTTGAAACAATATTACATAATGAAATTATATTTTCTCTTCTTGTTTTTAGTGCCCCCACCCAAGTCTGAGATTGGGAGATAGTAGAATACGGCTAAGCTAGACTTACCCTTGAGGACATTGAGAAGTCTGAATGGTTGATCAAGTACTATAGCTAGTCTGACAGCCTTCACAAACTTCTTGTTATGGACAAGATTACACAACTTTTGCTCTCTGAAAACCAAGCACATGTACAGAATAATTATCATAATGACATAAGGGCAGACACTGCAGCACATGTGTATTATTATCATTGAAGACCTCCTAAGAGAGAGTGTGTGAGTGATTGGGGTCAAACGTCCTACTTAACAATTTTTCAGTCATATGAAAGAGTCCTTACAGTGCATGTAGTGTGCCTCTTTGTTGCAGGAAGAATTTCCACCGCTCTTTTATCTAGTGCTACCTCTCTGAAACAAGATACCAAAGGCAAGTAAGCCGCCCCACCCAAACTATTATATTGATACGGTTAACCAGTGGTTGCACTATCCTCTTCATGCTGAACTTCATGTGAGGAAACTACAACTTCCTCTCTTAAAATCTTAGGTGTGACCTGATTGACCCTGGATCTACCACCCCCGAAACAGACGCTCTACTAACTGAGCTATTAGGGTCAGTCCTCTTGTATAAATCTTCTGAATATAAAGACATAACTTTCACTATATAATTCTCAAAACTTAAAAAGAAAAATGGAATATTTCTGAGAAGAAGTTGGGTTCACATTTAAGATAGTTTGCATCTCTCTATTCATCCTAAAACCTCAGACCCCAACTGAATAAAATAATGCACCAAAACTAGTACTTACTTCTTCATGAATTCTTCTTGGGATTTCTTCCTATCTTCCAATTCTGACTGCGTAACATCCTATGAGTTATAAAAACAAAAAGTGATAAAACAAAAAACCATGACTAAAACATGAAGGTGGTGGGTAAAGAGGAGGATCATGCCTTCAGAGCTTTAAAACACAACATTATCATATGAAGTTAGAATATAGAATATAAGGCCATTCAATACAATCTAATCCAAGAAACTATTTGAGGTTTTTAACCAGGAAATCCCACCTTCCAAACAATAATGGTGGAGTCTGCTCCTCCGGTCACCGCCACAGTCTCAGTTTTTGACAATGCCAGAGCCCACACCTTATCTTCATGTTCATCAAATGTTTTCACACACTCATTATTTTTTATCGTCCATAGTTTCACCAGTCCATCTGAACCACTGTGACAAATAAAACACACACACAACACAGTGAGAATACGACGAATAATCTACACAACACTCTCTCCTGACATTGCACTTCAATATAATGTAGAAATAGATTTTAAAGTTAAACAGGGTGAGGGAAGACTGTAGATATAAATGGTTATAAAAATTACAGCCGTACAACACACTGTTAGACAAACTGAATACATCTAATCCTTTTTTATAATACAATACTGTATTTAACAAAGGATTTTTATGTAAAGATTTCTTGGTGTTTTTATTTAAAGTTCTAAGTAAACCATGACAAGAAAAAGCTAATATCATTATTACCTTGACAATAGCTGCATTCCACGAGACAAAAAGTAACCTTCAGTACTGAGCTGTCATGGCCTTCGAAAGTCTGAGGAATGGAAGATGATGAACTGTTATAAAATGTGTAGATCTACATATGTTGATGTATTTTAATACAATCATAGCGCATTATACATGTATGATATCATACAGCAACTGCCAATACATGACGCTTATTCCTCTTCAAATCTATATATATATATCATATATATATATATATATATATATATATATATATATATATATATATATATATATATATATTTGGGAGAAAAGTTTTTTTTATCACAAAGTCACTGAGGTGAAAGTAGATTGTGTGACTGTCTGTGTTACCAGTCAATGGAATCTCACCGTATATCTTACAAGTCTTTACCTTTTTTTTTAAATATATTGCACAAAGATTTTTCATCAAAATAAATTCTACAACACCTGAGGAGCACATCCATCAATGCCTACAATTAACTACCCAAGGGGCTTTAATAAAGTGGGAACTGCATTTAATACTATGACATCTGCATTTAGGTAATTTTGTGAAACAGATCAATGCTTAGGGGATACCTAGGAATATACATTTACGATAAAAATGGCAGACATTTCAGGTTTCAATAACAGATCTTATGTTGACTGTACCTTTACACAGGAAAAGTCAGACAGTGCCCAAATTTTGATGGTTCCATCACCAGATGTGGATGCCAAGCACTGAAGCAAACAAAGAAACAAAAATTGTAATAGCTCGGAAATCTGAAGTCTGGCTGAAGATGACACTTACATCCTCTTAAACATTAACAGATATTGGCAATTTTATACAGATAAAATTATTCCCAAACACTACACTGAATGAGAGAGTTCTGTCTGATGTCCTTGCAAAATGTTATTGTAACAAATGTTGCACACATGTTAATCTTCTTGAGTATCACAGTATATTAGTTTATCTAAAAAACAATGTAGTGAAGATTAAATATAATTTACATTTGATGTGTGCAAAGGTTTACTTATTTTGTGCTGTTCATGAGATAATACAAATTTTTTCTGCTATTTACTGTGCTGTCTGCTTTTATTTCATTTGGAATGCCATGCAACGGATTTCACTGACTAATAGTCTGCAGTTCTTTACCATTAAGATGACTTGCACGCAGTATAACTTACCTGGTCAACGGGTGAGAACTGAACACACCACACCCCGCGCTTGTGACCCCTCATGACACCCAGCAGGCTTAGAGTGTCGGCCTCCCACAACTATGGAATACAGAAAAGAAAACCACAATGTGAGTGCTGACCACAGCTAGAGTAACAGAAGCAACACCTAATAGTTCTGACGTTACATTCTGACAGCAATACAGTGAGACACCTAACAGACACCTAGAATTTTGACCCATAATGTTTAGCCAGGTTTCTGTTCTGTCACAGCATACAACATACATGCACAACTGTATGAATAGGGTATTGGTTCCAAATCACAATTCCCAGTCCACAGATATTTCTGATCGCACTTTCGTCAAATTTACATGAAATTAATAAATATTTCTTCCGTGATTGTTCTTCCCAGTTGTAACTTTAATCGAACTTCTTTATACCCAGTCTAATAATTCATACCAATACTTGTTGGCTTAATATACCAACAACAGTGAAATATAAAATTATTAAAATAAAACTTCAGATTCAGTTCCTGCGTTGATTTCATGACACATCACACAGCATCTTTTTGGCCGGGCCACTCAGTAGTGAGGAGTGTAAGAATATGAGGCAAAGCACAAATACCAAAATACCTTGACTGTGCGGTCTTGAGATCCAGATGCTATCAGTTTACCGTTAGGAGCGACAACAACAGAGTTAATGTCCTTGTCATGAGCTTTCTCTGTGAGTCGGGGATAAAGACTGGTCACTGCTTGACCCTCCAGAGTATCCGGCACAGACCACAACTTCAATGTGCAGTCCTGACTACCACTAACGATAAAGCCAGCCCCAAATCTGGAACAAAAGATAAAAGGAAAATTTCAAAAAAGTCCTCAATGTTCTCCATGCACAATTTTTAATGAAATTTAATTTCTTATCAGAAAAGTAGTTTTACACAAAAAAACTTACAGAGCAATTTTCTCACAGTCAGAATGTGTTAAAATATCCAGGAAGAAAACCTGCCAAACGATGGATCTATTTGCTCTTCATCTAACTTCTTACAGTAAGAAAAAAACTTTGTGTAAGCAAGAACACAAAAAAAGGCTCATTAGAAATGAACAACAGTACAGCGAAAGACTAGACAGCAAAAGACTAGATGCTAAAACGTTTTAGCATGCCGGTAACCTTAAATAAAAATGCTCACTACTTAAAGAGGTTCTCTGAAAAAATAACGTAAAATTAATCATGAATTAATCTTCATCCACAATTTTGTTGTTTTAGCAACAGCTCACTGTTTTCTACCTCTGGTTCACTGACTGCTACACTTCTCAAGTGAGATAGCCTTGATTCAGAGAAGATTCAGAAGAGAAACCAAAAAAAAAAAAAAAAAAAAATTTTTTTAAACAGAGATTAAATTTTACAATCATTTTAATATTATGACAATGTTGATCATCACATTACTAAACCTACAGTTGTGAAAACAGAACATGAACCATCACATTAACGATACTGGTCCTCCATGCTAAAAACTAAGAGAAAGAACATCCGAGTCCGGTATCTTGAAACTTCCCTGGTCCATTTCTCGGTTTTTGAAACAAATCGTCATCTGCCTGCATGGTAACTCATTTAAGGGTATCATACTTAAAGTACAGAATTTTCAGTGAAAACCTAAGAAGTGTATGTGATCTCAAGTTCGAGGGCTACCTGCCATCTTGAATAAGTCATTTTCACTTTGGAACTGTGATTTTGTCAAGACTATGGCCACACGCACATTAGCCGCACAAGTGTGGTTTAACCGATCTGACGACGTACTATACCATCTTCATTGGGGATATTCATGCTGGTTAGCGATAACAATTAAGTCATGTAGCATTGTTCATGTAAACTTCCACAATCAAATCTTCCTAACACTTACATTGTTGGTACTTCTCAGCAACTGCTGGCCCTGGTAAAACTTTAATTGCATAATGAACAGTATCATAACGCAGACAAAAGAGATCTCCTATTTGACAGAATACCAGCGAGGTCCAACTATCACCTGAATGTTGCAAAGTGATTGGCCAACACTGTGGACGTCAAACGCTTGAGCAATCAGAAAATGAGTTCAAAAAAACATACACTCACAACAAGTTAATCTGTCAATTTTTAGACATTTTTCAGAATTATATCCAAATGTTCGTCACACAGCAAATGTTATGAAGAGCTCATTCCACAAACTTTCATGAAAAACTTTGTATAATAAGTTTGATGGCATTCATGCGTATATGGAGATCAACTACTGGGCAGTGGCCCAAGGAGTAAAGGTCAAAGGGCATATCTGCCATCTCAAAACTTCCATATTATCAGTATTCTGTCACTATTTCCACAGTTTTGATGACTACTTAAGCACTTGATAGCCGCAAGGTAGGCCTAAATACAATGCAGAGCTGTTAAATACATGCATGTCGGTTACTTTACTTCGCTACGTATGCTATCACAGACAATCATGGTACCGACCAGTATTTGACATTTACCATTACAACCCTCAAAAAAGCACAAGCCCATTCGATAATCTTTTGTGGCATAAAATTAAAGAGCTAACAATGAAAGCATGACTCCAAACATAATTACAACTTTTATTCAGTGCATAATTACAGATTAATCCTAACAAAACAATAAAGAAAACATCAGAAAAGGAAGCTCATATCTGACCATAACCCACTGTCTATTTTATTAAACGCACTTACACTGAGTATTTGGGTGAAACTACTTCCACCAATTTCTTCACATTTTTTCATGCCTCTATAATGGGCCTCTGGCGATTCTCACCAATAGATCCACAAAAAAACTTCAGGGAGGACATTTGCAGGCAATGACTACCACAAATGCAAGGAACTTACTTGGAAAAAGTTACAGCTCCCACAGCATGTGTGTGTCCGTAACCCACAGCAACACAGGTCACATGACTACTTGCACTGTCTAATTTCCATAACCTTATTGTGTTATCCTGAAGATAGAACCAATCGCATACATGTAGCAAGAAACATTAGCAAGATTTATTTCCTTATTTATTTTACACCAGTTCAATGTCATTGGTGTACAAGTGCAGAATGAAATAGACAGCTATAGATTTCCAGGCAAGGTGTACCATACTGGTGTATTGGAAGGCTCTTCTTACACTCAGGGATCATGCCTTCAAAAAGTAGAAATTACAACTTACACTCAAATTTGGTAATCACCTGCATATACACTGCACATGTACTTCCAGCAAGAATGTGCTTGACAAAAATCCTGATATTCACTTCCTTTCTTTATTCCATTGGCGTTCTACACCATACTTAAAAATATTTCTTTTATATGATGGTGAACAGCTGATGGTGGGAGGAAACTGGGTTGAGCCCAAGGGAAACCCACAACCATTTGTAGATTGCTGGCACACCTTCCCCTAGTCGGCGAGCCAGCGAACATGAACTGGGCTTCATCTCACAGTGATCGCAGTGCTGAGAAGGTCCTAGGTCATTGTGCTGTGTTAGCATGCTGACCAGTAGGCCTTGGAGGCCGAGTTCAAGTCCATCTCATGCTGGTTTCCTCTCTGTGGAAAGGTCTGCAGCAACCTGTTGATGGTCGTGGGTTTACACCCAGCTATGGTGGTTTCCTCTCACCATAATGCTGGCCGCTGTCATATGAGTGAAATATTCTTGAGTATGGCGTAAAGCATCAAACAAATGAGTAAATAAACAAACAAATAAACAAACCTTGGAGCTGGTGACAAAAACATTGGAGGATTTATCCACTTGCAGACAGAGGACTATATCTGTGTGACCGTGAAGAATCTGACATGTCCAAGTGGACATCTCGAACACTTTGACTTGATTACTGTTAGTGACCACAGCCAGGTGAGTGTCAGCTGAGCCCAGAAATTGTACATCCAGGATTTCATCATTATAACCTGCAAACTGACCACACAACAAACCATTCAAGACACCACTACTACAGTATTATTACATCTTTCAGTTACCTATGCAGAAGTTTGTCTTTCAAATATTCAGCAACACTGTGTTTAGTGCACTTTATAATCTTGTTCCCACTTCTTAAGCTGGTGATTGATGTTGCGTAGTTCTTGGCTATAACACTGTTGATGTCTTAGGCACTACCAATAGAAATAAAACACACAACATGACGTAGTCCTTTTGTAACTATCTATTTATCTATAACTATCTAGTTGTCAGCTTTCTCATGATCTGAAGGTTCACACAGAGTCTGAGTATATATAAGGAAGCTGCCATAAAACTTCAGTTTATGACACTTAAATTCTCAAGGTGTAAAACTGTCGGACCCTTTAAAATTAATGTAGGTACTAAAATTTTAACGGTGAGAGTATCTTGTCCATTCACCGGCCATGGGAATGGATATCAGGACATTTGGCTGCTACACATTTACAATATTGATGTTTCTCTTACTTTTATGTTGATATGGATGCAGCTCATGGTGACTGCTTTGTTTGACAGGCCCTAGATAGTTTTCTACTCACAAGAATTCACAATTGCTATAAAACTCCGATTTTCATTTTTACTTACTTATTTTATGTCAGTGTCTCCTTGGGGATACATACAAAATTATTTTCACTATTAAAGGGACATACCATCGACAGAAATTGCATTTGTCTCCTCACTCTAAAACCAGCTGGGCCTATATTTTCCGAAAAATGTCAATTGAGAGAATTATAATGGGAAATCTCTCACTGGTCTAAACTGTCCGCCCTATGAGATAACTTTTTCCAACAATCTGTACAGGAGAACTGAAGTTACATGGTAGGCTGCATAATTACAACACAACACAATGTCTGACATTTGAAGTTCATTGAACATCTCCCATTCTGTAAACAAGTCTGTCTTCAGCCATGTTTCTAAATATAGCAACTTGAGGGAGTTAATGGTCGGAGGGAAACCCAAGATGAAAACTCCACATTCCATTGTTCACTAAAAGTCAGATACATGTACATGTCAGTAGACACCGAGAAGTCTCAACTTTATGTAGATGACGTCTAAAATAACAGTGCAATTTTTTTCGCCTTCGGCAATATATTTGCTTAATAATTTCTCTTTAAAGATGTCTCACTGAACTGCTATGCCCTGTAGTTCGTCAAAGATATCAAATAAGACAGTCCATCCAGCTACAATCCAACGATACCAGCATAAACAGTCCTGTTTACTAATGCAGGGTCTCTACCTAGTATAAAGATTGACAATTTAGCTTGACCCAACTCAGGATTGAACTCAAGGACCTCTTGACAAGAATTCTAACCTGTTTGCTAAGGCTGAAGTCTTCTTCCCTGAACTGCAGAATGTTGTGGTCATACGTCACTACAGTGATGGTAGCAGAGGATTCACTGTACACAGTTTGAGTGATTATCTGCTCTTGGTCAGACTCTTCAGCTTTGGTGTTAGGAATGGCCTCATCTTGGCTATAAACACATTTGGATTTCTCAATGTCCCACACACGTAACAAACCTGCACAATAAGATCCAGATATTTAAAGTATCATTCTCCAGGTCCAACTCAGCCAACATAGATTTATTTCAAAAATTATAACAGTGATCATTAATTTCACGTAAAATTTCTAATTCTAATACATGGAACACAGGAGTGAAATCAGCACAATCAAACTATATCCTTATCACAGTTTTCCTTAGTGTATCTGTAGCTAGTAATTTAAGGAACTACCATGGCCAACACAGATGCTGATGCTTTGTCATTAACATATGTGTACTGTATGTAATGCTATATGCTTCGTGCAGTAGACCCTATGCTGTCAAACTGTCACAGATGGGTCAAGCTGTCACTAGCGAAACAAGGTTATTTTTTCGTCAAAGGCTGTAGCTTTCTACATAAAAAAAGGCTTAGACAACATGCATTTATTTGCTTCAATTTTTTATGTGGCTTTCAACATTACTGCAGACATACCATAGGGTTTTGTACTTGCAAATGTACTGCTTTACCCAGTACTGTCATGTTTATATGTGGATGAAATTCAATCAGTACCTTTACTGCCAGCAGTTACGGCAAAGACACCAGGAACAGACTTTCCCACAGCTGGTAGAATTTTAGCTTCTGGCAGTAAAAACATTGATTCCACAGTCTGCAAACAGAATCATTCAAAACTGTAGACAAAAAGAATCACAAATTTCATTCACAAGATTGGACATGGTGTCTGAAGGAAGAAGGCATACATGTACTCAACTCATTTAAGCCTACTATAATGTTGGCCGCCATCGGATAATTGAAATATTCTAGAGTAAAATGTAAAAACACCAACCAAATAAACAAATCAACTGATTTGCAACAGCCATATTATTAGTTACATGGTTACTCAGTGATAAGATATGCAAATATATATAATCCTCATATCACTGGCACCATATATTTGCGTATCCTATCACTGAGTAACCATGTAATGAATTTATCCTACAAAGACCAATCAATTCAGTGCAGAGGGCCGATGTATAAGTGTGACCATTTGACGTTGTCTGCAGGATTTGGGAATATATCTGTACCCCATGTGACTGTTGTTGTCCAATGAAAAGCAGAGTAATTGTCTGATGCCAGACAATGTCTTTTACAATGATTTTAAGCAGTACACAACATGAGAAATGTTTTACAAAACAGTTTTGCCCTACAGTTAGGCAAGCACTTCCACAATGTCTTAGGCAATCATCGTTTAGATGTTCACAGGTGTCCAACAAACAATTCACTTCAGAAACTGTTGAACAAAATGAAGTGACTGTAGATTAATTCTGATTGGTTTATTCTAAGTCCAACAATGTAACACTGGAATGTACATTTTTAACATTTCCATTTGCAAACTGATTCACAGAATTAATTCTTTTGCCATCTTACCTCAAAGACTGGGATGGATTTGACCAGCTTGTATGAGTTTGTACACCACAACGCTATAAGACTGTCCCTACCAGAACTGAAAAATAACACATAAGCTTTACATCCAGATCTAATGCAATTAACATCTCACTTTATTATACCTCACAGTGTTACTCTCCTTTTCCACTGGTCGAGAGATGGTCACATGATATTTACAAGGAATGTAACGTCACGCTCACAATGTAATATCCCACGTTCACGAGGCAACAGCTAACGATCTCAGGCTAATATCCAACAACCATGTGTGTTCATTCCACAATAGTTATCTTTCTCAGCTAGCTCTACGAGGTCTGCTTGTTTGTAAAGTAAACAATGGTTTACGGTTATAACTCCATTATCGATGTACAAATCTGGTGATTTAAACACAACCCAAAAAGGTACATTGTTTTTTTTTTTTGGTTTAATAAAACATATGGTAAATGCTGTGGGATGGGATATGAGGAACTGTCAACATGAGTCCTCGTTAACCATCACTTGATGAGATAATCTGGATAATGTAAACTGCCATGCTAACCTGTGACAAAGTCAGTCTTGGAACCCCATGACATTGACACCGACAAAGTATCATATATATGCAGATATATAGAAAAAGTCAGTGAATGACAAGTCCATGTAAGGAAGTGTCCACTGGGTATCAGTGGAAGACCACTGGCTCTTTTCCCTGTGCTTTTTTTAACACAGAATGCAGCGATTGGCCGAAGCAACAGTGGTTGTCAAATGAACAAACGATATTACTATTGTACATGTATTATGTCAGATTATTATTTAAAATAATCTGATCTTATGTTCTGCAAACAAAAGGAAGTTTTGTCTGATTACAATATTGTTAAACATTTGAGAATTCAAATCCAACAAAGCATACTACTGAAATATGAATGTAACAAAGCTTAATGAAGTTATATTCCATTTTCTTCAAATTATCTTATACCTATTTTCTTTCAGGAAGGTGCACCAACGAGATGGCATTTTAGCCTGATTGTTACCACGGTGACTGAAACCAGAGACTTGGCTAAAAAAAATGACTCCCTCTTCCTGCCTCACAATTTATGGCATTTCTGAAGTGAAAAACATCATGCCTGTGGGATTGTGCTTGTCATAGATACCTGAGCAATATATCACCATGGTTACCAAAGGTCAAACTGGTGATGACGCTGTAATGTGTGTCTAGTACATGAGAACATGTGCTTGAAGACAGGTCCCACACTCGGATTTTGTTATCTTCTCCACCAGAATACAGCTCTAGTCTTTCCCCATCTGGATGGAATCTCACAACCCTGAAACATGTAGACAACTTCAATTTTCAAACATGTACATGTAGTTTCTTGCTCATGTCACAGTAACTCTGGGTTGAGGAAACCTGAATATACTATATGATACCATCTACCATTGGTGAGTTAGGACAAAACGCTTCCACATGTAACATGCCATATACATGTAGGTGAAAGGCAAGCAATCTCATTGGCACTTCATGTATGATCACACAAATTCCCTGACACAGAAAATGATTTAACACCTGTGTCGGGGTGAACTAATGATTAAAAGGCAAACAACACAACCATGCACCCATGAGATTTATTTATTTATTTATTTGTTTGATTGGTGTTTTGCGCCGTACTCAAGAATATTTCACTTATATGACGGCTGCCAGCATTATGGTGGGTGGAAACTGGGCACAGCCCGGGAGAAACCCACGACCATCCGCAGGTTGCTAACAGCATAGGCTGGACTTGAACTCACAGCAACCGCATTGGTGAGAGACTCCTGGGTCATAACGCTGTGCTAGTGCGCTAACCAACTGAGCCACGGAGGCCCCCCGCGCCCATGAGATGATCCCAAAATCATTGTTTATCAATTCAGGTTTATGAGCACAATTACCTGGACTCTCAGCCTGGAAGCTACCCCCTGCACACTTTAACAGGTACAAAACCAATCTTTTGATACATGTTTTGCAAGGACTTATTTATTTGAATCTTGTTTAATGTTATACGCAAGAATTTTCACTTACACACTGATGGCCAGTTTTATGGATGAAGGAAACCAGAGTGCCCAGGTTTCGGCCCCATGATAGTATGTCTTCTCAAAGGTTAAGAAGTGCAATGAAAGAATGATGAATTTAAGATACTGTATTTAATAACCCTAATAATTGGTCCCCAGGAAAATGATGGTCATAAAATAATACTTGTATAAATCTCAGAATCAGGCAAAATGCAGAGAGATTCCACGAAGCATCATGCCAAAGACACCAGACATGACACCCAACCAATCACATTGTACTAACACACTTCCATCCAGTCCTGTTTCCTTGCTATACCCTCTTAGTTCTGAGAACAAAGCAAGGCAACAACAAGTACCATTTTTAAAGTCTTTTGACCTCACTCAAGTTTGATCCAAGGTCTCTCAACTTCTAGACGATCACCGAAGCAGTCTTATTCACACTTGAAAATTTTGGCCAAATACTGTATATGGATTACATGCACATTGGATGCGTACCTTATAACTCCAGTGTGTCCCCTGAGATTGTGTGTACAGTACTTCCTTACAATGTCCCACACTTTGATGGTAGAGTCACTGCTGCCAGTAACCAGTAAAGTTGTCGTTCCATCAAATGTCATGCAACTTACTGGACCCATGTGAATGGCCTGCAACAACATATATACCTGTAGCACGTGTCTATTCACTTGGTGCATATTTAAAACATTTACATCAGATAAAACCAGCTTGTTAGGCTAAGGATGCATTTTAGATTTGATTGGTGTTTTAAGCCGTACCCAAGAATATTTCACTTATATGACGGCGGCCAGCATTATGGTGGGAGGAAACCGGGCACAGCCTGGGGGAAACCCACGATGATCCGCAGGTTGCTGGCAGACCTTCCCACTTACGGCCGGAGAGGAAGCCAGCATGAGCTGGACTTGAACTCACAGCGACAGCATTGGTGAGAGGCTTCTGGGTCATTACGCTGAACCCCAGATCTTATTTAAAGTGTCACAGCACCAATGTTATATTTACTTCATCAGTTATGTTTTCAGGAACATGCCACAAATGAGTATCCTATAGACACTATGAAATGCTACATGTTACAATGGCTAGTTGCTAAACTCTGATGACTATCCACCTTAGCATTACTGTCTCGCATTTTAATCAATGGGATTCATTGCTGTTGCACAATGGTGCCTACCAGGCTTCATTACTGTCTCATATTTGTGGCACAATGGGACTGACTATGGTCTCAAATATTGCCATGCCATGATCGCTGATGTACAGAAATATGGGGACTTCAACTACTTTTAATACATTCAAAGTTCCATTATTAACAACGTATTTAGTAATTTTTTATAGAAGATATCTTTAAAAATTGCTTTTTCAATTAGAGACTTTTTTTAAGTTAGAGTTTACCACATGCAATTTCTAACAGTTAAAAAAAGTGAAATAATGTCATTCCAAACATTGATGGTTATGACCTACTTTCCACGTGCGAGTCAGTATGTTGTGCTTCCAGTCCCACTGTCTGAGAAGCAAGTTTTGTGTGGCAAGAATAAGTACCTATAATGACAAATGACATATGTACAGTAGACTAAAGTATACATGTATGTAAACCCAACCCAGACTAAATTTAAAAAGTAGATGCATTTTGAGCAAAAAGTCACAAAATTACAAACTGAATAGGATTTAGTGTTCACTAACTCTGCATGTTCCATTTTCTAATGCAGCCATGTGCCCCAGCATTTTAATTCTTGAAACTTTCTACTAAGTCTAACAAATAACCTGAATGATCAAACTAGTGAATGACAACAAGTGATATATATACAAATCGTTGATATAGGTATGACCAATATGTTCAACGATGAGGCAAGAAAATGATATATAAAGCAAACTGCTCAAATTTTCTTTTTTCCACTCAACTGATACATGCAGAAAAATCCATATGTAAAACGGGCAGCAAGTATAGCCAAGATTCCTTAATGTCTATCCTCATCATGCAAATCATGTAAGTTGTTTAATGATGAAGGGGAGAGAAGAAATGACCTTACCTCATCATCTGGACTTAAAACAAACTGAGTAATTTCTTCATCTTGAGCCTGAAAATATTTCATCACACTGCTGAATATAACAGGCACACATACAGAATATTTTTTGATAGCAGGTTTCTACAAGAAGCATGTTCGGCAGGTCTTTATCCTTAAATCTGAGGCATATCTTGCTGGCCACTGTTTCTTTACCTATTTACTTATTGATTTAATTTGACTACTGTTTAATGTCATACTCCCAAAATGTTCCCTCATAAGACAGTGGTCACTTTTAGAAGTAGAGGCAAGTTAGTGATGAATGTTCCACATGTTATGCACAGATGCACACCATATTGGTGGGAAACCAATTGAAAACCCTTGATTAACTGGGCTTTAATTTAACAACTGCTGACTTTGTCAACAGCTTACTTCAAAAGCTTGTACACGTATGTCAACTGAAATTGACAAGTCAGTATATCACCTCTCCGCCCCGCCCCCCCCCACCGCCAGCTTTGTCCAGTTACATAGTTGAAACACTGAGAGTCACGAAGAACAGAACATTCTTGAATGAAAGGTTAGAAACAACTGAATACTGTAATTCTTCAAGGTTTTCATACGGTTGCATGATGTTTATTCAAGCATATTCCCAGTACACTATTCTTAGGGCACTTTTCTTTGTAACCTGATAAAATTATACCTTTTATGAAGCCCTGAAACTTGTCAACCCAACCAATGTACTTTTATCTCCAAAATCAAGTAATAAGGACAAATATATCACAATGAAGGTTGCTCTTTCATATTTGAAAATGTTGAGGAATTAGGGTCGTCAACACATATTGTCACAATTACACCATCTGCCTGGTATTTCAGCAGCACACAAGAAAATTTATTCTATTGTTATTAAGAGGCTATACCACAGATTTTTGGCAAAAAATCCATATTCGCTAATCACATCTAAATTTGTCTATTTACTAACAATAGCTCAAATTATTGCCTATCAGAAAATATCGTATACTATTTATGAAAAACTACTTGCATTATTAATTTTTATGAAATTTTTTACCTATTTTGAAAGGTAACATGTGAGAAGACAAGCCTGATATTTGGTGACAACTTTTTTCAAAAAAATCTCTATTTTAGCTCTTACAACTTCGGAACTGTTTAAAAGTTCCAAATTTTCTTGTTCAAAACAGAGCCTGGATCTTTTTCTCTGTGACTTTAGGTTAAAGAACATTCCATTCTCGAGAAGTCACATTTACCTGACCAAATGAGCCGACAACATTTCCTGAGGAGATCTCTAACGCCTGAACTTTGTTACCACATCTACAGAATAAAGTGCTTCCATCTTGTGCTATCTGAAAATATCAGAAACAAAATCTCACAAAACCAAAAATTGTGTGAAGTAGAGAAACATCGAGTGCTTGTTCACTCTGCAGAGTGTTCCTCACCCATTCAGTGAATAAGACCAGTCAGTATTTCGGGAGCATCATAAGCTCACAAAGGTTTAGGTGAGATAACGTGAGGGATTTTACAAACTAACATGGCTAATTTACCTCCTTGATGACTGGTAAAACCATAGCCCGAATTTTCTGACTAAAACCTGCAGTAGGTATCGTGGTAAGCCTGACGACATGCTCCATTTCTAGTCATAAGTCTTTCCATTTATAACCCTTAAGTATTTCAGTGTTTATGAAGTCAGACTCATGCTTGGAAAACAGTCTGTGCACACACAACATCAGATAGAAATTGAGCATGTACGGAGAATAGGTATCGAACATTTCATTCGTCAAGAACTGTGAATGACGAGTGAATTACTGTAAATGCTTGAATGTAGTTGAAACAAGATGATAAGGTGAGTAATTTAGCGTTGGCAACGTCGTTTGGAAGCTTAATAATTTTAAATGGAGTGACCAGCTCAGTAAGGTAGTACATTTAACTGGTAAATCTGGAGTCGGTTTCATTCTTGGAGCAACTAGCCAAGGATCTTGGGCTGTGATCTTTTAATATGGGGTTAGGCGTAGATCACAGGTTTGGCGTAGACTTATGCTCACATTCCGTGTCGACATCGTGACCTAATAAATCAGGCTGATTCTCGACACGCATGCGTGATTGACCTTTCACCACCCCTCCATGTTTTGATCAGCTGGCTGTTAGTTCTGACCGTCAGAAAGCCATGTTATTGCAGAGGCGCGAATTTGCTATTGTCTGAAGGCTATCAAGCAGAATGACAGACCCCACAATTTGTGTGAAATGTCAAATTAAGTGCATTAAAAAAGGGGGTTGTCTTATTCTACCATTCTAACTTCCACGGAATGGTCAACCGCTGCTATGCATGGGCGCCTCGCTGACCCAGATTTTAGGAACATGGCAGCACGTGACGACCTGCTAAATACAAGTTTACTTTTGACATCTGCTAAGATTTACAGGAGAATGGTGGTGTAAAGGCAAGCTGAGATTATGGTAGAATGTGTATAAATATTTTAGCTTTTCAGAATTGACGTGCTATGCGTATTCTGGACGAATCTAACGCGCATGCATCAGAACTGAACGAGGGATGTAGCTCATTGTAAGCATTATACCCAAATTGGGCCCAAATAGCTCTCGAGCTAAGGGTGGCCAGCGGTCCCCGCGTTTCAATATATATAAGCGACCCTTAGGCCGCGGTCTCGGGCTATGGAGCAGTGTACTTTAAGATCATGACACCGTGTCAAGGCAGAACTATTTAAAACACTTTTACACATTACCTGTACACGTCCACCTGTGAAAAACGCCTCGTGTTTTGCTTGAACCGCAAAGCTGAAAAGTAAAACTGAAAACGTTAAAACAAGCAAATAATCACGCAAAATCCAGGGAGTCTATGTCACCGTATTGGCGGAGGGCCAATTTTCGTTTTGCGGATTTAACTTCTTGTACCAATAATCAATTTTTGTTACGTTAACGTAGTAATATTTATGCATACTTTGTTTTTAGGGAAGTTGACATCATGAACGTATGAGCTTGCAACCGATTCCTTGGATCATTTCAACGATTTTCTGTATTTTTTCCACAACGTCGAGCAGACAGAGAGCAACTTCCGGCACGTGGGTTTAGCTTCGCAGTTAAAATTACAATCGCACGATGATTGGTCAAAATAATACAGCTTCCCTGCAGTCTGTGGCAACAGTACTTGTCAGCGTACATCCACAAGAGCACCCGATGTACTTCATCCGGCAGAACGAACATCCATTCGTACCATATATCATATGTCTCCTCAGACGGTAGTTCCTAAATGTTCCGCCACAACCGAATTTACGAGGAAAACAAGATTTACCAAGTTTTGCGAAACTGGGCCGGGCTTGGCAACCCTGATTTTCTGGTGTTTTATTTACATAAAAGTAATGCTGTCGCATTTTAAATCATGATTAAAGGATAAGTGTCTAGATTTGGCTACTTGTCCTAAACATAAAAATTATAACCTGTGTAACCAGTATGTTACCGGGAGGGCCTCTGACAAACGCAATTATGTCTTTGAATCCACCACGAAAGAATACATATACTACCCTAATCGATCTCCAGCCTGCCGCCCCGTACGGTTCAGCGTGTGACGTCATAGACGACCAACCTAAGTCTAGCTGGCCAATAAATCCTAGTAATTCGTATCAAAACGATGTCATTTTCGAGATAGATTCCAGCTATACAGAAGCAAATTTACTGCCGTATCAATATGATCTCATAGTGGACGACGTTGAAGTTCCGATTTATGACACTGATATCTCTGGTCAGATTTCAGATTCCAAGATTTCAGACGCTGAATTTGATCTTCGTCTAGGCATTTCAAACCGCACTGGTAATACGGACTGGAAGCTATAATTTTAACATCTGTTACACCATGGAGATAGAACAGAACGTGGCAATACTCGACCTGGTAACTCTTGACTGACCTGCCCACCACATGTTGGTCTATTGTGATATGAAAAGGCTTCATACAGTCTTGTCCCGCTTTGTCCCCTGTACGTTACCGACGATCAACTAGACTCGCCCAGAAAGAGGCTTTCTCCACAGAACCCATAAATTGCCTCCGTGTAGCAGTTTTCAATGTACGTACATCGTAACAAGCTGGTCACCAACGGTTTTATATTGCATATAAAATGACCTATGAGCACATGTCTGATTGACAGCTTTACTAGACTTGGTTAGGTTGTTACAGTCATCTGAAAAAGACCGTACTCTAAAACGATTTTCCGTAATTTGAAATACTTTCCGATCAATTGAGAAAAAAATTCGTGTGAAAGTAGATATCAAATTATTGACTGCTTAAGTGAACTTGAGGACGGAAACATATTCTTTTTTTGGAAGAGTTTTTGGAAGTAATGCAAGAGCTACTTCTGCAATATTTTTCTCTCAGTGTATGCGCACAAGAGCTCTGGGCTATCCGGCCTGAATACACAGAGTAATAGTCTACAGGCCTACACATTGTGTAATGCCGTTCATATATTAAGGACGCGGTCTAACAAGTCACAACGTTGCTTTAAGGCAACTCCTCACGGCACGCAGTCGTGTTTAAAAACCTTTACACTTGTTATTTCCGAGGTTTAAACTTATATGTACCTGTTGATAATAGAGGAAACGTAACTGTTGCATGCTTGGGTGGAGTGGTATATAATAGTGGTATATGACCGTAATAAATATTAACCTAATAGACAGAATTTAAAATATTTGTGCCGGTCCAGAATTATCCCGCTTCCAGCATTACCCGGGCTGATCTCCCCTAGACCTAATGAAAACATTAAGGATTTGTGGTGAAAGGGGTGCTATGCGGAAAAATCCAGCCAAGGCAAAACATCAGCGTGACACACTGAATTTCTGACAACTTGACATTCGCAATGATGTTATCGGGATCCATCCGACTTCTACTTGCGATCGATGCCCATTTATCTCAGTGTTGAATATACAAATCGATCACAATAAATAAAATAATGACCAGTGCCTCGACTTTGTTCCAAACCGAACTAGATAAACCGGTAGGAAAGCATCGACCACAAACAAACATGTAAATTATAAGATTTACCGAATCGTATACAATAAGCTGATAAATCCATTATATTCAGTAGCTGTTGATCAATATTAATAACCATATAAACCATATAATTCCTGGAGATTTTGTTCCTTATTGCATAGAGGTCATAAAACGCTAATTAAAGAACCATGAACTACTCACAGGAGTTTCACAGAAACTTTAATATTACACATGTACGTGTACTTTCTACTTTGTTGGTGTGATTCCAAGATCAAGACGCCAGCAAGTTCTTTCTTTGTCTTGCTGGTCTGCTTATTCGTCAATATACAAAGGCTTCAATGTTCAAAACATTTATTTAATTTACTTGCAAAAAGTTGCCCCCGCGGTGTCGGAAACGTACACTGAACGCTTCGAAGCCTCATAATTGTGCCTCCTTCTATTCTACCTCAGTGGTTACACTGTAGACCTACATTTCGTGTGTATATCAGATTTAATATTTACTATTCTTTCCTTAATCTATCCGTTCACAATAAATATTTTATTTCCCGCGTGGATTCACTTCAATAATGGGTTCGCGGGAATTAATTTTCGTGCATTTAATCAAGGCAATACAGAAAAAAAATTATTACAACTATTTAATTTTCCGAATTATGGCCGGAATTACTCAAGCACAATAAACAGGTAGGGTATTATGAGGGCTGGCTTTAATCCTCTTTGGTTTCCTGCTGTGTCCCTAATCCAAGTTATCTGGATCAGATATTAAAACAATCGGGATGGATTATCACAATGTAAGATTGCCTGCGCAGCTTCCCGGAGCAGCATTCAAAGAGATGTCACTTGTCTCCGCACCTTTGATGAGTAATTTTAATCAAGAACCAGTATTTCAATCCCAGTCATCAATTCTTGATTAACTCAGTCAAGCAACATGATTAGTTTTGGATTATTTTCGGTTTTAACCGTCCTCTGTAGCCGGTCAGAAACTGCTGGCATTGCCATAGTAGCTGTCAAACGGCCATTGTAGTATTGTACACATTTCACAATTAGTTAGAAGTTCACTCATTGGTCCACAGGAGAGACACAGCCAATGGGATAACGTGTATCAAAGCGACATTCATTGGAAGCCATCACGCGGTTGTATCTACTTTTCTTTCACTTTACGGGTATACACAGGATTTATTGAATTAATGACGAAGGAATTCCCGCTTTGTTTCAAACTCACCAAGCCCGATCACCAGGATTTATATATATACATATATATGTTTAAAGCCTGATTTTTTCCTCCGTGGTGTTAAAATTTAGCTGCCCAAAAGGATTATCTTATCCCAACCCCTGCCAGTCCGGCAAAGATTTGCCTGTGTTTGGTGGGTATAAAACTCTTCCGTCTTGAGCCATGAATCCACGCTTTCCCGAGGGTATGGAAACTTGAAAAAACTAACACCAGGTTACGTCGACACCTTTTCACAACTGTATGCAGAACTGCAAACCATTTCGTTGAGGAATTCGATATGCTTGTTGTGACTTGTGTGACTTTTCAACACTGAACTAACTGGCGAAGCTCTGACAGCTCGCAAAGGTTGGATTTGTTTGACGTCACTCGACGGAAGCTACCGAGTGTTGGCAGAAAAAAAAGCAAAAACCCATCCTCTTTATCTAGAGATTTTAATGCCATATTACTCAGATTACTGTTCTTTTTTCCAATATTTTTTAACATTCAGTTTATCAATATATAAAGGGGTAGCTAATTATAAATTAATAGCATATCTGGACACTAATCCTTAAATATACCGGCACTGTTATTAAGCCGCTTAATTCCTCCAGCCTTAACATTGCCGTTTGATAAAGCGATTATGTCACGTTTATGCCTTTTTTTTATACGTCGGAAGGTCGTGAGTTTCATTTCAAGGGCTGGATCTGCTCTTGGTTTCCTCATAGCTATGAAATATTCTTTCGTACGTAGGCTTTTTAAGATCTTAAAAGAGGAAGTTGTAACTTCCTCGCTTGGCGTTCAGCATGGAGGGGACCGTGCAACAACTGGTTGACCCGTATCAGTATACTAGCTCGGGCGGGGCCACTTATTTGCCTTTGGTAAGGCATCTCAGTGAAGCAGCACTAGATAAAAAAGCGGTGGAAATCCGTCCTGCAACAATGAGGCACATTACATGCACTCTAAACAATTGAGTGAAAAACTGTTAAGTACGACCTTAACCCCCAAGCATTCACTCAATATCACTCAATAGATATATAAACGTACAATGTCCACCGAATTTATACGACGATCTTTCACATGATCGCTGCCAGGACACTATCGTTTTGATAATCTTTTATATCACTTGAGATCTGCAAACCCTTCAATCAAATCAACAATACCAATGCAGTTATTCCTTGGAAATGGCTTTATTACACGTAACAACCATTTTTAGGAAACGTATAAACACATAGCCTCACCTGCAGACACAAAGCACTTTTAACAATAATCAACAAACTTATATACATGTATATCGCAGGGATAAAACAGAAAAATCTGTCGTTTTCACATGGTATCACTTTGCATGTATACAATATCCATTTTTAGTTCTGAACATATGTGGGAACGAAATTCTTGTTGCAAGACTATATATAAATCGTAAAACTTTCACATAAGTGTTTCTACATCGTCTTATATACAACTTTAGGACCAACTTGTTTGAGAAGTTGGGATTAAAGTACGCTGAACAAGGCATTCCTATGAATATAGGCCTACAACTTCTTGGTTTATTAACACGACGTTTCGATCTAGTTACTAACATGGTTATCAACTGAATCATTCACTTGATAACCATGTTAGTAACTACATCGTTATCAAATGAATCATTCACTTAATAAACCAAGAAGTTGTATATCCATAAGAATGCCTTGTTAAGTGAACTTTAGGACCCACTAACACAAAACTTACTTGGCCCGTGTGATATCTCTCAAAAAACGACTGTATAGCACAGGTGTACACAACTGTCCCAGTAAACAAAACTGAACATCTACACTATTGTGCACTAGAGGCACACCGGTGTGTACTACCAATACACATTCTGTACTGGAGTTGTACCTGTGGTACACAGTCGTTTCACAGAAAGTATCTTTTATAGCTATGGCATCAAATCTTTAACAGCAAAGAAAACACTAACATGAAACCCATTAGAAATAGTCCACTGAAATAGCTGGATTTATTTTTTATAGAATTTTTTCAACCCAGAAAAATGCATTTAGATGTTTGGATTTTATGGATACCTTATCTGATCATATTGGGACACATCAGGTTTTTGGCCACTTAGCACACATACATCGCTTAGTTTCATCGTTTTTATTGCATATACATGCAGATAGATGAATGCACTTGCCGAATGGGCATTGAAAAGAACTATTTCAAGGAAAAATATCATGGATGTGACGTCACTCCATGATATCCTTTGGTTTAACAGACCACCTTAGATTCTGATGTTTAAAAACCATTCTACTAGGTTGTAAAAATTCTAAAGAAATAAATCGAACTATTTTCATGTACACTGTTTAATTGTGTTTCACCTGATATGCACTTCATTTTAGTGTTTTCTTTGCCTTTAAGACGAGTACGCGTCTACACAAACTCAAACCTCTACATCACTTAACTTTACCCTGCTTCACTTTGGCGTTTTTGGAAGCCTGATCACAGAATTACACACACAATATATATATATATATATATATATATATATATATATATATATGGTTAGGTTTTAACGTATCCGCAGTTAGGCAAAATCATACATACATAAGCATAGACAGGTTGTATACAAGCTTCTGCCCTATGTAAGTACATGTATGTTTATTCACTTGAATGGCGTTTAACGCCCTATTGAACAAATTACCCCTTTTAACGACCTTATAGGAATACTGGTGTTGAAAACAATGCCAGGTACCTCGTTAAATATGCATACATTGTCTATACTATTACAATGATTCACAGCCGATTTGCATATATTGTCGACAAGGACACTATCATTTGCCAACATAATTTCACCATGTTTTCATGAAGTGCTTGTTTTTATGTACAAACATGTTTATAAGCTCCCTCGATTTCAGACTTTATTCCAGCTGTTCCCACAAGCATACGCATTCCAATGGGGAAGGATGGTAAAGAGGCCTAATCCACGAAGCGATCTTTGACATGTCAAAAATTTTACAAAGTTTAACATACTGCGTAGCGTATCACGGTATAGAAAGTTGAAAACGAGATATCACATCCTCAATTAGGACATTATCACACCAAAAGGTAGTCCCAATAACAAAGATAATCAAAGCTACGGATGAATTAACAATATTCTTATACTGATGTGTATATTGTGTGAACACAAAATTTTACAATGATTGGGTCAGCACAGATTGGTGTAATAGGTTAACCAGAAATGCAGAAAAGTTGCTATATCCCATACACCAATTAGATTAGCAGCCAGTTAAGAAAGCAACAGCTATAGAGATGCAGTTAAGAACTGATACATACACCGACGTGAAAAAAACAATATTGCAGAAATGCACAAATTACCTAAATTTCCAGTTAACATATGCTGTATAATTAGAAAATAATATGCATCGGTGCATGTGTGTGACCTAAAGAACAGATCTACGTACGATGTAACACAACAATATTTACAGGACAGCTAACACTGGTTCGATGTACAATACTCACATTCATCTCAATTTCTTTGCCTAAATTAAAACAATTTCTCTTTTTATCCAGATATTCATACCACCATACCACAATAGCTGTTGTTTTGATGTCACTAAATGAAAAGCTTTCCTAGTCCCAAGTGTAATCAACTCATAATTATAAAATCATATACATCGTATTTTGAAAAATTTTGAGTGTCTAGATTGCTTCCTGTAATCAGATCCTACATTTACCTAGCATTAAACAGGAAACAAACACGAAAATAATTCATAAATACACACACAAGATTCTAGGCAATCAGAAAAAAAATCAACTTGAAGGATTTCCCTCATAATGGTGCTTATAATCAAAAGTAAACTATTTAAACTGATGAAGTACCATTTAAATAAATATGTTACGCTCAATGCACAACAATGCTGCAAGACATTCATGCGCACTATGTATGACCTATAGCATATAACAGTGCGAAGTTCAGGTCCAATAATCCGTCAAATCTATTTACAAATTTCAACGATGACAATCACCTTTACGATCATTTCAAAAACTAAGACATCCAACATTGCATGTATTTTTTTCTTTCTTTTTTCATTTCTTTTAAATAATTAAGCAAGTTCTATTAAGGTAGAATTTCCTGTTCCGGTTGTGCTTGGCATATTCAACCTAGTGTAGTGTAACAACAGACATATGGTGGACCTCAACTCAGGCAGCTTACAATTCAACTGGGAGGCAGTGTAGATGACAACAGGTCATGACAACAGCTGCCGTTTTTCCTTTTCTTTTAAATTTACTGAATGTCAATCATATTCAAACCAAGAGTGACAGTTTCACTAGTATACAGAACTATCCAGAAAAGTACGGATGGAGGGGACAAGTCCAAAGTTATCTAAGGAGATGGAGAAAAATAGGAACTGGGTGACCAAGTGTCATCGCTATCATCATTGGTGTTAGCAAGTTCATCCAACAGTTGTTTTGTGGACTTAGGAACAACCAGCTCATAACTGGAATCCGATTCAATTTCTTCCGATATGGTGACATCGGTGGCGTCTGAGTGACGTCCTGGGCTCCAGGACTCGTCACTGCTTTCGTCAGTGTCCTCTAGAAGAAACAAATGCCGATCTAATGACTGATCGCCTTCTCGTCCGCCATAGACTTCCTCCTCTCTTCGAAAACTATGTCTTTCAAAGTGACTGTTTCTTGTTTCACTTGCTCCACTAGCAGCATGGTCAGGGTGTGCCGCCTGACGTTTGGCCTGCGATGATGGTTTCCCCAAGGTTGCAGGCTTTTTACTGCTGGTTTTCTGCTGAAATTTTCTTGAAAGACTTTCCTTGGGAGGTCTAGAAAACTGTTCTGACCGAGCCTTATTTTTTGACTGATCCATGACTGTGTTTACCGCAGCAACAGTTGAAGAGGAGGTACAGACAGTACTTGGTTTAGATGAGGTTGTAGTGCACTCTTCTTTGCGACTGGGCATTGATGGCCGCGGCTCAACATTTAAGGAGAGATCTATCTTAACATTCACTGTTGGATTATTTGATTTAGAACACCCGGTGTTATACCACAGCAAGGATGAACTTGTATTGTTATGTGCCGAAGGAGCAGACGAAACCTTCTCTTTACAGGTTTTCTTACTTTTAGTTAATGATGAGTCAGATTCCTCTGCAATTTGTGGTCGTTTTTTCCCCTGTCCATGTTCTTTTCTCAGTTTGTTCGAGGTCACTGGAACGCTGGCGCCAGTTGTCAAAAGTGGTTGGCACGGTAACTGAAGATCTTCAGGTTGGTTCTCAAGTTCTGCTGCGCGGAACCTCTCACTCACTGTAATATGCGGATCTGATATTACTTCACTCCCAGTCCTGGTAGTTGAAGACTGTGCTACACTGTTTTGTGTTTTGCTAGCACTCTGTTTATGTTTTGCTCTGGTATCATTTTTTTGACTACCCTTTGAAGGTCGTTGATCTTTATCACCCCTACGAACTGCCACTGATTCGGTGTATTTAGCCGGAGCACTGCCTTGGTCAGTTCTAGCACACTTAAAACCATTATGTGCATTCTTGATGGAGGGTGAAGAGATGACTTGATGCAATGTATCACTCTCTGTTGTGCTTTCCCATGGACTAGCACAATCTGACAACTGTTTTTCCTCGGTTATTTTATTCTCTACTTCAGAAGATGATGATTGTGATGATAAAGATGGCGAGGACTGTGAGGATACAGAAGACAGTGTGCTGTTTAGATCAACAACTGAATTGCGACCAGACGACAACGAGCCATCCTGTCTATCACTTTCCCGAACATGGATCACAGAGGATTGAAAACTTGTGTCAGATGCTAATGAACTGTCCGTAGACATGCTGTTACAACTTTCTGAACTTTTTTGATTTCTAGAGCTTTGTTTGGGAGACAATGGTGTATAGGGACTAAAACTAACATCACTATTCACACTACCGTCATCAGAGAAAGAACACTGTTTTGTTGATCTTGTCTTTTCATTTGAACTTCGGTCCGTTGAGGGGCTTCTGTCAGGTGAGTGGATTGAACTCGACCGTGATTTCGAGTTTGCGTCATCAGGCATGTGAGTTGAACTACTTTTCCTCGGGTTAAAACTACTACCTGACGAGGAAGTGCTTGATCCCCTTCTTGATCTTCTCATAGGAGAAGAAAGAGCATACTCAGCTTCACTTCTGTTGGACGAGTAAGAGTACACACTGAACCTAGGTGACATTCCTCTTTCTAGAGAGGCACCATCGTCACTACTGCTAGTCACGTCACTATCGTTGGATATTGAAAAGCTAGATGTATCCTTTCGCACAGAAGTCACTTTTCCCTTGTGCAAACGTCTCTTTTTAGGCTTTGATTCAGAGCAACTTCCCCTTGACCTACTGCTGTCTGTAGAAGAAGGCGAGTAATGTCCTCTGGAGTGGCTTCGACTTCTGGACCACCGACTTCTAGAAAACCTTGTATATGGAATGCTAGAAGCAGAACTGTATGGACTGCTATGCATGTTTTGGGTGGGGCTTTTAGAATAGCCACTGGAATGACTTCTGGAGCGCCCTCTTGAATATGATCTTGTAGGGCTTCTGGACATACGATCTGAGCATTTCCTCGTTGGACTTGGAGAGGGACTTCTATCAAAACTTTTGGTGTGTCTTGAATATGATCTTGAAGGACTTTCAAGATCTGACCAATTTCTAGAAGGGCTTTTTGACGAACTGCTGCCATAATTTGTTTGACTATTGGACATATCCTTGGAGTAACCGCTAGAACAACTGTGTGAAGAGCTTTGAGACACTGATCTAGAGGAACGCCTTTCACGGTCCTCACTTCTGTCGCTACTTCTACATGATGAGTAAGGGTTACTAACATCCAAAGATGTATCCCCATGGTAAAAGGTATCTGATGAACTTGGGTTGTTATAAGCAAACTCTTCTTCAGATCCAGCCATTCCCCGCCCTGAATCTCTATTTGCTGATTCATCCTCTCTACTGGTAGCTGTTGATGTTGTGCAGTTATAGTTCATATTTTCAATCGATGGATTTTCTTGGGACAAAACTGACGCTGACGTGCAAGGGACATTCCTGTTTTCTGGTTCATTTACATTTGTGACGTTGTCATCACAGTAACGGTACATGCGTGTTGTTGTTGTATGAATCACAGGCCCGACCAACTTTCGTTCATTTGAGCCTTCAGGAGGCAGGAAGTCCAAGTCTCGTAGGGCAGGGTCTCCAGGGTTGTATCTTCTCACAACTGTTTCCTCTTTTACCATTCTGGCACGATTGTTATTCTGACTGGTGTGAGTGGACGACTGCCTCCCATCAACAGTGACTGCATCAGCTACTGTTCTATTTTCACTTCCAGATTCAGAAGACGATGATGGCAGCCTCACGTTGCGTCCACGGAGATTGAATGATATCTCACTGTCAACATCAACAGTGACTACATCCACGTCTGGTTCATTCTCTGCTGCTCCGTTGACATCATTTCTGGAGGCTGAAGGATCTGTGTCTCTTGCTCTTGTTCTTGCTCTAGTTGTGGGATTGCCTGCAAAGTTTTCTGGAGACTGAGGAGGAGAAAGAATTTCAGATTCTGTGGAATCTGTCAAGTCTGTATCTGTATGAAAGCTATCAGAAGAATCTGTCGATACACTAAAGTCGCTGAAAAGTGAAGTATGACGACGACGTCTGCGCCTCTCAGACTGTGTACGTAGCTTATTCACCTCTTTCACCAAATACTCTTGGTTGTCCAGCATTTTTGTTACCTGAGCCATCAGTTTAGACCTCTTCTCTTCTACCTCTGTGAAAAAGAAAAGAACGTGAAGCAAGATTAATCAAAGAATGAGAGTTTATGCCAAATGCTAATTTCTGAATTTTGGCTCCCGGAAAATGTGATGTTATATGGGAAATGTCCATATATCAAAGAGCCAAATTGGGTATTAAACAGATCATTGTTAGATACAAATATTTCAAGCCAACAGCACTGCTGTAGCCACAAGCTCTTTTGCCTCTAACCAGTGAAATCACAGGCTTGTTTCCACCTCATGCTGGTTCAGCTTTACGTCATGATGTTTTGTCATGAACATGGCCGTGTTCTATATTTGCTCTCCTCTAGATCATGAACTTGACTGTCTTTTTACAAATGAAAAATCAAAAGAGAAATAAACAAACAAAATATTTCTTATAAATATTATAAATGACACTTCACATGCAGCTATTTTACTATGTAATAGTTCTAGTAAATTCACACAGACTACAGAATATATGTACATGGATTTTGAATGCTGAAGTCTAGCAGTCTGTCTGTGTGCATGAGTGTGTGTGTCAATCTGTAAAGTGATAAAACCCTGGTGCATAGTCATTGGTCAGAAAATGGTTAGAAAATGTCACCACAGAACCCACCGATTCATAGGCATCTTACTTGGATGAAAAAAAATCTATAATTTTTAATGAACACAATGCATTTTACAGTATTGGGACATGTACCACCACACTGAATGCAGAAGTTTAGGTGATAGGCAAGATGTATGAGGTATGATAAGTTTCATTGGAATCGATGCTGTAGTTTGGGAGGAGACGCATGAACAAAACTGTGTCCACACACACACTGACAGATGGACAGACAGGATATCAGATACCTGTATAAAATTGACACCTATTAAAAGTAGCTACACAATCCTAATTTGCATATGAAAATCAAAACTTAAGATTTATATAGGCCTACTCAATGAGACTAATAGCATATCAAATTTCATCCCAATCAGATCAGCAGTTTAGGAGAAAATTTTTTAAAGGTTTTCTTTAAAAATTCAAAAATTGTAAAGTAGCAAAAGTCATGCCAAGTGTTCAATACTGTTATTGATGAGTTTGGGTTCTATACCTTTAACACTTTTGGAGATATTGGAGCTTGAAATTAGTGAATAATAATAATCCTAAATCCTAACAATTTCATAGGTTTCCTGTCAGGACAACAGCCCCTTCATCAGTATTAAGAGCATATGGTAAATGACAAACGTTGATAGCTTCTTTAAGAAAAACTGAAACTTTGTACCTGAAGCGGTGTTTCAGATTTTAATACATGTTTGCAATAGATTTATTTATTTGATTGGTGTTTTACCCGAGTGCAAGAATATTTCACTTATATGACAGCGGCAAGCATTATGGTGGGAGGAAACCGGGCAGACCCCGGGGGAAGCCAACGACCATCTGCAGGTTGCTGAGAGACCATTCCACGTACGGCCAGAGAGGAAGCCAGCATGAGCTGGACTTGAACTCACAGCGACTGCATTGGTGAGAGGCTCTTGGGTCATTAGGCTGCAGCAGCGTGCTAACCAACTGAGACCCCTGTTTGCAATAGAACCCCTTCCAACTCGTTGAAACAGCATGTAATCTAACAGTTTGTTGATGAAATCATTTTTTTTTTTGCTTGGATCGAAATGGGAAAGTTCTGTCTTCTCAAATATACAAAATGCTTGACCTCCATTCCAGGTTCTGAAAACAACAGAAATCTACAAATATGGTAAACAATTGCTGTTGCAGCTTGTGTTAGACTTTCATTCCTATAAGAACACAGATCTTTTGAATATACCAATGGTTAATTCCAAATACTTGTAGCAGGGATTGTTTTATCCGCAGTAAACAAAAGAAATAAAACGTGCCTTTTTTATTGCTTCTTTTACTGCTAACTACCAGCCTGACGAGATAATTTTAGCAATATAGAACTATATGTCCATTGGTAGACATAAAATCACGAAATAAAAACAATCAGAGAAAAAACGATGCAGTCGAAATCAATTTTTTTCTGTTTGTGACAAGAACTGGTCTGTTATCAAATGGATATTTTACTGTTGGGTTTTGAAAATTTCACCTTTTGTCAATGTATCCACTTTCGCAATTTGCAATTTTGGTTCCGAATAATATGTATTAGATCATACACATCCATGTTTTATTTATAAAACAGAAATTACACAGAAACTTACAAAAGTAATAAGATTTTCTATTCTTTTTTGTATTCAAAATAATATTGTACTTGTAAAATAAAATAAGATTTGGTTCAAATTTCTAAATAATCTATATTTTCAAACACATCTGTTAGAGGGAAGAATTAAAACTGCATACGGTGGCTGTAAACCAACTCAAATGCGTGAGGTGATACTGTGAATCATAATAAGATATAACCAGTCTGCCATGCTGAAAACTTTCAACCAATAAAACTCACCATAGTGGTAGATGCCTCAGAGAATAAACTTATATTTGCTTGATGAAAAGCATTCGATAACAGTATTAGTTTGATAATATCGTTTTGAAAACGTATGTTTACAGTTTATAAGAACAAAGCTGTTTAACCCGAGTGCCCCAAAGGGATATGTTTTGGTGGCAAGTTTTCATATGGCAAATGAAGTATATGTAACTAATGTAATTCTCATCAACAAATATTTTGAAGGAGAAGAAAACTTAAATACCAATGAAAAGAGTGTGTTTTCCCTCCCAGGCTATAAAAAAATTCTAATATGTACCTCAAGTTGATACATTATAAATAAAATCATCGCAAAAATCTGCTGGGGGCGGCTCCATTTTGCCCAGGAAATAGTCCTAAAGTCTTCTGTTTTGGGAGGAGAATTGCCGTTGGAAACCGCCGAAGTGCAGTTCGTACATTTCCGGTAGAACTCTTCTTCCCAGAAGGTAGCGAACAGTACAGTTCGTTTTCCACTCGACGATCAGAAAACCGGAATGTTGGACCCAGATTCCGAGTTTACATGAACAAGCCCGACGTTTTAACAACTCTCTTTGGCTGAGGGGCAACACACCCCCAGCATAAATTACAGGGTGTTAAAGATGGAGGACGCGATGGACTCAGCAATTAATGCTAGCTTTGCCGCTTTCAGGCTTTACATGTATGGCGAGGAAAAATAGCAAAATTATGCAACAGGCACCACCAGATAGAAAAAAAAATGTGCTCTTTTCAGCCTATAGTGTCATGTTTTTAGGTTTTCTTCTCCTTTAACATCATGTTTTTTTAGACTGTAGCACATGTTTTATTCGTTAAATATGACGATGGGACTTTCGTCTGCTGGAGTTTTTGTCTGCTGGAGTTTTTGTGCACTGGGCTTTTGTCTGTCTGGCTTTCGTCCTCCGCGGCATTTGTCCTGGATTTAGTGTAAACCCCTAACAAATCAGACTATTTTTCTGGACAGTGTTTTCTGATATATTTTTCATGGGTGTTACTTTATTTCGTCACCTTTCATAAGCATCTTCCCCAAATATAAAGTTGGATTCAGCCTATAAAGCTAAAATCAAAATTCATAATTTAAGGCGACTTTCATAACTGAACCATTTCCAAACTTACAGCTTGGCCTGAGCCAACATCATTCTCACCTTCCAAGCGTTGTTTCAGGGCCAAAAGACAATCATGGGAGTCAATGTCAGAGAAAAGGATCATAAGTTCGCAGTCTCTGGTACACTTCAGCTCTCTGAACAAGCAAGTCTCTTCCTCGTGGATTCTCAGGTCTTTTCGCAGAACCCTCTGTCCACATTTAGAAAAGCGACAGTCAAACAGTTCAAAGTCACAAGTCTTAATATGGCTTTCATATCTCTCCACAGGTATCTTCTCTTTACACCCAGAAAACATGAACCTGCATTTCCGGGTGAGTCTGTTGATCATATTCTGAAGAATGGGCAGCACTGGTTTCAATTCGGACGTGTGCAGGACATCACGGCACGTTGGGCAGTTCTCATTGTTGCCCAGCCACCTCTCTATACAGCGGCGACAGTACACATGACGACAGGGACTCTCTACTGGTCCGTTCAGCACACCCTGGCAGATGCAGCAAATCAGGTCAGGGTCAGGGGGAGGGTCAAACATGTCCACATCATATGTCTCCGACATCTTGTCAGCCTGCACATGGATGCAGTACAAAAAATTCATTTTAGTCACAGACAAAAACAAGACATTTATAGAATACTAACAGCATCCTAAAATGTTAAAGTGCTAAAAAAAAAGGGTTTTCAGCTATCTTCTAGGAGTATAAAAATTTAGGAATCTTCCTAAAGCCTGAATGGTTGGTGCAGAAATTAAGTAGCCTGCAGTCTTGCGGTCAATGGTAATGGCCTTCAAGTGTTAAAACAACTCAGCTAAGGGAAAAGTCCAATTGGGGGGTAAGCGGGGGAGGAGGCGCTAAGCTTAGCCAACAATCCCCCAGTCATAGTGACAGTGACATGTTTGAATATGAATATGTTTTTCTTAAGAGCATAACTTTCTTCATTTCCATTTTCATGTCTCCTTTAACCACTGCCACCAATGTGTCCAATGTGTTATATATTGCCACTCCTCAGCCATGTAAGTAATATTATTAGGCAAACCTAAAAATAGCTGTTTATAAAAAACACAGCCCTATATGCAAGCACTGATTTACCCGGCACTCCTCCGTTCTCAGTGTGCTGTCATCAACACACTGAATGATCTGTCTGCTGTACATACGGCATGCTTGTTTGTTATCCTGTCTATTTCTATGCTATGGCTTGCAAATGTGCCTTGGAGAAACATTTCTCCATGTACCTGGCTAATACATCACACCAGTCACGTTTGATAGTATTTCAATGTCGTGGACGATCACTCCACAATACTCTGAGACAGCCAGCTACGTCTTCAGCTTTTTCAAAGTGGAGCCACATGGGGTAACAAGGGAAATAGAGAAGTTTCGAGCATTGCCAAGTGATTATACGGAAATTTCAAACATGGCGTAAGAATAACAAATATGCCTGAAGGTCTTGTACACATAGAAGCAAGGCGAAGCCTATCACTAACAGACATATATCGATAGTCAGAGTACACAGGCTGTTGATGACACGCCATATTATGGCTGCTCAACCTATATCCATATATTTCTCAACCAAAAGTCAGTATACTGTGACTCATTATATATCGGAGTCAGAAATGGACAGTAACATCAGTACCAGCATTTGGAAAGCAGCACATTGAGAACTGAGAAGAGCTAGGTGTCAATACTGAATAATGAATTGTAAAATTTTGCGAAACAGCAGATTACTAACCTACCCCACCCAAACAGCCAGTTCTTTACAATGTTTAGGGTTGCAGGGCACCTAACTGTTAACCCGAGATGTTGATTATCCCAAAGGTAAATATCCACGGCCAAAATGGCCGCCATCTACACAGCGCCCATGCGAGGCCAGGCATTTTGTTACGAAATGGCTGACCCTTACTGGCCTCATTTGTGCATGTCAAAACGACGGCACGTGCTCTACATTGGTTCCCTGATGCCCTGTTTGTAGCATCTAAAGTCAAGGGGGCTAAAACCAGCCAGCATGTGATCGTACAAGAACAAAAAGACTTCGTAACCAGCATAATTGAATGGCGGGATTGTTTTGTATCCAACTACCTCGCAGCGCATGCATGCCATGTAGATGGCAGCCATTTCGTAAATGAGAAGTCAGCAGAGAGAGAGACTAATATATACGAATGGATCGACATCTCAGGATTTTAACAGTCAGGTCTCCTAGGACTCTAAACATTGTAACAGAGTGGCTGGATGGGTGGGTTAGGTTAGTAATCTACTGCTTTCCAAAAAGTTGAAGGGGACTGATCCATGACTACACGAGGCCCTATGAGCGTTGTCATCAAGGGTTATCTTTCTACATGAACATGGCCTCACAGAGCTAATGTAGAAGATATAGAGGATATTGCAAAGTGAAGGTTGAATATCATAAATATTTTTCCAGTGAGTGGTGAAAATGATAAAACACGAGATGCGAAGCGTCAAGTAGGTTATCATTTCCACCTTTCACAAGAAAAATATTTATGATATTCATTTATGTTTTTAGCTGTAGGCCTTCATAGACTTGTGTATATAGCATGAATTCTTGTATGACATTGTGTCTTGTTGCGTGAGGTAAGAAATGTTAAAGTTGACTGAACTTGTATTATGACGTCATTCTGCTAAGCTTGAATTGGATGGTCATAAAACAAAATATTTCTTTGTTATGTCATGGCGTTGGGGTGTGTAACAACAAAAGTGATATCTTACTTTAGTGAGTGAGATATCACTTTTATCAGTGACATAAATCCTGACATTTCACATATTATTATATAAATAATAATATATAGGCCTACATATGGACACATTCATAAAATTTCTTATACTGTTCAAGATAACCTTAGCATGGCTACAAGACACAGCGCATATATTTACGAAGAAAAATCTCGATGCGACGTTTCACCCTTAATTCTGCTGCACATTGGTGTAACGGGTTGGTCGGTAGATGGCGAGTCAATTGTTGTTGTTGTAGCCTAATAGTGGTGGTTGCAAAACACAAGCTGTTTCACACGTGTATATCACTTTCAATACCAGTGAATAATTGACTGACTGTATGTATTGCTACACTTACACGATTCCAAAAAGATACAGAAAAACACTAATAACTTGTACGTTAACGTTGACAAACTGTAGTCATCTCTTTCCTTTTTCAGCTCACCATACCCGACTGAACATGTCAAATGTAAGCGGAAGAGGGAAATCGGTTCTTGCACAACGAAGCCACTAAAAGTAGGACATAGGCTATTGATGTGGGCACGGACTTCAAATTTCGAAATTAGAATTACACTTTGTTCTTTTACACAAAACTGGGAAGAGTTTTTCCGCTTCCGGAATATACTTGAGCACGGCGTAAAACATCAATGAAATTCATTTAACGACATGTATACATGTGTACTATTGTCTGTCAAACTGTCTGTCCATAGGCAACAGCACGGAAGAAGCTATCATCATGAAGGGTTTGGATGAAATTTTGTACACAGCGTGGGCTTGAGCCAACACCAATAAGTAGGCATTAAAATTCTTGGTGATCTAAAATACATGTCAAACTTTGGCGCAAAGCCAAGTTTCATAGTGAAAGCATGCAGTCTATGTACTCGCAGATGTAAGCCGTAAAATAAACTTGTCTAAGTAAAAAATGTCTACATGTAAGTTTGCATTTTCTGTCTTGGAGACGCACAAGCAAAGCATCACGATAACTATAAGTATGCATGTCTTTATGCTCGGGGTTTCAATGTAACTCCTCATCGTCATATGACGATGAGGAGTTATTATATAGCTGCGTGAAAATATACCGTGTTTTCAATCGACAAGACACCCAAACAAGCCACATTATGCCGACACCAGGATCGGGATGGTATTATTTTTCCAAGGCAAATTTAGACACGTCTAAATTTTGTTACAGAATCGCAACAATATTTTAACTGAATATTTGTTGGTGTATCACAAATGCAGTGTGGGATCAAGACGCATTTGCTTTCTAAGGCAGCGTAAGTTGCATTTTTGCATAGGTTGCATGAGAGTGGCGTTGTGGGGAGTGGGATGTGGGTTGGGGAGTTGTGGGTGATGTCTAGTTTGGATCATTGCACACTCCAAACTGGAAGTTGAATGCACAGCGGATGGACAAGCACAACCCCTATCCCCTCCCCCCCCCCGCCTATTGCCCAATTGTTGTGTTAATCATTCATAGCTTGAAGGGATTTTCAAGTTACCAAGCCCTGAGAAAACGGCTTATTGATGTTAAACACTGTTGGTTATTCAGGTTAACGCTATAACCATGCTCCTTTTGTACTTGGAACAAAATGCCTAATCAGGAAATTGTTATTCAGTTTGTAGCAGCCTGTCTCATCCACTTTCGTCCGGATTCACTGCACTATTCACCCAAAGATGCACTTCCAATCATCCCCGAAACACCCTTTGGCGACGACAGGCGGGCTCAAGAAGATGGATTGCCTTTGAGTGGCTGGTTGACTGGCCAATCAAATGCTCTTGTAATTTTGGCTGCGTTCATGATGGCGCCAGGAAAGTTTCAACCGCCAGACTCGATCCACACACGAGAGAAAAGTGACTCTAAAACTGAATGCAGGAATTAAATTGCAACCCAGACGAAAGCTGTTTCCACGAATACAGAAAATTACTTAAACACCTTAAAACACTTCTTCATTCGACAACCAGAAAATCGTATTGCCATTATTAAATCGGGCAAAATTGGTGTTCTGTATTATGACAAGAGGACAAGACAAAGAACTTCAGAAAACAAACCGACAATTTTAAAGTTGAACGGCGACGCTTTGTCGTGGCAGTTGTCATTGGTAAACTGTATCTCAGTATAATTGCATCTTTGGCCATCACAATGACTGACGACTAGGCTTGTCACCAATTTGGCACTGTCTGCCAGCTCAATTTTTGGGAAAGCTTCGTAAATGTATATAAACCACAGGCCTCAACCGTCTATCGTATACTTTGTGACTGCAGCCGTTTTGTAGAGTTGACTGAAGTGCAAGACGGTGACAATTTCACTAAACCTCGAAAACCTCAAGGTAAGATGAATTACATTTTGTTTAAATTGTGAGAAAGAGGATTGTTGTTTAATGCAATGCTCAAATATGTTTCACTTATACGATGGCGGTAAGTTTTATGGGTGGAGGTCGTACGCCATGCATATTTGTAGATTACAGACTACAAGTGGTTTGGAATGAATGTAAACGTCAGTGCAGTGCGCAAACATCAACCACTTATTGTCAGCAAACCCCACAGAAAATGTATGCGGGGCTATCTAGAATACAGAACCGGTATTTAACTCGACACTTTGAAGTCACTCTCCTCACCACTGGGCTGGGCTACACTGATGTATTTATATACACCGTTTACCAGTGGCCTTTCCATCACGTTAGGAGTTAGTTAAAGCTCTAGAGACATAGTCGATGTAGCATCAATAAGTGATATTCGGAATGAATTATTATGAGACCTCCTATTTCGCATAAACTGTCCCAGTATATTAAATTTATACACATATATACATTTATAATCAAAACGGGGCTCTGAGATCTAATGCACAATCCAAGACAAAAATAGATATATAGTTAACACCCGTTTTGAAAATGTGTGGATCTGATTGCAGTGACTTTTTGATTATTCCAAGTTTCGTAACGCTTACGCGATGCTTGCAATCATGAATACACGTGCCCTATTGCTCACAGCAATTAGTGTCAGAGCTGTTCTGTTTGTCTTGTTTATAATTGCCCTGCACGGTAATAAAAACAACCCTTGGAACTAATCATTTATTGTTGACTGGGGCATTAACTTTGTGTTAATGCTTTGAATTTTTGTTGAATACTACGTCGATTTGATTTTAGTCAAGAAGGGAAAGCGAGCGCAGAGAGCGCCACATGTACTGTATAAAGAGTCTGGTGTCTTTAACCGAACACCACAAGCCTTTATTGAAAATTATGTGTTGTACATGTCTGCTATATTCTTAACGGTTTGTGCATGTTATTCGTTGCACGGAGACCAAGCTCGTGCGGCAGGTTGCACCGACTATTTCATGTTCTTCCATCAGTGTGGTGAGCTTATTTGTACGTCACACAAGTTCGCCAGTAACGTCTCAAAGATCAGTGGTTTATCTCGCGGGCATTCCGGTTTCCTCGACCCATAAAACTGGCTGACTTACACTAACTTGTTTGTCCAGGGGAGGTTTTCGCTTTGTGTCTGAACTCAATTTACGCTCAAAAGTATAGAAAAACAAGATACCGGTTGTAGTTGTGGATATACCGAGATGACTGCCACAAGGCGTCTATCTAGAATTTGTGGTCCTGTTGTAACGAGTTGACGGCTGTGTGTGGTGCATGCACGGCTTTGACAATTGTTATGACTGTCCAATTTCTACTTAATTTAAGTAAAAAATCACTTTGGTGTTTTTTGTATGTCAGTGAATTTGAGTGTAGCTGAAGGACAAGACAGCACCTGATTAAACATATTTCAGTCGAAAGCAGGGTTCTCAAGCTTTCTAAAAAGTATCATACTTTATTATTTTAATGAGATTTCACCAAATAACATGTAGAACAAAATGACAATACTGCACAAATGACTTGTGTTAATCGAGGCTGCCATCTTGAGAATTTTATCCAGTCAAACACGTTGCTATCAGATTGCGCGGCCCACGCTGTGACATAGCCTTTACTCATTCACTCCATAAAGTGACATGATAACACTGAACTGCTTCATAAGAAATCATTTGAGATCGTTCACAACGCTTTATTTACGTGTAGCCGAAGGACAATTTCACACAGTGTTGTGGAACAGGGCCCACTTGCACGAAGCCCTCTTAACGTTAAGAGCACCTAACTTCTATGGCGACGTAATGATACAGTGCTGGTTACCATGGTAGTTACTTGCTCTTAACGTTAAGAGGGCTTCGTGCAAGTGGGTCCAAGTCTGTATCATTTACGAACCACCACAGACTTAAAATCAGCTGATTTACGGTTGATTACCGATAAAAGTGCAAACCGTCCCTTAGGCTACAACCTAAACTGTATAAATGATATAGTAGGCCTACTTTATGAATTGTTCCAGCAGTGGAGGAAATAACATTCCAGTATGTCCATTTTCCCAGAAAGTTATTTATCACTTAGTCCTTCATCGCCCAAGTTCACAACTTTGATCTGCCATAGACTACTGCTTAGACTATTATACGGGAAATACCTAGAGTAAATGTGACGTCACCTTGATGTTGATACTGGAGAAGCGTTGAAGCTGTGACTTTTACTGGAATAAAAAAAAATCCGAAAGAATATTTAATGCCGGTTAAAGGTACTTTGAAGGGTAGTCTTTCGGTGCACATAAATATTAGCCAGGTGCTGTCTTTCACTTTAAAACACTGTTTTATTTTCACCTTGTGTAATTGCAACATGCTTCAAATCCGCACGTCTGCACATTGACAAAGGAACAACAGAATCCAGAGTTAGTGGTACCATTTCTCGAAATAAATGAGTTCAACATAGAGAGTAAAGCCAGAGCAGTGACAACAGTGTGACAGCTAGCACATGGCTCACGCACATGCTATACCGGAGGTGCCATCATTGCTTAAGCAAAATTAGGTATGAAAAATTGCAGTCATGTTAATTGCAATTTTTGAAACGACACTAGACTAAAATTACTCAAATTGCTGAGTTGTTATCAGAACATAAAATCACCTTATAACAATGTGGACTAGTGGACCAGGCTTCGGGGGATGTTTAGTCCACCAGCAGAATCGTGGTTTGTACACGAATGCAATATACAAGACTATAGCATAGGGAGTAAAACAAGAATAGGCCTATATACGACCACCTCGGTTGATACTTTTACATAGGCTAAGTTTATAGTTCTATTTCCGCGAACCCATGTTATTACATGTTATATTTTCCATGAGAGCCCCTTCATTTATCTGCTCCAGATGGCTTGTGCACGGCGATCTCATGGCATGGTGTTCATGACCATCATGCTAACCTGGGCGTTTACACTGGCAATTGTGGAGAGTTCCACCACAACTCGAGTAAGTCACACTAATTACATGCAAGTTTTGGAATTTTCCCTTAGCAGATAAACCATTTTCTGGTTTGTTTGAACAACTCTTGGATTGACTTCAGGAATTGTTTATATACTATGTATATCTATGCTTGAGGATTTACGTCCAACTTAAATTTACAGTCATATGACGAAGAGTCATCATTAGGTGAGTGTACATAAATGTATATTGTGTCTCCTTGTGTCAATACGTCCATGCCGCTAATAAAGTGCAGCCGCCAATTAAAAAAAAAATGTCAAAGGCACCAGACATGACACCCCAACCAATCCTGTTTCCTTGCTCTAACCTTTTAGTGCTGAGCACCAAACGAGGCAGCAACAAGTACAATTTTTGTGTGTGAACGATCCAGGTTTGTTCCCAGGGTTCCCGACATCGAGGCGGACGCTCTAACCATTAGGCCACTAAACTTTCTGAATTGTTTACAAATGCATCGTCTTTGAAAATGAAAGGTGTTGTTACAATGACTTATTTCATAAAAAATCTTTTTGTTATTATGTACATGTACATAGAAAAGGATTGATTGATTTACAGTATTAAACGCCGTGCTCATGACATAGTAAAGGATGCTGTCTAGTAATATTGTTCTCTTTGTTCAAACCTTTGGTACATTGTGTTTATTTCCAATCACTACAATACTCGCTTCATTCAGATTATTCTGGTTAGCTGTAGGCCAGTGTTCTACATTCTATTGGTGGGACATTATCCTGAGTGTAGAAAAGCGCCAACCAGGTAAATGTTATAGGGAAAACGCTAGGGAGAGATTTAAAGTATTGTTCTTTGTCGTTATGGAAGGGTTAGAGAAGGCCCAGTTTAATGATAAAGTTTTAGCGAAGATTTGAAGATTTGCACATTATAAAACGTATATAGAGATTCAGTATTAAAACAGTCAAATGTCTTACTTTAGCGTGTCACCCGAAGATCATACATTTGCAAAGTATTCATTCCAATCTGTCATCGTTTGTTCGTTCAGATATTTGCACGTTTCCTTTTGAAAAGGACTAGTAATATTGCCATATTGCTTCCCTCCCCAGGAATATTGCAAATCTCCCACATCAGCCAATCAGAAACAATTCTGTATCCCTTTAAGGTAACAATTGTAAAGTGGATTTTCCCATTGAAACTGGCTTGGTGGAATCGACCACACCATGCAATCCGTTATATAAGTAAAGGCTATGTACAATTGTTATTCTCCAATTTCATCATTTATGCCTATTTACAGGAACCTCTGGGTTTGGAGGGTATGCCGGATCTGGTAGATAATAATGCAGAGGCTCTGGTTAGTGGAGCTGTAACAACATCAGCTCCGGACGACCACGAAATCAACTGTCATTTTGTTCTACACAAGGTATGCATGTATAAAAAAGAAATCGATCGGTTTATAATAAAAGATGATGCTAATTGAACTCCACCTATCTTCCATTCATGAAATTAGTAAATACAATATGAATGAAATCAGTCATATGAATGATCAACAGTGAATTAGGATCTGTTGGTAAAATATGCATTGTATCATTCACAAATTGGTGAGTGAAAAGACTCAGAGATCGAGGGGTAAGAGAGCATTAACGGTTCCAGTCTTTATCTTATCCACAGTACACCAAATGATGATAAAAGTGTTAGAATCTTCTTGAATCTGTTCCAGCGATCCAATATTGGCGGAAGGTGCATGAGCCTGGGATATCAGGGGATCAAAACCTGTGTCGCCAGCATCATATACCTGGATGCCGGCAATGCTGACTGCATGAACCTGGACCAGTAATGTGGCAATGTGGACGGCATGAACCATATATAGGGCAATGTTGACGACGCAAACCTGCAATGCGGCAATACAAACTGCTTAAACTATAGAATGTGACAATGTTGGGTGTGTTTTAAAAATCCGTAATATGACAAACTGAATGTGGATAATAAACGGGTAGGCCATGTTAATAGGGTATAAAATGAGATCTATGAACGCAGTATAATGCGACAACAAGGAAAAACCTGTTATAAGGCATGATGAAGGCTTAAGTATTTCGTTGGATTTAATGGTCTTGGATACTGATGAATTGTCTGTCGAGTAATGTATATATTTTGTGAAACTCCAGATCTTTCATATTCATGTGCTCTGCTTTTGAGGTACATTTTCCCCAAGCTCGCAAACAGTCGCTGGTACGTACACCAACGCACAAGATTGTTTGTAGTAAAGTTTGAAAGCATATATGTTTACACTAGACTGTAGTCTCGATGTTTACTGCTTTGGTTTAATATGGCAGTGTTTAAGCAGTTTTTGTAGCTTACACATGACGCTCTGTACTAAAGTGGCACATACACATGCATTTAATAGATCAGACCTACTGATATGTTATAAGCATCTGTATCAAACTGACTTATCAGCATTTTCCAAGGGCTTAAAAGAACTAGTCTGCATGATAATTTACTTCAACCATATTCTTCTTCAAGCCGAAATACAAGAATTTGCCAAAAGAGCTGTAGAAATCTACAATACGGCGCAAACGATACCTCTGGCAGGCCTTTATATAATTTTATTGGGAACCCTTCACGCATAAAGTAATTTGGCAATCCATATTTTTCCTTCGTGCCTTTGGGATAACGTTTCGTGAACATATTGACAAAAACTATTACTTATGCACTGGAAGAGAACAATGGTCAGTCCAGCTTGGACCCGAGTCACCATTACGCGGGAAGAGGTATGCATTCATTTAATTAAGTGATTGAATGATTATGGTGTGAACATGGAGTATATGGGGATTTTTTCCTCTCAGTCTTGGATCGAACTCCGACGCTGAAGTTTCCACTCAAGTCTACAACCGCCAGTAGAATTATTCTCACAAATTTTGTCATAATCTTTATAGACTAATAATCCTCCAAGGACAAACGTTTCTTTGGTTATTTTGGAGCTTTAATGTGCTCTAGCTCTTTCCGCGTTCTTGGGTGTCATTCGATGGGGTTTTAGGTTAATTCAGTTTATGTTTGTGTCTACATACTTAAAATAGTTTCGTAGTTTGTGGTTATTAAATATGCATTATATAGAGGCTTTTCAGGGCTGTGCAGATGTTGTGAAATAATAAATATTGTGATGTAAACATTACATATACTCTCTGTCGTATTTTATCTATAGGCCCTACAGTATAGGCCTCCGTATTTTCATCATGTTTCTTCCTGTGTATTGAAGAAAGCATGGATAATGTACGATTTTGATCGTATTTCTTCCGGTATATTGATGAAGCAAGGATAATGTACAGTTTTGATCATGTTTCTTCCGGTACACTGATGAAGCATGGATAACGTACAGTTTTGATCATGTTTCTTCCAGTACTCATGAAAGCATGGATAATGCAAGATTTTGATCACGTTTCTTCCAGTATACTGATGAAAGCATGGATAATGTATCACTGAACAGTCGGAAAATTGAAATTTTATTTATTTGAAGATTTATTTCATTGTTGCATGCTTAACGCCAGACTCAAGAATTTTTCACTCTTGTGATGGTGGAGGGAAGTGGCGTGCCCAGGATAAACTGACGATCTTCAATGGCAAGGTTATTGTCACCAAGGTCCTACGAGCACTAAAGACCGGGAATCAACAAATTTCAAAGCCGTGTTTAAATCCCGCACTTTGTGTGCTCTAGCGATTGGAGGTAAAACTGAAATGTTGGCTTAACTGTCAGGAGCCGTATGGGTTGGAAGTGGGTTTCCTGGGTATTACAGAATATCCTTATATTCTTACAGTCTTATGGTCATTCAAGAACACAAAGTCTTTATACGCCTTATGGATTTGAGGCTATAATGATTCAAGTTTTGAAGTTGGCTATGCGCAGTCATAAAATATAAATACATTATATTATCTATTCACGTCTTCTAAGTAATTAAAAGCTCATTAGTGTCAATCCAGTTGACTGTTAAATAGATATTGGACTTATCTTGGAGGCAAAACAATGCACAGGACAAAAGTATAAATGAGTCAAACTCACGGTGTTTCAAGATTAGGAATACCTATAACTGCTGCACCTATAACCAGGTCTTCATCGGCAACATTTTAGTTCTTGCTGAAAAGTCGTCACTTCTGCAGATCCCACAAAAGCATTCGGCGTACACAAGAAAGGTAAAGCAGTTATCTGTTTATCTAAATACACTCTAGCTGAAATTCAAATTATTTTTCTTTCTTTTTTCCCTCAAGTTGAATATCTCTATTGATTGTTTTGGTGTCACCGGTATACATAATACAGTACCAAAAACGCACAAAGCCTTATTCACTCTAACCAAGCACAAAGATTAACATCACATTCGCTGATTAATGAGTTGCTGGAATTTATAACTTGTTCCAACAGTTTGGCATGTAAGTCATTTGCATAGGTGTATGTACGTCTTGATAAAGAACAACTGACAGGATAAATTGATTCAAAAACATACCGATAAACATAGATTCTCTCTGCTGGTCACCAAGGAAAAGCTCAAAGAATTTTTTTGCGCTTACGTTGCACGTATAAGGCGAGGACGACATCAAAACTACTTGCGCTGTACGAATATCGTTGGCTTTTTCCACTGACTTTCGAGAACATAGATATAGTGGCATTGGCGTATTGTGATTTTCTAATCAATTCATCTAACATTGCAGCTGACATGAAGTCATCATTATTGTGGACTGCAGTGGTGTGTGTGCTTCCTGTACTAGTTGTTTTACAGAGAAGTAAGTTAACTATAATGGGGAAACCTTACTCTATATGTTCAAATTTGCAAACTGGTAACGTACGTAGTGCTGATTTATTAATTTATTTATTTGATTGGTGTTTTACGCCGTACTCAAGAATATTTCACTTATACGACGGCGGCCAGCATTATGGTGGGAGGAAACCGGGCAGGGCCCGGGGGAAACCCACGACCATCCGCAGGTTGCTGGCAGACCTTCCCACGTACGGCCGGAGAGGAAGCCAGCATGGACTTGAACTCACAGCGACCGCATTGGTAAGAGGCTTCTGGGTCATTACGCTGCGCTAGCGCGCTAACCGACTGAGCCACGGAGGCCCCCTGATTTATTAATAACAAGAGACAAATGGTAAATCCGGCATTACCCGGGAAAAGAACCACTTAAACATGCTCAGATGATAAAGGTCGTGTTTTCAAGGTCGTGTGTTCGAGTTCATCTCCGGCTGTCACGGCTGTTATTAGATACCTGGGAAGGACATTGATTAGCCCCCCATTCATGCCGGCATTGTCATTTGATTCTTGATTAATTTTAGAACAGGGCATTGTCAATTGCTTGGTATATAGATCGTGACATTATCGGTTGCTTGGTACTAATATTGTCAGTTGTTTGGAGTACAGATCAGGACATTGCCAGTTGCTAAGCCTTGTATCTCGGTGTTCCACATGTTTCCAACCATTTTCCGTGGACTACCACGTCTTTTCAATCAGTTCCCGTGGACTCTACCACGTACTGTCAACAAGTTACCGTGTGTTTCCCTCACCTGCTTCCAACCAGTTCATGTGGTCTCAACGACGTATTTTTCCCAACAGTTTAAAGGGCATGTCCATAAGATTCCTTTTTTATTCCTTTGTACCTTACACAAAGGAGCAAAAATATATCGTGCTGAAAATTTGAACGGAACAGCTAGTTACGATTATTAACATCCTAAAACACTAATATGATAAAGAAGTAACTAACAAGCTAAGCAACTAAAGAATGAAAAAATAATCGATCGATGGTCTAATCTTGCAGGGCTGTGTCCCGTTACTTGGGAGCGATATATCGAGTACTGCTACAAGGTCTTACTTAACGTATCCGATGTGGATTCCTACGAGAAAGCTAGAGAGCGCTGCAAACAAGAAGAGCCAGATGCCGAGCTGTCTTTGGTAATGGACTCTGTTGTCCACTACCACTTGGTCAATCTGCTGAAGAAACACGGGGCCAGTAGCACTATGCTTGGGCTGAACGACATAGAGTTCCCGGATTACCACCTTTGGCACGACAGAAGCCTTCTGAACTTTTCCAAGTGGGATGACGACATTGCAGATCCTATCGAAAGTATATATACCTGTAATGCTTTGCCTTATTCTCTTCTCATCTCGTAAGCAGGCGACTCTCGTGCAACCCAGTCGGTTCATGCCCTACACTTTTAACTTCGCAATCTTTCTGCACTTCCTGGGTTGGTTTTAATTGCTGGATTGGTAGTTGCTACATTTTTGTTCCCTGGCTTGCCATTTGCTATTTTGATATTTACTGGCTTGATATTTGCTGGCTTGGTGCTTCCTGTTTTTGTGGAGATCGTGTCCTGTCCGAGGGATTGAAATAATATAGGAGAATAAAGTACATAGACTATAATCAGAGGAGTGATAGCAGTGTGATAGTTTACAAATGGTCACACATAACTGGTGAATTCCGGCCTCTTATCAATTTATCTCCGTCAGGGTTCTAGTCTAACTGTTTAAGGAAAAGCTTAAATACATGTAATAGCAAATTACATGCCTTCTAGGACCATTGCTCCGGCATAGTTATGCCAAAAAATGTATAAATGTCAGATGTAATATAATATCTTTCAATGGCAAGTGTATACGAGGTAGGGAGTAGGGAATTTGTACATTCCCCCGCTCTCATAGTTTGTAGGGCCTTGGCTGGAATAAGCGGTTGACCACACTCCTATGGTCATTCGCGCTGTTTAATGTTCATTTAAGACCACATGTCTTCCACCAATATGTTGTGCACATCTGTGATCTTTGCGTCACACATGCACGGGAAAGTTTGTCAGTAACTTGACAAAGCTTGGTGGATTACAAATTGTGGATTGTGAATAGCAAGTGTTTTGGTGTTTCGTGTCGTGGTACTTCCTAGTTTGGTACTTCCTGGCTTGGTGCTTCCTACGTAGTTACTTCTTCGCTTGGTCCTTGATTCTTTGATTCGTACTTCCTTCTTTGGTACTTCCTTGGTACTAGCTTTCTTAGTGCTTCCTTAAAAGGTACTTCCTGGCCTTGTGCTTTCTGGCTTGGTGTTGCCAGGCTTGGTAATTCCTTGCTTGGTGCTTCTTGGGAAGATACCAAATATGTACACACATACCTAATGACTGCTTGTGGTCATATTACTGAAAAATCGTTAACAACGATGTAAAACCCCAAGCATACATACATATATGCATTAGTACATATTGGCTTGGTACATTTTCGTTCGGTACTTCCTACATTGATGCTTTCGTAGCTTGATGCTTTCTGGATTGGTGCTACCTGGCTTGGCGCATCCTTACTTGGTGTTTCCTGGTTTGGCGTTTCCTGGTTTTGGTGTTTTCTGGTTGGTGCTTCCTGGCTTGGCGCATCCTTACTTGGTGTTTCCTGGTTTGGCGTTTCCTGGTTTTGGTGTTTTCTGGATTGGTGCTTCCTGGCTTGGCGCATCCTTACTTGGTGTTCCCTGGCTTGGCGTTTCCTGGTTTTGGTGTTTTCTTGAACTCACACAGTGGTGAGAGGCTCCGGAGTCATTGTGCTGCACTAGTGCGTTAATCACTCGATCACGCAGGACCCTTTTGCTTTGTGCCTCCGCTTTTGTTTCTTCCTGGCTTGGTAGTTCTTAACTTAGTGCTTCGTTGCCTGTTCCTTCCAACCGTGGTGCTTGCTGGCCAGAATGCCTATATCTCAGTTGTACGAGGTACTCATTATCTTTGTTATGACTCACAATTAGCACCTTCGCTGGGGCTGCCGGAGATAGATTATTACACAACTTGTTCATGCACTATTTTCATTTAAACAATGCTATTGGGAATGTCTCTGACAAATCCTTCGCTCAATATTTGAACTTCCTCACTACCTAATCTGACGGGATATCCGATATAAGGACTCATGACTTGTGAAAAAAATGCTATACAAAACATTTTACAGCATATTGCTAAACAGTGAGCTCTTATGATTCAGGTGCCATTAAAACGGGAAACACAGGAGACAATAACTGTCTGGAGATAACCCATGAGGCCAAATGGCAGGCCGTGACATGTGAAGGCGTAACACAGTCTACCATCATCTGTCAAAAGCCGTGTGTTAGTAAGTCAAATACACACTCGATCCTAAAATCAATATTAGAATAAGAAGAGTTATTTACAAATGAAAGGAGTTGCAAGCAATATTTTGAATGAAAACTTCAGGTCTGTTTTAGGCCAATGTGATGGCAGTGGGATTTAATGAATATGTACAACAATGAGCTTTAACCAGTACGAAAAATGTCATAGTCTTGGGAAAGTTTGACAGTTACTTGCTAAAGGTCTGAGGTTTACTTCGGACACTCCAGTTTCCTCCACCCCTAAATCTGGGCGCCACTGTAAAGTAATTTTTTAAATAAAAAATTGATAAAATTATGGATTTATGGATAATAAATAAATAAAATAAATAAAATAAATAAATAAATGTTCGACAGGTTTACTAAAACGATTTCTCCAAATGCTCACTTATCTATTTTCCTTCCGCATTGCTCAAAACATATCTCAAATATTTTACTTTTTGGATCAAATGACCTATCTCTTGAAGACAATAAAACCATATTCTCTTCTGTGCACAAATTCATTCAAGATACTCGAAGATTTATCCATCGTACTCACCAAGTAGTTCAAACAAGCTCCCTTTAAGGTACAAAGTGCTAAAACTGAAACCCATTCTTAAATCTGTTATATAATCGGTACTTAATGAAGTATATGAGTGTGTGCAGTATTGGATGCCTATGTGTATTGTAAATATTTTATTCTTCACTATCAAGTTTTGATTATATAAATGTATGATGTATATAAGTTTGAGGAGACCCCCTAGTGACCCATGGGTTGTGGGATATCCTCAGTAAACAAATAAAGAATTAAATTAAAATTAAATAAATAAAGCAAGCAAGCTGGGCGCCACTGTAAAGTAATTTTTTTATAAAAAAAAAAATTACAAAATTATGGTTTTATGAATAATAAATAAATAATTAAATAAAGCAAGCAAGCAAGCAAAGCAAGCAAGCAAAGCCAGCAAGCAAAGCAAGCAAGCAGTGGCGGAATGATTAAAATCAACGATTTGTCAGTTATTATACCTGTTTGGCGAGGAGGAGTGATTTGCATGTTTGGGTTATCTCTACACCTCAAACTAACATCGGGTCTTAAAAGCAATTATTGGATATAAGGCAACTATTAATAACTGGTATAGAAAGTTTCATGTTTTGTTGTAGGTGGACTCATTTGCAATATAAACGGAGAACGTTTTGAGCTGTAGGAACCTCAGTATTAACCGTTATATCCAGACGACTGATTGGTTAAAACTGATAAAATGGCGGCGCTTTCGGTTGTCGCAATGTGCCTGATTTTGCTGACTTTGACGAAATATATTAGCTGTGATACATAAAAACAAAATGCTTTTTAAACTTAATGTAAGATACTTTATCGATGTATATATTTGTTGTGTTGTCTTTCATTTAAGACAGCAAAGCCAGAGGAGCGACGACAGTGTGACCACACGAAACCGCTGTATGGCCTATAGGTAACCACAAGAAAATGTTTGAATTTGTTAATAGTTACTTTGCCATTATGACACAAATACAGACCTATTGTACCAAAACATGGCTTTCTTTATAATTTGTTATTTAGGCCTGTATTGTCCAAGATGAACTCAGGCAATACTAAATTTACTCGATTGGTATTTTACGCTATATTCAAGGGTATTTCAATAGTACGAAGGCTGTCAGCATTATGGCAGGCAATACAAGTGAAACAAGCTGAACGATTTGCTTCGAAATTGTTAGAGAACTGTGGATGAAAGAAGGTTTTACCTGGTATTTGGGTATTTACATATTGACTCTTTTTATCTTTTTTTTTTAAATCAATGAAGATATGATACGACTACAGGCATATTTTTTAAAAAATCTTATAAAGCGCCATTTTTCGTAGCACAAATCCATCATCTCTTCAGGAAGACCCTTCAAAAACTTATATCTATGTTTATAGTCAAACAATTGTCGATTCCTCGCCAACAAACTCCCCCCTTCTAGCTGCCTGATCTGAATAAAAATGAGACAGACTGACAAGGTATAGAAGTGACGAATGCATACCGAGTAAAGCAGTCAGTTACTAGTATGCTGAGACCGGCAGACGAAACTGAGAGAAGTGAAAGCTCACAATTCCAAGAAAAGAAGCTTCGGTACAATTCAGGTGACGATCACTTGATGATCAATTGTTCAAGTGAGAACTGAAGCCGAACTAGCGACCACAATGGTCAGGTGCTTCTAAGCGAGTATAAAGAAGAATATAGACGGACACATGGACAAACAGACAGACAAAAGTACAAAAAATTTTACCGTAGTCTATTCAATTCTTCGAGAAAGTAAGATGAAGATCCGTTGGCAGCTTTTCAAACCATCGTGTGCACAAAGTAATCTCTTTAGCTAAGAAGAAAACCCTCAATTACAGAGTTCTAAACGAGTACTAAGGCAAAGGGTAAGGACTATGGTTTATAAAACTGTAAGGGGGCCTCCATGGCTGAGTGGCCAGCGCCGCACGTTAACTCAGGAGCATCACCATGCGGTTGTTGTGAGCTCAAGTCGATCTCATCCTGGGTTCCTCTCCGGTCGTGCAAAGAAAGTTCTGTCAGCAACCTGCGGATAGTCGTGTTTCCCCGTTCTCAGCACGGTTTCCTCCCATCTTATACCGCAAAACAAGTCAAATATTGTTGAGTACAGAACAAAACAACAACTGAACAAAAACCTTAAATGACCTAAAATTTTCGTCTCTTAATGCAGACAGGGGCGAAGGTGTTGCTGGGTCGGGAAAACTGCCTATCCAGTGCCAGTATTGAGCCTCACGCTGTTCTCTTCGTGTTTCCAGCTGCGCACCTTACTCACCCAAGCTATTAGTCTGTAAAATTTGAATACAGAAACGTGGAACCTGAAGATTACGCTACTGCAAAGTGTAACCAGGATATATTCACTTGATTCACATTTTACGCCATGAACTGAAACATTTTACTTATACTATGGACGTCAGCCTTGTGGATTTTTTTATTTGATTCATCTGATTTGTGTTGTACGCCGTACTCCAGAATATTTCACTTATACTACGACAGGCAGCATAATGGTGGAAGGAAAGCGGGCAGAGCCCGAGGGAGACCCACGACCTTCCGTCGGTTACTGACCAGTTATTTTTATGAACACTCCACGAGAGGTATAGGTACACTTTTTTTGCCATAAAATTGTCATTTTAAATATTTGCTGAAAAAAAAAAAAAAAAAAAAAAAATCAATAAATATACCCATTCTCTTCTCGAGAAATTTAAAGGAAATCAGATGTATCTGATTGTGCAAACATTCAAACACAGACGATTCCATTAAGACAAGAATAAATATAATTTTATTTTAACATGTGTATATATTCCAGTGTGTCCAGAGGCCATAACACTTCATATAATACCATCCAAAGTCATGTAAAAGCTCAAATACATAAAACATTGACTTGATGGATACGTTGTTAAAAGAAGATAACACTTAAATAATATATTATATATAATATATAATATATGAATATTTATACATATAATAATTCTATTCTAAAGCGAGTTTAGACATATTGTGGCGGTTCGGTGGGTGCGGAAAGCAGGTCTTTAAGATGGTGTCTTATTTGCACCAGACTTGTTCGATAAAAAAGAGAATCGGCCTGGACCTTCGCTGAGTACGAAATTAATACTGTTAGCGTCGAGACTCCAACGAGGCTAGACCAATATACGGAAAGGAGTTGGAGTCCTTCGGGGCTAATATATCACGTGTGAAATAAACTTGAGGAAATTTCACAGATTCTCGTTCATCATCAATTTAGTGTGACCAGAGCATTTACAGAATATGTCCTTCACATAAATCCTTAGGCACATCAACAGAATTGTCTGCACAATTTGGCCTTCCCTAAAATCTGATCAACAAAAGCAGATCTACAGAATCTGATCACCCCAGGTAGACTAACACAACCTAATCTAAATAATATGATCGCTTCATGTCATCACTCCTGGAAGACTTACATAATCTGATCACGCTACAGAATCTGGCCTTCCCTGTTGGATTTACAGAATCTGATAACCCCAGGTAGATCTACAGAATCTTACCAACCTCAGGTAGATCTACAGAAATTGATCAATGTTAATCTACAGAATCTGATGAGCCCAGGGGGATCTACAAAATGTGATCAATCCATGTAGATTTACAAAATCTGATCACCCCAGGAAGATCTACAGAATCTGATTAACTCAGGCAGATCTACAGAATCTTGTCATTTTATGTAAATCTACATAATCTGATCACCCCCAGTAGATCTACAGAATTTGATCAATCCAGGTAGATCTACAAAACCTGATTTAACTAATCTAACCACCCCAGATCTACAGAATCTGATCACTCCCAACAGATTTCAACTTTCCTCTGGTAATTTATGGTCAGAGTTTCCTATGTAGATCAAAAGAACCTCCAAAATACAGAATATTTCCTCTACAGTACTTTAGATTGTTAAAAACTGCCTTTTAATACTTTTCTAACCTATCTGAGTGAGCTAAAATGTGTCTTAACTTCCATGACAAGGCTCCAACTGCTTTATCAGAGAGATTTATGTTGAATGCACCACAATGAAAAATACTGTAACAAAGTAACACTTTTCCAACATTAAACTGCCATTCTTTTCCATCATCCCAATTAATTTAAAAAGAAATCTTTCTTTCACAAAAGTATTTAGTTCACTCGCAAAAAACTATAACAGTCAAAATCAAGGGTACACAGTAATAATATATGTTTATTCATTTGATTGGTGTTTCACACTGTACTCAAGAATACTTCGCTTATACGACAGCGGCCAGCATTATGGTGGAAGGACACCGGGCAGATCCTTGGGGAAACCCACCACCTTCCGCAGGTTGCTGGCGGACCTTCCCAAGTATGGAAATCAATATGAGCTGGACCTGAACTCACAGAGACTGCACTGGTGCGAGGCTCCTGGGTCATTGCGCCATGCTGGCGTGCTTACCCCCTTGGCCACCGAGGCCCCCCATTAATAATATACCAGGATAACATACATGTATAACTTTACATTTGTACAGTGCTATATCTCAGATCTATTGAAAAAGATACAAAGGGACCAGAACCACAGATAGTTGTAGGTTGTCCGAACGATGAAAATGATTTACATGTCACACACATCACATATGTATTTAAAGTGAAAAACTGTAAACACCACAATACTTTTATCTGAGCAGATCACATTACAACAGCATCACAGTCATCCCTAATTAAATTATCTCGAAGAGTAAATACCAAACTTAATTATGTTGAAGTTCTGCATGTCTACCGTTTTGACATTACACCAGATCTCATCCGAACCATTTCAGGGCATAACTTGTCTGATCTTTGTAGACTATGCAAGACCAAAACACATAAAATGGGCTTCAAAAACAAAAGCTGTCAGACATACTGCAATGCTGCAATCCATTCAATGCTAAATGAGGAGCATCAATTTTAGAAAAATACACATGGTAAATATTTTTTTAAAAGTCTGCAGGTTCATCAACTCCTTTAAGACAGAGAGAGATTGTTACTTTGGAAGAATGATCCTTCTTCTTGCACAAAAACACACACAATTCTTCACCCACTTAGAGAATACCCCTCAAATAGCAAGGCTATTTGGTAAATGGGCATCTTCCTTTTTATTTTTCGTTGAGGCACAATGTTAATCAACAGGCGGTGCAAGCTGTTAAAGTGTCCCATTTTCAAGAAGTGTACCGTTTTCCCCCTACTTCAGACTTCTACCAAGGGTTATGCCGTAATAGTTATAGACTGTCAGGTACCTATTGGGCTGATTTTGTGAAAAGAATTTAGCATCCAGAACTGGTTAAAATCTGGACTATCTCACTTCTGTTAAAATCCTTGGCAATGTTCACTGGGGTCAAGTCTCCCATCCTCAACGTTGTGTCAGCTTTAGCTTCTACCAAAGCCTTAACAACATCCAGGTGACCTAAAACACACAGAGGAAAGGCTTACTCAAAATGGAACAGAAACAAATTTCACTGCTTTACTGAATTAGTTCACTATGCACAGTCTCTCATATGAAGAATTTAGCAAATTTAGTCAAAAACAGGCTTTTCCACCTACTATACCATTACTAGTCACGGAGAAAGGAAACCCTCACGTACAGATATGAGAGCCAAATACAGATAATCATGCCTAAGTTGGTGTCTTATTTTTAGCCAATCATACTGCCTGAATTTTCAATCTTTTGGACAGGTGCAAATTGCAAACTAGCAAAGATCTGAGACTGCAGAATACTGTCTTTGTGAATGGATTAAATGTTTATCTTAAGAAATGTGTCTGGTTTGACACTTGAATCTTACCATGCATGACTGCCATGTGCAAGGGTGTGGCGTGCTCACATTGTGGATTCTGACAGTTAACCAAAATGTCAGGTGTCTGCAGCAGAATCTCTGCGATCTTCCCACATCCCTGATTAGCAGCTGCGTGTAAGGCAGTGTTACCTGTGTCTGTTGACTGATTCACATCGATGGCTGGCTTCACCTGTAGAACAAAAAAATGTCAGATTGAGACAGCATACATAGTAGATTAAAACTGTGCAGCATGTATTTAATACAGCTCTGCTGATACACTGTAAGATCAGTGTTGTTTACCCTGACCCCTTGCTCACTCCACTCAAAATGCCCCCCTGTCCCTTTTTGTTTGAAACTAGGGATCTGTTACCTGTAGTTCTAGTATGGTTTATATACGATTAAAAAAAGAAAGAGACAACACCAACATGAAATCATGACCCTGATCGACTAAGACTTTGCAAGTTTCAGACATTCATCTCCTCAAAACCTTGAAGAGATTGTGATACAATACAATTGTCTTTGTTATTTATTTATAGGGCCTTTGAGAGATGCACGTTCTCGGGAGTTCCGCGCGGGGCCGCTTGCGCTAGGGGTTAGATTACATATTTGGCCCTATGCCCATGAGTGTTAGCATATAACCTGTTTTAAGCCTACATGCGGTGACCTTAAATTGTGACATGTGCTCAATGATATGTAATTTTATAGTGGAATCTCCAATACCATCCTCTTAATTTACTATCCTCATCTATGAGATTAATTAACTTGCTGTGTGGTGGTCACATTGACAGCTAAAGCTTCAGCCATACTCAGAGCTTCGGTGGAACCGAGTGCCTCGCCGTCGAAGCCATTTTAAAGTGTCACATGACCTTTTTGGCCTTGAAATCCTTGAGAAAATTTTTCGATTGCAGTCTGCAAGAACAACTTCAACTTTGTTAATTCAATCCAAAAAGGCATAACAAAAATCTTGTTTTTCAGTGCAGGTAAATTTGTGTGCGGTCAGCGTGGATTTCATTGTAATCAGTCTCATCGAGTTTGAGAGGCAGCAATGGACTCAGTGTTACAAAGAATGTCAGAATTTTAGATGCACTAATGCTTAGTGTGAACTAAATAAACTACTGACACGTATGAATATTTTCACAAAAGATGTGCTAACCACCTTGGCCCCCAATTGTTGTTGCAAATATAGCTGTATTCACTACATATTTACCCTGTTGAGTAGGTAGACAAGCACGTTTGCCGAGTTGTGCATGACAGCTGTGAAGATCCATGTCCTGCCATGACTATCTGTATCTTGAGGATCCACATGTCGACACTTGAGCAAGTAATGAACAACATCAACAAAATCTGCCCTGCAATCAAAACCCACAACAATCATTATAACAGATTTGATTTGATTTGATTGGTGTTTTACGCCATACTCAAGAATACTTCAATTATAAGACGACAGCCAGCATTATGTGGAAGGCCATGTGGGAGGAAACCAGACAGAGGCCACAGGAAACCAACAACCATCCGCAGATTGCTGACAGACCTTCCCAGATACGGCCTGAGAGAAAGCCATCAAGAGCTGGACTTGCGCTCACATCAAACTCATTGGTGGGAGGCTCCTGGGTCCCCTTGGCCATGGAGGTCCCCATTTTAATAGCGATGAAGACTTAATTCACAAACATATCTTAAGATTACTTTGCACAAAATGTCATGGAATGCATCAACTAAAAAGTGATGTCTTCATGTATACAATTAGTTTTCTTAAGTGTTATCACAACCTCATGAGAATAGTGAGATTCCTTAAGTATTATCACACCCTCATGTGAATAGTGAGGTTCCTTAAGTATTATCACACCCTCAAGAGAATAGTAAAGTAAGAAGACCAATGGGATACACTTTACAGGCAAGTACCCCAAGTGGCAAGTTAGCAATACTAAAGTAGTAGCGTACTACAAGGTCAATCCTGTCAAATAAGCCATGTTAAATTATTTATTTGACTGTTGTCTGATACCATAATCAAGACTTTTATAGGAAAGCAAACGACAGACCTTTGACCAGATAGTGACAAATTTTCCTACATGATATATACATAGTCTGGGTGTTGAAGACTATCAGTCTTTAAGGGATGTTTGACCCTACGAGCACTCTGACTGTCTACAACTTACTGTCAACATTACCCCACAAAATATGAGAGTAAGAAATTTAGAAATTTCTATGACAAGATAAGGCCCAAACCTCTTCCCCATGACATGCTGACCCTTGGACAGGGATTTTGTGGATTCCCATATTTTGACTTTTTTATTCATGAAACTATTTTATTATTTTATTTAGTAACTTGGTAGGGTTGGTGGTTTTCTCCACCCTTAAAACTGACAGCCTCATGTACATGTAATTGAAAAATTTTAAATACTGTTTAAAATTTCAAATAAATGAAGAAATCATGTTTTACTCGTAAAATAACACATTCATGTAAATAGTGTTTCTTCACGGAAATGTGAATACAATGCAAATTGTAATTTTAGTTTCCATTTCACCTGATTGCTTGGTACATCCTCTGATGATGAACGTTCTTCAACCGAATGCTGGAAGGTAAGGGGAGACAACCAGCAACTGGAGTTTTTCCAAGCAAGTTTCTGTAAAAGTTTAATACTGCTGACCACACATTGACAAGAGCAAAACTGCGAGCTGCCAATAGCCACTGAGCATATTGTTTGTTTTTTGTTGAGCATTTGACATCAGACAGCAATTCTTTGTACTCAGCAGTTCTGTCAGACGATAGCACATCCATGTAATTGAGAAACAGATAGCAGCCTTTAGAGCTGAGCAATGTACCAGGGTACTCCTTGTATATCGCACCAAGCAAATTGACGATGTCTTTTCTTGTCACTTTTCCTGACTGTCTACCCACAGCAAAAGCCAAATTAAACTCATCCACAAGAATGTCATATTCCATATCGTATATAGATGTCCTCTGCACATCTGGGAAACCAGTTAACCAGAAATGAGCAAACTGGACAAAGCTGTCTTCGTAGTTACAGAACCTTGACATCTCCGTGACATTCTCATTGGCTCGCTGAAGCCAGTTGGCTACAATACTAGCATCAATATAGGTTAACATGGAGTCAAAAGAAAATGATTGACGAAGGTCTGCTGAGTGGTCAAAGTGTCCTTGCGAGTTAGAGGAAATACTGTGGAAACCGCTAACTGGCGGTAAGGCCGCTGCCTTAGGTAAATCATGCTTGGTTAGGAGAACGTTCTTTTTCTTTTTACGTTTACGTTTTGTTGGAGATTTTGTGCAGGATGAACTGGAACTTCCTGATGGTACAGGACTGATGACAGTCTGAGATTCATCCCGAGACCCACTTGTGCTGGGTGTGGAGCTGTTAGTGAGGAATCCTGAATCAGGCGAGACTCTTGTCACACCAGTGGCAGAGGTCTTCTTTGATACATGTACATCCTTATGCAAGCCAATGTTGTCAATGTCATTACAGCTGCCATTGTTCAGACTGAGTTTCCTCATGTCATTTTCAATAATGGAGCTGTCTGTGTCACTCAACACCTCTTCGTCACTTTCATGATATGTTAGACGAGAAACACAGATCAATTCTCTCAGATCTCTCACACTTCTGGCCATTTTAAGTAGTAATACTTCACAATGATTTTAAGAGACACACAAAGATCATCTTCCAACACGACTACACTAAGTGCAGCTTTATCTTCAAATATGGACGGAATGTGTTACAACAGCTAATTAATAGCGCCCTACATACTGAAAAGTTTTCTTTGGCACAGTCTTTACAAAGTCATGACATTTACCAGGGCAATCCTATATCCTCTTGATTCTCAATTACAATCCTGTCAGTCAAATTCTACCTCTACGTAAACTACTGTGTCGAAAACTAAGAATGTCACGGTCAGCAGTGAGGGAAGACTGACACGTGTTCTCCAAGCCAGATTGAAGAAAAACAACAGAGATGAGGACAGTTTTCTGGCTACATTGAAGTAGCAGGAGCGTGCAGTCTCAATCAGCTGGTTCATCAAGGTTACTGATCACTCTTCACTCCCGTTCAATTACCGTTCATCTGTAACAGAAAAGGCTGTTTGTGAATACACTTGAAATATTGTACATTTCAAGCATTAAGGCATAATTTACATGTCTAAAATTAAAATACATACACATAGTATAAATGACGAGCCAGCACAGGAGCTAGAGAAAAGGAAATAATGTTTAAGCTGGAAATGGATATGATTGACAAATTATCCAGCTAATTGTATTTCTTTAAAAAGTTACAATATTATTTACATGCGCCGTTGTACTGTACCAAAGACATCATGTCTGTCAAAATACAATTGGATGCAGGCTTAAATATGGCTTATTTTCAGGCTTGTAACCAAAGCTTAAAATCGGACAGTGTATCATAACAATAGTCCATGGTTGGAGCTTGACTACACTATGTATAGCACATACAAGCCAACATGTAGCATACACAATACACATACATAAACACGTACACATAAAAAGGCAACAACAACAATCACCAGCAATATTCAGATGATGTGCATTGATAAAGCAATGTCTGATTGTGGTACTCGGAATGTACATATTATTGTTACATAAATTTCCATTCTAAATCGAAATTACATAACTCCACTCCTTCTCTATTCGCTCCGATTTCCACCCAAGCTACTAAACTTCAGTTGTCAAGCACTGCCACACGTCACCCTACTGATTGTAAACTTAGCATGGCCTACCGATCTTCTGCTTCCGGATTTTCAACTATCTGATCAATTTTTTTGTACAAACAACATAAACGAACGCTTGAATTGAAAGGGTATATTACCAGATGGGTGACAAGGATCATTACCTTTCTGTATAAGTGTAAACTTTGACATAACATTACTCCTACATGTAACTTCTCTGTTTTCAGTGACAACACTCTTATGGCGTTTCCGTTCGCCTATGTGTATTACACCCTGTGATTGGGTTATAATTTCCGCACGGACCAATCAACGATGTTGTTCCAAATCAATGGTCAGCTGGTGCCCGATTATACAAAAAGTCGGACGTAAGGCCTAAAGCATGAAAAGTGGAAGAAACGAAGTCGTTATGGGCTTCACACACATACACATAGGCCTGTATACTGTTAGCTTATCAAGGAGAAAAAAAAAACAGGTGCGTGGTACTGAGTCGTAGGTCTCATTTACCAAATCTGCTGGACGAAGCCAAAGCCAAAACACTAACTACCTAACAATTTGTGACTGCACATAAGTCATAATTTCTAGAAATGAAACTTATTATTATTACCGTATTTTTTTATATAGCTGTGACAATATTCATAAGTGTGTAAGAAGTATCAGGACAGAATGGGAGACACTCATGAAGTATGTCAAACTCTATGAAACGGATTCCGTATTTTTCATCAACTTATCACGCGCCACAACTGACCTATTTTCTGTGAGTACGAGTTATCCACAAAATTTGTTAGCCTGTTCAATATGGAAATACGGTTTGACGGCAAACGCGCCCTTGTCACTGGTGCTGGGAAGGGTAACTGCATTTTTTACACTCTCATTCAAAACAACACTACCCGTGTTTACTAAATCAAAACCTACCACTTACAGCAGCCGATCGGAATTCAAATACGATTTTCTTATTTGGACCTAGCTCTGTAGGGCTGTGATCACATTCGTCTCAGCTGTCAATTCCAGGTAGGCGTTCCCACGTGTCATCACTTGTAAATACATACAAGCATGAAACGTGGAAAAATGATTAAATTCCGACTCCAACCGCTATATTTGAATGCATACTCCGCGAAGTGAGGGGAATCATGTATACAATTACTACTGCCACTATTAGACAAGTTAGACCTTTTGACACGCATTCGGGGTAGGCCTAATTGTTTTGGATCAGTCTCCCTAGTAATGACCTAGAGGGAATTAACACTGATCACTAAAAACATTTCTCAAATAAATTAAACAAAATTGAAGAAAAAGTTAAACAAGTACAAATTATGCTAGAAGTGTCAGTATTTATCTCCCTCGTATGGGCTGAGAGGAGTGTATGAATTCAAACGTGGCGGTTGGAGTTGGAATTTATCCAATGTCCGCTTCCTCGGGCTTGTGAGTATTTACTAGTGATGACACATGGGAACTCCTACCTGGAATTGATAGCTGAGACGACGGTGACTACGGACAGACAAAGTATTTGGTGCCCAGCAGTAGTATACTGAAGCCAGCAGAGGAAGTACAAAGGTGCTCAAGGTAAGCTTATGGATCAAGACAGGGCTGTATACGTAATCACAGCCCGGCACAGCTAATCTGGACCTATCGAGCACAGTCACACTCGCAGGTTTGCCCGAGACCTCGGTCCAAGGGTGGCTTGTACAGGCCTCAGACCCCCATTAATTTTCCATAAGCAACAATGTTAACGATTAGCACTGTAGCACAGTCCCGAACATTCCGTTGCGCCAATAAGCTTTGGTACATAGGCCTACCTGGCCCAGTCTGTGAGAAAGCAGCCATAAAAATCTTGACATAGGTTGACCGTCAAAATCTTGACCATTGTATGCCATTTCATGACAGGTGCATGTGGAAAAGATACGAGTTGGTGAACGTGCCAATTTGTCACCATTCACGCGTGTATGTAGGTGGTAAGAATCGCTTATCCCTGTTTGGTCCGTATACGCATGTAAAAAAAAAAACTTGCACATTCGTGGCATTTGGATACGGTCGAGATAGCGAGAAGACGAGTGGACGCAAGCATTCTGCTCCCAACATGCAGTAACTCAGTTGGCCTACATGTAATTGACATTGATTCAGGTTAAAATCTCACACTTTATGTGCCACAAATGCAATTTTGTATCGTTATCGCTTGGATTTGTATGGGCACATAAACCTGTAAATGCCAAAATTGTTTTTCTTTATACCATAGGAATCGGCCGTGGCTTGGTTGAGAGTCTCGTGAAATGTGGAGCAGAAACGTACGCTTTGAGTCGGACGCAAGCCGATCTTGAGAGTCTGAAAGCTGAGGTAAAATCTTTTTTGCCTGCTTTGAGCTTGTATAAGAAACTTTTGAATATGATAGGGTCGATATTCTATTTGTTCACTGATTAGAAACATGGAAGTGGAAACTATTTAATCAAACAAAGGAATAAATTCATATACAGGTATGGGGAGTACCATCCAAACACAGGATATAGAAACTTGTCACCTATCTGAGATCAGCCTAGGCTATATACATGTACTTATTTAATTTCGTTTACGTTTTTAAGTACATGTAATATGTCCACAAATACGTGTAGGCACAATATCTATTGAAAACCCTGATCATTTATTTAGAACACCAGTTAATGTGTCTTACACAGCAGACTTTAACACCTGTAACGGTTTTTGTGCAACTTGACTTATGTGTGAAATCAAATCGCACTTCAGATACCCAGTGTTCATACTGTGCAAGTGGACCTAATGAATTGGGAGGAAACCAGAAAAGCCGTCCAGAACATTGGTCCTGTTGATTTGTTGGTAAACAACGCTGGTATAAACATATTACAGAACTTCTTGGATGTGACGACTGAGGCGTATGATCGGTGAGGAGATTTTTTGTAGTCTAGGGTGGGCACGTGGTAATATACATGCACTTATTAATGTGGTACTCTCGAGGGCGATATAAGTAACTTAATACATTTTAACCCCTAATATCTTTAATTCAGATATAAGCTTTTGGTGGATTCGAAATGGTAAGATATTGGGAACGATGTACAAAGTGTTTTGTTTTTTAGCTCTGCTATTTATAAAGTCAGTCCTAATGTCGTTTTGCTAGTTGTACTACATCTATATGTGCAACAAGTTACAACCCAAACATGGGGATGTTATGGCAGACCCTATTAGTGTTAATATACGATTAGCTATGTTTTGCCTGCACTATCCCAGACCCAATTAATACTGTGGCATGGAGGGATTTATTTATTTATTTGATCAGTGTTTTACGCTGCACTCAAGAATATTTCACTTATACGACGCGGGCCACCATGGCATGGAGCGAGATTGGCTCAACGGTAAAGTCGATTTAACTGGTCGCTTTACCAACAATCTGTTTCACGCTCACAATCGTCACTGAAAAGTCTCGCATTTAGAAGAATGCACATATGAAAATAGACATCTTACTGTACGTTTTAAACGTCTTCTGTTCTCCCCAAGTCATAACATCCGATCTGAAAAAGGTGCAGTGATACAGGACGCAAACCCAAATATTTTCAAAGAGATCTTTCAAAATTCATGTTAAATATCTCATAAATCACGACTCCACGACTGGGCAGAGATCCAAACTCGCCTGAATGGCTATTCAGAGTACCTTGTGGGTCGTAATGGTGCATGCGGAATTAACTGTCAAATTTCGTCTGATCCCGAGAGTGTTGTTTGTCAGGGATGATATTGCTGTGGCCATAATAAACGTAGCCCATCCCTATTTGACCCAGTGTTCAGGCTGATGGTCTTAGTTTTTAATTTTATACAGGTATATTATAAATTATAAAACAGCTGGTCTTTTCAGTTAGCATCTGCATGTTTAGCTAGATATTAGTTACATGAGTGGTTTTATTAATCCTATGGATTTTGTGATTTACAGGATCTTTGACATCAACCTAAAGGCAGTTTTTAATATTTCTCAGGTAAGCATGTGTTAGGATATTTATTTATTTGATTGGTGTTTTAAGCCCAAATCAAGAATATTTCACTTATACGACCGCGGCCTGCATTATGGTGGGAGGAAACAGGGCAGATTGTGAAGGGAAACCCAGGACCATCCACAGTTTGCTAACAGACCTTCCCATGTGTGGCCTACATGCTATCACTCTCAAACATATCTCTAGCTGGCATGTTTGAGCTTAATTATGAAACTGACTTCTGGAGTTTCGTTTTCTATGATATTGGGTGGAAACTGGACAAAGTACAAAAGTGTAACTGCAAGAAACATGTCAGTGGCATTGTTTATTTTCCCCTTATGTTATAAGTTATTTTGGGGATATGTTGTGTAATTAAAATCCTTTTTTATCTTTTTTTTTTAAAATGAATGTAATAATAACTGAGATGATCTCACAAATTGTAGTAACCAATTCAGTGAGATACATAGCACGGAGAACAGTCTGATGCGCAGAACACATATTTCCATGCATTGACCTTTGAATACCCACCATCAATCTCGTTGCAATGACTACTAATGTGGCTTTTCAGATTGTATGTAAAGGGATGATTGAACGGGGCGTCACTGGGTCCGTGGTAAACGTCTCCAGCCAAGCCTCAATGGTCGCTTTACCCGCTCATGCTGCGTACTGCGCCAGCAAAGGTGCTATAGATATGCTGACCAAGGTGATGGCATTGGAACTGGGACCCCACAAGGTAATTACACCAGGTACCCAGGTTGGGGTTGTCTTTAGATGTGTTAAAAGAAAGGATAGCACATGACAGAACCATAGTTATTTCGGAAAAGGTGCAGAAATAGACCTGAACAACCACATCACTATGTCATAGAGAAACTGCAAACTTGGATTACATTCTCGGGTTATAGAAACACCTGATTGGGTAAAATTGATAACATGGCGGCGCTGTCTATTTTCTCAATGTGCATCGATCTTTCATCTTGAACTGCCATATTGCGGTAATGCAACTTTACAAAAATAGACAGGTACACTTTGTGAACTTTATTTGGGACGCTTTATCAGGGATCCTTTATCGATGTATATACATTTGGTCTAGTGATATATTTTCTTTTAACATCTGGAGACTTATGCCCTACAGAGAGGTGCATCAGGGAGGGATTGGGGTTTGGCGGAAGGTGTGTTCATATTTAACCTGCTTGCAAAAGAACTTAAAAATGATTTTCCCCATTTCGTTACATTTATTCCAATGAAAAAGAAACATTTTGCAGTCGTCTAGCTGTCGCGCAAGGGTGTAATTCACGTGTAAACATTACACTGGGTATGTTCATTTTGACAGTTTCACCACCATGCTTGACCTATGATGTTCATGCAAATTTTACCGTTACTGAACAAATACCGTTATCAAAAGTAAATACGAACTCGAGTTTGTGTGACGGCATTATGTTTTCGATGTTGTATGTATTAGGAGTTGTGTGTATTCTTTCCCCTCAAGATCCGTGTGAACGCCGTTAACCCGACCATTGTCATGACTCCCCTAGGGAAAATGTCATGGTCAGATCCTGCTAAATCGGGACCTCAGTTAGCCAGAACTCCAATGGGCAAATTCGCAGGTAGGTACCTCATCGGAAGATAAGGAAAGAAAGAAAACACCGTAAAGTCAAAATTTCCCGAATCGTAACCCTAAAATATTTATCTTCTACATAGTTTCTGATTCCAAGAAGACGGTCGAAGAAAACATACCAAAATCAAGAAATTACCTATCCACTTTTGGACTCCATTGATATATGTAGCTTTAAGCCATTTTCGAGTTACATAAGCAGATTTCCGTTCTTGTATTTAACAGAGGTAGAAGATGTGGTGAACGCGATACTCTTTTTGCTCAGCGACAAGGCGGGCATGATTCATGGCAGTACACTTCCGGTGGACGGTGGAAGATTGACCAATTAAGTTCAAGTATTGGCGCCAGAGTGCAGTACACTTAACTTTTACATATGCCCTAACATGAGACAGGGTATCTTTAATCAGATTGTGCAGTCGGCTCAAAAATTGACGTTGGCGTGGGGCGATTTTTTTTAGAGATGGGTTTAATTTTCAAATGCAGCAGGGTTCATGCAAATCATCACATTATGAAAATGGTGCTACTTGTGTATTCCAAAATGTCAGCCTTGACAGCAAAATGAATCTAATGGGGAGAATCTAAAATGAGGTATAATTGTTATATGGTTGTATGCTGGGGTCGTGGTTCGTGAGAAAAACATCACAGGAAATGTTTATGTTCGCCAGTGGTATATATACAGCAGAACGATTCAAGGTACACTCAAGTTCCACATCGATTGTGGATATTCCATTTACTACATTCGTGTTGATCCATCATTTTGTTGTTCAGATACATGTGTATTAACTCTATCGGTGACTATGGATGGCATATGCATAGTTTACTTGTCAAGAGACTATTTCCAATCCTTAGTTTCGCTGTTAATGCAGAAAATAGATCTATCAGATTTCCTTTCCGTTATATAAGAATGCGTGTGTGTTGAATACTACATGTATTCTACAGTATAGGCCTATGGCTTGAAATGGTTAACGTTTACATCCATGGTATGAAAATTATGTTGGTTTGATTAACAACAATATTGTTTTGAAAGTTTTCTGTACAATTGCAATTTATTGACAATATACCTGAGGTGACTGTTAGATCTATATTATCATATATAGTGTATATTTGGATCATGAGAAAGCCGAGAGAAGTTCGCTGTGAAGTTCAATAGTAGGCATTTGCTCAAATGTCTTCTCGTATTCTGTGATCGGTATTCCCAGAATAAGGACCCGTTTTACCCAATGTTACAGCACACATACAGAGTATATACAGCCGTAAATATTTTACGGAGTTAGCAGATCTCAAAGGCGCTACACCAACAGGTGGGATGGGATAATTAAATGGTATATCTAGCCATACATAACATATGTAATCAGTATTACTACACATAACACGAAATAGAAATCCATGATTTTAGAAATAAAATACAAATATCGTCTCTTGTAATTTAATATTATGTTCTCCTTATAGAATTGTTTGCCAAAATATTTTTACATGAATGCATGTCAGAGTCAAATGGTATTAGACATGACATATATTTTAAGCGATAGTTTACTCCCTCCACCCCTCTGGAATATTTCACATGTCCAACAGCGTTCATGTTTTGAAACTCCTCCGTACCCCTACACCTCTTGCTCGAGAATATTTCACATATACCGGTACAAGAGCATGTTTTCTCATTTACCACTATGTTAACTTAAAAATAGATAGAAAGCAGAGGAAGACAGCAGGCTCAATTTAGTTTATATTTTCAAAAGAAGCAATGTACACAACTGGGTACTTTATGTATGCCCATTCATCACAATGTCACGAGAAGAGGAACCTTTCACAGTGTCACGAGGATAGGAACCTTCTTTATAGGCCTACGTACTTATTCAAAACAATGCGGTGAATGAAGTCAGAAAATTCCTCTCGCGTTTCAACATGTAATGCAGAAATTCTTACTAAACTGTATAAAAAGCATGTATGTAACATAAAAGACACAGGATTTGGGGAATACAAAATAATTTGGCCAGATTAAATATATCATCGAGTCTGATGAATTTTGGTTGCCCTTAGAGCGGCCTAGTTTCTTGACTCATAGAAAAACTGTTGTGCAACAGCAATGTACGACGGCTTATTTTAAGGAAATAACACATATGCTCAACTATGGCTAGCTTGCACAGGTTCTCTGATCCACCATGACTATATACCGCCACACGAAATGTAGATACAATGCCCACGACCATCCGCAGGTTGCTGGCAGACCTTCTCAATTACGGCCAGAGAGGAAGCCTGCATGGGGTGGAAATTTGCAAACGGACAAAGGGTTATAAAACATGAAACAGTTATCAAATCAACTTTGATCCTATTCTGTTTCTTTCTGAACAAGGTACAATACAGTGTGCGCTGGTGAAATTATATCAACCTGTGAGGAGTTATTTCCCTTCATTTACCGCGGTTATTTTGGAAGTCTTCTGCAAAATGTAATATATCTGTTCGTACTTCTGTTCAATATTTATTTTTTCACAAACACATCTAAAACTTACCAAATATTTTATCTTAATGATGGAATTTCTGAAGTAGTCCTAAGTTGTTCACTATATATTGTGTTGACTCCAAAACTCGCCTGTATTGGATTGGGCAAATAAGGCTTTTGTTCCATCTAGGATTCCATCAGCCAGAAAGAGATATGTAAGCTTTTGAGAAGGGTCTGGTTAGCTCATATTTTTTCATATGATAAAACCTGTTCATGACTTACGTATATCGGTACTGAATTCTTGTTGTTAAAAAGTTGCAATAATGGGCCGAGTAATATTTATTAAAGGGCAAAAAACCGGTACGAATCGAAATTTGTTACAAAAAAAAACCTCTAGTCTTGCCAGTATTTTGAAAAAAAAAAACATTGATCAAACAAGGCAGGATCTACATTACGAGTAGTACATGGTGGTGATGGACAAAATAACTGTCATGTCTATCCAACTATTATTGTTGCAGTAGTGGTAATAAATTTTACTTGATTTCAAGTAGAAATTATCCTGTCAGATCTCCTCATACGTTGTCAAGATACAGTTTTATAAGTAAAAGTCCTAACAAGTCTGAGAAAAAGATCAGCTGTTAAGAAAGGAAGAACTTTTCAGAACTCCCCATCGATTGCATGGATTTTACACAATTTATATAGATATTTTTCGATCCTTCAAAGACAAGAAATCATGAGAAAGACGAGGGAAGTTCCCTGTGAAGTTTAGTATGAAACAATTTTTCAAATGTCTACTCGTATTCTGCATGTGATCGTTATTCTCAGAATATACGAGTCCATTTTACCAAATTAATTATTTCGGAACAGAGGAGAAGCAGACCTAAACGGCCACAACCATATTGTTTGGGCGTGAATGGTCACCCCATGAATCAAATTCATATAGCATGACGTCAGCTGAAGCAGTTTAGTTCTCGGGATATAGAATTAACTCGCGTCTGCTTGACTGGGGTGGGCGGTGGGGGGGGGGGGAATTGATGAAGTGGCGGCGCTTTCGAATTTCTCAATGTGTTGAACTGCGATTTCTGGATTATACAACATCACAAAAGTATAAAGGTATGCTTGTAAAACTTCACGTGGGAATATATTTACTTGGTAAAGCATTGTCTTTTCTTTTAAACGAATGCCCTGTCTGAGGTTGAGTGCTTCAGACCGAAGATGTCGCTGTAAGATGGCAACTTTCTTAGAGTACGTTGGAATAATGTGACCCATCTGATGGATAAGCCATTTGACTTTTCGAGGGCAAAAAATGCGTGTTCGAAACATGAGACAGCAACAGTCATGTAAAAGTTTGATGACTTCATCATGCGTACTTTAGTACTCGCCTTAGCACTCGTTGGGCTCCGTGGGTGTAGCGTATATAACCATCAGCTGTTGTTTCAATCTCCACTTCAAGAACTTTTCTTTGTACGCCTGACCGTAATGGCGGAGATTTTCTTCTACGTGTCAGATACATGTCGGATAATATTTCCGCTGTTCCTTGTCCTACAATGTTTGTTGCCCGTATCTTGTTTAAACCTTCATGGGGTCTCATTAGCGTCGGAAGCAGTACGACTATTCATCCATAAAATCAAAAAGGAAAAAGAAGTCAAACCAATTTAATGGCGACCAACAAAATGCACATACATGTACACTGTATACTGTTAAGCAAATGAAACTACAATGGACCCATGTGAAGAATAAAAACTCTGTAAAACGATTTCAGGGCATCTCCAAGCGTCTAGCTACGCAAAGCGTAGGAGTCTGGGTGGCCCTTGGACACTCCTTTTTATGCTGGGATAGTCGACCGATGCCCGTACCACTTTCAAATTGCTTCCGACGCTCTTGAGTCTTCCAGCAACTCGCGGATGGTCGTGGATTTGTTTGGGATCTGCCCGGTTTCCTCCCAGAAGAATGCTGGCCGCCGTCGTATATATAAATATTCTTGAATACGGCATAAAACACCATTCAAGTATATAAAATAAAATAAACCTGCATACAATCCTGATAGAGCATCTTTTGAGTTGCTATATTGTCTATAAGATGTTATATCTTCATCATGACTGCTTGAAGGTACATGTATGTTTATTTGTCTTTTTAAAAATTTTGATTGATTTATTACCTTAACTTCACGAAAAAGTTTTCCAGAGGTTTGGGTGAAAATTTGTGCCCTCCTTGGTCTTGGACTAAGGACGAATCCGTTAAATTTTGATGGTATTTCAGTTCGGGATCCTGAGCGATTTTTTCAACGATTCTTCACCATTCACACCAATGAGAGAAATGCCGTGTATATATTTCCTGAAGTGCGGGAATTTGTATACTCATGGCGCAGATTTGTGGTTTTGAAGTGACTATAGTTTCTGTTTATAAATAACCTATGATTGGTTCTTAATGTCACCATGCCCCACACCGCTCCAGTGTATGACGTCATTTAAATCCTGTACAGCGCTCTCTATCCTCTGTGACGTCTGGCTTAATTCGATTTCCAGATGCTTAGCGGCCGTTGCCTCCGCACCCATTCCAGCTTAATCCGCCGATCTCCTTGACAATCCCAACCGTTTCCTGTGTTTGTGAGAGAGCTTATCTAAAGTTTCTTAGTGTGCATGCACGATTTCTGCCTTGTATTATGGATATATCCGGCAACTCCTCCATTCACGTTTGGGGGAGATTTGTAAGCTTAAGTTGTAAATCATTGACGTTAAAATTGTAAGGCTTGCTAAGTTTTAACGTCACTAGAACTTCAGATGTTTTTTTATATCATTCTTCGCTTTTTTATCCATTCTTTTGGAAATTTTACACTTTATACTTTGTCAAGTGGCTTGGGCTTTTTTTTTCTGCAGGAGGTCGAAGTTAAATCTGAAATGCAGCGGACACGCTATAAACAGAGCTCTACGTAGCCTGAAGTGTGGTAAGCCGAATACGGAAGGACGGTGATCTCAAAAGGCTGATATCTGATATCGGGGTTTTTAAGCAAAGGAGTATATACAGCGCCCCTTATAAGGTCCATGCTTGTAGGTTTTTCTCAGGTTTCGTAGTCCGGTGTGTGGTATTTCCCTTCGAAATTCTACATGTTTCTATGGACCAAAGTTGCTTGTCTAGCAGATATTTCCTGTGCCAGGGTATTGGTTATTTTCGCAACAGTATCGAAACTTTCACGATGAACTTTGGCAACAAGGTGACGAAATCTGTCGGTACTCTTGTAAGATGTACAGATGTAAAACGATCCAAGCCTGCTGGGCTTCGTCATGGATATAGATATCGCGTCATGCACATCGCCAACAACATTTTCATGGCGGAATGGTAACGGCCTCCAGCGCGCCCTGACTGAAGCCAAAGTCTTGTCATACCTTCAAGTCACGTGTCATATAAGTCATATGGGCGAGATCTTGGACCTTTCTCACCTAGCAACTCACAAAACATAAGAGGATATAAAGATAAGATATTTACTTGTTTGCTGTTGAAAGCTACACTGAAAAAGCCTGCACTTTTACGGCGGCAGCAAGTTTTAGGGGTTAAGAATACCGCGGTGCCAGGAATAACCACGAAAATCTGGCAATTTACTGTCGCACTGTCAAGCGGTCGCCGAGGAACTTCACGTACGACCACACAAGAGAGCGCCGTTGTTCGCTTCTTGCGATCAATTAAGACTCAGAGAACAATGGAAACATGGGTAGGATCATCTGTACAGATAATAGAATCTTGAATATTGCCTGTCCTAGAAAAGTTTGAATCCAAGCCTTAGATGATCCATATCGACTGAAAGGCGTGCGTCATAACCACGCGGCTACGACTCTCCAACAGGCAGATTTTGGCCAGCTCGATGTGCTGTGACAGGTTGCGGTGTCATGTCTGGTATCTTCTGTGAGACGTTTTGTTGATGCGGCTGACATGACTGAACGTACAGTGTTGAAACGGAGGTCAAACCTAAGCCAAACAAAAAAACACATAGCTGTCGAAGAGTCCAGTATGACCTGCAGAACCTGCCTTCTGTTGGTAAAAAGTGAAGGCCTAAGTATTAAGTTGTCATGGGTTTTGTGATGAATGCCAAACATATATTTTCCCACTTTTCCTTTACAGTCCCAAGAGCTTGAAATTCATTACGCTCTGGAAGATACACCTGTCTGACTGGTTTCAATTCCGAGCTTAATTAGAAAACTGTCTGCTGATTCTAGAGTATGATGTCTCCCAAATCTACTGGGATTACCAGGTCACCCTGTTCATTTGACAGCCCCATCAGCAAATTCGCCACAGGTTTTTAGATCGTAATTGCATATCAATTCCACCAGAAAAATCTTCGTTACAACTCTTGAAGAATTCATTAAAAGGCAAGGTTCCACGGCACGCTTCACATTTAAGCCAAAATGTATTTATTTGTTTGATTTTTGTTTAAAGCTATACTATAATAGCTATAATTTGGTTTACTTAATATATACTTGCAGTCATTTGTATGGGTTGAGTGCCCAACGTCAACCAGGGACCTTGGTCAACATGTTGGTGAAAGACACGTGCTCTTCAACGAACGACCAAACAAGCGTTGTTGACTGCTTGCAATCAGCAAGGCTCCTTAAAGAGTGATGGCGGGATCTACAAATTCCCTGGCCGTTCTGGGAAAGACAGCAACTACTGAAGATCGTTCTCACAATATGGGCTCGGCCTGTGACAAATGAGACATTAGACATGAATAAATCGCAACTTAACAGCACTAGTTTTTTTTCTACCTAATTCTCTAATTACACCATAGTGATGGACAGTGGGAATAAAACCCTAACTGAGGTGAAATGATCTGTGGCCTTATTTGACCGGTCACGTGTAACCATTTGCCAATTATCATACAGTCGTCGCTGATCTCTTTGTGATGTAAGTCTTATTATACTGAGTCTGAGAGGTGGGAGGTTTTCTCATCTGTATAAAATAGCGTGTACATGGCTGCATGGCGAAAAACGGCAGATTACTCGGGGAACTCCATTTTCCACCTCCTATACACCTCATCGCCGTCGTATTCGTGACAAATTCTTGAGCACTATACGTTCACAAGCATGTCATGAAATTTTGTCTAGACCATAATGATTGTTATGAAACCATTCCATAGTGCTTGGTGTCATCACGGTCTAAACCTAGATATATGTAAAGTACTGGTCCTGCCTTTATACGAATGATTTGCTCTCCACCCATAGTGTTCCGATCTTACCGATAAGAACGATCGGATATCTACGTTGTGTCCTACCTTAAGCTTGGGAATGGTCTGATATCCGCCCATAGGGCTCCCTCTTCGGCCGTAGGTGGGAAGGTCTTCTAGCAACCTGCGGATGGTCGTGGGTTTTCACCGGGCTCTGCCCGGTTTTCTCCCACCATAATGCTGGCCACCGTCGTATAAGCGAAATATTCTTGAGTACGGCGTAAAATACCAATCATATAAATAAATAAATCCACCCGTAGTGTTCCGATCTTACAGTTACGAATGATCCGACATCCACGCTGTATCCTGCCTTAAGTTTGTGTATGATCTAATATCCACTCATAGTGTTCCGATCTTACCGATGCGAATGATCGGACATCCACCCTGTGCCCTGCCTTAAGTTTGTGAATGATCTAATATCCACTCATATTGTTCCGATCTTACCGTTACGAATGATTTGACATCCACGCTGTATCCTGCCTTAAGTTTGTGTATGATCCAATATCCACTCACGGTGTTCCGATCTTACCGATGCGAATGATCGGACATCCACTGTGTGTCCTGCCTTAAGTTGGAATGATCTAATATCCACTCATATTGTTCCGGTCTTACCGATGGGAATGATCGGATATCCATGCCGTGTCCTACATTAAGTTGTGATCTGATATCCACTCATAGTGTTCCGATATTGCCGATGCGAATGATCGAACATCCACGCAGTATCCTACCTTAAGTTTGTGGATGATTTGATATCCACTCAAGGTGTTCCGGTCTTACAGTAACGAATGATCAGATATGCACGCTGTGTCCTACCTTAAGCCTGTGGATGATGGGATATCCACGCTGTGTCCTGTACCTTAAACCTGTGCATGACCGGATGTCAGCGTTGTGTCCTACCTTAAGCCTGTGGGTGATCGGATATGCACGCTGTGTTCTACCTTAAGCCTGGATGATCGGATACCAACGGTGTGTTCTACCTTAAGCCTGGATGATCGGATATCAACAGTGTGTTCTACCTTAAAGGAGAAGAAAACTTAAAACAATGACACTATAGGCTGAAAAGAGCACATTTTTGTCTATCTGGTGATGCCTGTTGCATAATTTTGCCATTTTTTCGCCATACACGTAAAGCCTGAAAACGGCAAAGCTGGTATAAATCGCAGAGTCCATCGCGTCCTCCATCTTTAACACCCCGTAATTTATGCTTGGGGTGTGTTGCCTCTCAGCCAATGAGAGTCGTTAAAACTGCCGGCTTGTTCTCGTAAACTCGGAACCTACGTATAACATTGAGGTTTCTCGATCGTCAAGCGGAAAACGAACTGTACTGTTCGCTACTTTCTGGTAAGACGAAGTCTACCTAAAATGTACAGCGGTTTCCGACGGCAATTCTCCTCCCAACACAGAAGACATCAGGACTAATTCTTAGGTAAAATGGAGTCTCCCACAATGGATTTTGCGCTGACTTTTATTTATTATTTATCAACTTGAGGTACATATTAGAATTTTTTATGGCATGCACTTGCGAGGAAATGCATACTCTTTTCAATGGTATTTGTTTGATATTTAAATTTTCTTCTTTAAGCCTGTGAATGACAGGATATCCATCCTGTGTCCTACCTTAAGCCTGTGAATGATCTGGTATCCTCTAATGGTACCCAGGTTATTCTGTTATCCTACCTATATGAATGGTTGGATATCGAGGAACAGTGTTCCCATCCTACCGTTGTTCTTGGAATACTGAACATTTTAAAAATGGCGTTTGTTGTTGCGGTTTAGCCTGGCGCTTTGCACTAGTTAACTGGCCCGGTATCAGTGTAATGTGACTGGGTGGGGTGTCATCTCTGGTATCTTCAGCGTGATACCTCAGTCGTCGCAGTACTTTGGCGGCATGGACTTGTCCTGCCACAAGAAGAAGTTATATATACACACACGTATACTCCTCTTCGTCATATGACAGAAATATTCCTAAGTACGACGTAAAACTCTAAGCATATATACGTACATATTCACGGTGCTATATTTACGAATGATCCTGCTAGTCAATATGACAGGTCATATCTTGATGCTAACATTACGCATAGTTTGACTTGAGTGTAGTGAGTGAGTGCCTGCGGTTTAACGGACATGAGTGTAAGCTGTCCTGATGCTACCATTACGTATGCCTTGACATGAGTGTAAACTGTTCTGATCGTACCATAACGTATGGCTTGACATGAGTGTAAACTGTTCTGATCTTACAATTACGTATGGCTTGACATGAGTGTAAACTGTCCTGATCCTACCATTACGTATGGCTTGACATGAGTGTAAACTGTCCTGATCCTACCATTACGTATACATTGACATGAGTGTGAACTGTCCTGATCCTACCATTACGTATGGCTTGACATGAGAGTAAACTGTCCTGATCCTACCATTACGTATAAATTTACATGAGTGTCAACAGTCCTGATTCTACCATTACGTGTGGCATGACATGAGTGTAAACCGTCCTGATCCTACCATTACGTATAACAAAGTGATATCCACAATTTTAGATTCTCATTAGTTACAACTGGGAAGCAAACTTTTATTACAGAAATTATGCAGATGCCTGCCTACAGATCACATTTACATGTGGCTACCTCTAATTGTTCTAACCGAGCGTTTTTTTTTTAAATCTATTTATTATGGCCTACAACTTTGAAGCAAAGTTATGCCTGTGTCTTTGTAATGTTAATAGAGCCTTTAATCTAGGCTGTGAAGGAAACTGTTTACTTGAACTCTGCATAGTTATTCCTTGGGGAATGTCCTTGACCAATAATAAGCTTTTGATCAGCATTGTGAATATTAGCACACAACATAAGGCTTACGTGGATATTTAATGTCGGGAAACGGTTATAATTTTAGCTTCGCTGTTTTTTTGTTTTTTTTTTTAGCTTACTTAGGAGTCGTTTGGAATAAGTCTAAAATTTCCGACAAAGGGTCCTTTGAACCCGTAATAACATCCTGTATATGAAGACTTTATGCTTTTGCGTGAACATGTTCCAGTAAGCCTGAGGAACTCTCAAGTGCTTATAGCTAATATAGCGAATATTTCGGACAAATCCTTGAATACATACATACACATGTAATAACAAACACATCACAAAAAGGGTTTTTGTGGATTCTGATATTACGGAAAACACTAAAAATGCCTGTTAGAAACAGCATTGTCTTTCAGAAAAGGGAAGAATTTCACTCTCTATATCAAATTACTGAATAAGAATAAGGGTTGCATGGAAGAATTCACCACCTCCGTTGTCGTCTTGACGTTGGTTGATTTTAAAATGCGATTCTAAAATGGATGATATATATTGAAGCTTAAGGATTTCCATTTGACCTTGTGATTCTTCTATATATCTAATAAACAGGAAACCATATTAACAACACGAGTGTTATTTATATAACTTAGAGCCTGGTGATTTGAAACCTACATGTGAAATTAAAAAGGTATATTACTTTCAAAGCAGGACCTTTTGGCTAAAAACAGAGCGAATTGTTTAAGTGTGGCTGTAAATATGTGTATGAAACCGAGATGTAAACGTATGTGGCCTTGGGTTATATAACAGGGCGCGGAAGTAAATAATCCTTTAATGGGTTTTTTTTTCCTATTTATGATAGCTTAAGTTTATGGTTTGACAAAACTGGGTTAACCATCATGTGTGAATCAAACACCAAAATGACACATTGGGCTAATATATACAAGCTCGATATGACGTGCGTATAAAGCAGGCACTGTTCAGGCATAGGGCACTTTAGCACACACACGTTGTACGTAAGTTGTAGATACAATAACATAGCTCTCTTACTGGAAAGCTGATGGCCTCACTGCTACTTTGTAAAAACCAGTGAAGTTGTGAGGGATACTTAAGCTCAGTTGGTTAAAGCGCTAGCACAGCGTAATGACCCAGGAGTCTCTCACCAATGCGGTCGCTATGAGTTCAAGACTGTTTATGGTTCGTTTGTATGTCGTTGGAAATGCGAGAGTCGGTGGTGTACACTCTGCCTTCGTGTCAGTTATATGAATATAAATGAAAACTTGCCGCCATTTCGACCAATGAGAATTTGTACTCGTCTGCCAAGGTGCATGTAGTTTGCTAGTGCGGATAGTTCATTGGCTAACACAGATTACGTAACCTGCACTGGTCTGCCGTGGAGGGAATATACTTTAACAGTGTCCCGCTCAATATATTTTGTGTACCGTGTTTGAAAGTTTGCGTGACACGCTTAATTAATCCCTTCGCCGTTCATGTATGCATTATACGCAAGGTGTTCGCACTGGAAGATGAAATTATGACAGATTAATATTAAACGCACAAGATGGATTTGGGGTAAAAAGAGCAGAATATAAATAAACATGAAGACCCAGTTTGAAAACCATACATTTGAAGTGGTTGGGTTTCTTTATATATGCTGCACACCTCGTCTCATGTTCATTAATATAGCAGTACACAGGGTACCTTAATATTTTCAAAGAAACCACAATTGGAAAGACGCTATTTAACATGCCGACACATGAGGTGCGAGTGCAATTCCCTGCCTTTCACAGGAAATTAGTTGATACTTCCCGTCTTACTGTTCGTAGGGACAAAAAGCGGTCGAGTGATTTCGTCTTTGCGTTGTCTTACGTTCGTTGGAAACCACATTTTTCCCCCACCAGTATGGGGTGCTGGTCTGTACGTGAAATGACAGAAAGTTCGTCAGCGGTTTGCCAATGGCTGGAGGTTTACCCTGCGCACTCCAGTTCCTCCATCACACCTAAACGCTGACCTGCTGAACTGCTGCCTGACCTCATTTAGGAGGCTAGGCTGATGCATACTCAATCATGTTTCACCACCTGATTGGACGGACAAACAGAGCAGCTTTTATTTATGCTCACTGAATCATACCTCATGTTAGCGCTACAGCACGGGTGAACTAGTAAGAAATGCTCTTGCTGTTATTAATTAAAACCCGAGCTTTCGGTGCATCCACAGAGCCTGACAGACGACCCGAGTGACATCACATGAGGTACGTGTGGGCATTACTCCGCTGTAAACAAACTGCTGCGCCGAATGAATCTTTTCAAGACGAATATGCCAACCATCAGTTCAGATACCAAATGATCTTGACAGCTTTCGATCTTTTAAAATGTCTCTCGGCAAGCTGCCGCCTGTGGCCCAGATGAATCATCGACTGAATGCGTCAGAATCTCCGTCCGTCTCCAATAGCCACACAGTCAGCTGTGTCTGGTCACCCAAGGCGTTCCATTCCTGCTGTAAACTGCCAAGTACAAGAAAAGACTCAGATGTAAAAAGCAGCCATTTTTGTACAAATTTAGTGAATAACAGTGCGATACGAGTTATGCACCTTTATTTAAGATGGCCCTCATTTTCATTAGAGGGTGTGTTGTCTGTGTGATCTCCAACATGAGGATTGAGGCCTGGATTCTAACAGATGACAACACTGCATTGCACTCAAGGTTATGTTGTTATGTTGTTTACCCAAGCGGATTATACTGATGCTGACGGCTAGCTATAACCTCACACAAGGGGAATGCCCTCCTTAGAATTGTCTTGGCCATAGGGCATACTGAATCCACATCTCGGTTGAAGACACTGCAACTCCGTCTCCATTCCAAACGTGTGACAATAGCTCACGTGCTTGTCAAGTAATTGCCATGCATTAACTGCATCCACGCATTGTGGCTGACCGAATTCCTCTGAAGCAATGACAACAAGGGACGCTCTTAGTTATAATGTTAAACTGTGCTAATAAATTTGTAGATATGTAGATGAGTTGTCTTACGAATAATGAACTCCAGCAGTTTTCTTTAGGTCAGTATTTACTACATCGTGATCTGTGAATTAGCTTCGGAAACAGAAATCGAGGGGAATTATACTGAATATATAGGAGCTTGATGCCGACATCTGTGAAAGCGTGTCGACCAGAGCGCAACGAAATGGCTAGTTCATTAGGTACTCAACAGTAACGACTGCTGAAGAATTTACTGCACATGCAAACCGCTTTCACAATGGACAGTTTTTAATAATTTTTTTTATTCTTCCCAAAATATAATGAATCACAAATGACAGGTTGGCGTATAAACCATTAGTAAATAAAATAAGCGTTAGGGGAAACATTTTTTCTTCCAACTGGCTAGCTTAAAAGACAAGAGACAGGGGGGTGGGGTGGAAACAACACCAACACCCTGAAAGTGATGTAGAAATCATGTATTATAAAGTGCATATCCCATTAAAGCGGATATGCAGTGACGTCACAGCGTCAACAACCGTTACCGCACATATTACGACATCTACACCCCCTGATAGCTAGCTACGCAAGTTTCAGGTCCTGACATACTATCGATTCCCTTAGATAGGAAACTGACCGTACAATTCGACAGTTACCCAAGAATCAAAGAATTATTCCCGGCCAAGGAATAAACTAGTAATACTTCTTTTAGTAAAATTGAACAAATCTACCGTAATTCCAGACAACTGTCGACTTCGGTAACAACTGAGTACGAAATGATTATAAGAACGACTTCCCTTGAATGACGTACATTCATTAGCCGGATCACAATTGCTCCATACAGCATTCTTACAGTGTTTTTACGATATTAGGGTTAGAAATTACTTCGTCATATAACCAAAATAATGTTGAAAGCGATCTTAAACTCCAATCAAACAAACAAACAAACACAAGCGATATTAAGTTATAATTAAATAAATGTCACACTGTCGCCATGCTTCTTATTCCTTGTGGGCTGCTCTCTTAATCTGTAACACTTTTGGAACATGTTTACGAACACGACTTTTTGTTTATTTAACGGATCTTTCTGTGGTTCGGCAAGCAACTTAATTGTTATTGATTTGACAACAGTGTCATAGCAGAAGAATAGAAACGTCAGTTAAATAATCACGACGTTTCATCCATATAAGCCTATTCCGGTTTTATATCCTGTACAATTTTGAAATTCCTGTCAGAGAAGATGTAACGACTTTCTTTTTAACTGTAATATTATACTGTAAAACCTATATTATATAAGAAAAAAAAATTGCAAGAAGCCGTAATGTCTATCAACTACTCCGTTTTAATGTCACAAACACTTTTATCCTTTGATACAGAGTACTTTAAGAAGACAGTTCTCAAAAAGATTAATTGTGTGGAAAGGTGAACTCGCCATGGATCATGACTTGTATGCATTTGAGGTGCAAAGACACATGCACATGTAGTTAATCATCATAAGAAAATCTGTATTTGCTTTGAAAACGAAGAACCTTGATACTGATCATTATATGTGGCATAAAATCTGAACTATCAAAGATTGGGGTTCAAGACAAAGGAGATAATTGGATAACCACATTCAACATGAAAGTGAAGCGTGCCAGGAAATAATAAGTGATCGAACAATGACTTGTTGCAAACTTGCGCCACGTGTTGCATGTCGTAACATCACGCGCATCGTGAGTGTTTAATCAGTGATATGACCGCATAGTAGTACCATTAATGATACAGTACGGAAGTACGGACAGCAAGGAGCCATCAACAAAACATGTACTGTATACAGTATATGAACGGTGCTTTATTTGTGCCATTAGAAAGTACTTGTATCAACCCTGAAAACTCGAGGTTCGAGTTTCCAAAGTCGACGTCGAGTTTTGCACTTCATTTTTCCTATATTAAAGACCAGTTTATAACGCCGGCGTGCAAGTGAAATATCCTTGAGTACAGCGTAAAAACACCAACCAAATAAATAGATGAATAAATAAAACTCGACGTCGCGTTTCAAGTTTTGAATGGACCTTTAACCTGCAAAACTGGACGTCAAGTTTGACGGTTGATACAAGTGCTTTTTCCTGGCACAAGCCGCATACCATAGTCAAGTGTACTATACTGACAAGCCGTTTATTTGTCAAAATAAAAACACTTTTTTTTTGGCTATGTGACAATATTTCATGAGCGATATGGCAATGAATTTTCCTGTCGCACCAACGAAGCATCGTGGATAATATTGCTTCTTACTGGCTAAAAATCTGTCAGATTTGTTTAGAGGATGCTGAGGTGACATAAGAAAATCACTGGCATATATGTGAGTGAGTACGGCGCGTGAAGCTGCAGCTCATCTGCCAGATACAGTGTTCAGAAAACCGTCCGTGTACCTACGTGGTAAAGCCGAATTCCCACAGTGTTTTTACCCCATCCGCCGAATTCCACTTGTCGAATAAAAATAGGACATGCGCTATGACGGCTTATGAAAGAGACTTTCACTTTTTATGCCACTTATCGCCAAGTCAATACGACAAATTGCACGTTTTGAACACGGCTTTGGAGAATCGGAGCGCAACAGCCCAAATTTTTCACATCAAATAAGTCACGGATTGAAACAGGGTCCAGTTACTCAAAGGTGTATTAGGACATAAGCCCGGTATTATCTTTAGTATGGACTAAAATGCCATCGATATTATGCTAGACCAAGGCTAGAATAAAGATATAAGCCTTGCTTAACTTTTAATACACTTTGAAACAACTGGCTCCAGATGTCCTGTATTCACATATTATCCACACAGTGCTTAACTGGTCACTGCCCTACAAATCCTCTCACCTCCGGGAATTAATTTGCCAGGCTTATTGCATCCCAGTAAGAGGCAAATTTAAAACTACATTGTATAATATTTTTGCCACAGGATATCTGTTGCTATCACCTTGTCACCTACATATGTCATTGGAATCAGCCTCACAGCTCTCTCTCTCACTCTCTCTCTCTGCACGTCCCTCTTGGTATTCCTGGATACAAAGCTTTCCATAAGGGTCAAAAGTCCTTTGGTAAGCACGCCAGGTAAATGGCTCCAAGGCAAGAAACTGCACTCCAGATGTGAAAATGGGCCAAGCCACAATGGGATCATTATAGGCCTAGAAACTACTTGGTACCAGGTCGGCTGTATGTTCACCATGCACATAACTTAAATATTATATTTACTCAAGAGAAGTTATGGTTCAGATGATAGAAAATATAAATATTAATAAAGAATGTGAGATGAAAATCAACTACATATATCTATTATACCGCCATATTCTAAGAGCAAAAATATTTTCTCAAATGCAAACTTGCCAAGGCAAAATATAACTGAATCTCTTTGTTATACTTGTGAAGACAAACTTGAATAAAAAGTAAAATTTGGGATACATATGTAAGCCTATGAACGCTTGTGGTTAAATATTTTTCTGATGAAATTCAATTTTCTGGACTTACATTGAAAGTAGCGATAGCACTAGACTAAATGTATCGATAAAGATTCACATTTAAAATTAAAAAACGTCCCTTTTTATTTTTGTGATGTAGAATAACCGATATATCGCAGTTCAAAGGAAGCAACCCCCCCCCCCCCCCCCCTCGTAGGGAAAATCGAACGGGCAACCATGTTGTCAGTTTTAACCAATCAAGGAAGAGATATTTCTGCCACCCGAGAAGGCATCTGTTCCGCTGTGACGTCACCCGGTCCTAATTCCTACATTTTGTCATGTAGAAGTAGTGTTAAATCAGCTGTTTTCCTTCTGATTGCAAGACAATTCTGATATACTATACAGCCATTTTCAAAGAGGAAGTGGTAGTGGAATATGTCTGGCGTTATTTCCCAAGGTCTCAACCAGACTTCGCATGACAAAGGAGTATCTCGCCTCTAATATTGAAGAGCAGAGGGTACAATTGACACAACATTGTATTTCCGGTTTCTCTAAAATCGGGTATCCAATGGCCTCATAAGAATTCCAGATTAAAAGGTCATTTATAAAGCTACCGAGCACATCATAAAAAGCGCCTATGCCCTTTTCGGTCTGTACGGACCCCTCTGCTGAAATAACTTTGGTTATATTTTTGATGTCTTTTCTTTTAAAATCAAAAGTGTCTATTTTGAGAGGTTTGTAAACGCACTGTGATGAGGTCTTCTTAATTTGAATCTTGAGTTTGCACCTGTATGTGACTTATCATACCTGGTTCTTCAAACAAAAATCAATTTTTTGTTCAGCAAATTATGTGAGTCATATTAGGCAACTGATTAATAATATATTTTTCACGTAGGCTTTAAAAACCGCCTCTCAGCCTTTTACAAAATGCCCTTGAAGCCAAAGCCGAGAGAGACCGCCATCTGCATTTAAGTATTTTAAAAATAGCTTCCTTTGATCTTGATGTTCTGGGACCCTTTGTGTCTTGTCATCCCCTCGGATGTTATACGCACATGTGCATCAAATTCTGTGCTTTTGATATAGAGAGAAAGCTTGTCGATTGCTGTGATCTAGATGTTGTTGATAGGTCAATTTCATATAAAAACATTAAGAAATAATTCGCTTTTTTAACTCAAGGTGTATGTAAGTGTACAGTGTACGTTGTTTTTCATATGGTGTTGCTCACACCATCCACATTTATTTATATTTATTTCATTGGTGTTTTATGCCGTACCCAATAATATTTCACTTACACGACGACGGCCAGCATTATATGGTGGCAGGAAACTGTGCAGTGGCCGGGGGAAACCCACGACCATCCACAGGTTGCTGCAAGACCTTCCCACGTAGGGCTGGACAGGAAGCCAGCATGAGCTGGACTTGAACTCACAGCGACCGCATTAGTGAGAGGCTCCTCAGTCATAGCGCCGAGCATGGTCTAAATAGCAAGAATCGTCAGCTTAAGGTAAGATAAAGTGGTAGTCTTAAATCACTTTTCCACCACATAAACTGACCTTATTGATGAAGGGATCAAACTCTACATTTTCCACCCGTGTTCAGAACTGCAGGTTCAACATGTATGTCAATATGTATGTATGGAAAGAAGAATCAAAGGTCATTCGGTGCGAATTGACTTTTGTACTTGTCTTAAATGACCTTTCCACCGCACAATCTTGTCTTATGTTGGTGATTATTGATGAAGGAATCAAACCCTACATTTTCCACCCGTGTTCAGAACTGCATGTTCAATCTGTATGTCAATTAAAGTAGAATCAAAGGTCATTCGGTGCAAATTGACCTCTATACGTTTCTTAAAAGACCTTTCCAATACATAATTTTGTCTTACGTTGGCGATTCTTGCCATTTAGACCATCCTTAATTAGCGCTAATTAGTCTCTGTCTTAAGTGACCTTTCCACCACAAAATTCTGTCTTAAGTTGCAGATTATAATTAGTGTGACTTACAATGTAGCATTGGTGTCAGCCTTACAGGCGCTAGGTGAAATAAAACTGAATTGGGGAAGGATGATGGGGGAGGGGTGATTTAGAAAGAGCCCCACTACTCCACCCACCACGAGGTGCACTTAAGACAAGGGTCTCTGTAGTCAGGTAGGCTACCTCTAACCCACCAAACGGTCAAAGCTTTTATGGATTTTATGTGAAATAAATTTCAGTTAGCTCTCCGACTATGTAGTATTTCTGTTCATTCCTGGTGTCTTTATATAACCTAATATTAACCTTATAGCCTATGGGTAAGGAAGTACGCAGCGACAGATAGTCTTCCTCTAAACAGGATATAACACACCTGCAGAAGAAAACCTGCCTTGCAAATAAACAAACAAAACACTAACATGAGGGTCAAAGGGAGTCTTCCTGTAAACAGGGTATCACACACATCTACAGAAGAAAATGAATAAACAAAACAGCTACAACAGGATCATACACACCTACAGAAGAAAACTGCTCCTTTGAGCAGTACAAATGGATAAACAAAACAGCTACAACAGGGTCAAAGGGAGTCTTCTTGTAAACAGGGTATCACACACACCTACAGAAGAAAACTGCTCCTTTGAACAGTACAAATGAATAAACAAAACAGCTACAACAGGGTCAAAGGGAGCCTTCCTGTAAGCAGGGTATCATACACACCTACAGAAGAAAACTGCTCCTTTGAGCAGTACAAATGGATAAACAAAACAGCTACAACAGGGTCAAAGGGAGTCTTCTTGTAAACAGGGTATCACACACACCTACAGAAGAAAACTGCTCCTTTGAACAGTACAAATGAATAAACAAAACAGCTACAACAGGGTCAAAGGGAGCCTTCCTGTAAGCAGGGTATCATACACACCTACAGAAGAAAACTGCTCCTTTGAGCAGTACAAATGAATAAACAAAACAGCCACAACAGGGTCAAAGGGAGTCTTCCTGTAAACAGGGTATTACACACACCTACAGAGGAAAACTGTTCCTTTGTGCAGCACAAATGACCACGACAAGAAGGGAGCAAAGTCAGCATTAATTAGCAATACCCGCGAGTGTTGACATTTTTAATGTTGACATATCGCTTTATGTGCACCTATTTGTGTGGTTTTGCATTCTCTATACTGCTTAGTAAGGAACACGGATGAATATCGAGAGATATTAATATTCGCGTTAGAATAACAGAAGAATGGTACACTCTAAAAACCAATCTGTTTAAGTTGACATTATTTTATGTATTATGGGTGACAGAAATAGATTTTGATATTGTGATATAATATTGCGTCATGGACAACACAATTCCCAGTTTTGCGAACAGATATATTTTGTACAGGAAACACAGAATAAGTCTGACATATATTTGAAAGCCCGGTATAAACCAACAATATACTGGTTTAACAGCTGTGCAAGTGTTGTCGACAGCATATTGTGACCATGGCCTTGCGAGCAGTAGTGGTGGTGGGTGATTGGTGGAGAGAATATACAAATTCCCTGTCAAAAGTTGGGTTTGAACCCACATTTTTTGTAATAAAACATTGGAAGGTTGACACTTTTTTCATTCCGCCACAGCCTGCTCCGACAGAACAATGTAGAGATGTGGTTTTGTCAAATCTCTCGACCTAATCACTTGTATCCCACTGACAAGTTCACCCTCCCCAGGATACTGTAGTGAATTAGCACTTATATCTTTTAATTGTGACGCATTTTTTGTGAAGACGCAGAAAAAGAACTCAGCTGACGTCACCACTTGCCCTCTCGAGATGATAAAACCTGGCTTTAACAGTGTTTTTATACGTTTTCATGTAGACTTGCTCTGTGTTGGCTAATTGTGAAACTAATTAGCCAATAAAATTTGTAGAGGATGTTACCAGGTATAAATCTATAATTGCGGAAAGAAAGAAAATAATAATAATATAATAAATAATATATATATATATTATTTACTTTATTGTTGTTTTAAGTCATACTCAAAAATGCTTGACATATACGATGAGAGTCAAGTATTCTGGGTGGAGAGAATACGAGTGCCCGTGGTAAATCAAGCACGGTGCATTGGCAAGTTGGTATTTTTAGTGGTTCGCTAAAACTGTCTAAATATTAGCTAGGCACGAAAGCTTGCGTTGATAACGCCTTACTGCAAACCAGAGCTTGAGATCAAATAATAATATCAATAACACTGTGATAATAATGTTTACATATAGTCCTAAATATAGTGTTACAAAAGACTATGGACATCGTGCAAAAGTCATATTCCTCCAAATTATGTATCTTCTCCATAGAAACCACAGCTCTGAGCTTTGTAACTTGTCCTGTATACTAATAATATAATATACAGAACCATAATACAGGACCAGAGGACCAGACTAGTACGGGACTATATGACCAATCTAGTACGACCCCATATGACCAATCCAGTACAGGATCATATGACCAGTCTATTACAGGACCATATGACCAGTCTAGTATACAGGATCATATGACCAGTCCAATATACAGGGCCATATGACCAATCTAATACAGGATCTGATGACCAGTCTAGTACGGGACCACATGACCAGTCTAGTACAGGATTATATAACCAGTGTGGTAAGGATCGTATGACCAGTCTAGCACAGAGCCCTTATGACCAGTCTGGCACAGGATGATACGATCAGTCTAGCACAGGGTCATATGATCAGTCTATCACAGGATCATATGACCAGTCTAGCACATGGTCATATAACCAGTCTAGCACAGGATCATATGACCAGTCTAGTCCGGGACCATGTGACCAGTCTAATATGCAGGACCAAATGACCAGTCCAATATACAGGGCCATATGACCAATCTAATACAGGATCAGATGACCAGTCTAGTACGGGACCATATGACCAGTCTAGTACAAGATTATATGTCCAGTGTGGTAAGGATCGTATGACCAGTCTATCACAGAACCTTATGACCAGTCTGGCACAGGATGATACGATCAGTCTACCACAGGATCATAAGACCAGTCTAGCACAGGGTCATATGATCAGTCTATCACAGGATCATATGACCAGTCTAGCACAAGGTCATATGGCCAGTCTAGCACAGGATCATATGACCAGTCTAGTACGGGACCATATGACCAGTCTAGTACAGGATTATATAGGCAGTCTGGTAAGGATCGTATGACCAGTCTAGCACAAGATCATATGGCCGGTCTAGCACAGGATCATATGACCAGTCTATCAAAGGATCATATGACCAGTCTAGTACAGGATTATATAAGCAGTCTGGTAAGGATCATATGACCAGTCTAGCACAAGATCATATGACCAGCCTAGCACAGGATCAGATGACCAGTCTAGTACGGGACCACATGACCAGTCCAATATACAGGGCCATATGACCAGTCCAATATACAGGGCCATATGACCAGTCCAATATACAGGGCCATATGACCAGTCCAATATACAGCGCCATATGACCAATCTAATACAGGGCCATATGACCAGTCTAGTACGGGACCATATGACCAGTCTAGTACAAGATTATATAACCAGTGTGGTAAGGATCGTATGACCAGTCTTGCACAGAAACTTATGAACAGTCTGGCACAGGATGATACGATTAGTCTAGCAGTCTAGCACAGGACCATATGACCAGTCTAGCACTGGCTCATTTGACCAGTCTAGTACGGGGTCAAATGACCACTCTAATACAGGGTCATATGACCAGTCTACTTATGAGTGTTTCACTTATGACACAGGTGGTGTTAAGAATTATACAATGCGTGAGATCCATATACAACGAGTTGCAAACCCAATCGGATGCACAAGATTTCTTATAGATTAACGCTGAGGTGCCAGGAACATAATCATCACATTCAGATGACACCCCTGGGGTGGTAATCAGTGAGCTGTCGCTTTAGCGGGGTCTTCAAAAGGTGGTAATGTCCTCTGTAATTATAAGCGAGCTAACCCACGAAGGACTGCCGTCAGCTCTCCCATCCACGCCGCTGTCTTTTCAGATGACCGTTTTGCTAAATAGAAGTCTTTATTCAGAGCTTTAGAATTCATACATATGTATGCATGTATATATGCGTGCAGTGTTATTAAAGTCGACGAATTCAGAATTAAACACTATTCAGTGTATTAAGTATGAAAATAGAGTTATATAGTGCGAGAAATTGTTTGAGGAAGGAGTTACACATGCATGGTATTACGTGATAAATCTCGTAGGAATATTCATAAACTGTTAGCTTTGTGCGCCATCGCTCTGGTCTAAGGTAACTAGAGTTTGTTAGGCCTATGCATATATGCTTTTCCACGCACACGTGTGCTTTGATGATAATTATGCATATAGAATATTAAAGTATATTGAATAATTTGGTCATAAATTTCGCTTTTAAAACATTTTAGTATCGCCATCGAGGTTGTCAATTTCAAAAGAATTTGTTGCATACTGAATATTCATAAAAACGCGAATTCGAAGCTGGCCCTGTCTTCATGTGCAAACTTCTCTGACACAGCATGTTGCAACCCCCAGTCTGAACGTTACTTGAACCAATACATCGTGCCGTGTGTGTTTTGTTAATTCTTAATGTATATGATCTAATCACAATAAGATTTGTGGCACAAACTATTAAAGCTATGAATGCAACAGGTAAGCAGTAGGCTGACGTTACCTGTCTTGTCAACTGGGAATTTGAACCAGCGATCTCTGGATTTCCAACCCACGCTTCTACCATTATAAACTTAAGGCAGATTCAAACCAATCTTGCTGTATGGATAGCGTTTATATCCCACCCTGTTAGTCGAAAACAAAAACAACAACATATATACGAGTCATTAAGCTATAATACGCTTAGCAATATACTACACATATAACTATCGTTTTATCCTGAGAGGATCAGTACACATCAAAACTGTCGATGACCATGCATCCAACCACTTAATGCAGTAATCTGTAAGATGGTAAGACGGAAATGCGGTTAAGACCTCACATAGCAAATATTTGGTACCGTTACCATAGTAACTCCGGGAAATCAAACTGATCAAATGAAGAACGTCGCGCACTTTACAGTTCGATTATATGTGGTTTGCGCACGTGTATGAGTATTTCGCTAAAGAGGTATCAAGTTCAATTCACGACTTACAACAAGGATAATTTTGCATTCCATTTGTAGACCCTATAATAGATTCCTTGATTCAACCATGTATCATTCTGACTTATTGCCCCTCTGAACTATAATGTACACGGATTAATACTGCTGGGTAACTACACATTTTAAGGCCCGCAAGTACACTAAAAAAATTATTGTGATATTTTTATCAGAAATTTTGTTGTCTGAGTGATGCTAGAATGTATTCTTTTATTGCAACAGCTTGTTTTGTTTAGTATAACACATATATTCTATTAATTCAGCATAAAGATTCTATTAAACTAACAGCGTATTATGTTAAATATGACAGAATATTGTGTTATAATAACAGAATATATTCTAGCATCACTGAGACAACAGGCTTTCTGTTAAAATTAACAGATTAATTTTTTTAGTGTAAGCAATTGTAATTCTAAACTTGTGCGTTTTCTTTAAAAAGCTACACATATACTTGAAATACAACAATATCTGTGGTTTCTGGTGAGAGGTTCCATACATTACTGTACAGAAGAAAAATGTTTTGCAAACAAGAGTGCTCAATTAACACAAACAAATGGAGAAATGCGTCTGAAGGTAACGGTAAACAAGTGTATGAGGGGTACCTTCACGCTGGTAACAGTTGTTTTAACAAAACACTTCAACCAAGAAAGTTGTGGCATGGACAGGTGTTTACTGGATTTACCGCAAACAAGTTTTCCATTTACAGGAAGCTCGTGCGAATCTGTCCTCCTTTATACAACGATTTCATACACTCAGCAAACTCCAAAAAATATTCCTAAACCCCAAGAAATTTCAATGTTATGGTTCATACATATGGCTAAAATGAATCAACAAGGGAAACAGCCCAAATATAGCTCACGCGTGTCTAATTCCACTTAAGACTACACGAGCGCATTGATTTTCCTTACTATTTATGTAGTAAATTTGTCAACTTCAACCTCCAAACTATGTATGGCCTAACTTTCGCGTGGTATTGTTTTCTTTTTCTACAACATATCAGAAAACTAACATAGCCTAACCTCCATTTTTTTTTGAGCTGTGGATGCTGGAAGTAAAGTCATAGCATATCTGTTACTTTGGTAATGTCTGGAGGGTGGGGGGTGGGGGGGGGTAGTAGGAAGTACTGCTGACAAAATTCTGATATATTTTAACTAGGACCACACTAAGAGTTCAGAAATGTATAGTTCATCTGCAGCCTAAAATGTCTGTTTGCCAATTTTACCCAATCAGTGCTCCTTCAGTCTTCAGCTGGGAGGCAAATCTGGGGCCCATTTGCCTGAATTGCGCATGTCTTACCTTAACCCGCTAGGTGCCGTATTTTCATCGTGTGGATTTAAATCGCCACGTTGGACGAACAGTTGCAATCACAGCGCAGCTGAGATACATATTTGATTATCGACAGCTTATATACACTAGCACGGTACACGATTTGAACTGTAATTTCACCCATTCGCCTAAATACAGGCCTTGTCTCTTTCCGACATCGTTGAAAATTATTGGCTGCTTCTTTTTAGGAACCCGTCCTAATTTCAAACTGCATTTACTTTCTTATCTCTCTGGTGGTTTGTGTTAAACTTTGTTTTGGGAATTTGTCCTTACGATTATTGACCCGGAACGTCTATTTTGGTTGATGGCTGGTATACGAAATGTCGACACATATATATTCTGTAAAGGGTGTTTACTTGGCGGGCCCTGCTTATTTACTGACTAAGATCTCCATGTACGCATTCAGACTCAGACAAGTCCTCTATAGTTCATTGTACATGATATAAATAAAATCAAACCTGAACGCACGACCTCGATCTTAAATGAAGCATGAATTTCACACAATAATCCGGAATTCACCCAACCGTGCATGTAGGGTGGTTGTATATGCGACGTGGTTATACTGCAGTATTTTGGGCGCAACAGAAAACTTGGACATGGATTTTGTTATAGCCGTAAAGAATGATGGGTGATATCGGTGATGGATGGGTGATATCGGTGATATTCCACAACCATGGATCTACAAGTTACGGTAAAATAGTTAAAGCTTGGTTAAAAACTTTCCTGAAACATTTCACGCAAGTTCCGTTGGCTGTATATGTGCCAAATTATATATATTACAACGAATAGCACATGGGCTTTTCTAATGGGCTCATATCAGTGGGCATATAATCGTGAACAATCGTGTAATTCATGTGAATTCTGTGATAAAATTATACACTAAAAATTATATATACTAAAAATTAATCTGTTAATTTTAACAGAAAGTCTGTAGTCTGAGTGATGCTAGAACGTATTCTGTTATTATAACATAATATTCCGTCTTATTCAACTTAATATTTTGTGAGTGTAGTAAAATATTTACGTTGAATTAATAGAATATGTGAGAAATATTAAACACAATGATCTGCTGCAATAGCAGAATACATTCTAGCATCACTCAGACTACAGAGTTTCTGTTCAGTTTAGCAGATTATGTTTTTTTTTTTTAGTAGCTCCCTGATGACCTTGAAGATCAGTGTCAGCTGGAGAAATCCGATGTTGTCGAAGTAAAACCACTGCTAAAGCTCTTAGCTGCAGATATATGTGACGAACCTGACAAAGCGAGCCAACGAGAGTTGAATTTGAGCCTATTAGAAGGCCCTTCAAAAAACTGTAATTGGTCTCTGGTAGTTACGGGTATATATAACCAAAGCACTTCGGGTAAGTTCCCAGCCTGTGGTGGTTTAGAACGGAAGAAGACCAAAAGTGACTGTGAATAGAAACCAGCGCACCTTCGTCAACTTCCCAACTTGTAATGACTTAAAATGAAGGAAAACACGCAACGATTGCGAATAAACCAACGCAGCTTCGTCAAGTTCCCAACTTGGGATATAGCACACTGCATACAAATCAACAATGCAGTAAACAAGAAAACCTTAATAAGGTATTAAATTAACATTTTTAATACATGAAAATGGACACAAAACACGCGAATCTTTAAAAAGTAGAAATATAGACATTCTGAATGAACATGATACAGTTATGACATTAGCATTTATATCTTTACATACATATTTAAATTACATGCATGTAGATATACAAACGAAACATGTCTCTCAATCGCGCCTTTACATTAACATGATTTCAATGACAAAACAGCCACAGTTACTTTGGCAAATGAAGCTTTTCTTAAATGCACTTGATAGCTTCTTTACAGCACCATCAAACACCATAAAATGGTATCTTTATACATATATACATGTATACACACGAAAAAAGTTATTGGCAACGGGTTTCTTATTAAGTTTCATGAAACTTAATAAGTCAAAAAATAAATATTGATTGAAACTGACTATAGCATCAAGATGACATTACATTTTGAAGAACGCTTTGCATTAAAGTTCTGTGGAATAGTTTGTGTGTATTACCAATAACCTTTCCTTAGGCCCGTGTAGTCAGAAGCTTCAACAGGCAAAATGCATGTGGCTGTCCGTGCGGGATTTCGGAGGGTCGTTGTGTTGTTCCGTTCACTGGGTCAGCATTCTCGGGAGCACTCATCCAGTGAGCTGAGTGGAGACAGACTTGGAGACCCTTCGCTGTGTACCAATGACACGGCAGTTTCAAATAAATCCATTACGCCGAGATCATTTTTCGCCGATGTTTCCACACAGGCACAATCCCAGTCTAAAGAAACCATAGTCGCTGTATGTTCATCCGATGTCACGGTTTTGTCGGTTCCCAAAGAGTCTGTTTTGTTAGCGGCTACAATGATCTTGGATCGGGCGTCTTCTCGCAGCTCTAAAATCTCCTCACGGAGATTTTTCAGGTACTTTAGACTGTCTGGAGAATCAACTGCGAAGACGAGAACAAAAACGTCGGCTTTGTTGATAGCTAGTCTTCTCATGGCGGGGAAGGAATAAGCCCCGGTCGTATCTAGTATCTCCAGGTTGTACTTTGCGGCTGGCATTCTCAACTCTGAATGGTACATCTCTTCAACAGTCTCCTCGTGTTCCTTAGGACAACCATTTCCGAGGAGCTGCGATATCAAAGACGTCTTTCCAACCCCACTGTCGCCCATCACAACAATCCGACATTTCTTCACGGTTGTCTTGGATTTCTTCATTATCAAGAACGAAATACACCTTCTGTGCGCCGCGATTCCAGAGGCTCTCGGGTTATTCAGGTGTTGTTGTTGTTGTTGGCTGCACAGACGTGAAACTAGGACAACAACAGGTTGGCTGCGGCAGAGTGTATCAGCTAAACGCTGGGTATCGATTTTTCTCTTGCTTTGCTTGGCGATGAAGAGACTACTCCTACTGCGTTCATCTGATGTGTTGTTATCTGCTGGGCGTCATGCAGTTCTGACCAGACCAGCGCAAAGGAGCGACTTATATAGTCCGGTGACGACCGCAATGTCCGTCCTTTCAGATGTTCTGCAAGTTAATTGGTGCTATTTACGGACCTGTCCTGAGGCTTACATTTACTTTAAGCCACCGGTCGGGTTTCTAGAAAAACCACGGCCGGGTGATAAGGAATACAGACAGAGCGGTTTAACAGCTGGGAATTATGACAAATGTGATCTTTTGCGCGTAATATAAAAACCTGTCCTCCGGCGATGGGTGACCCGGACTTTAAATGAGCTGCCTGGTCAGGTGTGAATACTGAGCGCATACTGGACATGCAGTGAGTCCTGCATCAGGTCAACGAAACAATACCCCTCTCTGCGTCTTTTTGCCAATAATATTTATAGTATTCAAATTTCGCGGTGAAATAATGCCTTTAATATTTCTATAGACAGTTTGATAAGTGTGGGTCACTGTCAATGTATTCGACCATGTAATAACAAACATAGGCCATTTAAGGGCTTTACGTGTTAAGGGAGAATTTAAATTACATGTTTAACTGAAATTTAATGAAAGAAATAGACGTTACTTTAAAGCGAATCGTAGACAGGAGCGCGTATCAAATCAAATGACTGTCATAATACCCTGTTGTATGCCTGGCTTGCACTTTTCAGAATTACGGCGACATACGTGGGACTAAAGTACCTATTGGCTTATATTTCAGAAGACAAAGAAACTTTAAACTTGTAGTAAATATAAACACGTGTGTCACATAATCAACTACAGGTGTCTTTATTTTGATCCAATGAATGGATGGTTGTGCGGTTCTAAATCTAGGTGAATACAATACTCTTGTCTAGTAGAAATACTGTTATCGTTGAACTGTATGTTTTCTATGGCGTTCTTGAAGATTTTCCTAGAAAAAGTGTTAGTATCGAGCATTTTGGGATTAGTATCTGTCTCGTTACTCATGAAATGAATTGTTGCCAGCATATAGCATTCTGCGACCTCGTAGATTTCAAAGCGAAATTGCTGAGGCATTGTAATCCATTAAATTTAAAAAGCATCATTTTGAGCATGTGTTTGTGACAAAATAATAGCTAGGTAGTACATTGACAGATTAGAACTAATATTGTCCGGTTAATAAAACACGTCGTTTTAAATGAAATCCATGTCTTTTTTATCATTGTTCGATTCTTTGTGCATTTGGGTTGGAAAGCTGGAATAATGTGACATTCTTAGCCCTTTCTTTTCTCTTTAATAACGTTCCTCTGGAATCATGTACACAGTGCACAAATAAAGGGGGGAATGTGCCTGAATAGTCCTGATGTAATGATTGGGACTATATAGCCGTGCTGAAGCCTATGGTTATGTATGCATATGGGCATTTTGTCTAAATTTCAATATGATATTTCAAGTAATGCGTTCGTATCATCAAAACCTATTTACTGACACCAATTTAGAACACTTTTTGAAATTTATATTCATAATTTAATGAAAATATATTTCTCTGATACAAGATATCAAATGCCATGCAGTCATATATGCCATAATGGGTTTGAGATACCATAAGAGACAGTTATAACCACCACTAGTTTTTTTGTCATCAGCGTGTATGATGTTTTGATGGAAAATTATTTGACAAATTTTACCATAATCAGGTCTTCATCTAAAACTTAGCGTATAAAACGCTATAAATATGTATTTTGGGGCATCAAAGAACTATAAAGACAATAAGCTGAAGTGCATACCGTGCAGAATTACCCCATCTTTTGACGTCACTGAGCTACATGTTCACGTCAGATTAAAATAACTATCTATAACTTAAGAGTGCACGTATGTAGGACGTTTGTGACTGGCTTTTCATCGGCATTTCACGAGTCTGGTGAGTTCACGCAGGTTTGAACAAGACATAAAGCAGGAGTCTCCCAAACCAGCGCGGTTAAAAGACGTATTTTCACGGTAGTTGCTAGAATGAATATACATCTTGCATAATATACATGGAGTTTGAAGGCTCCGTTTGCTGCTACCGTTTCTTAGTCGCGTTAGTTTACCAGAGCACCATCTTATCTCGTCTAAACACGCGTAAAGTTGTGAGTTTCCTGAAACGCCTATTCGGTTTATATACACTTCAGGCCACAGCCTTGAATTCAGCTCTAGATGGTTTGGCTGCGGTTTTTAGTCAGGAGGTTTGTCAGGTGCTTGTAAAAGGGCGGTGGTTTACTCCACCCTTTCACCCGTCAGTTCTCGAGTGCGGCGCTTTCCATCTGCCAATAAAATAAATAAATGAATAAGTGAGTAAATAAATACATGAATACACTTAAAATAATATAGTATTATTATCTCAAAAAAATAAATAGAGAAAGAAAGAAAGCAAAAAGAAAACTAGAACTGCAAAGCAGTTTCTGTCGGGGTTTATTGTTGTATAGTTATCATTCTACGGCATCAAACAGAAGACAGCATAGCTGTATGTCATCGTACAACCGTTTAGGGAAGTCATGGACAGGGCAGCAAAATTAGTATCACAAGCGTATGTACACGTTGGGATACAAATTACCTGTGACACCAAAACAAAATCTCGACACACAAAAAACACTTGCGTTGAAAGATAATATAACAACCTTTCATTCAACACAAAAATGTGTTAAATAAATGTGAAGTGTACAAGTAGGCTACACCTTGTGTTTATCAAAACAATATAGAGTTGTTTGAATATAACATAAGGATTTTATATGAAAAGCCCAAGTTTGTAGTTCGTATAACACAAGTGTTTTTTGAGTGTATGCGAACCCTCCATCTATTTATTGTCACAATTATTTTTCGGTATAATTAACACATTCCATACTTGTCCACATTTGCGATTGTAGATTGTATGTATATATACGATATGAAGCTTACCGCAAATACTCCGCCAGTTATCTGAATTGATTTACACGTGGCGTATTAAATACCCGAACTTATGAATGACATTAGCGCCTGCTCTATGACTCGCTCTGACCAACCTCTCAATAAAAGCTGTCGGCATATTTAAAGAGACTTTGCTCCCAATGTCTCGGTGTAACCTCTGTGACCCAAATGCTTTAAAGAGGAGCTTACATAAGAACTGCCGGCCTTAGTAAAGAGTTCCTATTTTTAGGATATAGGAGTATTAACTGCAGCAATCCGTATGAACATGCAGGCATTACGTTTCCACGCCACGCCTCGCATAAAGAAGCTTTTTTTCTATATATAGCACATGCTGAAAATGAAAATGGATGTGTAAGGGTACTTTACCATTATGTAGCATACGTACTGTGGACTTCATGCCGATATTGTAACCTACATCTACAGTATAAAGTTTTTACAGTGCGTCGGTACCTAACCCCATATTGAGATTTCAACAGGTAGTCTTAATGTAGATTTTTATGGAATATTAAGCTTGCAGCTGAGCCTCAGTTTTGGGCTAGATAACATTTCCTGCACCAACGCGTGAATTACTACTCATAGTCATAGTCAATTTGAATTCACAAAGTCGGAAGACCCTGGCATCAAACCCGGCCAAAACTTTATATATGGTACTTGCTGCTGCCTCGCTTGGTGCTGAGCGGTGAGAGGTTAGAGCATGGAGACATGACTGGTTGTCCTGGTGTCAGTATAATGTGGCACGGTGGGGTGTCATGCCTGGTGTCTTCGGCATGATACTTGAATGGCGGCAGCACTTTGGCGACATGGACTCGCCCTGCCACTAGAAGACACAATATATGCACACACACCTAATGACTCCTCGTCGTCACATGACCGAAAAATTGTTAAGTACGCCCCCAAGCATACATACATATATACATACATACATACATACATACATACATACATACATACATACAAACATACATTCAATTTGAATTCAGAAAATATATATTCTTTGGCGCAATAATGCCATTCTCTTCATTATGGAGTTGCCTGTTTTCGTGTTCACAGTACAAAACGCTTGTTTACGATAATATTAAAGTTACATCTTGGTGTACGTCAAGTGTGCTGATAACTGTACACTGCAGAAGTTATTTTTTCGCTTAAAATCAGTGATTAAATAAGACGAAGAAATGAAGTAAAATGCTTGTGTGCGAAATCTTATTCCTTTCAAGCTGGAGGCCTAGGTCCGTATACATGCAACAATCTTTCATCACATTTTGAAACCTCTTACTTTCACTCAAAAGAAAAATAACGTCCCAATCATTCTATGTTACTAAAATATAAAAACGCACCCAAACTGGGCGCCTATTGTATCTAAAATACAATGTTTAACACACACATGGCTTTGATAAAAATGCATTTTCTGTTTAATTTATCGGAAATGAATGCATGTGGTATGCTTTGCATGGGTTGTCCGAAAAAGAAATACTTTGATCTGAACAGAACAATTGATATTCTGATGTGCAAGTCCGCGTAATTACTCTCAAAATGGAGGCCCGAATTAAGAATGACGTCGTGTCTCACTTATTCGCCCAAAACCATCCACATGTAAGAATAATAGACCAAAAAACTACATACATACATAAGATGATGAATTCCTGTTTTGATTTTCCGACCATTACCACGTTATATATTGTCCACCATACAGATATTGTCCTAAGGCGTTTAATATATTAAAGATATAAGGCATATATAAGTATATTATAACTTGGCCGTTACTAGTAATTACACAGGGTTATATGTTAGAGTTAAAAGCGCATTGACATTTTGTGGATGGGTCTATTATTGGACGGCTGATTTTGTTGCGCTTTTGCTTTTTGCCCATATAGATACAATAACATTAACACAGTTCAACTAAATACATGGTTTCATTAGAGTTAGAGATTTCCTTGCGTCACGTAGGCGAAACCTATTCCAGAAATTAAGTCGACTTTTTATACCGAATATATCTCAGTCGCACCTGATGATTGATTATTGGAATGCAAGGGATTTCGAGTTGTCCAATGTACGCAGCGCTCTGCCTGGTGGATTTTACAGCTATATATGTAACATCTGATGACAGAGCCTCTATTTCAATACATCCAAGTTAATTCTTGAACCGTTGTCATTGGCTCAAAGCTCAACCAGTTAGAAATCGTTTTTCACTGGGGACAAAAAGAATTCTGTGCAGGCTTGGAAAAGCTGGGTTTCCATGACAACTGAGAGGATTGCAGCAGTGAGCTAGCTCATGTCTCTGGTCACATGGGAGAAAGCGGTCTAGTTTCCATGTCTGGACTGATAGCTCTAGGGTCGTAATTCTGGAGCCTGGATCGGAATACAGTAACAGTTACATGTCGCTGTTTAAGAAATAAAAGGCGAATGCGGAGATGACTGCAAGGTTTACAGAATTTGATATAGCTATAAAAAATTGCAATGGGTTGGGTTACGTATAGCATGGCATTAATTATCATCATAATGCGTTCTTTTACCCGATGGCTAATTTAGCGTTGGACAAAAGGCTCATTCATGGGTATTTATATTCTCCTCTTACTCATACATGACGCAATATCGCTGCATCAATCTTTTTTTTCAGCCCAAAATGTGCGCACGTGCATGAGATGAAGGCAACAGCACCATAGATTAACGGTTGAATTGCGCGTGTGCAGCTGTGAAGTTGGTGTGCTATATGCAGCGCACAAATGTAGAGTTGCGTCCTTGATAGAATTTTAGTGGTATTTCTGGTAACATCATTATCTAAGACAAATTGAGCGGTTGCTGTATTGTATTACACCAGCATTATTTTACTGAGAAACAATATTTTAGGAGAACTACTGGGGCATATGAAAAGGACAGACTGTAAAATGTGGTAGCATTGGGCGTCTGTACAGCAATGAAAGGAACAATATATGCCAATACTTCTTGGATTGTTCTTCACTGGAAATGTTATGTACGACAAAATCAGTGGAAAGCGGCGTAACAAGACACATTCATAACATGAATATATACATATATATATATAACCCCCCCACCCCCACCCAACCCCCCCCCAACCCCCAAAAAAAAAAAACAACAAACATGACCTATTTTGGTGTCGTATATATATTCATTTTAAAGAGCGTTTTGAACTTGGGTCAAACATTTCCGAAGTTACCTGCCGAATGTCGTATGAAACGCGTGTATATGAATCAAGGCTCAAAAGATAGTTAAATGGCAGCCTTTCGCGAACCCAATTCTCAGTTTTTGGTTTTATTAATGTTTCTCTTTAGTTTGCCACAAAATATTTTCGTGCGCACGCGTCTTCATATAATTATATCAGCCGGGTGATATTGCCGCAGAAATATGCTAATGGAATTAATGCTTGGGCCGTGGAATTTTCGTCGCCGTTTTTGACAGTTACATTTCAGATTTTAAAGCTTACTTTTGGGACCGAATGCATAAAAGTGGAATAAGTGAGATATACGGATTATTTCAGGTATAACCTTTCTGTTAAACCACAGCTGGTATACATAAAGCTGGGGTAGGTGAAACTGCGGTATATAACGTTATTCCTGGAATTACAGACGGCGGTATGCCTGTTTTGGATGGAATAAATTATTTTGTTGTGTTTATACGCCAGAACTGATGGTATAAGTTATACCTACCAGGAGGGAGTGGAATAAAACCGATGGTAGTGCTGTATAGTTGACAATATCATTAATTTTGTATCGTGTTGAGGGGTTGTTCAATGTCCCAGAGAGCTCTTCCAAAATTTTCTTGAAAATCGATTCTTAAATGTTGAATGAATTTAGACGAAGTTAAAGGTAAAAGTGTAGACAGTTATTTTTGACGGCGACAATTACACATTGATAATGCATTGATTTACTTGATTACTGTTTAACACCATATTCAAGAATATTCCACTTACACGACTGCGGTCAATTTTGAGGCCGCAGGAACCTGAAGTGTCTGGAGTAAACTATCTTCGTTGGTAAATCACTGAAATGTCGGCTTCAACCAACGTCAGACTAGCTGAGCAAACGGCCTTACGCTTAAAACGTTAGTCAAGAATTTTGAACTTAAATGACAGCGTCCAGAAGAAACCGAAGTGCAACGACCTTTTGTCATGCAAATAAACCGAATTGCCACGACCTTCTCCATACATAAAGATGGAGGAAACTGAAGTGGAACGACCTTTCGCCATGCAAATAAACCTCTAGATTGAAATTTCCAGTCGTACCAGCGAGAGTTCTGAGCTCATTTGATCTTTGGGCCTGACTCGATTAAGGCCTACCAGAACAACGCCTCTTAGACGAGATCTTGGTTGGTGGCGGTTGTATGATCATGCATAGAGCAAGGTCGCACTGGCTTGTTCTACGACGTATATGGTTCTAGGAGAGTGGTATACATGGCCTCTTTAAAATGCATGCATGAAAGTAATCCGAAACCTAATCTTGGACATTATGAGACAGACATGGGCATCTCTCTAACTAACTGATAGGTCCTCGGGCCATGGGGTCGCTAATCTGTGTTAAGCTCATATCCCATTCCCAACCCACAGTCCATGCATACATATATAATCCTGAGCCGCTGTAAGTATTGAATGTCTGGGTTTGCCCAAAGTATTTCATAAATTCCTTCCATACAGGTTATCTGGATCAGACCATGATTGATTTAATTGCGCTTACAAAGGCGTCCGAGCAGCGAGCCTCCGCACTTGTGGTCAGTGTTCTCACTGATGATCTATACATCACAGATGTTGTCCGTATGTATCTGACCCAATAAGTTCACTAATGACCTGTCATTGTGCTGCGATCGATTTGCCACGGAAATGGCAGGCAGCGTACAGCCTTTTGTCATTCCATGACAGTACACGGTCTTTGGGTCATACGGCGGCATTAAGGCAGGTCACCGGACCACATTTCCAATTACAAGACGATTTACTCATTATTTTCCCCTCCTGTAGGTCAAAGGAAAGGCTTCCAAACTCACGGACAGCCTGACCAATCTATGTCAAGACTGTGATTTGTCATATGGTAATCGTGATTACTCAGCGTGATTATGACACAAAGGACCATCGCCTGAGAAATGGAATGGTAATTGGGGGCAAAGACGGGAATTGTAGAGAATACACATGCTCTAGATACTATTATATACATTGTGAACATCGAACGGATTCAGCGAATTCCAAATGATGATAAGTTGCGCTTTTAACCTACTGAATCGTGACTTTGTTCCAAAATCTCCTCAATCAGTGATACTTTTCTTCGTGGGTTAAAATGTGACTAATAGGTGACATACACGAAGTTTTCCGCAATCCATTTTGGGTATAGTCGAGTTTAATGCAGCCAAAATGTTGGAAGGCCCTATTTATTATCCATGCTATAATAACAAGACTATAATATGTGTTAAATACAAAGATAGATACAAAAGGGTATTTTAAGTATTTGGTGATTTACCAAGTAGCTGGTTTAAAACCAGACCATCGAAAGAAAGGCCTTAGTGTGGAAAGACGGGAAATCGGCCCCAGTGGAAGAAATTGTGCACGTGTAGCAGCAAAATACATTACAGCGGTGCTTGACAACTCCTGGCACCTCTGTAAAGGCCACTTCTTTTTTCAGCTATGCTTTACTCCTCTTTCCATGTTGTATAGCTAGCTTGGGACTTATAATGCTCCAAAAATGCACTGAAGCCAGCCTGTGTCAGTGATGGCGTTGTACAGTTTAAAAAATGAAGAAATGGTAGCCTCCATGTAGAAAATTAATCTGTTAATTTGAACAGAAAGTCTTTTGTCTGAGTGATGCTAGAATGTATTTTGCTATTGCAGCAGATTGTTCTGTTACACACATAGAACACACATATTCTAATTTAACATAAATATTCTATTAGACTGACAGAACATGTTAAACATGACAGAACATTATGTTATAATAACAGAATACATTCTAGCATCACTCAGACAGACTCTGTTAAAATTAACAGATTAATTTTTTGAGTGAACTCTGGTCACACTGATATATCTTTCTTGTATTAGACATTGTAGAGTTTAGAAAATCCACTGCATCACAAATGTAACTTTCTGGAAAGATTTTTGTGGAGGCCGTTAAACACCAATCAAATAAATAAATATATATATATACATATATAATTTCAGCCTTATAATTCAGCTGTATAGCTTTATTATACCTCGTGAATATCATAAAGCTATCTTGATTTTTCATTGGTCAATGATGAATGGCACAAATCGAGGTGGCCGATTGGATCGGTTATATGTACACGTCTTGACTACAGGATACATGAAAAGGTACTATAAAATAAAAAGTATGGTTTAACGAAAATTGGAGCAAGATATCGCAAAAATTAGAATTTGTTTTCATTTTTTGGCCTTAAGAAACACTGTAGTATAAAGCCAATTCTACACCCTAAGAAGAAAGGTGAGTTCTTCTTTTTTACATACTTTCATGTGTTCAGCCACATCATATACGTCGTACTGAGAAATAAAAACCAAGCATTAATATGTCCTTTAATCTATGGAAAGCAGCCCCTACAATTACCAAGCTATAAAGTAAGTGTCTGTCTCGTTACTACATCGAAGAATGGAGGTCAGTTTTGACCAGAAGCGAAGAGAAGCCATCTCGCCAAAACACTGTCCTGACATCTTCACTTAGCCCAAAGCAACCATGAAAGACAGCGAAGGGTTTCTTTGTGTCTCCAACCAGTTGAAGGGTGCAGCACAAGTGCGTTCTGTCTTTGTCAAGTTTCATCAGGAATTCACTCACGTCTTGACGGCATCTGTGTATGACAGGGTGGTTCCAAAGTTGCCACAGGACTATTTATAGTACTGTCTCGATCGATTGTCTTGAATTAGACAAGAAACCCCACTCAAGCAAGCTATTCCAGCAAAATGTTTTATTAAAGATTTTGTAACAGTTTCTTAGATGGCTTGTCTCACACGATACCTGTGTGCAAACCTTTTCCGGCCTATTATACCTTACCAAGACCTTCCAACAAACGAAGACGGGTTGCCGAAGCCATACGTATTTTGTATTGTTCACACAAATGCATGCACATATAAGGTACATATTTTGAGATATATGCAGATCAGGATAGCTTCGGTGCCTTAATGGCTAGTGCTCGCCTCGAAGTCAGGAGGCCACGGATCAAATCCCGGTCGGGTAATAAAAAAAAACCAATACTTTTTACTGCCTCGTTTGGTGCACAGCACTGAGAGGGTAGAGCAAGGAAATAGGATTGGCTGACCCGGTCTCAGTAATAATGTGAGTGCAGGGGTGTCGTGTCTGGTGTCTTCGGCATGATACTTTAGTGGCGGCAGCACTTTGGCAGCATGGATTCGCCCTGCCAGAAGAGGACACAGTATATGTGTACACACACCTAATTATGGCCATCATCGTACCACTTTACAATCGTTTCATCGCCCAGCGATGGCAAGAAGCCATGACACGATGGTACGAAGGCATAACAAGATGCTAGCATCCCGCCATCGCCTCATGCCATCGTTTCGTGTCATCGTACCAACGCTTCGTTCCATCGCTCTCCTAATAATACTCATGTGACACGTTCTTCTACTGATACTTATCCACAATTTTTTTATACATATTATATGGGTTTGCTTGGCGTCGAACGTTTATCATTAAACGTGTAGACACAGTTAAACTGCATAAGTTCAGTTTAGACGGCAAGAATTCATTTTTAATTATTTTAAAAAAAAAAAAGAAAAACAGTGGCAAGTCGGATATTGGGAGGAGTTCATATGTTTTGACATAGGCTGACACCAGTTATCTAAACCCTCTTTCTGACATGTCCGTATTTGACATAGTTTGCACGATTTATGATAATGTGAATTTATCAATGAAGTTTATTTTACCTGTAGCAGTATGGTTTTAGATACTGTCTCAGTGAACAATGTAGTCTGTTCACCAAGACAGTAGTGTAGGCTGTGTTTCTGTGTGGAGTTTGTTCTAACCTCATGTTGGTGCACCTAGTTTAAAATAAATTACTCTTCACACCCATTGTCCAGTATGCAACATGTTCTTGAATAATTATAACGTCACTCGAGGCTTGTGGAGTTAAACAATATGAATTAGGAAAAAGTATTCTAACTCCATTTTCCTTGCATTAAGATAAACGCCAAACATATCAATGCACGGAGCTTGTGTTACGCGTCACGAACGAAAAGGCATGTTTGGTAACGAGTATGATTTTAAAGATAGCTGAATATGCCGACTGGCTAAAGAAATAGACTATAGTAATAAAATTGTATGTACCATAATGCACCACGTCCCTTGCCTTAAGGTCGATGGCACGAAGCGATGGCCTGATGGCACGAAGTTAGCATCGTGATTTCATGCCATCGCTTCGTGCCATCGCGCCATCGCTTTGCATCATCGTGCCATCGCACGAACAATAGTATGATGGTAGGATGGTGACCTTATACGGCTTCCATACCTAATGACTCTTCGTCATCAATAAACGAGGTGACTATTTCACTGGTAACCGGATACGCAATACTACTTTTGACGCTGCGTGACCGGAGGACTTCGACCAATGACATTGGCAAAAATCAACCTTTTGTTCCTCGTACGCTCGTTTCGGAAGTGGCAGTGACACCGACGGGTTCTTTCTTAGGTAAATATGACGTTGTGCAGCCTATTTACTATCGTCCTCTGACGTTTACGTGTCAAGGAGAATGAAGGCCCCATTATATCATCGCGCAGTTTAGCTAGTAGAGCAGAAAAACTCTTATAACACCGGACTTGTGTATGTTTTCGATGTGGCTTTAGTAGCCTTGTGATTAGCGATATACTTACAAACAATGCGTTGCCTTAACTGTAATAGCTCCAGAAAGTTAGTACATAGTTTAACCTGGGTGAATCAAACAGACTTTCAACCCTATTGTAAATCTTCATTATTGCAATAACCTGGTCAATTTACGAATCTCGTTCTGCACGCATACTGTTATCAGTTTGTAAACTGTGGTCAGCATATTGAGTAGATCTGTGTCTTTCCCCCCCCCCCCCCCCTTATTTTGTGGTTAGAGTGAAGATGACGGTGGTGTGGTCGCGTTGCTTTCTACGTGGCACGTGACGTCAGTTCATTCATGCTCCCCTGAATGAGTCTTGCTGAATACTGACTGTAGCATGGAGGACCCCCTTTTCAAATGTTGTTTACCATACGACACACGCACATTCGCACTGAATTCTTACTAAATTCATCCATCTTAACCACGTTTAAAAAACGCCTTCTGACACAATAGCCAGAATGGTGTAGTGATTTAGACATTAGCCTACGAATCCAACACTGATGTGTGGTGGGAGTTCAAAACTAGCAATTACCTCGGATAATCCAAGGTTATCAGAATCTTGCTTTTTGCAAATTCTGAAGACTCATTTGAACAGGATTTAATCTGCCTAAAATCAGTGGCACCCGAAGACTTCTATAACTACTTTGAGACCAACTGGAATAACTGCAGAGGTATGTGGGTTCAGTATGAGAGAAAAAAGGTTGCAAATTTTTCAAACAGAACAACCAACAGACTGGCATCATACCACCAAAAGCTTAAAGCAGTATGTGTGTGAAATGTGTGCATAAACATTATGTATCTCAACCGCTAGATGCGTGACTCTGAATCACGAGGCACATGAGATATGGGTATAAGCCTTATGGCGACAGGGAACTGGTAGAATCCCCTGATCTGGCTGTTCATTGGACCTTGGTGACAGTGAGTAGTCACCAAGACTGGGACTTCACATAGTCTTCTGTACAGTGAAGATCACTTATCTTCCAGCCGTTTGACAATATCTTGCCAAAGGTACAGTGATTTACCCTGGCAGAGCGCAACCGATTTCCTCCTCCCATAAGACCGACAGCTATTGTAAGAGTGAAAAATTATTGAGTATGTTGTTAAACAACACTCAATCAAGACTTTTCAATCATTTTTTAAGGTTAATAAGAACATAATTAAAGATTTTTGTGTTTTTGGTTAAATGAAATGAGGTGTTTCATAAATAATAAGCATATGTTCATTCCGTTTTGTTTTTCTCCTCCCATGGTGTATAAAGGACAAGATGGCGACAAAAAGGTGTATCATAGTGCCTGTTCATTCACCAGGACATTGGGCGTTACTGGTTTTTTACTGCTTTTCCGCAACAGAGAGATGTGATTATATATGATTAGCTGAGATCATCAGCTTCAGAACATATGCATCTACAACAATTAATTGTTTGGAGGCAGTTTTTCTCACCATGAATAAACCTTTCTTTGAAATAGAAAACCAGAGTACACAATGTTGACAGTGCAATTATATCTTGCATGTACACCTTACAAGACTGACTTCACAGTGGGCAATTCAGTTTTTATTGTGGTCCTCAGAACAATGTGAATGTAAGTGAGTGGAGATATTTTGTTAGTGGCTGTGTAATAAGGTTTAAATACAGCAGGCATCTTGGTCATACCCATTACAGTTTAGGAAATGTTATGCCTCTTTATATGATACAGCACCCCAATGGTAACAGCGTATTGAAGGAATTAAACACTTCTTTTTAAAGGGAGTACATCAGGCGGTGGGGGTGGGGGGGTGTGGGGGGTGGGGGGGGGGGGAGGAGGGGTGTTGTTCTGAATGAGGACTAGGGTGTCTGGACTCTAAAGCCTGTGATGTCATCCAAGCAGAATGATTGCAGTGGCCCTGGAATTTTGGTACTTATGGTAATTTTCATCTTTTTTCCATCTGTCTTTGTTTATATTTTAGTTAGTGTGTCCAATAGATCTCAACTTAATAATATGAGTATATTGTCTGGCTGGTTACTTTTGTTTTTATCCCCTGGCACTTAATGCAGTTGGACCTGGTGATAAGGTTTTCTGTCTTTTTGCATGTTCCTGTCTGAAAGTATTGAATCTTGATGAAACTGGGTAGACATGATGTGAATGTATTGAGACTACATATATTGTGACAGCACTGTTTATATAAATTCTTATTCTTATAGTATAGCCGTCAGGTTAATGACACTTGCATGTAGCTTGAGTTAGAATATTTTTGTGAAGATTATATTTCTATCACGTTTTGTTCATATGCTCAAGAAAACCGGTTTCAGTAATAGTGTGATGGTTGTCTCAATAGTGCCATGTGTAGATATATCTTGAGATTAAAACAGACAAATGAATGAATTCTGTCAACACCTAAGAGGGATTTCATACAAAGTGTATTACGACATGAACATCCCTGAATATACGATACCGTTTTCCCTCTCTTCAGCCCAGTGCTGAAATTTTTTCAGGTGTTGTGGACATCTGCATAGATAAGGCTGTTGTGATCTCATTCTAGTCCAAAGGTATTTTTCAGGTGTTGTGTACATCCGCATAGACAAGACAATGCTGTGATCTAATTCTAGCCCAAAAGTATTATTCAGGTGTTGTGTACATCCGCATAGACAAGACAATGCTGTGATCTAATTCTAGCCCAAAAGTATTATTCAGGTGTTGTGTACATCCGCATAGACAAGACAATGCTGTGATCTAATTCTAGCCCAAAAGTATTTTTCAGGTGTTGTGTACATCCGCATAGACAAGACAATGCTGTGATCTAATTCTAGCCCAAAAGTATTTTTCAGGTGTTGTGTAGATCAGGCACTAAATATTTAAAATTAGTTCTGTTACCTGATCAGTCGAAACGTGCATTCACCTTATGAATGTGTACTGATCAGTATTAGTGCATGTGGTATGTAACTTGAATTATTTTCACAAATAAACTTTCGCAACTTGACATCGGTTTTTGATGAAAATTGAAAGCACTGTATTTCCGGCTTAAAACAAAAAGTTTTGACTTTTTTTAATATTTTGATCTGTTTCTTTGGAATAGTTTTTTGTCTTATTTCATTAATTACATATACATTCTGAGGTGTTACGACGCACATGACTGAAAATCAATAGATTATTGTTTCCATCCACACTCATCAGAGTTTGTGAGTAAATGCCTAATAGGGTAGCTGTTAATTACTTGCTGGTTTCTGGTGACCCTCTCACCTGTAATAATTCAGGCAGAAAATTTAAAATACATGCCGGACTGACGTTTAAAACCAGATTTTTCATCAAATTCCCATATATTTCACATGAAAATTAATAATGAATAATCATTATCGCATCCAGCATCTCTATTTACATCAGTGAGATCACAGGAAACTAAGAATGAACAAACAATGGCCTAAAGCCTCTAGTTAATAAGTTTCATGTAATTCCTGGTTTATCTTACCGAAATCTCCTGAGGAAACTCTTGTGCAACTTGGTGCAACATACATGTATAACACATTACTGAAATCAATGATATCATCGTAAAAAGACTGGCAGTGCAAAAACAAAGGTTCCCTTGGAGCACCAAATATGTATTATGCAAATACTGGTTTTACTGCTATTTAAACTGAATGGGTTTCATTATCTTGCTAAAAGCGTGCAAGTTCCTAAATACCAGGATTATTCCAGAAAAAAATGGGGTCAATTGCACAGAGCAAATTCAACACTTCTAAATAATATTAGTGATAAATTAGTGTAGGTTAATTATGTGACGTGAGGTCTTTTTAGGCTATCTCCAAAAAGTTAATAATTATTTGTACTTGAATAAAAGCCTCTGGTAGCGTTAATTCTCGAATACGGCACCGGCTTGAGAAGACTCGCTGGCGACCCAACAATCAGTCTGATATTTGTATCCCCGGTTACCGGTTGCCGAAAAGGGATTTCAGTTCAAGCGGGGCCGGTTATCGTCTCCCGTGCATGTCAGAACGGAAATAGCGTGTCCGACCACCAGTTAAGGAAAAGGAATTTGAAAATTGCGGAATCAGCGACCTGTTACCGTAATGTCATTGGTATGATAGCGGCAAGGGTCACCGTCCACGCAGCCGCTAAAGCGATCATACTGGGACCTGTGCGCGGTGACGGCACGAGCGAAATGAAGCTAGGCAATCGGTCTCCGGTAAAATATTCCCTGCCTTGAATAAATGTTAAGTATCACGTAAGAGCTCAAGTATTCATTCATGCCACGCAGATCAGCAGAATACTAGACATATATTAACAGCTGCTCGTTGCACTTCAGGTTGGTTTTGATCTAATTCACGCTGTCTATACCGTATGTTGCTGCTGATCAATACGGCATCTCGATTTACGAATAGCGTTGATGCTTAAGACGTGTTGTATTTAATTTTAAAAAGTGAAGACTAAATTATTCATATATAAATAACCGTTGGCATCCCTTACAACTTATTTCAATCATTTCAAGAGGGTGCCTTTTGTGTTTACAATAGGATGGTTTCAGTGCCACAATATGCATGGTGCTCACTGAACAATATTATCTTGGACGTAAAACCCAACAATTCAAAACACTTTTCGAAAAAGTCATTACATTTTGTCCTCTACTAGCATATCATCGAGAATATTAGATAAAAGTTTACACAAAGCATAACTTGTAGACATAACCCGAGCAGAAGTACGTCACAATTAAGAATCTCTGGCTACACTATTTTATCCCTATGCTGGGATTATGATTCTATAGAAAATCAAACCAGAGTCTAATGAGTATTTGGAATCTGTATTTAGTAGATGTGTACCATAAGCAATGCCTTTATGGTCACAATAGAGAATTTGACCACTGAGGTGGAGTGTTATCTAATTTAGTTTAATCCATGGTGCTTGGGGGCGTGTAATTTGCTATACTATTTAAGCATTTACATATATATTTATTTTATTTCGCTGGTGTTTTCCACCGTACTCAAGAACATTTCACCTATACGACGGCGGCCGGTTAGGTGTGAACATTTGGCAATTATCACAGTGCCGTCGCCGCTCTGCATGGCCTTACTTTCTATGCTGAAAGTTTTCAACTATATTACAATATTGTTCAGCATCCTAAAATACATAGCCAATCCTACTGTGGCTATATTGACACAATTAACATGGCCGTTTGGTTTCTCCATATAAGGAATTCCCCTTAGTACGTAATATGCCTAATTAATGCGTTTTCGATTTTGAATCGCAAACCGCTGTACTTGTTTATCACCTTACCCCATGAAATGCCTAGGCGCCACGTGCTCCTTTTAAATATACCGCATGCTGGAAATGTTCTTATGCATCTCTAGCCTTATAAATAGAAAGAGCACGTGTATAAGCTTATGGGATGGGAATTCAGTATCTGCCACTATAATGTGCGGAAAATCTCACCAATTAAGATGGCCACCAAAACACAAGCTTATGGCTATACATCGATTTGACCGGATCAACGTGATGGGGTCACGAACGTAAGTTTCCCCATGGGTGAGTTTGCTACAGGCTCTGAATAGTATTCCCCATTTTTAAACCTTACTGCTGCCAGAAAGGTTAAACAATCGTGAGGTCACATAAATCTCTCTTCGCTGGATAAATCCAGAATCCAGATGTCCAATACACGCCACTTTCATCCTCCAACACTTCCCAGAACAAAGGAAGAAAATGAAAATATCTGATTGAAATTTGATTTGATGAGGAAAAACGACACACGGATGAGTTATACTCTTTGGTAATACACATTTGTATGTATAGAATAGTTCGTCTGTATGTAACAGTGCTATACTCAAAAGTGTCTTTAATTATGCCAAGGCGATCCGGTTTATGTGTGGAACAGACAAAAGTGCCCGGGTGAACTCCATCGCCCCGTACGCGATATAACTCCTGACTTACAGCCGCAGTCGAAAAAACGAGAGCTGAAATCGCTCAAATGTGGGAAAACATGTTTGAATACAAATTTTGAAATGTACATGTACCTTTATTTAACCCGATTCACGTACATGCATGCCATGCAAAACGCCTCAAGGTACTGGCATGTTCTGACGATTATCATAACAAATTTTATCCTATAATTTACCCGTGTCCGTGATGGAACAAGTGATGTAAATTTTCAATATTCCAAGTGTTATATAGATGAACCGAAATTCTGATTGGTCACTCGAACTTTCATTGATAAGCTTATCCAATGAAAAGTACAACTGCATACCGGAATACTTTTCTTTTTGGTTGCCGTGAAAAAAAAGTCATGTTGACGATCACTTACTACACCGGACAGCAAGTTTGTTGGACACCTGATAGGCATAAAATTTATCTTCAGGAGATGTGAAAAGTAGCAAAGGTTGGTAAAAGGAAATGAAGCGCTTACCACTGTACGCCTTGTGGGTCTGAGGCTAAAACAAGATATTGTAACATGACATGCACGGTTACATGTTTTGTTTTAATGACTCTTAGAATATATTTCGATTACCTGATATACTTGGACTGGAACTTTCTTATTTAACGACTACATGTAGTTGTTGTTCTTACACGAAGGGGGTGAAGAGTCTGATTTTATAGTTTCACTTCAGGTTGGTGGCTCACTAATCCTTCTATGTCTAATTCTGATTGATAAGATAGATGGGGTTATTGTTGGGTCATGAGATACCTACCAGGTGAGTTTATTTCACAAGATTTCTTCCATTTTCGTTCGCCACGACAAAAGAATTTGTTTCTGATGAAGATCACCATAAGGGTCAACCCTCACGCGTCCACGTGTTTCCATAAAGAATAACGCAATGCAGAATGTGCGTGACTGATACTGTTCTTTTGATTGGTTCAATGAGGGAGTCAAAGGTCATGGTTGGGTACTATAAATACTGAGCCCGCGAAATAAAATGGCATTCAAAATTTTCTCTCGGAACATAGCAAAATTATCTTTAGTAATCCCCGATCATGACGCAGCAACAGCTGACTGATGCCGACCGACCTACCGTAAGTCATTACTTAAAGCTGCTGTAGTTATCGGTGTCTAACATCGATATAAAGACCTAAGTTATTTTAACATGAAAAAATTAGGATTAAAAAGTAAAACACCTTGCCATACGGAACAAATGAAAATTACACCACTCGTTCAATAAAACTGACATAATGGGTCACTTATGGTATATCCTCTATATATATATACTGCTTATTAAAATAATCCATGACACTTGATAGGCATATTAAAAGAAGAGAATACCGTAAATGGCATTTAACTCAGCGGAAGTATTAGCGGCGTTTAGTATTTCTTGACGCCAAATGGCTTTTATGGCTGTTTCGAAACGTTGGAAATTTTTGTTATTTACAGCATCCTATTACAATGTCCCTTCTGACCATGTTCATCCAAAAAATAAACGTCATTATGTGCTTCCCTGAATATTTCCCTGTATTTAAACAAATAGAACAAACTACTTCATTCTCAGAGGCTGTCATGAAAGAGAAATAAAGAGGATAATAATCTCGGCGATCAGGATGATCAAGCTGAACAAAAAAACAATACGAAATTGCGTTCACCTGTGACATTTTGTTTATGTCACATGGTTTACTGGCTCACATGGCAAACCTACTGACGACGATCAACTGAAAAATCCGCCCAGTGTGTCTGAAACTAAGCAGCGATTATCGTCAGCGTGTTTTGCGGGAGAGTTAGTTCGTCCCTACAAGCGTAATAATCCGTCTAGTGTATCTCCAGGTTACACACTCCTCTCCTTCTTTCAAAAGGCAATAGTGCGATAAATAGGCTACTGACGACACTGCTTAACTCTTGAACATGCGAGATAATTTTCGACCAACCAAAACTCGAATGCTTGAATAATAACTAACCATAAACTAGAGATGTACAGAAGGGCTGAAGGGTGGAACCACCGGTGAAGGGTACCTCATTGTTGAATCCCCTGGTGGAGTGCACTTCATTGTTGAATCCACTGGTGGAGTGCACCTCATTGTTGAATATTTCGATCCTCATACATTTTTAGGGGCCTTGGTTCCTACGGTTGACCTCCACCCCACGTGAACACCACAACACGTACCTAGCTCGAAAATTCAGTCTAAGCATGGCTGTATTTACTGATATGTGGAGAAACCGGATGACATGTGCATCTTATCATCACATTGTATCATAGCTATCCCAGGTCATCATGCCCTGTTTTTTGAAGTCGGATCGGTCGGTCGGCATTTTTTTTTTTTTGGAAAGTACATAATCTGAAGGCTAATTGAATTATCGCGGGTCCAATTTTCGTCACCTGCTTCGGGGCATACATTTCCAATTTTAAATGCTCTTTAAGAACTTTATTGTTCTCGTAACCAAGTTTTTTCACGATGACGTCAAATATTCCTTCTTGATTCTGGATCCTAAATTAAATTTAAGTAAATTTACGAACTTTAAACCTAAACAACTGAAGTTGAAAGGCATCCATCGCTTTCGCCACTGTGGAGAAGGGACGCCAATTGGCTTTCGCCACACAGAAATTACATTCGCCAAAACTAATGTGGCGAATGTCTAGCGGAAGCCTTGCGACTAAGCAGATAATCCGAGCCTTATAATGAATTCGAGATGTTTTTTTTTTTAATTTTTATTTTTTTATTTTTGACGCAAAGGGCACTTCGAGGGCACAGCTGTGTCCAATAATCGGACTCTGAGAAGGGCTGGATTAGGCCCTGTTAACAAAGAAATCCTATCTTTAATAACAATAATGAGAGTGCATCTTTGTACCTAGTGCAAGTTGGGGAGTTCCACAGAGTTTGTTGTTGGCTAGTACAAGTAATACTATATATACCATTACCGTAAAAATGCTTATCTTACCAGGTACTGAAGCGAATGGCGAGTACATGTACTTTTTGCCTGTTTATAATTTTTTGTGGTGTTGCAATCATGGTATTCACGACAGAATTAAATGTAAAATGTTGGCGTAAACCGTCAAACAATTAGGACAAAGTGGATGTGCAAGCAGTAAGGATTTTAAAAGCAAAGGTTTATGCATGTCTAACGATTTCACCCTCTACAACATAAGAAATAATGGTGTATACATGTACAACTAAATGTAATTGTGAAGAAAAAAAAATTATTTGCTAAATCGGTACTGTACAAGATCACGATACCAAGCCAGCTGGTCGGTATAATAGAATGCAGGGGAGACAAATCTTACTGGACTGACTAAAATGTTTACTAGAAGATTCAGCACTTTAACAATATCACTCTTGCTGCATTTCCGAGGCAGAAGTGGAAGGTAGGCTGATCACTCATATCCTCAGTCAGTGACAAACTGAAATTCATCTGAAAATAAACGACAATGAAGTTAAATGATCTGTGGTTTTCCATAAACAGAAGCTGAAAGGTCACAAAATTTTAGTCGCACACTCGTTGCAGATTTACCTCTTTGTAACATTTACACTATCCAAGTTTGTAACATTTTCACATTGTCATAACAGATACTAAACACTTACTACATTGTCCACAAACCCATTCCATTCACAAATATATTTTTTTAAAATCAAAACAACTCATCATGCCTGTATAAAGGTGTATTCTTCAGCCATTTCCTAACTGCTCCCAGTACAAATGTACTCTTACAGTTCCGGTTTTGTTATGTCCACAGCTCATTGTTCTGGACATTCTGTCAGCCAACACAGCAATCAAGTGCTGATGGGACCTGTTATTTTTATGTCCACAGAGAGGTGGTGCAGTCAGAACAGTGATATTACACAAATCATTTATTTATACTGCGGATGGTCGTGTGTTTTCCCCCGGGCTTTGCCTGGTTTCCTCCCACCATAACGCTCGCCGTCATCGTATAAGTGAAATATTCTTGAGTACGGCGTAACACATATAATCATATAAATAAATAAATGCATTTATTTATTTATTTGATTGGTGTTTTATACCGTACTTAAGAATATTTCACTTATGCCAGCATTATGATGGGAGGAAATCAGGCAGAGCCCCATGGGAAACCCCTTAACATTTGCAGGTTGCTGACATATCTTCCAATATACACCTGGAGAGGAAGCCAGCATTAGCTGGACTTGAACTCAGACTTACGCATAATAAATATCTAAAAGAAGAGGAGGACTATCATTTGGGGCGGAAGTGCTGGTAGTAACTTCGAGTCACATCTATCATCAGATCTTGTGTACATTCTGGCAAGTCATCGGTCAGGCGACCTACAATGCAATAGACAAACTATTATAATACTATCACAAGAACAAAGACACCTTACAATATTCACTGTTAAAAGATCTATGTTGGTGACTTTCTCTTTATCATTGACGATGCCAATAAACTTGGGACAATATACAACTTATCACCCGACGGATTAAATTTTCATGTCTTTTTCACCAACCAATCGCCAATGTACAAAGTCTGGTACAGAACGGTGATAAGTTACATTATTTCTCACCAAGTTTGTACAGCAGGGTGATTTAATTATTGGTGAAAACTTCTATGAAATAGTGCGTGTAACTTTATTCAGGAAACCAGACAGGAATTTAATCCTTTAATAGCCAGTGTTGGGTACCAGTTAAATTAATGTAAATAGAAAGAGATTTTAATATCCCACCTGGTGATCCTGAGAAGACTGTAAATGGCGGCACAACAGTTTCCGGGGGAAGAACTGTGTTGTCAGCTATAGCACAGCAATCCTTTAGCACACATCGTCGGCCCTACAAGTTATTAACATTTTTATTAACATTTCTATCACAAAACAGATCTAAGACACTGAAAGTATAAATAAACTGAATGATCGAGAACTTCGAAAACAAGGAGTGGTGGTTGGGCTTTGAAGGAAACAGACAAATAACACTATGACAGTAGCAGCAAATGTAACTCAACATACCTTTTTTTGAGTGAGTGAGTGAGTGCTTAGGGTTTAACGTCGTACTCAACAATTTTTCAGTCATATAACGACAAAGGAATCTTTAGGGTGCATGTACGTGTAATGTGCCTCCTTGTAGCAGGACGGATTTCCACCACTCTTTTATTTAGTGCTGCTTCACTGAGACGACTTACCGAAGGCAAGTAAGCCGCCCCACCCGAGCCATTATACTGATACGGGTCAACCAGTCATTGCACTATCCCCTTCATGCTGAACGCCAAGCGAGGAAGTTACAACTTCCTCTTTTAAAGTCTTAGGTGTGTCTCGATCAAGGATTGATCCTGGATCTACCGGTCCCGAAGCGGACGCTCTACCAACTGTGCTATCCGTCCGGTACCTTTTTTTGAAAGGGTTTACTATCTCAAAACTTACGTTTCCACAAAAGTAAAATCCTCAACTCAGACTTTTTTCGTGACTCCATATTTGTGATTAAAACTTCACAGACACATTATCTATTCTACCAATATTATAAACCTGCAACCTTTTTGCAAATAACATGGGAACTTTAAATGCAATCTACACGTATCCACCACAAAAATTACATAGTCTGGGGTGGAAAACTTCAGAGATTCAGAGAAAGTGACAGAATTTTTAGTAACACTGTCAAAATATGACACAATGAACACCTTAAGCACTTGCTAAAAAGGTCGAGGATTAAGTTTAACTGCAGTTTGACTGGAATGGATACTTTAAAATATGAAGTGAATAAGTGACTGTGACTCTTGCATTTTTGTATGCATCAACACTGTTCTCTGTTTTCAGATATGAACTTGAAAAAATTTACAAACATACATGTCAATGCATTTTCTATACCTGTACATATACTTACAATCACACAGTTTTTGCCAATGTGAACATAGCACCCGATATGAGCAGCATTTATGATAGAATCCTCATCTATGAAGACATGGTCACCAATATGAAGCGGGAAAAAGGCAACTCTGTAAAAACACAAATGTGCAGGTACAATTACTCCTTAACACAGACCTTAGAATTTGAGGAGTGCTATCACACTCCCATTCCTAACACATAGCCGAGACAAAACCTATGTGTATGAGTAAGACAAACCTGACAAAATCTGTCCGGAAAGAATGAATTTTGGCGTGCAAATTTCTCTCCTGGTCATTAGCTGGATTACTTGCCTATAAGCGCTGTATGTATATTCTTAAGTGCAGTAAGCACCTAAAATGATGACAACCATGTTATGAATTATCTATTTCTGTAGATTTGGATAACTATATTTTCTTCATGTGATAACATGTAAGGAAATTCTGTCAGTCTCAACTTGCTTAAGCATGGTTCTGACTAAGAAATTTTATCATAGCCAAACTTGCAAATAGACAAATTAAGATGAAAAAAACCCCATAAATTAACATTATCCTTCAAACTTACCCTTTGCTGAATTTTTTAAATGGTGGTCTAATGACAGCCCTGCTGCTGATGACACAATGGCGTCCAATTCTGACATTAGCCAAGTCTCCTCTAATGATGCAATCAGACATAATAATCGTCTGAAAAACAGTGACAACCTGATAGTGAGACACTGAGCAAGACAGTGATAGACATGTATGTCACAAGCCGTTTTCTCAATTTACATATAAAGACATAACTTAATTATTTGAGTTTGGTTATGTCAAAGATTGGAGTAAATTAATGTGTAGTTTGTAAAATGCTTACCTTGCCATTTAGAACAATGTTTTGGCTGCCACACAAAACTGATTTTCGGCAGACTTTGTTACCAGATGCCTGAAATGTGAACCCAGACAGTAAGAAATCAAATGCATCAGACAATCATCACTCTGCTACACATCATGTCATGTCAAGTTTGGTTCTTCTTTTTTTTGACATCAGTTGTTTGAGTTAACATAAAGCATATTTCAGTGTATTATCAGAACACAAAAAGCTGTCATGTTTCTGGTGACTTATCTTATTCTACTTTTCATTAAATTTCACTATCAACTGTTTTCTTAAAAGGAAAAGAAAACATTAAGCCAAGGTATATATCAGCTGAAAGACTGAGAATTTTTCCAACCAAATAAAATGATTTTAAATCATTCAGCTTGATGCAGAGTGTAGCCAAGAAATAGGCAACAAACTTTTGGTAAGGTCTAATTCACAGCAGAGATGACACCCACAGCAAGATTTCTGTATGGAAGTATAGTCTTTCAACGAGTAAGTCATGCCACGGCACATCAACCTGCTGTCAAAGCATCAGTTTCTTGTCATTTTAAAAGTATCTGGCTCATACTTCTACTTCACTCTAGAATAAGCTTTCAAAACATTGTTGTCCACTTTTACGTGTTGAGCTGTTCTAAAGCTCAGAATACTGAAATAAGGTTGTTAAATATTTTTAGATAATGTCAGTTTCTCAACACTGATATTCAAAGAGATCAATCGGATAGACATGGCTTTACATGAAGGGTAACTCAAAACCGACCTTATTTTCAAGTTCAACTGAGATTTTCTGAGAAAACATCTGACAAAGGTTGAAAAATGTTCATAAATGTCTTAGCTTACGGACACACCATGTTTTAAGTGGATATGGACATCAAATATCGCGTGTGCAGCAAGCTTTGCCGATGGGGTAGGTAAATATAGATACAATGTGATAATCGAATGCACATACGTTAGGTGAGGAACCACCGCTGCCGTTGCATTGCTCATCGTTGTTGTTGTTTCGAGGTTAACACAGGGGAGTGATTCATGATATCTGACCACTTACCGTTTCAATGTATTGAGCATTGTTGTAGAATGCATCCTGGAGTTCCATTATCAATTGTATTGTCCACTGAGCGTGATACAATCTTTCTCAAGAAGTAATTATTTACTTATCATATGTTCCCGTCACCTCATATCAGTCACATCTTATTCGTCATCTTGCGGCTGCAGGGGGCGCTGCATGCAGATAACTATGCAGATTTCAAATGTTTTTACGTAAATGTGAAATCCCGTGCATAAATTTCGTTGGCTGAAGCGTCTGCTCTTCATATCCTAACCATGACACCTCTTTATCGTGCATTTATGTATTTAATTAAATAGGACTGACAAAAGTTTCATAAATTTATCAGGGGAAACAACTTTGTGATATCCGCCTAGAAGGGGAATTCCCGGTGTCTGCTGTTACTGATGATTGACATGCGTTACACAGCTCGTTGCTAAACTTAGCCCATTTGCAAAATGAAATGTCCGTTTTTGCTATTTAAAAAAAGGTGAGATTTATACTTGAATGCCATGGCCGAGGTGAGAGAACTGACAATATTCTAATGTAATTACTTCTATGGTTTATGTTCGTTCGTTACGAAAACTGCTCATGGAGTAATACAACTTACAAGTTGAATACAAGGATGACAGTGATGTTATTTTAACGCACACTGTGATGAGTATATGAATCATTTTATGTTCTGTTTGAAACACTGAATTTTAAGCATGTTCAACTAAAATTAAATGAAAAGCCATTTTGGATTATCTGGTATGAGAGGGCCTCCGTGGCTCATTTGGTTAGCGCGCTGGCGCAGCGTTATGATCCAGCTAGGAGTGTGGTCGCTGCTTGTGAGAGCCCAGCTCATGCTGGCTTCCTCTCTGGCCGCAAGTAGGAAAGTCTACCAGCCACGTGCAGATGGTTGTGGGTTTCCTCCGGACTCTGCCCAGTTTCCTCTGGACTCTGCCCGGTTTCCTCCCACAATAATGCTGGCCGCCATCGTGTTTGTGAAATATTCTTGAGAATGGCGTAAAAAACCAATCAGATTAATAAATTAACTGGAATTATCTTATTATTTAAAGTATTACAAAGTAAAATGAGTTTGGCCTTTAAACCCAAGTGTCAGAACTGATTATATCACTTTGTCCAAAAATATTCACTAAAGGATAGATCATGAAATAATAATATTGAAAAATGAAAATTATTACTTTACTGACAGCAATTTTCCAAAATATTCAGATCTGAAACAAGGAATCAAGTGTCATTTTTATATTGATTATGGTTTTTGGCAACTTTTCAACATTTTGGTAACATGATGCTGAGATGATGTTGATACTTCTTTTTCAGATAACAAGATGTCTTCAGTATACAGATTCCTTGGCTCAGCGCTAAGGCAGTTGTCAGAGTTGTCACTGGTAACTCAAGGGATTTGTTTAAATCGAAGGTGCGCTCTCCCCTTTTGTTCACATCTAAGCTCTCAAGCAGGAGATGAAGAAAGTGGGGAGACTGCTTCTTTCGATAGAAAAGCTCCAGTTAGGAATAAAGCAAATGGACACGGTCAAAAGAGTGTGAAGGATAATTGGAGACGCTATAAAATTGTAAAATTACACAAACGGACTTTGAATGCTGAAGAAAGAGAACAAGACTATTTGCTGAAAGAGCAAATGTCTCAATTACCAAGGGATGAATTATTTGGAACAATGAAGAGAAAAGAAACAGACTCAGACCAACGTGAAAAATATAATCAGATGAATTTGTTCTCTGCTGACAACGAATCAAAACCTGATTTTGGCAAAACATCTAGCAAGACTATGTTTGATAGGAGTTCAGTAGAATGCAGGTCCAAAGGTAACTCAAACAAAAGATTTGACCAACAGGACAAACAGAGTGATGACGTTACTAAGACTGGTAAATCTAAGCAGTGGACAGAAAACTTTGGAACCTTGAGGAGTGAACATGTTGACAGGTGGATGGACGGCAGTGAGGATTTGACAAAACGAAGTGATGATGATGATCAAAAGGATTATTAGTAAGTAATTTTATTTCCTGTCAGGGAATAGAATGACGTCCTCAACTTTTGTTCTTGCAGAGATTCAAGTTTCCAGCAGCAACCAATATGGCCGTTAACAGGTTATTAAGATGGTTGTCTTTTAATTGCTAGATCACTTGAGTTGTTGGTTCAGTCCCATTCTCGGAAGGAATTTTCTAGATTCAACTGCTTGCATAGTTCTTGGTGGCCTTGGTGGTGTTGGTACTCTGTTGGGTAATCTTGCATTAGGTTTGATGGAGGCCACTTACCCTCCACCAATATAACATACTGGTGGGTCACATGTGGGAGAGTCCGCCAGGGACCCGTCCAATGTCGGTGGTTTACTTCAGTTATACAGTATTCAGGTTTGCTCCACCCATAAATTTGGCCATCAGCATATAGGTGAAAAATTCTCGAGCTTGGGCATTGTGTTATTGTAGTTAATAAATGAATAATCCAAAATCTGCTCTCAATCCATGACAAACCAGTTGCTGTAAATCTTCCATCTTTTCCAAGTCTGCAGCATTTTTTATACAATAACTATGAAAATGACACTAAAAAAAAAAAAAAAAAAAAAAAAAAAATGTGCAAATTAGGTCTCTACACCCCATAGTTCTCTCAGAATGTTTCAAAATATTGGTCACAATGGTGGTTGAAAGGTTGAAGAATTAGAGTACATGTGTCTCACTGCGGTTTTCTGTTAATACCTGTACTACGATTGGCAGGTTCCTGGCAAGATGCAATGGTTTCCTGGAACACCTGGGTTTCCACTAGAGTGTAACCCATAAATCTGATCACTTTAATATGAGTGAAATATTCTTGAGTTTAGTGTAAAACAGTGATAAAATAAATAATTGAATAAGTTAAAATGGACATCTCTTTGTATAATGCCTTGACAAATTGTCTAATGATGAGGAACCAGTCAGGGCATTTGACCGACTGCTTTGGCCTAGTAGAGACTAGTTACGAAAACGTAACTGACTTTGTTGATTTTATCCTAGTTGTAACATACTGATGCCTAAATGTGCATAATTATTTTGACTTTATAATGATTGTTTTTCAGTTCCTCTGATGATGAAGATGACAAACCTTTCCGCAGATTGTCTTCTCAGGGTAAACATTCGGCAGAATGGTACGGTCGACAGATGAGACATTTTGCAGATGAAGGAAAGGTAGCTAGAGTGGACTATGGTCATTGTAATTTTCTTTAATAGTTTTTGACCGAGACAACAGCTGTACAGTAACATATTTTTATACTGGTAGTCAAGATTGTTGCCTGGTATGCTGCTTTGAAAAGGTTAAAAGAAACCCTGAAATATACTTGCAAGATATAATATATATAGGTATATAATAATTGCAAAGAATATTTTTTGCTTTCCCAACCAAAGGTACATTTTTACATCACTGGTACTGCAGGAATCTGTGATGAAAATTTGAAGTTAATAAAACTGTCATTCAGATATAAATAAGGATGTCAGTGAAAGAAAAGTAATTTGCAAGATTATTCTCTCTAATATATAAAGTCAGATTTCAGAAACAAGACTTACATTGTCACATTTGTAAAGTGGAGTTCATGTTTTTGTTTCAGATCAAGGAGGCTATTGATGTACTGGATGTGTGGATGTTGAAGAATGACCGGGTCAAACCCAACTACTACGTTTTTTCCATCCTTATCAGTATTCTGGGCAAAGCAGGGTACACCAAGAAAGCTTTTAAGGTGTTTAACCAGGTAAAAAAAACCCCTCATTTTACCTACATGTATTTTTTATTGAAATGGTTTTAACTACAGTGTGACATTATTTTGACCAGCTTGATTTAGCTGTGGAATGCTTTTGAACTAGAGCATTGGAGCTTTTCTTCCACCAATTTAACATGACTACCATCATAATAGGTGACGCAGTCCTGAGTACGGTACTTAACCTTGTCAAGGGAGTGAATCGTGGCTGTGGGGTCAGGTGCTGGGACATGCAAAGTGCATGATGAATATTGGCACTGGACAATTTTAGAATTTGTGGATTCCCAGACAATAAGATGCCAACAAGTTCTCTAGTATGGCTTTAAACAACAATAGAATAAATGAATAAAATCAAAACATGTCAGTTAAAGAAATAAGATTCAGATGACAAGAAACTGCTAGCTCCAGTGCTAACTGCACCTATAAAGTAATTGCTTTTTGTCACAGATGAAAAAAATGGGTGTCAAGCCCAAACCGAACACATATACAGCTCTGTTCAACGCTTGCTCAAACTCACCCTGGCCTCAAGATGGTTTGCAGAGAGCGCAGAATTTGGAAAACCTGATGAAGGAGAAGAGACACCAGCCGAATATTATCACCTACAGAGCCATGATCAAAGGTGAGAAATACCACTGTTAACATTTAACTTGCAGCTTCTGGTAAAGCAATTACATGATGATGTTTTTCAATAAATCATTTAATAAATTAGGAGGGACCTCTGTGGCCATGGGGGTCAGGAGTCGCTGTGAGTTCAAGTCCAGCTCCTGCTGGTTTCCTCTCTTTCCATATATGGTAAGGTCTGCCAGCAACCTATGGCTGGTCGTATGTTTCACTTGGGCTCTGCCCGGTTTCCTCCCACTATAACGCTAGCTGCCTTCGTATAAGTAAAATATTCTTGAGTGCGGCATAAAATGCCAATCAAATAAATAAATAAATAATAAATTAAAGGTGAATAGTAAAATACATGGTGATAATTGTGTTACATTTTTATTTTGTTGTTATTTTATTTTCAACTTGTATCTTACATTTGGACAGGAGTTAACAGCACGAATCTAGATTGACTGCAATTTGCTTAAAATGCCATGGATTGTTCCCCTTGGATATTGGGACAATATTAGAGTAGCCTTAGTCCATTTATCTGAGCGTCAACTATGTCACCAAGACTGCTACATTTTTTTTACATGAATGATGGTGACCACAAAAAATGTCATGTTTTAAAGCAAAAAAAATACATTTTCCAGACAACTTTACATGGGACAGTTTTAATAATATTTTGAAAATACTTAGTGGATTATTTTCCTAAAGAAAACTTCCTGTTGATAACTTGGTATTCTTGCTCTAGTATGAAGAAGTCCCATTCCATGCATATTTTTTTCAATTTTGGGGGTTGAGGCTATCAGGGTTAAGGTGAATTGAAATGTATCATGGAACTAGAAAGCTTACAGAGAGCACAAACATCTATCACAGCTAAATATATAAAACTGCATGATGTGTTACATAGGACTATAGGTCAACTCGTGTGGAAAATTTCATCCAAATGCCTGAATGACTTTTTGTGCTATGTTGCTGACAGACAGACAGACAGACAGATAGACAAATAAAAGCTGTCATAAACACTACCTCCTGTGCAGAGTTAATAATAATGATACATGTATTAATGTATATAGATGTTTTCTTACATTCCAACTACAGCGTATGGGGTTTGTGGTGATGTACAGGCTGCCTTCAGGGTCCTTGATGAGGCTTCTGTCCACTGCCAGCCTGACCTCAAGTGCTTTAGTTTTCTGCTGATGGCCTGCTGTTCTGACAGAGAGGCTGGATTTAGACACGCGATTCTGGTAAATGCATGTTTGAATTTAAATCGAGTTGCATTTTTACATTTCCTTCCTTCAAGAAATGATTACATCATTGTAGTTCAGTAAATTGTTGCTATGATTCTTATTGTGGTGTATTGTTGAACAGAAGGAGACAGAGTTGATTAATTACTCATCTTTAAAGGAAAGAAAAATAATAAAAAATTGAAAAAATAACATGACAGAAATGACAGAATATACATCAGATTTTTTACTTTTGATTCTTTGCTAGGTTTGGAGGTTGATGCACCAGTATCATCTTTTGCCAACTCTTTACCAATACAATCTCTTGCTGCGTGTTATAAGGGATTGTGGGATTGGAGATCTAAATATGGCTGCCCCACTGATATTTGGAAGAGAAGTAGCAGAGGGACAATCTTCAGGAAACTCACAAACCACTCTCAGAATAGAGAATGGAGAATCAGATAACACAGATACTTCACATATCTGTCAGGATGACTTCATGTCTGTATCTCCAGACATGTCAAAAGATATCACAAATGAGAGGATGGTGATAGATTTTAACGCAGTTAAAAATGGAGGATCAGATGGATTCGTTGAGCTGAATACAGGCAGTATGGAGTCTCAGTTGGCAGAGCTATCATCACTTCCAGGTATTTGTTTACGTCTTAGAGATTTCTGTGGCTTCAGTTTTGAAAAGAAAATGTAAATAATATTATGCTTTTAAATTCTGCATTTGTTTCAAATATTTATCAAAAAAAGTCCACTTTTAAAAGGCTAAGGTCATATCACCTTTTGTGCTGAAACTAACCAAACAAACATCAAAAACAAGACATATTTAAATATTTTTACATCTTCAGTAATTTAATGCGATTCAGTGTTAAATGACTATTATAGAATTATGTAAAATGCAAAAAGAATATAAAATATTTCAACCCATCCAAATGCCACAGATTCGTTCTGTAAAATGTCTTGTTTCTTTGTCTGTTCATTTCAACATAAATTATTCAAATGTACTAACATAATGTTTGTTATACAGACCACCCCAGTGTACTAGAAAGTCCATTAGAGCCAAACTCTTTGATCAGCGTGGACTTGACACTACTAAAATCAGCCCAGGGACGACTGGCATTGTCAGGAGGAATGCTGGGAATTTTGAGCAATATGGCGGCTGATGGTGTCACTCCAGACATCAAGACATTATCTCAGCTGGTCAGTGCAATCCCATCCAATGTGCAGGCAGAGAAAGAGCTTATTCATGTACTGGAGTCCCAGAATATACAGCCAGATGTGGACTTCTTTAACATGCTGATCAGAAAGAGGAATCTGAGAAAAGATTATGACAGGGCAAGGGTATGGTTGTTTATTTTCTTGAATGGATGTGTTGAACACGAACACTTAACACATGTATTTTACTGTGTTACGATAAACAACCAAAAATTGTGCCCCCCAAAAAGCGCATTCTTAAAGGTCAGTAAAAGTCATAAAACACTAACTTATGTGTTGAAAGTTACAATAGGATATTAACATACCTTCCAAACAAACCTCAAAACAGCTTTCTAAGATCATTATATTTTCCAGAATCAGGCAAAGTGTGCAACTTTGTCATGGGCCAAATTTTAGGTCATTCACTGAACTAAGAGAATTGACAGTTAATTTTAACAACGGCATTTTAAAACTGACCTGACCCTCTCCACCTGTCTGCCCATCTGTTTGTCTGCCAATCTCTCTGTCTGTTCCTATATTTGTGACCATTCTGCCTATGAACCCTTTGAAAGGAAATTCATGAGCTTTTGCTTGATACATGGATTATACAGGACTGAAGAGTGCTGAAGCTCTGATGCTATTTTTCATGGTGCTTTCCTACATGTTTAAACCCTCAAAGGCAAGTTGTTTGTTAGGAATTTGAAAAGCAGATTTGGCATTGTTATGCCAACACCCACTGCCCACTGCCCAATTCAGCAGAGTTTCTTCTACATGGAGTCTAACCTCACATGTGTCATGAGGAGTTCAATAATCTTCATGAATCAAACAAATTTATCCTTTCTCTCGTAAAATGTATTAAGTATTTGTTCAGTAGTTTGATTGGATGTTGTTCCTTACTACATTTCACTTATACAATGGCCATCTGGTTTGGGATGTAGTCAGTACATGTATATGATGCTGGTTAAAATGTTTAAAATTGAAACAGAAAAACTGAAAATCACAAACATACATTAGATTTGGTTATTAATAATTATAATGAAAATCACTGAATGAACATTCCCTTCTAGCATTTTACCAAGGGTCACACAAGGAGCCTCCGTGGCTCATTTGGTTAGCGCGCAGTGTAATGACCCAGAGGCCTCTCATCAATGCGGTCGCTCTGAGTTCAAGTCCAGCTCATGTTGGCTTTCTCTCTGGCTGTAAGTGGGAAGGTTTTCCAGCAACCTGCGGATGGTCATGGGTTTCCCTGAGCCCGGTTTCTTCCCACCATTATGCTGGCCGCCATTACATAAGCGAAATATTCTTGAGTATGGCATAAAACATCAATCAAATGAATAAATAAAAGGTCACACAAAGTGTTTCTTCGGTTGCCATTATGAATGATTGTGACAAATTTTATTCTGTAAGCTTGAAGAAATTTTTTTCTACTGGAAATGGCCCTAAAATATTATGCTGCTGTGTTGAGCTGGGGCAGAAAAAATATCCAACATTGCTGTTATTTCAAAGGACAGTGTTGAACTTGCTAAACATGCCATAAAAGTGCCCTGATATTACAATAAAGCATGCTAATGCAAAGTGGAAATGTTTTCTTGATGATTTTCTTCAGGATCTGCTGCGAGTGATTGGTGAGTACAAGCTGTTACCTAACATGATGACGTTCGGCTGTTTGGCCATGGGTTGTCGGAAGAGGGTGGATGGTCTACAGCTGCTTAAGGATATAGAGGTGAGATCAAACTGCAAATATAACCAAATGTAACAGAAACTACCATATGACGTGAAACCGAAACCAAAAGACTTCTAAGTGACTTGTTGACTAGCATGTCAATTTTTTCAGTTTATCTCGTAGCAAAATATGTTGATGTTATCTTTGACTCTGCTGGTATAAAAATTTCTTCTTAACTAAAGGTGTTAATTAGACTTTATTAAACTTATGAAGTGACTGTTGATCTTGGGCATTGTGGGGAATATAATCTATAGTGTTACCACTTGCACAAAGCGATCACAGCCTAAATTCATTTAAATTCCATGGCAACACACATGCTTAACACGTCCTGAACATAATTGTTCCCTAATAGGAACCTGGCCAAAACTGTGCCCTAATTGGATCCTGGCCAAAACTATGCCTTAATAGTAACTTGATCAGGAGCTTAATAGGAGCCTGACCAGAACTGTGCCTGTTATGATCAGAATTGTGCCTTAACTGTGTCCTAATAGGAGTCTGACCAGACCTGTGCCCTAATACGAGCCTGGCCAGAATTGCGCCCAAATAGGAGCCTGGCAAGACCTGGCAAAAGCTGGTTACAACTGTACCCAACATGAGTGGCCAGAATTGTGCCCTAGTGGTAACGACTAGATTTGTGCCTTGATAGGAGCCTGGCTTGAACTGTGCCCTGATATGGGCCTGGCCAGTCCCGTGCCCTAATATCAACCTGGCCAGAATTGTGCCCTAATAGGAGCCTTGTGAGACCTATGCTGTAATAGGAGCCTGGTTAGAACTGGTCAGAATTGTGTCCTAATAATACCCTGACTATGACCTGTTCTAATGGGAGCATGACCAGAACTGTGACTAGTGTGAGCCAGGCCAGAATTGTGCCTAATAGTAACTATATCAGAATTGTGCCCTGATAGGAGCCTGGCGAGAACTGTGTCCTAATAGGAGCCTGGCTACAGTTGTGCCTGGATAGGAGTCTAACCAGAATTGTGCTGTAATAGGGGCCTGGTGTGCCCTAATACTGTAACCTTTCATGTATTGTTTAAGCTAATTGATCACAGATTAATTATCATGGCAATGATATATTTTATACTTCCAGTCATGTGGGCTTTCTCCAAATCGAGAGATTTTCACCATTCTGATCTACAACAGTGCACATGAGTTTTATTACAAACTCGATCTGCTTCGTGAACTGGAAAAGAGAGATATGGAGCCTTCAGAAAAAATGTTGTCCTACATTGAACTGCAAGTTCAGACGGCCAAGAAGTCCATAGTTCAACAGGCAAGTCTGTTAGATTGTAACAACACATGGCTGCTCTGTATAATGTATGTGATTAGAAGTTTATTAAATAACTGGATGTACAATTTTACCCAGCTACACAGTGTAGGGACGAACTGTAACCCAACAATGCTTGTCCTTTAGATTGGTTTAATGGTGTATTTCTTGTCATGTTGAGTGTTATTGAGTGTTGAGACAAAAGACAACACTGAACCAAATGTGCATATGTCACACGAAGTTTAAAAAGCATTACTTTTTATTTTTGTAATCTTTGACAACCAAGATGTTGCAGATCAAAGTAAGCAAAATCACAAGACGTTAGAAAGTGCTGCCATTATATCACTTATATCCAGTGGGACGAGAGTTATGTCTATGACTCAGGACGTGTCTGTTTCCGCTTACATCACGCAAACCCTGTTTTGCCTTGTAACCTAATGTGCGTGACATGACATTGTGTTTCCTGTTACTCTTAGAATTTCTTGTTAGAAGATCATTTATAGAATTACCAAGCATGTCAGAAAAAAATGTCTGATCTTTGAGGTCTGTTTTCACCCCTTTTCATGAATAACTCAGGTTATATTATTTATTGTCTTTTCTGTTACACCGTTCTTACGTAGTGAAGATGGGTGGTCTACTGCGGACGCTACAAGTTCGTCTAACCATAACCCTGAACCCCGTCATACAAATGACAAATTTTTAAATATGGAGTTAAAACACCAATCATATAAATACATATTAAACTGTGCTCATAAATATTTCTCTTTTATATACTGTAATGGATTTTTAAAAACGTCTTATTTACCTTTAGAGATTAAGAATACAGGCTTTGCTCTGCTCTCTGTTCATCACCAGTTTATCTCTATTGACTTGGAGGTAAAAAATTTGACATTTTGGTAGAGTACGAGACCGATATTTACTTCGGGTATTTGGAGACACCACTATGTAGATATGGATTTACTCTCAATACTCCAATCATTAATTCAGTGCTGTTACATTCCCAGCCCATATTGTTCCAGTATAACTCTTGGAGGAAAACTCAATCTTACGACTTATTTCAGTGAATCAGCAAGAACAGCATAATAGAAGATCCGAAGATTTGTTTTTCAGTTTGAACACTAAACAGTAAAATCAATTTACTATGATGGCGAAACAAATATGGCTAAAATAGCGTAATTTTCCCCATGCTAACATAAAGAAAAATCCCGTAATTTCTATCAAATAGTGCTGTATTAAATATTAAGGTGTAACAGTTCATGTTTTCTGTTCTGGTTCTTGCAGGAATCTGGACAGCAGGTAAATGAGTATTATGCGTCAAATTACTTCCTTGACGGTTACAAGGCATTCATGAAATTCTATGGGCCATGGTTGAAGAGGACTCCCATGGCGCAGAAAGAACACCCATGGGCAAAGTTTCGACACCCCAAGGACCCACCCAAGGGGCAGTCTGAAGATCACGAGGAAGATAACAATGACTTTGTATGGAATACCTGAAAGTGTTCAGTTAAAAGTAGAAATGGGATACCATAGTACTCCATGCACTTGAAATAAACCTGAAAGTATTTTTTTTTCTTTCCTCATAATAATGTCAATTATTTTGTTTTATACTGTACTCCGTAATATTTCACTTTATGATGGTGACTAGCATTATGGTGGGAGGAAACCAGGGGGATACATAGAGCCCCGAGAAACACAGAGCCCGGGGGAAACCCACGACCAACTGAGGTTGCTGCGAGACCAAACTCAATACTACAATTCTTCACTGTACTTTGCAATGAGGAAGCCAGCATGAGTTAGGCTTGATGTTCTAGCGATTGGAAAGAAAGCACCTGTACCCACTAGACAACGGGTACTCCTCAGAAAGCACCATGAAGATAAATAACACACGACATGAATTAAAAAAGCAAACACTTGTGTAACAATATTATCCCACATGTATAATAAATAGTTAATTCCCATCATAATTACAATTTAATTTAATTTCGCTGTACACATCTTAGCAGCACTCATAACAAAAGAAAATGTACACCATATCCCACCAGTTACGACACTGGTGTCTTGTGATCACACATGGACTTTATAACATTGTGCATAATTTAAAGTCAAAGAGTATCAGTGGCTGACTCTAGAGCATGCAGAGAAATTGACTAGTGTGTGCCCAAAATTTACATTAGTCAACTTAATCGTATTTTAATGTTAGCACAAAGAAAACGTATACATTTACTGTATTCAAATTTTGCCTGAACAGGTAACTCCTGCACATCAATGCAAATAAATAACGTTTTCGTTTTCTGAATAAAAGAGGACACTCACTGGCTCAGATGATTAATGAGGTGCTGGCCTGCTGCAACTGACAAGTCCTGAACCAATCAGGTCATATGTTGTTGTAATTCAGCTCTCACTGTTTTAGCTGCAGGTTTTATGTTCAGAGGTTTGTCAGGTACGTGGCAAAGTCTTGTACTATTAAGGCAAAGTATGTCGCAATGCTTCATATAATTTCCATCTGTATTCTTACAATATTTGTTTTTCATGGTTATACAGTAATTAGGGGCAATTCCAAAGGGCCATTTTTTTCAGTCAGAATTTACATCATAAATTAGTTGAAAGTGGTTAAACTTTTAATTTAGAGATATGTGAGAGTCTATGTCAAATCCGCCAAATGAGGCTCAGTCCTCCTTCATAAAGTGCCCACTGAAATATTCATTTTATGTTGGAGTGCGAGCTTCAACATATACATAACACATAATTACAAGATTTAGTTTCTTTCTTGGACGTGGACTTTTCAGCTGATAAGATGTTGATCACTGAAATAACACATTTTAAGTTTGCAAAAAAAGTTAAATTACTGCGTTACAGTTTGCAATACAATACTACAAGTCTTATTGAGATAACTCACGAAAGAGTCACAAACTGGTATACCACCTCACAAGGGAACATTAAGCTTACTAATACCACATACTTAGATGTACAAGCAGGTCTCAGATCAGGAGACTAAAGACATTCGATTTCATTATGGAAAGGCAATTAATCTTTTTCCTCCATTTATCCATGACATTCTAGCAGGTTACAGTTCATATTCCAATTGAAATAATGCAAATAATGCCCATAGTACAGACACTATTGCTACCAGTTCTTATAACTACATATTTCTGGCGAAAAACCAGAGGGCATACAGTACTTCTTCACCTATTGACCCGTTTTTATCTTTTATTTTTGTTAACCGCTTTTTTTCTCAAAGCCTTTCAGTAGGCTATCCCAACTCTTCAAATTCAGATTCACAAATTCCACTTTAAAGTTGGCGATGGACACGCATATTTTGGGCATTTGGGATTTTCACTTCCAACATTTTTTCTTTAAGGTGATTTTTCAATGATACATCCTTGTAACAATAAATCTGATTTCACTGTCTGTTGTTAAGCTGAGTGTATTGACCATGAACTTAAATTAAAAACACCATGCATTGTAAAAAGCATTGGAACCCTTGACAGCCAATGAGTTCTTTTGTTGACACTCCATAATATAATCAGATCTTAGAGGTGTGTAATACGGGTACCCTATCCGTGAGTTGTCTTCCTTTACACATCATTTTGGTTTTGAGCAAAGTTAACTGGGTTGGCTGCTCTCAGCTCTGCCGACCTTTATCCTCTAGGGTTTAAGTTACTTGCTTTCATTAGCGGCTGTTGAACTGGCAGCAGACATCATCTGGAAACAAAGCAAATATAAATTAAAGCTGTTATCCAACAGAGTTGCCAGGATCCACAATACTACTCTGTTGCCATGTCTGACTGCTTGATGTCTACAAAGTTCAAGATAATGGGGAAAAGGTCTGCAAGAATTAACTGGATTTGAACCACAGTTAGCTAGATACAATGTCCACTGGGGCTTGCTGTCAAGGACAGCAATTCCAGGCATCAGCTCTGTACGCTCTGCATAAATTGTATGCTGAATAGTAGAAATAATGACGCAAAAAAGAAGCATAACTGCCCAACAAATGTAAAGGAATGTACTGGATTTGAACCCTAAACTGCCAAGCATCAATTACAATTTCCTAGTACTGAAGACTAGTATAGACATTAGGCGGCTTTGATCTTCTGCTGATAGCCAAACAAAAGACAGAAACAATACATTGTTGCAAAGTTGATACCCCTTCCCACAGAAAAGTACAGTGACAAGTTTCATGTAGTCTTGAATAATGCTCACATATTCAATTTTGGAGAAAAATCAACCAATTTCTGGAAAGTTTTTTGGCAATTACCAAAGACCACAGCTCGAACAGGAAAAATTCTTTGAAATTTATAATCCCATGGTAAAGGTTTTCTCATAAATGTTTGTTTGATACAGTTGTGCAGTTTTCAGAGTTGACATAAAATGTTTAGATGAAAGAGTGTGAAAAGTTATTTGTAAATGTGTTTTTTTTTTTTCCTTAAAAGGGAAAAAGACACTTTCTTTTCGGTGGGTATTTGGGACCACCTCTTGGTGTATACTGTCTTTGCGTAATAATATTATAAATCAACATGAACACAAGTTTGATAAATATATTTCCACAGGAATTTGGTCTTTTCAGCTAACAAATGTGCTTAACCTGTATTTTGATCATATTTATATTTTTAATATATTCATAAATATTATCATAATTTATTCACATAAAATGCACGTTTGGATATAACCAAACAAATTTACACTCAAATTTATTAGGCATGCATCACATCCTTAAGAGTATTATTATGCAAAGACGATATATACCAGGAGGTGGTCTCAAATGTACCCACCATACAAAAATGTTTTCAAACACACTTTTCTCTGAAAAGAAAAAAATTGAAAAAAAATTTTAAAAACTATATTTACATATAATTTTTCCTGCTCTTTCATGTGATTTTGACATCATGTTTAGGTTTTCTTCTCCTTTATGCATCTGAGATATCAGACCATTAAATCTGCATTCCGATAATGCTGAGAAATCTAACAAGGTTAGCCTTTGATATAGAATGACAAAATGTGGGTACATTATAAGTTGGCTTTGCCTGAACCTGTCTGATTACCTTACCCCTCTGAGCACCTGTTGGCCAAGAAAATTGGAAGCCACTGAGGAAAGCTTCTTGTTGGCACCCAGCTTACACTTCACATAGCCGTACAAATTAGCTCCGTTCATAAGTAGGCCGACTAGGACAACCATCTGAAAGAGCAATAAAAGAATTATACGAATGTAAATCAGGTCATATCTTTGTTGAAAGCAGACTTTATTGTAACACATTGTATACTTGACCAGTATTTCTATTAATTTTGTTTCTGAACCAAGTGTAATTATGTTTTGAAAAATAATGTTTTATCATTTTTCTAGAGTATATATTTAAAAATAAATATCTTTTCTAAAGCTGCTAAAGTATAACATCAACGTGTGTGTTGTAAAAATGTGCTAATCACTGAGGATGAACTTACAAACCACTTAAACTTGAAAGTGAACATCGTAGCAAAGAAAAAGACAACCCATAAGATTTCTGATCCAACCAGTGATACCCAAAAAATCTGTGATTCTACCATTGTGACTTTGTTTCTAGCTGATCCCTGCAAGAAAGCAAAATAAAATATGCATTTTGAGAAAGAATCTGGGTGTAAACAATGCAGGTGGCTGTTTGCGGATATAAACAAGGGGACATAACTTAGCAATTACCATGATTATGATTATCCCCCTTTGTGTAAACTATGCCATTTATTCATTGTCCTTATTCACATAGAGATCTGTCTTATGTTGAGATTACTCGGACGTAAGGGTACTCCTAGATCTCAGATCTGTTTCATTCTTCCCAGCTTAGCTTTCACAAATACACATCAGTACTCTTTCCATTTACTAACCTGGAACTCTGTCATTCCATGTGTGCTGTCCTCAACATGTCAAAGCTGTATGCTATTAAAACATGTTTCCTGTAATTCTTAACCAAATTTAGCTAACCACCATTTTTAACTTAAGTCGGCCGCACACGGCATCGTCCGGAAAAAGATAAACTTGTGGAATGATCTGACTGAAACCAATGAGATCAACACCACCTAAAGGGTGATTGACAAATTGTTTGAGAGTCCTAACTTTAATTTGTGTGTTAGTAATGAACAGAAATGATGTATATATCAATTATATTGTGAAAAGATGGTTTTAATTTGTGTTATTTGCCGTGTTATGGCATTATTATTCCCACATAATGAGGTGGTATGAATTCAGAATTACTTTAAAATCACAAGACACCTCCTTTTTTTACCTGGGAGTCAGCGCAGATGACAGGACAGAGTTCCTGATCAGTGAATGTAACTGTTCAGAGCGGTTAACGTGGAAGCTAAGCTGGGAACATGGCTCACCCATCTCAAAGCTGGGGTAGTCCCTACCTGGCCTTCACTTAGCTCACTGCTTCATTGAATAAGGTAACTTCTTGTTTTTGGTGGGGACCAGCCCCTCCAAAAACACCCTTCAGTTGGTATAGTGTCCACTTTGGGGGAGGCAGATCCAGGGTCAACCCTGGGTCAGGTCACACCTACATGTACATGCAAGACCTGAAAAGAGGAAGTTGTAACTTCCTCGCTTGGCATTCAGCATGAAAGGAATAGTGCTATGTCTGGTTGACCCGTATCAGTATAATGGCTTGAGTGGGGCAGCTTACATGTCTTCAGTAAGTCGTTTTAGTGAAGCAGCACTAGATAAAAGAGCGGTGGAAATTCGTCCTGCAACAAGGATGCACATTACATAAACTCGTTGTCATATAACTGAAAAATTGTTAAGTATGACATTAAACCCCTTGCTCTCACTCACTCACTCTTTTTAGTACCATCTTGAGCTACTTTAAAATACAAGTGACACATAAATATAGTGCAAATTTGCTATCAGTTTTTCGAAAACTGAGAAGAGCCCAACAAGAGATTCACTTATATGATACCTAGACATCTAATCCATCAATTTATTACCTTTCTTGATTCATATACCCACTGACTCTTTCCATCTTCATCAACATGATTCCACCATCTTAAACCAACCATTAATCGTCCTGGAAAAACAAACAGTAAATCATTTGTTGAAACTTTTTGGCGAATTATTTAAATTATGTAGCAGTTCTGTTAATACATTCCTAATTACTTCATACAAACTCATCAGATGGAGCTGTTCAACATGGTGTGTCAGTAAACATTTCAATACCATGTGCTCTGTGAGATACTTTGGTCAATGGCCGTACATAACACCCCAAAGAATATTACAAAATGAGACATGAAAGTTGACACATCACGATGTCTTATCAGGTGAATTTTGTTATGTACTTTACACTTACCTGTGATGTTTTTCACTGTCCAAAAGTCCAGTGAAAGTAGTAAAACAATGATAACAAAATTTGTGATAAAACTGTCACTGAACCAGCCACAAAGTAAGTAAGCAACAACCGCCAGCACTCTGAAGCACAGGTGGAAAAACACAGCCACCGGGTGTCTGAAATTAAATCAAACCAAGCAACAGTTAAAAACACTTCAATAAAAGCGTGAAAAAAAAAAAAAGAAAAAGGATACCATAACAAGCTTGATATATGAGAAATATAATGTATCAAACTGCAGTACAATCATGAAAACTTTCCATCATTTAATTAGAAGAATGTTTTAATTTTTTTTTCCACACCTAACCATCAAATTTTGTTGTTAGGCTTTGGGATGTAACATTACTTTCAACATTATTTCAGTTAACTCACAACAGTGTCTAGTTCGATGTTTTCCTAGAACAGATGTAGACTACCGACGTCAAAGACAAGCCAAACATCACGGTGGAGGAAAACGTCGAGCTGGAGTTTTGATGTTTATATGCAGATCTCTTTCTAACAAGGGGGGCTAATGACAGAACAATATTACTAAGAATACGTGTAGAAACATTCTGAGTTAAAGTTTGATGGAGCGCTCCAATTATTTTCAACAATTTCTGCTATCAACGTTCCAATTAATGAGGACCTGTGAAACACCTGGCAGCAGGACCTTGACGTCATTTTGTTGATGTCAAATGTTCCTTCTTCCCAGCTCATCATGATGTCACATAAACTACAGTACAAGGTTGCGGTACAATCCACTTTTGACGTAGCAATAGCTCAAGGTCCTCCTTCAGGCTAGCACCACCTCACAGGATTAAAAAATGTGCTGCCTCTCAACAGAACAACATTCAGCCCTGACTAAATTTCCCACCACACATCACACTATATGTCAGCATGTAACATATTGTATGTGTTGAGATACTGGGTTGCAGTCGCTTCACAACTCTCGAACTTTTTTACAAAGGCCTAATTAGACACCAACAGATGATTTAAAAAATCAAATTATCCAAATATCATGATAAATTTGGCAACTGCTGAGAAGTTAGATTTATCTTATGATAGTCAAGTACGATGTTGTGCCACAATCAAAACGTGTACATTATTACTATATTAGTGACAGTTTGATTCTCACTTCAATTTTCTTCGCTTGTCCTGCTCCTCTTCCTCGCCAAAATTCAAAACAACATCTTCTGTCCCATCCATAATTACCTGCAGTTGAAATTTTCACATGTATGTTGAAGTAAATCACATGTATGGATTGAAATGGTAAAGAAATTATCTTGTAAACTTGCTTACGGAATCTTGTTCTGCCATCACATAACCGGAAGTGAATGTGTGGGTCTATACTCTCCATTCATGGAATAATATTGTACCTAACCTCGTAAAAGGCCTCGTCATCACCCAAGGGAGAAAACCGTCGGTGCGCGGAGAGCTCAACTTGTTTCTATTTCCGTCTCCGCACGTGGATTTTAAAATTTGTGTTGACAGTGGTTGATCAATCCAGTTGTTCACGATGTGGATGAAACAATTATTGTCATAAGGTCACGAAAATGCCTCGGTGTAGTTCAGGCATACTGAAGACAGTTGGCGCAATTTTAATTGCTGGGGTTGCCACTGAAATAGGTTATCAGCTTTACTTGTATTTCACACATAAGCGAAAAGATAAAACTTTCCCTAATGACAAAAGAGTCTTCATCAACAAAGTGCTAATCTTTCCTGATAAATCTGTGGCCTGCAAGAAACATTTTCTAACGGAAAATGGTTGTGGAAATGAGAACTGCAGATTTTCACACGAGAAATCTTCCCTGAGCGAGCTTTTCCAGTATCTGAACAGTGCCAAGTCCTCGTTAGACGTGTGTGTGTTCACAATATCGTTCGAAGATTTGGCAGATATTCTGGTGGCAAAAGCGAAGGCTGGCGTGACTGTACGTGTGATAGCAGATGATGAACAGGTGGATGTTCCCGGATCTCAGATTTGGAAACTTAGGGCACAAGGTATATAAAAAAAAATGAACATGGGAGCTTAAGAGATTTTAATTCAGTTCTTTGATACTCTTCCTGCAAGATACATATAGCAGCCCCTGTCCCATGTTAGCGCCACATACCGTGTAGTGTTAGTGAAGGTGTAGAGGTACATGGAGCTAGTCCCACGTAACTCCACGAGGGAAATTAACTGACCTTTACAACTGAAACACATCCATATATTGGGTATAGACTGATTCCCTAAGTCATTCGAAATCTGTTGGATTGAATTGCTCAGTTCAAGTTTATATAGTTGGATTACTGTTTAAAGATGATTTACTGATGCAGACATTGGCATGTCTACAGTTGGGATGACTCAGGGAATCAGTGTATACCAAATATAAGGAAGGATTCAAGTTGTAAAGGTCAGTGAAATTTTGTTGTTCAATAGATAGGCAGCCATCCAGGGCTCTACGTAAGGAGAGCGAAATGTTTTGAGGGTATTTTCATACCTGTTAATTACCCCTCTATACTATGCATATTTTCAGTCAACTGTCAGATTTTTTCAGAAATTAAGTCATCGTTGATCTTGCTCAGAACTTGGTGAACACCCAGATGTACCCCAAGCCCATTGAACCATTTGGCTACGGTGTGGGCAAAGTGACATGTACATAGATCCTGCATGGCTTCTTCAGGCCAGCTTAACGCCCCCTCCGTGCCCCTACACCTGTCCCCATTCGGTCTGTTCCTCACACCCCTACCCCCATTTGACCAAACCAGTTTGGTGTGTGTCCCTCACAGAGTTCTTTTTAAACAGAGATCATCATTGACGTCACAGCTGCAAGCCACTTAAGTTCTAGACTGGCCTTCAGAAAACTGTACTTTTAAGCCATTTTGACCCACAAAGTGAAAGTTATGTGTTATCCCCACATGATAATCTGCACATACAGAAATAAAACCAAAGCATTTCGTATGTCCTTTGATTATTTGCAATCATATTTATAAACATATGCATATCCCAAAGTTTTGTTGACAGGAAACGTATGGATCTCATAAATGATATAAAGTTTCATTTTATATAGCCTAAAATGATGAGCTTAATATATGTATGTACATTTAGATTGGTTCTGCTGTTTGAATGGGCAGTGTTATTGATGCCCAGCTAGGCTTTCTTAATTGGCACTATTCTTTGTTAATCATTGTCATGAATCATTAACTGGCCAATCTCACCTATCGTTACATACAGTAAATGATGTAATTATTATAAATAATCAAATACATTACTTGTAGGTTAGTTTGAATTCTCAAAATCTTTGTGTTCCCCACAGCCCTTTGCTTTAAAGGACAATACAGCATCTTGCTTAAAGATATTTCAATCGACAGCAGAATACTCAAGCTTTCTATAAAGTATCATACTTTATTATTTTAATGAGATTTTGCCAGATACATTTAGAACGAAATGACAATACTGCAGAAATGGCTGGTATGAGTCGAGGCAGTCATCTTGAGAATTGTATCCAATCAAACTCATTGTTATCAGATTGCGCCGCTAATGTTGTGACGTAGCCTTTACCCATTCACTCCATGAAGTGACATAAGATAACACAGAACGGCTGCATAACACATCATTTTGATATCGTTTACAACGATTTAGTTGCATGTAACTGAACGGCCATTTCAAACAGCGTTGTGGGACAGATCTGTATCATTTAAGGATCACCACAGACGTGAAAATCAAGCGATTTACAAGCCATGCAATATTCAATGACGATATCACAAATAATGTTGGACAGTAGCATGTACCGCCTTCCTAATAGAACCTAGGCCTACTTAGTCACATTACTCAAATTATACAAATGTATGTTTTGTCGTTCATTTCCCTGTTCAGTAAGCAGTTTCTACATATCAGAGTCAGTGAAAAGCTCATTAGGGATGACGAGGGTTTATGGGAATGAACACGGCATATCACTGGACAGTGCTTAAAATTAATTAAATCCCATAATATATTTTTTTTTCTCTGAATTTATTACAATTGAAGAATTTAAATATTACTCCTTTGTCTTTCTTGCATACAAAGAGTGTTTTATTTTTCTGCTTTCTTTTATAAAATACAGTAAAATTACTGGAGTGCCTTTTTCAAACTGAGGTGCTATCTGCGACGTCTGCGATAACTAGGAAGCACAAAATCCAGTAACAGTTGAATGCCTAGATTAGCCCCAGTGGTGCTCAGAAGCATGAATCTAGTTGTACAACAATCCTATTGTAATTTTGACCCATATTTAATATGGGCCAAAATCAGCAGCACAACCCCTCCGGAGGCTGCAACCTAAACAAGAAATACCCTGGCCATGCATCTGCAGGCTTTAAACAGGGTCGCTGGAGTTCCTTGTCAATAATATAGTAGGCCAGCTGTATCAACAGTTCAGTCAGTGGAAGAATTTCCTTCCAGTATGTCCAATTTTGGAGATAGCTATTTATGACTTGGGCCTCCATTGCCAAAGTTTAAAATTTTTATCTGCCGTAGGCTACTGCTTAGGCAGTTATACAGAGAATACCTTTGATGTCAGAGAGCCAGAGCATAGGTGATGTCACACCTTGCCCTCCATAATAGAGACGTGCTGAAGCTGTGTCAAGATGAAGTTTCATTAAACTTTTACTGGGTCAGAAAAATCTAAAAAAATATGTATATGTATGTGCCGGTTTGAGATACTTTGAATGGTAGTCTTTCGGTGGACATAAACATTAGTCAGGTACTGTCTTTCACTTTAATATCTGGAAGATTAAAACAAATTGTGTGTGACTTATTTCTTTTGTACAGTTATAAAAGGGAGTATTCAAACAGTGAATCTTGGTGTTTTTTTTTGTAGGTATAGCCCTGAGGACGGACAACTCATCTTATTTTATGCACCACAAGTTTGTAATAATCGACAACAGCCTTTTAATCAATGGTTCTTTCAACTGGACGAGACAGGCAATCATGGGCAATCAGGAAAACCTTGTGATTGTAAACCATCCAGAGATACTGGAAGAGTTTAAGAAAGAGTTCAGTAAACTTTGGGAAGACTTTGACCCTAAATTTATCAGCAATCAACCACATTTACGTGCCATTCACAATTATCGTCACTGACACCTGGCAATTCAAAAAGGATGTGCAAATGCATTTACATGTATTTTATTTAAGATTAGAACTACCTTCACATCACAATGCTTAATTTTTGGCCTTTGACATGTTTGAAGTTAAAATTTGACTATTTTCTATAGCTTATGGCTGACATGGTCAAAATTTTAATTGTTGGACCCTAAATAAGCTCTAAAAATCCTATTTCAAATTTTTATCTTTAGCTTGGCTTTATTGAATCGGGCCCCTTGTGTGAAAGGACTTTTAAATACCAGGCCTATTGTTATGTTTTCAGTAGCAGTAGCAAATAATAGGAGATCTACTGTCGCTCTCCAACCCTTTTCGCATGTTTGCAAGTGTTGAAGCATTTTCTCAAGGCATGTCTGTTTAGACTGATAAAATTATACTTTTTGTGAAGCCCTGAAATTGGACAACCTAACCTATGTAGCTTTCTCTCCAAAATTTAATGAAAAAGGTTGAGGAATTATGGTACCAATAGACAAAGATGCTATAAATGTGGAAAAGCTTGTTCATTTCAGAAGTGGAATGATGTACCTATGTGCAGACAGCGAACAGGCTCAACTTGTTATAGTTCTGGGAGGATCATTGGTTACCATAACTCTCATTGGTTTGGTACTTTTTGTTAAAAATTTTGCCACAAATATACGCATATATCAATTAAAAAAAAAAACAAAAAAAACAACGTGCAATGTATAGTGTATAGTATTTTGAATGAAGATGAGACCAGCATTTCATGTATAAAGCTTTAATAGCAGTGTAACTTCATGAATAATTTTTTCGATTCAAATGTATTTTTTTCTGTGTATTATTCAGTATTTAGATTGCTTTTCACATTTCATCATGGTTTTATAGCAGTGAATTAACATTTTAAAGAGATTATACCTGGTTTTTGATCTTCACATACTGATTTCTTTATTTGAGTTATATGCTGCACTCAAGAATATTTCAATTATACACTGGCAGCCAGCATTATGTTGGGAGGAGACCAGTCAGAGCCGAAAGAAACTCACAACCATCCGCAGATTATTGCATACTCTGATAGATAGTCTGATAGATGTACATGTGGAAATCTATTCACCTATATGTTTATGGTTTAAACACATCTTCAACCAAAGGTTATGAATTTTTAGAAGATTTATTTATTTTTTTGACTGGTGTTTTACGCCATACTGAAGAATATTTCACTTATACCACAGTGACCAGTACTATGGGAGGAAACCTGGTAAAGCCTGTGGGAAACCCACGACCACCTGCAGGTTGAATACTTTTATAGTGATACGGGTCGTTGCACTGACCCCTTAATGCTGAATGCCAAGCGAGGAAGCTACAACTTCCTCTTTTAAGATCTTTGGTCTGGTAAAATTGATGCTCCACACATTGGTTACACATGATCAGTCTATTTGTGACAATTGCTTTGCTGAGAAAGGATTGAATAGCTAGATATCCTTTTGCATGAGCTTTGCTAAGTCCTACTGTTTTCATATATATGGTGTAAAACAACAATGAAATAAATAAATAAATTAATATTAATTTGACTTTCATAATTTGGGTCAAATTGGAACCACTATGAAAATTAATTATTGCACAAAAGCAAAAAAATTGCATTATACCAAGGGTGGTATTCACTGGTAGTACATTACCAGTAACTGAATAAGAGAGGAAAAATATATAAAATTTGGTTTAATGGCTTAGAGGGAAAATCTAAAGTCATTTTCCAAGTAAAGTCTCTTTACACTATACTCATGACTTGTTCACTTTAATGTATGATGGCGGTTGGTTAAATGGCTGGAGGAAACTGAACTGTATGGGGTAAACCAGTGAAATTAGGTCAGTTTATAGCACTACTGAAAAAAAAAGAAGCTGTATGTTGTATTGGTGAAAGACCAAAATGTTTGTTGAGTGCCACTGACTGCAAATATGAGTGCCATTGACTGTGTAGGACACCAAGAAGAATCTGGATTCTATTACCTGGCCTATTAACAAGTGAGACTAAAATCTGGAAACAAACTTCATTTATATATTTCTTCATGTTTATAAATACACATCTGAAATGAGATACAATGCAATTATTTCACAATAATCAACGATTCAGAACATAGCATTTGTCTTTAATAGCTTATGTTCTTCACCTTACATTTACTTCCTTTACACAATAAAGCAAACTTAAAATGAATGTGTACCAAATAAAATAAAGTCTGAAATATAACACACTGGCATCAACTGAGAAACTAAACCCGAACAAATTCTGATCCAATTACACCATGACATACCTCTGTAATTGTCATCTCTTTAATCTTATATTTAAATAATCCACAACAAAACCTAACTGATCTGTGCCTTAAAGGCCAATTATAAAAGGAAATACTCTTAGGCTATCTTGTTTCTTTGAAGTTTAAGTAACTAACACAAATTGCCACTCCGGAATCAGATCTTGGTCCTGGTTATACATTGACATTCTAAATGTCTTCGAATTGCATGTACCTTGAATACACTTTGTTCAAATATTATTTGAAGATAAACACAAGCAATTTCAATGAACAGCGCTTAAAAGTCCTTTAAGTATACAATCACTTGAACAGCACGTATATAATCTGTCCATTTTTTTAAATTATGAAAATATTCCAACGTAAATCAGCTACATATCCCACAAGCCAGTTCTATCTTCCTCATTTCACCACCTGCTTCACAGGCAAATAGATTCATGTCTATTGGCTGAGATAACAAAGATTACAAACCTTGTTACGGACATATTTTACCGTGTTGACCTTCACACAAAGCATCTTGACACACAGCACAAACTAAGTCCATCTCCACAAAGACGCGTGGATTTAGGTTTTAAGTTCAATTAAGTGTACATAGCCCACCTCCACACAAAGCACAGACTGCTCCCATTTGTAGGTAAAGCACTTAACCCATCTCCACATAAAGTACAAACTTAACCTATTTCCATGTGATGCAAAGAGAACCCGACTACACTGACCAGAACCTTAACCCTTCTTCACATGTAGCATAGATTTAACTCAGATACATCTCTAATCCACCTTCACATGAAGAATGTTTGTGGTGGGATAAGCCTGTGCTCCATATGGAGACTTAACTCACATCCACATGAAGCAGACAATCCCCCTTCACATGATGCATGAATGTAACAAACTTTAAGTATAAGTTTATCCGCCTCCAAATGAAGTAGGGATTTAACACCTCCATATAGAACAGACTTTATCCGCCTCCACATGATGCACGGACGACCCACATCCACATGATGCAAGGACGACCCACACCCACATGATGCACGGACGACCCACATCCACATGATGCACGGACGACCCACACCCACATGATGCACGAACGACCCACATCCACATGATGCACGGACGACCCACACCCACATGATGCACGGACGACCCACATCCACATGATGCACGGACGACCCACACCCACATGATGCACGGACGACCCACATCCACATGATGCACGGACGACCCACACCCACATGATGCACGGACGACCCACATCCACATGATGCACGGATGACCCACACCTACATGATGCACGGACGACCCACATCCACATGATGCACGGACGACCCACATCCACATGATGCACGGACAACCCACACCCACATGATGCACGGATGACCCACACCCACATGATGCACGGACGACCCACATCCACATGATGCACGGACGACCCACACCCACATGACGTACAGACTTAATAGACTGAAACTGCCCTATGTTACTGCCAATTTCCTTCCACTCTTCTCCATGGTATCACAGACAATGAGACTTTTGCTACATCATGATCTGATTTTTTCAGCGTATCACAGCCTTCTCCCACCTGAATCAGACGTGTCTTCCCTCCCATCTAAATCAGGTTACTCTCCCCTCCACCTGACCAGACCACTCTCCCTCTCCCACCTGAATCAGACTACTCTCCTCCTCTTACTTGAATCAGAAGGCTGATCCCCTTCTCACATGAGTAAGACTACTCTTTCCCCTCCCACCTGGATTATGTTACTCCCTCCCAAAGCTGAACCAGACTGCTCTCCCCTCCCACCTGACTCAGTCTACTCTCCCCATCTCCAACCTGAATCGTGTTACTCTCCCTTCCACTGTCCCCCTCCCACATGGATCAGACTGCTCTCCCCTCCCACATGAATCAGACTGTCCCCCTCCCACACCCACATGGATCATCCTGCTTTCCCTCCCAAGTGAATCAGATTACTGTCCCCTTTCCACCTGAATCAGACTGCTCTCCCCTCCCACATGAATCAGACTGCTCTCCCCTCCCACATGAATCAGACGGCTCTCCCCTCCCACATGGATCAGACTGCTCTCCCCTCCCACATGAATCAGACTGCTCTCCCCTCCCACATGAATCAGACTGTCCCCCTCCCACACCCACATGGATCATCCTGCTTTCCCTCCCAAATGAATCAGATTACTGTCCCCTTTCCACCTGAATCAGACTGCTCTCCCCTCCCAAATGAATCAGACGGCTCTCCCCTCCCACATGAATCAGACTGCTCTCCCCTCCCACATGAATCAGACTGCTCTCCCCTCCCAAATGAATCAGACGGCTCTCCCCTTCCACCTGAATCAGACTGCTCTCCCCTCCCAAATGAATCAGACGGCTCTCCCCTCCCACATGAATCAGACGGCTCTCCCCTCCTACATGAATCAGACTGCTCTCCCCTCCCACATGAATCAGACGCTCTCCTTTCCCATATGGATCAGACTACTGTCCACATCCCACCTGAATCGGACTACTCTCGCCTACCTGAATCAAACTGCTCTCCCCCTTCCACCTGAATCACACTACTCTTCACATAGTGACATTAAAGCACATAAACCACATCCTCTCCAATTACAGGTAAAGCACACACACACTCCCCCCACCCCACCCCCCTTGACATCATCAAATATTGCAGATTTTCTGAACAACAAGATTTCTCTCCCTGAGATTCTCACTTAACCAAATCTCACTTTGGGCTGCACATATGGACTATGTGCAGGCTTTGTCACACAAATCACAACTCTTTCTATATGATCCTTTTCTGTATCATATCCCTTCCAAAGAATCAAACTTCACACATGAAAAACACATTATTTCCCTAGGCTTCATTCAGAGACCACAAATCATCAACCTCTTCAATAAGCGTCACTATCACAGATCATCCTTCCAGGGTAATACTCTAACTACAAAGTAGACATTCCTACACACATCCCAAATTATCACACAAAATAAAATAATCCACTATACCTTGAAGTTTGCATTGAAATTTTACACAGTAAATGCCAAAAGTTCACTCGAAGTGTAAAATAGTTAACATGAAAAATCAGTATTAAATACATGCATAAGAGGATAGGAGTCATGACAGAAATTATATAGGCTACTTATAAGCAATCTTTACAAATTATTATCCTTCATGCTCCTCTGCACAGCTACAATACCATAGATTTGAGGATATGTATTTTATTAATTTATTCAGACTGATTTTAACTAAAAAGACATACTAGTACACAGTGTCATGGTATATTAATAGTTACATGTGCATGCACAATCAGCTTGTTAGTTTTGTGGAAGGGCCAAGATTTAAAATATTAAGATTAAATGCTTAACAAATGTGAATAAAGGATATTCTAATATTTTGCATAATCCAGGCTAGTTACACTACATTTCTGCCATATTTGTTGACAGTTGGGACTACTTAGTATAAAATATTGCATGTATTTTACCACCAAACAAAACACCCATTTAACACACATGTATGTATTAGATTTTCAAGAACATCTATCATACAGTTAATATAACAATGACAACTCACACAAGAATGAAAGAAGAAATATTTGCAGTAAATGTAGTAGGTATTATGACCTGTAAGCACAAGCCATAAATTACCATGAACTTTGACTGGTTACAGCAATAAAGGTATATTTTTTTATTTTTATTTATTCACACAATGGTAACAACTGTCTCATTCTCATAACATATTATGCTTTATAACTACAAAACGCTGTTACTTTGAAGACAAAGGACATCCGTATAGTCACTATATTTGGTTTTTAATCAAAAAAAATACTGGTTCTGAAAAAAAAAAAAAGAAAAAGAAACTACCTTTGTCTGGAAACTTAGGATGACTGTTAAGACACTGATTCAGTGACCTAAGAATTTAACAAATGGTAATTGGTAATGTTTATAAAAAAAAACACGACAGTAAACAACCCATACCTTATTCATTATGCCAGCTAGGCTCATTCCTTAACCTTTTCAACCACTTCTGCAATCAATATTTTGAAACAATCTGAGAAAACTATGGAGTGTAGAGAACTTATTTGCACAGTTTTGTGAAGCTTGCATGTTTAATGACACGAACAGACATTTTTAGTGTCATTTTCATAATAACTGAAGACATACATTAGCGGTGCTTTAGTAGTTGAAAAAGTTAAAGATTTCCACAACTTCTATGGACATCCACAATATTTGCTTTGTATTTGGCCTGTAATTTATACAGGCTTGTGCTCTATAGAAGGTAGATGATTTTTGTTACGAGACACTTCCATCTGAGACAAATTCTCTAATTACAGAGAGTACAAAAGAGTTTTTTACCTTCATCTGTGGCTTGATACCCAGCCTGCAAAGGATACTTTGAACTGAAGAACCTTCTAAGAATCTCAGAATGAAAGACAGAAAAAACGGCCTGTTTAAAATAGTCAATTAAGAACATCCATTCCATGACAATTCATGAATAACCACGAATAAAATCTAGGCTTTCTTAATGCATGGAAACCCTATGTTTTCATTCTATGAAAATGTGTATGAAAACTTTCATTAAAGGCATAAAATAATTAAAAAAAAAAAGAACAAACGAAAGATCAAAAGAATGAATCTTTAACAAGACATAAATATAATAAACTAAGAGGACTCTATCAACTAAAAATGGACACATTTTCTTCACAATGATCATGTGTCAAAGCTGAAAACTTGTTCAGATGATATATACATCTGCAACTCCGACAACCAAATCTGAGAGATATGGAAATAAATATTTATCATATAATATAGAAGTATTAAACAGTATCCTTTTTATCTCATAATACTGTAACCCTTCCAATTTTTTGGCGTATGTAAAGCAACCTTTTTTATGTTATAGTGTATTGATGATACAATATTTCGGTACATTTTTTAGTTGTGAGAGTGTCAGGATTAGAATGACTAGAAAAGACACATCAGTATATATGGTATTGTCTAGTTTAGATCCTTTACAAGTGATATTGCATCAATTCAATGGGGGTATAATACTGCAACTATTACTACCATAATGTAAACATGAAAGATACAAAGTGCTGTAACCTAACAAGATAATGCAGGGTAAGATTGACTGAGGCCTGATGGCTTGTTTAACTATTGCCATCACACCCAAGATAGGCACTGGAAACATCACAATTTAACTAGCAGCTTTTGGAGAGGGGTAAACCAAGGGACATCATGTTGAATCAATTGTCCTTCAGTCTCAGCAGTTCGCCTGAAGTAGTCTGTACACTGTAAACAAGGAAATAAAAACATGATGCACAGGCCTACCATTGTAGAATTAGAAGAAACCCAATTGTAAGAAATCAGAAAACAGATTGTATTAAAACAATTATGCAATATTCTGGTTCTTATAATCATGAAAATATGTTGAGTTTTACAAGACATGTGACTTAGAGTGCTGAGTTCTAAACACAATTCCAGTCTGGGATACAGTGAAAACATACAGAGGCTATACCAGAGATTTTGGGATAAAAAATCCAGATTCACTAATAAAATCAAATTTTCAAGATTTGTCAAGAATAGCTGAAATTACTGCCTTTCACAAAATATCAGAGACATACTACCTGTACTACATGTATTCATAATGGTAAAATGATACTAAATTTTAAACAAGTTATAAAGCGACACACAAATTTTATGAACTTTGTTAATAACTTTAAACTGTATCACATGCAGCAGATGAAGCAGATATTTTGTAAAAGGTAATTATTCCAGATGGCCTAAAATACAGCATTTCACCTAAAGTTTGGTATTTTATAGATGACACATTTTGCTTTGATTCTGACTGAATCATCAACCATATAGGCCCACATGAGTTTTTTTCATTCAGTTAATTTCTTCTCAGAAAACCTTAGGTGTTGGCATAAAAGCATTGTTTTAGGTGTATATATGCTCATGAAAGAGCATTTTTTGTGAAATACAGCAATGGCAAAAAATCTGATTGGATTTGCATATTTTGGCCAAATCTGTGGTATGGTCCCTATAAAATAAAAATTTTTCGTTGTTTTCTCTCCTCAGAAAAGGGCTTCTCAAAAATATTGAGAATCATCCTGGCTAAGTATAGCAGAGTACTGTGAACAGAGTACTGTGTAACCTGGCTTACCATTCTACAAGTTCACTTCCAATGATATCATGGATATGGAACATCAAGCCCAACTTTGCTAACTTTGGCCATTTCCTTTGTTCCAGCTCCTACAAATAAACCAGAAATCTATGTATGTAACAGTGCTGTGATTGACAGACCTGAAAACCAATCAATTACTGACTTCTTTGAGATTTATGTGTTCATGAAGCATTTAACTTCCAAAATCATCCGCTCAACTGCAGCAATGGTATGTAAAACATCATGTACACAGACCGTGACTGCTAGGACCTGGGGAAAGACAAAACATGTAGTCATTCCACTGAATGGAGATGTACAATTTTGGCTGAAGCCCCAATGACTGAGATTTGTTTATTTATTTGGTTGGTGTTTTACGCAGTTCTCAAGAATATTCCACTTAAACAAAGGCAGGCAGCATTATGATGGGAGGAAAAAAGGCAGAGTCTGGTGGAAACCCACAACCATTAGCACATACAGCTGGAGAGGTGACTTAAACTCACCGCGACTGTATTGATCAGAGGCAGTGATTCAGAGTCATTCACAGGCACACAGACATAAGAATACACGTCATACTGGCTCTTGTCCCTTTTGGTCAAGGGACAACTCATGTGACAGTTGCAGGAACATTATAGTTATACACACCTGTTTGAGAATCGCCCTGTATTTTGATTTGCGGATCATTGTCAGCACAGATTTTCTCCCCCTGATGAAACTCTTCATAAAGACGCCAGTATTAGGAATGGACAGCCACCAACTGCCCACCTCTCTGAATGTCAGTAAATTAGCCTTAACCATCTGCCTACAACACAAATGTCCACTAGCTGATTGATACATTCACTGATGATAGCATCTGTTTCTGTTTACACCAGATGGTAGTATAGCAATGTATACAGAGGGCTTCGATTATTATTTACAAATTAAGAAGTTAGATCTCTTTTTACAGAGAAATATTTGTATTCTTTAAATTGAAAATCAGAGCACAGGTAAACAAGTGGCTAATGAGGGCCAATGAGAGGGCAACAGTCAAGGAAAAGCGACAACAGAAAACACACTGATGAACAACAGGAAGCAAATTAATGGGAAACAAGCTGGCAAGGAATAAACAGTAAATAGCTCAGGAATGAACAACAGAAAATCCAAAATTAGCAACACACATCCCACTAATTATCAGAGACATTCCAACTGAACAAATGATTATGGCCTCACATAACCCTTGTAGTATTTCAGCCATCAATTTGACAAGACAATGTTTAAAAAGCAAGTCTGAAAATGAACAAGACTGCACATGAATAAATTAAATTGCCATAGAAAGATCACTGAACAGAACAGGACTGAATAACTGTCAGCACAGAAAACCACCATGCAGAGCACTAATCCACAACTAAGCACATCCTAAAGCAGACTTATATTAGGTGAGAGATGTAGAGGACAGAGGTTCGTAAATTTGTATCTAACAGAGAAACTATAAACAACTGAATGGGTCACAGACAATAACAAAATAATGAAAGGTGCCTTAAGGAAGAGGTATGCACCTAAATGAGATTCTACAAACAACTTTTTTGTGAATGGGTCACAGAGAAGTCATAAAATAATTCCACAAAATAATGAATTCTGAACTAGACCAGCCTGAGAAACATAGGATGGCCTGAGTGAATCACAACATACAAGTGACTGTATGCCTGCATGTATGTTAAAAATGTGAACTGTTTAATTTAATTTAAATTCATGTAAAAGAATTCAGTGTGATAACAATGATAAAGTCAGAATATTACGTGATCTCTTCGTCTTTGAAGCGGAACTCGTCAAGCAACGTCTCTTTGCTGATGCTGACATCACTGTGCTGGGAGACCACTTTTTTGATGAACTTATCTGAAACATGAACCATCGTACCTCACATGGCTATTTCTTATGACATAATGAATTGTTGTAAATCGAAAAGCAAACGGGATTATAGGAGTCAGCGAATAGAAGCTCTCACCTATCACAGTTTTACTGACAGCCATACTTCTGGAGGTTCTGAGTATATGAGATTTGTAATCCTCTGTAAATAACACACAGTACTCCTCTTCCCCTGTACCCATGGGAAGCTTGAACAATTTGATCTCCCCAGCTGTCCTCAGGTCATTCTGTCAAAGAATTACACAGGTTACATGCTACAGATATCTATTCAAAACAAATATTTTCCCTGGCAGGTAGCTTTACAGGTGTATGGAACTTGAGTGCCCTGAAAAAAACACTGACCTCTGGCAAGTTACTGACAAACTTTCCCATGTGTGATAGACAGATATGTACACATACATTATTATGTTATGTATGTGCACCTACTACATATTTTTAAAACTGCAAAGTACCTGTATTTATGAGTCTAAAGACAGCACCTGTTATTATCAACAGTTTCAATCCAGGACAATGTAACATCTAATCACACAATATCTTGATCCAATGCAGACTGAAAAATTAGCATGCCATCTACAAAAAGATATTTTAAAGAGAACTTCAGATTTAGCCCTGAAAATTAGCCAAGTGTGCCTTTAAATAATTTTGTTTTCCTGTGATGACATTTACATTTTTCTATTAGGACAATAACCCTACTTTCCAAACAAACCTCAAACTTTCCTACTTTCCCAACAAAACCTCAAACTTTCTAAGATCAATGGTGCTCTCAAAATCAGGGAAAATTAGTGAATTAATCTTGGATGAAATAACAGGTCACAAATAGTAGTTAGTACATACTAAACTACTTGTGGCTGCTACACTGTATATTGGTGTACATCTTAACATAAACAATTACCAGCTGTTTGTCTGCTACTGTTCTGTTCTTCACAATACTGTACACCTGGTGTTTGAGAATCATTGCAGGTAATGTGTGATGAAACTTCTCTACTGGGAAAAGACCTCTTAGGAAGAACAAAGTAGCCTTTGTGTCTGACAGTATTTCATCAGCTGCAAAATAAAAGCAATCTCCAGGTCAAGATTGCATCACAGGTTCACTGAAAATAAAATTCTTGTTGTTAACTCTAAGTTATCCCTGTAGTGATAAATAACAGCAGCAAAGACCAAATTAAATGCACTTATTATTTATGATTTTGTACAATTATTCCAGAAAATAAGTGTACATGTAAGCTCCTATATTAAGACACATTCTTAATTCATGACACATATGTTTGCACTTTTAAAATGACAGTTGACTGATCTAAATGTCATTCATAAAGGAAACAGTTTGCTATTATGCCTACATTTTATTAATTTATTTGATTGGAAATTGAATTATATACCGGTTCCCCATCACAATTCCACAGCTGTTCTCTTAAAAGTACAGGAAACTGGAGTGTTGGAAGAAAAAAACCACAACCCATTTGCCAAAATAACATCATAATGTAATGTGCCATACAAGTGCATGTTAAAGTCTGACTACACTTTTATAGTTTTGATTGGATACAGAATCATGTCTTCAGAAACATAGATGTACACTTCAACATTCGAAACTTTCAATGGGCTCCAGCCATATTGTTGACCCATGCAGGTCTATGAAGTCATATCACTAACCAACTGAAATTTGTTCAAGCATAACAAAAAAGGAACATACCTTGAAGACAGTGAATATTCTGGGCATTATTATATGTAAATATATTTGGTGAATGATATTAGTATACTAAGTTCAACTTGAGTACTAACACTCCACATCTTTCTCATCTTTGGGAAACCCATTTGTGGCACCGCTATCGACTTTTGCTGGTCCCAAGAATATTCTTTTCCTCTGTTTGTAGATTTCAGGTATATGTGATCTCTTCCGACTCATGTCTGAAAACATAAAAATAAACTGCCACTATGCTGCACTTTCCAGAACTAAATTTTACGATAAAGGGATACAGAATCGAATCTGACTGGGTGACATGAGAGATAGGTAAGTCAAGGCTTTGCCTTGCCTATGCTGAATATCAGGTATGGTAGATTTATTCAGGCGTGATCAAGGATGCAAGATTTAACCCTGGAAACCCTATCAGCTATGTCCACTGTCAGACAATCAACATTGATTCTGTATCCCTTTAAGAAAGGATTCCTAAATGAGAGGGTCTTCTTGGAGTTCTTATTTGAGATGTATCTGTGGACTATGCTCATTGTATACTGGAATTGTCACTACTGCTTCTTTCACCATTGGTATTGTCCCCTTTGAAAGATGTGCTAGGAACAGGTGTCTGTATATAGGGGTCTACATGTATATATATGTAGCGTTTATGAGAGATGAGTTCTCTGGAGTGGGGGAGCTCGCACATATGCCGTAAGTTGGGGTTAGAAAACACTCTGTTCGCTCAACGCTCGTGCGCAAAACCATTTAGAGCCAGGGTTCTAACCCCAACTTCCGGCATATACATGAACTCTCCTACGTGGAACTCCCGAGAACTCATATCTCTCATAGGCCCTATATCTATATATATATATATATATATATATATATATATGCAGCATATTATGGTAATTTTTTTTACATGTCATCCAATTTCATTTGCCAGTGACGGTGAGTGACATCTACTTTGAAACAATACACTGCATAGAACTGAATAAGTAACTTTTCAGAGTAATCCAGCTTTTAAACTTGTGAATTTTAATGCAAATTAATGGCATCAACTAGGTTTGCCCTAATTACCATACCAGAATGCCTGCGATTGCATGTCAGCAAAACTCGATGAAAACTGCTTTCCTCCGGAAATGATCGGGCTTGTGTATCAAGATAGGAAAGTATACATGAAGGAATGCTTGACCTTAAACAAATGACATCATGCTCCTAACTGTATGCGCACGGCTTCGCATACACGTCTATGGCTTGTCAGATTCATCATCAGAATCAGTTACCGGAAAGTTACATTTACACTCAACAAATTTTGACAACTTTGCAGACAGGACAATGCAAATCGTTGAATTTAGGGGATGGTATGAAGTGTTACCTTCAATACAATAAACTAAAGGCCTGACACGCACTTTGACGAGAGAAAACTTTAAATAACGTCTTTTTCTTCACTTGGCAACCAGGTAAAACCTAACCTGTACCCCGCCATGTTTGACGATAATAAGGTTTGATTGGTTGATCATTGCAGTTCCGGTTCAAGTAGGACACTTTTTAACTCCTAAGCTAGAGAGTCTTTACACTAAATATTGTACTGAGTTGTTGTAACTTGCATGCGTACAAGTTGAAACTACTGTACCAAACTTTTCAAGTTTGCGTTTCTATGTACGCTACTTTTCAGTGTTGTGTGACACATTGATGTACAAGTGCAAGTGCAAGTCAATATTTTGTTAATTCGCCAAATGATCAAATATCTGCGCGAAATAATGAATCTGATTCATCCCGGCTATCCGGCATTATTTTCAGGTGGGAGTTTTAAAATAAGGTTGGGCCCCCAGATGGTCATGGGGTCCCCCCGCCAACCCCCCCCCCTCCCCCCGCCCCATTTGTCTCCTTCAATGATGTTGGCCACGGTCGTATAAGTGAAACATTTAAGGCACGGCGTAAGACGCCAATCATAACAAATAAATAAAAAATGTGTGTACTATTGCATGCATGCTTCTAACAATGGTATAAAACCATAGTCCAGCTCAGTACGTTATCGCCAGTTTTTTGAAGTGTGTAGTACATCTTTGTGATGATGTGAAAGGGTAGACCTTTGGTCATTTGTACAAGAATTTTAGTCATAAATAATCCAGAAATACTTCTAAATTTGTTATAGTGTCGGCTTAGTTACATAATGCATTGGCAGGTGCTCTGCTAATGCAGCAAGCTAAATGATCTCGCTCCTTATTTAATGTTCAGACATTTACCTTGTCCAGTCATGGAGGTAGTACATTTAACATTGTTAAATTAGTGATCTGGGAGACCTCAGATATTGCTCAGACTTAAAATGAATCACTGAGATCATCAACATGATCAATATACATTTATGTGCACATGGTTGAATTATCATTGCATTAATTGGTGTGGTATGCGCTTTAATATTCAATTAATGGTGTACTAAACAGATCAAGCTGAATCCTGTGGCCAGCAAAATGCAGTTTCAGTAATTGTAGGATTTCAGCACTTGTAGGATTTCAGTACTCAGACTGTGATGGGATGAGGTATCTTGTCTGGTTATATGTATCGGCTTAAGTCACTATCCTGTTATGAATACTTATAGAAAAGTGTTGTGATTGATTAAAATAATGCCAGACTTGATAAAGAAAAGAAATAATATTAAAGTAGTAAGTAAATAAAAATACTGATGTAAAGTATTTAGGTTAAACAACATTTTGTACAAGAAAAAAGATGTATGAATCACACATGGTACTTTAATAACTTTATCACATATATGTTTACAGATGTGTGCATATTTTTGCCTTGTTTTTTCAGTGTATACTGGAGTGTGTTCTACCATCCAAGGTCTGAAAGATGTCATTTATTCTCACCTTTAGATCCTCTTTGACCTGTCATATGGAAAAAAACTTGACTTGAGAAAAGAATTTAAGGTCAAAATGAAATAATGTCATCAGGCAGCATTTCTGGGTAAAAATAGAAGGAATAATGAAGAGGAAATCAGACGAAGCCTTTGAGGACTTTGGAAATAAAGTGAGGCGCAAAGATTCCAAAGACCAAAATGTGAATAACAAATTGGATGGATCTAATTGCCAACCAAGATTCTCTTTAAGGCAAATTCAGTCATCCAGGAGCCATTTTCCATACTATAGGCAGCCACGAGAAATTGGCTTCTTTTCTCTGGATATTCAGCGAAAGTTTTATGATGATAAAAGTCAGCTAAAGTTTTATATTGCTCCTAGCAATGCTGCCTCAGTGAATTTTAACCTGAGAGAAGGATACAAAGATCTGATCAAGAAAGACGAATCTGTGAAGGAATTTATTGATGATCTGCTCAGATGGGTGTTGGTTCACAAACAGCTCTTTGTGTTGAGAGACAGTGAAGGGAATTTACCCTCAGATGAAACCTTGAAGAGGTACATGGTAACCGGTAATTTAATTTCTAAGTTGTACGCTTTGGAAACAGAGATACATTGATACATTAATACATTGGGCATAGCTGTTTGTTTCACCTGGGATTAAAAGACGTCTATCGTAATCCCAGGTTTCACACCCATAAAACTGACCACCGTCTTACTAATGAAATCTTCTGAATAGCATGTTAAACACTAGTGAATGGCAACTGCTCTAGACTGTCCTGTTTCAGCATTTGCTTGTCTTATGTTTTTTTAATAATTAATAATATGATTTGCCTCTCTGACTTCTCTATTTGTGAAGCCTATTGTATTATATAGTTTATATACTAAAAACAGCTGGTATATTTTTTTAAAATTTTGTTGTGACAGTTTAAACACAGACTTCATTTGCTGGAGGGGCCTGCTAACCAAGCTGTTATGTACGCCTTTTGAGAGAAGAGATGGCTGGTTGATTGCCATCATTCTGTACAGAGGAACATACTACATGTGTGAATATGACACGGAGGAGAGGAAACACCAGAAACAGCGAATAACACAGCGTCAAGATGAGATGTGCTACTGGGGCTGGAAGTTTGAACAGTACCTTGTGGCAGGTGAGCGGGCATGATGCTGGGGCTGATTTCATGAAGCGTACTTAGTGTTAAGTCGCCCTTAGCTAAGTGCACTTTATATCTCTACAACATACGTTTTCCTGGTAGTTAAGGGCTTACTTAGTTAAGTGAGCTTCATGAAACTGGCCCCTAGGAAAGAAGTTTTAACTGATATTTAACTAAAGATGATGCACTTTATATGAGCTGGCCTTCATGGCCTAAAGGTTTGCATGCGAGGGCAGCACAATGACCATGGAACCTCTCACCATTATGATCCCTGTGTGTTCAGATTGTGCTGATGCTGGCCTGTCAACAGCCTGCAGATGGTCATGGGTTTCTCCCTGGTTTCCTGTGGCAGAAGTGAAATATACTAAAATATGTTATAAAAATCCAACTAGATAAATAAATCCACTTATAGGACACCACCGTTTGCTAGGAACCTGTCAGCTGAGCATGAACATGCGACCTCTTTGGTCAAGGACAGCGAGATGCATTTCAGCCAGTGAGGACCCATGCTGGACGAATTATTGTTCAGTCAGGGGCAAGGTAGATAGATCTGATAGAGTTGATTTGGCAAATGGTTCTTGTTAATGAATTATTGCCTTCCCTGTATTCCATTTTCGCATCCTTAAAATGTTTGTGAATTTTACATAAATGTCACAGTCATGACTGTACATGTATGAGTTAAATTTCTGGTTCTTGATGACATGCAATTGCCATGATATCTGATGTTTGCTGTACCCGGTGACTTTATCCACAGACTTGGAAAAAAATGAAATGTTTGAACAAGTGGTTATATACACTAAATGACATAAAATTTCGCCCACAAAAGTGTGTTTTTATAGTCAAATAGATGTCACAAAATATTATTTTTGGGTCTGACACAATTAATTTTCCAGTAGATTATCATCCTGTGTTCCAAGCAACTCTCAGAATCAGGAAAAATCAGCAAGTTAGTCATGGATGAAATTTGTGGTCCTTTAGGAGACTAGTTTGTACATGTTTTAATGATCATAGCCTCATGACATCTTTTTGTTCGTTTATTTATTTATTTGACTGTTGTTTTGCGCCGTCATCTTTCTGTTTACAGACTCCCCAAAGAAACTGCCGGACACAACAGGTCCTGTGAACAACTGTGAGGCATACTGCACCGTGGTCAGGAGTCGACTCACATCCCACTCAATGGGTAAGAATTTAATCTCAGTCATTTTCCCCTAATTGTAATGTTGTCATTTTTTTTACAGTACATTAAAGAGTTTGAGGGCATAGATCAGCCCACTTGAGAGATCTAAAGTTATTGCCTTTATGCTTAATTTGCATAATTTTTTCTACCAAGGTGTCCCTCAGGTGCGCAAGGTATTGCCTGCGTATTTTACTTGGCTCAGACAACTCTGTGGGACAGCTTTATACATGTGTGTGCAGATGCACTTACAATGTAGAAAAGGGCAGTGGTTTATATTGGCCACTCTGATCCCCTCTGACCTTGAAACTGACTTTTGTCATACATGTACTTGTGGAATATTATTTTACGGCATTAAATACTAATAAATCAATCAATTGATTTTCTGAAATTTTGTGATGTAAATGTATCTTGACTGGGACCATCTAGGGCAAGATGTATTTACCATTTATTCCCCGCAGAAGGTAGAACTTGTTGCAGAAATCAAAAAAATAACTGATTCATAAAATATATGTGTCCAATTCTATAAAATGATGAGTATGCTGTTGAACCATAAAGAACTGTTTTCTTGGTTTACAGTGAAGTACATGTAATGACTGAAATCAGAAATAAAATTTTGTTGTTGCCTGTATCTCTCTTGGTTATCTCCCCTTTCAGTGTTTGCCGGTGAAGTGGACGGTCTTGATCCCAAATCAACAGAGCCATGCAAATATGTGGAGTTAAAGACTAGTCGAGAGATAGATAACAGACGGCAGGATGAAAACTTTAAACGGTATGCATCAGTAGGAATGGTGTTCAACCTGTTTGATTTAGATCCCTTTTTGGTGTTCAGTGGAAGTATTTAAAAATTATGCCCCCATGAGTTATAGGTTTATTTATTTCTTTTCTTGCTAGACCTTTTTTTCGTCCAGATATGTCCAGTTATCACAGTGTTAAAAGAATAATTTGTCTGACATAATACAAAAAAATTGAATGAAATTAAAATACTCTAATTCCTGGTATATGGTTAATATGGTTATGCAGATGGCATCACAATTACTTGGTTTGCGGAAGTGTTTTAAGTAAACTGCAGGCTAATCCGCCTAAAAGGAACACAAGTATGAAAATGTGGCTTATATACATATACAGGGGAAAAATAATATGAGAAGCCAAATACATGTACCCTGATTATCCAATAAATGTGAGAAAGTTGATTTAACAGACTGGTTTTCTGCCCTCAGTTTTAAGCTTATAAAGTGGTGGGCCCAGAGTTTTCTGCCTGGTGTTCCTACTGTCATATGCGGCTTCAGAGATGACAGTGGTGTGGTACATAGGCTACAAACCTACAAAACACTGGATATTCCAGCAGTAGCCAAAGTAAGTCCTGATTTAGTTAATATTCCTTATTGTTGGGAACAGTCCACCAAAGTAAACTGACAAATAGACTACAGACCCAAAGAACACTGTTTATTCCAGCATTAGCCAAGTAAGTCCTGATGTAGTCAGTGTTCATTATTGTTTAGGACAGTCCACCAAAGTAAACTTGACACTAAACTACAGACCTACAAAACACTGTATATTCCAGCATTAGCCAAAGTAAGTTGTGATGTAGTCACTGTTCATTATTGTTTAGGACAGTCCACCAAAGTAAACTTGACACTAAACTACAGACCTACAAAACACTGGATGTTCCAGAATAGCCGAAGTAAGTCCTGATTCAGTCAGTATTCTTTATTGTTGGGAACAGTCCAGTGAGTAAACTGACAAATACACTACAAACCTTCAGAACATGGCATATTTCAGAGTAGCCAGAGTAAGTCCTGATTCAGTCAGTATTCTTTATTGTTGGGAACAGTTCAGTAAGTAAACTGACAAATACACTACAAACCTTCAGAACATGGCATATTCCAGAGTAGCCAGAGTAAGTCCTGATTCAGTCAGTATTCTTTATTGTTGGGAACAGTCCAGTAAGTAAACTGACAAATACACTACAAACCTTCAGAACATGGCATATTCCAGAGTAGCCAGAGTAAGTCCTGATTCAGTCAGTATTCTTTATTGTTTAGGACAGTCCACCTAAATAAACTGACACATAGACTACAGACCTACAAAACACTGTATATTCCTGCATTAACCAAAGCAAGTCATGATGTAGTCAGTGTTCATTATTGTTGGGGACAATCCACTGCATAAACTGACATAAAGACTAGGGGTATATTTTTCAGCCTCCAGTGAGGTACATGTAAGTACTAAAAAGCTTAAAAATTAAATAAAATTGTAAACGTGTATTAGCAATGGAATTAATCATGAACATATATGTATATATATGCTTATGGTTTTACATCGCACATATTAAACAAATTTTCAGTCATATGACTAGGAGGAATCATTAGGTATGTGTACATATAATGTGTCTTCTTGTAGCTGGGTGAGTCCATGCTGCTAAAGTGCTGCCGCCACAGGAAACCCTAACAGGTCACCGTCACATTATACTGACACCCGGCCAACCAATCCTGTTTCCTTGGTCAAACCTGCCAGTGCTGAGTGGGGTTAATATCTTATCTGTTAATTATGAAGTTTTAGGTTTTAATGTCTATGTACTTCTGACTTTCAGCAATTTATCATGAATTGTAAAGGAAACATTATTTCAGTACAAATGCAGTTTATCAAATTTGAAGAAGTGTATGGGAACATTTTCTCTTCTGCCTTTCTGTTACTAACTTCTGTTTTACATTTCAGGATATCAATGATCCCTGGGATGCTGCAACATGTTTTAATTTCCTGGACAAGTTTTTTCATTTTGTCAAAGAGTCTGTCAAAGTAGATGACCCCAGGTAAAGTTGGATTTGACAGTCTGGTTAAATGCGTGGGATAATAAAACATTTAAAAGTTATCATAGGCTATTTATTATTGAACTAAGATCATGAAATTTTTCATACAACAGTTATTCATTTGCGGTGCAAAAAGGACCTTTTTTACTAGGATCCAAGTACTCTGGAAACATAGGGTTGCATCTTTTGATTAGCTTCACATTTCTACTCAATAGTACATCAGTCCATAACCACAGAACAGCGTAGTGATATTGAATGCTCGGAGCATCTAATGACACTTCATTAATTAATACAAGATTAAAACAGTAACTATGGTTAGTTGACAGTCAAAATGGTATTTCAGTGCTATTCTACACATGTAATAAACCTGCTTTGATAGAAAGCACTTGATGACCTATTTGAATGTTCCCACTATCCAAAGGACTGCGCAACTTGCTAAAAATAGTGTTCATATGCGAAGTTGTACAAGTAGTACCTAACTTTATCTGCATGAAATATGCTCAAACAACAACCAAAATTACAATAAACAAGAACATTACAATGCAGCAAAATGTCAAAGGATTGCTAAAATATTTTACGAGTCTAGTCACATGACTAACAGGGTTGCTGAAGGAAAACATGGCTGCGGCAACATTTACAAAAGGTCTAATATGGATTACCAGTACATGGATGCAAATTCAGGAGTTAATACATGTGTCACAGCGTTATTTGAGTTCCAGGAAAGTTCAGGTAACCATGCATGCATGTAGGTACATTTGTGGTTTATGACAGCAATATAAAAGTACATTCCACCATGCCATCCCAACCTAACATTACACTTTACATGTCTGTCAGTACCCTAATTCTTCTAGTTTTCATGACAGATAGGAGTGCTGAAAGCAAAGAAATACATTTACGTCTCAGTTTTTCGGAAAAGTAAAAATATGCATATGTTGCTCATTAGAAGGACTAGCGTTGTGTAAAGTAAGAAACTAAATATTCCTGCTACAATTACATGTATATTGGCTAAAAAAAAGAAGACCAGGTGTCTCAAAAGTTAAAAGAATTCGGGTAGCTGAGGACACAAGTGTTGGTTAAATTATACTCTCAATAGGGAAACTTCAGGAGTTCTTTGCTGTCATTAGATAAAGAGATGCTGGTGCTACAAGAAGTTTGTAGGGATTATTAGACCTCCATCCATGCGAAAAAATGTGTGTTATGCATGGAAATATTTGTCAGTTACATAGAAATATATATTTGATAGCTTTATTCAATAATCAAGGTTATTTCACTTATAGAATAAGTATACTTTGTCTAACACTACTTTTGTTTAAACCTATATTGCCATTATTAACCAATGTAACAGAGCCAGAAGTACAATGTATGTATGTTAACTAAATTCACCCATGACAGACATGTTTGTTTGCAGAGTGGTGCACCTGTTCTCCTGGAGCCCGGGGGAGGACATCACGTGTGAGGACATGGGCACAGACTCGGAGTATTCCTTCTTACCCCACTGGTACATCGATAAGCTTTTCCCCCAGACCTGATTTGACTGGAGGTCTGCAAACTTTACTGTTATATACCAGAGGAGCTAACCCACCAGTCTGAAGACACATTACACATGTTAGATGATATGTACTGATTATAGCTGTTGAAAGATTTGTTCACTCCTGTAAGCTATGGTTAAATCTCAGTCACAATTTGGATCATAATCCTTCATAGTAAATAAATGCTGCATTTCTGTACAGTCCCATTACCTCTCCATTCACACTTGCAATGTGAAGTGTTTAATAAGTCATCCTTTGTGAACATTAGATTAAATGCAGGTTAGGAATGGTTACAGTGTGTAAAGGGAGTGTTGCAGAGCGTATGCAGTTAAGATTTTTTTTTACTGAAATATGATTAATATGGCAGCAGTAGGAGTCAGGTCTATGAACTATACCAAGCAGAGCTAAATAAAATCACCGCAACTGTAAAGTCACTGGACACACTTGGTGAAAAGCCAGTCATGATGGGAGCTTGGTTTGAACATGCCACCTCCAGGGCTTGTTGTCTTTTGAGAGAACAATCACCCATTACACAAACTGACTGTATAAGATCAGATAAAATCTTCACATCGTGATTGGGTAAATAATTCAAGTAATGAGCATTTTAAGAGCAAAATTGTCAAGTATTTCAAAAGGCATTATGCAGATATTAAGCAGATTTAAATGAGCTAGAAATGATCAGTGTGTTGATAGGCTGAGGATGTTGCATAGGGTTAATATAAAAACGGCCCTCTAAGTCTGTCCTTGGTGAATCAAATTAAGTCTAAACAATCTTAATATCAGTTCAGACAATCTGGGCAATCCATTTTATAGCATTATTATGGTGATCTACCATTTCAGAAGGTGGGCCATTTTGTTTCTCCTATTTTGTGTCCTGAGTTTCTGGTGTTTCCAAGCCCTTTTTTATGAAGCAGTTGGTTTATAGTGTATCTGCACATTTTGCCATACTTGTTTCTAACAGTGATCCCAAAAATCTTTTTGTTTTTTTTTATTCAAATACTGGCGTTACAAAAGTAATGTACATCATGAAATAACATAAAATTTCGTCCATGACTAAGTTGTTCATTTTGTCTGCTTCTGACCGTTCTTTTGATCTTAGAAACGTGCTTTGAAGTCTGTTTGGAAGCCAGGGTGCTATATTACACCAAAATGTACGTTTCAGCACTTAAGAAATAATAATTTATGACTTCTACTTACTGGTGAAAATGCACTTTTGGGGGTAGAATTATAGGTCATTTGCTGTAAATCAGTTTTGTACTGTGGTCTTTCTTTACTAAATTAATTTTTAGTATTACTGCAAGACACATGTATGTGTAGATGTTATTGTTAATCCACACTCAAACATGCTGTAGCTTCAAGACCTTGCTGACCGGCCCGGATAGCACAGTTGGTAGAGCGTCCGCTTCGGGACTGGTAGATCCAGGATCAATCCTTGATCGAGTCACACCTAAGACTTTAAAAGAGGAAGTTGTAACTTCCTCGCTTGGCGTTCAGCATGAAGGGGATAGTGCAACGACTGGTTGACCCGTATCAGTATAATGGCTCGGGCGGGGCGGCTTGCTTGCCTTCGGTAAGTCGTCTCAGTGAGGCAGCACTAAATAAAAGAGCGGTGGAAATCCGTCCTGCAACAAGGAGGCACATTACACGTACATGCACCCTAAAGATTCCTTCGTCGTCATATGACTGAAAAATTGTTGAGAACGACGTTAAACCCCAAGCACTCACTCACTCACTCAAGACCTTGCTTCCTACCCATACATATATCCATTTGAATTGATTGATTTTCTGAGTAGCACCCATTAATTGTTCTTCATAGTCATACGCATTTTGTGGTTGAAGTTCTATACCACTTATCTTGCTGAACGTGATACTATATGTAGTATTCTAACCATTTTCTATATTAAGGCAGGTTTTATTGGGTTTTCTAAATGTTTTGTCAGAAAATTGGTAGGTTTGATAACTTCACATTATTGTCCTTGTTGAAGAACTAAAAATATGATACGTTTATAATGAACATTGCTTTCAGAGTTCACATTTTTAGCTCGTTTAAACTTTAGCTTATGTTGTACCCAGAGCGTTGGGGTCGAATAACGGGGAAAGCAGTGTTAAACAAAATGTGGGGGGGGGGGGGTGGTATCTTAAAAGGTACTGTCGATATTGAGATCGGGGTTTGCATACATGTAGAGCGCAACACCAGGAGGATGTTCCATGGTTGTACATGTTAAATTCTGAAAATTACTGAATTCTTGTCTTAGTGTATTGTGTATTAAAATCAATGTTAAACAAAATGTTAGCGGTGGTATTTCAAAAAGTACAGCGTGTATTGATCTGAAGTTTTACAAGCATATACAGCACAATGGTGGATATTCCAATGCTCTAAGTGTATATTAATTAATCTGAATTACCAAATTCACGCTTTCACTACTTTATGTATTGAGGCGAAGTTTTGCATTCATGTGTCTCCTACAGGTAAGCTCTGTGGTAGCCTTGCGACCAAATCTAAGTTTATTTCACTTCCGGTAGCATGTAATAGGAAATTTGGTCATAATGGCAAAGATGAGAAATGATATAATTAAAGTTTTACAATGTGTTTGATTCATATTTACTGCCACACTCAAGAACTTTCCATCTCAAAAAGATGCGGCATTCAACCCTAATCATTCATTCATTTATTCAATAGTTTTCACCTATAAAGAAGTTAGTTTTATAGGTGTGGGAAACCAGAGTGACCAAGGTAAACATGGGTCAGCAGAGAATTAAACCCTCTAACCTCTTCAAGTAGTGGCCAAATGGCTGTTGCGCCTATTGGCTGCAACAAGAACAACATTTTAATGACATGAGCAAGTGACTGGCCATTAAGTTATACTGTACCAGTAACTTTCAAATCTCTATATTTATGCAAGAATCAGCACAAACAAATTGGAATTTCAAGACAAGGTGACAAACTGTTGCCCATAAATTGTTAGCCAAGATATGATATCATATTTGTCCAAGTTTGGTGGTTCACTCCTCTTGCCATATGTGACCGGCGCAATAAGCACATTGTATATGCTCACATTTCACACTGCTATTGTGTTCCCATATGATAACCGACACCTGAAATGACATCCATGACTGAGTTGCCAAGTTTGCCTGATTCCGAGAGTTCTGTTGATCTTGGAAAGCTGTTTTGAGTTTTGTTTGGACACTATGATGATACACCACAGTACAGGGAAAAATATATTTCATCACAAAAAGAATATTTCATGAAACTTTTTTGACTGTTATTAATTTTTATTTTATTTATTTTTTTGGATGTTATTAACCATACATGTACATCACCACAATTAACAAATTACATTAATAAATGACCACAACTGAATTAGGCATTTTCAAGCAGCTTTTAATTACATAAATGTGCTACAAGGTGAAAGTCCAAAAACTTCCTTGATTTCAAGTGACCATGTATGCAGGGAACAGCCTTCTTTTGTCTAATGCCATTCTGTTCCTCCAGAACTGGATGTCTGTGTGGTGTTACTATGCATAAGAAAATCTTATGATTGCAGTTAACTTTACACTAGGACAAAATTTGCGGTTACGGGAGGTTACCAACTTCGTCATAGACTTCTCTGAGTTGCCCAAGAAAACTGGGGAGGGGACGACCCAAGACCACCTCAGGACATAAAGATGCAGTCCTTCATTTCTGTAGTGTCCTCCCTCGATGATCAAGCCGTAGAATTTAAATATTAAACAAGAGCAAGGAATAATAATGTTTCCTAAACTTAAAGTGAATTCCAGACTGCCTGATTAATCTTTCCATCATTCCAGTAATGTCACAAACATGTTTCCCACTGTTGAGGGCTTGAGGTTTAGCGTCCCTGTCAACAAAATTCTGGACACTTGGTGTCTCTGTTTGGACATATCCTAAGTGCTGAAGACCTCAGACAAGACACCACATCCAAACCCTGAGTATGAACATGCAACCATTTGCAGGAATAAATGTCCAGTCAACTGTATTCAATATTGGTTTAAAATACAAGCTACTAAAACCATGGATCAAGCTTTTTTGTCATTTCAAAATGTAAGGATTTTCAGTTCATGTGGAGCCTTGACAGAAGCTAATCCACATTTTCACAGAACTTTGTCCATACCTAACCATGGCAACAATGAAGAATTGCAGCTTTACCAAGTCTCCAGTTCACTGACAATTGTTTTGACAACCATAACATATTCCATCTTCTTACCATACAATCTTATAACAAAAACTTTCTTATAACAAAACTTGGTATTCTTTCTGATGCTCGTTCATCATCACAAGAGACTGTCAATTGCTTTCATTTCCTCCCTACTTAATGGGTTTAACTGGAATCCTTTGGCAGCGTCTTTATCCTCCAGATCTCGTAGTTTGTTAACCTTGGGCTTCAGTCGTTGTCTTACCTCTGTAATTTCTTTGTCAAGCTCATCAAAATCTGCAATGAAAACAATGCATCCTTAAAAGTTTATATAGACATGGGTGTAACACCTGGAGTGGAGTGCACAATCAAATCAAAATCATTCTGACAGCAGGGATACAAGAAGTATTAAGTTGAGGCAGCATTACATGACAGATGTTTAAGCCAGAATTACACTGAGCTTAAATGTTAAAACACTTAAATGTACGAAACTGGATGCAGCCTAGAGGAAACCACGTACTGTTCACAGCGTCTAACCAGACATCTAACAAATCAACTAACTTACAGCCACAGCTGAATCAGTGAGAGCTGGTTTTGAACCTTGACCTCACTAGTTAGGATAGTCATCATCTGGAGGAGACCTATTAGACAATATGTGTTATACATGTATGAGTTTCATGTCAGAAAAAAAAATGTACCCAAAAAGTCATAACCAAATTGTTAAAAGGCTGACATCACTGATGACCCATTCAACCATGATCAGCAAATTAGCCATACAATGCATGTATATTTATTTATTTTATTGGTCTTTTACACAGTACTCAAGATATTTCATTTATATGACGGCGGCCAGCATTATCGTTGGAGGAAACCAGGCAGAGCCCGGGGAAACTCACGACCATCTGCAGGCAATACATGTACATGCATATATACATGTACAAACATGTGCAATGGGGACCCGTCAAATGCCGCCCACCAGGACCTTGACGTCATTTTATTGACGTCAAATGTTCCTTTCCCAGCTCAAAATGATGACATCACAAGGCAGCACGCTGTTACAATAGAAACTGATACACTGTATCAGTGTAGACATAACAATGGCTTGAAGTTCTGCTTCACAATAGCGCCACCTCACAGGATTAAAAATCTGACGCCTCCCCATTATTTCACATGTATGACATGGAGAACTGTACAGCAGCCCACCAGCGAGAAACATTATTTTTTAGGGTTGTGACACATGTACTTGTAAGCGGACTTTAAACTTGCCACATGAAATGAAAGTTCATATCCATTGTCTGACATGCACTTGACAACACGTATAAACTTCTGTTATTAATATAAACCCTACTCACCTTGATTTAATAACTTCTTAGTCTGATCCCCAGGAAACTTTATGAAGGTATTTCCCAGACAAACCCAGTTCTTGTTTGAGGTGTCTTTCCGCACAGCCCTGGGAACATCTAAATGGGTCAGTACCTTACTTGTGACACTGTCTTTACATTTATACATGTACATAATTCGTCAAGTCACTTGTGCTACAGACCACACATGAGAGTCTTACAAAATCAGTGTGTACAGCCGACATAGAGAGTAATGTTGCACTGAATTATGAGTAACTGGAGGTGGGTACACAGAGGTGAAAGAAAATGGTTTTCAAGGACTTGCATGTAACACTGTAAGTTTTTCAGTAATTCAATGACAATTCCATGAAGTAGGCCTGCTATTTTGATATGTTATTTATTGGTCCATTTCAAACATAGTGCAATATGTTATTTAATACTGAAAATCCACCACATGTACTTTCACTGGCTTACCCTAAAATAAACTCTTTTCCAAAGATTCTAACAGTATAAAATCTTTTATCAATATTCTAGGACTTTCAAAGATTTCAAGGACAGGAAAGAAAATGCAGAGAATACTAGTTACTGTCATCTTTTGGACATCATACAAATATCACATTTTGCAGGGAAGTTGATAGCTTACAAGAGATACATGTTCCCTTTTCCAACACTGTTTCCTACCGACAAGGGCCTGAATATTTCACCACTAAGGCACCACAGGGGCAGCCAACTACACAAACTTACCTGATAGCCTCCCTTGTCTTCTGTCTTTTCTTGTCCAGGTCTACCAACTGTCTTTTGTCAGTCAGAATGTCCTCAGCTAAGCCCTCTACTTCAGTCAGGTAATGCAGCATCTTGTCTTCTTGTTCAGCTGGGCCGATCTTTTTTTCCATCCTGCCAAATGTTCCCTTCACTCCTCAGTCTCGAGTAAAGGACTTGAATGTGCATCTCATCAAGTGATTCTGGAATGTCAAAAAGTTACAAAATCTCCACTAGTATTGACTTGTCTGGGTTTAACTTACAGTCATTAAACAGTGGTACCTCTTTGAAGAAGGCCAGGTCCATTGTCAATATGTTTAAAGAGACCCTTCACTGGAAGGCCATTCTGAAAACATAAGACACAATGCCCCCAAAGACAGAAAATACAGACCTGTGCTTGGCCGATTCCCTGACTGTTACATGTAACACCAAGCTAGGTTGCTACAAGGTTGCTACCAACATTGTACCAAGCCAGGGAAGTAGCATGATTGCCATCAGTTTGTTCCAAGGCAATCAACTACCTGTAGCAAGATTGCCATGAAGATTTCCCAAGCCAATGAAGTAGCAAGATTGTCACCAACACTGTGCCAAGTCAGTGAAGTAGCAAGATTGCCACAAAGGTTTACCAAGCCAGTGAAGTAGCAAGACTGCCACAAAGGTTGTACCAAGCCAGTGAGGTAGCAAGATTGCCACAAAGGTTGTACCAAGCCAGTGAGGTAGCAAGATTGCCACAAAGGTTGTACCAAGCCAGTGAAGTAGCAAGATTTCCTAACATTTTAGGAATACCCTGATTTAGGCTTGAGCCTGTCATGTACAATCTAACCACTCACTCACTGCAGTGTGGTTTCCATTAGTGAGGATTACTGTCAAGAGTTCAATTTATATCCCATTGTTTAGGTTTTCAGTTCAAGTTATGCTTGCCTAAGGAAACAAACCTGTAATAAGTATCAGTGGCTTTCTTTCTGTAGACATAAGCTCTGTAACAACAAATTTTACTTAAGCCTTATCTTTAGTAAACTACTTTGTTGTGGAGAATTGCTATCCAAAGATCATTTTTGCCACACCTCCTTACAACAGTGTTGCCAATTCAGCAGTTTAATGATGATTGTTTTAACATGCAGCATACCTCAGAGAAGTGGCCCAAGACACCTCAGGAATGATAGCAGCACCTTACCACCTGGTCACTAACTGCACCCAAGACTTCAGATATTGACATCATTACACCGTTCACTAGAAGTTAAAATCAAGTTTATTTGAGCATGTTTTTTTGATAATAGGAACAAAAATTAATAAAATTTTCTCCAAACTCTAGAGACTGCTACATGCATATCCATACATGATAAACCGTCCGTCAGACAGTGAGGATAACCAATTTACACTAACTGAACTGACACAGTCAACCAGTCCTTGTACTGTTCTCTCAGTGTTGAGTATCCATACATACTGTACAATAGTTTTGTAACTTTAATACCTTACTTATTAAAGGTCAGCTTTATGGTATATGGTACACGGTAAAGAAAAAAGAGAGCACTTAAAAACAGCACTATGTACATGTACCTGACAAAATGTACTTGACACCACAGTCTTTCAAGTCTTTTGACATCAGTTGTTTGTAATCAGCTGACAATATAGAGAATACATGTAGAAATATTTATGAATATTATTTAAGTAAGTATATATTTATGCCTGAGGTTTTATGTTATACTTTAAAACCATTTTTTAGTCATAAGACAACCAGGAGTCATCAGGAGTGTGTATATATTCTGTGTCTCCTTGATGCAGGGTGAGTCCAAGCTGCCAAAGTGCTGCTGCCACTGAAGCATCATGCTCTAACCTCTGAGAGCTGTGTGCCAAGAGAGAACGACAAACACCATTATCCCAACATGGAGGCAAACACTCAAACCAATAGGCCACCGATACGGTCTACAATGTATGTGTCTCGACAGGCTCTCCATCTTCAAAGAGACACCTGTGTATTAGAAGCTAAGACAAATACCTTAAAATACATTCAAATGTTATTTTTGAAGTTCTTTCATCCTGCTAAAAACTAGCTTAAAGAATCACCACATGAAAAAGTTACACCAGTATTAGCAACACCACAAACACAAAGTCTTTAACTAATTTCATTCCAAGCATCCCAAGGAAAAGTATCTCCCAGCTTCTTCAAACAAAATTACTAGACTTGGAGCTAAATAATGAAATATTCAAAATACCAATGAAAACAAACAAAACAATAACAGCTAGAATTATTAACTTCAATATTTATATTATATTTCACTACAAACCAAGACATCTTATCACATCATACGAACAACTGAGGTCACTAAAAAAATTATTAAGAAGCAATTTTCACCAAACCAACTACCGATGGCTAAAACACGCGAACAGAAATCTATGTGAACTTCATGTCAAAATTCCTTTACTCTTTTTATTTATTTATTTATTTATTTTTATTTATTTCATTGGTCCTTAATTTTGTAATCAAGAATTTTCCACATATATTATATTTTAGTGGACAGGTTTATAACAGATCCATAAAGGAAACCTGAGTGCCCTTCACCAGGTACCTGGCAAACCTCCGGACTTGAAAAAAAGGAGGTGAAGCAGCAAGAGCTGGATTTGAACATGTAACCCCATTGGTCAAGGATCTGATTGCATCAAGCTAGCAATTAAACCATCTGAGTGAGAGAGGGCCTCACAGAACTTGTAAGATATGCCACTTACTAATGTTACAGCAGAACTTGTACATGTATCAACTGAATTTGTTACCACAACACCACTTCAACTACATGTAATTTCAAGCTTTGATGACATAGTATATACATGAATATTACACTTAACAAGCACAATATTATCTTTCATACTGACAATTATTTAATACTTAAGTTATTCTGAACTTTTGCCAAAGCTCCAAATGAAAAGTATTAAGGAGTAACAAATATAACATGTAGGTCATTACTTTGAACATACATTCGTAAGATATACATCTTACATTTTTCCCAAAATTGAAAAAAATTCTTTACTTAATTATTAGTCTTCATGAAGAGAAATGAATGCTGTGTAGTTGTCCCTGACCCTATTTTTACATATAAAATAATACCAATAAAGCAACATTATGAGACTTTGGGTATCACATCACAAAATAACACAATGAAACATAATAGGTTTGGTTTGGAAACTTAAAACACAGCCTTATTCACTGTTCATATAAATTCTAAGTTTCCTTTCCCATTCCTTCTCTTTGCATTCCTTCTTTTTCCTCTTTTTCTTTGACAGTGTTGCATTTCTCATCTTTCTTTCAACTTTTGGTTTCTTCACAGCAGATTGATCATTTGCTGAAAAATGGGTCACTCGAGATTTAGCCTTTTCTTCTTTGGTTGAGCCTAGCCCAAGTCGATCTCGTTTCATAACTGTCCTCACTGGGAACTTTCTTCCCTGTCCCTCCGAGCCTAATCCTTTGTCAACATTCCATCCACTTTTCACCATCATCTGGAAACCACGGTTAGATTCTGGAATGAAGTATGTTGTGGTTTTAGCTTCCAACTTCAAGTTAAACAAGTGCACTGTTGATGTAGCATGTCTTGCCTCTGTAGTGTCCTTAAATTCACATTTACAAACACTGCAATAAAATCTCTTGTGTTCACTACATTGTTTTGTTCCACAAGGCACCACATGGTCTGACTCCGTGACACTACTGGGTCTGTTGTGTCTTTCTAAAATGCTAACAACCTTCCAATGCCTCTTTTCCTGCGCTAACATTTTTGCACATTTTCCAACTTTATCACAGACTAATGAATTTGCCCCCTTGTCTAAAAGGTAACAAACAACTTCATGATGACCTCCGCAAGAAGCGCTCATGAGTGCAGTCCATCCAAAGGCATCTTGAAAGTTGATATTAGCACCTCTCTCGATACAAAGCTGAGTATTGTTCAAATCACCATTTTGGGAACACTTCAGTAGTTCGTTACTGAGACGATTTTCAGCAGAGAAACTCGGCTTCAGTTCAAGGTTCTGCTGTTTAAATGCTTCACCGTTTGAATCCAAACCTTCAGGGCTCCGTGGGGTTTTACTTGTTGATGAAACAAGGCTCTCATAAAACTCCCTGATCTTGTCTCCTTCGTCAGTGTCAATGTTACCAATTTCTACAGAATGCTGTTCAGAATCTTCCTTTGACAAGTTGGTACATTTCAAGTCTTGTAGATCGACAGGTCTAACGAAGTTGACTACGTTTCTGGTATGCATTATGGTGGTTTACAAGCTGCCAAGCTCCTTACATGAGTTGATAATAAAACGAAGTCTCTTCGTTTTCTTGTGAGTTCCTAGTGACGCACACTGCGAACTTAGTCATTGCAACAACAACAATGACATCTAAACGTCAATTTTCGACGCGGAAATCGTTGTTGATGATCGTAATCAGCTGAATAAAAGATAGCGTCTTTCAGTTAGAAATATAGCTCACTTGACATCATGATAAAAGGATAAACATACTGTTACTATCAAAGTAAGTTTTACCTCATATTGCCGTTTGTCCCGGTTTCAGTCTCAACGAATGGTACACATTTCCGGTTACAAAGATATTTGTTTCAATTTTAAAATATAAATGACGATTTATTCAAGCCATTTTGGGTAGCATATTTCAATATTTAAAAAGTGTAAATTTACTATATATATTTGAGTAGTATTCGCGCATATAAATTCAGCGGGTCTGTTGCCATAGCATCAGTTTCAAGATGGCGTCCGAGTACGATGAACGTGAGGAGTCTGTCCTCGAACCAACAAATCCTACCCTTTTAGACGCTATAGAAGAAAAAAACAGAGCCATTGGGAAGGTATATCATATGTTCATGATAAAACATTAAACTAAGCACATTCCCAGACGGTTTATTTTGATATATTCGGCTTTGTATATCACGACTGATGTTGTAGGTATTACTCGAGGCGCAAATTTCGAGAGCACTACCGTACTCTTTTTGTATAATGATATTTAGGTCATATATTATCAGTATGTCAGCTCTCAGTCCAAATTATAGTCGGCAAATATGGATTAAAAATCATATTCAACACTATGACTGATGGTCTGGTGGAAATATATTTCCTTTCTGCAAATCAATCGGGGCCAAATGTGTTTTTTTTTTTTGGTTTTTTTTGTAAAAAGAAGGAACTATGTACCTGTTTTGATAACTTTCGCTATTTCGTGCTAAAACTGAAACTTTTTCACATGCATGGATGATCCTAGCTGGTACTAGGTCACATTATACCTTAAGTCACCTGTACTTAACCACTTTGTACCAACTTGAAGTAAATTACCTAGTACCGTAGTCACCTCATACCATCTTGTACCACAATGACAAAACTTCAATATACTTTATTGTAATGTTTTGTAATGTGAAACTACACATGAAATATGTTAAAATATTTTGTAAGTTATTTAAAAATTAATATATCATACTACTTTGTTGTTAATCCCTTCAAAGGTCAAATAACTCTAGTAACAACTATCTATGATAACTGTTTACCACCCATGATGCGCTAAAATAGCACAAGACACACTGTGAGTTTTACTGACAGAATGTCTTAATCAGCCACTTAGTTCAGACAAAATTAAAGTTGACCAAATGCTGGAAATTTAACAACATTACTTTCACAGATAGCTATACTGAGGCTTTACAAGTTTAACAGAACAGTAGCAAGGAACATGTTTGCAAGGTGTGTTTTCAAGCATATTCTGAAGGTATTATTCTGTGTTGACTGATGAAACTGTACTTTTTTGGAAGACTTGAAACCAATCCAACCAATGTAGTTTTGTCTCGAAAATCAAATTAAAAATGTGCATAAGTTGCACTGAAAGTTGCTCTTTCATATGCAAAAAGGTTGAGGAACTTGCATGGAGAAGAATAATCATATGGCACATGATGACTATACGGTGTGAGGTTAAAATGGTACAAGGTGCAGTCTTCGGGCAAAGTTGCTCAAGTACAAAATAATATGATACCTGTGGGAATCATTACACCTTTTGCTTTCTTACTGCCTCAATTTGGCATCGAGATGTAGGGTTTAAGACAAGTTCCAGTTTTGTAATCAATTCTTAAATATTGTCATACCTTGGTACATCACACTTTACAGGTTAGTGAAATGAAAAACAGAAATGCATTTAAAGTGGTTAAATTTTCAAGTACATTTAAGCACACTACCAGTACAACATATGCAGAACATTCATTTCTCCTCATGAAGACTGATATTATGAAATATTTGTTTTCATAAGTCTACATTATGCTCAGGGTAATCTGTGATGTACATTTCCACCGTATTATGGGTTCATACTTTTTATGACTATATTTATAGAAGAATTATATACTTTATGTAAACATAGTTATTCTAGTGTAAAAATAGTTATAGTTGTTGTATAGTTTGTATAATAACTTTGGCATGCCATATTCACTCTTGGATTAAGTCAGTCTTAATCCCAGATTCACTGAACAACTTACCATAACATGCTTTTGTACATAAAGTAATTTCAAACACATTAGGTTGGTCTACCATATTTCAGTTGTCATTTCTCCATACTGGTATATATATTTTAATATCAAGGCACACATGTACGTAGAAACTTTGTGGGCTCCATAAACTTTACTTCTTTATTATCTTGTTAATATTAATGTTCTAACCAATAGTTACCATTCTGATACTTCACTGGTGGAAAATCTTCATTCATTTGGGATGAATAAATGAAGGGATTATTATGGCTTCAGCAATATATATTGCCATATCACGGGGACTGCATTTGGACAATAGAGAGGAAAACTGGCATTTCTGTAGTTGCAGAAAAAGGAACTACCACATGTAAAATCGACAGTCTCTGAAACACAACACTTTAACTTATTTTAAAGGGATCCTCTCACTGTAACTCACCTGATTCCAGTTTGAGTGCTGATTGTAACATCCTTCACGCTTGTCATGCGGTCATTATTAGCATCTTTCATTGCTGAAATAGCTCTGGTAACCAGTCATGAATGAATTTGTAGAGCTTTGACAAAATCTGACTGTTCTTATATACATTGTGATCCATTCCATGTATCAATAAGCCCATGATCACAAGAATAAAGTTTCATATTTATATAGACAAGGTTTTAAGTTAGCTTTACACACATATCGCTGTCTTATCATTATATGTCAGGGGTCCAATTTGAAATGAAAGTCTGTTTCCAGCTGGCTTTGGGAGTTGACACCTTCATGTCAAGCTCTGCTTTCATACTTCTGTATGTACATGTTTGGTAGTTTTGTGGACTGGTTGCCACAACAGATGGCTGGCAAGGATACTCTTTTATTCATAAACTAACAGAACATGTAATTGATATTTCATTTAAATTTTTGATAATGCCAGGTGAAAAACTTCCATGTATTGTGGTTCTGAAGAATTAGATCTTTTGTCTGGAGTTTACATTATGTATGGATAATTACAATTATACATTGACAAATTGCCTTGGATGAGTTTCAGTACAGAACTGAGAGCCATGTTTGTACACCTATATATGCTACGATGCCAGTTCTAGCATCTTTGGGACTTGACTGTGTGTTGGTTTGGTTGGGCATTTAGGGCAGAGAGAATTCTTGAGAATTGCTGACTAAATATTTTTTAGTGTTCATGCTACAAGTATATTAGTCACTACTACAGGTGCAAGACTAAGTATATTTTAGTAATATTGTATTAATAAGAACAAAGATAGGTGCAGGGATGGAGGGCCCAGTTAAGGCAGTAATGAATAAGCAGAACCCAGTTATTTCTAGACCTGATGATGTGGATTCAGGAAGGAAAGGGAATGAGGTCAAAGCAAAGACAGGAATGTTAAAACATGAGCCAACCAGAAAAGGTGTCCTGGGCGCCATTTACACGGGAGGGAAGTTACAAACTTCGAAGAAAGGTGGTAAAAAGAAAACTGGTGTGATATATGAAAATTTGCTTCAGGCACAAATGAAAATGAAACTGTCAGATTCAGAAGGTGTCTCAATTATCAAGGTAAATATTAATTGTGTCTAGGTTTTATCCTTGTACATGTGTTTTCCTGATCAAGTTCGAGACAACAAATTGGAACCTATTATTTGTGTTTACATTTAAACATGGTTTTCATTTTGTATGTTTCAGTAGCAGAGTAGGCCCTACTTATGGCCATATGTACATACCAGTTCATGAATTATGTTATTAGTTGTGGATGTTGTTTTATTGTTTTGTGAAATGTCGACCCAAACATGCATACATGTACATATGAATGTTTGACCAAATACCCAACTTTTTGTATCTTGCAGAAAAACCTAATTCATCGAATGGTCTGCATATCCAGACTGAGGGATAATGCAAGTGACCCTAATTCTGTTGGAAGTAAGTAAAATTACACCTGTATATATATTTTATTCATTGACATTATAGTTAACATTAATGATATGGGATTTAAAAATTGTGCTTAATAATACTTCTGGATAGGATGTTCAAACTTGTGGAACTTTAATTTCATATGATGACTTAAATATCTCAGACAGATATTACTGTAATTCTTCAACCTTTTCACATGATAGCAAGGCATTTATTTAAGCATATTCTGAAAGGCATTATTGTGTGTGGGCTGCTAGAATTATACTTTTTTTGAAACCCTGAAATTGGCCAAGCGAAAGAATGTAGTTTTGCCTCTAAAATCAGATTAAAAATGTGCATAAATTACACTGAAAGTTGCTCTTTTATATGCAAAAAGGTTGAAGAATTAGGGTAAATATCTGTGTGATTGGTTGTAAGTGTAAATAGTAAGCCATTCACCTGGACAATAAAACTTTGAAAATTTGCAAACAAATAGTTTTTGAGAAACAGCTTTGATGCTTATATATAAAATATTTACTAACTGAACTTACCATATATAAAGTCTGGAAGCATTTAAGAAACAAGCAATCAATAGTTTACATCACACAAGGATGAAGAGGGGTTCTAGTATCTTTAAACGGCGATCATGTCTTTGTTTCTGGTAATAGAATTCAGACATTACCATGTTCAAGTATTGCAATAGTTTATGCCTTGAAGTTTGATAGAGTTACAGATTTTTATCGTATGATGTGTGAAGAAACCCCTCCCCCTCAAAAAAACAGATGAGTATGCAATGCTGAAGTAAAAAAGTTACCATACTGTTGTACATCTAAATACATATAGCATTTATTTATCTTGTTTTCACAGATCATTATGAAAAACTGTTCAAGCATCTTCAGAATATGTACCAGAGTGAACCCATCACAGGTCTACTGCTCATCTATCACAAACACATTGTCCATGTTGTTGAGGTATGGACTGAGTCAAGTCTGTTTGTCTAGATACAGATCTTCTATGTACACTTATAGTTTTGCATTCATTAATATACAGTATCTTACTTTCATGGTAAATTACCTAAAATTTTGCTTAAGAAATTGCATTTTTAGGTGCAAATAAAGGTCATAAAATAGTGCTTTTGATGCTGAACGTACCAGTAGGATATAGTCTTACCTTCCAAGTAAACCTTCCTAAAATTAAATGTGCAACTTAGTTATGGACAAAATTTGAAGTCATTTACTAGACTGGTATCTTCCATATATAAACAAACCATGACTTCTATCAGAGAAGTGAAATATTCCAGCAAACATGCCAAAAGAGTCCTGCATCTAGAACAAAATCAAGTAAACACATAACGACAAGGCATGGATAAAATCAACACAGAAAAACAAAAATAAAATACAGATACATGTGCATTGCTCAGGGGCTTCTAATAATCTCTCTTTTCAGACATCCTCAGATATGCTGTTAAAGTATGTTCAAGATTTGCAGAAAACTGAACAGGACGAAACCAGCTTCGCAGCCAAGTCCAAAATCCTGGTTGTTTCTCATGATATATCCTTTCATCAATTGAATTTAGGAGTTAATGTAATTTCTACAGAATACTTTACAGCTATTAATACTATGCCTTTTCAGGTGTGACTAAACAGCTCCTTATGTCCTTCCCTCAATATTTTTTCTACGTCATACCTTTTAACATGGCCCTTGTATCTTTTAATATATGGGCCATTAACTTAATAGGTGTCCTGTGTGTAAGACTACACATAGTCCTATAAAGAATCTGTTCCAATTATTGTGAATTTGTGGTTGTTTATTACTTCTTGATTAGTCTTACATTCACACAGTTTTACATGTTCATTTAATTATTTTCATTTGAGAACCATCCCTTCATCATGTGAATCACAAGAAATCTGTTGAGTTGGCCTTAACAGTTGTTACATCCCAGACAGACTGTATAGTCAGTGGAGTTTCCGAGGTTTGGATATACAGGCTCACAGTCTGGATCAAAACGAGAGCAATGAAGACACATACAATGTGGTGGGAGATGTTCTGACGCAGCTTGTCAAGCTTGGGGTGCATTTGTCCAGACAACCGAAGGTATGACATTATTACTTGTGGAATGTCCTCAGATGTCAGTTTGTCCCCATGCTGTAAATGGTAGACTGATGAATCATGACCTGCAGAAACTTACTTACATGGATATTGCGAGTGTTTGTGGAATGGATAATGTTCAATGTATTTCGTCATTGACACAGCTTAGTCTGGCTTTAACTGGTAGGCTTGTTACAGCATCAGACTAGGTAGTAGGAGGTGGGTGGGCCAATTTGTTCAAGGGGAGATAATTATTCCGGAATCTCGTGGCCACAAGGTTCTGTTGTGATAGAATGCGTTAGAAAGTAAGAGAATTTTGTGATTGTTGTTTAAAATTACACAGCAGCGCAGAAAGAATATAGTTTTGTCTTGCACTGATATAAAATGATTTCTCATCCAGGTTTAGTTATTATCTCCCCTTGCTACTCTCGTGGAACCGGTAACTTTTTATGTGATGACTTTGCTTTGCTTTTACAGCTAACATTGAAGAGTGCCATGGATTCTCTGTATGAGAAAGTTCCAGAACTTTTACCTCAACAGGGTAAGAATAAATCAAATTGCAATTAACGACAAGTTTTCTAGCAAAGTTAAAGCTGCCATGGCATCATCTAAATAAATTGAATACCTCCTATTCTTGTTCCGTGTTTGTGAATGATCGCAATTTTATGTATTATGCATGTATTAAAATTTTTTTTTCTTTTCAGGAACGATACACTCTCTACTGATGAATGATGATAACTGTATGATACTGCCAAAAGAATATTTAGCCATGTATGAGCAACCGTTCGATTTTACCCTGGACAGTGGTGAGTCATATATCGTGAAGAATCAAATCAACTGGTAAATGTTAAACATCAATAGGACGTGTCCTTGCAAAAGTATTAGAATCAATACAGTTGGCTTGCTTTGACCAGTGCTATCCCCAACGCTTAACACTGTGACATGTACCATGATACATACAACAGTAAGTCCACTTTATTGGTTGGTTTACTGACCGTTGGGAGTATTAATTTCCTGTGGAGTCCAATATTTACCTTCAGAAAAGTCTCTCACCAGGGATGCATATGGCATGAGGATGAAGACTTTAGTGGGCATTTTAAATGTCTTCTACCTACATCGTAGTCATAACATTCTATTCGGAAGAGATGCAGCGACATGGAATCCATGCCCCAGAGATTTTGTAAACTTCTGAACATTTCATAAATCGTGAATTGAAAAGATGCGGCCTTGAAGAAGCCCACCACTTGCCTAGTGTTACTTATTAGGATGATAGAGCTGACCATGAATGATGCATAATAAATGCGGCCCATTGCTGACACACCGTCTTCATGTTAGAACGTACACAGCAATTTTGTCATTTATGTACTTGAGCGTAACAGTCGGTACTTTGTTTTACATTTACCAAGTGCTTTGAAATCACATCTTGAGTAAAAGTTTTTCATTTCATATAAAATTCTGTAAATCGTAATTATTTCTCTTAACAGAACTCTCATGGCCTCTACCAACACGCCTTTTCCCCTACAACTGAGCGCTGCTGAAGCAGGCAGATGTCTCTGGAAAGCTTGGACTGAAGAAAATTTGGTCTAAAGAAATTGCCTGTGATAGTCTTTTTTTTTTCTCAAGAGGAAATTTTCAATACTGCTGGGGCAGTCCTTAATGAAATCTTCTGAATATGTGTATTGACTACATTTACAACATGCCTGCCTTTTGGGTTCTTTTATGTGTATTCGAACACATTTTAAGCCGGGTTTTCAATCACTGTTTTAAATGCCCTTTACCCATTCTTGTTTACTTACATCAAGCACATTGAAGGTGTTCAGAGCATATCACTTCAAAACATGTTAGCCTTTTGTAATTAAACTACATGTACTTGTATGTTAAACAGCGCAGTTGTGCTTTTTTTTTTTAATTGGTCACAAAGCAATCATAGGCGAAGTTGATTATAACTACCAAAGCCACTTGTTGAAAAACAGGTGTTCCCATGGCAGTTGGTCAGTTTCGATTGCCTTTTGCACGAGGCACCAGCGTCAATGTTCTTCAATGCTGTAGTTTCAAATGTCGGACAGTAATTAACGGAATATACATACGGTGTCAAAATATATGTTCGGCATACATGCCTTAAGTACAGAGCGTACGAAAGCAAAGGTACTTCGTGTATTTTATGGGCCCACACTCGTCATGGGTTTGCCTTCTAACCAAACGACTTATTGCCGTCTTAACTAGAGTATGGGATATATTTCAGATAATGCAAAATCTTGCTTAACATGAACTTTCTTCGAAATAATTGGACACACAAGAACACCAGTCTATTTGATAATCGGCAAATCTTAATCCATAGCGTGATTTTGCCTTGCATCAATTTTGTGCCTTGAGTATTCTCAAGTATTGCTTTAGACACCAATCCAACACGTTTCTACATCTTTCAACCATAATGCCAGCTTGTTCCATGATGAAATCCACTGCGAGAACTTCAGGTTTCTTCTCTTCCATAGATTACTACAACTAATAGCACTGTCTGTACTGGGTTTCAGATGGCAGATCTTGTAAGTCTAAATGAACTGAACCAATTGCACTGAGTGAACATATTTCATATATTAGCTTTTCCTTCCAATTTCAATTCACACCGTGTGGTGACCGATAAAGTCAGTACAGTTCGATGCGTTTGTGTTTTCTGTATTTGGTTTACATGGCTCAGATTGTTAAAGTGGAGGCTCACTGCGACCCTCCCGCCACTGACCAGTGAGGTCGAAAATCTGTCACCTGGTTTCCTCCACCAATAACCATGCCTGCCATCATATTAGTAATAACTTCATAAGCATGACATGTAACACCAAACAAATATTGTATTTCTCATTATTAAGCTTAGAATTTCTCATTCTGATTGTTTCATCCACCTTACCGGACCCCTAGAAAACGTCACCAGTTTCCCCCAAAAGTATTATGACTTGTGTGCTTTTGAAAGTGCATTTATATACCAAGCTTTAGGTGAAATACAGTAATGTTGCGTTTCACAGTGGATTATGAAGTTTCTCTCCAGCAAACCAGGCCTGTAAGCCTAGACAAAACAACCGAAGTACCATTTACAAAACACAACCAAATATCACTGGTCAAGCAACAATCTCTATTTCAGTCACTACACAAAGTAAACAACTCCAGGAAGTGTGTCTACATTTGAACAGATTGTAATGTTTATTTCAGCTCCTTGACGGCCAGACCTGCAACAAAGACAAAAAGAAACATTAACAGTCACTGCAACGTTTCTGGATGCTGTAATGTCAAACCCAGTGACTAAAAACACAGACTTACAGCAAAAGGCTTTTACACACTGCATCAGAAACATAAAACCTTTGTTCACAATACTGTTTTCCAGCATTCATATAAGAGGTGTCAAAAAAAGTGTGCTCATCATTTGCAGTTCATACATCTTTATTGTAATATCAACTGACTTGCTAGGGTTTCTCTGGGACAGGTTAACAGCTACATGTGTGGCTGGTTTAATACCAAACACCCTACTCTCACATTTTATCATAATCAAAACATCACAAGGGTAGCCAAACATTCTTAAGATACTGTACCTCAGTGGAATGTGTTTTACACTTTCAAAGCAGGAATCAATAGGGGAGTTCTGAGTTTGAGCTCTTTTGGCGTTAAAAGTCAGTCGCCCACGTTATAGTAAATGTGATCAAAAATAGTTGCCCGACATACCCGACAGGTCACATGATGCAGAACTTTTCTTGCCTTTAAAGATACAAGAGTTCGAGCTCAAAACTCCACTGTTAAAAGCGTAACAGGTAGAACTATTGATATATACCGTACCTTCTCAATAATTACAAACACTCGCTAATTAAGACACACTGAAAGTAAGCAGGTAGATCATCGAAGCGCTCACCGCGGGTGACATCACCGTGGCAGCTGGCCCAGCTGGAGTATCTGCCTACCCTTACCTATAATGCCAGCCTTTCCTGACAGCTTATACAAGTTTCAAACTTCGAGTTTTGACAAGACGTCATGTATATCCGAGAGATTCTATTGGCCGACATTCAGTTGAACACAGCTAATCAATATGTCACGAATTTTATCCGCAATCTTGTAGTTTATATAGGTCTACCAATGAGTTTTAAATTACATAGGCATGACTGAAAAACAGCTGTCCAATCACACAGAGTTAAATCTTTTCAAAACCCAGCTGTGTGTCTCCTCATCTTGCCAAGCTAGTGAGGGCTCACTGAGGAGTGACGGAGATGTGAACTGCTGTCACTGATCAACTACTGGTAGTCCCCACAGCGAGTGTACGACTTAAGACAACAGCCCTTGCAAGACATCATGGTTTACATTTTTTAAAAATGCGTCTGAAATTACTGAGAATGTATGGTACAATCCTAAAGATGGATGTTACATGACTTCTGCTTGCTGATGTGGCAAGATACACACCTGGGGGCAAGGACTGTTTGAGTTTCTCTGCCTTTTCTCTGTCCTGAATCACCAGTGTGTACAAGTAGCGGCTACATCGCACCTTGAACTTCACATTATCCTTGTTCTTCTTTATTTTTACAGCTGAAAGGGATACCATGATGATTAATAATCAACACATTCATATGACTGTGCAGAACAATGACATGTAACCATATTTACCAGAGACATGAATAAACCCAGAAATCCATGTGGATCAGCCCACAAATACGCTGGTTTCAGACTTTTTCTTTTATATTTGTACGCATTCAATGAAAATTATTGTATTCACAGATACATTTATAACTACATGTTTTGTATAGTCATATGCATATCCAAAATGCTGCAATCTGGAAAAATACAAACACACATTTACATTTCTATGCTTATTGTACACCTAACACATTATGGTGTGCTAAATGGAAATAAATCAAATGTAATCTTGTTCTGAATAAGTCCCAATATTGACTATTGCTTCAGATTATACAGCAGTATACGTTCAATGCATACTTGTGTACACTCACAATAGGTGTCAGAATTGCTAATCATCATCTAGCAATAGTTATATGGCTCAAACTCTGGAACTAAACTACAATATAACCATGTGGAAATTTTGTGGTCTGGTAAGTTGGCAATTGTTTACATGTATTTTGATGAAAGCTAGTTTCTACTTTGCTAGAAAACTCATGGCTTAATGTCTCAATGTGGTTGAAGCAAATCGGTTTTTAATGGTCAAACCTTAGGATAGGTATCGTAATAATGCATATCTTACAGTTTGCATCTTTCCTCCTGGCAGTTAGGAGGAAGTCCTTGATTTCCATTATCCGTTTAGGCTGAAACATAGATAAGTTAACATTTCATACCAAACACATGATACATACTCAATATGGCTTGAATACCACCAAGACAGTAAATGGACTGAAGAAATGCTAATAAATTATACAGGAAGAAAATTTTTTTTTCTCCGACAGCACTAGATTAGTGTAGATTAAGTTGAAAAATGGGCTAGCTTTCACTTGGTCAATGGAGCTACAAGAGTTCCCACTACATGAGCCAGAGCCAGACCTATACAGAGGAACAATATATGTTATATGTTATATATATATTTTATATATATATATATATATATATATATATATCCATAGACTAGCTGAACCTAACATTTATTTATTTATCTGATTCTTGTTCGACACCATACTCAAGAAATTCTCACTTATACAATGACAAAAGGTTTTCTTGGTGGGGAAAACTGGAGTGCCCACATCATATTGATGGGGGATTTAAAGATTTCATCACAATCATATCAAGGTCGTGGGTTTCCCCAGGCCGTGCATCTTTACCTAATTTAGGAAAATCCAACCGTAATCCACGGTAACATAAACTGGTGCATAAAGTGTATAAATCCTAATAAATACAACATCAATGTTTAGCGTGTGCTTGAAGGATTTGACGGCTTCAAAAGGGGTAATAAAATTCGGCTCGGATCTGCTCTACTAGCACAGTATTATTGTACACTAATCAGCACCAAAATGTTCCTTCCTGCTTAGGGATTCTAGGTACATAAACTTTCCATTTTAGCAGTAAAATATACACCAGCAATGATTTGGTCACAGGCTGAAAGTTACATCCCCATTTAACAGTGGGAGGTGAGAGTTTTAGCCTCAGCATGCTGCAGTACCCTTAGTTTTTCATTACTGGTCAAGAAAGTAGAAAGTAGGAAACACTATGGACTTTTTGCATTTAGTCCAGTATAATAGAAGTTAGTCAGGAGTGGATCATTCGCTTCTGTTTTGGCTTTTTTAATTTATCAAGAACATGGTATCATTTATTAGACTAACCTCTCCTCACAATTCGCGAGTGAATGCTTTAGCCTATGGCCCTACTCTATCTTTATTAATGCAAAGTTTGTACCAAACTGCTTAGGCTGCTCCAATAAAAAGGTATTTCAAAATTTTCTTACATTTCTAGCACAAGCAAAACAGTGTTCTGTAGTTTAAACAGCCATTCATAAAGGATAAGATGCCATAATTCGCAGCTAAATGATATCAAATGGCTCTACGATTGTGCAAACCCCTACTCTGCTATTATAATTATTGAACCAACAGCCATGGTTGATGAACAAATTACACCTGTATAAATTATGCGACAACCACAAACCTCAAAACACAATAATGCCTACATCACAAAATCCACAATAACAACCCTTACCATTTTTCTTGGCTGTGTTTAGTCCTGACAAATGTCTTGGACTTAACAAGCGAACAGCTGCAAAGAAAAAGATACAATAAGATGTTAAAACTTCGATTTGATTATTTGAATTGATAAAATTAAATTGGGTATGTCCCGAATAACAACAAATGAATAAGGCTTAAGATGATGATCGCTAACACGTAGTCACAGTGATAAGAACTGTAAGTACAAGAGAGTTACTAATGATTGTTGGTCTAAGTTGAAGTTACACGCATGTGATGTCCGTCAATACAACATCATCAAAATAAATGCTACAACGTAGGGACCAATACACCAATGTCTTATTTACACTTTCCAGGCCATGGAAATAACCATATTCCTATTAAAGTATATTATTTGATCCCCTAACTGGGACAGAAATTATTTGAATTTAGGTCACTATCCACACGGATTGAGACAGATTGTTGAATAGAGTAAAACCTACATTCCTGCTCCGCTTGGTGCAAAATGGTAGAAAGACAGACGAAAGAGTTCCACGTGCTAAGGGGGACAATCCACAAAAAGCAATATGCCAAGTATTCTCCCCTTAAGCGAAATCGGGGCTTTCATACAACTATCACATTTTTGACAAATGCTTTTGTATATACTTGTTCCAGATAACTGAGGTTGAACCCTCTTCCTGGAAATGACAACGACGTATCCTAGTGTAATGCACAATGCAAGGCCATGGCAGAGAACCGCACACTACAAAGGAAACTTTTCATGAAAAAAAGAGGAAAAAATAAGTTGTTTCTTTGCAATTAAATGAAGGGTTTAAGTTCGTTTGTACAACTTTATGTTCGGGCAAATATGAAAAGATCTTAAACGAGGGCAATGCTTATCATGACAATTAGAGATATAATTCCACTGAACGAGACAGATACCCTGCACACATATTTTGTTGAAAGGCACATGTATGGTATATCTCGATACCTAAAGCATCGTACGCCAAGGTAAAAAGGCTATTCTCGTGTTTTACAGATCTAACACTCAGTGTACAGTACACTTCATAATACACATTGTCATTTAAGATCATGATGTAACCTAAACTACGCACTTTGCTTTACATGTATACCATTTAGGCAGACCATAGGCCTACATCATAAGTGATATTCCGCAAAACAAATACCGTGCATTAATGTTTTAGCAAATAAAACGGCCACCGCCCGGAAATTCTCATGCACCGAGTTTTCGCATCATGTGACATCATTCTGTTACTTACTTTTACTTTGACTTATAGTCACGCTTTGAATTTCAGTCCAGGCTGTAATGAAATGGTAAATATGTAGTACGAAATGCACTTAACTATTTACGCGTTAATTTGTCAGTACTATCACATAAGGGTAACTGCCTGGCATAATTTGAAGTTATCCATATTATAGGATTTTTCATTTTGTGCCTCTCGAACATTGAACTCATCTCAATTTATACAATGCCAATAAAAGACAGCAAAAGAGACTTTCGATGAGATTTATTTCCGGAGGTACAAATTATAAAACTGTTCATATAGGAACATTTGAACAGTTTTAGTTACAATATGATTCGCAGATCACATGAACTCACGGACCCGTTTGCCTCGCTTGATATCACCTGTAAGATTGTTCGGTCCTACACCCGAGAAAGACACAGATGTCCCAAATGGAAGATAAACTGGCTCAGTTAATGAGGCTACCGTATGACAAATCATTTTGAGACGTTGCGATGTTTCCACTCGTTCAAAGCCACAGTGCGCATAGCTTGGAAACCTTTCAAGAATGTAACTTCTGGCGTTTCTTCTATTTCGCTCAGTATTTAGCGAAAAAGAAATAGCACTGATCAGCCGATGGCGTTGTCTTGGAACAAAATTAAAAATATGACTCGATTTTGAATACTGTATGCCCGGAACCCTTCCCATTATATAGAGAAATATATTGCCGTAATTTGAAGCGAAACAATATTATCTGAAAGCAAACGAATTCAAAACCTTCCGAAATTACAAACAAATTAGTCTCCCCGTTCGTACGCCATGTGACAAGCGAGGGGAGATCGTATAAGCTGATGTATCGCTCAAGGACCTCCAAGACCTATCTTGCAGTTGCAAGCCCCAATTCCATAACAACCTTTAAACAATTATTCGCAAACAGCAAAACTGAACATGTGATGCCTATAAAGTTCCAATTAAATCCCCTTCATTTGACTTTATCCCCTATATCTATGCGACGCATTGTCAGGGCGAAGGGAATCGTGTCCCATGCATGTGAGCGAGTATTTTCTCCTGCTGTAAATTTAGGTGTCATCTACATAGTGTCGGATGTCAGTGCAGACAGATTGCAGAAATTTGTTTGCGAGGTCTAATTGTTTGGAAACAAACGTCCACTGTATGTAAAACAGAGCACACAAGTCTGTCCGGAGTTTATTGACGGCTCCAAAAAATATCGCATGCTATGTACGGGTTGTTTCAAACATAGTTGTTATTGTTACTTTCGACGCGAAGATTTGTTTTTGGTATTTGTCTGTCTGTTTCTGCCAGTCTGTTTGTCTGTGAGCAACTTTACGACAAACCCTCTGAATAGGTTAGCCCACCAATCCATTGTATTCTGGCGGTGATCGGAATCCCGATCCAGAATTTTTTCTTTAAACAATTCTTCGTTTTAGGACAGTAATGTGGAGTATTGCCCCTTTGTCTGTGGTGGTGGACATTTGTACCTTTAGCTATGGCTGAGGTTTACGGAGTGCCTTTTAGAGTTCCATATCCAAATACGTCCTATACATGCAAACCTATTTTGTCTACAGGCAGTAACCACAGCAATAGTTTCCGTTTTGTTACTTATCCCTGTTGTGGAATCTGTTGGAAAACCCTGGCACCATTCATTGCTATAATCTTTTTAGATTGCGTTCCACTTATCTATAACCAATATATTTTACATGTCCTCTATTTGATGTCAACTGAGCCATTAATAATATTTAATATTATAATAAAGTCTATAAACTATGTATATGTGCGTATGCATATCAGATTTCAAGATTACCTGATGAGCGGTTCTGGAGAAAAAATATTTTCTAGATTTCGTTACATGTCCAATATGGCGGCTAAACAGAGGAGACATATAACTGTGATCTTCTTCAGATCATCTTATTGCCGAGGCGATTTGGTAGCATAAATGTAAGTCAACAACAGCTGCGATAACAATCCGTACGAAATCATTAAGTGACCAGCTGAAATGAAAGATAAATAAATATCTGTAAACAAAATTAACAAGGAGGATCAAGGCGAATTAGAGCTTGAAGACGTGTTCGAAGCATGACAAATCAGTATCACTTGACGAGAATTCCTTGATTAACTTACAGTCGCGATTGAAATAGTCGAAGCGACCCAACTCTGTGACGCACAGCCACACAGCTAAGGCGTTCAGCGAGTATACAGGACAGTATCTCTCTGCAGCCAAATGTTAGCCACTGTTCTTTTATTGGGCATCTGATTGGATTAGCGCTAGACCAATCAGTCGGACGGTTGTGAGGCGGAGATCGACTATGCTGCTTATTGATGTATCTTTTGTGAATCCTGAAAAGTCGATCTTGGCGTTCCCTTTATCACTGCCTTTAACCTCGTAGTGGTAATAGAACGAGTAACTGAAACTGTATTAGGGCAGTCTATATAAGATGGCAGGCCTCTTAAGATTAATTCGCTTAACAGCTCTGGACTTCTTTGTCGATAACTTGCATGACCTTGACCTTATTACCACTTTTACATAGTTCAGACATTCAAGTCTAATTTAAAATCTCAGCTTTTCAGGAACAATGTATAAGCAAACTCTCTGGAGCTCAGACGGGTGTGAACTTAGATAGTTCAGTTTGAATCATGTGTCTGAGTCCTACTTTAACTTTTTCAGAACTGCCATGTACACGTGTGCTCTTTCTTTGAAACTTTAACGGCTTCAGGTCGCTGCAGCTGATAAATAGCACAAATTTCTGGCAAGGATGCTCTTGTATGGAGTGTCATCCACTAGTGGACTTATCAACAGATGGAAGGCTTAGTGTGAGGTAATCAGTTATTCGCTTGGTTGATTATTAGTTTGAGGACCACTTGTACTTGATTGCTTTATTCGTTTAATATTGGTGTTTTTTTATCCTCTTATTGGTTTTTGTTCATCCTATTGAGTATATTCTTTATCGTGGAACGGGTCTAGGCCAAGTGGTTCAAATCTGACACTTGTCTTTGAATCGTTGGAATCTATGCGTCGAAACAGACATTCGTGTACCAGGCGTCAACCAGAATGGACGTTCCGGGTCAATAATCGCGAGGTCAATACGCAGCACGACGTTTATCACAAAGCACTTAAGACCTAAGAAAGTATATAATGTACGGATTGAGGACGGAATCATGCACAGAGAAATGATGTTAGAAAGACGCAAGGAATGTTTTAGGCGAATAAATGCAATCAGTATTCAAATCGTGTCGTATGGTTACATAACTTGTCCATAGTCAAAATATATATCCCGGCTGCTACCTTTGATTGCAACTGTTCATATATCTGGCGTGGCGCTCTATACGGCCCCTAGCCCCGTGCTATGCGGAATTGGACTCAATTATGAAGCAGAGTGCCAGAGATTTGGAACACCTCTGACCATATTTACTTAAAAGAGAAATATATACTCATTGTGAAACGTAAGAAGCGTAGAGTGAAGTCGTTCAATCCATGGAATAATCTCGACACATAATTCTGTGCCGTAATAACTTGTGATGTTGGTTGAAATCGTCACATAACACATGATCTTACAAATACTACAAGGCGGGATATGTACACGTCATATGCAGGGCCTCTCGGTATAATGCATGAGCTCATTCTTACTCTCTAGAAATTAGAAGTTTGATAACGTTACTTAAGTTATCTTAAGACAAACATGTCAAAATTTCAACTTTTAATACCGAAAATAATAATAATAATACGGTCATAACAACAACAATAAAAAAATAAAAATAAATAAAAAAAATAGCATTTTAACAAAGTTTCAAATTTTAACCTAAGGCGGAAAGGGATTAGTGGAGTCGGCCCCGGAACGAAATCCGACACATCGACGAAGATCGATTCACGCTGAAGGTTAATCAAAGGCGATTGTAGTCATAGTCGTTATTCATCATGGGCCACGAAATAACTCGGCACTGCAATGTCTTCATCACATCTTGGAAGCACGCTTTGTTCCTTAGGGTATTTGATTTCATGGCACCTACATGAATACAACTCGATCCTCGGACACCATTAGCACGGTGCGGCTGAACACCTTTGACCATCACAATCTGGCAGTCATTAAAGCCCCTGTCGATAAAGGACCAAAGCGTGAGGTGGGTGCAGCTATCCAGGGTAAACACAGCTCTATAAATTCTCTCTAAGGATGAGCCAATCTAATTACCTGATATATTATCCATTGTCCCTTGTCATAGCCTTTGGCCGCTGATTATCTAAGATGTTGGAGTTCTTGTGCCTTGCGAGCAGTCCCACTGAATAATGCTGTCTGTCATTCGATTCCCACCAGGGCGTCATTATATCAAGCAGTCTATGTGTTTGCCTTGACCATTATTCTAATCTCCTTCCTAGCTAGACGGCCAAAACAAACCTGCCTGATGGAGAAAAGTTGAATTCATTGAAGAAATCGAACAAAGTTCTGGTGCTTCCCAATTTGCTTCTTTGCACGAGGGAACCAAGAGCTTTAAGGAAGAACTTCTGTGCAAGAGAGGAAAATTCAGTTGGACTAATTGGGACTTCCAGAGAAGCTTAGCTTTAGACGCAAAGAGATCCATGGAATCTTTGAACTTAACTAATGTAAAGAACAGAGTTTTGTAGTGAGGAATATGGTTACCATAAAAACTCAGTGAACACATGGATCAAGACGTATAACGTCAATCGATACTATCTTCAAATGTATGTCTGGAAAAACTTAAGTAAGACATATTTGGTACGAATCATTTATGCTGAATATAGTTTTCAAGGCGCTTAAAATATCAGACTTCAGACGTGCGAACCGGGGTTTGTGATTGGATATTATCTTACAAATATACTTGAAATGGGGGGAGGGGGGGTCTTTAGGAAGTAACTCTGCATGGTGTTCACTCCAGTTTAATGTTGGGTTACATGGAACGATATTGCAAATTACAAAATTTCCGTTTCAAAATTTACTCAAAATTTAAGACCTAACGATAGGATTGCTTTTAACGACATTAAACATATCATGACCAAAAAAATTGCACTTCGTTGAAGTGTTTGAATAAGTTCAACAAGTGTTTTAACGATCTGTTTTGAAACATCCCACAATGAAAATACGAACTTTAAATATTTTATGTGGTGTGTGTGTGCTTTTTAATATGGTTGGATTAATATATTTGGGAAAGGGGCGGGGGGCATGGCATAAAGACTGAAAGCCGGAGTGCCCTTAGTCATTTAAAGTATTGTTCTCGCCGGAGCCGATCGACCTTTGACCATTACTATTGCAGGGAGTCCGACTCTCGCTGGTTTGTACGGTAAGCCTACCTGGCCGAATAAATCAAATAATATGCCCCACATACAACAAGAAAATGAATGAAACAGCGAGAGGTATTTTGTTTATCTTTTTTAGACTGTTGTTTAAGGAGATACTCAAGATTTTTCACTTACACGATGGGTGTCATGCAGTTTTCTAGGTGGTTGAAAATTGAAATGTCCGATGTTGAACCCAGGTCTTACTGAAACTGTTGACAAAGTTTGCCAAGTGTGACGTAAGCATCAACGGCAGCTCTCTAATTTTTGCAACCAAGTCAGCGCTGTTGCCCGTCAGTGTATGATGTAAGACAATCCCTCATGAAAACTTCCGGTACACAACCGATGTCTCAAATGGTTAAGGCGATAATTTTTAGCCTTAGGACACACCAACCATACATAATATGTCAATATTTTAGACACACGCATTAATGTAGAAGACCCCATCATCTCAGCCTCATTTTTACATTTCCGCAAAGTTCCATTATCTGTCCAAATCGGAACGATCTCTAACACGTCTGATTCACTTCCAGCATATAAATAATGGATCTGTGGATCGACATCCTGTGTCGCCAAATGAATCAATACTGCACGAGGACTGTATGCATTATCCACCCTTCAAACACCTACTTTAATATACGACGATGTCCTCAAATTGAACGTAAGGCAGCCTTATGCATGGCAAACGACAGATAATATATGTTATAATATATATATAGTATATATAGTTATTAGAGGTTAAACACACCTATACCTGATTCGCTAGAGGTACGGCATCCGCTCTTGAATTTCCTGGATGCTTGCAGCCTAATTCAACGAAACATATTGTTTCTTTGAACTTTATGCTACCGCCGATTTTAGCCAACTAGATAGGGGCGTCCATTTTGACAGCTCATGTGATCGAAGTGTTCCGACATTTTAACCAGTCAGTCTTTCGGTATTTTACTTCCGGTCCGAATTAATGATACATGCACATATGCAGGCCAAATATATGTGTATTATATCAGTGTATTATATAAAGTAGAAGGTCATGTACTTCACCTCCTTTGAAAGGTTTATGAAGTCTGACAAGCGCAGATAAGGATCAGAAAATGTCATTATGCATTCATGTATATGGAAATTGTGTATTTAAATTTCCCATTTACTATAAGTGATCCGCTATAAATCTGTTTCACATCTATGTTTCAGCCTTGGCATTTCCTTGACGACAAACAGATCGTGATCAAATGATACCATTTAACCCTGTTTACCTTGTGCCCTATACCGGATCCGTGGGCACTGTTAGTGTCAATGCTGAGGTACCCAACAGTCTTCATTCAACTGTCCAAGCATGCAATAATAAGGACGTCTGTCTGTACTTGATAATTTCGAATTAACCTCATCTCGATATTCTGGAGGAATACCGGGTGTCCTAATTTTATAGCGCATTGAGCAATGTCGGAATAGGTCAAGGGTATTAATGGTCATCATAACGGTCCAGCAATTGCATCTAAGTAATAGTCAGCCCAGGAGGGCAAGTACGTCGTCACCACGAAGGTGTCGATATCAAACCACTGCGGGGAAACCAAGGCTGCTCTCTTTTCAACAGGCGCTGTAGCTTACGAATTTCAGGGGCTCAGTTCTACAAGCAACATGGTATTATTCACGGACTGATTTTAGCTACACACTGATTGGGATAGCTTTTTTGTCAGATTCTCTACCCAGCCCCCCACCCCCCAACACACACACACACACACACACCCACCCACACACACACCTTCCCACTTCCCCCTCCATGACTTTCCGCTCATTTGAGCAATGATCTTGCACCATCTTGTTCCTGTTTCTGGTTTACATAGAGGCTGACTTTCCCAACGGATTTCATAATGGCCATAGTTACTGATGGAGAAGCATTGGGAGGTTGCTGACCTCTTGTTACAGGCTAATTACACATCGTCCATTACTAGTGGAACCCCAACAGAGACTTAATCACCGTTATAGCGGTAAACATTACAGGATATCATAATAGTACAAAATACATAGCCCGGTTATAGATCCATATATCTCTCTTCAACGTATCCAATGATGATCGTACATTCTCCATGCAAGCTGGTTCCAAGCTGTGTAAGATACATTGTCCTCTGTTGTTTCACTACCTCTTTGCTTTACGAGCACAACTGTACAGAAACAGTGACGTATTAACTACACAGAAACAGTGACGTATTAACTATACAGAAACAGTGACGTATAACAGTAAAGAATATAAGAGAGCACCATTTGGACCAACTTGTTCCAGGATTTATTTATTTATTTGATTGGTGTTTTACGCCGTACTCAAAAATATTTCACTTATACGACAGCGGTCAGCATTATGGTGGGTGGAAACCGGGCACAGCCAGGATAGACAAATTTATTTATCTGATTTATCTGAAACGAGGTTTATTCAAATCCCGTTTAAAGGTAGGAAGGCTAATGAGTGGCTGGAGGGAGTTGTCCTTACATAGACCAGCGGTATGGACAATTTTGATGTTAAAAAGTTTTCCGGCAAACTGTCACTTAATTACAAAAGCTGTGTATATTATTGTTTCTTCCAAACAAGATATCCAGCCATCTTTATCTCCCTTTGAATGGGAGAAAAATATGACGTGAGTGTTAATGCTTTGTTGCGTGTGATATGGGGGCAAGGAAATGGAATTTATTTTATCTGGGACGAGCTATATGGGAGGACGGCGTTGTTGTTGTTATGGTTGTTCTTGTTCTGGATGGTGTCCTTTTTTTAAACGCTTTGAAATGCGCCTGTGTTAAATCGATAACTGCTGCGAACTGTCAGTCTTTGTCATTGAAAGTCGTTTACTTAATATGAAAGCATTCAATATGTGATTTTTCCTCATGAGCAGAAATATTGATGAACACACAAACACAGGTAACGTGCCTTAAAGTCTCACCTCATACTTTAAAACATACATCAAGCAAGCTAGGTATAAGTCTTGGTCTTGCTCCAGGTACCATGTAGGCCAGAAGTATCGGCTGACTTGATTGTATTCAGTCTATACCTTTCCAAGTTGATATCTTTTGTTGAACTGTATAATACATTTTACAGTGAGCTAAGCAAACGGGAAGTGGTTCGTTTCAGATAACTTTCAGAATTCAGTTGCTTGAAAAGCTTGACAACTTCTCAAATGCCTTAAAGTCTCACCTCATGCTTTGGAGGGTGACGATGAAATTCTACACAGAAGAGGGAGTGCGTTGCACTTCTTTCCACATTGTTGCATGTGTAGTATTGAAATCTGATGCAACATTCAAACTCGGTAGAGTATTTGTGTGGCTGCCTTCTTCTGCATCGGTGAGTATCAGGTTTGCATTCAGGAGTGGTCTTGCAGATCACACGCCAGTTCAAAATCCAATAAGACTAAGACCGTGGACATCTGGCTGCGATTTAAACTGATTGCAAATCGTGAAAAAAAAAGATAACAAATAACATTCCCTTCCTGATGAGTCGCCATGTACGGTATTGTTTTCAATTTCAAGTTGTCAAATATAACACACATGAATAACACAAGCCAATAAAATACATATTAAATTCATATTTATCTTGAGTGTATTGGGATTGTTTTTATTGTGATTTCAGATGACTGAGCACAACAGGAACAAAGCGTCATCTGTCTTGCACAAATTGCAGGCCTTGTAAGACCATGATATACATTGACAATCTCACGTTACATTGGCATTATTCAGACATGTGACATTCGGTCATTGCAAATGAAAGATTCAACTTTGGTCAGTGAATATTGTGGAATACAAATAAGCCAAGTTACCCTTCATAAACTTTGTGATATTCGAGTAAATGCAATGTTCCTATATGTTACCTTGGATTCTAGAAGCAGGTAGTATAAATCGAAATGTGTCACTTTAGTGAATTGAGTGAATTTAGCGCAGTCTGTTATAAAACGTCAGAAATTAAAATACAAACGGAAAAAGTTTCAACTGTCACCACTCCAAAACAGCAGTGGCATTTTCCCGCGAGGGGCCTCCACAACTATAAAAAAAGATATTTCAGTGTTTCAGTTTTCGATTTTATGACGTACACATCTCTTCAGTGCATGCTTGGAGTATTACAAGTCTCATGTTTACCATATAACAGGAACAGAAGAGTAAAACAGAATTGAAAAAGTAGTGGCCTTACGAGTGTGCCTGCAGTTATTACTCACAGCTATAGTCAGTTTTGATTCTTGAGGTACACAGTTTCTTGCACTTGGGCCGATTCCCCGCCTTACCATACCAGGTGCTTTATTTAAATAAAGAATAAATCAAATTTCAGATTCCTGCCACCAACGACTACTGAAATATGGCGTTTTGAAGATTAGGTCAGCCTGTGTGTATATAGCGCGAGGTAGCGGGATTAACATAATCTCGCTACTCCGTTACCTCACTACCTCGCATCGCTACCTCGCCACTTCGTTACCTGGCTTCGCTACGTCGTTACCTCGCCCTGTACTTCTTCCCTAAAAAACCCTATTCGACGTCGTACAGGTGAAGAATTCCGCTGAAAACTTTGGGATCGGATTACCATACAGGACATAGGAGCATATGGCGACTGAATATATTTTAGTCGTCCCTTCACTAGATTACCATAGACAAGCATTGTGCTTTTTATTTACTATAAACTATTTTATATTTACTTTGGAATAAGACAGCATGCATTCTTTTTCCTCTCTGCTTTTTCAACCATTCATATGGCTGAAAGGAGTTATATATCCGGAAATGATACACACAAAACAAATCTCTTCCGATAAGTTAATTAATCGTTTATTCCTCTTGATTGACAGAGAATTTTCTGTGTAGCACATTACGTTGTCATTTATTTACTAATAATTCAACACAAATAACAACAGAGCATTATGAACCTATAGACGACTGTAGCACAATGTCGCTGGCTATACATAAAGCCCACTTTATATATACACACAGGCTTATCAAACGTACATACACTCTTTATAATAACAGATTAGCTGATAACAATATAACATAGGCAAAACAAGATCGTTGGAGCTTTTTCAGCACAATATATAGTGAAGGAAAAGAGAGGTCTTCTTGAAAATAAAACTGGATTTACATATACATCCATACCGTTTAATATGTAACCTCTATGATTTTGGCAAATTTGAGATGAACTTCAATGAACAAGAAAATACGGTTTAAGAGTTCGTACTAAAATAGTGAACTAATTGCAGTCAACTAATTATGCCGATTACATTAATACCTTTTCATACATTGCCACTGGACAGTCAGAGAACCCAATGATGAGATCTATTTACACATCGCTGGGAAAACACTGACGAATATCGGGCTTTCGATTAATCTCAAGGCCAATATACACGTCAAGAAATCAACGTATTGTTGAATTATCTACGAAATATGTTGATTTTACTCGAATTGTGAACGTCTGCGAAAATATTAATAGAAAAAAGTATGTACAGTAAATTCATTACTATACCTGATAAAAATCAACATTCAAGTGCTTTGCCTACTTTTTAACATAACCATCCTCTCCTTCCCACCCTGTTTTATTTATACACTACTGACAACATTGGACAAAATAACACAATTCCCACAGAATAATAGCGCTTACCGTTGAGTTATCACAGAAACGAATGTACATTTAGTTCATAGCATGTATTTTGAGTGGATAAGTCAAGGTATTTAAATATAGGCCTATCCACATATACGATACTATATGGTATACTGTACTTTTTGTAAGAGACACGAAATCTAAGGGTTGGGTGTCATGAGCTAAAAGGGTCTTCTCAAATGGGTTGTTATACCACAAGGTTATTTCATTGGTTCCTCTACTTCTATGTCTTACGATTTGTTATCCAATCGTTTTAATCGCGATTATCGAGTTCTAGTCGCAACTATAAAGAAGACAGTGGAAATCCATGTTCCCCCAGCATACAATGGGTTGTTTAGTTTGTGTATATTGGTAGTACGAGCGTTATAGAGACATTTACCTGGCCACACATTCTGAAAATATACAACGAGACGAATCGTACAAAGGGTGGCTTTTAGAATATACCTCTAATGAGATCATCTCAATGTCACGAGCTTAACACCAAGGCAAGTCCTGAGTCAATTTTTGTGCTTCAATTAATAAACATTTAAGAATCCAAGAACCTTATTTAAGACATACAGAGCATTCTATTTAATTTGGGAAATTAGCTGAGCAAGGCATGACAATTTGAATAACATTTGAACAATCTTGAATGGCGAATTAAACACATGCACAATACGGACTATAAATACCACCTTATGTTTAACATACTGAAAAGAATAGTAAACTTAGTAGCTTATGAGTATTTCACACAGCCGTTATATCGGTGTATTAGTTGATGGGCCACGAGGGTGTAATAGATATCTGTGTATGACTGACATCCGAATCTCGTGGAAAATAGTCGTTGTATACAAGCAATCGGTCTCAAATCAGTCGTACCGGTAGACGACAAAACAGTTAAGACGCATCAACCATGGGCGATTTGTCGTAAGGAAATGAAACCAACTCTATTTCACACGATTTGTAGCATTTCACAAATCGCATCATGTGCATGTGGCGGACAAAGTAAGACTTGGTCCCTTTCATTCCACTGAATTCATTCAATTGAATTCGAAGCGTTTATACGACAAATCACAAAGTGATGCACTCTATGCATGAACATTAACTGGGAATGAGCAACAAGAGAGCTAGTTTTAAAATGTCGTCCAAATTTAAGTCGTTACGACATGTGGTGGGGTCCATACAACACAAATAAACGTAACATTACTTTTATATTAATATATCAAAATTTTATGCCTTTAACAGTTTCTTTCGGGTGTTTTGGAACATCTATAATCAAAAATCTTTTCACTCAACAACAAAATATCTCATGTAGACTAACCCGAATCCCCAAATTCATTCCACTTGCATGGAAATATAAGCAACCATTTGTTTTCACTCAATGCTTGAAGCAACATAATGGAAAATTTAGGAGCAATTCAAATTTTCTTGTGGGTTGTATGTAAATTCGGCACGAAATACATGAGTGTGTGAACCCATTTGTACATCGAAAGCTTTTGCAGCAAATCATTTTGTAAAACACACATGGCTGGTAAGAAGTACATGGTGAAAAGAGAACAAAAGTTCGACTGACCACAACACTACACAATTTCTTCAAACAATACAGAGAGAAATATGTTAAACAATCTTTGGCCATTCGCTACAAAAGAGACATGCTCAATACTTTCGTCTTGGGCCCCAATGGCTTGCTTGGCATTGTCACAAAACGCCGCTATGCAAACGTGGACACGCTGCAATGAACCAAAGGTTCTTTAAGTATTCTACTTCACTAAATCTGTTACTGAGGCAACCAGGCATTGCCATATATGTTTGTAGAATTTGGATTTTCGACTCTTTACTTACGTTAAGTCAACATCTCTTTAAATAGCACTAATCCTCTTAGGCCTAATACACATCTGTTAAACAATCAAATAGAGGAAACAAAACTTTTTGCTTGTGATCCCCTCTTAACAAATACTTCAACTTGAACTTAAACAATGACCAGTTATTCTCCTCACCTCGCTGGTCCAAAACGGAAAGGCAGCTAAGTTAACAGGAAATTTAAAGAATGTAACTAAGCCACGCTGCACCAACGAACCATCAATTCCTTTTGCGGTTACAACCACAGCTGATATTCTCTCTTTCTTGAGGACCACAGCTTGTGCTTTCTATTACAAGGGGTAGTCGAAGTTTTCTGTATATTGGCACAAAAACTGAGTTATTCCACTATAACTGTAAGTACATGTAATTACATACAGAACAGCAATATCTAAGTACCATTCTCATCCTTCTCACATCAACCATTCCCACATATGAAATGAGAAGAATGCAGTATATAGTCAGTTATACTTGGGTGAAACGGGTTCCAGAAAAGAGATTTCTGTGGTAAATGATGAGATCAGAATAGTGGGTAATTCAAAGATTTTAGTTACACAAATTATGCAAGAACATATTCTGCATTCGGAATACAAAAGAAGCCGTAAATAGTAGAACTGTTGGGTATATCCCAGCTCTGCTTTGTAATCATTAAAATGGAAAAATGTCTTTTAACACTTAATGAGAACAAATAATATGGGTGAGTCTATCACCAGCGGACTGGGTTATTCCCAGTCACTTGCAGTTGCCGATTCAGTTTTTGTCGGAGGATATTTATACCATAACTAAATCCAGGAGTTTAATAGTACACGTTTATGGTTTCTACTCGTAAGAAAAGTTACCAACTTACACAATGTCAAGCAGTACATCCTAAAATATACGCACTTTACACTGTTTCTATAACATATATGAAATTTCTCCAAGAATAATCCTTCAAACTTTGGTCCGCTTGGGTCAAACGTCAAACAATTACTAAGAGTAACATCCATCCAAAGTCAAATGTTCACTCGCAAAAATGTTATGGAGTAATCCATCTGACGTAATCACAGAGTAACTGCGCACGGAGTCCTCAGTCAACCTGTCATTTCAGCTTCACAGGTGTCGTTCTAGTCAACAGCTGATCAGAATTTCCGTTTTGATTCCCGCGTGAACGAGAATCTCGCTGGCGTCATACATTATCGTTGACACGTGTCAGTTCATATGCATGTGTGTGATTAGAGGTAAAGTTATTAAAACTCAGGCTTTCCGTTTTCACACATCTGAAGAATACTCGCTTAATTAAGACTTTCCGAAAGCGTCGTCCAACGAACGTGTAGATGAGAAAGTTCACTGAAGAGTTGAGAACAAAAAGCGTGTTGCTCACAGCCAAGAGTTTGAGGAAAACGGGAAAGGAGAAAATTTCGAACTGCGCAATTAATCCAGGTGTTTGGCAGATAATGAAAACCACAACGATTAGGACCAAAACGAGACTCAAATTTGCCTCGTCATCGTTCTGGATGTTTGTCCCGCGACGACGTCGTGCCATGCGCATTAGCTCCATGATGATGAGAATGTTAAGCACAAACAAAGCAGTCAAAGGAATAACAAACATAACAATCACGTACATCCACACTTGGAACGCAACTTTGTAACCGTCGGTTTTCCCGAAATCTGTCGTGTACAGTTCGTAACAGTCGCCTTCGGCGCACTTCCTGGACGCAGTCGCAAAAATTCTGGGCAAGTTATAAAAGATGGAGAAAGCCGTGACCAAGCCGATGACGATAAGAGTGGTCCTATTCGTGGTAATCCTAGGGGCTATGAATGGATGGCAGATAGCGATGTAACGCTCCACCGATACCGACACCGTGATCCAGACATTACAGGTCTGTACGGCCATCGTCGCATAGTTCAGGTAGGTAAAGATCAGCGGGTAGACGACATCTTTGTAATACTTGAAGTCGGCCGAAATTTCCGCTATGCTGAACGGAGTAAGAACGGCTACAGCCACTAGCAGGATACTAGAATCCGTGATCACCAGGGCACGCAGGTAGTATATAGTTGTGGAGCGCATTTCTCGTCGAAACAGAACAAACATCGTGAGAGTGTTGCCGACAAAGCCGAAGCTCGCGATAAAAGGGACCAGGATTCCCCAGAAGATGAATTGTAGGTACATGCCTTCCCGGACTTCCTCGCTGGTCGTCGCGTCATCATTGATGAAGGAATCGCCGTACGACAGGTTCACCCTGAAGTTAACCTCGTCCTTGACCACTACCATCTTCTCCACAAGTGACCTTGACCTATATCACAACAAAGGAGTTGTTGGAAACAAATCAGCTGAAGTCATGAAGGTTTCAGTAATGCCATGACGCCGTCGAGTTTAAACCTCAGGTATCTATGCCCGTATCTGAAGAAAGAAAAATAAGATACGCACTTGTGAATATTAGATAATAATAACAACAACAAAAATAATCTTTATAACTGCATTATACCTAGTCAGATATTAGTACAAAATTATAGGGAAATGCAACAATAAAGGTTTGCGCTGGATGAGAACGGTGCATGTAGACAAGTCATAGTAAGACAACTTTGTCTCGTCGAGATATCGCTGGAATGAAAATATGACCTCTCGCCAGAAAACCTTGGTCCTTTTCTGCAAAAATGATCTCACTCATACCCTGCAATATCTGGTTTCAGTCTTAAGAAACAGTTGCTTTTGCACGAGATTATATTGCTACATATAACATACATATTCTATTAATTCAACACAAAGACTCTATTAAACTGACAGGACATTATTCTGAACATAACACAGTATTATGTTAGAACACATTCTAGTATCACTCAGACGACTTTTTGCTAAAAATAACAGATTAATTTTTTGAGTGTAGGAGCCCCAGGTTAAAAAATGCATGTAGGATGTTAAAATATGATCAACCGACAATTAGCGCTGATTAGTCGCCGTGAAAAACTCTAAACTGTGTGTCTTGGTTACTTACATCGCGGTAAAACTAAAACAGCACTGCACTTTAAAAATGAACGCTGCACGAATATCTTTAATGCAAATATAACCGAATGTTGTCGAAAATGCTTCTCTTTAAGTATTATTAGGCGTGTGTATGGGCTTAAGCAAGGAAATTTCCGATCAGTTTCAAATATATTTACCCAGATATATTACAGACAATAGTTTTGGGATCAGCAGCCTCCAGCTCGTAACCACCAAATCCAGTCTTTACTTATCACAAATTAAGGTCTAGGACATCATGTTTTTATCTCTAGTTTATTTCTACACTAATGATACTTTTGTGATATTGTTTTTTTTTTGATGACCAAGTAGAGAGTGGTTCGCACATAGTGTGGAATATTCCACACGCCAGAGCAGTTATGTTTCTTAGATGAGTATAAGCTACTCCGGGGTGTTTCTAGCTAAGGTATTATGACTACTTTCCACGGAGAAAATAAGAGATAATCCACATCACTGACTGTAGACTTAAATATACCAGAACATCACAGTGAGGTGTCGAGGTAATACATCACACGCTAACCAGCATTTCAGAAATAAAATAATTCTGCACCTTTCAGTAAAGTTTACTATCTCAACCGAACTGCAATGTAGGAATACAAAATATTGTACGTTTCAATATGTGCAAAGTCGACTGAATTGTTGGCAATATCATATTTGTATCATATTCTTTTGAAACATTCTGTACAAGGTTGGGTAAAACTACCACCTTTGACAGCTACCACCCGAGATATTTGTCCACCTGTTTGTATGTTTAAGGACTCACATACAACTGACCTGTCTGGGGTTGGGATTGAATCATCACCTTATCTGTGCCAGAGACAAACAAGTTAACCGCGCTGCAACATTTAAAACGTAATAATCATTGGACTGTAACAAACGAGATGGTCAAAGCGAGATACATTCTGAGTGTAGGAAATTAAATTACATCTAATGTATGCTCTAGCGATGACTTCAATTGCTGCTACAATATTGATTTATCGCAAAAACAAATTGTACATGAAGTCGAAGCAATCTCCGGACTTGCAGATGTGCAAAAGTGCAGCAGTATTTTACGCGGTTATTGAGCTACTTTGTCATTTCAACGATAGCACCCCAACTGGCATAGTTCAGCAACTACCACAGATAAAAGTCACAGCTTCTGGAGGGAACTGGGCAGCAACAATGATAAAAAGTGTCAACTCTCACGATTACCTCAGAATGTCTTCATGATAAATGGGTTAGCTGTCATGATACCAAGTCATGATGCATTACGTTAGAAATTCAACTCCTTGATAACTATGAATGATCACCCCAGGTAACAAATTTCAGCTTATAATCACCACTTGCCTTTTTTCTACTCTGAGGTCATTCATTCCCATCAGGTTCAATACGAGCCAGTTTATCATATGATTATACGAACCCGAATCCGAAGACCACTATTCAACCTTGACCTGGTTTCTGAGTTGGAATCTAGATCAGGCTGAATTGATCAGTTATTTGGTGACATGCTGTCGATTTAGTTGGATTTTGTTCGATTTCTTCCGTTTCTATAATTCTGAATATCCTTGTATGTGTGAAGCACTCTTAATAACACCCATCACACATCATCAAGAAACTCATTTCTACTGGGAAACTCATCAAGCCTATGTAAAAGCTCTGTTCAGAACTTCACTTATCCTGAGATTTTGAAGCAACTCTAACTTCAGTAGGATACACTTACGTGTTGCACATTTGCACTCGCCTAATGGCTATGCCTATCCGATTGATTCAGTATTAATATTCCTTGGACCACACTGCGCGAGTATAAACGTTTAAAAAGGGAGCCCTTGTCCTATCCCTCCATAAAGCCAAATTTATTTTGCATGACTATGTTTGGGATTAAAACTGGGTTCCAAGCAAGTCAAACGAGCCGATTTCTTGCTCTCGCTATACTGGGCTAAATTACAGTATGTGGATATTTCAGGCTCACAAAAAATAAAAGCGTCATGAATTTAGGCTGACCCAAATATCAGGTTCATTTAAGCGTTAAGCTCATTGTATACTCCCTAATATAGGAGATGAGTTTCTACAGGACCTTAAATCAAGCCTCCAGTCGCCATCATCATCAGAGACAGCACTAATAACGGCTGTTCAAACGGTACCATGTTTGATTCAAGGCTTGCTTTAGTTCAACGCTAAGTTTAGTAATGAGGAATTTGACTTTGGCTATCGTTTTACCGCTTGATTGTCTGAACTGTGATTTGGATACTTCGCTTAATACTATTACACGAATTGATGGTGCCCAGTTAGAAGCTACCAAGGCGCTTGCTGATTCAGTCTTTTAAAGCATTGTTCTGAACTTAGTCCATCGGACCTTGGCCCAAGAGTTCGCGATCTCGAATCCATCTCTAGCTGATCTGGCTGCCCGATTTAAGCGAGGCGGTTTATCAGGTATCTGTCGATGGGTGGTGGTTTTCTCCAGACCGTGCCTAAATTGTTTCCTTCAACCATAAACCTGGCCGCTGTCCTTTAAGTGCAAATAAAGGGTAAAATCACTTGCAATCAGAACGAGTACTCAGTTACGTATCACAGGGCGTGATTAGCACTTTTCTCGACCACACAAGCATACGAGCTGCATTCCACACTAAGAAGGTCAATGAACACAACTCACACACTTAGCCCCGCAAAGGTCTCATCCCAAATACACGAACTTGTAAAGTACATCTCATCTTTGTACTGAGCAGAAGGGTGAAAGAGTCGAGGTTAAATAAATTCAGCGAGTGAAAACCCGATGAACAGGGGACTGCCAGACGGCAACTGTGACATCTCATCCCACTGTTTACTTTGTCAACATAATGATGAATGATAGATATCAACCAGTGTCCTACATTGTGACCTAATTAACGATTTGTGCTGGCCCGTATATCGATGTGTACCTTAGACGATTTAATTAATTTCTTCAAACGGTTTTAATTATTTTTCTGATTAAATCCTACGTAGCTATTATAAAAGCACAACAAAGGTGATGCGTTTCCACAACGTGGGAGGAAGGCCCGTTAAGTATACGGTACACGATCATGGAGCGTAAAATGTGACTACGTGTGAAGGAATCTATTATAAACGCTACGCTACGAAGGTCATCATATACAGGAGAACACGTGTATGTTTTTGTACATACATTTGTGTATCATTATATGTAGTTATAAGCTACGAGAATATAAAGAGTTTAGCCCAAGCAAATTACAGTACAGGACCTAAGTTGGGTGTTTTAAAATGTTCACAGTATACTAGCAAGTGCCATTAATAATGTAATGTTGTACACTGTGTTTCACCATTCTGTCAACTCACTTAATGAGTTCCTATTCACACCTTCGTTCAGCGATTTAGCTCTATTTGTTTAATGTGATCGGAAGCAATCTAATTCAATTTTACTCCATGTGTTTTTCCTTCAGGGGTTTGATTTTAATTGAAATGTTGTAATATTAATTATTTTCAGTGCAAGCATGCTCTTCTGCATTTACTCTCTTGTGGACATAAACACCGTTCGTTGCCTAGCAATCATTTGACCACAGTAAGTATACACAACGAATGGTTATAGAATATAGATACGGATTGAAAAAAATCAAAAATGCCCTGGGGTAAAAATTGACATATGTCTGTGTTTCAACAGTTATGTGTGACCAGAAACTAATTATCCCACTGATGTTGACGATAATATCATACTCTTCATCTCATGTTCCTATATGGGTCCCTCTACTTCATACTTACAGATGGCGCCTGCATTTACTCATACAACTACTCTGTCTAGTTTATTTCTTATAATATCTTACCTTTCCCATCCAAACTGATTTTTCTCCCTATATTTAATTTATAACCCCGCCTCCATTCTGTTTACACGTAATGTGACATTCTTCCTCTATATTCCTATTGACGATGTTCGTAAATAAAGCATTTTACATAATACCAGGATTTTCATATCAAAGTGGCGACGGAAACACAAATAAATATACATGCATATACCAACCATAAAAAGCAGAGGTATATAGACGTTTGCTGGTATTACTGTGAAAGACGCCCGTGTTTTTATGCTCAAGGTATGCATACGTAATAAAGTCATACAGATCAATGCAGATATCCCTGGTAGTGAAGGGAATTGCATGCATACATGTATATATATATATATATATACCGTTGTACTTCTCCACATTACATGGAACTTCATCAGGGATACGTGCAACGTTACATTTAAATTTAAGATATTTATGCGCGATCCCTTAGAGGAAATAATATGTTTCATCAGTGGTTGCATGGAGATGATCCGATATGTTTTTACTGCGCCAAATTCCCCGCAATATGCCCATGGGCTCTGTGTTGTTCACTATCAACAGAATAATGGCAAATGCTTTAGTCTAACATATCTGCCATCGGCACAGCGTTTTATACAGTCGGGGCAGATAAAGACTGTCATAAACGCTCGGAAATTCCATGAAATACAAGACGAAGTATTAACTCGTATAACGACTGAAATTATTTCCAGTGTACCTGACTAAAATCATGAACTCTTTTGTCGTACCTCATTTAACGCCCTTAAAATGAGGAGAGTTTGTGATACGTTAGAATAAAACTAAACGTATCCTTGCTGTAAAATAATGGAGTATATACGGCATTGCTGACGGAAGATGTTCAGTATTTGAGCACAGGATGTGGGCTTTGATTAAAGTGACCCTTATACCAGCACTTTGAAACTAGTACAGAAAACATGCAAAACGCCAAGGTGTCAAAATAAACAAAAATTCTGCCTCACAATTTGTTTCAACCATTATTTGATACCTCTGCGTTCTTTTTATAGAATATATGCACAATGTTACTCCAACAGGCTCCTAAAACAATTCCAGTAATAAATGATTATAGGCCCGCGTAGTTGCCCAGATTTCAATGATCGAGTTTGTCTAGTTGTGGCAGGGGTGTAAAGGAACGTAGAATGGCGCGTGCGTTGCAGGAGAGTATGCCAGGTGTTGACGCCAACTAATCAAATCCGATTTCACGCTATTTCAACATTACGCAACAGGGTGATCGTTCATTTCCAGTGGCTTCATTCCTGACGTCACTGCACTTTGTTCCACTCACTCTCTCGTGAATGAAAAGTGTTAAGCACTGGAATAAGTGCGTCACACCTGAAGCTACCATGGCGACGTGCCCTATTTTGATGTGACATCGTGGTTTCAATTTATATTTATACCATTAACGTCATGAATTATTCTTTTGCAGTCGTGGCTATTTGTAATGGGTCGGGCGACATCAATAGTTAGTTTCATTTCAGAGTCGTATTACACTTCAAAAACAGAGAACTTGACACAACAATTAACCATGAACAATTTAAGATACTACTTTCATCACTGGTCGCTTCTTCAGTTACATGTGGAATTGCCTTTCATGTATAGATAGAGATAAACTAATGACAATTCGTTTTCCACTTGCCGGTATCACATACATGATATTTGTCACACTTCAGCAGCATTTGGCAAAACACGACATTTCTTGCTAGTAATCAATAAACATAGAGGGCGTGCTGCAATAATATAAGACTTTACACATAGAGTTTTTGTAAACTGCTACCTGATGTATAGTTTGAACACAACACAAGGCTGATCACTACACAGAACAGCTCCCTTACCCATGGGACCACAGCTGATGAAGTTTCTCAGGTAAAAGGCGCAGCAACTGAGGGAAATGAAAAAGCTTATAAAAACGAGTTATTTTCTAACCGAGGATGGGCTCAAAGCTTCAGACTTGTGTTACAGGTCTGTCTATATAGACAGAGCCTTATGACAAACACTATTTCAGGTTAACCTCAACACAACAGATGTCTTACAGTCGATATCAAGCTTATCAAAATATAGGCCAGACCGTATATTTTATAATGCTTCACCTGGAAAATTTCACGCTGATTATTTACAGAGAAAAGCTAACTAGGATATTTCTTGAATACACATGTATGCACTTCTGTCTGACCCCCCACAAAGCATTGAAAGGCAGATGAATAACAGAAAGGTTAGCCGCATTTCAGTGTTTAGAAACGAGTGAGAATTGTCAAGCAATGACTTCAAAGAACGTGCTGAGAAATTACACATCAATGTAAACGTATATAACACTGCAGATTTTATTGAGAAATCGAACATTCCGGTGACACTGGTTGGTAAAGATAACAATAATGACAAAAGTTTAAAAGGCTGATTTTAAGTTATAAATACAGGTTAAAAACGCACCGTTCAATGAAACAAGAGTAGGGCTACCTCTATGTAAATGGTTAACAGCCATGATTATCTCAGCAACTGAGTGAGCCTTTTCTCCGCTAGAAATGGGTCATATGGTTTTCGTATAAAACACTTGTTAAGCCTGTGGCATTTGCTAAAGATACAGGCACAACCTGAGCCACCACTTTGGTATTGAAAAAAATATACTATGAATGTGATATCTTCTCCTTGCGCGTATGTTATTGCTATACGGATTTCAAGCACTTAAGGTATGCAGAAAATTTTTTCGACCGTGTATTGACAGCGATATATGACAAAAGGGTCATGCAACAGTGCTATACACATATTTGAGCTAACTCAACCCATGTTTGACGCTTACAGATGCTGTGTAGGGGGAAACGGTGCATATGGAGAACATTTTCTATGCTCTATATAATTAAGTTTTTTTTTTTAACTTTGACTGAATTGTTTTAAAACTGTGGTCATTATCATTACTAGTACACCTTCAGGATCAATTGTCTACAGTGCTTATATCACAGTTTACTATCTGTTCTGTTATTATTGTTCATATTTTTGTCCACTCTTATGAGCTCTGGAAATTGGCCATTGGCCTAGATGAGCTTGACTAAATAAGCTTGACTAAACTAAACCGTTCCGTATCAATGCGGTCGTATCTCATTTTACTCTTCCTGTAATCATTGGTGTTTAACGCTGTATTTAAGAATTTTTCACTCATATGACAGCATTAACATGGTACCACGAGTACCCGGGAAAAACCATAGATCCCCGCCAGGTATCTCAATAACTTCTTGATTGGAGAGCATGCGACCTCATTAGCCATAAGCCTGATGGTGGTTCAGTGCAACCATCTGTACTCTCTTTGAGGTGATGCTATATCTTAACCATATGATCCGGCGAGGCCCCGAAAAGAATGGGTAAAGAGGCTTACGCGTCACACTGGCAATATTACACGTGGCAAGAACATGCTAGAACCAGGGGACAGTTATGGCTTTAGACATGAGAATGACAATACGCTAAGGACGAGTAAAACATGTAACGAAGGCGTAGATATTAAATTCGTTTTTTAACAAACAGAAACTTTGTAAGAATGGTACAAGGCTTACCTTAAAGACATGTCGCCTCGTTACGTCTGAATGTGTCTCTTGGGTTGTCATTATCTACACTAAAAGAGAAAGGCACCAATGCTGAAGCTGTATTAACACATGACAGCTTACGTATTTTTATTTGGCAACAAGCATTTGAAGCGTGCAAACGCTAAACGAAGATCAGCACTTTTATAAACCTACACGTATACGTCACAGCACAGCAGCGACTTCTCCACAACTACCATGCAGCATGTCTTCCTCAAAGAACTTGATGTAACACCCACATGTTCAGCACATGAGCCACACATCCGAGAAGCCACCCAGCGTGTCATACTTGTGCATCTTAAAGACATGCATGAACAGTCTTTCGTCATGGGCCCACGTACATCACAGTGCGTGTTTCACCAGTACACGTACAAGTAAAGTGGACATGCACGACTAATCTGAGTCTAGATTTAAACCTATCTGAATCTTATATAGGCCACCAGTGCAATCATCGCCACATACTGCTATAACAGGCCATGTTACACAGCTTGAAAACAAGCTTGGGGCAAGTTATGCTAAATTCCGATTTGTGCTATTAATTTTTAGCCGGTTGTATATCTGTCCTTTTACTTACAGTACATATACAAGCTAAAATTATCTCAGCAAGGCTTTTTTGGCTTGGATGTCACCTACATAATTAGCCTACTAAGACACTAAAATTTACAAATTAAGACTAAACCCGACCTACTTAATTACTTTCTAATTGTACTATGAAGATCCCCGCATCGGCTCGAAAAAATAGGATTTTCTAGGAAATGATTAAAGGAGTCATATTATTTATTTATCTATTTATTTGAATGTGATTGGTGTTTTACGCCGTATTGAAGAATATTTAACTTATACGACGGCGACCAGCATTATGGTATGAGGAAACTCGGCAGAGATTTCTGTTTAAAAATGTTTAACTATGGTTCCACCCAAGTAAAATGGTATCTACAAAACAGATAACACTCAACTGGTTTGTAGCAAGGAAGAATGTCGCTATCAGGAGAAAGAACACTGCATGCTGAAAGCGTTCCACATTATGGAGCTGAAGGGTGTTATTATGGACACTGTATACATGCCCATACGCAGAAGACAGATTCTCAACGAAGAGAGGGGACGTAATTTATGAGCCAGAAAGTCACGTTCGTATTGTATTTGGTATACCCTATATAAAGACAAAATGGGGTTGAGTGGAGCTATTCTTAGCCCTAAAGTTACGACAAAATGGAAGAACATTATGCAAAATATAGCTCGGGACGAAGGGATAGACTTTATCCGATCATTCTTCTCACACATGTATATTTTTATATACGGATAAATACAAACATGTAGGTCACCACACGAAAGGTACATGACCTCACATCTAACTTTGTATCCTTCTGTAAAACAGGCAATTTAAACAATTTACTAGACGGTGATATTTAAACTATGGTCCCTTCAGATTGTACATCTGATCACCGAGAGTATCTACTGGACACCAAACCTGTTGGTGTCTGGTTCATCGCAAAATAAACATATACATGAAAATTCTTTGGAATTTTCAGCAGCAGTGGAAAAATGGCTAAGCTATGAAAACGGCTTAGTTATTGCTAATCTTCTTACCGGCCCATGACATTTAATCGCGTTTTACCATCAAATCGATCGATAAATCGGGGGCCATACTATTTAACACTCATAAGCCAAATAGATTGATGTCGCATAATATACACCATGTCTGGATGAGCAATGCTACGTAACATCCCCGAGTCTGTGGATACGCACTGCTATGCAACACCCCGAGTCTCAGGATACGCACTGCTATGTAACACTCCGAAGTCTCCGGTTGAGCACTGCTTTGTAATACCCCGAAGTTTCAGGATAAGCAATGCTATGTAACACCCCAAAGTTTCAGGATAAGCAATGCTGTGTAACACCCCGAAGTCTCAGGTTGAGCACTGATATGTAATACCCCGAAGTTTCAGGATAAGCAATGCTATGTAACACCCCGAAGTTTCAGGATAAGCAATGCTCTGCAACACCCCGAAGTCTCAGGATGAGCGCTGCTATGTAACAGTCCGAAGTTTGAGGATGAACAATGCTATGTAACACCCCCGAAGTCTCAGGATGAGCAATGCTATGTAACACCCCGAATTTTCAGGATGAGCAATGCCATGTAATATCCACAAGTTTCAGGATGAGCAATGTTGTGTAACACCCACAAGTCTCAGGAACAGCAATGCTGTGTAACAGCTACACTATGCAAAAGACTACAGCACAGAGAATGAAACCAGAGAAGCCGCGACAGCGCGACAGTTGGTAAATGGTTACATATTACCTTAGCTATTTTAGTATTATTCTAACTTTTCTCGGATTTTTCAGATATGGATACTACGTATCTTAATTTTCATTCATTTTGCGGACAGTTATGAAGCTACAGAAGATAACACCAACAATACAGATACCATATAAGAAAGGTGATGTTACCCAACGAGTTCACTGTGAGATGGAATTTACGGTACGCGCGCATTCCGATATCTCGCAAGTTCTTTGAGTCAACCAATAATAACCCACAATGTCGACATCGCCATAAGACAAAGGGTTATCCAGCTGGGAACTGTCCATCAGTAAATATCAATAATGTATAAACATAAAAGAAAGACTTACCAGATAGGGTACGCGTGGTTTATACATGCATGTTATTGCCAGGAATCAAAATGCAGGGGATTGTCCCCGCGGTCTGCTACGTTTTTTTATGTGTTGTTTTTCTTTCCTATGATAAATATCAGTTGACTGTGGCGCCGTGGTAAAAAAAAAACACGTGTCTATCCCAAGATCCATGTGTGGAAGAACGTCCTTGACAAAGTATAAAAACCAGCTCATAAAAACAAAAGACCTTGTGGCCTAAGTATGAATGAAGGCGGGCTAAAATTTGGTCGATGTCTGCGTCCTGTATCGTACGAAAGCATCTCGTTAGTAATGAATCCCAGTATTGTCTGAGGCCACTTTTATATCGAATCGATCCAAACCAATATCCACCTTCAGGTTGCCAGATTTCTGCATTCCGATTTACATCCAGGCACTCATTCCCGCAAAACCTTTGTTTGTCTCCTACTTCCCATATGCCACCCCACACCATCCCCTACTACTAAGGAACTGATGATTACTCAATCATTGTACCGATAAGCCATCATCATGCACTCAGTAGGTGTTCTTGGAATCTGACTTTGGAATTTATTCCACTAGTTGTATAATTATATATACAGAAAATCCAGAAGCCGACCAACTATTTACATCACTGGAATCTCTATTTCCCAATGTATACACAAATCGCACTCCAAAGTCGCGCAGGACAAGGAGTCATATCGCAGACATTTACTTGACTTTAAAAGTTCATTTGCAGCGCATGGGAGAGCGGAGCACTAATTAATCTGTTTTATATGTTTATGGTACATTTCCTAGCAACATGGAAAACAATCCACATGACGGCGTTAACCTCACACTTTCAGAGGCGTGAAAAGACTGAATATTGACACACGGCATAACCCCAACTAACGTTACATCTACTGGGTAAAACTGGAGATCAGGAAACTATTTACACCTTATGATTATTCAGGCAGAAGCTGAAAATTGTAGTACTGCTTACCAAACTTGGGGACATATGAATACTGCGCCTTTAGAAAAGAAGGTTCAAAGTGCACTCCTAAATGCTCTTTCCAATGGTTCTTGTAATGAAGAAAATCTCATGAGGTAAACCCTTCAAGGTTCTTCCGAATGGTCCCTGTAAAGGCCCACTCACAACTGCACGTGGGCTGTCTTGGCGAATCTGAACGAATCTGAATATGTTGTCAGCGATGGCATGTACGAAAACCAGGAACGATCAGCTGCGATCTACTTAAATTATGACCAGTCTTCATCAGTCAGGCTTTGTCATACGAGCTATGTACGAGCTCTGGGCATGCCCGAAAAATCGGGCGCGGTTGACCACAAAATGTAGATGTCGTTGGAAGGTTCGGTCTGACTGAGCTTTTAGGGAACTGCAGGTGATTTAAAGTGCTTCAAAAATACATGACAGCATGGTTTTGTCTCAGTTTGAAAGGAAAAAAAATCAACTGGTGGCAACCGTTAAGAACCGTTAAAAGCTGTCTCGTGTACGAGCCCAACCCCATGCTTTAAACAATCAAAACGTTCTTAAAGAATCACCTCCTTGCGTGAACTACTCTACAACCTCCGCGTGTTAGTGTTAGAAAAAGAAAAAGTGCATCAGACTTCATAAGTTACAAAGAGTAAGACACTAAAATTAACGACATGAAATAGTTACAAATGCTTAGAAATCGTTAAAAAAACTGACTGTGCTCTACAGAAATTTACAAACCTGTAATCATCCCTGGATCCCGTCCACCGATAGAGGACTTATAATATGGCAAAGTAAATGAAATAAAGAAAATGTTCACAGCATAAGCAAAATGTCTACCGGAGGCCACTGTTGACTGCAAAGGCGCAAAGAATTGACGAATGTAATAACTGGCAGTACAGGCTTTCCGGTTGTAAATAAAGTAATCCAGACATAATCAACACCAAATAATTAGTCTTTAAACGTTATATATGACTTCGATCACGGCTCTTTTTATATACACACATCAAAACGTCCATTCTGTAACAAAGTACTCGTACCTTATTGGAGATTTTTCATGGTACCATTTAGCTAGCTAGGATAATGCATAGACTGGAAAGATCGCAGCTTTGATTTAGATTAGTCTAATCAGCAGCGACAGCTACTTTACTTGAGACAGAGTGCTAAAGACTGATGATGGCATTATCAAAACTTTAGAGAGAAGTTCCCGCCAGTGATCGATCTCCAGTATACGGTTTTCTGTCACTTAGAATCTGACCGGAATTCGACTGTTATTTCGTTAAGTCATGTTTTCGATCAGATGGCTTATCCTTTGCTTCATAACAAGTTTATTTTCTTGTCGCACAGCAGAAAACGTCTCAATTACCTTGTAGCGACTGAAACTAATGTTCCGATATCTGAGCCCATGCAGAATTCCTAAACGTCATATAGGACAAACAATAAAGCCAAACTCAGTTTCTAAAATATAGGTATGCCAATATGTATACGAGATAACCGTATGTAGACGGCCATGGCCATGGTTGATGGATATTTTTGGCTAATCATATTACCTCAATTTTCAATCATCCAGACTATAGTTCGATTCAGTTGTTTCCAGTTGTGAGTATTTGGGCCCATTGGATTTGCTTGGATCATTCGAATTCAGGTCAATCGGCGATAACCCACTATCACAATGGCTACTGCCACAACTAATTGTCAAGTCTGACAATCCTATAGCCCTCGTAGAACATAAACGGACATTCAAAGCCATATAATTTGACAATTTTAATGTTCGTTTCTTTGGAATTGCAAACATGGTCATTGTAAGCTCCGTTATTTTCGAATCATGCATAGTTTTTACTGTTTTCTGTAAGCCTGGGCTTTCTGTGACTGCCAGACCCATATCCCTGAAGTCGCATGTTCGAATCCAGCTTTCACTGCTTCCGCTCCAGCTTTCAGACAGAAAGTTCGTCGGGTTCCCGGGCGACAAAACCACTAATTATCCACATCACCAGCTAAATCCCATATCAGACTACTGTGATGTCTATACACACTGATAATCTGCATGCGTTTTTTTGTTGCATTGATGGTAAGAGCTAAAAGCTTATATAATGTATTGGATCTTCATCTAAATGCTGTCTATTGCTATATGGATACGACAACACTGCCAAGACCGAATAAAAGTGGTAATCCCGGAACTACTACTTACGTGTAAAGTCCAAACAAATATCAACACTTGTAAGTGAAGTGAACATATATCTAATTAAACTATCCTTCTGTACACCATCGTTTGATCACTTATACGACTGCGACAAGCATTATACTGACTTGAACCCGGGCATTTTCTTTAACTGTAACCTAGAATAAGCGCCAATTCGCAATTGTTTTCGATATTCCACAAAGTATTATGTATTATAGAAACTAAAAGGTCGGTGCTTCTTCGACATATATGAAAGTTGGTAAATTTCCTTGGAAAGAACCCGATTTCTAACTTCAACTGTAAAACGTATATGGATATTACAGAGATGTGTCTTTTTTTACCTTTGCTGAGGCAGACAGAAGTGCCACGAAGATAACACAGAATTTGACTTGGAACAGTAGTAGTTGATAGACGTACACAATTTGAAGCATATTCGCACAAAAAAACTTCCTGGGTTGCCTTAAGGCGATACAAATCTGAGGTTATTAACCATGTATACAGTAAACTCACCTTGGGTCATTTCTGTCATTGAAATCTGTTTAAAATCAGGGCCAGATCTCCACGCATACATGTGACAATTACATATTATAGAGCTCTTTTAAATCTGTTGTCATATTTGACGAGTTAAATATTCCATACGTCCAGAAGTAGAGACTTCACTGTGGGCCGTTGTTCAAAAAACTCAAACTCAAAAGCTCTTTCTCACGCTCTGTTACAGTCCGTTTGCCCGTTTGTGGCTGCGTAGCTCACACCAGCCTTATATACGTGCCGTCACATCGAGTGTCTGAATATGTTTGGATACCTGAATAGAGAGCCAGATCACCGCCGCAGATGCAAGCGTGGAGCTTACGTTTTTCGTCATATTTTATGACTAAATACTTCAAGTGGAATTGTTTTACCCAACGAGAATCCAGCATGCGAAAATTCTTTCTTGTAGACGCCAATACTGAATATCAGGACTCTCTGTGGAGTTTCTCCGTACAGCTCAGATTAGGCTTACACCCTTGCTGTCACTTCGAGCGCCCGAGTATTCAGGGTAGTCTCTCTACTATATGCTTCAGTGATCTTGTGCACAGTTGATACAGCCGGAGCTTGTCTACGGCCGCAGTCGGGCCTATAAACGAAGAAGCTCGCGCAATAGAGAGATTTTATTAGCGTCGGCGCGCTCTACACCTGACTTCTATCCTAGTGATAACTCCCGTTATTTACAGCCACGCTGAGAGCAGCTAATCAATCGTTACAACCAATGCATACTCTCTACCTGATCAGATGTATTAACGAGCAGCACAGACAAGGAATTGGTGCTCTCGCTGGTGCGAATTAAGTACCTTCTACGGGTGCCCTGTATACATTACAAGCCACCTGCTGTGCTACGCGGAAATGAAAAGGTGTGCTGAGGAATGAACAGCTTGGTGGGGGATTACAAAAAGTGCTGACGCAGCATTTCTATAGTCGCAGTTGATTAATCTGAAGCGAATGAATCATCCACGGGGCGCCGATTATAAATTAGTTATCCATAATGTGGCTAACACCTGCGTAAAATGAGTGTAAGAAAGGCCATCATAAAACATCTCCCCCTTCTGAATGTCTCATCCTGTAGTGCTCTTAATCGATGTTACATCATTTCAGAGATAGGCCTGTTTCACACCATTCCACTAAAAAGCTACCAACGTTGGGTTAAAGGGCTGATGCTAGTATTGGCGAAGCTGCCTTTGCGGAGAACATTATATGGTACTGGATGATCAAAGATCATGTACTCCCAAAGGTTGTAGGGTGCTAATCAATCTTTAAAACAGGCGTCATCATTCGCGAGGCTTTGATGATACTATAAGCGGCCGACGGCAACTCGCATGGTATCTGCGCAGTGTATAGCATACAGTAAAACACACACTACTGACCAGTTAACGCAACCTGTGAGGGTAAAATCACGGGTAATCGTTGTAAATCTCAGGACTGATCGTACGATAAATCGTGGGAAATTTTGATGAATCTGATATCGTCAGGGAACGCGTGCGAGCAACGCAAACGATCTTCCTGAATCGTATGCACATTTTTGCCTTCGAGTTCATCCAATCACATGGCCACCAAGCATAGATTGGAGTCCTCCTAGAATCGATATGTTCTTTTAGATGTAACTGCAAATTCCTTGACTTTCAGTCGTGGTGAATTGGCCGAGATTGACCACGCTTAAAGATTGCGATGAATTGCAGAGGTCATAGCATTCAGTGATACATCTGTTGTGACTAGGCATTCGTGTTTCGTGAAGACCGCATGTCATGTACCAGTTTGATGAATTTGACGTTAAACAACAATCAAATATTAAATAAATAAATAATCATAAAAATTAAATAAATATATAAGATGGGTCACATTAAGAAATTTTTGCTAGAAGTAAATGTATATTTCTACAAAGACGTTCGGCAAGACAAACTCTCTTTACAGTAAAGGTGTTTGATCCAGTGTCAGTGTACTGACGGGATCAGCCTCCGCATGGCGTTCAAGTGAAACAGCATTATAAATATGAAGGTGGATGGTGTCCAAAATAGTAGTTGGTGCCACATTAAACTCCTGACAAATTAACACACCGGATTTAGTTCGTGTGCATTTTTCACCGATGTTATATCGGTCATGATAATCGAACTTAAGGCAATATTTGATCAGGCTGTCTTTTGTACTGTATCTTATACACAGTGTGGAAATATTCCTACAACAGTCTTCATACACGAATGCGACTTTACCTCTTAAATTATAAACAAGCAAACCTTTGTGTTTTAGCCATGCCACTACTTGTGTTAGTTACGTTTTATCGTGAATCATTTTATAAGTCACACTGTGACGTATTTTACTGCCGTTGTCATAAAGGGTTTACTTGGGTTCTCAAATGAATCGCCAATTACCTTATGTAAAGATCACACATTTGAAATGCGCCAACTGAAAACACATTCATTCCAAAAGGTTGCAGAGTGTTTATCAATATAGCATTCCGAGCGGAATAGAAACGTTTCCAGAATTACGCTGGATTATTTACAAGTCAAATGGCGAATTGACCAGGTCAACACTTTGACGAACTCCAATTAGGAGAATAACCATCCTAATTCTATTTGCATTTCTATAACGTGGTGAACGATGAATCAATATTGAACAGCAGAATGAGAAGTGTCCTAAGGGACCACGTACGAGCAAAAATCACGAACCAGAAGACAATCCGGGCTCGTACATTATTTCACAGTTGGTCACTGTCCAAATTGATTACGGGACCCAGATTATATGACTATGAGTGGATATAAAAGGCACGGGGCTCCTTCATTCTACATAGAACACATACTATACAGCAAATCCTGTAGAGAAATGTGGAAATGCCAATACATAAATATGTGAAACAACTAGAGCAAAATGACCTTTTAATTGCTCTACAGATTAACATCAGGAAATGCTAAAACGCGTATTGTTTAACAATATGATGGTACAGTTCCTGATTTCTTACATGTCATCTCATACTATAACCATCCTGAATTAGATATTCTTGTCGATAAGGACACTTGGTAGGACGCAGAAAATCAGAATGTATAACGAATATTTTATGGTTGACAATGTGCATAAATATTTGCTGTTTTTTAAAATCACTAGCGGTTGGCTAGATTTGACGGACAGTATTCGAACAACTTAGCGTAAGATTAAACAGCAATATTCAGCATTCATAAGAATCTAACACACATGGAAGAGCAAAATGAAAACTAATTATACAAACAAATAAAATGTATTTTGTAATTAAGCTATAAGGAAACTGGTTTAAGTCGGATGATGTACAGTATTATTCTTGAACCTACGACAACCAATTCTCTCCACACTACGCTTAAATTAAAACGAAAGAAAATTCAAACAAGTTTTTTTTTTTTTGCTCTGCTTAACGAGCCGAACGAAAGCTGAACGCCTTTTTCGTAAAGTTGTGCATTGCAGTTTCGAATTTTTTCACGCAGATTTCACGTGTTTGAATTAGCAATGAGTTTTCAAACTCTATAATCATGCCGGTCAATTTCCAGGAGACGACTTAAAGATGAAAAACAAGAGACCTGTTTTGAGAGTGGACTGATCGCTTGGCCAAGTCAGGGGCTCTCAGCCGTCATGTGCATTACATAACTAGATACGTCAAGAGCGGACGGCGTTAGAAAAAAAAAACTTCTTTCCAGTCAAGAGAGGTAATTACGCATACGGCTATGAACGTCTTTATAAAACAGTCTTTCAAGAACAAATCAATTATTGGATACTCTTTTTCCATCATTCTTCACCGTCTCTTGACGAATCGCGTAAACTCCAGATCGTATAGAGTACAAAATGCCAATTCTTTCTTCTGTAAAGTCACACAAATAGTTGACTTCCAGGAAATCACACCAGTTTCAGACATAAATGATCATGCGATTTTTTCCCCAGGTTTTCAAACTACATTTTTGGAACCTATTGCTGAGCATCATCAAAAAAATGGAAATTAGGTACACACGAAACACTGGCTTTGAACTTCGTATAACATCACACCATTTGGTGTTCCTTCGAGAAACCCTGGCATGGCAGGCACGAGCGGTCATACATTATTCAGAACTGATAAATTTCCACAATGTGGTAACACACTTTCTATAAAAGAGAGCGAAGCCATCGAACCTTTCCAAGAATGAAACATCGTCTACTTTAGTGATAAAAAACGTTTGCATTTATCAAATGGGCATTTCCAAAAACATCAACGAAGAACCATTCGACGCCAGACTGTAACATCATAGCTCAGCAACATTTACATTATTCAATATAACGGCTTCTTCAAATTAATCGTTTGTAAGTTTACCTACGCACATGGGCCAGGATAATATAACAAATATTCCTTCATGGCAAACTTTGCACAAAACTATAATGAACTTTGACAGACTATTCGGTAATGGTCGTCTGTACACTGAAAGCTACCAGACCATGGCTTTCCCGGTCGAAAAAAAAAACACCTGTTTACGCTCAATGTCTTCATACTGATTAGTATAAGTATCACTAATACAGGCACATGCTTCGTACACATACTACCCTCGGTGAGTAGTGTACGAGGATTGGGCATCCACATGCCTTATCACCAGATCTATTGAAATACTATCTAACATTCTTTTCATTGTGGTTACCAACAAAAAGTGGGGTATTTTAAAAATTATTTCATAATCCCCAACAGTCAAAAAATTGGCTATTCAAGCAACCAACTTATGTGTAGTATTTTTGTACATGGATATTCATAAAAGCATATCTACGTATATCTGTCTTAAGGCATCTGAGTGTATTCATACCTCGAGGCTGTTCAGTGATAATGTCGATCAGGTGTTTTATGCTTATATAAAATGATAAAGAGATTGAATGTGACTCCTCCCTGTTCTGGTTAGCAGTTACAAAATTGTGTACCTATCACAGGGAAAGATCCTTCTTCACAGGAAAGTGCTTCGTCTTTACCTTTAATATTGCGAAGAAAGCCAACACGAGCATGAGGTTTTCGTTGTATACGTTTGTTTAAGGCATATTTATTCCTTTACGGTGTTGATAACACAACAAAATCGCAATGACCATGTTATTTGATTTCAATATTTTACTTTCCCGTTCTAAATTGTTAAATAGATATATTTTTGACTGATACAGACTTTTGATTAGTACTGTCTACAAGATATAATACTTCTGGGAAGCGCCTTTCATGTTTTAATCAGGGTAGTTTACTTTCGATTCGATCATATTTAGTGGGCAGCCAACTTTAGTGTGTTTGCTTTTATATATCCAGTGGTTAGCATTAGAAGGCGACAAAACAAACAGGACACCGTATCTGTCATATTGGATTTCATCATGTTTTTGACATGCTCCCACCGCCTTGATTTTCTCACAGCAGAGAGCGGACATCACGCTATACCCAGAGAGCAAGAAGATAGTTAATGTTTCTCAGGAGAGACAAGTCACTGCCAACTCCAAACACGCATGTATATTTGGGAAGAAATATACACTCGCACATTTCTTTGAGAAGCAATAGCCTCGCCTGGAGGTGATGGAGGTTCTTCCGGCGTACTGTCAGGAGCAAAAACGAATCAAGTGTACAGAAAAAAGGGCAATGACACCAGAAAAATAAGTAACCTCGCATGCCATTTCGCTCGCTCTCTTCAAGATACAATACATTTTATGACACCTATTACAGTTACGAAAGCACAATCACATCTAAAGTCCAAGCAGTCTGGTTTCCAGTTTGCAGATATAGCTTTGTGTTGGGGGGTTTTAGCGTATCTTATTTCTGAATGGCCTCATTAGGTCGCCCATTGAACAAAACCAACTGCCCATGTAGAAGTCCCAGTGATAACATACACCACAGGTTAGAAAAGCCGTTCTGACACGGACGTACCAGTCAACAACACAAGTCCATCAAGGAAGCTCCAGGGACTTCCGGTTCCTGAATTATTACTGAATATTCGGACTAATCCGTGAATCAGTAAACAAGTATTAACAACGTCTGATACTGGAATAAAAAAAATGCTTTCCATGGAACCACGATTTGCGTCCTCACGGACAATATATTTCGTGTTCACATGGTCTGAAAAGTGATTCCTCATGACGTCCATCACTGCCACATTTACCCCAATAGGTAAATTGATATCAGTACTTACAAAAACGAAGTGCTAGAGAATGTACAGTATTACAACCTTGGGAAGCAAACTGTATAATCGTTCACGACACTTTCTCTAAAATCCCCGACCGTTTGCAAAAAAGCAGCCGTGGGTGGAGTACTTTCTAAACAGCAGGTAACAGTGTGCGATACACTGGAGTAAGTAAGTCGCGGGACATACCCGTTGACAGGTACAGAAAAATCGTCTTATGGCAGTAAATATCTACATTCTACTGCCTGTTTCCGAAATCTGCGCACTTAGTAATTCGATCATATTAATAAAATCATTATAAAAATATTTAGTTAGAGACTATTGCCATACCTTTGGTGAACTGAGAAGATCCGAATTGTCAGTGATTATCCATTGATTTATCTAGATCATGCACCTGACACTCATATTCCCTTTATTAGGTTATTGTAGTAATAAAGAAAATCTACAACCTTCTAAAACCAAACATTAAATTAATAGATATGCATAAAAGAACTTTGGTGTACAACAGAACAGAATATCTAATATAGTATTTTATCTGTTTACTTCACACAAAGTAGCATATTATGCAATCCAGTCAAAGGCAAATAAAAACACCTTTCTAAGTTTTAACGATTTATGCAGATTGCTTCTCCATAATAGGCCATCTTTCTCGGATTCTGGCCTATGTTCTTGTATCCCATGTAACTTTCACGTATCCCCATGTAACTTTCACGTATGTCCAATGTTACTTTTCGTCACATAAAAAAAACAAATCCTGCACGTCAACACATAAACGCAAACATTTAAATGGGCTTTTTTACCATTTTCTTCTATCTCAGGTTACTACAAAACCGTTTTTGTTCTCCTGGTCATAAAAACCGAAAGTTCTACATGTTAGACGACGAGGACGTATCAGCCAAGCGCTTCCCTGTATGCGGAAGGTAAAGGAATACTCCAAGCAACATCCTAAGGGCATTGAGAATGGTGAAAGTTAAACACAAGAAAGTCAAAGACCAACAAACACACTGTACCTGTACATCACGTTAATGGATTCTCATTACATATGTTCACTTGTTTCAAAATTGTTTCAAAACATGTTTTGTTCGTGTAAACTAATTAGTTCTACACACCTAGAAGATAGACTGTGTCAAATTACAACAATACGACACTTTTTATTCACGATGAAGATTTAGCAAAAAACAAGACGTCATGCCCTGGTTTCAAGTTCTGTGTTAATGAAGTTGTTCACACCTGATTGGTATTCATTGCAATCTGAATGACAACCAAGGAGTGATGTTTACGATAAAGATTGTGACAAAAACAAAACGTCATTCGTTGATTTCAAATTTCACTTCAGTGAAGATTGTTCACGCTTTATTGGTATTCATTGCATCCTACATGGCAATCAAAGTACAGGTTGCGCACTCTACCCACGCAGGTCCAGGCAGGAAATGAAATCAAATAAGATATCGCAAACAATGAATATTTGAAGCGTTGCGAAGTCGATTGGCTCATCTTAGACAAACCCAAAGCAACCAGAGCTTTTATCGCAGTCAGATTGATTTCAAAATTTATGACGCACTGGAAACGAGTTTCTTCTTCCCTCACCCCCCCACCCACATTACAACCACAAAAAGAAGGATTTCTGATGAGTTGTACCAAAAGGTAATTTATAGAATTAAACTTGTGTTAAAGTTGCGAAACATGTTGAATATTAATGCACATGTAGTTGCAGCAAACCACTTGTTTCTGGTATAAGGACAATGATGATTGGTCCCAGCTGAGGAGAAAGTCAAGGCCAATGGCTAGCAGATGACAGATACTTCCTGTTAGCTGTGTGCGCCAAAATGCCGACACTGTTACAAAGGTTTTTGAAATTTGGTATTGATATCACATATGTAATACATGTAATAATCAAGTAGCACGGCGATTGCATCAAACTGTCTTTGTTGATAACATGAAAGCGTTATCGGGAATTTGACACTTCTGTGTTTTATATGTAATTTGGTTGAGAAGCCTATAAAAAATACGCTTGCCATGCTTAGAGTGGTAAAAGAGAATCACAGGTGTGACGCAGTATAACGGAGAACAGCGGATCACGATCAACTGTGTAAGGAAAAATGTGTCTAAAATAATCCGCGTAAGGGAGGAAGTGGCCATATTTGGATTTGTTGAATGACAGGGTAATGTGTCAGCGTGTCATAGGGAATATTCCGAGGTATAATTGTGATGTGCTGACCACACTAATATTGGCTGAAGGGAACTGTGTTCATTCTAATGAATGAGTTTGTATTTATTCCTAAACTCCAAGCTCAGCCGTAGATAACATTTCGGCGTTGACATGAATTGTTCCACACAACAGAACGGATTATGAAAGCTTGTACGGGATGAGTACACGAGGCTATCGAAGGCAGAAGCCGTAGACGGTCAAATGTAATGTAATAAAATGTGATATGGTAATCAGCATTGGTATATATGGACAGAAATCCAAATGATGATCGTTTCTTGTACGAAATGACAAAGGAAAGTAACGAGGCCACAGAAACGAATCGACAAAAATGTGTCAAGAAATATAAGGAGAGCTCTCAAAAAGAAATCCCATTAAACTCGGCCTGGGAATATCATTGTGATATTCTCGGAATATTTCGCGTGGTGTAATAGGCACAGGGAACTGTTTCCATTGCAGGAAGATCACGTTAAATGAATTTCATTTCTGGTTTTCTGATAATCCAAACTGACGTCTATTTGCTTTGGGCCATTCAGCAATTCCCATGCCCTGCCTTAGTAACACCTCGGGAGGACGTAGGGGCAATTTTGTCAGAATATATCACCCTCCAACTGGTTCTTATGAATTTCGTGAAGAAAAAAAAATGCGTTTTCTTCCAGAAGGGGGGAAACGATGGACAATGACTCCACACAACAGAAACTAAAAATCTGCCGGATTCGTTTCATCTAATGGCAAAGTTTTCCCTCATAAAATAATCAAAAAATTACTCAAGCGAGCATAATCCGCGGCAAGACATCCAATTTGGCAGACCAGAGGGATTTGAGGCAGACATGATAAATGCTTACACTGAAGTTCAGTACGTCTCGCCTTTATTCCCGCTGAAAACAGCTACTCAGTTGGCTGATTCCTACCTGAACGAGAATGTAACTTAATTTTACTATCTTGCTCAAGAACAAATTCTCTTAGGAGGCGTCATATCAAGACTTCTTTCTCAATTGAGGAACATCTGCATACGTGCACCATTTGTGTAAATGTATCATGTGCCAAAGTTATTTCTTTACAAGCTGAATCTTTATGATGGCTAAAATTGACCATAACAGGGGATAACGACATTAGTCTCCCACTGATTTCATGCTTTAACGACAACAGTCTGATTAACAGCATACGGTGACCCATGGCAGTCGTGGGTTGGCACAGGCTTTTAGTGTCTTCACAAGCACAGTGCAAAATAAAATCCGAACGTTTTCTTGGTTAAAACAGAACCTACTTCTGTTGACCACACTCGGCTAGGTGGAAAACATGACGATATGGTAATGGCGGTAATTCCATTACTCAACGGGAAAAGCTCCCACACGTTACAAGTCTACAAATGTAATACTCTGGCAGATTGCTTGATCGATATGCTTGTACCAAAAAATAGCCGTCAGCTGAATGCTTTAGCCTTGACAAGGGTCTTCACCAACCACAGACAGTCGTCAAGGCAATGGCCATTTAAAGGGTCACAATGTTTTTATGTCCGAAGTTATACTTTTATCTAAGATAGTAAATCAGATTAAGGACAGTGACATTGTTTCAATCACTTCTGGAACAATTAGTACCCTATGGGCCTTAGATCTACACCTAGTACACTCCCTTTAGCACAAAACCTCGGCAATATCTCTTCTTCGTATAGATTTTTATGTATGTATGCTTGGGTTTTATCATTGTACTTGACGACGAGGAGTAAATGGGTGTATGTACATATACACTGTGTCTTCTGTTGCAGGGCGAGTTTAAGACGCCTCTCAAATATCATCCTGAAGACACCAGGCTTGACACCCCACCTGTCACATTATACTGACACCAGGCCAATCAGTCCTGTTTCCTTGCTCTACCCTCTCAGAGCGTAGCGCCAAGCGAGGCAGCATCGAGTACCAAGTCTTTGGTATGATCCCGGGGCTCCCGACTTCGACGCGGACGCTATAACGCATTCAGTCACCGAAACGGTATTTCTCATTCGTGTTCTGACAGCCTAGAGACCAGCAACCATTAGGCTTAGATCACGAACGTCCTTTTAATGATTTCCTGATACAGTATATTCACAGGCACTGATCGTCACGCAATCTACAGATAAGACAACGGATTGACTTTAATGAAAAATACATGTCATTTTCTTGATCCTTCATCTTCACTGAGCTCCGTGATTCACATAGACGAGGAATGTAGAGCTTTTAGACACACTTGAAAGACACATCGTGAAATAAGCAGGAAATCAGGAATGGGGGAAAAAAGTTCTTATGACGGTCGCTGCAGCCATGGAATTCTACCCTTTATTAACGCACAGATCACTTGCTTCTCCACTTAGCAAACTCAGTGACAATCTAGAGATTCATGATGTGTAATGGACACGCCCGTTATACATGTTCCACTAACAACAATGGTATTGTCAGAGAATTTTAAACACTTAGATGAATAATCAATGTCCTTTATACTTTTAAACTGAACCCAACACTCCAAAATAAAAACTATAATAATATGTTTACGAATGCTTCAAAGGTTAAGAAACAAAACGAGCCTATTCTCACATATCCCCAATATTAAAAAAGTCGATGTCCGAGTAGAGTGGGTAAGGGAATCAACAAGAAACAAGGCAGATTGTCATATAGAAAACGGTTCACAAAATGGCATTCCTTGGTGTCCACGTACTGTAACACTATGTGTGGCAACATATAAGGCAATTTGCAGGTTATGTCGCTGGTTAAATTAAAAGCCTTTTAATACGGATTATATATCTACATTGATAAACGTTTCAGTCAACATTCCTTGGCACAAATGCTACCTATATCTAGGATCAAAGTCGTGATCTAATAGTCAAGATGGGATACAGTGACTGGAAGCGTTTGTAATACGTTAAAGGGACATTGTACATAGATCAATGCTTACGTCAGCTGTACAGTGCGCTATATCTGGACGTCTCTCATCTCAGAAAACCTACGCGGTCGATTTTTTGGGAGATGTCGAAGCTAATGTGATTTTGCGCTTGTTCTGGAAAACTGCAACGCATCAGTCTATGCAAACCATACTGTTAGAGGGGTGCGTCCCTTGCTACAAGCAAGGGAACTGTTAGAATAAAGCCCTACGAATATATATATGAACGGATTTTAACGGGCCCGTTCTCAAGGCCGTTTCACATATACGACCAGGCGACTGTTAGATCCATGGGTAGAGGGAATCGGTCAGACCCATTGGAGAACATCATACCCCACCGGAAAGTACCTCACAAACATCATCTGCTGCCTTAAAGCCGCAATCGTACCAGCAGAACCTGGATTCAATCAAGCGATGTGATTGGTCACGGGTTTGAAATGGACGAGGGCTACTCTGAAGGCTGTTTAAATATAGAAGCGTTCACAGGGAGAGGAATGTACACATACCTGATGATTACGTCGGCCTTTTTAATCATTATGCAATTCATGGCTGTCCCTTGACTGTGATAACAAGTTAATTTGTCAGGTAATTACAAGGTTGCATTTCCGTTTCCATTTTGTAAAATCAACTTCAAACAAGTCTGGGATACAAGCTTTCCACTAGTGGAATTCACAGTGATTCGGATATGTAGAAATTACAAGCTGTTCAAATAATTCCCGGCAATTTCACCCACAGACATTATAATCGCAGTATTTAGCCAATTTGTAACTTTCCAAGACCTGGTTCGTGTCGATACTTTGTCGACTTCATTACTAACGTGACGTCACTAATGACGCGAGTGATCAGTCTGAGATGATGCAGATGAATCAATGGCTGTACGGGTAGAGTTCGTGTCTCTTGTACGACGGAAAGTCGGCAAAAATGAGCGGAAATTGTCTGACACCAGGAATTCATAATTGGCCAGTTAATCCAGGGAAAGGAAATTCCAATACCCGTACATGTTGTGATACTAATTTATCTGTCTGATATTGCACTTAAAACTCGTCAATAAATAAGCACAAAAATTAAATTTGCATGAGATCTAGGAGATAGAAATGATTATAGTGATAAATCATCTTTCCTCATTTTGAAGCACTTCGTCATTTCTATTATGGCACTCGAAAAAACGAACCTCAGACAAAAACGATGTAAATAAATTCACGTTATCACTGGTCACATCAAAACTTATGCATTTCGTCAGACGCAAGCATGACACTAGAACAACACGAGATCAACTTGTCGCGATTTCTCTCCTATATGAAGCAACCATCACCCCAAAAGTGTATACTGGTGCGTTTGACTGACCATCTTGTTCTTGACTCTAACTGCTAGCAGAGGGCATGACGGTGCAGAACAGTTTCTGTCCATAAACTGGGATAATGTCTTCCACAAGATCAAAACTTAACCCGTGTACCGTGATTTTGTAAAGTTATTTATCTTAACACATGCATGCCACATCACTTCTCCGGGGAAATACAGCTAACTCTGATTATCCCATGAGCGGAAATTAGTTAACTTAATTTGAGGAAATTGGTATGGGTCGATAAGGCATCCCTGTGGAACACCCCGCTTAAACTTGTGCTTGGGGAGGGACCCAGGCCCTCGAGTGAAGGAAAGCCAGTTTATCCAGTTATATCTAAGGTTCATAAGATGATGTCCCTGAAAATTTTCTCAACGTGCATACATTTAGCACGAACAAAAATTGCAACCGCTGTAATGATCGCTACCTCTGCATTCTACATTGTTTCACTTATATTATGCGGATTTGGGTAATCAAATAATTCGGTCAACTTTCCATCTACACATATTTGCGGGCAAAGAAATGAATTCATAGTGAATCCATAAGCGCAGAAATCACCAGGCTAAAAGACTGTAGTGTTATGTGAGTTAAACAACTGTCTATCTAAGAATGACTTCATACCAGTTAGCCTCCACAAAATCATATGTGACTACACCGAAAATTTGAACTACGATCTTAAAGCTTATTTTTCGGCTTTAGAAATTAAAATTAATGACCGCATTAATGTTTAAGACAAAAGTGTCTAAATTTCAGCTTCCAGAACCAAAAACTAAGTATTGCGAAGAGGTTTTAATTTTGACATAAACCAGAACTGGCTTCGTGGAATGGGTCCAGGGCCCAAAGATTGTGAAGCTGTCTTAGACGTAAATCGGACATAGGCTTAACTTCAAAACTAGATGCAATAGTTACAATTTTTATTTGACAGAAAGCGGAAAATTCTTTATTCCGTGTGTTTTATTTATAGATCAAAGTCATACCTGAAACAATGGTTTCCCTCCAGATTCTGTCATTTTCGTGTCTTTGAAGGTTCGATCTGTGAACGGTTTTCTGTTTTATGACGGACATTTTATATGCAAGGAGGTACTACTGCTATTGGATATCGATACAGACTCAAGAGTGGATGCGCAGCAAATCTTACCTGTCGAATTTTTACGGGTCATTATAACACAAGTCAGCCATTTAGTTATTAAAGTAATCGATGATCAATACAGCCAACGCACATACCACCCTTACGTGGAGGCCTTCAAACATCTAACAGCAGCCGACGAGGACAAAGCGTAACGGAAACTCCTAGTCCGTGGCTCTTTTATCACGACTACCAAGCGTTATCAAAGGCAATTTGTGGGGTTTCAATACCACAAAAAAAACAGCTGTGGAGGCAGCGTACTGTACCAGAAATGTACTACTCACCGAGGTTTGAATATACATATTCAGGTAATTGGCCATGGTTCGACACCACTGCAATGCTACATTAGGGTATTACATGGTAGCTGCCAAAGATTAAAATACATAAACGAATCAAAATATAAATTGCTAAGTAAACTCTTCAAATCTGACCAAGATAACTTCAAAGCATGGCATTCGCCCTCTTTTAGTTTAGATTGGGTCTAAGAATGTTGGGTAAGGCTTTAATCTTCTTGAAGTAACTTTGAACTACCACTGGCCCATGCACTGAAGCCTTAGTTCCGTGGAGGCCGATTGGCCCGTAGACTAGAGGGGGTTGCAGGCTCGAATCCAACCCTCCTGAAGTTTGGAAGTCAGGTACCTAGCAAAGTTGCAATGGTTTATTCCACGTTCTGCTTCCTCCATTAATTAACTTGACTTCCACTGAATAACAAACCATAACAAAAAACACAAGAGGCGAAATCAAGGACCACTGCATGGGTTCTGGGACTATACCTTATTTTGCACCAATATGCTACACGAGCGTACGGCAAGGAGCGAGAGACGCTATCAAAATCAATATTACCGTGCACACCAACAATACTTATCAACGTCGTCTGCTGGACTTAAGGTTTCATCTAGCCACCTTAATAGACAGCTTCGGTGATATCTTATGTCCTTGTCTGCGGACCGAAACCGACCTAACAGACGGGAAATTCAGGATTACTACACAAACCAAAGATGTGCCCTAACCTTCAGGTTAATACCAGCAGCCATTATCCAAATATTCTGTGTCCACAGAGGAAAACTAAAGGCAATATCAAGGCATACATTTACAGTACACACAAAAGCTTTCAGACTAGCTTCGGGTTTCTGTCAGCGACTATTATGTGGATATGGCATAGACAAGATTTTATCCTGATTTGTACAGGAGTCAAACAAGCTAACGGACACATAAACCAGCTATATGACAACTACATGTACTAACGATCTGTCACACAACTAAGATAAAGTCCAAGAAAGACGTTTTTATGTGCATTCAGATTTGATTCAGTGATGACGAATAACGAAAAAACTTATGGCAGCGCACAAATGCACAAAATATCCACGTCGTCATGCTGATGTTCATACCACCAATTATTACTGACGAAGATTCTACAGAATTGTACACGGAATTGTAGACTTGCATGACTAGAAACGGTAGTATGAAGGAACCTATTTAAAAGACTACAGTATACCCAACTATATCACATCAGTTCATTTGATGTGAACTCCACGTTCAATGACAGTGAGTTTATTCACAATTACTTTCGATGCGCTGAGAATATAGCCGCCCACAACTGCAGAAGTAAATATGCAATATTCAAGTTTCAGCTCCCTATCTCAAACCAGTACTGACGAGGCTTGTACAGAAGTTTATATGCCCCCCCCTCCCTCCACCCACACCCAAGAACAGCACTATATTTGACCCGATATTTGACCTGTATCTCCACCTTAAACAGCAGTTTATTTGTTTAGTTCAATCATTGATATTTAATGCCGGAATGTTTCACTTGTGCCATAGTGTTAACTGAATTTATTTACAGTTATCAGGCCCTTATCGTGCCAAAAAATAATACAATAGTAAAAACTATTTTTTTTTTCTTTCCACGTTCATGTAAATCAGACATTTTCAGGTGAGGTGCTGATACGGTGGTTGAAGGATTACTCAGATGAATGGGTAATGTCCATTTCCAATCCAACCTGTATTTAAACTTTTTTTGTATTTTGGTTTCTTCATTTTATTTTATACATTTTTTGTTGCCTTAATGGGAATTGCTCACGAACATTGAAAAGGCTGTACAAAAAGAAGTAGAGCTTCAGAACAGAAAAAAGGAAACAGATAAAACAAATGACAATTTCACCTTCAAGGGGCTATTTAGTGAGGGTAAAAATGGCGCCACCTGCATGACAAAAACTATGGAAGTTGAGAAAAAGAATGTCATGAATTAACAGAGAATGAGGATATCGAACTACAATTTATCACATCTCACGTTTTTCCCAAAGGATAGGAAAGTTGTTCTCAGAACTAACCTGGCTCTTCCATTGCACTGGATAAAGTATACGTGACATAATCAATTGAAAACCAGCGGTGATAACCACATTGTATCAACGTTCATCTCAAACATCTCGGACTTCTCAACGTTAATCGACGCCAGTCCAAAGAGAATTTAATGTCCGTACTACTATTTCCCATGACATTTAATTCTCTTTCAACCCCCTAAATATAAAATAGCAACAGAAACTGGACAAATCCTCAGGGAAGACAAGCGACCTGTGACCATTTCGACAGCCCTGGTGATGAAAACTTGGTTGAAGATGTATTCGCAGGCTGATAAAAAAAAGGCAAAGGACAGAAATAAACACTTACCAGTGGAACTTGATGTTTTCTCACAAATGTAATTCCAAAACGTCACATGAGGATCTGCAGCTGTACAAAACAAAATAAAAAGAACAATGAATGAAAAAATCTCAATTCTCATGCCATTGACGGGCCTTTCCATGTAATTTTAAAAACAATTTTTTTTACTCTCTTTTATAATACAATTTCGATTAAAGACTTTTTTCTTGTCATGAAAACACTAAAGTCTGAATGGATACCAGCTAAACAAAATAGATTTTCTGACATCTCCTGTGAGTTTTTCAATGAATTTATTGAAAATCTCCGTTATTAGTGAAACATCATGGACGACAGTTTGACAAGTGAAATTATAAATGCAGTTAAAATCACTTGAGAAAACTGATCTGATCATCAATGAACACAGTTATGTCCACGTTATGAATAAGTCACCCATTAAGCAAATTAATTGGTTACAGAAAAACTTAAGTCTCCTTAAATTTTAAGTCATCAGACCCTTTTAAGCTAACTACAATGGAATTTGTTTGCATGGACCGGTACTTTATTTATTATGTTTGGCTTACAATCCAAAACAAATTCATAAAGTGTGGAATAGACTACAAAATGTTCAGGGAAGAGAATATTTTCCAACAAAATAAGCTTAATTTTCTTCCACTTGTTGATTAGCTTGGGCCATTTTTGGTCAAATATTACATTATTTGAAAATCCTGACTTTCCTTGAAACCAGCCTATCAGCTGAAAATTCATATCATGTATGTCTTTCTGGATGGGATACGTTATACTTCAAGGTCTCCACAAATGAGCAGACGCTCCGAGCTAACCGATCGCTCGACTGAACAAATTTATGGAAATATACACTTTGGTCATACTGTGGTATTAAGCTTAAATACATACATGGCTTATTAAATGAACGCTATGAATATGTCTACACTTGTTTGACAAATAGCTTCTTCTTAGCGAATATGAAATGGTAACTGGAAACCTTCTGAGTATGTGCATATCACATACCACTCCTGTACCCCTACCTAGCCTAGGTTAAAGATAAACCAGAATGGCACAAATTATCTCAATAAATGTGCTTCTAGATAGACATATTAAAGCTTTAGCCTACATCTTTACAAAACAAAGAAATATCACAGAATTTTGTTGATGTTGTTAAAAAATTGCGCCGACAGCCAAACAGTTTTTGTGTAAACAAATATGGAAACAACAGAGAATGGAAACACTGCAGCACATAAACAGTAATTTGTAGTTAATCATCGAATTAATGAAGAATATTCAACCAAACTTAAACTTAAGTGGACGAAGATACGGCTTCTGAGTTCCAGAAACAGTGTAAACAAAATTTGACAACAAAAGAAACCCGGATAGTAAAGCGCCATCTATCTTGAAGAGTTATCTCCCTTGAAATTATAGGTTTCATTTCGTTATTCGAAGCTTGCATTTAGCCTGTCAATTTTTACACATTGTGCATTCCTCATTTCCACCAATTACTTTGCATGTAAGATTTTCCTTAAAACCCGATCTTCATTTTCAGCCTGTTCTGTACATAAATTATATCAAATTTCCCTGGTGACACCATGATTAATTAGAAAGCAGCTCAACAAATGTTGGCAAATGTGAAAAAACAACGCCTCTTTGAGGCGTGAAGAAGTCTCTCAAAAATGATTAAAAGTATATAAATTTTGTCGTACAATATAGAATATAATTCCAAGTATAGTCTTGCTTTTAAACCAGACATACTGTGAGGCTTTCTTTATTTAATGTAGCCTAATTGTAAAAAACAATGAGAACATGCATGTCAAAATAGGCCTATACAGGCCTATAATTATATCGTAGTTTTCCGTACTGTGCTCTAAATCAGACAGGCCTATAAATACCAAACCCAGTAGGACAAGCCCTCATTTCCAGGCTGTTGTATCAGAGAAAAACTTAGTGAAGCGCAGGTAATAAATGAATCCATCCAACTATTAACACAGTTCTTTTGCTGTCGCGACTGGCGCCTTAGGGGCAGGTTTGCTGTTTGTCGTCAGAATTGTTAGGCGGAGGTGTTCCAGAAAGAAAATTATTTTGCACCGTCTGGAATTTTTATCAACCACGTTGTTAGCCTACACCTCACAGAATCCGAAAGAGAAGACTTGTCAGAGAAAGTCTCTCAGAGTTCTGTACAGGAGAAAGGCCGGACATAGTCTTGATCTGACAACTGATCACGTTCGGTAACCTACTCCTGTCCTGGCGTAATCCGATTTCTGCGCCAGGAGATTTGAGAAATGTGCGACTATCGGATTTGTATCGACTGGCCCGGTTCTTACAAAGCATATATATCATTAAGGTTACCCGCATTGGGTGGTAACCTGCAGAACTCATTTGAGACGTCATAGCGATTTCGAAAACTTCAAAAATCCGATGTCACGAGGGTAAGAGGACAAGGCCAACATCAAAAATTTATACCGAGAAGATAACAAAAGGGAGTTGGGTATCGGTGGTCCCCGCTGGACGATCGGTATGGATTGTCAAGTTCATGCAGAGAAGCAGCTGCATGATTCAAAACCTACTCCATCAATACGGCGTGATATAAAAGTGTTATTATTGAAAACAGCTCACGTAGGCCCCACCTGTATAAAACAATAATCAGCTAGAAATGCATGAATGCTTCGGGTTTAACGTCCTACTTAACAATTTTTCAGTCATATGACCACAACAATCTGGTGGGATAAACAAATTATTTGGACACTTACATTAATCTACATATAAGAAGCGTTAAATCGTTTTGCTACATCTGAACAAATCACGGCAAAAAACATGTAAATTGAGACATAAGTTACTCAACACCAGAAAAAGTCTCAGCGTAGGACTTAAGGCTGCGCTGGGGAAGTAATCGGACACACGGGTAGATGCTGACTGATTGGCGTAGCCGCTAATAGAGATAGCGGAATGGAGGCTTCCTACTTATTCGAGTGTCTGTTAAAGTTTGATTGGTCTAATCGTATCCCAGCACGCCTGATCGTTAAAATTGGAGAAATGAGAATCTGGACTGAGGAACGCTTCCACCAATTGAATAAATTGCAAATAATGCATGGTATTTCGGTTAACTCTGTAGCCGTTAGTCTTCGGGCGATGTTTAATTGGATTGTCTGGGCTTATATGTGACACAAAGAGAATAGGAGAAAGTTCCAGACGAAAGATATGGAGGTATTTGCGTCTGATTATCTCCAGCGTACAAAGACAAAACTTTCCCAAAAGTCGTATAGCCGAGTTTTAAAATCCAATATTTTCCCGAATCTTTGCATAATGTCCTACAACAGCATTCAGGGTGTCCGGGGAGGATAGAGGCTTACATAATGCCTGGTAATGAAACAATTCCCAGATCATTAGCAATGATCAGAGATGTATTGTTTAGCCTTTGAAGCGAAATATACATTATCTCACTTAACAACTGGGCTTGGGAAGGCCGGGGAAGGCGGGGAATGGAGGGGGGTGTTTGGTAAGGATATTTATCATATCAAGTAATTCGAAAAACAAAACAAAAAAACCCCCAAAGGTATGCTAACCCAAAGTGCCTATTTTCTATTTTGACATAAAGTTATTATCAATCACTGAAAAGAAGTTAAAAAAATTCTGAAAAGGGTTTGTGAAAATATCTAATGCCTGCATACTGGGCGATATGGCCCAAAATGGCTATCGTTTCCAGATAAATTGATATATCATTTTACATGACAAGTTAAGAAGCGGTTAATACATATACACAAATATGCATCCATGCTCTAAAACCGTATCAGGGAAATATGACAGAGAGCCCATAATTATAATCGTAATTAAATGAATTTAACAACGTTGCTTTTTAGCTTATTTGTACTAAATGCTGTTCAGGTTTACAGTAGTATTGTATCTTCAAAAATCCATAGATAAATTGCCCTCCCTCACCTGCTCCCATTGCCTTGGCGACAAAAGTGGCATAGGATCGTTGCAGACCACTTGTCACCAATATGGTCCTTAGGTCGGTCGATGGTTTACGCCGGGCGCTCCGGTCGTTTTCACCCATAAAACTGACCATCATGTCAGTCACCAACCATCTTCTGCGACGGGACATTTTACACTGCCCAATCCGTATTTGATCAAGTGTATACTATCCACGGTGTTACTGACACCATGAGACTGCCGAGAGATTCGAAACAGAGACTTGAAGATGGTGAAATCTCCATAACTCAATATGCTGATCGCACCTCTTATTTTCTACATCTTGGAAAGCTGTAATATCTTGAAACTGAATAAGTATTATTAATTTAAATAAATATTATTAATGTAAATGAACCTCCTGCATAGAACCCCTCTGTGTTTATCGGATTTAATCCGGATAATCCTTCTATTGTGATATGACTCTCCCTCACCCCCATTCCACTTTCGCCACCTCCCCATTTCTATTTCAAACACAGAAGCACAGAATGCGATGACCGTTTATGGTACAAATAATCGTCAATGCTGTACTGGAGATCAACCTCCAGTTGCTCCGCGTTAGCAAGCATCTGGCTTAGTTACAATACTAATATATGAGGATAATCTGGTCTCAGGGAGAGAGGAATTTCACGTAGACTGGGATCTACCCACCCCCACTAGCGACCCAGATCTGTGGGCAAAAGAGGTCAGCAGATATGGAGCAAATACCTATCGGGAATCGATAGACATAAATACTTATTAATCCGGGTAATTTGGCCCGGGGCGCCTGCCCGTATGACAACTATATATCGTTACACGACAAAGGACAAAGGTTGTGACTCTTAGTCTGGACTGGAGATAGTGCAGACCCTGCCTAATGTACAGTCACAATTTATCACATTTCCTCATGAGTCAAAGTATGAAATGCCGACTTAAACGTACACGGAGCCATTGCCCCCACGAGGACCATAAGCAAGAAACTAATAACATGACCGGTAAAATATCTACGCAGTTTTGGTTTTCCTTCCATGACTAAAACCATAGAGCACAGTTACACTGAAACACTATAAGGTATTACAACAACGTAGGCTACACCAATATGTTTCTCACAATCTGTTATCCATGTATTGATCCGAGCTTTAAATGAACATAGATCAATAGCAGGAAAATAAACTTGTATATAAATACATCAATATCAACCATGTACAGGGAAAACCGTAGATCTTTAAATATTAGTCTCACTGGAGATGAATATAAGGGGGGAATCCTCTCCGTCGGTAGTAAGGGCAAAGATCAGATGTCATTTCATGGAGCCCCTGTATTTCACGTTATCTTGGTATTTCACGTTATTTGTGTATTTCATTTTAACTCCGTATTTCACACTCCCTCCGTATTTCATGTTATCTCCGACAGTTGCTGGTGAATGTATGGACTACTCCTATATACTGGAGCGTCATGTAAATATAATATGTCTGAAACGGTATTGACAAAATTCCAAATAGCACGAAGGCGCAAATGGCAAATCATAAATCAGACAATCACATCTGTCTGCGTATGCTTCTTCCTGCCACCATATATAAAGCTCTTAGGAGCCCAAACCAGTAGTAAATACTATTAACTGGCAAAAATCCGTTTCTATATTATCATCTTTTACAATAACACCTGCTTCATGTCAAAGAGGTAGCTAAATTAGTGTGTCCGGAATCCAACTTATGGATTAATGACCAAAATTTTATACAAACTTCATTTCTTCAATTAAATGTATAGCAACAATATTATAAGTTAAGTCTGCAGCAACCTGACGATGCTCGTGGGTTTCCCACGGGCTCTACCTGGTTTCCTCCCACCATTCGTCTAACAGAGGCATGATCAAACATACATGACGATGTGGGCAGATTTGGGTTGACACTGGCACAATCTGGATAAAATTTTTCGCGATTTGTCGATTGATTTATGGACTTCCGACACAGTTTTCGGTGGCTAATGTATTCGTTATACACTATACAACAGTTCTGACCTTGGTCAGTGTATGTGACCAGTATGGAGACCTCTTAAGGACACCTCTGCATGCGTAGGACTTCAGCAGACCTAGGATGCATTTCATTATTATTGTACCCTGTTCTGTAACGCTCAGTACACTTAACCTTATAAAATTGATTTTTATTATTGATTTACACAAAGCCTTAAGAGAGTATCTCTGGTCCTGGAGTTACAGATGAAAATGACCTACACTACGAGACGAAATCAATTCTTGTTCTCCTGTATATATGTTAGGCGAATGGCAGCTGCGCAAATATCTGACAAGCCACACTTTACCACGCATTTCTATATACTGTTGGCTCTTTGTGCAAGAAGCGGTCGGTTTAAATTCTATTAAAAGCTGTCAGTCATACAAATATAATGAACTCAAAATTATGCAATAAACGATGCAGGTCTATATATATGGAGAAGTGTGTTACACAGTAAGCCTTAATGTCAGTGCCCTGAACCCGCAGCTTAACCGGAAAGGCGTATTGCATGAGTACTTTGGAAGTGTATCTTGTTTTTCATTTTATACGTTGCCGACAATAATCACATCAGCACATTTTATCAGTATACCTAATTAAGTAAATGGAATGGTCGTGTGTTTTCCTCGGGCACGGCCAGGTTTACCCATACCATAATGCTGTCCGCCGTCGTATAAGTTAAATATCCATTCGTAAAATACGTAAAACACCAATAGTAAAGTGAATGGCTCATGTTGATAAGCAGAACACCCATGTTGAAAGAAAGGGTGTCAGAATTTAATCGACAGATCAACAGGCAGAAAGAACGACCGCCTTGCAGAGTTGCCCATAGTCGTAGATAAAAGGGGTCTTTACTTTCCCAAATGTGACACATACCTTATCCATTGCATCAACCGAATGCCGACACTCTTCTGAATTGTGAATGGACCATTTCGCCCACACATGATCGTAATTACAGAATGCGTGCTGTTATATGTGATGTAGTCAGATATGATACCTGATAGGGCATCGTTGCAAAGTTAGCCCGGGGCACTACGATACGTTTTCCCTGTAGTTGTACTTTCACAGTGTACAATGCTCTTCAAAAATCCAGGTCGGCACCTTTCTGACATAGGTTACAAGTTGACCAGGTAATACTGTCGATACACCCACGGCTTGTCAACAGCTCTGTATTCACATTACGACAAAGAGGGTCAGAACCCTGTCATTCCACGCTCCCGAGAAGCAGTCCTAGGTGACCATTATAGCTTCTGCCTGGTGTCCGGTAATTTTTCTTGTGCACCTATAGACGCGTTGAAAAATGTAACTCAACCGTTATCTTTTATGACAAACAAAGAAATCTATGCATTTATACAAAGGTGAACGGTTTGAGCCTGGCCTAGTTTGAGCCCTTCCCTCACCTAAGACGCCTGAATACGTCATGACCTAGACCCGATGTTGTGGTATATCCCTGACTATCACATGGCCAGCTGTGCTTTACACCAAAAACAATTAATCTGTTAATTTTCATACAAAGTCTGTTATCTGAGTGATGCTAGAAAGTATTTTGTTATTGCAACATATTATTCTACTAAATATAACATAAATATTGTATTAATTCAACGTTAAAAATCCATTAGACGAATAGATATTATGCTCAATATGACACAGTATTATGTCATCATAACAGAATGCGTTCTTGCATCACTCAAACAACACACTTTTTCTTAATATTACCAGGTTAGTTTTGAGTGTAAGTGATGCACATGTCAGAAACAACAGAACACAGTTTGGAAAAAAAACCCAGCTCGAGTTGTATTAATGAGTTGCTGCGTTAGACCTTATGACTTACGTAATTATATCCCTTCTCCTCTGTCATTCGTCAGATCAAGTGCGCTGGTGACACACTGTAAAGTGACCCACTGTACAAACCACGATGAGCGCGTCGCAAACATCGCAAATCACCATACAAGCGACAACAATAACTCAATTAAACTGAAATATAGAACTCCAATCACATCTCGTCTACTAACTCAATTCGTAGAGCAGTGGAACAAAGTTTGATGCCGGATTCATTACATTAACATTTATGAATTTACCGGTGATTTACAAATCTTTACAGCAAATAATAATTCTAAATTAAAATTAGTGATGGTCAGCCAGAACACCTTAGAATGAATGAATGAATGCTTGGGATTTTACCTCATACTTAACAATTTATCAGTCATATGACGACGAAGTCATTAGGTGCGTGTACATATCATGTGTCTTCTTGTAGCAGGGCGAGTTCATGTCGCCAAAGTTCTGCCGCCACTTAAGTATCATGCCGAAGAGACCAGGCATGATACCCAATCGAGTCTCATTATACTGACACCCGGCCAACCAGTTATGTTTCCTTCATGTGTGGGGGTGAGGTGGGAGAGGGTGGGAGGGGGGAGGGTGTATTTTTTATGCACATTTTTATGGAGGAAACACGGGCATCAGGTACTTGGCAAATCTCTTTACTTAAAGCCCCAGTGCAAATACCGACAGCTGGATTCGAATGTGTGGGCTAATGATTTGAAAATCAACCACATTTTCTACATATCTCAAAGTCGCATTCACGGCCCATAAAAGCTTTAAGAGATAGCCCAACACACACAATACATAAAATTCAAAGGACTTCGCATACAAAACGATTACCTGCATTCACAAGCCTTCTGAAACAATGTCATATAAAGATAGTTACAGGCGTTTATATGTACTAAACCACATACATGCCGTTAGTAGTCAGAAAAGGCATTGTACATTTGGCCCCTGTTCAGTAACCCAACCACAAACACACAATTGTTCACTTCTTGCAATGTAATACTTGGGTCAATATTAATCATTTATTTATTTATTTATTTATTCATTTGGTGTTTTACGCCGTGCTCAAGAATATTTCACTCATACGACAGCAAAGGCCTTCCCACATACGGTCTGAGAGGAAGCCAGCATGAGCTGGACTTGAACTCATAGTGACCGCATCGGTGAGAGACTCCTGGGTCATTAAGCTGCGCTATCGCGCTAACCAACTGAGCCACGGAGGCCCCCTAATATGAATCATATGTGATAACTTAAACAGCTCCTAGCCAATCAGGTATGGAAATTGAACTGCAGCACATCATGCCCAACAATCACGTAAGACCTGGGTTAGTGATGAAAACACACTTAAGCTTGCTAATTATCAGCTGTAAGCGCACGAAGGGCATGTCACCCTACGCGGAAGTGCAAGGAGAAAGGACTTCAGATAATTAGCTTCGTGGTCACACTATTACTCGACACGAGATCTGTGAAATTAAAGCCCTACTATATGAAAATGTAGTTGATTTAGTTGATGAAACACCTGACTGATTGATGACGATCTGAAGGTTTGCATTTCCGTATATATATTACATATGATGATAAAATGTATGGAAAAGGGGTACTGTAATACCAAAGACTGAACGCGTCACCTCTTTACTGAATAGACACCGAAGTCACGCTTGCTCCATAGAAACCAGATATATACATATCGTCAAATAACCAAGGCGGTGAACACAACCCTATACAATGCGTTCTTAAGAATTCGATGCCAATTAACAAGGAGCCGCTCAACGAAACCAGTAATGAGAATCTATATTAGACTAGTTACGTTGTATTTCCGACTACAAGGCCAAACAAGATTCATGTTTCACCATGCATCTTATGTGCAGGACAGGCTCTGCAAATGTATATGAAGTCAGGATTGTGATTCTTGGTCGTTGCAATTACCAACATGGGGTTAAAACCGTGGAAAATTCAAGTGCACGTTCTTTTTAGGTTCACAACTAGTATTATTAATTGCTCGTACAGCTCTTAAAAAATCACGAGGAGTTGTTTTAATAACTGTGAACAATTAAATGAGCCAAATACACAATGATATACCACGTTCCCACCGGTAATTACCGATCGAGTTCCTCAAGGGTAACAAAAATGGACTATTTCTTTTCACCACTACCTGAGAATTGGGGTTATTAAACAAGGCTTTCATACTAGTGAACCCAGATGTCGTTTCACATATTCAAATGGGACAACTTGGCAAATTGTCATGGGATTCTTGGAAACGTGTATATAACACGCAATGAACTCATCCGCAGCTTACGACGTCTAAGACTTTAAACTTGAATATTCATTTGATATTAGAAGAGGCGAGTGACCCTTGGTTTAGATTGGTAGATACACGGTCAAATTATATTCCACGAAACATGACGTACACCGATCTCGTGCTCAAGGAAATGAACGTCACGCTCACAGAGTAATAACCCACGTTCACGTGGCAATAGCCAACGATCTCGTGCTAATATCCAACGATCACGTGCGTTTATTCTACTACAGTTACCTCCCTTCGTGTGACCCTTTGAAGCTACGCTATGTACAAATTCAGCGATTCAAGACATCAGTTGAGCAAGTCCCCTGTTTTTTCCGTATGATGAAGCATATAGCGCATGCTGGGATAACAGAAATTGTCAGTTCTCGACAAGTAATATTCAATCACTCCTCTCGAACTGACAATTTAAATCGCCGTATTTATACATCGATAGCGGAGCTTCAAAGATGTAATATTGCATGCCGTCCTTCCGTTCGTCACATTCGCAGGCTAATTGGACAAATATTCAGTCACTGTCTGCTTGTGTCAAGACACACGGAATTGTCAGGAGAAACTGTGATATTACCCCTAAAACGCCATTTTCAAATACGTGTTTCCACAATTCAAGATAAGGGTTTATGAGGTAGCCACTCCCAACTGAAGTGTAGTTTAACAGACAGGAAGAAAGGCTTCTATCATTTCCTCATGTGCAACCTTCCCCTTTGATTTTAAAATGTATTTCGGTATTTAATGTGATGAAAATACACAATTCTGAGTAATTCTTGACCAGTGAGCACCTGTTACGTGTGACCATTTACCTACTTTGTCACTCAATCCTCGCTGTTCTAGTTTTGCTCTCTATGCTGTTGTCTTTTAATACATATTGGGAAAACATAGCAAGATAAGGATGCATCGTATACACAATAGCCCACAAGCACATAGCTGAAGCCCCCACATATAATGACTTATACAGAAAAAGTGCCTTCTAGCAACGTACAGAATATCGCCTGGTCTTCTCTCTACCACAGGTCAACAGGTTCAGGCTGGGAATTTACACCCCCTAATGACTCGTTTCAGAGGCGAAAGATGGCTGGATTTTTCGTGCAAATGATGATGTTTAGCTGGATTACTACAGAGTCGTTCGGCACCTCAAGGGGGACATGTGTCCCATGATGAATGATCAGATTCTGCATACTAATTGCTCCCTAATGGCAGGTATGGGAGACAACCAGACCTATCAACATCAGCAACCAGTCGTAATTTCATACGAAAGAGTTGACATCCTGGAGGCCATGCAGCAAAACGTTGTTTGCCGCGAGCGAAAAGAGGACTAAATCTGAAGAGCTCAACAGCACGCAAACAGACTTGTTATCCTTTCTTTTCAAAGCTGACGGCGCTTACATGTTGCTCCTAAGTGACTAACGTGCTGATTAAAGCCGGCCATGTTTACCAAGGCATGGAAATTTATCTGGCTCTGACACCACGGTATTTGCACGATCTTCAGAATTTGATTTTCATGCACGGGTGTGAGTAGTAGGGATAAGATTCCTGGTCAGCCGACATAACAGGCATCAGTGAAACTTCAAGTGCTTATCATTGGATGGAATAGATGTTTTGCTTTAATCTAAATCAAAGACTTACATGTACATGGTTCTATTTGAATTGGTTGTTCTCATTTTCTTGTCTTTTTCTGGAGCAGCCTGCAGCATGTTTAGTGGCTTTTAGCTGTTTTATTTAGAGCCCTAAATTATCATTTTTTAGAATTGGTGTTTTATATTGTAATGAAGAATATTTTTCTCATACGACGGCGGCCAACATTGTGGTGGAAGAAAATCAGACAAGAGCCCGAATGAAACCAAGACCTTGAGCAGGTTGCTGACGGACCGGAGCATGAAATGGACTTGAACTCACAGAGAGATCATTGGTGAGAGGCTCTTTTGTCATTGTATTGCGATAACATCCAAAGTCGTAACGAACAATGTAAAATTGTGTTGTCTAGCCATCTTCTGCCAGCTGAATGACACATACGACGGCTTCCTTCTGATTTATATTATTAACACCCAGCCGATCCAGCTGCGCATATCTGAAATGTGCTTTGTCTGCATTATTAGTTGTGTTTTAGCGCTGAACCTGGGAGATGCACGACATGCAATCCATGCATGGCAGTGTTTGCAAACCGTGATCACTTCCATTAACAACTCCATCAAATTATGATAGAGTAGTTCTGTTACGTCAGCAAGTTTTAGCAAACGTGACTTGGTCTCAAAAATGCAGTTCTGAAATCTGCACTCAGTTCGTTCTCCTTTCAAAGGGGAAATATTCTATAGGCTAGTTGGTGCTTTTCACCTTTATATTCAACAGAAATAAACCTCGTTATTTTCTTGTAACCCTCAACATAATTGTATTTTGGTGTTTATGAATCACACATGCTTATCACGAGAGAAGGTATGAAGGAATCATACTCCGCACTTTGGTGGAATAGAACCACAGATCGTTATTCAGCTAACGAAAGCAATATTGAGCACACCTATAGACAGTCTAACCTTTTGTTCTTGTAAGGCCAGCAGATGGGAATGTCCGTCGAAGTGGCCAATAGATTTTCACACAACTACAATGTACGAGCACGACTACTCCGACTCCTCAATCACAAAATAAATCCTATATCTGGCCGTGGAAGCTCGCGGAGGAAGAAGCCTTATCGGTAAACCATGAAAGTTTAACACACACAGGACATCCGGATGGGTTTAAAGGCACGGACATGTTTCCCTGTATGAATGATATTTATTTATGTCAATGTTGTCTAACGCCATTTTTCCGAACCGCTTCGGTGGTCTAGTGGTTAGAGCGTCAGCCGGGAAGTCGGGAGAAATGGGATCAAACCAAGTTCGAGTCATGTCAAAGCTACTTGTTGCTGTCTCGCTCAGTAATGAGAGTTACAGCAAGGAAACAAGACTGGTTGACCGGTGTCAACACGATGTGGCTGGGTCGGGTGTCATTAGCATGATGATTCAGAGGCGCCAGCACTTTGCCCCGCCACAAGAAGAAAGTATATATACACAGACCGTCATATGACTGAAAAATGTGTTTAACATGACCTAACAACGCAAGCATGCTTATACATACATTTAACGCCATTCTCAAGAATTTAACGCATGCCAAGTTAACGGCAAATAAGTGGCTTTTTGTACGATTTCGCAAATGTCCCCACGAACACAGAGGGCCGCTTATTGTTATCAGAACCCCCCAAACAATGAGAAAGTGGGGGTAGAGAAATTTCTTGGATTGAACCAGCATCTCGTGAACCAACTGCTTCCACTAACCATAGTTCTGCTTCAATACACTTACCAAACAGCCGATGAGCTACAGAAAAGATTCTGTCTGCCAATTCAATTCTTGGGACATGACTGATCGTCTTCCGTGCAAATACAAATACATCATGTTGTTACAATGACTTGATAAAATTATTTTCCACTACAATGCCCGCGACATCACGGTATTTTTTTAGTACGCTAATCTCAACAACATACTTGTTCACCACATTATCGCATTCTCCATTTTGGCTACATGAATATATTTATCTACTACAATGCCCTCGACATTCGCTACTACAACAATTTAGATAACTACAACATTGTCTAATGTTCACGGTATTATCGTCTTTCACAACAAAATATTGTAAAATGCAATGATTTGTTATTGCAAACTTGTCTGCCACATTATACTGACTCACAACTTTTATCCCAACTATCCCCTGCAGGTGTCTTTGGCATTAAAGTGATCCGATTTTGAAAAAAGGTCTATGACATGACAGTTGTTCATCATTCTGTCAACGATATCGTTGATACCCGCAACAATACCCCTGGTATTATAGTGATCTTTATCTCTTTATAGTTGGTCACTAATAAATCCGTGGAGATCTTAGCTATCCGGTACAGTGTCACTGGTGTTACATGGTGATCTGTCTTTGATAACCGGTCTACCACATGAATATTGTTCCACTACACTTTATTCACGACGTCCAAATCATCCACTACAACTGTTCTTGACGTTACCGTGATTTTCTATGGACAAAATGTCTACCTAACTACTACCTAATACTCACTACCTAATAATCTACCGCACTTTGCAAGATTTTATAATATCTGTCTTTGTTATCAAATATATCAACTGACTGATAGTGTATACCTCATTACAGCCGTCAACAACTTTGCAAACCATATGATAACTATACAGCACTGCACGGCCGTTCATTATCCCTAAAGGCATGTCCACGGAGAAATAATCCCAGGTAGAAATTTGCACGAAAACTAGAGATCAGCCACCAGTTGAAAATGAAGCCATACTTCAAGTTTGATAACGTACTAAACTCCAGAATCTGTTAATGTAGTAGAGTGACGGACTGACGTACGGATGGATGAACAGACTGGGTGCCTTAGGCTTCATCGGTACAGCAGTTTTAACTTCGCCTCACGGCTGGACACAAAGGTTCCCTAGATTAACAGATTACATAATACTTCTCTGTTTTGTTACAACATTGATGGAACCTCACCAGATAAAAGAAACGACAAGAATGAAATAGGAAGGACAGTGGCCCGAGGATAAAATAATATGCTGCTAACGACACTGTAAGGGAAGCCATACTGTGCCAAGCAAATAAATTTCCTTTTTTGTCGACAATTTTGTTCTCATCTCCAAACACAAAAACTGAACCGATGTGAATAATGAATTCGCGTTAAGTAGGCATTTAGAGCAAAACCCACTTAAAAGGGTTGCAAATCCGTTGAATTTCAGCAGTCTTTTCGCGTACCTTTCGTGTTACGCTCCTTAACAACGCCTAAAAAGTTGCTGAAGTGATGAACAAACCTCTGCACTAGTAATGAAATATGCAATGTAATAAAGTCATTAATTCCAGTGTCATTCGGGCAACTTGTGAAAATCCAGTGGTCAGTGGACAGAGCGCTAGTATGGTCATATTACACGAATGATCCCTTAACGTTATAGACGACCGGGTTAAAGACTCTAAAAAGTTAGATTAAGAGGTATAGCAGAGCTATGTCTTTAAATTGGCTATTTGCACTTGGAATCGATGCCGATTTAATCAGCTAAACGATCTTTCGCGCAGATTTGAATGGATTATTACCAACTGCGGTGTAGACACCCCGCAGTTACCAGAAAAATCTGTTATTATTTGATATTCTGACACATTCTGCAGAAATAAATCAGGCAACGCCAAGGCGTAATCGTTAATGTCTGGGCACAGGTCTAACATTTTACAACCCATGATGATGTCCAAGATTCAATATGCAATAGAAAATACAACAAAGGGTCTATGCATTTCTCCGATGTTCCAGGAAGTGCTACAAAGGCGTTACTTTGGCCCACCTTAAGGCGTTTTTAGTCAATGGTCAAGTGGAGAGCTCAAAATGACATAGGGTTTCTGCTCCAGGCCTATGCTCATCGAGATAGCACATGGGGGGCACGTTGTGAGTATCTATTTTCTAGCTACCCGAAGGGCTTATATCATGTCTTGAACGAAGCACGGTGTATTGTTTCAGAAGATTACTTAGTGCTGCCTCACCGATCGGTTTTGCGCCTACCCACACTATGTGGGTCATAAAGGCCATCGAACCAAATGACGGTCAAAAACATTAACTGCTTAACTGCTTGTCCTTCTTCTCTCATTTGTTTTCTCCTGGTTTAAACATGCTCTCGCCACGTTGTGGCAGCAGGACTGCCGAAGTGGAGCAGAGTCCTATCACTCAATCAATCTCTTGCAATTGTTCCTCTCTCCTAAGACAAGGTAAAAAGGGACTACCATAGCAAAAGTGAGTGATGAGTGCTTAGGGTTTAACGCCGTACTTAATAATTTTTCAGTCGTATGCCGACGAAAAAGAACCGCCGCGTTGCAGGACGGATTTCCACCCCTTTTTTATCCAGCGCTGCTTCACTGAGACTACTTACTGAAGGCAAGTAAGCTGCCGCGCTCAAGCCATTATACTGATACGGGTCAACCAGTCGTTGCACTATCCCCTTAATACAGAGCGCAAAGCGAGGAAGTTACAACTTCCTCTTTTTTAAGGTCTTAGGTGTGACCTGACCCAGGATTGACCCTGGATCTATCGCAACCGAAGCCGACGCTCTACCAACTCTGCTATCGGGGCCAGTCATCATAGCAAAAGTCAGCTTATTAAACGTCAAAGGAACTAATGCAGGCGTTTTCGGTTCATTTTCCAACTCTCCTCAATCATGCTCAACAAAGTTAAGAGTAAGCCTGAAATGAAATGCGCTAGGAATTAATCTTTTACACCTACTTCAAACCAGACAAAAGTCAGGCAATGAGCTTGTACATTGTACGTAGCTATTTAGATATATGCACCAAGATAAATTCAAAGAGTGTATATATTATTCGTAAATGAAATGGTTTGCATGTTACCATTATTACATAACAACCATATGATGAATTCAGTAATGAAGTTTCAAATAAGTACTTTCAATATTTCAAACGGCAGACGTAGACATCATAAGTTATCGCTCAGAGACGAGTCTTAGTATTACATGTAACTTTCATGGAATAACATTATTAATTTTCATGTCATAGCATTATTCCATTTTTCATCGCATTCACGGAATAATCTTATTCAATATTCACGGAATAACCTTCTTCCATATTCACGGAAAAGCTTTATTCCACTTCCATCGCTTTGGTTTGACCTATCACTTCTCTGCAAAACTTGAGTTATACAGCTGACACCGTTTCCTTATTTACCAAGAATACGAGTTCGCAGGGTTGGATTAAAGGCAAATTTTTCCAGGACTACAACAGCAAAATGTGGTATAAAATATCAAAATTTAGGAACAGAATCACATTACATTAAAATCCTTAACGTTAATTTGCACGGCAGCGCTAATTTAGTTTCTTAAAGACTAAATATAAGCGTCAGGTCCAGCATTAGTATACCATTCGTAGTCCGTATACCATTCATAGTCCGTATACCATTCGTAGTCCGTAAAGGGCGTTCCAAGTTGATAATCGCAAGATTCATTTCCACAACAACGTTTAAAACCAGCTACCAAAGGTATGTAAGAAATTATACAAATAGGAAATAAAGCCAGTAACACACAAGAGAGAAGCTGTCATGAGTCATGCCGGGCAGACAGTAGATATTCCAGGCATAAATTTCGTATCAAATTTCAAATTCGTAGTCCACGAATGAGTTCCAGGTCAAATAACAATTAAACAAGGTATCTAAGTCGCGATTTGATTGCAACTGTTCATAAAGGTATCATGCAGATGTAATGAGCAAGGCTGCCTTTACAGCCCCTAGCCCCAGGTTAAGCGGTATTATATACTGTCAATATGTAAGGATCTCATACTACATGAGGCGCCATCTACATGACATGCTGGTCTGTATAAAAGCTGTCTACAAAATAGACGGTTACACTCGGCAACCAGCGCCATCTAAGATGTTAAATACCATGTTCGCGAAAGACATGTACATAAGGATAACAGCGCCGTCTATGTGGTAGATCACAATGTAGATCACAATGCAGATCGCAAGAGATTCTGAATGCTCTGTCCATACCTGCCAACGAGAGTGTTATACTCATTGTAAAATTTGAGAAACTTAGAATGAAGGCGTTTGATGGAGTATAGTTGACAAACTAGTTTTTGAACTAACAACTTGTGACGCAGATTAAAGTCATCACAATTAACGCAAGATCTGACAAATGCTACAAGGCAAGATATGTTTACGCCATATGCAGGACCCTTTTGTATATTGCTATCCAAATAAGGATAATTTACAATATCAAAATGGAAATTATCCCTTTTGTGGTAAAGGCGGCGTGAAAGGAGACCTTTTTCGTCTTTGTACAGATATAGATCCAAATAAGATGTACCATCACGACTATCTGTTGTCTCGTTTAAACCCAAGGAAGGCCGATAGATTTCCTTCACCGCTTCAGCAGCATGGGGGTTATTCAACGTCAGTAGATCATCAATATACCGCTTGGTAAATGAAAAGGATCGAGCTTTAAAGATATTACTTTTAAGTAATTTCGACACATAGTCGTATTCATATGAAAACAGGTATAGATCTGCCAAAAGAGGCGCACAATGGGTACCCACTGGAATATCTATACACTGTTGGTAAATGGTATCTCCGAATTTCACATAGATGTTATTAATGAGAAATTCAAGTAATTCAATAAATAATGTAACATCCCATGAGTGGTAACCTTTATAAATAGTAGAACGTTTGCTGTCATTAATGATATGTTGGAGCTTAAATTACATCCGTTTACATGAGGATTAAAGGTCTTAAAAACCTCGAAGAAGCAGTTAAGGAAACAACTGAGCATACACGCGCATGTGCACTCATTCTCATGTGCCCAGCGTTGTCAGTAATTTTGTTACAAGTAATCATTAACTCCTGGCTAATTAGTATCCATCGTGCGTGAGATTTGAAAGTAACACCGATACGTTGGTGTGGTCAGCGGGATCAACAGGTGTACTTAGACACAGGTGTAACGCACTAATCAATATGAGAATGCCCAAGTATGGTATAAATCTATCTGCATAGAGACGGCACCTACCTTTTAAATACACATATGGTATAGCACTCTTTGTTGATCTCTTAGAAATTGTCCACAGTTAAAATAGCGAGAAGCGTCCATTCAGGGCACCTTCTTGCTTGGCACACGTCTAGTCTCAGATACTGTTATCCTGCATGATCCTGTCATCGTGGATGGGTTATGGCTAAGTAGAACAAGTCGCGTTGATGGAAACCCTGGGTTGTATGAATAGTCACGGCTCTGCGCCAATCGAGGCATTATACAGGCCCAAATTCCCTCCCCCGTATAACCGAACTCGAGTTAAGGCCCTGATTGTGTTTGGAAATACATCATGTCGACTACAATCTTCGGGGATGGAAAACAGAGGAAACTGATCGTGGCTAACCCCACCGATGTCGCTCAGAGCAGACGGTAAGTCATCTCAGTACGAGAAGCCGTAGTAGGAGTGTGCTCTGTGAGAGGTGGATGGAAGCGATATTAGGGGATCGTTCCTTCCAGCAATCCTGAAGCGGTTTCTGCCACTGGCGGATCCACATCATACCTCAGGCTTCAAGAGATCAAAGCCAAAAAAAATACCGTTGCGTAAGTAGTAATTAGAAGATTCAGCTCGTGACGACACAGCAGACGGCTCATAACATGGCCTTAATCACCATGTGATAACACAAACATAACATCTATCGGAGTTCCTTTAACAGCAAAACGTCAGTTCTTCAAATCGGCGCAAGTGATGAAATCGGAGATACCTCTTAGTCACGTCCAGTAATTACAATCACGCTCCCCAACCAATCCGCTTAGCAGGAATTAACTCCGACAACTGGTAAAAAGCGAGGGCTGTGATAAAGAGACCTAAGAACAATACCGATTGTGTGCAAAAAGCTTTCCTTTTTTAAACCTGTTTTATGCCAGGTAATGCGCACCTTTGTTTTCATGTTGATGTTCTCATGTCCGTGCTGGAGACTCACCTAAAGGATAACCTAATATTAATCATAAATGACAAACGAATTTAAAAGTGACAGCTTATAATATTGAATAACAAAATAAATCGAACTCAGCACGTACATTAGCCATCTTTTCGTATCTTTCAATGATATGGAAGATTAGTCTGTGTGTTTTTAGCATGATGTTGTGCAAAGTGGAGTATCGCTTTTTGGGTTTACGCTTCTATCTTAATACTTCAGTGACACCTACCGCACATGGCTGTAACACTGTACTCAGCTTTCATACGCCGTGCACGATGTGAAGAGCTCTGTCTGGTACATCAGATTTGCTTGACGGATACTTCCCTAACCCCCCCAAAAAACCTATAAACGTTTAAATTGTGATCATGACCTTATTGACCACACTGTTAGTGTTATGTCCGATGAATTTACTGCAAGCTTTCATCTGCTTTTATATTTATTTGAATAAAATGCAAAAAAAAAAATAAAACATAAAAAAGACAGAGAAAAAACATTGTCTGCATTGTGTGTCTAGCCACGAACAATATGGCCCGTAAACGGCTTTCATTTTGATATTTGACTGGTATTCATTCTGTGAAAAAAAACTGACTTCACTTTGATGAGGGGTATATCTGTTGATGATTGTCTCAACGTGTTGTTCAATTTGCGTTAAAGCCTTACATTTATATCCACAAGCGTCAGCTCTGTGACGACAGACGGCCGATACATTTCCACCCTGTCTGTCCGGCAGAAACGATGGAGTGATGAGCCTTTGACCCTCCATTAACCTGACTTAAGTCGCAGCTGTCTTGACCTTTCCTTCATGCCTAGACTCCTCGATAGCTTGTTCGACCAATTAATTGTCGTTGCGCAGACAAATCACTCTTACTGGAGGGAAACACTGACGGTAAAGGGGGACATCGAAAAATCTCCATATGGTCCTTGGAGGTAACGCTTGAACAAAGATCAGGCCAATTAAGTCGAGCTGTGTCACAGAAAGTTGGTTATATATTTTTTCGACATTGGGGAATGCACTGCCCTTTGTGTTGTCTTCGAGTTCAAGTTGCCTTTGTTATTCAGTGGTTCAAATCTATGAGTATATTAGCGTATCTAAATGGACCGTAATATTGAAGACACATGTGGCCTTAAACCTTAACCTCATTTACACGGCATAGACACATCAGAGCAAAACAATTTTGCGTGGTTTTATTCAAAAACACTTCAACTTCTAGCTGTTTCGTTTCACTTTACGTAAAACCGCCATTAATGCTTTAGCAATTCTGAAGACTGATACTTAGTAAACATGACGGACTAGTTTTCCTCCCCTTCGGATTTACCTACACCCGGAGGGTACAGATCAACTCTGGTGTTCCACGCGGCAATCCGAGCTTCCTCCGTCGTCAGCAGTTAGCGGAAGTCGATTATAGAGTGAGACTAGCTAGGCTTTCAAAGTGAATCCCACGGATACCAGGGACTATGATAAATGTATAATGCATGTCAATGGCGTCTAATGACCAGGCCAAGTCTTCGACGCCCTATCATGTAAGTCATTTAGCTCAGACGCCAATACATCAATGTTTGATACGCCGCCTAGGTATCCTGTTACGGGAGGTGCAAGAAGTGCCCCCAAGTATTACCTTCTGAAGCATAAACGTTAAGGCTACAAACACCGCTTGTTAGCATTCCCTACACTTTTAACAGCACGACACCGCCAAACCTGTAACAAGCAAATCGATTTTAAACAAGCTTTAGGTCAAGCTGTCATGATCTCACCGTCTATCGTGTAAGACCAGCCCTATATATAAAGGCGCACAGGAATATGGTAACCGTGAAAGAGGGGATAAACCCGTCTAAAATAACAGATTCATGTCCAACTTTCTGCAAACTTCGGGTGTCCACGTGCTTCCTACGATTCTTTGGAACAATGCTGGCCTCACCGTGATCTGTCACTTGGCGTGTACTGTGATCTTCGGTCACGGAGGTAAAAAATTTAAACCGCATATTCACTTTTAAAAGAGGCTTTGGAGATGGTTCACCTGTGTTGTTTCATAGACTGAAAGGAATTGTTTCTGTTTTGAATAGAACAATGTCATCAGCATGGCCACTCAGTAGATATCAAACTATGTCGGAAAGACAAAAACGAATTAAGCCACACTGAAATTCGAGGTCTAAACTTCATGGCAGATCAGTGTAGCTGCTGATAGTTCATATAAAACTGCATTATACTGCCTAAAGGAATGGTTATCATTATTTGCTATGTTATCGAAAGTTGAGATTACGAAGCACAAGCAATGGGAAAGCGGATTAATTAGGACTATACGAAGACATCAACTGCCATCGCTTGTGCTTTGTTCGAAATAGTCCTAATGAGTTGTTTCCCGACATTAATGTGAAAAGCGAGACCATTATTTCCATTGTGACAAGGAAATTCAAGAAGGTAATATCTCTTCTCTCCTCTTTTCTATGCCATAGTCTTTATACCCGGATATCCAAGACCACGACAACGTACTTTATTTACATTTTGGCACATGACGGTGAGTTGAACCCACATGTGATTCTTAAGATGGGTATTAAAGCCGGGCGGCATTTGGTTTATCCTTAAGAGTATACATCAAATCTTGCAAATGTCTTAATGTTCAAGATGGAAACTGACAGCAAATTCTGTTAAAAACAAGAGGATAACTTAACAAGCAATACCACACACACAGACGGTATTTGCAAGGTGCACCATCTATTACTCTTGACATTATGGCAAAAAAGTAATGACGTCATATATTTTAACATGGAGCATTGAGGTAGTGACAGGGCGAAGTGCATAGCGACACTGACCTTTTGAGAGATGTCGCAGATATTTCGAGTTTGCGATTGTTAACAATTTATCTTTTAACATGGAATAAGCCTGGGAAAAGACATCAACTGTCTTGATGTCAAGCCGGATGTCAACGCATTATAATGGCGCTTAGAAAAGAGTCAACATTCATAGATACAAGCCCGAGAGAAACAAAAAGCGTCGGACAAGATGGTTATAGATCGATACGTTTCTTCATATATATCTTTACCTTGAGAGTACATGATTAGTTCAATCGATATACAAAAGAAACAGGTGCACACATGTAGAAATTGTAAATGTGCCTTTCCAATCTCTCCATTCCGGTTGATTTAGCACACCACCAATCCATGATTCTATAAACTAAATTGCATTCTTCCGATGCACGCCCCTGTAAGAGGCTAATGTGTAATCTGCGGGTCAAAAGTTGTCACGACCCTATCCCTGGATATGGTGCTAAGTGGGCAATCTCCAGAACGCTGGCGTGTGAGAGCATCGGCAAAGGTGAACGGTCTACAAAATAAACGCCGGCTCAAATGAATTCTGTGCGTGTGGCGAACTAATAAAGTGTACTTGTTGGATTTGTATTTCCCAACAGAGATAGACAAGCGGACAAAATGTTGGCACTGCACAAAAGATTTACTTTCGTCAATCGGGTCCAAAGGCGAATGTAAATTCATCAGATAAGAGTCCAAATGAATTGACCAAGGAAGAGATGCCACTGAAGCAAAACAGAGTTGCTTACAATTTAGTATACGTCGGAAGCATTGGCAAAAATTCCACTAAAGTATTGTTGTTAATGTTTAAAGATATGTATTGTGCTTTCAGTTTCACAAGATAAGTACATTTTTTCATTTCATTTGATTTCTTGTTTAGTCAATCTACTATTTTTTGCTCATAATTTTTCACAGTGTTCTCTTTAATGCAACCAACACGGTTAGCAGGTTTACAGATTTACACACGGATTTCGGAACCTCAAGATACTTCCGTCGGAATCCATTTCCAAAAGTCCTTTGTCCTGGTGCACACTTCTCTATACTCGACGATAAAATAAATAAAGAATTAAATTAAATTAAAGCTTTTGGGTCAGCGGTAGTCACATAAGTACCTGACGTTTCAAAGGTCTATATAAAGTGTATGTTTACGCCGAAAAGCTAAAGGATAGGCTATACACAGTGTGCTAATACCAGTGGACCTAGTTAAGCATGGAGTAGATGAGAGGCGTTAAGACAATTAAAATTGTACGTGGGAAGGTCTGTCAGCAGCCTGCGGATAGTCATGGGTTTCCACCGGGTTCTGCCCGGTTTCCTCCCACCATAATACTGGCCGCCGTCGTATAAGTGAAATATTCTTGAGTACGGCGTAAAACAACAATCAAATACATAAATCAAATAAATAAACAATTAAAATTCAACCTTTTATGATCGAGGATGCAACGCAATTTACACTTAACTATAAGGACAAAAATTGAAAGTTTGCATTCAATTTTATTTTGTAATTGGACAAAGTTGTTCCACCTCTTTTTCATGTCAACCTAAACACCAAAAGTCAATGCAAATATGCAAAATATTTGGAGTCCATGTCAAAGAAAGCTCGATGAACCAGGGCACCGTTCACTTTAAAACTGTGTTCTTTCCTTGTTGAAGGTCGATTTTCACAACATATTGATCTTTTTCACTTTTTTTACGTAATGTTCGAGGATATCTGAAGTTTGTGAGTTGAGGAACGTAAAGGGCATTGCCGCATATAATAGGGCATAGGACCAAGCAGCAGGAGCTCGATTCGAAAAGGTGCACTCATTCGTCATGGGGCTATCGGTTTGAAATTGAACAGTCTACATAGTTAGGCCAGCCATCGTTCACAGTTCCTTCACTATTTAAAGAAGTTGAAGTCTGCTTTTGTAAAGATTGGTGGAACATTTGATGATTCATTTACTAGATGTATTAGTTCCTTCGCATAATAAAATATTCGCACAAGCAGACACACACATTACCATATTCTAGTATCAACTTCGCGGTGTTTCAAACCAAATGGTCTCAAGTATTCAAAATAGAGGCATTGAAAAGCTATAAAATAAGCATCGTTTCATTTAATGTGTATGTGATATAGTTAATATTGGCCTTAATCGAGACAGTTTCATGCCCCAGAGGGTTTGCACGAGGCGCATCAACAACTCCTTCAACAGGAAAGTTATGCCATGAACAACATCCGTGCCAATGCCCGGGGCAAAAGAGCGGTGACCCCTGGCAGACAAGCGATGACCCATCCATCCATTCCCGTAGACAGGTATGGAAGAACACAAAGATCAATCACCTGAAAACCACTACAATACGGTTGGCCGGAGATGACGTAAGATCAGTTGGGGCCTAGCCTTTTGAACACGACGGGGATCAATACGCCCGCCTCTGATTGCTTTGATTCCGCCGAGGTACTTAATTAAAAAGTGGAAAGAAACGTAAATAAATTACCGCCAGTTATCATCGACTGTCACGCGTTTACACCTCGAGTATAGTTTAGGAACAGAAATGTGAATGGCATGGCGAAACTAAACACACTTCAAATGACGGACTCAGCCTGATTCATGTCGTATAACAAGTGATGAGTAGAGCGAATCTGGTTCCGGGTGGAGACAGTGGAATAAAGGCTTTATTGCGAAAAATAAATGATAGTTATATTAAACTAAGTAAGGTAATAAAATAATATTAATCTTACCATTTACGAGATCAGACGATACATTTGAAATTTTACGATTTTATCTCTAATATAGAGGAAACAGACCAGTCATTTCCTTGAATTTTTCCTTGAATCTGCATGGTTTAAATGTGTTTTCGTCATCATGGAATGTTATCTATAACGCCAACCCGAAATAGGTGAAAAAGTTCACCATTAACGCGACCATTTGATATCGTTTAAATGTACTATTGCTATCACCGTTAGCTAACGACATTCAGAATTACCTGAAAATTTTCAACGAAAATACCGCCTTTTTACATCGTTAAAATACGTTGGGGCTATCGGTGTTAGCCGTTCAAAAATGTGTTAACCAAAAACTGGGTCTTTTGACATTGTTAGGAAGTCTTTTCGCTATCAGTGTTAACTAGCTATTGTTATTCTGAGATGCACATACGTGGAAAAGTTTACCAAAGCACGGTGATTTTTGTACCGTTAGAAACGGTTTCTGTGCCAATATCTTTCATTTCATTCCAATATATACCAATCGTTACACCACCATAAAACGCTGATGATGAACCTGATCAGGATTTGGAACCAGGACTTTTTCAAAACGATGCCGAGTATAGTCCTTTTGTTTGTAGAGATCGAAGGAATTTGTACATTTTGATCTCGGAGCTTCTTTATATATTAATTTATTTGATTCATGTTTAACGCAGTAATAAAGAATTTTTCAGTCCTATAAAGGCGCTCAGGTTTATAGGTCGAAGAAACCGGAGTGGTTAGAGAATAAACCGCCGCCCTTTGGCATGTACCTGACAAACCTCCTCACTTGAAACCATTGCTGAAACAGCGAGAACAGGATTCGAACATGCGACTTCATTGTTCAAGGCTTTAATCGCCTGAGCCGGCGAGATCAACGAATCATCCATTCACTGAGCTTGAATAGTATAAAAACTTTTTTGAAAATTTAAATAACCGCTTTTAGATGTATCTGAAAAAAATTACGGAGTTATTTTTGATACTTGAGAAGAATTCTATAATACTTCCATCTTTAACGAAAGAAGGAACTGACTGCCAGAAAATAGCCAGGATGGACTTCCTGTCCACGTATCCCTTCATGAAAGTCAACATGGGACGAGTAAGACGCAAGGTTTCTACCTTTTACACACCAATCCTCAGCAAAAGAACTGAACTCTTAGCACTGTCTGATGCAACAAATGGGTATTCCGATATTCTGACCATCTGTCAGTAGTTATGTAATACTGATGGGTCTATCGTACGAGAGAGGCCTAAGGAAATGGCAGAATAATAGGTTATGTGTGGTTGGTATATCAGATAGCTACAATGAGGCAATGTGATGTTTCAGGAATGGAACAATGGCCTATTCCAGTCAGCCCGCGGTGCACTCTGTTAAATGAGAATACCGGTGCCCCCTTCGGCTCAAATGGCACTGCTCTATTCTCTATACAGTCTTTCTTGGCAGCGATTCCATGTCAATGGAGGCCCAATTGGCTGATACTGTCAAATATACTATACAAAACAATTACAAACTGAGTGATTACTTCACTCTCCAGTCCAGAAAACAAATTAAAAATTAGACAAGATATATGTGCATTGCATAGGAATCCTCCCCGGAGCAGACGAAAATTGTTCACTACACCTCAAGAATTCCATCGATTATCGCCCATAGCAAGCCAATAACGACCGCTAGACGGCGTGATTGATTAATTATGGCGAATTTCACCTAAGGCGGTATATTTCCGTTCAGACAAATACACACAGTTCGATGTTCATGTCTCTCTTACTGACCCATCGTTTATTTAAAATGAACCCTATAACCAAGCTTAATAAAATCCATTCCTTTATTTATATACCTCAAAGGCTTCTGAATCAATTCACTCCACGGTCGTGAAAACTATATCTACCGCTAACTAATTGTTAGCAGCTATACACATTAGACATAAGAACTCCAATGGGAGCTTTTCGTTTGCTGATCCGCACAGCACAGGGAAACTGAACAAAAGTACTGTATCTTTGCAAAGTTCATTTTCTGGAGACCCATCACATCTCGTGAGTGTAGCTCTATGCTTTCAAGAAGCGAGTCCAAGAGGTGGTGTTTTTTGTTTATTTCGCCGTGTGCAACGATTTGTACTTGAGTTGAAGTCTGGGCCACTGCAGCGTTTTCTGGGTGAGACAACCAAACATATCTTTTAAATCATTCAGTACGTAGAACTTAAATTCCTAATAGATTATCAGGCCAGTTGTTGACAGAAGAAAGTTGATTTCAAACTACTCGCAGTGTTGGTGCTAGAATAAAGTGGATACATACATCAGTGGCTTTAACCTCTCTGTCAATACAGTCGACAAACGATTTGTACACGCTCCCTTCATCAAAGCCGCCCTAATATGCAATGACGTGAACTTCTTGGACACATGCACACAGTCGCTTCTAGCGAAAAAGGAATGGAATGAGACTAACATGATGGAACAGTTGTACTTAGGACACTTATCGCCCACTCTGGTTGTCAAGTTTACACAAAATAAAATATAGATGTATTAGAGGGAGGTAAACTCCAGGAAATTGAGCTTCCACTGGGCCTACGTCGACACCCGACATCGGTAAACTTAGGCAAGATAAATGGGATGGGACTGCAATTGCTTTAGTCTTAAGCTCCTTTACTAAAGGTGTCAAACGAAACCGGAAATGAACTAGGTTGCTGAGAGCCGGGAACAAATCCACTGGAGTATCGTCTGGTAGAAAAGTGCCACAGACATCTAGCGCCTTGAATGCGATTATCTAATTAATAGATCTTTTATAATCAAATTTTCTCTCGGTGTACTTGGCAAGAGCAGTTTCAATCAGCAAGCTGGCCGGAAAAGTGTTTCGGGCCTAAAGAAAAACGGACTACAGCTTTCCCCATCCAATTTCACTCAAATAACCCTTGCCATTTTAACTGGACCTTCTCTAAACTTGGGAAAACGGTTTCATTCAAGACGTGTCGGGGAGACTTGAGAAGTGAATGTTTTTTGCCATTTGGGAAAGCCTTTTTCGGAAGAGACGGCCCTCTTTAGGATACGGAATTAAGTTCCACTGAAACTGAAGCCATTGGTAATTTCCTAAGTCACCAAAACAGAAAGGCTGTACATTGTTGTGTTTGCTGACATCTGAAGTAAAGCAAATATGTTGAATGTGCACGGATTGAACAGCTAGAATTTGGGACGTCTTACATTTCAGCCCACCAGAATGAAGGTATAGCAGTTGGAGTGGTTTTAGCTGTAGTCAACAAGTTTCCAAAAGAGGAAGCTCAGCTTTAAAATAAGATGGACAAGCACTAGTGAAAGACGACTGATTGGGTTGGAATTCCCGTACTGTTTATATGGGAATGACAGGGCATCAGAAAATGTGTGCAGGTATGCCAGTAGTTTTCAAAACAACCTCAGGTTTTGTTGAGCAAAACAAAGTAATACATCAATGAAGTACGATTTATTGATAGGACAAAGAGCGTTGTTTCATATGTTCATTTGCATGCAAGTGCTTAAATAGTAACAAAGTACACACCCTCTACCACCATGGCTTAACAGAATGGGAAAAAATGCAATGATGGTTTTTGAAATTTATTACACCTCACTGAGAAAGGTTCAAAATGCTGTTTTCTCACTACGTTTAATAAACAATAACAAGGTACTGTTTTATCATCCGCCTTTCTTTTGACACAGTGTAACGCTATTGGCGTGAAGGGTGCTTTGAACTTTTGACTAACAGAGGATGAACGGAAAACAAGCAATCAGCTCCCGGGGAGAAAGAAAAGAAAGGCACAATTACATATCTGTTCCACACAAAGACCATCTGTAACTGACACTTTCGGCATCGCTAACAACTCTGTGTTCCCTCGGGCGAACTTCAATATAACAGAGCAGATACCACAGGGAGAAGTCTTCACACCAAAATATATTTTTTCATTTTCGCGGCGTTAAAACACAATTATTATATCAGGTTCAACGGCATTCCAAACATGAATGTAAGCATGAAAAACTAACAATCTTTTATTTTAATATCCAAAACGAATGGTGTATTTATTACGATCATATGGTATTTGTTCGGACAAATAATGAAGTCAAAGAAAACAGTGAATAGTACTTTTACATTTGCATTTTGTATTGAATGTCAGTCTACCTCGCTGTTTTGGAAGTGGATATAATGGTAGCAGAAAGTAGTGGGGCAATAAAAAGTTTCCTTTCCAGAGTACATGGAACTTATAATGGATCATAATTGCATTAACCTGACCATACCATCAAGTCCGCATTATTATAAGGTGACTAAATACTCCATAAAGTGGATGTAAATATAGCAACAAGGTCACGAAGCAACAATAAACGGCCAAGAAGGTTTACATGGAAACAGTTTTACATCCAAACATTTGGTCATAAAAGAAACCATTCAGGCACCATGAGAGACACTGGTGGTGTGAGTTTCAACAAGATGGCTATTTCAGGACGTAACTGATGTATCTCAAGAATCATAATGAACTCTAAGCAAATATAATCTTCAAGAACGACAACACATTTGAAGTACCTCTTGATTACCCTCACAGTGGTCACTGACGCTGAATTGTAAGAAACAACCAATATTATGGCCTGGATGACCGGGTAAGGACCACACTACACTTGTCTAACGCATAATCTGCGGGCAGTGTGACCACTCATACGTCCACATATCGATTCTGGTAATCTCTTGTACGCTCAACAATCTATACCTGGGGCTTTCATCAAGGCTTCCAGTTAATTACTTTATACTGAATTGCCTAGCAGCTGTGATGCTTACTGCAATGCAATGCTATAGTCATATGTGTACAGTATATTTTAAGCATTTTCATTCAGACTAAACATGTGCCCATCATTTGTGACGTAATACAAACATTAACTCAGCTCAGCGCGGTATTATGTCTTATGTTTTACAATTTTCAGTAGAGTTTTATCTTGTACTTTTAAGAAATACTTTACAAGATCGGCACTGTACTTAACATCCGTTCGTAACTTATTAGTGCCGGAGGGAAAACCCTTCGTATGTAGTCTGATCTTATAAACGAAGACAGTCTTCACAAATGCCAAACATAAGCCTACCTTATCCAACAAACAATTACCTTAAGTCGCTCAACCTGCCTTACAGGATTATCTGTAATATTTTTAGCTACATGTAGATGTCCCATTCTGGGAAACGATACTTGTGGTTGAAATACGGAAAACTGATTCAATTCAGTTCAAAATTCTTGTTGATTATTCTAGAAATTAAACCTATGTTACTTCTTGAGCACATTACAATGACAAAGGCAAGCGTGCAACACTATCATAACTCACAAATGACTTACTTCTTGAACATTACCTTCAGTTTACGAGTTCTTCAAGATTTGTACAGAATATAGACAACATGAGGTTAAGAACTGACCGTTATAAATGCAGCTATAATAGATTCAAATTCAGTTGCCAATAACAAATGTTTATTAGTCAAAATAAAAGACGATTTGCGAGAAGATTACCTGAATTATGTTTACTAGGTATTCGCATCAATAAATGAGGGGCCTCCGTGGCTCAGTCGGTTAAAGGGCTAGCGCAGCGTAATGACCCAGGAGTCTCTCACCAATGCGGTCGCTGTGAGTTCAAGTCCAGCTCATGCTGGCGGCCGTATGTGAGAAGGTCCACCAGCAACCTGCGGATGGTCGTGTGTTTCCCCCGGGCTCTGCCCGGTTTCCACCCACCATAATGCTGGCCGCCGTCGTATAAGTGAAATATTCTTGAGTACGGCGTAAAACACCAATCAAAAAAAAAAAAAATCAATCAATAAATGAAATATTTGAGCCCTTTAAATTATAATTGTGACCACCTCGTCAATGTTATCTTAATAAGATAAATGTATAAAAATATCAACTTCCATTACCAACAAGAAATCATTGTGACAACGTTTTAAATTTTGACATGTATCAAAATGTGGCAGAAATGTGTTTGTGGAATCTTCTCCAGGACTTAAGCGATGCTTCCAGCATTTATTCTTCTGTAGTCTTCTTACGATAGTGTCTCCTTAGGGAAGGTTTTCCCATAACCAACATATGTATAATGCTGCCTCAATGAAATGCAATGCTAAAGACACCAGACTTTGCATTCCACCAAACCACTGTTAACTGACATCAATCCCCTTGTGACGAGCGTAATGCGGGGAATTACCAAGACTGCGTCTTTATTATTTAAAGAGCTACCCTTAATTGGGAAATATATCCTGACTAGTATACACGTAAGCCGATATATTAGCCTTGTATGGCAGACAATAACATCCCCCGATGAGTCCGCTATATTGCATTACTCAGCTAGCGCGGGATGGATCAAAGTGATGGGAGAGTCTGGTACCCCCGGGGCCTACTTAGCAGCCCGAGAACCTCGGGCGGTCGTCGCATGTAAGGTGTGTGTTTAACAAACCTTAAGGAAGCGGCCAAGAAAAGAAGTTGACGAACATGAGCCTGGTTTCAGCTCTAATGTATAAGAAAAAAGTAACCTACTTGAGAATATTCCGGATGAATGGATGCTCAGATGTCCGTAGGATATGACGAAGTGCGGTTTTTATTAACGACGTCTCGGTTTGGCTCCTCTCGTGCACATGTGAAGAGTTTCTTTCACATTCTGTTTATATCGTCAACGAAGGAATGCCAAATACTTGTCCCACTTGTACAATCTTCATCTGGCTACAATATCACCTTTAGCATCTAATGGTTTATTGTTTTCTTGTGGACGGCTTTTCCCGTCCACATTTAACTGATTATTTATCTCCCCCCTTTCCTCCGTTTATTTTCATTTATTTTTCCGTCTTTATCCTGTCCGAGTGTAAAACTCCTCCCATCGAAGAAGTGCAATTTTCCGACACATTAACATACTTCTCATGGCGATGAATTCAAGCTAACCTAATTAACATCACACCAATTCATACAATTTCTACGAGCTTTGCTGGAAATATCGGCAAACAACCTTAGTCTAACGATGTTTGTATTGCACGAAAATAAAATTTTCGATTTGCCGAAAAGATCACACTATCTGATAACTTCAGTGTGAAGGAAAATCAGGCGAAAGCGGGAAATCAGGTCATGAGGATGGAATTCAAAATCCACACGTCTTCATTCAATTAACACATCACACCATTAAAATGATGGCAGACACATATTGAGCTGGCGTCACTACACGTTAAGGGAAGCAAGCTTCGCGACATTATATTGGTAAGGAAGTCTAAACCTAGCGGTCAAAATGACCAAAATGTACAAATGTGAGCTGGTAACCCTTGCGTGCAACAGGTTGGAGGACATACAATGCCTGTATGCATAATTCAGAAAACCCAATTCCTGACAAGCTGAACAACAATCAAATTTAAACTCATATCGAATCCCCATAGAGCAATTTAGCAACATGTCACGCTTCCTTTCTCAGCACTGAATAAAAGATTTCCCCGTTCTGAATTTCTGAAAGGCTAGAATCTTCCGTAATAGGGTACCACGGACTCCAGTGTCAAGGCTAGAATCTTCCGTAATAAGGTAACAATATCACGCAGAGCCCTCCACATGCTAATTAACGCCACGCCGTTATCGCACGGAGTGCAATCTTTTGTTTACCTCCCTTCAGCCGCACTTGAGAAAACAATTTATGTTTTATGTAATTTTAACTATTCTTTCAGTCATATCACGATGATCTATTTATGTGGGAAATCTATCCTTTGGTATGACCTGACTGAGTGGCCCTATCAAAGACGACAGACAAGTGTATAATGAAAAGTCAGTACAGTGTCTTATTCCTTTATGCTGGGCGTCTTCTTCAATGAAAATTGCAATTTAAAAATTTCACACAATTATGCAACATAAAATATCCCCACAAAATTAGTGTTCCCAATTCCTCTGTCATTTGGTTTTACTCGGCTTATGATGCATGGGTGTAGGATGATTTTAGTCATTTAATTTTGGGGGGAAAAAACATACCTTTGCATCATTTACAAAGAAAGAATAATAACCCAGGCTTAATTATGAATAAAGATTACCATAATGCTCTTCTGTTATTCATTGTCATACGATCTCTGTAATAAAATCATCTGAAGAAATAGCCAAGGGATATATTGAGGTGCACCGAGTCAATAAATGGTTCCAAATCGTACAGGAATTGGGCTTGCATCAAAGAAAGCCATATATATCAGTTAATCAGCAGGCCCATCCGAAATCGCTATCAGTTACGCCGTTCCTACATCTGTATTGAACTATATCACCTATTAATCATGCACTAGTGATGGAATGCCCCGCGCCACTTCCTTGACATTCCCGTTTCCTCCTTTCAGAGGTACACGCAATCTGAACTACCAGTGTCTCCCAAATATAGAAACCACAGTACATGGAAGCCCCAGATGTTCAAACCGAGCTGAAAGACAAGTGTGCAATAGGATATAAACCCGCTGCGTTTGCTGTCCTCAATATTTCAGACACACCTGAGCAACGTTACATTTGGGAGATTGCTTCATGTAATAACAACGCTTACAGGCTAGGCACATCTGCTGGATATATGTCGGATGGCTAGGTTAAGCTGAACTCACAACATTTCTCTTCATCACAATAATACCTCTGCAGAAAATCTGCCCAACCTTTGGATTCACTTTTTGAAACATGTTAATGGAGCTAATGAAATGAACATTCGTCCTTAATGACCCGAAGAACGAATGATAAAGGCACATCACAGAACCAACCATAAAGCTGGATTCAGTCATCATCACTGTTGTATAAGGTTGTAGGAAGCCAGTTAAGGGGGACTACATGTCAAAGGAAGTGTTCTTCGAAGCGTTTGGTTAAGCTGTCCAAACTCTAATTTAATTAATTTTCGGAACATATACTGCGTCATACAAAGCATTTAAGACTGGATGAAATGACACAGGGTCACATTTTCTCTTATTTATAATAAAAACCAATTCCCAAAGAGACGTTAAACACAAACCACCAAATAACTAGGAATGTATATAAAGTAAGAAATTACAAGGGAATCCTGTAAGTAGTCCACAATGATTTTGTAAAGACATACGAAATGTCCTAGGCGCATAAATAAAAGAATTACTGTGTTAAATTATATCTCAATAAGTACCAACCATAGGACAATTCCAAGAAATGTTAACAGATTTCAAAGTAATGCGAAGAATTATGGAAAATCAAACCAGTTCTCTATTTCAAGAAGTTGGCACAGTTTTGTATTGCCTTAACTTAAGACACACCATTTCATTTCTTTATGTACACTTCAATGGTGTAAATGTCCTCGCAACAAGGAGACAAGATATAGATTTCTCCCAAAGTCTCAGATGCAATACCAAGATAACCCATTGTTAAGAATTAAAAGAACAGAACACATTTATACAAACTATACTTTAAATGAAAGAGCTATACAAAATGTGCGGAATTCTATTTTTTTTATAGATTTTTTTAAGTTTTCGTAAGAAAGTCAAACGGTTTTAAACATCATCATTTTCTACAAAATCCATTAACTCGAGGCACATTTAGTCCCGCCATGTTTTAGGCTAGTCCAATGAAAAGCCTCATTTCTTCCTCTTGAACATTCATTGTGACGTCATTATGCTTAAGGTTTTACTCTTACCAAATGATTAAAGTGCATTTCCAGTCCCAGCTCAATACGTGCGAACATCTTGATAATCGTGGATTTTGAGGTCTGTGAAAGCCAGCTCTAAGAAGAAAGAGTTTGGGATGTACTAGAGGATACATGAATACATTCGTGTCTGGAATGCCATATCCTGGAGAGTTACTGGGCAAAGCTAAGTACTATGACGTATGTAATCTGCGCAAATGGCGGCGTATTGGCGGCTTAAAGGAGACTTATGAGCCTTCGATGTTTACCTATTAAATACTCAAATAACAAGCCTTACTTACACAAAATTTAGATATTTTATCTAACCATAAGTATAGCCCATTCATTTACGGTATGGATTGTATAAGTGTGTTCCTTTCTTTTAAACTTCACTTCAATGCTGAATTAGAAAGTACTTTCCCGTATTTATCCCAAGCACTGTGACTTCTGTCGACTTGTCACTTGTACTGCGGAAGGGAGTCCGTCGAGAGCTCCTCCTAGTGTATTGATGTCCTTCCTCCGAGTCTTACCTTCTCCGCTAACTTATCGTATCAATCAATCAAACAGCCATAATGACCTAGAAATAATATGACATTGACTTCCCTCTGCGGTGTACCACTTGAGATCTCTGAAAGACTGATCATACGATGAGTGTGTTGGATAAAAAGATGATGACAATGTTTATCTGAAATCTTGGAAATTGTCTCAGACCTTACCTGAGACAAAGTTGATGAAGAGTTTTGAGAAAGGCACAGCGATATTTTGAGCGACAGATGCCAGTTAGCACAAAATAAATATATATGTTTAAGTCATCATGATGTGGGAATACATCGAATGAATATGACCTCCAACACTATAATAGAGGACAAAATGAGAGAATCGTCGCTTGCACAAATACGTTCTTTACAGAGATAAGTGAGAGCGTGAGAAGATATTTGCCATTGTTGTTAGGGAAATCATGGAATTGTTATTCATATTAATCAGTTTACGATCTTCCATTAATTTTCTTCAATAAAACTTCTTGAAAGCAACAAAATGCATACACGAATGTGGCGTAAACTGGAGACATTCATTTCAACGGATATGCAGGGTTTAAGGGAAAACGCTGTCCGTTTCCCATTCTCTCACCGTTTGATACAATGACGTTATTTTCATGGAAGTTAAACATAGAAAGAAAAACGAAATACTGCACCACTCGTTGGGGAGTTATTTTGGAGAATCATTTCTTCGGCATTGCTGAATTTATGTATGATGAATGTATACGTCACCATCGTCAAAATGTGGTAATTATAACAGTGAAACCGCTATTTAATGCCATTCATGATGGTTCATCTGTGTAAGGAATTACAGAATGTGACAAAGTTAAGGTAGTTTTGGGTTCACCGGCTAGCTAAAGCCTCTTATGATGTTGTCATTTAGAAAACTTGGCATGAATACACATATAAATGTCGTATACATTTGTATAACATTTCTGAATGCACCTGCTAATGTTTGTGTTTGTATAACACGACTAAAAACTAAGTATGGATGTATATGTATGACGAACTTAAAAAACCATCACACATAGGCTGAAAATTCCAAGCGAGGCCCTTAAATTTGAAAGTTTATTCAGATGCATAATAGATGAGGCTCTCATGAAGCCCTGGCAAACACATACATCCTCTATCCAACAATCAGTTAGATGTGCGCCTACCTGAAATGGCCACAACAGGAACACGCAGCCACCATGACATGGTCCACGTGATCAAGTCACAACGGTAATCTGTCACCGCTGGCAATGTAAATCACTTTTATGGATTATGCCGAGTATGGATTATGGATTATGCCCTTTAACAGTGTTTGGATGGTACCAAGGCCTTCACACACTGCTGCTTTCCTGGTTAATATTCTCCCCTTAATAATCTCTCTTTATAATTCACGCTTCCCTTCCCTTCATATTATTTACCTTATGCCAACTTTGCTTGTGTTTAAAGCTTGCCAGCTTGTTTTTCAGATATCTATACAGATAGGCATTGGCATCTCACATGTGGAAAACGTAGTCGCCAATTTTGTATCATTCCAGTCATTTTGCCAACAGCAGTGACAGTGGGCGTTCTCTCAGGCCAAACAAAACAGAGAAGGGATGTCTTCTACAAACAACAGTAAGAACTGTCAAATGAACCTTCGTATGGACTCGGTCACTTTGCAGACAACAAACTGTTTATGAAAGCAATACATACTCTAAATTGTCACGAACTTCGATTAATGCACCTCTCAAATGCAAAAATGGTCTTCTTTCTAAGAAAAGCAACATGTACGTTATCACTCTATGGAGTGTAGATATCACATTTAGTTTCAAAGGGTCTTTTTAAAAGAAATTGCTCTAGAATTATTGAACTTGAAAGACAGTATGTTGAAGTTTAAGGACAGAATTATTTTAATTAGACATCAGCACGAAATCACCCCAACGTAAAAAAAAAACAAAAAAAACAAACAAACAATAAAAAAAAAGAACAAAAAAGAACTTGCTTGTGTCTGTCATCACTGTGGCGCTAGCAGTTTACTTGTGTAATTATTTGTTAGGTTACATTACAAAGCACGAAGGTCTATTCTGCAATTATTGTCAATCACTATGTCAGGGTAAGCTTTTAGAAGAACATCCGTCTCTCATTACTCTTACCTTACTCATTACCTTAAGACTACTTTTAACTGCGATGGGCAGATATTTGGGAATATAGCGTTGCTTTTGTTGTTTTATTCCATTGTCCAAATATCATAACAGTATTAATTAGCAAAACTATTAACACACCAAAAAGTCTGTACGACAACAAAACAATACATTACTTTTCACGCTATGATTTTTGCACAATGAGATGAAAAATGTATCCTGGGCGCTTTTCCAGTGAATCAAAATTGCATTCAACAACTTAGACGGTGTGTACTACTTTAAGTTTTAATGTTATCAAATAATTAACATAAAGATATTTATTTATTTAGTTTAGTTTAGCTATGTTGCGTTACAGCGCATGTTAAGCTAAGTGACTGTCAAGGTATTCTTTTGGGGCGCCATGCTTTGACATTCTGCCTTATTGTGAGACATCTAAGTTTACCATTCTATCTGTCAAGAGCAATTTGTACTAAAATGAACGCCTCCTTATACGCCATGTCTGGATGTTTAGAAGAAACTCCACTTTAAACAATATCCTAGTATGTCGTACGCCTACTTAATTCTTGGGAACAAAACATGTCATGCCCACGCCGACTGTGATGTTTTATACTTTAACAAACGACTCATCTGCCTTAATTCTACCTGCCTCGTCCGAAACTGCTTATCGTCATCTGGTTAAGGCCTTTTTCTCACATCAGTATTACATCATTTTAAAAACATGGAATCGATGCTGTTCGGTGTATATCTCAAACGCCCCCAGCTTGTTATACACCGTAGACAAGAAGATGACCACGGCCCTGGGTGAACCCTTTTAGCTCACCCTTAATGGCGACAGGATGGGACCTAAACTCAGGCTCATTTGTTCAATTATTCTGTCACAATTACGACTGGTTTTACCTTACTCCTCTCAAATGAAACTGGAATAGCGCTGGAAGTAGGTCGGTCATAGACATTCGTGTCATGCACATAGTGGAGAACCCCTAAAAGCAACATGGCAACACTTTTGGCATAGCTTTATCTTAAGGTGATCGAAACAGCCAGTATTACGGTCAGTGAAATATTGTCGTGGACCCAGACTTGACATTTTGCTACCTAAGAAAAGGATGGTTTCAGACGGAAAGTTCTGAAGTTTAAAACTTCATTTCCGTCTTCTCTTGTTTCTCTGAAGTAGACATTATAATGCTACGTGAAATTACGTCCTCTCACTATACGGTGCCTGTCACAGTTCTGTTAATGAAGATCCGATTTAATATTAAGAAAGTGAAGACCATAAACCTTACATATTTCGCACACAATGTAGATTTCAACACTACAATAACATAGAGAAAAGTAACATACCTCTGTACATGTAAAAGTAGTTTAAATAATTGTGTTTTGTTGACTTTTAGGATATTTTGATAATCTTGGTCAACGACGTGATGACCACTTGGTATGTGGCAAACGTGTACATGAATCACTTTAATGGTAGTTAACGCTTAATGCTGTCCGCAGAACAAGGCTAGTCATTACTGGTTAAGATACAGCACTTTCAGGTTTCAATGACTGTGAGATTTGGCTGATAAAGCATCACTTTTGATACGAGTCGGGAGATCCATATTTGCCAACTTGTTGACCTTGAGAATTAACGTCAAATAAATAAGTTCGTCCGAAGTATGACATGTTTAGAGGTGAAGGAAGATGTCCAATGGATTCTCCTCCCTGTAGAAAGGGCATATATCCTTTAGCTAGAGAAGTCAGGCAAACTGTGATTTATCTGAAATCTGAACGAACAGCTGCACCACACAGAAATTCCTAGGACATACACATGTCAGGTGTGAAGAGATTTAGATCGTTAGCTTGCTACTGCATTTCTTAACGGTTTGTCAAAGAGGGAACCGGCAAACAACAACAGCAGCACCGCTACAACCTGAACACAGAGAGACACACAGATATGTTTTCCAGTGACCTCGCGTCATTTCGAAAATTCTTGTCAATTTTCTTGGGTATTATCCTGAGAATAAGAGAAGAAAAGGAAGGAACAATTATTCCCTTACAACACAAGTGTGCCCAAGCCCCAGATTGTGAGTTGTCTATTTCTAATACAATCTGTCACTCCATGGGGAAAATATAACATTCACAGTTTTAGATAACCAGAGTTTCGGTCAAATGTGCCTGGTTTACCCCAGATACTCTCTCTCTCTCCCATCGCTCAGTGTTGGCACTTCTCATGAATTTACCATTTGTGATCTGTATCTGGATATAATACAAATGGGTTCACCTCATGTTGGCCAGTGTGCTAGGTATAGACACGGTGTGACATGAATAACGGACCGAACAGATCTGAGGTGCAATTGAGCCTTGAGCAAAATTTTAATTTAGACTTTACAGGGAACGCAATAACCATCTCTGCCGGCCACCAATCATCATTTTAAATAAAGTACAACGAATTCAGTTACACATCCTCGGCCTGTGCTTCGGGTCATACAGAATATGTGCCACGAATGAATGGATAATCGCTCTGGCGTGGTGGAATGAAATCCATAAGGCACTTCAAGCAGAAGTAGCATACTGGGCACTTAAAGGGTCCAAGGATCTCAAGCCAATCGAAGTCCTTATCAATTACTATGGGCCTAATTCCCGCAACCCGCTGGGACTGGCAATGAATCATCTGAGGCCTGTGGATTGGAAGATTATTGCCAGATCCTAAGATACACAAGTAGATAAATTCGGCATCTTTCCAGGAGGAAGGAAGCAAGAGAGATTAGTGATGGCGAAAAACGGTTCTGATTCACGGTGCAGTCTTAATACAACTTGGAAACACACATAACTACCACGCACGCAGATAACATCATTACAACAAGATCAAGGAACAGGCGCAGAGTTCAGCTAAAATACTGTTATATACATGTAACTGTCAGTAGAAATTGATCAACAAACTCTGTCTTGAAAGCTTTAGTTTATATTCTACGAAGTTGTTGTTACCGTTACCATTTCTGGTACTGTAGTTTCCAATAATACCATGGGCAAACAAAAGAATATCAATGAACAACTCCCGGAAAGTTCTGTGTGGCTCTTAAAGGGCGTAGAGGGCACAGCTATAATATCGACTCATCACTTGTGTGTTACACCATCTCCGAATCGATACAAAGTGTATCAACGAGCTTCTTAGACTGGGTGTAATGAGCTGCAATGTTTAATGACGTCAACTAAAGATAGCATATGAATATATATATACATATATATATGAATACAACAGACTAACGTTACTAACTTTCAACGAGGTTATCTAATCAACAGATAACCCCAGGCGACTCATTAAAAGAATACTTATATGTCTACAAAAAAGTTACACGTTAATCAATAACATGTTTTCACGGCATATTAACAATTACAATATGGCTGACCTTATTTTTCATTTATCTACCCAGTACAACATTTTCAGACTATAACATTTCATTCAAATGTTCAAACAAGCTGAAGTTTTACAAAAATGTTACAATGTGAAAAAGGACTATTAGTATTTGCGTGGGACCTAAATGACATTAAATGCATGGTTGAATAAATCGCTTTCGATATAAAATATGAAGTTAGGTGGTTCGAAGGCCACAATATGTGGAGGTCACTTAAGTGTGTGCTCTGTTGTGTAGAAACTAAAATCATTCATAACAAACAGTGATAAGTCACCTCGAGTTGGTCAGCTCTTTACAGCTAAAAATACCATTAAGTAATATAATCGGAGGATACATCTGGTATGAAATATGTATGACAAGCGCTCGCCTCCTGTTGGTCATTTATCATGGTAGAGAACCCATTTCAGTTCCAGAAAGGCCTGTTATCCCTGGTTATCTGAGCACGAAGATCGAGAAACACATGTAAAAATACCCTGACATACGGTAATGTACGCGACCACTTTCTGAAGGAAATATACCGCAGTTGATGGTAGGCCGAATACAGCTGAATAGCATGCAATGAAATTACCAATGCGGAGTGCACCATAAGGGATTCCACCAGTGTTAACGATAATGCACATTTCTTTGGTAGCTGCTCTAATTTGTCTGATGTGTTTTCCTTGTTCAGGACGTACACAATCATTCCTAGTATGAGAAATTCTTCCGCTGATAACTAGGATCCGTCTGTGCTTTCAACCAGTTCCTAAAAAAGCGCGGTATGGTACCACTGAACACACGCACGGTACAATTGACGGGTTAATCGCGTTGGAAACGATAAAGCGTGTAATGTATTCATTCATACTTATTACCTGTATATGGCATACACACACACAAAACATAGGCCAGCAAAATAAAACGACATGGTAAGAATTAAAATTACTACTTACCGATGAAGTTTTGTAGAACTATGGTCACAATCGTGGAATAAATGTCTGACAAATATCACGAAATTGAATATCCACGCGGTGGCTCTCATTCAACTCCGGGTTACTCCTGGAAAAAAATCGAACAAAATTCGGGTAATGACAAGATGTCAACTTCAGAAGCTCAGCATGTATTGTAGACAGTAACCAAAATGAAGTGAGGGAGTGAGGCCCGTTGGATCAGATGAAAGTAGACAGCATGGTGATGGACCCTGGCCGTGCCAGTCGACGCGTCCAGGAGTGGCTGTGGGTCCGATATGTCGTCTGGACAAGAAATTATTTGGAACAGGACGTGTGGCACGAAAAAGGATTAGAGACCTAGCACGCAGGAAGACTTCAAACGGAAATACCTGTCGCCGTCTAGCATCCAGCAGGCGTCCACCAACCACAGCCTTGGCAAGGAACGGCGGCGACTGGAATGACGGTGCCACGACTCCAAGCCTACACATGCCACGATTTTATTGATGAATCGCGTGATGCTATTCAAACGCCCAGTTGCACAGTTCGACTAAAGCCCATAGCAAGACACATCTGAACACGGAGCGACTAAGCCATCCAAATAAACAACCAATTTCAATCCCTTTGGGACGTTTATGCAATTAATTTCTAATCCCAACCCTTAGGATAACATATCAATTTGCTGAATGACAGGTTGCTTTGGGTATGGCGCGGCACACGGTTCAAGCAGCTTTTACACTTTAGTCCAAAAGCGATATGGGGACCTTAACTGCAAATCCAAGAGGCGACGTGAAGAGACAGGTTGATGCATTAGATAAACCGTAATTTACCAATAAAGAAATAAATGACATGTAAAGGAACACCTCCTTCTTAACTTAACTTTAAATTTATTAGCCAATTATCAAGCGTGTGTTGAAAATGATTGTACCACAGCAACACAGTAATAATCAGTAAGCTAATAAATGTACACTGCCAACTAAAAAGTAACAAGCATTGAAGTAGACCATATCTTAAGACGGTGAATAATGTTACGTTCCACAATGTAAATTACTGGAAACTGTGCGGTTCTGGAGCTGTATAGACATGTTTGTTTGTTTACTTGAAGTTTCAGCTGGATTCATCGTTCTTTCAGGCCGGTTTCAATACCGAAATATTTATTGCAGAAGACACCATATATGACATACTAAATGCCGTCCGCCTAGGAGTCGGGAGACGCGGAATAAAACCCTAGTTGGGTCATACCTAAGACTTTAGAAATGGTACTTGTTGCCGCCTCGCTTGGCGCCCAGCAGTGGGAGGTTAGCACAAGGAAACAGGACTGGTTGGCCATGTTTCAGTAAAATGTGACTGCTTGGGGTATAATATGACTCGTTGGAGTGTCATGTCTGGTGTCTTCGGCATGGTACTTCAGTGGCAGCAGCACTTTGGCAGCATGGACTCGTTCTGTCACGAGACACAGTATATAGATATACACACCTAGTAACTCAACTGGGGCCTCCGTGGCTCAGTCGGTTAGCGCGCTAGCGCAGCGTAATGACCCAGGAGTCTCTCACCAATGCGGTCGCTGTGAGTTCAAGTCCAGCTCATGCTGGCTTCCTCTCCGGCCATACATGAGAAGGTCTGCCAGCAACCTGCGGATGGTCGTGGGTTTCCCCCGGGCTCTGCCCGGTTTCCACCCACCATAATGCTGGCCGCCGTCGTATAAGTGAAATATTCTTGAGTACGGCGTAACACACCAATCAAAAAAAAAAAAAAAAAAAAAAAAAAAAAAACTAACTCAACTCGAGGTTAAACCCCGTTCTACCGCATTCAAGGCCAAGATTCTTTTGCGCACAACAAAAATCCAGATATGAAGATATTCATAGTCTGCTTTACTAATGCAAAGTTATTTCTGTATCAAGTATCTAGTTTATGATTTACCCGGTTTGAAACAGGTGTGTAACATTTCGTGTTAAATTTGCATGATTTAGTGCAAGAGCAGATTTTACGGTCATGTATATAAGGAGTATAAAGGTGTGGGAAGTAAATTAATGGAGATAGAAAAAGCTGCTAATACTGGTACAAAAAAGTTAACAGCGGCCGGTATGAATCAGCACAGAGGATCATGTGTTACTTGATAAAGTCTTAAGATACGCAGCATGTGGACATGCCTTCATTGTGTTGGAAAGAGAACGTTTTGAAAAACCTACATGAATAACAAAGTCCCAGACCTCCTGTTACGCTACATGTCCTTTTGGTGTCGTATGCGTCAAAAGAAGCGAGACATATTTATGGAAGAACTAAACAAGCCGTTTAATTGTACTTTCTTTGAGACGGGAAGCAGAAAATATTGCGAAGCAAATTACACTGAAACAATTGCTGTTGAAAAGCACTTGTAGTTCAAAGCCCTACACGACAGCAAACCGTGCTGCGAGAAATTCATTTCATTAAGAGCAATTCTTTACAAGACTGGCTATTTGTTCTGATGAGCTTTCAAGAAATGCACCCATCCTAAGACTTGACATCCATAGACATTATCGTCCGGGAAAAGATGACTAGCGGAGAAAAGGGCAATCCGTCTAACGAGTTTTCCCTATATAGCTGTGTGACAATGCTCAAAACACACTGAAAACGAACTCGTCATAATACGTCTACAATTCTCCAGTGGGAATATCAATTAGCAACAGCATGATCTCTCTGCACTTACTAATGCCTTGATCCACGAGGGCGAAAAGGAACGTACTTCCACAACCCTGATACCTAGCTACCTCAAAGAATATCCTTGAGGACATCGATCTCGATGAAAGAGCAAATCTTCACGAAGGCTAGGTATAAAAGTTCAGCATATGGTGTCCATGTGGCTTCTTTGATCGCTTCGCTTTTATGGTGTGGATGTACAAGAAGCGACACAATGTCTTTACACGTAATTGCGTGCGTATCGCAGCGGATCGCATCATCCATCGACTGGTCTAATGTTAACGGCTAAGCTCAAAGGAGACGCATCGCGAAACACAAAAGAGACAGTGCACAAAAACATGTGGAACTGCCTTGATACAAAAATCTCATATCACGACATTGCCGGTGTGCACAGAAGATACTATAGGAGTACACGTACATAGCCTCAGACCTTTTAGCAACAAAAGAGCAATCTTGTGATAAAAATTATGCACACAGTCAATGCATCATCTCATATAACAAGATTTTCTATGACAACACTTCGTAGTTAAAGTGAACATCACTAAATACACATGAAATGCTTTTATCCAACGACTACATAGCATAGCATGTGATTCAACAAATCGTTACATAAAGTGTATGCCCAAAATTAAACAGTATTTGTCTTTATCGATTTATGTTCTCTCTTTAGTGACTTAATGAAGCTATAGCGTAAGGGCGTGCCATTCTGTGGCATTTTTTTTACGATACAACACGTCAACTTCAATACTTATAACTCTTAGAGAATACGACGTTAACGTAATCCTACGGAAAAACAAGAAAATTAAGAAATGGAGGTAAGACACAAGGAAACATTAACTATTGCAAATGCCAGCCTTCAATATTCAACACTTCTCACGAACAACTTTGCTCTGTCTCGTGCAAAGGTATTTGATGGTAGAAAATGTCCCACTGAATAACCAATACTATCCCGGCTGAAGATCAGTAGACATTCTGGTAGATTGCCAGAGAACTAACGAGGTTTATGCTCTAATTACTCTCTAGCAAGAACAAGATGTATGATACAAACAAATGAACTTGCTCGGAATCGGAATGTGTCATCATTATCTACCAAACATCCAGCTTACCACAATGGACCCTATGTCTCGACTGCACCACACAAAATTGCCACAATTTGGAAACTAAGTAGAGCCTTATCTTGGTAGTAATTTTTCAAACGTTCCGAAAGGAGTCTGGAGTTTTGGATTCGGATCCTTGTGGAATAAAGGTTAGCCGGCAGATCCTAGCGTGTCATGACGGATCGTTCCCCTTGTAGGTGAGACCAGGGGAATTCCCGTGACTCCAGCCAGGCAAAATGGTGGGACAGATCGTCAGCTTTGGAAACAAGCAGTCTGTCTGAGCGACTGATTGATTGGGCAAGTAATTGCCTAGTGGGAGCCATGTTGTCTAATCATTCCGCAGGCCTGCTCCAAAAACGCCTTCATCTCTTTTACACCTGGTTAAATACAACTGAAGCCTAGTAACCTCTACTCGTTCTTATAAGGAAAGATAACTCACAGCAAAAGTTGGCATTTTAATATTTCCTTGGTCTGTACACCAGTAACTTGTCAATAAACGTAGCATAAATAATAAAACCAGGACACCGCAATGTTTAGCTTAAACACATGAACAAGTCATGTGACCCTGGGTTCTTTAATGGTGGTAACATTGCAGAGCCTGCACTCCCATAGGACCGTGTGTCTACTGCAAGATGTCAGCTAACAGTGGGTCCAATACACACGACACAGGCTTTACATTAATTGGCTGATGGACTGCAGGTGTGTCTATTAGCTCATACTATGACAACCTTAAGAGACATACAGAGTAGGTTGTATTTTTTTTCTATCTATACCAGTGTAGCCTAGTTGTTTCCTGGCAGACGAAAACACTCAAATTAATGCTTGATGCTATAGAGACTAGGCTTTCATCACCAAAATAACTGATCTGAGAGCTTTCTTTTCTCGCACAAAGCTTTTGAAACCGTTTCCATACCCAAAATTTAATACCTTCACTATTTTAAAACTATGCAGGTTAATGACGTCGTTTTCATATGAGACTCATTTGAACGTACTGAAAAAACTTAAGCCAAAACCATGTAGCAAATCTCATAACGAGCAGCTGTTGAAAAAATCTGAACTTTTGTTATCGAATGCAGGTCAAACACAGGTAATGAAGTTTGGTTATCTCCATTTCACTTTTTTTTTTCAAGTATTGCAAAGCTGGTGCGAAAATACCCTAAAAATCTAAATACCCTTTTAACTTCATGATTACCCTGAGTCTTACGTTTGATGGAAGGGATAAGATACAATGACTTGTTGTCAGCTATCTATTTGCGACTAGTGAACCTGACCTAACCCCAATCTTGATACACCCATTTCTACAGATTACTGGGAAATAGTACGATTTATTTGTAGAAACAAATGAATCCATATATTATAAATCCAAGCAGCTGTCGTTTTTCACGACATTAATCAGGACGTATCACGTTTGCGTCTCTTTTGTCCTTCGTAATTAGCTTCATCGCGAACAGCTAGTGGCATTTTAAGACCAGTTGCTAAATATTACAATCTGTCACCACATAGTCATCGTCCGTCACAATCGAGTGAGGCCAGGAATGCGTCGCCATAGTATACGTCAGTCACGATTTACGATCAGTGGTTATAATAAAATGGCCTGGCGCTAAGCAGCAAATGTACTATGCTCATAGCGCATAATCTAAAAACTGTATGTGTACAACGAACGTTCTGTGTCTGATAGTATGTAGACGCATAACAGAACAGATAATGAAACTGTATAGATTATTAACCAAACACGTGTGCGCCAAAAGATACAAAAAGCTGAATAAAGAAATGTTAATAAAGCATGTCTCTCCATTTGGTTTCAAAATGTTGTAAATCGGTAAAAATGTTTGTAAAACAGATCTGGGATCTTGCTAAAACATGGTTCTTCCGCAACAATAAATGACTAGGTGAGATTTTAAGAGGGACGCCCGAACAGATCCTCTGTAAAATATTTTTTGCTAGTTAAATATATACAATTGAAAAATTAAAAGTCAAAAAAGTAAAATCTTTGCGTCTGCTCTCAAGTACCGGAACTGTTTGCATAATGGTGTATGCTCTGATCTGTGATATTCTATCGATGACTTATAACACCAATAGATTTTCACTTCTTATATTGATTTGATAGCTGACAAGCTTTTAAAAGACGTTTTTTAAAAGGTTGCTGTATTTTGCTATATTACGCATATCAACATCATTTAACACATGTTGATAAGACATAACCTGGAAACTATATGTGTACCAATTATTCACACCCATTATGCTGCTTCCTTAGCTTGGTGGATTATCAGGATGTTTCGTTTACCCACAGAAAGGTCATAACTCTATGGCTACCTATTAATGTCCATCAAACACTGCAGACAAAGCGTCGATTTATACAATATGACGCGAAGTGCCACATCCTGTACTGAGTGAAGGTTTTTCTTTCAAAGCAATATGGGTGTATTAGGACAATCCATCATTCAAAGAGATAACAAGTACACTAACTGACCCCAGCCAGTTACTATTTTGTTTCATTCTTTGAAGAGTAGGAAGCTAATAAATGTAGACAACATAACATTTACATAGCTGTCGTCATTCATTTGTTACCCCATTCCGTTATTCAGTAATCCAACTACTATATTAATTTATGAGGTTATTATATATGTATATGTACATCGTGCTTCATTTTGATGTGGAAAGCGCAAATTTTCGACATGAAAACATTCGTCTAACTTATTTGAGTATAGGGCTACTACAAAGGCAAACTACAGCAGTCCAAAATGTGGAAGAACTGAGTGTCATCATTTCTGATTACTTGTATGCAAAATCGGCTTCACGAATATTTATAGCATAGGCCATATCACATTCTATGTACACATCTGGAAAACAAATAATACTACAGCTCAACGGGGCAATGACACTTCATCACATGCATACTCCAGTATTGGGATACTACAAAACAGCCAACGATTATCACTGTATGTGCTTAACTCCACAATGAGTTCCCAGGATAATGGCCTCGCATATATTACTACATTTGACTTAAGCTATACGCCATCACGTGCCAAGTAGAACTCTATTGAGCCTTTATTGTATTATGAACTTTCACATAAAACGGACGGCTTTGGTCATAAACGTCACTAATAAATAGTGTACTGTATTGCTCGCATGCTGATAGCACACGTTTGAAGAGCTGGCTATAACTCCCTAACTGCCGATAAATAATCAGCTGACAACTGCATTTAAGGAACTAAATGGTGATTTATTATCTCGCACAACACTGTGATAGTAATTCTACTGATACTATAGCGGTACAACTGAATAGAGGCTGCTTTAAACCTCTCCAGCTTGCAGTAGGAAGTTCGGCTTATTATGCTTCAACAAAAACGACTCACAAGATATAATGCGTATGAATGTTGACACAATAGTGTTCAGAACAGAACTCATGAATAAGAATTCTGCTACACTCCAGTGAAATAAATAATACATTTTTATTATTATAATAAATGTGCGTATAAATATACATAAGTAATTGTGCATCTTGCACCATCCCATCAACGCTTTTACGGCTCAAACGGAAAATGGCGAGAGTTCAAGTGTAGCGGAAACGCAATATCCAGAATATGAATGCTGGCCAAAAAAAACTGATTATTAACATAATACAGATACTGAACAAATACTATTCTCTAGTATGTACATATGTCACGCATCTCTTCTATTAATACATAATGTCTTCTTAAATGTGTACACAATCTTTAATAAATAGGTACAAATTAGCCCAGACCAGATTAGCTGATATTTCCTACTGGCTGGCTAGGTGATTAAGAATCCATATCCAAGCTATAATGCTGGGGTTTCACAATACAGTGTCTTGGCACCAAAACGTATTTCATGCGCACATACCATATATGTTAGTAAACGAAATTGTAATTACACGCACGGCGATAAGCATATTTAAGCGGATCAAGTCGAACATGCTATTTTTTACCGTATAAGGTGCACTGCTGTTGGTCAGGGTCGTGTGACCAAGGATGCACACAGATTTAATCAAGAAGTCAATGAACATCACATTATAAAGCTGTTTGGTTTCCAGTGTTGTTGTAGTTAGCGATCAGAGACAGTAATGACTCTGGTCAAGACAAGGCGACCAAACAATATGGTGATACGCCCTCTAACCACGAGTCAGTGCGGGCGGTCTATGGTCAGTCGAGTTAAGCCCGATTTCAAAAGGCTCAAGGGTGATGCAGAAGTCGAATGGGATGCAGTGATGAGAAGAGACTATCATCTGCACGGTTGATAGCCGTGTAGCTATGATAAAGTGAAATCCAATAGGGCGAGCACGATGAAGAATGCCCCCCTGTCGCGGAGGAGCAAACACCCAGTCCAAGTTCATGCCGTCTTGTGACTTTAAGACGTTGATAGTTGTTATATATATGCCAACAGGCGTGTGTTTATGGGCTTCATTTCGGCTAGGGCTCGATCTCTCATAACCTGGTACGGTCATAACGTCAGCGATTCCCAGCACGGCAAATCATAATTTCCCTCCAAATGTACGATTTGGCATGCCCTCTGGAACGTCGTTTTCCACCATTCGCTCACTGATGTAATCTGTATGCTAGAAAGCTAAAGGCAGTCGATACATAATGAAGTCGCCCTCGCCATCTACGTTATATGGAATATAGCTGGAGACATACTGCATGCTACATTAAAGTTTGGTTGTCGTTAGGTAATGTGCATTAAACATGGCGATTATATCATGACCAGACATTTTGATGACGTTCTCTCTGGCAAACGATAATGCCATCATTATTTCCCAGAATATAAAACGTATCCAAAGGGTTGCTGACACTTCAGTGATGGACCATTATAGACAGAAACAATTGATAACAATTTAAGATGATTATCACAATGAAATTCCTCAGCGACTGAAATCCTGACATGAAAAAGTCGTATACCATGTGGAATTTTCATTACGAAAAGAAAAATCCTTTAAAGAATCAGACTTAAATGAAAATGTTGACTATCGTCATAAACATATATACGACATTGACAGTTACACTAGGTGACAGAATCCACCTAATATTATGCTTGACGTCCAACAGGCCGTCTGTCCAAGCCTACGTACACCACACAATGGGATTTTTGAAACCATTAATCGTGAACATATTTCAAAATGAGACAATAAGAGCGAATATTTTCCCTTGATACATAACAAGGAGACGATGCCTGACAGCTCATCGTCTGGTGTCGTTAGCCTTGAACTGTCCAACCTTTAAAGACATCCCACAGACAATGACTGGAGAGCCCATATCAAAGGTGAGGAAGCTGTATTATGAATCAGATAAGGCAGTCAAAATCTCATTGACCCCAGGAAAGCTCAAGTCAAGCACGTCGTCTTATCAGATCCAGCAACTTGTGAACCACCAAGAGATTGCAGTGATAGTCTACGGTAACGGTATTAGAAGCTGTAAGCATTCTTGAAAGACCAATTCCCCGCTCGACTTATCGGAAGAGCCAAGTCAGCGCGGTTCAGAACTTCTGGAAATACCTTATACCGCATTCATACACTTCTACCATTTCGTGGTTCAGACAGAAAATCCAGTCTCAGTATCATATCCGATATTACAATCCAAAGTGATATATACCGGCGCAACACAATACAATTCAAGGACGTACGATCGCCTGCATGGGCTAATAATTCCAGGCTCCAAGAAATTGGCTAGCTTCAGATTCCAAACTACCACTCAAGGAAACAGTGCTTGGTTGCATTCAAATGTGTGCTATCGTCTGCTGTGTAAATTATAGGAACGGCTCGTCATCTGCTTTGACAGGTACATATCATTCAAGCAAAAGCAACGTGTAGTATTATCTTCTTCTTGAGTTCTCACTGAACGAAAAGAAATCTTCTTCATGTGGAGAAATTTGCGACATTCAACATCACGCAGGCGTTGTAGGCCAGGCCTGCTGCTCAGTTTGGAAGAGGTATATGCAGGGTGTTTTTTTAGTACATATGGTTCAAACAATCGCTCAGACTTAAGTCAGAAATGGCTTTGTGGAATCGGCCCTGATCAATAAAGTTTTAAAAACGTCCCACTGGATTTTGTGTGAAATTACTGCATTTTACTGAAAATAGCAAGGGATGAATAAATTATAATTTATTTATTTATTTGATTGATGTTCTACGCCGTATTGAAGAATATTACAGTTATACGACGGCGGCCAGCATGATACTGGCAGGACATGGAGCAGAGCCCTGGGGATAAATCCACGACCATCCACCGGTTTACTGCCAGACCTTCCAACGTATGACCGAATCATTCTGCACCACTGGCACGCTGACCAAGCTAACTGCCTTAATCACAAACCCATTCCTACCCTTCACATAATACGTTAAATCAATCAAATAAACTTCGCATGCAAACAGGAACAGGGCTAAATTTGTCATCACTGATAATAATAGCTATACCTCCCTTTTGGTGTTCTTGCCGGCAAATCCACGTCATTCAAACATTTTATCATTTGTAAGTTTGGAAACTCCTATTACAGCTGCTGCTCAAAGATAACTACTAGGATGAGATAGCCTACTCCCAAAACGTCCTCTATGTGGAACAACTGCCAAACACTGAAACAAGTCCTATGTTCAAATACAACAACAGCTGTTTCGTGAGTACTTATAACTTAAAGTGATGTTTTACCTAGGGTTCGAAAGGTTGCCACGTGTCCTGTTTATTGTATCTCATCCTCTGATGTCCATTAGACTACTGTATTTCACACGGCATTCCGCTTGTCTATAATAGTTCCGTGCTTCGGTACGTGTGCTCACCAATACATTCTAAATCGTTCATCATTACGGCTGGTATGTGAACTCCAAAAATGCAATGAACATCAAAAGAGTTCTACCGGCGCCAGTTATTAACGTAGGCCAAGCAAGAGTGACACTGTTAGACAATCAAATGAAAATATCAAAATCTATATATAGAACGTGTAGTATAACACCTGGTTTACCAGTGACCTTGACACGTTTACGAGGCTTATCAATCAAAAACAAGAACTCGCGAGAATTCACGCTCTACAGGCAAAATAATGTGTGAAACGATGACACAAGGCGTACATCAAAAAAGTAGTGAATCCTCTAGGTTCCGAGGGTTGTACGCATCAATCAAACGTTTACTGAGATACCGATCCATTCAACCTTGACATTTATAAATCTGGAGGGCGGGATAAAATGCAATCTTATTTGGGCTATACCCTTAGGCAAGCATGTGGTTTCAGTCCGGCGAGACACCCGAGAGAATTCATCTGAGAAACCGTAACTGTAGCAGTATGTAGCGTTTTTGATGGAAATGTCCGCCATCTTGAAATAAGTGACAAAATTCTTAGGATATGCTACAATTTGCAATGCAATCTGAAGCGCTTTGTTCTGTGATGGTGCTAATTACATCAGGGTCTGTTGAAATAGTGATGTAGTAGTAAAATCCAAGAAGTTAAAGTTCTCAGCATATGCTAGAGCATGTGAGGCAATCTAAAGCACAGCATTCTATGGCAGAGCCTAATTACATCAGTCTGTTGAAATGGAGTTGTGTCCATCGGCTGTAGTGGTAAAATTTAAGTAGTTGTAAAACTTATATCCGTGCCGATAAGTCCAACCTTGAGCTGCCGACAACTCATGTCGGTACTAACAAGTTGCTCCGGTCGTGCAATATGCACGATACCAGTATACAGACAGCCAGGGCATGCCTAAATAAATATGTCAACCAGCTCAGCAGTGACAAACGCCTTACATCCCACCCGATATCCGTTAACATCCACGGAACATCTCTCTCTCGCTCTCTCTGTGCTTAAGTGTTCATCTGACGTAACATTACACCATACGAAACTGCACAAAAGTCGTACTGAGCCCGTCACGAACTGGCCTTATTAAGAAATGTACCAGTCCCTACAAATCGGTCAAACCCGTGAAATCCAGGAATCGATTCAGCGTTAGACATTTATCGCCAGACGCATAAAGAGAGGACGGCCTGTCACACGAAAGTTCAAAAGAGTATGTATCTTAGGACAGGTCTTGATAAAGACAAAAAGACAAAAGAGTGAGTGAGTGCTTGAGATTTAACGTCGTGCTCAACAAGTTCCCATGCTCAGAAGTACACTTTGTATGTTCAGATTTGTGAATGTTCAGATCCAAGCATATAACTGCATATATAACACAAACCGAACAAATTAAACTCGACATAGATTCAGTTCCAATTCGGTAATCTGGTGTGCGTATACTTGCATCCTCATTCTTCTCATCAAATTATATATTGGTGTCTCCGTGGCTCAGTTGGTTAGCGCGCTAGCGCAGCGTAATGACCCAAGAGTCTCTCACCAATGCGGTCGCTTTGAGTTCAAGTCCAGCTCATGCTGGCTTCCTCTCCGGCCGTACGTGGGAATGTCTGCCAGCAACCTGGGGATGGTCGTGGGTTTCCCCCGGGCTCTGCCCGGTTTCCACCCACCATAATGCTGGCCGCCGTCGTATAAGTGAAATATTCTTGAGTACGGCGTAAAAACACCAATCAAATAAATAAATAAATAAATCATATTATATATTTATGAATATGACTGAGTTTTATGCATTTGATGAGTTTATGAGAGTTTATGAGAGTTTATGAGATTGATGCATAACAAGATATTGACCTCTTTAATGTACAGGATACTGGCATGTGCAATGATCAGCCATGAAACATTGGCATCTGTAGCGTTTCATCAATGGAGAGTGAAGTGTAACGTTTAACCACAAGATAACGGTATGTGTACTGAGTAACCATATGGCAATAGCATCTGTAAAGTTTAACCACAACATAATGACGTGTACTGAGTAACATACGGCAATAGCATCTGTAACGTTTAACCATACCATTAGTGGCATATATGTAGTCATTAACCATAATTAAACGATAATTGCCACGTCACCCTATTGTCAAACTGTAATTTCTTTTTAAGGAAACTACAGACAGTGTACATTCTTAATCTGCTGAATACCGTATGACGGAGAACTAGACACAGAGAAATCAGCATCACTGTCCTCGTCGGAATCCATGGTGAAATAATGCACAGTGCTATGTGGCCTGGACCTTATAAAGCTGGCTCTCACTGTGCCACTCCAACCTTGCACAAACACCCATGTAAACCACTACCTTCGTCATTCAAATACCATTGCATGTTCTACCGCGGTGTCTGTTCAATTAGCGCATGTATATTCAAAGATCCAAGAAACGTGCACGCAGATATCCGTACAAGCCGAACTAGGGCACTGTCATCTGCGATGGTTAACCGTACAAGGGCATTGTCATCTGCGATGGTAAACGGTATATGGGCATTGTCATCTGCGATGGTTAACCGTACATGGACATCGTCATCTCCGATGGTTAACCGTACAAGGGCATTGTCATCTGCGATGGTTACCCATACAAGGGCATTGTCATCTGCGATGGTAAACCGTACAAGAGCATTGTTATCTGCGATTGTTAACCGCACAAGGGCATTGTCATCTCCGATGGTAAACGATACATGGGCATTGTCTTCTGCGATGGTAAACCGTACATGGGCATTGTCATCTGCGATGGTTAACCATACAAGGCATTGTCATCTGCGATGGTAAACCATATATGGGCATTGTTATCTGCGATGGTTAACCGTACATGAGCATTGTCATCTGCTATGGTTAACCGTACATGGGCATTGGCAACTGTTATGGTAAATCGTACAAAGGCATTGAATTCTGTAACAGTTAAAGGCCGATAAAACGTAAAAACTAATTAAACTTCAGACGAAAGAATGTGAAAAGTTGTTTTTAAATGTGATAATCAATATTTTTTCCCACGAGAAAAGGACATTTGAAAATAATTTTGTATTGTGGGTATTTGCGTTCACATCTTGGTATTTATAATAAAGGCTTAAATAAAGATATGACTTTGGATTTTGACTTCCCTTCTGACAAATGTTTTAAACCAGTCTTCTGATCATACTGTAATTATATTTATAATATATTTTCTAAATATGTTCATAATTCCCGTTTAACGCATCTGTTTAGATATAAACAACACATTCACATTCAATTAAATTTATCAGACGTGTATCACATCATAATATGGAACATCATTATGCAAAAAGCATACAAGTGGTCCCAAATACTCACCATAAAAAATATTTCCAAATGTCATTTTCTCCGTAAAGAATTTGAAAAAAAATACCAAGACCATGTTTACGAACAATTTTTCACACCTATTCATCTGCAAGCTGCTGGCACACTAGTACGGCTGTTTCTGTTTTTCAATTTGTTTAACTTTTCTTTTCCAGTTATATAGCAAGAATGCATTGAAGCAATTTATAGTTCATGAAAACTGATTGCATCGAGAGTGCATTTTCGGAGGGTTATTACTACGAAACCATCTTTTTTATGGTCATATAACTTTCATGAGTGATTCGACCAAGTTTTGTACTTCTGATGCGGAAATGTATAGAATTGTGCTGGGATTTTGAAATTTGCACTTTCTTATCGAACATCTCTGGGACCGATTCTCCGCTTTACCGTACCAGGTCCTTTGCATCATTTTCGTGTTTTCTTCTCCATTAACTATACAAGAGCATTGGAATCTGTAATGGTTAACCATACAGGAGCACCGACATCGGTAATGATTAAATATAGAGCACTTACCCATATCATGGCTGACCATAGGATAATGATATCTGTAATGATTAACCATAGGAAAATGACATCTGTAATGATTAACAATAAGATAATGACGTCTGTAGTGATTAATCATAAGATAATGACGACTGTATTAGTTTACTTATTTATCTTATCGGTGTTTTACGTCGTACTCAAGAATATTTCACTTACACGACGGCAGCCAGAATTGTGGTGGGAGGAAACTGGGCAGAGCCCGAGCGAATAATAGTGTCTATAATGATTAACCTGTAATAATGACATCTGTAACGATTAATCACAGGATAATGACATCTGTAATAATTAAACATAGGATGACATCTGTAATGATTAGCCACTCATAAATATAGGCATGTGGATCGTGTAACCACAGGCTAGCGGTAACGGAACGGGTGTATAAGTTGCTAGCTTTTAGATTACAAAAATCCTTAGAATAAAACCCAATCTCGCAAGAGCTTGTATTACAGGTTACTACTTGCCACCTATATCACACTGATGTCGCTGTCCTAGTTTTACTTTCCATGATGTAGTCTATTATATCTGTAATATTTACCCATGGTATATAAGTTGCTATTTTCAGGCGTTTACATGAACATTTACAATAAAAACCTAACTAAGTATACACCCAAGAGGCCGTATTTCACCCCTTACGGGTGACGGGTGACCCGTTATCATTTGCCAACTTACACACTGATGTATCACATCTAATTTTACTTTCCATGCTGTAGTCTATTGTATCTGTAATACTTATCCATGATTCATTGACCTATACTGTAGTATATTTAATGTTTACACTGTAGCTATAGAACATCAACATCTGTAATGTTCAGCCTTAGGTCATTATCATCTGTAAACTTTGCCAGATGGAGATACGATACAGGTTGATACGACAGGGATTCAGCCATTATTTAACAAACAGTGAATGCATGTAACATGTGCACACATATTATTTTAAGCACAATAACACCTTTCAGAAGCCCTCATTAACGGTGGATGCATACATATACAGGAGTGTGTGTTACCTGTTTGAATAAAGCTCCACGTATCAAATCAGCTACAGAAGCGCGAATATATAAGCGTCCGTTGAACCCCAAGCATACATACATACAGTCATCCATTCATCCATACATCCATACCTACATACAAACATACATACAAACATCCATGTGTACACCCTGCAAGAACATAACGGAAAGACGCACAAGGTTGGCGTTCCAGTCTCTGACAAAGGATTTCTATATACGAATTGTTTATGGGGGCGACCACAGCATATGTACAGTACACAAAGTTGCTGATTCTATACCACGTTATTCTGATGTTTTAGGTAGCCTGGATAAGTGGACAGACGCATAGGTGGGTGAATACCTTTGACTGCAATGCCAATCGACCTTTAGTGAAAAGAATATCACAGGCATACATGACAGAACGTTACAGTCGTCAATATTATAATCACAAATACAAAGCCCAAAACATACACCCACCTTTCTGAACCGCTTTAAACTGCTCACTCACAGTGTGGTTTTGGTAGTGAATCCGAAGGTTAATACAAAATGTCACGTCAAACACATACCATCAGCCTGTCAATCCGCCCTGACACATTCAACAACGACCCAGTTTTGACATTTTCAGGAGTGCACATATCAAACATATCAGTTCAATACCCCGGGTTAAAATCAACAGCTACCACGTGAACCAAGGGAATTGTGTGAACGTGAGTTGAATGTTTGGATGCTTCGTGTCTGTTCACTTAATAACAGAAGGCAATTTATGTCTCTGGGAGAAGTTGTTTATACATTACCAAGGCACATAACCATTTACAGATATGTATGGTTGACTGAACGCTGCTTAACGCTGTGCTCAAGAACTGTTCATTTTAAAATGATTTAAAATGGTGGAAAATGGTATAAACATCCACAGGAATTTTTTTCTGATTTGCTTGGTAATTCAATAAATCAGTTTTTAATCTGGAATCCTTACGCAACCATAGGATGCTCCATGCTAAAGCAATCGGAAACATAATGTTAGGTCTGTTAAAAATGCAAACCAGGGTTCGACTGTTGCAAGGGGGATCAGCTGTGTTCTCAGGTTACAGAGATAACGTGCGCCTGATTGATCAAAATTGATAACACGATCAGCTATTTCGATTTTCTCATTGTGTACGATTTCGCTTACTTTGAACTAGGATATCTCGGCTTTGCAACATCACTAAGATCAAAAGATATGCTTCGTAACTTCATCTCGGGTACTTTTATCGATGGATATATGAATTTAATATTGGTGTTATCTTTTTTTTTCAAGGCCACATCTATGACTGGAGGAAATCTGAGTAATCTTTGTCTATAACGAACTTTACCGTGCATATGTGACTTACAAGCTTGCAATCGAAACAGACATTCGTATACCTGCCGTCAACCAATACGAACGTCCCAGGTCAAGTTTCACAAGGTCAATTCCCAGAAACGACGTTGAACACAACCCATCAAAACTAGGAACTAAAGTACAAATTAGGACTTAATCATGCAAAGAGAAGCAGTCAACGGTTTTCAATGATACTGGAAAGGCGTAAGGCAAGGCGAATGAGTGAAATCAGTAATCCCATTGATTGTGTACAATACTATAGCCTATTTCTTTAGCCAGTTGTCCATATTCAGCTGTATGTAAAGTCAGTCATACTCGCTACCAAAATTGCCTCTGGTCAGTGACACGTAACCACACAAGCATACGTTTGAAGTTCATATTCTTACAAAGAAAATGATATTAGAACACTTTTTCTAATTCATAATGTCATAAGTTTAGTTTCCACTGCAAGAACCCGTTTCCTCTGTGACATCATAATTATTTAAAAAAACAGTGGAATGCTGGGTATTGGGCGGAGATCAACATGTTTTGACGGAGGGCGACACAAGTGACCTAAATTGCTATCTTTACTGTAAACCCTGTTTCTGACACTGCCGTGTTTCAAATTGTTTACACGTTTTAGTATTGTATCAGCTTAACAAATGAATTGTGTTTTATCTCTTATTGTATATAATCTCACAGCAGTATGGTTTTAGAGATGGATATTAGGAAATTAAAGCGATGTAATCTATTCGCAGAGACAGTGGTGTAGGCTGTGTTATTGGACGTCCAACATATCAATGTGCAGAACCTGAGTTGTTACGTGCCACTTTTGGTAGCGAATATGACTGATTTTTCAGACAGCTGAATACAGGCGGCTGGCTAAAGGAAATAGGCTATAGTATAAAAATTATTGATAACAGGATATGTGTGTCAACTGCGCTTTGGTTGCAACTGTTCATACACCCAACTAGTTCCGGAGTAATTCATAGCGGTGAAACAAACAATTTTCAACAAACGTAAACGGGCTGTCCAAGGCCGGTGTTGAACCCAAGCGTCAGGAGTAATGCACCTTACCACTGAGCTAAATCTCGCATCACAGATATGTATGCCGCATTTTGTTTATGTCAGACTATCCATCTGAGCTTTACAAAAATCCAAATACTTGTCATGAAGTTATACTGTTTGTTTGATTGAATGACCTAAACATAAGCCGATTTCCGAATTGTTTTTTCACCAGTCAAACTTCACCAAACTCCCATAAAACCATTCCATTAAAACCACGCCATCGTACTCGCGCAGTAATATATGCCAGAACATTAATTAAGAAGATGTGTAGGAATATGAGTGGCACTGAGATGGTTCACAAAAAACTGGAGAGTAAGTAGCCATGCCAACGAACTTGATGACTTATTACTCCGCGGAGGAAACAGTCCTAAGTGCTTCCGCGAATAACTATACCGACCTGTCTCCGCAGAAAGACACACGTCCACCGGAGAAGCCATGTATCCTCATACCGTCTATCGGCAATTGATTTTCCTCGTGGGCGCCACGGAGACATAAAGACTATCCAGATCTCTTAAAATACCTGCGACTTTTATATCTGACAGCTTCGACATTCGAATATGCTTAAAGACCAGCTGTGAACACAGCGCGGAAGAATTCTGATAGACTTATATACCGCGCATTCTGTTATCCAGATCGTGCTGCGTTTCTGTAAATGTCAGTGTGATACTTTCGTGGTCAGCTGTGCGTGTATTTGTGTGCTCGCCAAAGAGACGAAGGCTATAGGAAATAAACAGATCTGGTGAATATATGGTGAAAAAACGCGTGACAAGCTCTCTAGGAATAATATAGGTTTTGTTTAACAGAATACGAGGTAGGAAGGAAGATCACGGTCAGTGAGATGGGAGATTCCTTGGTTTTGTCAGAATTGGCTGAACGACTGACGGACTCACAAACGGACGCACTCACGAACGGACGCACTCACGGACGGACAGACAGACAAGAAAACAAAGTAAACTACACACCAAAGCTCACTGACCTATCTGCAACATATACTGAGTCGTGAACTTTCTGAGTAAAACTATTTACTGATAAATGGATAAACTAATGAAAAACAAAACTTAATGAAGGACTTCTTGGTTCAGGGTTAAATCGTTCCACGGAAACATTACTTAACGTGGTTAATTAGGGGTTTGTTGATCAGCGAACAACGATTACTAACAGCAAATATGGCCTATATACTTTCTTGTCTAACTTAACGGAATTTATTCAGAAACGAACAAACGGATTATCTATATCTAACAGTTCGACGGAAAATACATGGTGTGTCTTATCTGACTGGTCCCGCAAAGACTATATCATCTGTAAATGGAGATCTTTAAAAAAAAATCACCTACCATGTCATTACTTTGACGGCATACGGATTGAACTGACTCGCACAGCTCTGATCTACGGCGTAGACGTCGTCATGTCGTACAACTCACAAACACAAACCAAACGAGCTTCATTTCCACACAACATTTAAACGGGAAACATTCAGCACAAGAAGAGAAAAGGGTATTCAGGAAGTTTAAATTCAAATTAGACAAACGTGTAAAAATCTGTCGTCACACACAAACTGTTTCATTACACATATTCTTCCGCAAGCATGCAAGGCTTTGTGGACGTTTTTCCTTTTGTGCCCTTGAAACACACTCATGCGTGTCTTTTTTACAGAGATGCCTAGATACTGTTACTTCCTTGTGAACAATTGTTGTCCGATTATTATCATTCAAATTCGGTTTCATGTTCCCTTTATTCAACTGTTACTATACTGCCAAGCAGTGATCGGTTTAAATATATAAATCGCGTCTCAAAAGCCAACTGTTAGTCTTTTTTTACTCACAGTTCTGTGGAATATTTAACACATATATTACTGTTATACTGGTAAGTCTAATTCATACGCCTTATATGTGGACTTGCTTTAATCATTCTGTACTTGGCAATGGCCTATATCTCGATACCATGTTAATATGCATGACGTAGAGATGACTTGAAATGTGTAGTTTGGCAAAACCCGTTGCACAAAAACAGAGCGTTATATTTGTCAAGTGTTTAATTTATTTTATACAAGACGTTTCATGTAGAGACTGTTTATGTGTTAAGAAGTATGAATGAAAACTTCTCTTTACAGGAAGATTGAGGTGACGTATAGCTATATACCTATGGAGTGACATAGTTCGTTTCTTACCATTCCTGTTCACATGTGAATATTTAGTACTTAAAATAGGACTATTACATAAAACAGAAAAGTCGCTATTAATATATAGCGATACCTTACGTTCAAGAAGCATTTTCTTCTCTCTTAAAGATGCATCAGTCCTTGGACGTGTACAGACATTCGTTGGGCTTATTTAGAAAGGACTATTTTACTTTCAGTTATGAGTGAGCGTATGCAGTCTCCGTGCCACTAGTTCCATTAGACATCGGTCTCTGCTTTACTACATAATTCTCATTGGTCTACAATTACGGCAGATTTAAGTGGAAGGGTATATAGGCGACACAACCCATTGGTTCCTAGGTTCTGCTGGGCAAAAGAGGGACACATGAAAATGTAGGACATGGCCAGCCTATAATAAACCTATAATCATGTAAATATGAATCATCTGTGCACAGCCAGCAAAAAGCGTCGTCCTAACCCATGCAGTGTAAATGCTGAATGGTATAGTATATGTGAGTTACCTAGCCTTGAGCTAACATCTGTATTAAATTTGGTGCGCTATTTTCCCTACTCCCATATATGTGTATGATGCTTATTGGACAGAAAATCAGAAAAAAGCCACAGCCTCACATAAAACAACAGAAGTTGTGTGGGCAAAGTCCGTTTTGAATATTTTGTCATCTAACAGAACATATAGAAGGGTCAATAAAACAGAGACTACAACAGCAAAATTAAATTCAATGTTTAAATTTCGTTATGAAATTTAACATACTGAGCAAACCAGGCCTGTAGAGTATAAACATATGTGTGCATATAACGACAACAATGGCCATCAGGTACAGACTCAAGACTAAATACATTATTTATTTATTTATTTATTTTCTTACTATTTTAGTCTCAACAGAGAAACCCAATTTTTATCAGTATTTCTGTACTTGAGTAATGCCCTTAAAGGTGTGTACTACTAAAGTTTTAAAGTTTGAAGCCGGGAACACACCATAAGCGGATTTTTAGAAATTCACAAAATGCGCCTGTACGAGCGAATAGGTACACTAATTGTAGCTTGAAGCTAGAAGTTACAAGATACTTCAAACTAAAATAGGTAAACTAACTGTCGTTTGAAGTAAAAAGTTACGTGTTACTTATATCAAAAGGTTTCCGTTATTAAGGTATGTAGAAATATGACCACTTCAAGAGAAATGAGAAAAAGAAACACATTTTTAGAAAAGGTATGTCTGATAGTATGACCTTTTTTAAGATACCAAGGGACGACAGCATCGGGAGCTGTTACTTCAACCTGCTCAAGTCACGTTGTTTCACGCGATGTCAGGTTTGATAAATCCAGGAGACATAAGTAACCACACGACTTCATTTGGGGAAGCCACTGGTGTGTGGGGCTACTCTGAAACTTCCATAAATCTCTCCGCAAAAAAATACGTGACACATAAAGAACCGTCTTTTATTGCAAGGAAAGGCGGAGATGTGTCACAATATATATGTATACAGTCTTGGATTTGTGATAAATTTCAGTACGTCAGGTGGTTTATTAATACGTCTGCAGACTTAAGGACATTCATTAATGCTCACGTAGAAGACAAAACTGGCATTGGACCAGTGGGCTTCTCTGGTTCCTGCTATTTCATGGATATTAATCACAGATTAGTGCGTACACTTCACGGATTGTAAACGACTGACTATAAGTTTAAACTCAAATTCTTTTTTACTTGATTAACTATTGGGTGATTTATATAATATATACGTGCCAATTGTAACTATCGAATGATTTCTGTCATACCTGCTATTTAACTGATATACTTTAACTGATGCGTGACATACTGGGTATCCTCTCCTCCCGCTTCCCGCCACTTATCTCACTCACTGACACATTTACTGCTAATATTAACAACATGTTTTTATACCTTGGAAGTCAGGAGCTGAATGACTGTTGATGGAAACGCTGGTTTGTTCTCTGAGTGCCCGTGATCTATAAAGCGTACCATGGCAAACCGGCCTGCTCAGAAAGCTTAACCATCTCAGTACTGAATATGTCTTCTACTGATCTGTTTATATATGACTACGATTTGTTTCTCCCACTTCACCATTAGCAGCTTTTGTATATATCCCTTTTATTGTCTGCACAACTCTGCCCGGTTTCTTCCCACCATAATGCTGACCCTTCGTCGTATATGTGAAATATTCTGGAGTAAGGCGTTAAACACCATCCAAATAAATAAATATTGTCAACATGCCTCACTGCCTTCAAGCTACGGTGTCAAGTGGCGTATACGATGCTGCAGTTGAAACATGACCAGCCTTCATTGACCGCTTAGGTGGTCTAATGGTTAAAGCGTCCCCATCGAAATGAGGAGATCTGGGACCAAAAGCGGGTCGGGTCATACCTAAGGCTTTAAATATTGTACTTGTTGCTGCATCGCTTGGTGTATAGTACTGAGAGGTTGGAGCAAGAAAAACGGCACTGATTGGCCCGACGTCATTATTATGGGAGGTTGGGATGTTATGTTTGGTGTCTTCGGCATAATATTTGAGTGACCGCAGCACTTCGGTTACATGGACTAGCCCTACCACAAGAAGGAACAGTATATGTACACACACCCCATGACTCCTCGTTGACTGAAAACTTCCAAAGTACGACGTAAAACCAAAAGCCTACTTACAAGCATATAACAGCAATCGCAAATTACCATGTTGTCGCATAGATTTATTTATTTATTTGACTGGTGGTTTACGCCGTATATTTCACTTATACAACGGCGACCAGCATTATGGTGGGAATGTTGTCGTGTACATCAACGGTTGTATAAGTGGTCAGGTATAACCCTGATTGCCTTTCAGTTTAACTATATTAAGGCCGGTGGGGCAATAGCTTATACTTCATGCAGAATAGCAGCCCGCTATTTATCAAATAAATAAATAAATAAATCATTCAGAATATAATATGGAGGAATACCCATGTACAGTGTGCACCATGTGTAGCGGCATAATGCAGTTTACATGGGAAAGCACAGAAATTATCTTATCAGTTACTGCACAGATATTATTTGTAGATATGGTATAAGGATAGGCTGAATACACCTCTCGCCGCAGGGTAGGAATGCTCTTATAATTACAGATATATACATGTATACATGTGGGTTTAGAAAATATCCCTATATGCCACAGATGTAAAGAATAACCGTCCAATAAATATATGCGACACCATGCAGTATGTTGTGCAAGTATATCATTAACCAGAATTACTACTACATGATTACGTTACAGACGAACTCAGACTTGGACTGCACGATTGCTTACGACATGGAAATCCCTTAGAGGGCATGTCACAGCTATGCAATTCACCAGATGGATGTGTAAATCCAAATATAGGTGATGACCCGGAGTGCGTAAGACACACCCGTGAAAGAATTCAGATTTTATATCGGCTGATCGCGTCTGGCTGCGTTCTTTTTCGTCACCCAATGGTATTGTGTATTGTTATTTTATCAATGCTGAAAGTAATACGGGATAGGGGAGAGGGAGGGGTTTTCTTGGGGTTTTTTTTTCTTGGGGGATAAACCATCGCACGTGACCAAGTGCTGTACCTAAAGGGCACCCGGACATAAGCAATCGCTTTAACTCGCTTCATATTTCCCAGTCTTAGAACTACATATAAGTCTGAATAGAAGCTCTGTCAAGAACATCCACTACGTAAATACGACAACAATTCTTGTGCACGTACGAAGTGTGTTTAGTCTGTTATCATACATATATGTAGCTATAGGCTGGGTTTCAGCACGACCATAACAACATAATGAAGTATCCCACAGTAATGATTTATGTACCAAGAAGTTGTCCTGATGCAGATGGCTCTACGACAGAAGGCACAGATACTTGCTGCTTCTGATAATACACTGCACCTGACAACAGACATGTTGTTGTCGTTGTTTCTTTCTGTCACATCTCATACCCTTAAGGATGGATACAGGGGCTCATTGTCAGATTCAGATTCTCCTAATATATCAAATGACCCCAAATTTTAAAAAAAATAACCCAATGAAGTTCTGCATTTGGAAAAAACATTTTGGTAGTTTTGGGCTTTCAAAACTGATGAACTGTTGAAGAAATGTGATATTTACAAACACTGAAACTTTGCCTGGTCTGTTTGATCTAAATAATACCATGTTTTGATGTCACTGAAAAGTTCTTGTTAAAAATCAAATAAAAGGAACTATACAAAAGATCCTGAATCCAACGATGACCCAGCTACAGTAATAAAGGCCTTCTCGTGAAGAGAGTTGTACAAGAATCCTTTCTTTCAATGTTGACTCCACGTCTGATCGATCTATTCAAACGCTGGGTCACTCTATCCTAAGAGATTGAGCGATATTTCTTTTTGTATAATTAATCATTTACCTAGATTGTTGTTTCGTTGAATCCACGGGCCATGAAGTAGTTTACCGATCATAGGTATGATAACCGCCTCTTGTAAATGTAGTTCATACTGTACATACGGCTTACAGGTGTAAGGCTGTCTCTGATTGCGTTACCATAGTTATAGTCTTGAACTTTGCACAAGTCCCTTAATATAGCCTACCAATGCTGCAACCCGATCAGTCTCTAACACTGACAAAGCATAGATAAATCATCATCAATCAGGCCAGTGTAGAGCAATATAACGAGTTTTTGGTCTTACAATGGTCGGTCATTATGACACAAATATTAGCCAATTGTGGCTTTCGGTATCGATATTTTAGGACCACCCGGTATATATATGACACGTAACTATTGGCTGACTGACAATCCGGTATCAACAGCATAATCCTTCCCTATTGCTTAAGACTAATTGCCGTACGACTATATAATGTAGCCTATTATTAACGTAAGCCTAACCATGCAATATCACTTTACTTAATAGTCTATAAAGACTTAAACATTAACTGTTCATGTGCAATCCCTACAAGCTTTTTTATACTGCAGCAGAACTAATTACAGCATGAAATGCGTGAGCACTTAACAAGTTCATTATACAACATATACTTCGGCTATAAGACTTCATGAAATAAAGTTCTTTTTCTCACGTTATATTATGATATGTGATGTGATATCTGAAAATCTATACACGAAAAAGTCAAACTGTTAATTGTTCACACAGTTTTTATGTTTTATTAAAAAACGAAAGCGAATATACACATATATTGATTTTAAGTATATATATATATATATATATATATATATATATATATATATATATACATATATATATATATATATATATATATATATATATATATATATATATATATATTGTGTCGCGGTAAAGTCCCCTAAAGTGGCAGCCATACGCTTAGTTGTTTCGCTGTTGACCTTATTGTCGTGGAGACCTAAATGCCACGTGGTTGATTTGGTGTCGCAAAACATTTCGGCATCATATCATCACGCAACAGACTCCCCCTCCCCTTCTCCAAAAAAGCGCGTTTTTCTCGATCTAAGAACGTGAATAGCACACATGTGCGCGTGACGAGTTCAACGATTTAAGAGTTTACGCGCGGAGTGTAGCTGGCAGTCATGCGTACTTGGGGTCGCAGTGTAGCAGCTGGCGCTATAGCCTGGATTGGGTTACACGAGTAGATCAAATCCAGTCTTAAAAGTACGAACTTCTCTTCTCATCTAGGCCTATCTATTGCGCAAAGCCTTTTTAAATTTGAAGAACTTTTACCAGAAATTTCCTAAGGATTTAGCAAAAACTTGTGTAAAAATGTGTCAGTTCAAACATGCTGAGCCCAGTGGAAATGTTGACAGATTGAGCGACCGCGTGGTCAGATTGTATGGTCACTGAACCAGGCTAAGTGAGAAACTAGTAAAAGCCTTTACAGTGTCCCCATATAGTGGATGCTATCCCAAATTCTATGTCAGCGCTGCTTCTGCTAACATCACATGAGCATCAGTTACTACAACGTGCTTCCGAATCTGAAATGGCTTACCGTGTGAAGGCAGAAGACTGTCGTGGTAAAGAAATGTTGTAGTTCGGTCCCAGGGTAAAAGCGCCGTCTAGGCTGCTCGCACCGTATCGGCAGATCCACAGCCTCTGTTGTTTGACATACTTAGCCAGTTCGGTGACCCGTCTGTGACATAGAGGGGGAAATAGGTCAGCGACGGCAGGCTGGTGTGTTTTGTACCACCTCCTTCTCTGTATATATACTGCTCATTCGTCACAAATAGCTAGAGAAACTAGCGCTTAGATTGCCTAAATGAACAAAGACTTAAATACTGTATATGTATAAATATTCCGTTGGGTTGTCGCCGGCAAGCATTTTGAAAAAAAAAAACCAACATAGAAATTCCTTATATCACAGTAAGTTGTCAAATACAAGCCATGCGCACAGAATTAGTTTTATGACGATTCTCCAAAGATATCTAGATATTAACATAGACCAGATAACAGATGCGCTTGTCTTCTTGCTCTGTATATGTAGCAATATTTGTTAAGTACAATATGTGCACGTGTGTTCATCCAAGTTATATCAACAGAGCGCGTTGTGATCGAAAGCCACATTATAGCTTGGTAGGTGCCATTTGTAATTGTATTCAATCGTCAGTTTCAACAAAATCAAAATCGTTAAAGCTGCCTTCACACGGTGCGATTTAACATAGGTACAATACTGAAATGGCATTAATATAGCTGAGATCTACCTGAGGTTACGGCATTAAAATGGCGGACAGTACTATGTACATGCAAATACGATAGACTGTTCACGTCGCCTGAACTGCATACTGAATTTGTGTTTCACGTGATATATATCAATCACAATAATGTATAACACAAGAAACACATACTGTTCACGATCTCTGTGACAGAATATATGTACATGAGAGAAATAGATGTCAATAAACCTATGGATGTCTGATAAGCACAGAGTGACAAATTTAAGCGAACAAACGATATATGACCCAGTGTCTCTATAACATGTGTACAAATAACTTAAAAATGAGATAACTTCACTTTGTTTTCGAATTTTATTCGACCATGGCGTTTTTCAACTGCCTGCTTCTCTTCTTGCTACCAGTCAGTATTTATTTTGGTGGGAATTGGCCTTTTAGCATATTGGAGTAAACTATCAATATACTGAAAATATATTTTTGACAATTCCAGTTTTCTCCACCTTAAACTTCACCATCGTCATATTGGTGGAAATCATCAATAAAAAAATGTAATCATTGGCGCTTTAAAACCCCATTTAACTTTCAACAGGGCGCTTAACAACAGTCAAATGAATAAATAACCAAAAAAATAAATATTTTTAAATATAGTCTGCGCCTGGCATGCACTTTTAAATATAGTTATGTAACATTAAAATGAACGGCTTGACAACAGAGTTATTGAAAGTGTTTAAATTATTATTAAACATTAATGTTGTGTTTTACATGTTATAATGGTTGTTTGGGATGAAAAGACTGTAGTAAAGGGTGGCTTTGGATAAGAGTCGTGTGTCATCGATTGGAAACGCCATTTGTCTGTTGACAAAATGTTACTGGTATACAGCTGATTTCACACCAAGACTGCAAATAATTAACGATCAGTCAAAGCCAATACAGCGGACAGCTACGCACGCGCATTAAAATCACTTATATATGCCATGTTCGTGTTAAATTTGTTTTCATACGACATATCAAAATTGAAAATACCAATATAAAACCCTGATGTTTTTTCTTACTATAAATTGTCATTGCTGGCCGATTGTTATAAGGTGTCGCTTTCGTGACAGCTGATTGATTCAACCCCAGTGAGATCGCGTTCTCGAATCCATTTCCAGGTTATTCACCTATGGGCTAATATATATGTATGGATCTTCAACAACCGTGGTTTTCCCCCGAGGTCTGCCCGGTTTTCCTCCCACCATAATGCTGGCCGCCGTCGTATTAGTGAAATATTCTTGAGTACAGCGTAAAACACGATCAAATAAACAAAATATATATGTATGTATATATGCTTATGTTTTCGGCCATATGACAACGAGGAGTCTCTTTGTGTGTCTACGTATAATGTGTTTTCTTGTGGCAGGCGAGTCCATGCTGCCGAAGTGCTTTCGTCGCTAAAGTATCGTATTGAAGACACCACACATCACACCCCATCTAGTCACATTACACTGACACCGGTCAACCAGTCTTGTTTTCTTACCCTAAACGTTCTTCTCAGTTTGAGCAACAAGTAAGGAAGCAACAGATAGAATTTTCAAAAAACCTGTAGCGATATGCGATGATAGATTTTCCCGAGGTTGGCTTGGTTTCCCTTTGCTCAGCTTTATCGTCGTTTTATGAGTGATATATTCTTTTGTACCGTGTTAAATTGTATTTTAATTCATCCTTGACAGGTGTTTCCAACAGATTTTAACCGAGTGCAAAAATACCAAAGCAGCACTTTTCAAAGTTTATCTCTCTCCAGCTCTTTGTGATTGGGACTATGATCAAATAACCTTGATGCAGGCTTGCAGGAAATCCCCGAATCGCGCATGCGCAATATGAACTTAAAGGTGTCATTTATTATATCCTGACAGGCATAACATGAGACAGTCAGATTTGCAAGGCTTTCATAACACTGTAATCACTGTGCTCAGGTGGAGCTCTATTTGAGCAGTATCATTAACCCATGATGCCATACAATGTTCCTGTAATGAACAAATTAAAAAAAAAAATACAACAACAGCAACAACATATTAATGAAATTTGCCCACAGGCCATTAGTACATGTCTTTAAACATGTGTAAAACTGTGGGTTAAAGTCAAGCTCATGCTGGCTTCCTCTCCGGTCGTACGTGGGAAGGACTACCAGCAACGTGCGGATGGTCGTGGGTTTCCACCGGCTCTGTTCGGTTACCTCCCAATGCCGTCCACCGTCGCGTATATAAGTGAAATATTCTTGAGTGTGGCATTAAACACCAGTCAAATAAATAAATAAATGAACAAACATGTTTTGGTGCTTGTATCATACATATATAGAGGCCTTGAATCAAGATATCAGAAAACACGAGTGTTGTGCTATACCGGAATCAAAATGTAAGTCTATTTTAACATATGTCGCGATGTACTTTATGCTTATGTTGATAGAGATAATAGATCCTATATCAGCAGAGGTCAGGACAATATATGCAGCGCGGACCGTAAACACTCTATAGCTCTTGTCACGTTTCACTCTAAATTTGTCACTTGTTCAGATACCACATATACCGGTGAAAATGATACGGAGCTGTTGAACTTTGTGATTAATGTCTACATGTGTTTACGACGTGCGTTACCACAGTTTGGTCACGTCGAAAACAACTATACGACTTACATAACTGTAGGAATCGGTATACAGTTTGTTATTTTTTATTTTGTGGTCCACAATATTTCGGTCATTGAATGACCTTGTCCCCTTTTAGCAGACCGATCCCAGTGTCAGCATGTTTATGTTATTGTCTCGCTAAAATATCGAACACATCAAATAAATCTATTACAAGCATCCATTCACACTATACTGAGTCTGGACAAATCCCTATCTGCTGAGCGCCAAGCTATTTACGTAGCCATTAAAATTGTCGATTTTAAGGTTTTTATTAAGTAGAACCTTGTTCGAGTTTAAACCCCTGGGCCCGTATTTATCAAAGAAATTATGACTTACGTCATAAAACACAAGTCTTTAAAAAACCAAAAACAGAACAGGAAAGAACTCAAAGGGTGGTTAGTACATTGTTCTGCAGCAAAGAATCAGTGTACAAATTTTAAATATTCTAGAGAGAAACATTTTAATTGTCGCTGTTTTTAAATGTTTGACGTAAGTCTCAAGACTTTTGATAAATATGGGCCCTGATCTCCATACTTTTTAATCGAGACACTGTATATTGCTGCTACTGTCACTCAGGTTTTTACCTTTAGCCGACGACTAAACTCTTCCTATACCGGAAATTACCACACCGTCATCGTTATCCTATCTGATTATTAGCTACTCGTGAAGGTAAAAGATTTATGCAAATTTCCTAAAAGCTATTGGACATATGTCGTGCCCACTTGAGGAGTCGATCAAACCTCCCATGCAGGAGTATTCTGACATCACCTTTTAATAATATACGGCAACCAAACAGTCGTAATAAAACCCTGACTGTGGACAAGACGTCGGATTTCACCGGTCCAAGGTGTCACTATTTGCCAAATATCACACTGTCGTCGCTCTTCTGGTTTTTCTCTCTGTGTTGAAGTCTTTTATTACAACAAGTTGTTGTTTCACCTTTGGTGTCCATCAGTGGGCGAACTACTACTGTATATACAGTATATATTGTATATTTATATTTCTTATGAATTCATCAGTTGTTGAGTCGCGTGGATCGGTTGTTCCCGCCTGTTGGATCAAAGCAGTAAACACAGCTTCATGTGAAGTGTCTTGCGCGTATAGGGCTAATATATGTTCCACAAATCGGCATATAAGTGAAAACTTGTTGAAAACGGTGTTATTCACCAATCACATAAAATAAATAAAATAAATAAAGAAACCTCCAGACTAGAGGAATACGAAGCCTTCTGTATTCGTCCTGAAACGTGCGATTGCAAACATTGCTTCATGTGAGATCTGTTTTTAATGCATTTCATCCGTAATATAGATGAAAAACTGCATGTATACTATGTACACTTAATAATTTAGTGTTTAAAAGGCACAAGGTATTAAAAATATACAGATACGCGCAGACTTTACGAAGATATAAAATAAAAACAAATTCTCAGCTGTTTTTTTCTGAACTGTCTGTCCAATTAAGCGACCTCCAAATCAAAAATGTTGTGCACGTTACACAGGCGTTCCATATACAAGCCGCTTTTTTCCTGACCAAATTAATCAATCCATTCATCAATAAATAAATAAGGCTTCAAATTAATCAATCAAAAGTGACACCTTCGTTACAGGTGAAGAGACACTGAACATTTAGGTAAACGACCACATTCGGACTACACATGTATAAGCTAACAAGAATGACGGAATCGATTCACCGTAGAAAAAGATTCTCGGCTTACCAGCTGCAGACGGCCCTAGACATTTAGTTGTTGCTGACGGCAGACACCGGCTTGAGATATGGATTCACACTCCCAATCGCTTGTAGTTCTAGTCAGTCAGCTCAATTAGACCGAACGGATCAAGGCAGACAGCAACCAGAAGGGTTTGATTAAAAAATAGAAATATAAAGACGCTCGGCAAGGAAGTGTGTAAGATGCTGGGTAAATATGTCTGAGTATTAACCTAGTGACAAGTGAGACGGCTTAATTCAATCGCCCCATCAATTTGTTTTATTTCACTGCACCCCAGTTTGACATGTGTTCTTTGACGGATCGATCGCTGACCACTATATCGCCTGTAAGCCTCACCACGGGGTCGTTTTGATATGGAGTAATCCTCTTCACGAACACAGGTTCAAGTGAAGGTTTTTGCGAGACCCGGATATGGTTAGAAAGCCCAGTAATACACATTGGGGTCACGTAACAGATTATTTCTCCAGACTCCGACGAATACCTTCCACTCTGTGAAATGGTACCTAATGACAACTTGACACAATCTGTGATGTAATTCAACGACTAAAGGGAGAGTGTGTAAAAAGGTTAAAAAAATCAGGATGACTTTGGGAACTAGGTATGTGAAAACTGAGGTGAATGAGTAAGTTCTTGCTCTACTTAGTTAACTCGGCCTAAAATGTCTGCCAAAGCAAAGTGAGACAGACATTTGACTGGGCAATCCTTTCTCCTGCGCAATACTAAATATATAGATATAATTTATCTAAGAATATTGTACCATTATGTTTATTTATTTATTTGATTGGTGTTTCACCTCATACTCAAGAATATTTCACTTATACGAAGGCGGCCAGCATTATGGTGGGAGAAAACCCGGCAGGGTCAGGGACACCACAGGACCAATCGAAAATTTTTTCAAACGAAACTATCTCGTACAAAATGTGTTGTTCGAATACTGATGATGACTAGCCCTGATGTCTACGCATTTTAGTGTACATTACATGTGCGTGATAAAGACAAATGACCAAACTAAATAAACTGATGGCTGACAAGTTTGATTTTTTGCCCTAAATTCGTGACCAGTAGTTTTACAGGAGAAAAACCAAAAGAATTAAAATACATACGATAAAAGAGCATGAATCTTTCTGTACACGTCTGCTAAATAAATACTAAAGGCATATTTTTACGACTTTGAGCCAACCGAAATCTTATCTTACAGTAAGTCCACGGATAAAAACAAAACCTTGGCAATAGCTATAAGATACTGAATAGCATTTGGCGGGCATAGCGGACATGACAAAGCTCATTGGAAGAATTGGTGATAAACTGACGAGTTTTCTTATTTCTCTTAGCCTTTTCACGTCATTAAAAATTGAAAAATGGCTGCCCAAACCCCAACCATCGGGTGACCTGGATTCTGTCGCGATTCGTATGTTTGATTCCACTTGGTACGAGATCGCCAGAAATCCTGATCAACTGTGTTTTGAAATCAAGGGTAGGGGTGGAGTGATTATAATGGGTCTCATCTGACGTCGTATTAGGACATATGCACCCCACAAATACTATCCCATGCACATACAACTCACAGATTCAAGTATATCCCAATAATTTGGCACGTAACCGACGATTTTCCCCTTTTTTTACCTCTTTTCTCTGTCTTAGGATTAAACCAGAGTTGTTGTTTCTGAACTTATAATTGCAAAGGTTATTATCACGTCAGGATACATATCAGAAAGCTGAATCTTCTTTCATACAAAGTTATATTGGTCTAGTTAAACAGTCAGGAATATGAAGTCTATCCAACGTGACACCCTTCGTGTGAATGAAATATATGTGCATATATGAATGAAAATGAAAAATAAGAACAGGAAGCGTTTTCCAAATGAACATTCTCGACAGTATGACAATCAATTAACGGAACATAGCGCCAATACGTTTTCCTTAAAAATCCATGGAGCAATGATTGTAAAGACATATGTATAGTTTATATCAGGTGATGATCAACCCATTAATTACGTTACATTGTTTTAGCAATGTGGGTAATGTTAGAATATGGACATATGCACCTTTTGTGAAAATTTTAATATTTTTCAGGCCAAACTCATAAAACATTTTATTTTGTTCATCCAAGGAAACAAAGATTTGGATCAATCATAACCTAAAAGAAACAAATATATGAATATTCATCTTACTCCTAAAGATTTAGAGATAGCAGTGCTATTCAAGAGAGATATACATCTAATACCCTGAAATTCTTAACAAGAACGTTCTCCACTATTATAAAGCATAAAATTGAACACCGTTAATAAATACACCACCTATTCAGTGTGACAACTTCAGACAGGCTGCGATGTGCTGACAGCCGAGTTTTAATTGGTAGGACGATGGAATTTGAAATCAAATCTGTTCTCCATTGGTGTGTGAAGGGTCCGTATCAAGGTCAAGAGTGGATAGTATGACCTCGGAACAATCTGGGGCAACCATCCTGAGAGGATAACATCAATCCGACTTCTCATAGGATACAGATTTGTCAAACCGCATTACCGATCCATTGTGTCTGCGTTATTCCTTGTTGCATACAGGGTAAGCTGTGATCTGTAGATTTCGCGCCCTTACTTCAACTCTCAGCGGATATACGCTAAACGTTTTTGTCAGCTGTACATCAAATTCAGTGTGCCTCTTCAGGCCAAACAATGGATCGATTTTACTTAGTCTCCTGTGAGCGATAGGCTAAAATTGACAGTGATGTTCCTAACGTGATTTCTCCTGACAGGGGCCACCCCAGAGTTGACAGCGAAAACACTGGTACTGTCAATAAAATACTGACCATGCTCAAACAATAATCTCAACAGCCTTGATCTGGTCGTTTGTGTTTTACAACGCTGTTGTCTGGTTGTGACCTTACATGGGCGGCTTTGTGGTGGCCATCTTTGTTTCGTTTAAAAGCGGAAAGTGGAAACTCGCGTATCTCTATGCGCAATTTGCAGAAATGGTGGAATAAACCTATAACTCAAAGTGCAGCCCGTTGTAAACTGGAATGACTCATTTAACCCGACTTGTTTGCGGTATAGAAGCCTGACTGACATTTCGTTGACACACTGCCCCTCGGCACCCACTCGCTCACAAAAAACAGTAAAGCCAATATCTAGCCAATATCTAGTATTATTCATTTTTTTTTTGGTCATGTGACGAGGTGAAGAGACGAGGCTATTGAAATTTTGAAAATGAATAAATTATTTTTGAATAGTTTGTTTCACAAGAATAAGTAGCAATTACCTTACTCGACAGAAGAAATATACATTTATTACGTGAGTAGAAATTTGGAATGATACAATAAAAGACAAATCAGTACAGGAACGAGGTACGAGTTTTGGATCATTTATTGTGGTTGAGTAATAAGTGTTAAACTTAGTTTCTGTTTATAATTTGAAATTGAGGGTTCTGCAATCCCATAACGATTTCATCAATTCCAATGATATTGTTTTCAACGTATATAAACAGCGATTTTCTTATTGTATATAATATACGAACAAATTAAATACTTAGATATTTAACCATGTTATCTTGACATTGATAGGGAAGGACTTATGCGGAAATGTCAATCATTGCTGGCTTATTAAACCAGTCTTTGTTGGTAAGTTTCTGAATATCTCTTCTCAAGATGAATCAGGCAAACGAAAGACTCACATTTAACTAAATGCCTCGGACTGAGACCCTTGGAATGGTTTACAGTTACAAGGGCTTGCGGCAGGATCTTTCGAAATAGTGCTTACCGTCACAAAACTACAATAAAAGCTGTATGTATTCCTCTCTGCCCCTTTGTTTAACGCCAATCCCCGGCAATTTAAAACAGGATAATGTATTTAGATTACAGACCAATCGAACGTCTAAAAACAATTCCCTTCAGAGATACTGCTGACTTGAGCCTCGTTTTCATGCTAGGGTAGTCTTGAATTGCCCATTACTCTATCCAGATGGCCGCCATTATTGCAGACTCCATCGATCCCGTCCATGAAAGTTAGTGTCATCTTAGCCACATCTTAGATTTAGCGGATCTGTTTGGCCAAGTTCGAAGCAAGAATCTCTAACAGTTAAAGAAGCTTGTAAATGAGTCAGCTGACAAAACGTATATGTGCTGCTTTAAAAGATGCAGTATCTACTCCGATACGGCCAAGGCATAAAACAAATCACTGGAAGCAAATTTGATATTTACCAAGGATATATATAGGCGTCTTCCAGACAGTTCCTTTTACAAGTCCATTTGGTTTGAGAAAAGTAGATTAAATATTACCTCTACACGATATGTAACAACGTCAAACCTCACAGTGACTGCAAATTAAACAGGTGAATAGTTTCACTTTATCAATATGTCCAGCGTCGGATACCATTTGCTCAACAATAAGTATTAATGCTACTGTTCACGAAACTCCTCATCGAGTTTCTCTCAGCCTCCATTATCTCCATTTTCAGCTGTGCTTACATAATAGCCAGATTTGAAATGATACTGTCGCGTTGACAGTTTGGAGGCGTTATCCATAGTTCACATACGCTGTACTGAAGCTTCAAGATAGCGTTTACCTCCACAGGTCTTTTGTTACATTCAGCATCATCATTCAGAACCGTGTTTTTTCATCGGTGCTAGTGGAGGTCAGCGCTAAAACGTCTTCAACCGCCAAGCGCTTCCTTCACAATTCACAGTTTAGAAACAAACCCGTTTAGCGCAAGACCAAATCATTGCACTTGTAGTTTGTTTCAGGTAAGAATTTGAATAAAAAAAATGCTCAGTAATTACCGGCATGATTTTAAGCCTATTTCAGCCTAATGTGGTCATATGTAATGTTTTGCTCCATTGCTTTTAAACGGTTTTAACTCCACTGCATCTGTGTTCGATAATCGGAGATAAATATGATATAGTATGGAAGGTTTTGCAAATCCCAGGAATTGTCATCTTTTCGTGGCTAGTGGTCTTGTCTTTTCTCTTTGAGTGGAGAAATTTCCTAGATAGTCTCTGTGTATCACACTGAGCTTATCACAAAATCAAGCAAACGCTATTCTCAAGAGCTCTATTATTAAGACAAACAAAAATATATAAACCCGTCTGAAATTTAATATCAATGCACCCTGGATACATGTGCTGTCAGACATCCCACATACCCCATGTTATGTGGGGAAAATGAAGACAATGCTCTTTACATTCGAATTCAGTTAAGTTCTATAGTCCTTCACACACAGAATCAACGGCTGTTTAGAAAATTTTCCTCCTGATTTGCTTAATGGTTATTAGAGTGCTTAGAGTGACTACAGTTAACAGCATTGTTTTGCTCCTAATAGATAAACCTTTACTTGCTGGCCCAATGTTCACTGGGTAATATTGACTACGGTGTTATAACAGAAATACTGCTTAACAATAACACCTTGCTAGCATCCTACGCAAGTGGAAATTCAGGATTCTCAATAAAATAAAGCCATTTGTTCCATTTAATTGCGTTAAGCCTCAAGCACTCACTCACTCACTCTATTTCATTGGTAATCGGCCATAACATTTGGTGCATGCGTTAATCGCATTGTAATGTTTCTCTTTAATGTTTAATAGTAAAGGTGAATGGGAGTATTGTCAAAACTGGTTAGGTCACCGTTGTCTTAATAAATGTATGCATATCATCTGGGCATTGCAATCTCTTCCTAGGTCTCATAAAGCACAAAAATGAGCACACTGACGAGCTTATAAAAGCTGCTTCTTACTGCAGTGAGATGCAATGAGGTCATACGGTTGAAACTAGAGGACAATTTGTTTTGAATTTATTCCACGGCTATGTCAGATTTATCCAACAGGAAGTTCTTCAGGAACGGAAAATTTTCGAGATGACATGCTCATAAATCCTGTTCTTGACAGAGTTTTGCTGGCAGCTACAGCTGCACGTGATTAGGCAGGGTAAATGCCCTGATGGAGGGCCGGTTATTGTAGGTGACAAAACATGAGCATAAAATACCTATGGTACACGTACCCAATATACCCAGCAGACGTTATCGATCTGATTGTCTAATACACGCTGGATATCGGGCCGATATTCCGGAAAAGGGACAACATCCAATCGGAAGGCGAATAATGGACTTGGAGATAACAGCATCATAAATCCGCCATCTGGATGGGTGTCATGGAAATACGGATCTACCTCGTGAAATGGAAATCGTAGGGGCTTCATATCACATAACCGTGCAGGAAATAAAACCTGGATAACTGATCTGCACGTACAGTACCAAACAATACCATGTCTCTAATTCCAGGCCTGAAATGGCAATGGCTTGTTTATGCTCTTGACTTATGAAGTCGCAAGTTAAAATTCAGCTCTCGCTCGTGCTTTTTGGTTGTGGTGTTAAGCCAGTGGGTTAACAGGCACCTGGAAAAGCTTAGTGATTTACACCGCAGACGCATCGAACAGAATCTGCTGTATTTCAAACACGGTCTCAGGTGCCCCTTCGGTGCAACGTCACACAAATGTGTTGCGGTCTTGAGCCAGCTTGTGCACCCAGTAATAACTTATATTCTCTTTTCGGTAACAGTGACAAGATTTCTAACACAGCCCTATTTCCTGTACGTTTAAACCTCACGGAAATTGCAGCAGTTAAATGTCCCTACAACCTCTTATGTTTAGATTATAGCCGAACACGCCAGGATTGGATTCGGGATATATGAAACTTTCCACAGAAATCATTAAGCTCTTGGACCAACAATGGGCCCTTATGTCCAGTTTATGTAGACATAATTTATGCACTCGGGGTTATTCCATACCTGGCAACAACGCTAAATGTTATGATATGATTCTTGCGTAACCGGCCTACCGAATTCTGCCCAGTGATGATACAGAGTTAACATTGTCTGTAAAACCGAAGTGGTACAGATAAAGTCAAGAAGATTCATGAAAGCTGTCTCACATTTAAGAAGTTTCCATTACGGATGTTCGTACCTGAGCAGCAAGAATTAGTCCTCTCTTGGACATTGAAGAAGTATTTACGTAATTTCTCCATGAGAGATAATGGGAACCTTGAGATTTCTTCTATTTGCTCAGAAAAAAATGATTAATGTTTGATCACTAACCGTAGAGTCAATATTTTAACTTCTCATTGCCAGTGCTATAATTGTAGTAAAGAGCGAGGTTTTATCGACTGGTTGAGATGCTTGTCTTTCATTCGCTATGAGACTCGAGATGCTAGTTCGGTTTGGGACTTGGACGGTGAATTTGTGGAATACCCCGCTGTCTTTGTTCGTGGTGACATAAAACGCTCGCCGATCGTAGTGTGACTATTCGCGCACCATTCTGCCTTTCGTTGAAGATCACTTGTCTTCGACCAACATGTTGGGCATATTTGTACATGTACCTCAGAGTTCGTCAGTAACTTGCTCGAATGTCATTGCAGGCTTTACGCCGGGGTCTTCAGTTTCCTCCACCCACAAAACAGACCACCATCTCATGCATATATGAAAAATCTCGAGTATGACGTTAAACATCAATGAAATAAGTAAATGTATAAATGCATTGAGTAGAATTTCAGCTCACCCCATCCCACTTAGCACCATGAATTTCACGGAATTAAGTAATACCGATAAAAAAAACGGCCTTTCAATATCTGGAATTCCAGAGTTGCGTTTAAAGCATGTGTATATGCCCTATATTGCAGCTCCTAACGCACAGGCAATGTTGAGTTTTGATTACCTTTGTGTATACTTACTACAAAGCACATCGGTAGACGGTTATTCAAGGAGCATATGATAGCTTTTAGTTCTGTTGGCAATTATGGACGATCAGGGGTACATGAATAAATTATGTGTGCATAAACTCGATACAGGGATATCCCTTTATCAGCCAGGTCCGCTGCTCGAATCCATCGCTGGCTCCTTCGGCTCTAACTTAAAGCCAGGATGTTGTATGAATACGTCACTGATACAATATCCGTCAAGTATAAATTACTGCTTGATGTCTGTGCTACCCAAAACCATATTTGTGATTTGAACCAAATTCTCCGCCTTTCAGTCTGTTACTTGTTACTCAACGTATCAAAGGTCAAGCTGGTCGTACCACTTTAAAGATGTTACTTTATAGCCCCTGCTTTTGAGAAGTGGGTATCCAATATAGTATCAGACATAGTTATTTGCTGACATTAGCCTTTGGGTAGACAGAATTACTACGAACGATTGCCAATTCCTGAAAACGTTTTTCCTACATGGTGCACATATCTGTCATCTCAAATAAGCAGAGCCTTAAGAAGGAACTACACTCGGCGAACCCTAAGCGATCCGTAAGACCCAAGGACTTCTGAAATCTGTGTTGTAAGTGTGGGGTTCAGGTCTAAATCGATATGGCATCCATAGTAATGCACAAGTCCATCTTCTCTACCCGAATTTCATAATATTTGTTTAAGGTCGAGAATAACTGGACATAACTGAATTAAAGGATGGAAACTGCTCGGGTCATTCCGTTCTACGGACTCCACCTATATTTGCCTTTACATTTAAGGTTTATATCTCACTTGGCCTTTACATCCACTATAGTCTTTATGAAAGGACCCAGAGATTACTTCATATACTTAAGTTTAAGAGTTCATTCTTCCTAATATTCAACAGTATTTGAGTGATACCATTTCAAACTAACTAATTAGAGGAGCAAACAGGTCAAAACGGGGAAGCAGAGTTTGTGAGGTTCCTGATGATCGTCAAGGGGTGAGATGCCTGAAAGCCTAGGCATCCTTAATATCGTTAATCAAGAGGTAATATCCTGATATTAAAGAAACGACCTCTTAGCAAGCGAACTATTGTGTTACCAATAGGGTATGTTGGTATACCCTAAATAAGATAAATGACAAGAGGCCGTATTTCACCGGATACGTGAGACCTTTGCCAGTTATCACTTTGTCGTCTCTTCTGTAGTATTACTGTCTGTGATGATGTCTTCAGTATTCTTAAGAATTCAAACTTTTCGAAGGCATTTCGGATTTAAATGAATTAGTAAGTTGTAAAATTAGGTCAATACATAATCCGAACTATAATATACATGTACTAGCGTTAATGGTAAATTCAATAGTTCTGTTGAACGCACTGCGTTAACGCTATATTTCACCGCTCTTAGAGAATTATAACTATTAAATTCTAGAAATTCCCATTCACAAACATCAACAAGACTACTGTAACCGGAGTTCTCAATTCCTATAAAGACACATATAAGGTCACAATTCACTATACGTTTATTTATTTATTTGAGCTTAACACTGTAATCAAGAATATTTCACCCTATTCGACGGCAGCCAGCATTACGATGGAAGGAAACCGGACATAGCTCGGGCGAAACCCACGACCATTCGCAGGTTGCTGACATAATTTCCCACGTTCCGCCGGAGAGGGAGTCAGCACGAGCTTGACTTGAACTCACAACGACCACATTGGTGAGAGGCTTCAAAGACATTGCGCCGTCCTGGCACACTATCCCCCTGGGGCACGAAGACCTCTATTCACTACATGAGTGCCACTGCTTTCCCCAAGTACCTGAAAAACTTCCTGACTTAAAGCTGTATTCGAATTTTCGACCTCATTGGTCTGACTGGACACAACAAAAGATCCGATTCAATTTTGATCAATTACTGAGGTCCCGAGTGGAATTTAACAAACAAAAGCAACAGAATGTATCTTCATTTACCAGATAGCAATATCTACAACCATGCAAGTGTCTACATTCTTCATTTGCATGATAAGCCCTTCACCGTTATAGTAACAAAAAGGCTTTTTAAACTCATGTAGTTAAAAGCCCCAAAACCCGTTACGAGTGCCTTAGTTATTGTGTTTTTTACGAATGATTTTTCCTTGATTGGAATTGGATATAAATAGGCATCATAAGTCTATAACTTGGCTTACATTAAAAAATAAACATTTCCAGTAACCACCGATTTAAGCAAACATTCCTCCTCCAACCCGGCTTCAATAAAATCAATAGGCAACACAGATTTTTTCCGGGTGAACTAAGTGCTGACGCCTAGACATCTTCACATCATCATCTTTATTCTAGAAGAAATGTTCAATACCACCAAGTCAATGGATCTGTTATCACAAAAGCATTATTGGCTGTGTCCACACGTCAGTGCCGCTCAAGATGTTTGCTTAATTAAACATACCGTTATAGATTTTCTCCGGAGAATCTGCTCAAGAAGATGCAGACATCACTAGGCAGATATAAAAACCATCCATATTTAGATTGTAAATCTCAGATATTCATGTCCATTACGTATCTCTGTTGCGTTTTTATTGCAATAAAAACACTACACTGTGGTAGTTTAATGTAAAACTCTGCTTATACACCTATCGACTTTCGACGCCAAAAAAAATTGGGCCTTATATGCTGGCTTTCACTAGATATGACGTGCCGCCGGTAAAAGCTTATCTAAAACACAGGAGTTTTTTTGTCCTCATTAAATCCTCCGTCTATTATAGCCTTCGAAAATGTTCCAGAATAAATTCGACATATTTCTTTCTCGCCATCTCTGTCAGTCTGCCTCTAGCTGGCATCCTGTTCATGCACTCTTTACCGTTGATGTATACTTGGTTCTCGTGGAAATAACATCCTATTTACCACAACATATAAAACAAACCATGCACTTGTGGGGTTTCATTGTGCTGATTTCATTTCATTTCATTTAGCGTATGCATTCTTGAAGAAACCCTGTGAAAAAAACACGGAACAATCTGAAAAATGGATGGGTATACAGGCAGTCAGACTACTCGCAATACATAGTAGATAAGTTACCTTCAGAAAACTCACGTAGTATAGAATTTCTAAATTCCAGATGATAGTTCCAATACTTTAACTCAAAAGTGGATTCATTCCTTATACACATTTTATATCTCTTGGTTATATTGAACATCAAAGCTATTAATCGATAAGGATTAAAGTAGCTCTTCAAAATGACGAATAATGATTAAAGCGTCTCAGACAAACTTGCCGTTTTGCGTCCAACTCTATCTGTACTATTGTTCAGGTTTTATCATTTTATGTTGGCTTCAACAATCAGTTGTGGAGTGGGTTTGGATCAACGGAAACATGGATAAAACCACGTTCACTGGTAGAATCAGTTTGCTCGGCAAATTTCCACCATTGTTTAAGTCCCCGGAGTTACTAAAGGTCGGCCGCAATCACTTTGCTCTCAGTTAGCTGTAGCTTGTCAATGCCTGCTATTGACTTTGGTCGTTTGCCGGCTTCCAGTTTTGGCCGTCTGCTCTCTCTCATTTCTTGGTCATCAATTTGGTGAGGAAAGGACCAAAGATCAGCTTCATTCACTTAAGTGGACAGGACGAGATCAAAGCACTCTTTCATTTTAAGTCCCATTCTGTTGAAGTTGTCCCAAAGAGCGATAAAATTTCACGTGAAATTGTTCAGAGGTTTGTTGTTGATGAGTTCCCTGAAACTATAAAATCATGCTGATGTGGTCTAATTGTGTACTCAGCATTGCTACTGAGTACTTCCCAAACGCACCCTTAACGAAATATGCTCAACTGTAGTAGATGTGTTCGAACAGCTTTCTGAGTATTGAAGAGCATAGGTCTGAAGTAAGACACATCAATCTCTAAGTACATGTACAAGTGCCTACATTGCACATACATTATTACTAATTCATGTATTCTAACTGTTCACGTAATCAGACAAAAATACAGCGTAAAGTAAAGAAAACTGTGCTCATAAATTGAATTTCTTTGATTGAAAACTATTATAACTGATCGCTGATTGTCAATGTAAGTGAGAAACAAAAAGTATAAACAAAATTGATTACAAATTATCACCTTTATATTGTTTGTCTCTGACAATGTTCTCGAAAACTAGAGTTTCGATCTCTTATGGTTTTGCTGTTTAGCATATTGAGCGATTGATTTTTCAGCGCTCTTATATTCCAAATCATTTCAAATCATTACGAAGATTTGTCATAATGTTTCAGCACGATGAGGATGATCGACTTTGTCTCTGCATGATATCGGAACGGCATTCTGCTTCAGCCTTGGGAGGGTATTCTATCCGGTTTCAGTGGCTATCAGCTTAATGAAGGCATGTCATGTTAATTTAGCTCTGTGAGGGCATACCATTATGTTTCAGACTGGCGAATATATTGTTTACGAATCGTCACCGAATCCTTTCCTGTGTGCCACACACAAGAACACAGATACTATCAATGTAATATTATCACGTTACGAATCTTGAACATGATTTTGGTTGTCATATTATGGATTTTTCTGCTTTGCGTTTGATCAAAATAAACCGATATACCCTGCAAAACCTTCCGTACTTAAAGGGGCTTTTAAAGAATGTGTAAATGTCAAGCATGTATAAAGGCATCTCCCTATTCTTTGAAAAGTACAGTTAGGATAAAGAAATGTGACCAAGATTAAAATGAGTTATGGTCTAATAATGACAGAATTGAACATCACAGCAAATTGAATAAATAATGATCAGATTTAATACCATTCAACCTTTAACAACACTTCTGTAACAAGTGTTTTTCTTGTCAAAAAGGTCAAGAATGTTCAGTGACTTTACCGGACAAAAGAATACGTCCAAGTCAGTCTATCAGCTTTTGGAAAGCTATCCGGGTGGTATACAATTCAAACTTTACACAATTTAATTTATTGAAATATTATGAAACCTGCTACAAAGATTAAAGCTGACAAAGTGAGGAGTTCATCCTTGTATAACGCCAGAGACACGACTGAACTGTTTAGTTTATTTCCTGTACAGCACCAGACAGGTTGTCCTATCTCGCCTGTGACGTTGTCAAACATGCTGAAGTTCTGCTCTGGCCTAATGTGAAAGTGTTGTTGACGTGCTGCTGAAGTCAATTCCAGTCCACTCATTGTAATGTTCCAACTCCCCGTGCCTGTCCGTTAAGCAGCCATCAGCATTTAACTAAATTGGACAACCAATTTGTCATCCCAACCGCCTAAAGCTTTCAAGCGGGTGATGTGTATGATGTCAAAATATTTTTTCTAAGAGATCGGTTGGTCTGTTTTTTTGAACCATCCAAAACAAACTTAATTGGAAGTATGTGACTTTCATCCCAAAATTTTCGTCGTGAAATCAAGAATATTGACTATTTCGTGACACGGGTTGCAGACCAGCTGTTTCATGGCAGCATCAATGCACTTTACATGGTCTTGCGCAACTCCAGCGATGGGCAGCTTTTAACGTAAATTAACTATTGTGTAAATATATCAAGCAAAATGCGGTAAAAGGTTGTTGGCATTTCAGATATATTTGTGCTTTTTTTTTTGCCTTTTTACCCATATCAGTTACCAATTCCTACAAATGCTGGGTAATTGGATTTTCAGGTTTAAGTGATATACTGTTGGTCAGAACGGCATTTCTGCTTATTGGTATCAAAATAACATCATTGCTTGACCAAAACGAGGACGTACAAAAGTTTTTTTCATGGAAATTAAACCAAACACTGCCTGGAACAAAGGCCATCGGGTCCGACTATATTGACGAGGGTGACATTTAATGAACTTATCATTTAAATCCACATATATGTTTTATGGGAGAGCTTTAATATATGCATTTTCTGAAGCGTATTCACTAGGGACCTGATAAACCTGATACATTCCGCCGAAGTATAAAGGCTGCATTTTCTCATAGTCAAGTCTGTGATAACTCGTAAAGTATATTTGTGTATTGTGTCCCGTGAATCTGACCGATGCTCATTCCGATCATACCGAAGCCTGAATATTCTGCAGATGGCCCTATAAAGTCCAGATGTACAGTCTCCAAGGACTTTGAGTAGCCCTGTTTTTAATATTGTTTATATCTGATTGGGGTGAGATGACAAAATACATGTAATTCGCCATTCATTACATGGAGGAAACTATCAACTAGCTTAATAGTGTGACAAATTCGATTGGGAAGATCACTGATATAAATCTAACAGGACAAAGCTCCCAAGACAGAACCTTGGGGAATCCCGACCCACAGTTGCTTTAAGCTTGTTTTCGGGCCGCCTATAATAACAACTCACTGTTGACTTTGAGAAAGGTAGCCGCCAATAACAACTCGGTGTTGACTTTGAGAGAGATAACCGCCAATAACAACTTGTTACTGACCTAGGGAGAAGTAGGCGCCAGTAACAACTCGTTGTTGACTTTTGGAGAAGTAGCCGCCAATAACAACTCGTTACTGACTTTGAGAGAGGTAGCCCCCAATAACAGTAAAAGCATTAATATTTAGAGGATTGAAAAGAGTGAGAGTGGGTGCTTGGGGTTTAACGTCATACTTAACAATTTTTCAGTCATGACCGCGGAGTTCTTAGAGTGCATGTAATGTACCTCCTTGTTGCAGGACGGGATTCCACCGCTATTTTATCTAGTGCTCCTTCACTCAGAAGATTTACCGAAGGCAAGTAAGCCTCCCCGCTATAAGCTCTACCAACTGAGCTATCGGGACCATTAGGTTTGAAAATATCACTTCATTCAGAATGATTAGAACATATAGATTTGCGAAAGGATTGCGTCGGTCGAGTGATGTTTAAGCCAGATTCGGAACTTGTCGGAACTGAGACGTTACATTCAAATTTGCAATCAGGATACTTCTCCAAATATGCCGACTATTGGTCGAATCAACATCATTATGTAGTGACTGAAGGTAGCGTTATGTCTGAGGGCTTCGGCAATTTCACTGAGCGGCTACAGGAACAGTGTGATAGTACATCACAAGCAAATAACCAACCAACAAACCTAACATGGCTCAGTTTTGCGTGAGTTGAAAGGGATGACAAAAGTTTTTCAATCGGCCTTATTTCTTCTGTGAACATACGTTGCATTTGAGAATAAACGTATTACCAAAGCTTAGTGTTGGAACTAATTTCATATCGGATGTCAAGGTTTTATAGTAACAGACAGACTCTTGTCAAATTATCTGCAGAACTGGCGTCAATGAAACCCTATGAATAAAGGCAAAACAATCTTGATACGTACCGTGATCTGAACTGCATTTTAAGGTATTTAAAGGCTAAAATGGACTTTTCTGCATTGATGATTTCTTTATTTTTTTGGAGATGCTTTGTGAAAACTAAAGCAGATGTAGAAATATGGTTTTTGTGACCTTTGCTAGTTTTTGATCTCAATTTTCTTTATCACGAGTTCGCAAAAATATTAAAAAGTTCACATTAATAATAAACAAGATAAGGTCAGATAACAGAATTTTTTCAAATATCAAACAAGATGTCACCGATGATCATTGGTAAGCGTGTTTGTTCATATCAAAATTTCAACAGGCGTTAGAACATACGTGCTGGTAAATCTTGAAATCTTTAATTCCAGCCTTGGAAGGGACTTGCTATCTCTTTTCCAGATCCTGGAATTTCTGTCTTCTGAGTGTATTTGTAATACTGGCACATTTCCAGCATAATGTTCCTAGATACAGTTGATTCTTCAACACAGAGGGAGATAGAGACAGCACATAATGCACGAACTCTCGTTATAACATGTACTGTTTTGCCCTTATCCTCTACCCTGAAGTCAATATAAGTTTCTGAAGCTTATTCCACTTGATTCCAATTGAAGTGTTATCAATAACAGCGCTGTCGCTGTGGTTCTCAACCATCAAATGGAAGACAAAAGTTGTACGGTTGGAAAAGATAATCGCTTCTTAACATTTTTCTCTTGCTAACCTCCTAGTCAATATTGTTCACTTCCTTCGAGTGTACACACAATCTTCAATTTTCATAATGTATAAAAACTTGGTCAGATTTTATGAATAATGGTGATTTCGATATGGCATCTACCGGAAGAAGTGATTAGATGACGGCTTGCTAAATCATGATTACGTGTGAGAGAAAAAAGTATAAAATTATTTTCCACAACGGGATTATTGCAAACATTTAATTTTAAGTCATAAACTTTTAGACAGTGAGATCCATTTTCATTGTTCGAATAAAGCAGGCATGGTGTTTACGAATTCAGCGAGCGTGGGTTTTGATGAAGATAATTAAGTCACGTAAGGGCCTGATCAAGGATTTAATGTGTGGAATCCTATAAACTTTTTAACACCTCCGCCACGTGACCATTGTTGATATTCCGAAAGTATTCACCCTGTCTCTCAGCAATAATTAGATAGTACACAAACATTAAGTATTGACTAGGACGTAGAAATGACTGTCTCTCAATCCCACACAATATATAATGACGCAGACGTCGGGGTTAACCTTCGTCCATTCTTGTAGCATTCTTCTCCATTAATACTTGGAGAGAAATTAATTGCTTCCCGATCTGTAATCATGGCATTGATGAACCAAATCTCACTCTTAAGAAAGCTGCAAATGCATTTCCTTTTCAGCGGATTATATCGGATAAGAGCCCGGATTGGTATCGATCACGTGATCAGAATTTTGCAGCTTTTAACAATGCTCTTTATACTACAACGTGCTATTCTAGCTCGAAACATGGAATTATTTGATTAGAAAATACATATATCAAAGACCACCAATGGATATGAGAGGAATGATAATTTGTATTTTCAAATCAGCAGAAGCATTTTCAATGGTTTATTCATTTTTACTACAAAACCTTTCGATTGCAAGGGTAAATTAAATTATTGACATTTTCCGAGGTCGCTCACCAGAATTTCAAACCCATCATATTATCATTGTACCGGTTCTGGGTCTATTTATGACATGGTTGATTCTACACGATTAAATACATTGTGTACATCTACCCTATATGTGGAAACCTCGTAGCATAGCATTGGTCCGCAGTGCTTTGGTAATCTGGTGACACCGCCCCCTTTGCAGAGCGGAATAAGCGGATTCATTATTAGTCCAACGGTCAGCTGTTTAGATTGTTGAGTAGGTAAAGAACTGTTGAATTTCTTAGTAACGTTGCAAGTCAAGAAATCTTGTTTAAACCTTAAGGTCTAAGAGGTAGTCTTCATTATTGTTGTTGGCACTGTAAAAAAAAAGGTGCTCAAATCAACCTTTTCTGATGTGAAAAATATCAAGAGATATTTCGCATCAAACAGAAACGCCATCATAGCATAAGTGCTCAACACTAGCACACAGAAATATAATAGTACAGTGATTTCACGTATTGCATGTCACGTAGACCCAGAACAAAGTTGTGTTAAATGAAACATTTATACCGTCAAACTATTTTAGAACACTGCATCAATAATTTATGATATTACGCAATGCGATCAATCCAATTATCTCCTTGTTCTTTTGGAAATGTTATCCAGATATGTCATAAAGTGAAGACTTTTTCCTATGTAATTCAGTTTTGAGAATGGTGCATGTTTTATAACCAAACGCCACATTTCCGAAATTTACGTTTGAAAAAAGCATACCTGAGAATTATCAGAAAATAATGTTGTGATTATTTTTTAAAAAATAGAAACATTAGTCCTGTAATGTCGCGGAAAACAATCAAAACGTATTAAGACTGTAAGGGTGTCATCAATTTGGAGAAGTGAAATGGAGGGAAATATTTTGTTTTATTCCATTAATCTTCATTTGTCCGATTAAAACTTATTTCGAGGAGCATCAACAAAAAAATGCCGATGAGTTCATTTTGAAAGCCAGAGGGGAACATGAGGTCATTCACCCAGGGAACACATCTCATCCTGGTTGTCTTGTTCACAGGTTAACCCGAGGGATTGCTGCACAAAGCAAGACGCTCAAATCTGGCTAAGTTGTTCTACCATACACAGTATAGAATTAGTAGTCAAACCGTTATCGATCCCATGCATATGTTCAAGAATTTAATTTGGATTACAATTTTAGGCTAAATCTAAGCGTCGAAACAGACATTCGTATATCAATCGTCAACCAAGATGGGCGTTCTAAGTCAAGAATCGCATGGCCAATTTTCAAAATCACCTTTAGCACAAACCACCAAAGAACTAAGACAGCATGTAAAGTACGAAACTAGGAATGAATCATGCTGGCAGCCGACAGTTTTAATGATGTTGGAAAGACACATGGTGTTAGTATCTAATTTATCGGTAAAAACACATATATCTCAGTTGCGCTTTGATTGCAACTTCTTATATATCCAACGTGGCGATTTAACACGATGAATATTACTGCCCTGGGGTAAGCGGAATTAGATAAAATCATGAAGCAGAGCCCCAGATATTATGGACGCTCTGTCCATATTTTACTTACATGAGAATTGTATTCACTGTAAAACGTAAGAAACATCACTTAGTGACACTGATTCCTACGCTCGAAAAGTTAATCTCTTAAGTTTAGCACAAAATCTGTTGTTTGAGTGATGCTACAATTTATTCTGTTAACGTTGTGTCATATTCAGCATAATATCCTGTTAATCTAACATGTATGTTTTACGTAACAGAATATTCTGTTTAATAGCAAATGAAGAATGTCGCTTTGGTATGGGACATACATATCTGAGTGTACAGCATTAGGTACTTCTTAACATTGAAAGTAATTAGCGTGATATTACATAATGGATTGTGAAGGATTCCAAGTGGTTTGCCCAGGTGGGAATCAAAATGGCTCAGGCGTTATTCTATCGGTAAAAACTAACCAAGTTGTGTGCTTCTATGGAAATATCCACTCAAATACATCACACAAAAGTTCTTTATACAGTATAGGCTTAAGCGAAGAGTCTACAGTTTAGGTGGTTAACCGGTATAACAATCATACTCTATATAGAATAACCTACAGCCCGCTTCACTCAGGAATGCAGAATACAGAAGATAAATTGCGGACTACAAAACGCGTCCTTAACTAAAGTTTATTGTTCAAACTCCTCTTTTGCCTAAATTCAATATTTATGAAGTTTTTGAGGTGGTACTATTACCATATATCTATATTTTCACCACAGTACATACCAGTGTTTCATATATTGATTTATTATTGGAAATTCAATTGATTAGGAATGTTTTACTGACGGACCACTTTCGGTTCATGTGTACATAACCGATCTCGGCCTGAGGATAGTCCGATATAGTCTCCAAGTCGGATGTGACCATTATTTTTACAACTTCGATTTGTCCGACTGAGATGTTTGTTTGAACTATTAAGGACACATGAACGAACAGCTATTTATCTCTGATTGTCTGCTTCGGTGAAGACATTGTTTACGAATCTACTATTTGATTTATTGATTTTTAATTGATGGCTGTTGAAGGCGATACGGAGACTTTGCCCGTAGTGAGTAGGTCCAGCTAGATTGAGAGATAGCACGAACACTTCAGCAAGTTACCGCTCCAACAGATTTCAAGTATACATGGATGGAAGACATTTCGATTCTTTATTTACACTAGTCAAACTATCATCACGGGTGGTACGTGTGAAGCACTGTTACACTTAAGATCACTGGCGAAAAAACATTTGGTCCGAGTAGACAGTTAATTGTACAAGAGAAACACTGTTACACTAAAGATCGTGGGCGACAAAACATTTGCCTTGAATAGACGGTTAAGTTTTACAGATGTACATGGCGGTTGTCTGTTGACACTAGACTGGTAAAGACCATAGACAGTATTCACTGTAACAGGGAAACAGAGTAACAGAGCACTGTAATGAACGGTGGGTGACAACAGATTTGCATAAAGTATGGGCGATAATATTTACACAAATACAAATGGTGGTTGGCACTACATCTATACAATGTTATCATACAAACTACAAACTACGTTTGGAAAACTTTTTAGAACCCTCATTTTCATGATGTTGACTCCTGCATTAAAATACAATCTTCTATGATGAGATAACTTATTACAGTTATGGATAAGTTATACTTCTGTAGATTTATTCATTCTCTCAAATTTCAATGCATGTATACAGTAGTGTGAATTAAAATTTATCAGCGAATGTTCTAGCCCTGGAAGCAACCTTTGATGTTTGCCGCTGTGACACCAGTTAGGTGTGCACAAACTTTGAGAAGATAGCACACAACTGCTTTCTGTAGAATTCGACTGTTGTAGTGTTTAAAGGTTCCGAGCAACAGTCAGTCCAGTAGAGTTAAATGAAGTCCTTTAGTGAGAGAAGAGATCGTATTTTCATGCGGACACGACAGATATGATGGTTTACGGTGTAAACAGCAATATTTGCAGTTAGTTAGGTAACTATCATCTGACTCTGTCATCTGTTTTCCTGATCCAGGTTCTTAATGGGGGCCTGTACCATTACAGCCGGTTATAATGGGAATGTATCTGAACTGAACAGGAGGTTACAAGATAGCCTGCCTGTTGTAGTGTCACCCAGTGGATTGATCCGATGTGTACGTATTCAGGAGAACTGGAAAATTCACCTTGCGATCGAGCATTCAGGAGGACCGAATTTTCTCTGGCGGCCATGTCAGCCAGAACATCGTATTTCTTTTAGATTGTGTTTATGTGAATACATTTGTAACCAATGGTTTGTTTCAGTACAATGTTTTAAATGAACCGTCTCATGCTGTAAGTTGTTTGTCCATGCAGTTATTCAATATACACCTCATTGATTGATTTGATCAAAACGTTATCTTATTACCCTGAGCTCACGTTTGATGGCTGTGTATATATATCGTTACGGGACCGTGGTAATATAGCATTGAATTCTGAGCTAAATTTCGTCCCAAAATTAAAGATTCCTTACACAGATGCTCTAGTTTTGACAAGAGTTCAATATTTGTGGTACATCACCCGATATAGAAGGTTTATTGACAACTCCCTGACCTGTGAATGATAAGCAAATTGGAAGGCCTCTCATTAATGCCCCTTATGGCTAGCTTCTGTCTACGACTGAAAAAAGGCCGGGTTAGCGTTGATTTTCAGTGCTAGTCAATATTAATGGTAACTACGTGAAAAGGAATGTGAAATAAAAAAAGTGTAGATTAAACATGGAAAAAATTGTGGTCAATTATTATTCAGTTGTTTTTTTTTTAATTTTGGGGCAAATCTCGTGGTAAACGGGAGCCAATTTGTTATAATTTGCCATGACGTTATCACTCCAACTCTGATAAATCTGATTGTAAAATATGGCACAATGTTGGTGGGAAACAATTCAATTCAAGCAAATGCACTCACTGGATGTACCAATCTATTCCAAAGACTATTTGTAAAACTACTTCGATATGAATGAGTTCCGTGCATTGAATGGGATAACTTTTGATGGTCTAGGCGTCAAGACAGAGATTCGTAGACCAGCTGTAAACCAAAATAGACGCTCAAGGTCAACAAACGCAAGGCCAATTCCCAAAACAACGTTCAACACAAACTACCAAAGGACTGCAAACATAGTGTGTGAAGTATGTAAGACAGATCCATGCAAAGAGAAGCAGTTAACCGTTTTCAATGATTCTGGAAAGACGCAATGAATGTTCCAGACGAATGAATGAGATCAGAATGATGTACAGAACATAAGGCACTGGAATGTAAAAAATTTAGAAAGAACAATGTTTGTTGTTATGTCTTTGTCGGTAAGGTGAGATTTGTACATTTATATCTGTGGTAAAGGTTTACGCTTTCTGAGTACCTTCTCGTCGCTGGCTGTTTTTAATGAGGGTAAACGCCCACCTGTGCGCGTTTACCCCAATGCCTGGGCGTTTTACCCCATCCACATTTACATGTCTTGAACGCTATATATATAGAAAATTAAAGTAGCTTATGCATACACATCTGTGTATCTGTACATATATTTATATAACTTTCTGGGCTATTTAAAAGACGAGCTGGTATTTATGATAAAGCCTTACAATTTAATCGTTAATAATCCATGTGTTGTTTTGATTTGGTTAACAAGCCTAAACTGTTTTGAATTTAGTGAAGTGATGCAGTCATATAGGCCCACTAAACAGTGTGATAGTATTAGACATAGCTATCCTACATAGTGTTAGGACTACATAAAACAACATGAATTTGGAATGTAGATTATACCCTATTGTAAAAAATACTTCCTCATGCTTGTTTCAGACTTCAGCATGGTGAGACATTATAAATGCAAGTCCACCAGAGAAGAATACGGGAACCATCAACTTAATTTAGCGCTGGAAGCAGTGAAAGGGGCATGCCACTTCTGACAGCCTCAAGAGAATTTGATGTGCCTCGTAGGACTATAAGACGCCTCAGAGATATACTGGTTGCCATTCTGGGGGTTTTGCGTCTTCGAAGACATCGGGTTATTATCACAGAAAACCTCGAGAAAGAACTACACGATCACGTACAGTATATGGAAAAGTCTCTTTATGGACTGACTACAGGAGATATTAGAAGACTCGCCTATGAGCTTGCCGAGAGAGTTGGATTGCAACACCCCTTCATTTATGACCGTAAAATGGCTGGTAAGACTTTCAGGGTTTCTCTCTCGTCATCGAGATCTGAGCATAAGAGAGCCCCAAGGAACTAATCTGTCCAGGGCGGTTGGGTTCAACAAACCTAAAGTTCAACAGGTTTTCGCTGTGTTTAAAGACTTGCTTCAAACTGAAGAATTCACACCCACTCGTGTCTGGGCATCACAACCGTACACAAACCAGGAAAAATTCTTGCTACCAAAGGCGTGAAACAAGTGAGCCTGATGACAAGTGGGGAACGGTGCAAGACAGTGACTGTAATTTGTGGAATGAATGCTGCAGGCGTGTATGTACCCCCCATGCTTATTTTTTCCGAAAGAGGATGATCGATGCTTTAATGGCTGGTGCACCTCCACAAGCAGTCAGATATGCAAGTCCAAATGAGTGGACTGGCGCAGAACTTTTTCTCAGGAGGTTAGAACATTTTGCTAAATTTCCAAATGCTTCTACAGATGTTCAGCAAATCATTGTTCTTGATGGACACCTCAGTCACAAAACTCTAGCGGTTGTAACATATGCACGTGAGCATGGCATGCAGCTGTTAACACTTCCACCCCACGGCTCTCACAAGACAGAACCTACTTTAAATTCTTGAAGACTGCATACAATGCAGCAGCTGACACCCGGATGATTGCCAACCCCGGGAAACGAATTTCGTTTTTCGAAATGGCTGCTATATTTGGCAAGTCAGCAACTGCCGAAAAGATTGTAGGGGGTTTTGTGTGGTGCGGAATATGGCCTTTTGATGAGGACATATTTCCAGATAGGGAGTTCGCCGGGGCTGCAGTAACAGATGATCCTGAACCCCAGAAAGAGACGACCGCTGATAGACAGAATACATCCATTCCAAAAGTACCAGGGAATGCCCGTCCAGCTGAAGAACGGCAAAATATGACCATCAGCGAGCGAGAAACTTCTTGTTTTGCGACGAAAGCGGCCAAATTACCTCTACCAGGTGTAGCGAGCTGCAGCACTCAAGATGTATGTGGTAATCAAACTCTATCACAGGATATTTGGACTGAGTGGGTAACAGGAGTCGTATGGTATGAAGCGTCCACGGAGTCTTATAAACTATAATTGGGCCTGTGTAACTGTTCAAGTCAATCTCTCTATAGAATAAATTGTTTAATGCGGGTTGTTGGTTTTTAATAGCTCAAGCTGCTTTTGTTTATTTCAGGCTGCTCAACAACAATGCAACACCTTATTCGAAGCTTGTCACCGCCATCAAAACCGGCTACCTCGCGAGTTCGGAAGAGAAAAGTTGAAGGTGCGGCGCTGTGGACATCATCTCCGTACAAGATAATGCTGGAAGAGAGGGGATCATCGAAAGATGCAAAAGGTAAAACTGGTAAGAAGGCTGCCATGAAGAGCTCAGGAAAAGAGAATATCAGTAGAAAACCCAAAGGTAAAGGTGCTGTGAAGAAGAGGCAGTCAAAAATGCTGATGAAGAACAGATACAGATGAAGAGGAGGAATGGCCTTGTCTAGTTTGTGGGGAGCCCAACTCAAATTCCAAATCAAGTGAAATTTGGGTGCAGTGTGTAACAAGTCTAAAATGGGCACATGAAGAATGTACAAATGGTCAAAATGTGTTTGTGTGCCCAAACTGCGAATCTGACCAGGATTCGGACGGTTATATTGATTAAAAATTGCTTTCAATTCGATCCAACTTCGTGACAGGTTCTTTTTCGAACATTTGAATTCGCTTTTCTTGTTATGTTTACCCAAGAACCCTGAAAGTCGGAAACAGTCTACTTAAGTAGTCTTAAAGTATTTCAAACTGTCTGATGTGAACTAAATTTCCTTTGACATATGACCATATGTGAATAAAAAAAACACTGGCATTATTGTATATCACAAGAGTTTGGTATGCGTTTTATTTATTTATTTATTTATTTATTTGATTGGTGTTTTATCCCCACGGCTCTGTCCGGTTTCCATCCACCATAATGCTGGCCGCCGTCGTATAAGTGCCGTACTCAAGAATATTTTACTTCTAAGTATGCGTTTTAAGAATGTTTGCTCGGGATGAGGGGAGAGGGGGTAAAACGCCCATCGTGGGCATTTTGCCTCTGGGCGGTTTTCATCTACCGCTGAGGCATATCGCCTATTTTGAGTTAATAATGGTGACCCTCCTGTAGTCAGTAAAAATAGGTAATTATCTATATGCCAATGGGTACGTGTGTGATACGCTCGTGGTATAGCTGTGTAGAACGGTTTCTGATTTAGCCGCGCTGTTGTGGATGTAGAACCCTTTGGGGTTAGGATGTCCATTTTTGCCCGACCGTACCCCTACTGATGAAAACTGTACAATCGAAATCAAAAAATTATGCCCAAGGCCGGTATTGAAATCCGCACTTTGTGTCCTACGTGGGTAGAGTTTTGCACAATTCTCACTGAATTGTATGCCTCTCCCTGCTTACTTAGAATATTGACGATGTTTTGGAGGGGTTGAGGGGAGGGGGGGCGGGAAATTTGAATGGGAATGGAGGAATTTAAACTTTGAAAACACAGTAATAATATTTTATCCGTATGAACTGGAGAATAACGATTAAAAATAACGGTTGGCTCACAACGTTCTGAAGTAAGGCAAAACAGAATCACCTGGATTCTGTTTATATATTTATTTACTTATTTACTTACTTACTCAATTCGAGTTTTATACTTAATGTTATACCTATATACCACTTATACCACTGCGGCCAGCATTACGGTGGGAGAAAACCGAGCTCTATTCACAAACTCTGCGGGTAGCTGGTAGAACTTCCCACGTACGACAGGAGAGGAAGCCAGTATGGGCTGGACTTGATCTCACAGTGATCGCATTGGTAAGAGGCTTCTGGGACAATGTAATGCGCTAACACGCTATCACGCTAACCACTAGGCCACGGAGGCCCCACCTGGATACCCAACTAATGGGGCATGAGTAAATAGCTTGAACCGTGACAGCTGAGATCACTTGACAACAATGTCCCTCTCCAATGCACAGTACAAATCTTCTAATCAGTCTCCGAAACAATATTTTTCCATTGTTGACTTCTTTGTGAAAAGCACCCCAAAAACCACCGCAAGCACCTATATATAACGAGTAAGAGCATAAACACCAGACTCATTACTGGAGTTCTTACAGAAGTTTTTAATGTACGGACTGTTTAACAGGATGTGACGTCATGTAAGGACAACACCTTGTCCGCTATGTTGACGTGGTATTTATTTATTTATTTATTTGTTTGGTGTTATACGCCGTACTCAAGAGTATTTCACCTATACGATGGCGGCCAGCATTATGGTGGTAGGAAACCCCACAGAGCACGGGGAAAACCCACGACTGTCCACATGTTTTTACGAGGTTTTGGCATTGACTGTAGTATAGCAGCATTGATCCTGTATGTCTGTTAAAAGTAGACGGTGCAAACCCTGTACAGCTCAAACTCAAGTGTAACATCACATTTATACGAAACAGTAAGTCTGAATATCAGTTATTTTTCTTCCAGAAAGTAGCGCTTTGCTTATGCAAACTGGTGCAAAAATCATTCGATGGTATCAGCTATGTTGTCTGTTTTCGAAGCGCCATCTCAGCTAATCCCGTAGCAGGGTTGGATTTTTATTCCAAAATAAGTGAATTTAGAGGAGATATAATGTAATCAACCATGGCCGCGTGACATTTCACTTAGATCAATCAAATCAAACCTCCGGTGTGCTCGGGATATCTTGAATTTAAACGTAACAGCAGTTTTTTTTCTTTGACGTAATCTTAAAATTACGTTTCTGGCTTGAAAGTGCGATGCCCGCTTGAACTGTGGATAAAAACGTTCAGATATGGAAAACGATAGGTTACCTTCGAAATTCTGACAGAAAAATTGACAAGAAATGGTTCAGTGTGGTATCATTCATCTTCACTTGTCGGAGCAAAATATTTTCCATTGGTCTCATGGGGCGAAGACTATAATCGTTTTAGTCATCAAAACAACCGTTAGATGCAAGCGACATCGAGAGGGATTCTCGTCTCGGAAATGATAGATCGATAGACTTGATTAATTCTATAGAGCCGTCCTGAGGAATATTTCACTTTATACACGATGCCGGTCAGTTTTATGGATAGAGAACATGGGAGTATACGGAACAAACCACCGCCCTTTGGCAAGGAACCGACGACCTTTCTAACATGTGACACGCAGATTTTCACCTGGAGTACGAGCTTATTGGGAATACTATAGGTGTCGGAGGCATGGGGTCTCTAGACTAATGGACTGCATGTGAGAAGACCTAAACAGCTATACCAGCGGAGTAAAGCTATTAATGACAGCAAATCCCCGACAAAAGCCGTGGTCGGGGAAAGTTCCCTGTTAAGGGATTTGTAAACAAGGTTAGACAATAGACGATTGGTTCGATGGCCGTTACTCGATGGGTTTCCTCCCACCATTATTCTGCCGTGTGAACTAACAAGGATATATATTTATATTTCTGACACTTTATCTGTTGGGCTTTTTTTTTCTTGATATTCACTGTAAGTGTCAACAATTTTTTTCTGTTGCATGGTAACAGCGACTCCATGTGGCAAGCCGTCATCAATACCGACATGTTTTCTGTTCCGCTGGCCTTGCGACGAAGTTGGAAATTTGAAGTCTCAAACATTGAAAATCTCTGGGTTGAACCCCGGTCTAAATCTACGTGTGATCAGAGGCTCTAACAGAAAATTAAGTCGGCTTCTGCCATGATAATTCACTACAAATAAAATTTAAGAAAACGTGTGTCACAACTGTGGATTTTGATTCGATTTCAGATGAAAAAGAAATTAACTTCACTTACTTCTTTCAGTGGAATATCCTCTTGGTTTATCTAAGCTGTCGTAATTCTTATACTCACCTGGATGGATTCTTAGGGGTAGTTGTCCAGATAAAGAAATGTAAGCTCCTTTTCAGGAACCTTAAGTATTATCAATCCGATCAGCCATAACCTATATAAATTCGCACAAAGCGCAAATTTGATGACTCCCAGTGTAAGATAATATTGAGCTCGACCTGTCCCTGTCAAAAATGCACAAACATTCAAGTCGCAGCAATAAGACAGCGAGATAACGTTGTTGCATGCATTTGAAGTTCCCTTTGGCTGAGTGACTGTTATTGCGTACGGTGAGGTCCTTTGCAAATTTCATGGCCCATCACGGCGCCTTTTCCAAAGATTAACTGTCATCTTAGTTCAGGCTGTTCCAAAAGCCGGATCCGTTTCATTGACGGGAGTGGATTCTATTGACAAATTCAACCGGGGCAATGATCACCGCTATACCATTTGAACAGCAAGTTTCAATTAATGCTGTCAGTATGGGCTTTCGGAAGAAAGCTTTTTGAAAAACGTCGTCGTATTGTCGTATAAGCTGTCGACATGGTGGCAAACATTGACAGACTATGGTTGTAATTTGGGCTTCCCGCGCCCAAATTCCACACACTGAACGACTCGATGTTCTCTCAATGTGTGTGTGTAGGCTACAAACTGAAGGCCGGTATCTGGATTTCCCAAAAGCAAAAGGTCTAACAGCAACCTGCAAATGATCGTGGGTTCCCCCCATGACGTGCCACGTTTCCTCCCACCATAATGCTTGCCGCTGTCGTAGAAGTGAAATATTCTTGACTACAGCGTAAAACACCCTTCAAATAAATAGAACAGAAAGAAAAAAAATCAATATTTTTGGGTGCATACATTTCTTTTTTTTAGGTAGTACAATTTCATGTATCTTTTAAGCATTTGCAAAAACGGTTAATAGATACCAAGCACACTGAGGCCTGATTTCACCGGTTACGTGTGACCATTTGACAACACCGTCGCTGCTCAGGTTTTGTTCTCTGTGCTGTGGTCAATTATTTTTCATTATTTCAACTTGTTTTGAGGTTGCGTTACCCTTTTCCTAGCAGAACATTCTGAACAAGAGATAACGATATTACATAACTTTTAGAAACTAGTCATAGTTTCGGTGTGGCAGACATTTATTCGGCAAGGCAAAAACAGTAGGTGATGTATGTATCGTAGAAGCCCCTCGACATGCCCTGCCCACGGCGATGTATGGATTCTGTTATCAGAAGAATATAATTAAAGACGTACAGCATAGAGAATAAGACCAGAGCAGCGATGACGGTGTGACAGTTGGCAAATAGTCACACGTAACCAATGAATTACGGCCTCTTGTCAGTTTACCTCAGTCAGGGTTTTATTCTGACTGTTCATGTAAATGCATAACTAGTAGAAATTTACACACCCCTAGCACCATGGCTTCTGCAGAATTAGGTTTTCTGCTGTCTCAATTATACTTTGGGGAGACAAAAGTGAGCCTGTTGGTCATAGCCGCTTTTCATGCAAGCTCACCTGCGGACGGTAGTGGGTTTTCCCCTGGTTTTCCTCCCACCATAACGCGAGCTGAAAATTTTTAGGATGGAGGATTTTGGTGACCGGGAATTTTCCTTCTCTTTCCTTGTTGAAATAAATACAAGATGTTCTGTCAAGTATATAAAAGTCTAGTTGATTACAGTTCGATCGCATGTCGGCGTTTGCATTCATGTTGATGTCTATCTTCATCGAAAGATAGACATCAACAGCAGAAATTTCTTTCACGTTCTAGTCCACCCAGCCCCTCCCGGCGTTCGTGTCATACCGATAAGGCTGTTGGGAATAATTTCACAATTTCTTTGAGTCAAGCAATCAACAAAAAGACACAAATGGCCATAAAGGAAGACAAACAATCTAAAGGCAAAGCAAAATATCAGATAATGCTAGAGTGTGGAGTCACATGTGCTTCTTAGGCTTAAATACAAAGCATTGCGTGTAACGAAATATTACCATGTGACGAAAAGATCGAGGCTGCTGACTGGAAAGTCTTGAACTTAGAGCAGTTTTCAATAACTCCTACCAGACATTTTCTTTGTTCATCAACCTGTATCGTTTTTCAATGTCTTGTTTGATGAACGTGGCTGTATACCAGTTTCTGGGAATTATAAAATTAGATGAAGTTGGTGTAAAGGTATCACTAGCGGAAAATGAATGATTATAAGTTAACGCCACAGCGGCAATATTTCAACCATAGCGTGGCGAGTACTATCGAAAAGGAAAAACTATAAAGAAATGACTTGTTCAACTCCCAGACAGCAATTACCCGCACACAAGATCAAACAAACCCGAAAACACTAACATTTATCATGGTGACATATCTCTAGACTATAGGTTGCCATGGACTTTACATCAGGCGCATGTTGCGACAGCTTCGTTAGACGGTAACTAATTAAGTACGATATGTAACATAAACGAATCTGACAATGTTAATATTCCGAATAAGATTATCGGCGGTTGTAAACGTAATAGTCGATATTTTTCTTCAGTGTCTTTGGGATTCCTTTCAGATGAGACTCGGGCAATATGAAGGACGAAGAGCACAGAGAGTAAAACCAGAGCTGTCATTGGTCACAGTTATCTTGTGAATGTCCCCATTTTATATGTAAACTGCTTATGTACATTGTTTAGGTATTTTCACATGATCTATGTCACACTTGAAGGGATAAACCCATATCTGTTCGCCTATATAAGGAGATAAATATACTTTAGTTTAACCAATGTTCCTTTTAAGCCTGTATTGTGTAACATTTAATTCCCTTGTGTTGTTGGACGTAATGTTATTGACTTATCTTACATTGAGTGCTTGCAATGCAAGTATATGTTTGATACATCAGATTTCGAACAGGGATGCATATAAACTATCGGTATGCTAATCGATTTCCTTGTATATGATACCTTGCTAATTTTGGACGAACAGTTAACCCTGATTCTCAGTGTCATCAGCTAATGTTTACTTGAACTGTAAAAACGGCCACCCGAGCGTCGTCGAATGTTTATTGTCACCAATTCTCCATGAACCGCGAGAACGGGTGAATCTACAAAATCCCTGTCCTTGGCCGGGATGTTAGCAACCAGTTTTAAATATTTCACAGCCCATTTGCAGCTGTCCATGCATGATCAAAGACATTAACCCGAGACTTCAGGTTTTCCGAAAAACCACACATCGTAATTGAAAAAGAGATATCCGGAAGGTAATCCATGTTAGGTTATGTGGTCTTCAAGGAAAGAATGTGTTAAAACAAATGAGAGTAGCCGGTTTCAATGCTGTCTGACAAATTAAGTCCTAGAGCACCTCGAATTTCGTACGCAATGCAATAAATCCATTTGTTAGGATAGTCATTAAATTGAGAAAGATTTTGTCCTTAATCATTATTGCCTCGTTTTGGATAGACATTCAAGGAATCAATCTTCCTTAGTCTCAGCAAAAGAACCGTTCGCTGTCGCCTAGAGTCTTTCAAAATGACCGATGCTGGCTTTAAATCAGGTCGATCAAAAAACATGAAAGGAATGTGAACATTGAATATAAATGATTAGTTCTCGTGGAAAAGTCTACATCACATCAACTAGTCTGTCTTTGATTTCAGTTTGATTGACCTTCCTTTTTCCTCAAACTCGTCATTCACTTCAATGTGCACTTATCTTCTTTGAAGAAGATAAATACATTTGTTCTATTCCGATCAGGTCTCTCATTTTGTATTCCTGTGATAAAAAAAATTGTTCACATCAGCTGAAGAAAACACAATCGCCAGCAGAATACGGAACAACGAGGCAAATTTGAAAACAATTTTCATCTATTGAAATCCCTCAGACAGCTTTTTCGGTATTTTTAATGCCTTTGATTTTGAAACCCCATTACTTTGCTTTAAACCCAAACGGTTTATGCAATATCCTCATCAAGGTGACATGCAAAGTCGAGTATAAACCAGTGAAAACTTACTGTATATATCCCAAATATGAGGTTTGTGGTCAGTTTAAAGTTCGACGTTGTAATGTAATCGTGTTTGCTTTCGTGGGTTTTCAAAATGAATTCGCAATGAATTTGTGTTCTGTTTTCATGTAAGCGATGTAACCTCCTAATAAGTCGTAAGTATTCGTAAAGACTTCGTAAATATTCGCGAAGCGGTCGGTTGCAATCGTAAAAGTACCTGTTTGGAGGCATCACTATGTCGTAGCTGTTCTGAGAAGGGGCTGATTAACGCAGAATAGATATTTGCGAATTTACGCGATACTTATGATAGAGTTAAGAATGGTTCTGATTTTCTTAAAGGTTATTCGCCCTTTTTCATGAATCATTTACAAATCTTCCCAAACGTTTCACAACTTAATGACTGTCATACGCTTGTCGTGAAACTGGTGCCAGTTTATCTCTTGCTGCCTGATGCAAAGGAAATCTTATGTAGTAACGGTTCTCAAACAAATTCGTCTGTGTGAACGGGACCTTAATCCCTGACCTTGTTTAGAATTTTAGTGATTTCTGGGAAAATGTTCAGATACACGGGTGATTGCTTGTCGTATTCGTGTAGCTGTGACGAACGTCTCATGGGAGTATGGCGTTGCTGTTGTTACTTTTGGAAAATGTGTTCCTCTTGTTCTGAGAAAGTAAAAAATCGTTTAGCGCAAATCTAATCAAATGTTTGCTGTTATATTAAAATAGTCCTAATAGCTAACTTTCACAAAATGTCTGTGCACGCGTTACCGTTGAAAATCTTTAATAAAATAAAATCCATAAAGCTTTATAACCCTTAAAAAAATTAGAATCACTTTAACACCATGAATAGTACTGCTACGAGTCAGAAGTTTTCTGAAAAGTAATAATTTGAGCTATTTTTGGAAAATAGATAAAAACTGATTTGATTTGGGATTTTTTTTACCAAACATGGGGTGCAGCGTGTGACAGCCCGCGCATCGGTCATTGTTTCTTGTTTTCTTTTCCTGAACATCCGGTAAAAATGGTGATGTGACATCAGAGGTCAGAGATACCGTCAGTATGGCTCCTAAAGCTCACCATGGTATTCAGATATTTGAATGCGTTTCAAAACTCTTTTCAAAATGTGAAAAAATGAAAGTATATTTACACATTGTTTTTAGTTTTCTGTTCGATGAGCCTTATTTCATATTTTAACTTTCTTTTACTTTAACCTACATGTCTGTCATATGATGTAGAATATCAGACCATTACTGCGTCCTTCACAGATAGTATATATCAAAAGGTTTAAAATTGAAGAATAAAAATTGTTTGGGCCTTCGTGTAGTTTTAAGTGAAACCTCATTATTTCCATCACATAAACGGTATCACAACGTGCATGCAATAACATATATGTTAGTGTATGAACGTAGTGAGATTATTATAACAACAACCGCTGAGTGGAATGGAGTGAGTGACAGGCTTCTGTAGACTTTTGATGTTGATGAAATAGCCTAAGGTGTTCGTTTGAAATGAGTATTAAACGGAAAGGAAGTTGCCAATCGTAATGGTCAGGTTCTATCCACAGGAAAACGGGAAATTCAGAATGCTATGCGCCTATAAGCTTATAGGCTACGTATTCTTAGAACCTTGGGAATTATGCTATTATTGAGCAACAGGCTTGCATGAAAATCACCTGTTGCAATTCCAATATAACTGAAAACATGAGTGTGGAATGGCACATTAATCTAATCCTGTCTGATTTATTTTCAAGAATGAAGTCATTGCTCTATATTTCATATAGAAGGCTTTTTGGGGCACACAAATTAGGATTCATGGCTGTTGTATTTTGCAACATGTTGAGAACAGGCGCTTGGGGATTTTAAACACGTGCGATAAACCTTTTAAGGTTTTCCCAAAAATTCTTAGAGAATTTTTTGGATAATTCTTATTCTTCGGTTTGGAACCATTTTGGAGCCAGGATTCTAAATTCCTTGAAACACCTGGGAAACTTCAGTCTGTATTTTTTTTCACTAAAACGCGTAGATGAGAAATCCTTAAGCTAAGTTAGAGTTAAAGGAGGAACATATGACCGATCCCAGATCAAGGTCGAATTTCTCAGTTTGGTCCCAAAAGGGCACGAGAAGCAGGATGAATTCTACTTGTCTTGCATGTATCAGAAACTTCCTTTCCGTCATTCAAGGCTTTGGTAATATCAAAATACAGACCAAGAAGTTGTGTGACCGTTGATTTTGAGGGTGGAATGCCATACTGATAAGGAGTAATGCTTAATTAAAGGTAGTCAAAACTTGCAGGAATACTAGACGTTCAAAAACTTTACTCACACAGCTTCAAAGAGAGGTCGGTCTATAGTTTGTAACTTCGGAGCTTTTTCCAGATTTGAGTATGGAATTTCCTAATTTCCACACCAGAACCTAAAGAGCGATTGAAAAGGATTGATAATATTTGGGATAATTCATCTCTGGCTTCGAAAAAGTATTTGTAGCTTTGTATATGTTAATAAATGTAAGTTCCTCAAAAATATAATCGGGCTAAATGGTGATGTCAGATAGCGAAGGCCCCGCTATCAGTGGAAGGTCAAGGAGAATCGTTCCAGAGTCGTCCAGGCTACAAACGTGGAAAAAATAGTCGCTGAGTAAGGTAGCTTTACTGACATCGTCACATGAATACAATGAGTTGATAGATTTCTTTAATTGGGGTATACTGGATACACAAGAGCTTTTGTTTTTTTTAAGTGAGACTTACAAAGAACACAACATATCTGATGTGTTACCAAATTGAAATTTAGCTGCCAAGTTATCTCGGTAGGACAGATTGGCGCATTTGATACGCGAATTTACATGGTTACGCTGAGCTTGGTAGACTTTAGAATTGCATTCGTTTGGCAGTTTACGCGATTTTCGTCATGTGTACTTCGTAGCTTTATTTCCTTCTTAATCTCGATGGTTATACAAGGTTTGTCGTTCAGGTTTATTGTGACATTTAGGAATAATAATTAGGAATATGTGTCTTGGCAGAATTAAATATGAGATTTGATACTGAAGAACACCAATCGTCAACGTTATCAGTTTCAGTTAGCACGGTTAGCCATCCCAGTTCGCGTCCTTGTATTTTCAAATTCTCCTCTTATATTTCTGTAGTTTTGGCACCGCGGATTTCATGTTTACAAAAACAGGACAGTGATCACTGCAGGAGTTAGACATAGTTCTATAACTGGAAACTAATCCCCGTTTGTTACAAATGATTGGGTCCAGCAGTGTATTCGAAGCTGGTCTGGTTGCTTTATTAATCAGCTAAGTCATTCCAAAAGAATGAAAAACATCTATTTTTTTCTGTTGAATGGATTTAAGAGATTTTCGTTTAAATCACCCGTAATAATTATATTATGGTGGTGGAAGGTATCAATAGCTGCTTCTATATTATCCTTCAATACATCCCACGTTCCAGCTTCAGTTCCAGGTGGTCGATAAATGACACCAATCAGCGAAGATGGTTTATCGCACAATATTTCGGGGTCGTCATACTCTGGCTTTGGAGACGAGGGAAAGCTAATTTCTGAGATACGTAAACACATACCCCACACCTGGTATGATAGCGATCACGTCGGAGAGGCTCATGAAATCCTGGTAGTAAAATAAAGCTAGTTTCAGCGTTTAGTTAAGTGCGTTTCAGGAAGAGCAATAATGTCAAATTCAGAGAGATTTGGATGGATTAAGTCCAGTTGCATTTTCAGACCACTTACATTGAGATGCACAATAGATAGTTCATCTGTTGATTGTGAAGGGCCAGGGTTCGGTTCCACATCTCCACAAATGAAGAGTATAACTGAGATCAGTAAGACACAATGACGAGAATTAGTTATTTCATGTTGTATCAGACTACGTATGTAGGCTCTGTTGGCTGATTTAATTTTAATATGGTTAAGAAAATCATACAGAAATTCCAGGCCAAAATTGGATGAAAACTTCTCATGTCATTTTTTTTTCAAATATTTGCCCCAAAAGACCAATTGTCGCACGATAAAACACCAAATCGTTACCCATTGTCAAATACAATAATAGAATATATATGTATGTGCGAACAAAAGCGGAATAGAGACAGTCAAGTCAACCGAACAAATAATATGGAAATAACATATAACTAAGGCCTGGGTTATACGAGAAAAATAATGAAAAAAAAAGGAAAAACACATATGTAAATACGTGTAGAACAAACAAATATGTAGATACATGTAGAAAGGTATGTACGGCGGCAGACAGTCGAAGTAAAAATTGATTGGTATTGTTATTTAAAACGAATTAATTATTTGCAAGCACTATTGGTAGGAATGACAAAGCGTTGTAACACATCATAAATAAACTACCACAATGAAAGAGGCAAGGGGTCAGAAGAAAAAATTACACAAATGTAAAGTTAACTGGCAAGTGCATGTAAAGTCACAGTATCCACAGAAATGAAGGATTACAGTCATCAGTAGCGAGTGTGGCCACCCTGGGCATCAATGCAAGCAAGCACACGCCTCCGCATTGACGTCGTCAGTCGCCGGATGACGTCAACAGGGATAACGTTCCACAGGTTTAACAGAGCTTGCTCAAGTTCCTGTTGGTTAGTTGAAGGAGGCACCAGCTGTCTCAAATGGCGGTCAAGGTGATCCCAGAGATGCCCAATGGGGTTCATGCCTGGTGAGTTGGCTGGCCAGGGCAACACGATGACGTTTGCGGTCTCGAGGTAATCTGTAACAATGCGGGCAGAGTGAGGTCTTGCGTTGTCGTGTTGCAAGATCGATCCTCTTGGCTGTCGTTGGAGGAAAGGAACAACTACAGGTCTCAGTACCTTATCAACGTATCGCTGGCCTTTCAGATTACCTCGCACAATAACCAACTGCGTCTTCATTTGGTCACAAATCCCTCCCCAAACCATGACGCCTCCGCCTCCAAACGGATAAACCTCTCTTACGCAGTTTGGCGCGAGACGCTCGCCTCTTCGTCGTAAAACTCGAACTCTGCCATCGTTCCTGAATAGACAGAACCTGCTCTCGTCTGTAAACAGCACTCTCGCCCAGTCACGTCGCTGTCCCCGACGTACAATACGTGCCCATCGCAATCTGCGTTGACGGTGTAAAAGGGTCAAGGCCATCCCACGGAAGGGGCGGTAAGGTCGTAAACCAGCTGAACGAAGACGACGCAGTGTTGTTCTGGGGCTGATGACATGGCCTAGTGCCGTCGCCGCTGTTGACGTCGCCGTGACGAATCGGTTTCGGAGATGGATCTGCCGGATGTAGCGATCTTCAGCCGCAGTTGTTACCCTCGGTCTTCCCGATCTTGGTCTGTCTTGGGTCTGGCCTGTCTGCTGATAGCGTATCAACAACCTCCCGATGGTGGTTTGGCTGCAGTTGAACGTTCTTGCAATGTGACGTTGCGAGACTCCCATGGTGGACATACCGATGGCCTGGTCTCGTTGTGCTTGCGTAAGTCTTGGCATACTGTTGGTGTTTTTTCGGTCACTGAATGTCTGCCCTTTCGAGCAAGAGTATTTATGCAACATTACCGCACGTGCATCACGAGCCATGCCTCAAAAGGACGTTTTGCATGTGGTCGCAATTTCACAATTCCAATTGCTGCGTTCGTGACAATGCGTTCTGATAGAGGAAACGATGCAGTCATACACTAAGTCCTGCTTAGAATCAAAGCAGGAACCGCGCTTTTACTTTTTTTATGACAAAAAATACGGTGAAACCTTTCTTTTGCCTGGTAGTTTATAAGGGTTTGCAACAAGACAGAGAGCGTATCAACCCCCAAGTGAACTCAGCCCAGTCCACTCCACAATTTTTGAAGGCTTGTTATCATCAACGAGTACTGCGAACTGAGTGGTCGCACATGCATGAGGGTTCCTCAAAGTAGTAGCGTTATAGTATCAAATTCTGAATGACAACAAGCTTGCAGGGTATTTGGGTAAAAATTGTATTACGTAATAACGGGAACACGTCGTGCCCTGCGCGCACAACTTTGTGCGTTATAATGTTAAACCGATTGCGTTCCAAAAAGCGTGCAAGACTTCCAGGGACGCACAGGTTTTCACAACACAGTAAAAGCACAATACATGCTCGATTTACAAGAAGAACGCAACGGGAAAAGTGCAATAACTGGTAACAAAGAAAACACTGGGTGCGGCGTGCTTCAAACTGAACAAACTTACAAACAGGAGTTTGTCATCCAGGTTTCTCATTTTGGGGGAATAAAGCGTTTCGCTTAGCACAGCGCATAGAGTCAGCTCAAATTTTGAGTTTGTGGCACGTAAACATAACCACTAACATTGCACATATTACACATCACATATATACATACTGAGTCTGGATTTTGATGTTACATCCACCAGTAAAGAGTAATGATATTATTTTAAGACATTTTATGCTCTTGGATATACTTTGCATGGGCCTACCTGAAGTTAATGTGGGTTGACATTTGACATGGGTACACCGCCTCTCTTTTAAGTTTGACTCAAAAAGTTTTACATAAACAAGAGAAAGAAATGAAATGTTCTGGTATTATGTTATAAACCAGAAATAACATAAATCAATTTTAGGAAGTGTAATGCTGTTACATAAATATGATTATACTGAAAACAATAACCCAGCGCTAATGGAGAATCTTTGTAATTCATTATTAGGTCATATTGCATTCTGGATGTTTAGTTCTCACCCATAAAGTAATTCTGACCCAAACTATGTTTTTTATAAACACACTCCTGTCCTTGTGATGATGATTTGTGGGCAATGTGAAAATGGTCCAGCTTGGACCCTGGCCGCCATTGCGTCGTAAAACATACACTGTTGACATGACATAATGAATAGTGCATGAAAGATACTACATCACACACAGTTCACCCATCGCGCAATGCAGAAGCTCTTTTTAAACGATTTCTCTAGCAGACTGATTGGCTCCCCCGTCAGACAATCAAATCTGATTAAAGACTGATGACCCGTATCTGCTTGAGGACCCGCCATTCATCATAACGTGTTCACTAAGTATCATAACTGTCTACTCAGGTAATTGATGTGGACAAAGTTTACTCAGCTTGGCAGACAAGCCAATACCATTATTGAATAATACTGCAAGGAACAGGACTAAGTTTAATGGCCGATTTTGTGTTCAGTTCCTCGCGATTTTTTTCACAAATCTGGTTTTACCTGGTCAAGCGTGCTGCCCCGGTTCTATTTGCTGTTATACACGTATTGTTAGTGTTTATAACACGTTCATGATATAAGGGTCGCCTTTTGACTTATAAAATTACTCCTAGATGGATACATCAACTGTTCGTGTCCATTCTATGTTTCAGCTAACACTCACAGTTAACACTTCAGCGGCGTATCTTTGCACCTTCGAGAGTTACTTTGTCAGCTAGTTGGTTAGTAATAGTAAGTTATGTGACAGAAAAGCTTTTGCCAAAATGTTGCCAACACCATCTACCAAATATATGATTAAGAAATATTGACTCTTCATCTAGTCATTTTTGTTCATTTTAGACCGGTAAAAGTGGATGTCATTATTTCTATTATGCCTAATTTAAGCTTTTACATATTTATTAGTCGGGAAACTCAGCAAACGAAGCACAAAACGAACAGCCCTTTTCCCCTTCCACCGCTACATTTACATGTCAAATATCAACAAATGTGCGAACCTATGTGAATAACTAACTTCCAGCTCAAAGCAGGTAGTGGGGATAGATGTCTGCAGCAAATCAATGTTGTTCACTTGTTTCCTGAATTTATTATTTACTCCCATCCCCGCTACTTTGAAATGACATCGCCCAAAGCCGAGTGTTGTGACGGAACGTGTGCCACTGCTTTTAGACCCGTTGACGTTCAACGTTGCATGCATGGTAATATCAATTTTCAGTTGTTAATTTCAAGCTGAAGAAAACACTTGAAAGGAAAAATATGTCAACACGTTGATGAACACTATTTTTTATCCCAGTTATTATTGTTCTTTTTTGTAATTTCTTACCCATATTGGTAATCCAAAGATCGGCTTTTATATTTAATGTCATATGCATTTCAGAGGGCAAAAATATCTTACGTAAATATTGTGATTCTGTAAAATTATATATGAGCAATGACTGTAATATGAAGTGACATATGCGTCTATTTATCTTAAGTGATGTTTTGAATTGAAATCAAGAACATTTCACACCTTGAGGAAACTTCCGCTGGATTCGAATTGACGACACCACAGGACTAATCATCTTTCTGGAAATCCCATACACAACTTGACCATCGATGCCTCGATACGTGATTTACGTTAACTCTGCCCTCTACATACGTCAAACATCAATGTGCGTTCTGTTCTAATGTTAGAAACTAAGACGATTAAAAAAACATGCAAATCTGAAATATTATTTCATGCACGATATTATTACAGCAGTTTTAATATCATGTAGAATCGATAAATATTTTATACAGGAAGGAGAGATCTTCACCGAGAGACCTGGTTAAAAACATCTAGGCCAGTGAGGAATTTATTTGTTTGACAAAATAGTCACATGAAGTGTAATAAAGGAGAAAATGTAAAAAGAAATTAGTTTCTTATTTGAAAGAAGAATTTAAGGTATATCTCCATCGCTAACGTCCCTAAGGTAATGTTAAAATGATAGAATGTTGTCCTCAAAATAAATAAGATAAGAAAGTTTATGAAGATTTAATAAAAATCAAAACGCATAGTGTAGAAATGGCCTTGTTCGGTTTATTATAGACAGTGGTAGAGATATTACATTGGCATACGTGAAGTGCATTTGCTTTGACAAACGCCAAAGTGACGTAATCATCGACAGGTTCATTTGTACGCTTCTCGGGTTTCAGTGACATGCCAGAAGAACATTTCAGTTCAATAAAGTTGAAATATCTAATGAAGTCGACCTTTTCCAAAGTGTTAAGTTTACAGGTATGTCGATAAAGTAAAGAACTCTAACACAGAATTCAGTATTCTGGATTTGTTATAAATGTAGTGCTTCAAAAGCCGACATCTGTCAATGCACAGAAGGATTATTCGGGGCCACATAGGTGTTTAAATATATCTTAGTATTACAGGACTTTTAGAAACCAGTCAAAATTGCTAAGACTTCATGATTCTAAGGAACAAGACAAAAAAGTTGACAGGGTGTTGTTTATGAAATATTCTTGGCAGATTTTGATCACTACGCGTCAGATGAAAGGATTCAGTTACCAGGAAAAAAAAACTCCGATCCTTCCTGACGTGTCTGTTAATCTTGCCCTTAATAGCAACGTGTTCAATTATTAAAGTGTCATTGTCTTATCCTGATGTCAGCAAGTCTTTTGAAGAGATACAAATCTGATGAAAGGTCAAACAAGGACATCCTTCCACCTGGGACACCAGGTTTTTGGATTAGGTTAACTCGTGTTTCTTTTCCGAAAGATTGTGTTCTCATGAGGAGAACTGTAGTACATCTGTATTATCTCTTGTAACCTGTCTCAAATCAAAAATCTGAAACGCAATCTCTCGTTGGCAGAGTGCTTCAATACATAGCATGCATTAAGTTAAGTCATTACAATTTAGTGATTAATTCGTATTGTTATACTCGAGAGCTATTCACTTAGACGATGCCGGTCACTCATACGTGTGAAGGAAACATACAGTGCCCTTAGTGAACAACAGATCTTTGGTAAGTTATGTGTAAATATCCACGATTTTGGTGTAAACTTTAAAATCTTTACGGAAAGCGTTTTTCTGTAAGTTGGTCGTAAACCAAAGGCCGTGATCCATCAGCCTCATGTCTTCTATACACCGCAGTCCTAGCCCTGGAACCCAAATAACGTTGAGAGGAGGCTTGCAACGGCTATCACTAAAACAACCCCATCCGGTGATCATGGGCCTATGCGCGGTTTTATATCCAAAAGTACTTGCTTTCCTTGTGAACTGCCCATGATATCTTGATCGTCATTGGTTCAAAGTGTCGGTCGGATGTTTATATTATTCTTGGCCTTGGTGTATGGTTGGACATCCGGCTCACGTCGATGGATCACGTCCAACAGAAATCCGGCCATTTTGTCACTTGGTTACCGCCGGATGCCGGAAACATGTCTGACGTCAGCCAGGTATAAGGCTCCAGTTTGAAGTAAATTATTTACCTGATTTCAAATAACAAACAGATAACCTTAGCATTATTGTTATTCTAACATAGTTATACGTGTACTAAATCACAGGGATTATTCCAGTAAAAAACGTGACTGAAATGCTCATGGAAAATCCAGATATTTTGCAGTCGATCTGATAGATCCAGTTTCTCTAGAGCGATTAGGAAGAAATACATTGCAAGCAAACTGCCTTTGCAAATCGATTTCCAAAGGGAATTCCTATGATCTGTCTGAGATCATTTGAGACACTAATGGATCCGAAATTTAAATCCCAATTCCCATACAAATGTATAATTGATCTGAAAAAAGGAGAACAGTCCAGTCATAAATCAGCCTGAAACTTTAAGACGTCAACATAAAATATAATAATTAATTATTCTGTGTTTTTATGGCGGTTTTTTATGACATCCTTGGCATATTTATTGGTGAGTTGCGATCTCTGCGTGCCCATTTGTTCTAGTGTCTTTCGACAAGGGCCCTTGAGACGTCACCAGGATATCGTCATTGATGATGGGCAATGACAGAAGGTTAGCTATCTCAGCTATAACTTACTCAGAGGATTTGTCAACATCTTTTCTTCAAACAAAAAGACAGTTACTTTCAGATGAGATTTAGAATCCTGGCTCCAAGATAGTCTTAAGCCATAGAATAGCTATTAGACACAAAGTCTGTCATTTTTTGTTATCACTATATTTTTTTGCATGGGGAAAACTGTCGATGGTGTATTTTTAAAGGACAAGCACAGTTCTGCTTGATCTGCTTTGAAGGCCTTTTTGCAACACACATGTAGAGCTATCACATCCATGTGGATAAAAAATTATTAAAACGCCACTATTCCTTTTCCATTTATATCGAAATTTGAGAGGTTTATCCTCAGGTTTCTGAATTACATCTCCCCTACCTGAAAATCACGAACATAAGTGAATGAATTTGGTAACCATATCAATACTGAAGTCAAATGAAATACAGACATTTTTCATCTTTACTTTATAGCTTCCTTCCAGCATTACTGAATTAGGTAACTTTGAGGCCATCTTTTCTGGTTTCATATTCCTTTATGCTGGCGACGTTCTACCGTTTGTTGCGTTCTATTCCCTGCAAGACTGGATGCCCATCAATGATCAAACCTTTTTCGCAGAGTGTAAAAATTCAGATTTTGACACAAGATGTTGTATAAAGAAATGTAGTTTAAAATTTAGTGCATATCGGTATGGTCTTTCATTGCTCTACAAATCGTCATTAACTCACTCGAGAAGATATCTGATGATCACGGGTTAGCAAATCACGTTATTATGCTTGCTTCCATGCTAATTTACATCCTGCACGCAGAAAAGAATATTAATAAATAAATGACGAATTTATTGATGTGGCATAAGATATGTGCTAGAAGCCTTACTGAAATATGAACATATCTGGTAACATTTCCTGGAAATCTAAATACAGCGAACTTGCCCGATAATGTATTTATGGTTCATCTGTGGAGAAGAATATAAACGGACGACTTTTTATCTATGCACAAGGAATCATGAGATATATTATGACTAAGCTATATATTCGAAAATAAAATATTTATGTAATATAAACTTTTGCTTTTTTTCATTAAACACAAACATGTGTTAAAAATGTGAAGTATACACTTGTTTTTTACGCAAACTAATAAAACTCAAAATTGTTTTGAACAAATATGACGTAATTTATGCAATACAACAAAAACATTTGCAACACATATTGGGTATAACATGTGACAGCTTGATTCAACAGAAGATAGAGTTCTTCAAATATGACACAAGACGTGTTGGAAAAATACGACTTTGTATTCATACAACACAACTGTTTTTTGTGTCGAACGCGTGCTTCGACAAACTATGCTTCACTTACAAACGAACGTAATTTATATGCTTTATTAAGTGTCAGGTTGTTTATGGGTTTCTTGCTATCTGATACACCATATGGAGCATACAATATCTGTGGGAGGTGTAAACATATCTGTTTGTTGAAAGTATGTGGATATGTTTATGTTTATCGACATACCATTTAACCACCACGGGTAAATTAAAACAGAAAAACATGGTATGTGTCGCGGACAATGTGTTCTGAGACACAGAAAGCCAAATCTACAAGAACCTGTTGAAAGTCCCAGGAAGCGTTTCAAACCATACTCGAAAGTCCCAGGAAGCGTTTCAAACCGTATTAAAAGATCGTGCCACAGAAACTCAAAAGATGTTCAGTTAGAACTCCAAAGAGAGTAGGTCGAAACCGTAGGTTTCTTCGGTGATAGGTATTAAAATGCACGCGCTTTAATAAAAGTAATACGGTACCTTAAATTTACTGAGTTCAGACAAATATTTACCGATACTCAGTTAATACTTGGGAGAAGTCTCAAAGCGACGTATAATCCCTCCCACATAATTCAGAGTGTAATAAACGTGTAGGCGTACACGTACACAGGAAACCCTTACTCTTAAGGTTGTATATGTATTTCCGAACAAGTAAGCGACGTATACAAGCTAAATGTCATCAAGTGAGATCGCAAGAGTAACTGAGTACATCTTTGGTATTGACCTATAAAAATCTGGAAGAAGGTATAACAGCATATATGCTGCGATATCGTTGGCACAAAAGCCTAAATGCATTTATCCGCAAGAGATATACTCACGAGATCTAAAAAAAACTATTAATGGCCCTGCATGCCACATATAAACAGTGGGAAAATCTGCACGAGAATTCAGTGTGACATACATAAACTTTGTTATTAACCTTACTTGATTGTTGTTTAACGCCATACTCATGAGTAATTCACTTAAACCATGGCGGTCAGTTTTATATGTGGTAGAAACCTGGGGTAAGTCTCCAACCTCTGGCAATTTGCTGAACAACGTGTGACGTACATATATGTGCAGACCATGCTTGTGGAAAATAAGTGGTCTTTAAAACGTGGATATAGAGCAACACTGGTTACATAAAGTTTGAAAAAGACATTAAAACCCGTTAATGAATGATTTGTAAATCAAAAACTATGAAAGGTAGCAATTTGTAATTTACACAGAATTGTAGCCCATTGTAAGCCGTCGTACATTAACGTCTGATAGTTCTCTCGCTAGAAGCGTTTAAATCACACTATACCCTATTCATAGAAAGTTAATCCCATTCATTTAACCTAGAACTCCGGTAAATGAAAAATTCCATGCTCGTGAACTGCCTGTCTATGATTTCCAAAAGCGGGTTGCCCATCTTGGGATCCCAGCATAGCTGTGTTGCTGAGCGACTATTGCAAACACGTCAAAACAAAATTTAAATTATAACAAAAACATAATGTCAGGTATGTCCAGATATTGAATTATATTTGAACATGCTAAAGACTCTAAAAAAGACGTAAAATTGATAAAGAGGTACATTTGAAATTAAACAAAATTCTTCACCCTCTCAAGTAAGATGCCATTCGGTATTGCCGCAGAAAGTATTAGATCAAACAGCTCTAAAGAGGACCATTTTCTCGAGGCCGACGTGGCTTTAATTTCCACTGAGCCAAAAATCTTTTCGATTTGTTCATTACTGCTTTGATTTCTTTTTTCAGGACTGTCTTACGACAGTCCCTTTTCAACTGGTTTGTCCTACTTTCACACTTGTTTTCACCGTCTACCTTACGGTCAATGAGGAAACCTTTATCGACAAACTACAACATTGATTCCTGTAATTTCTGTTTAAATTCAAAGAACACAGATTCCGCCATTTCTTTTTTTTTCTCAAATAAAGAACCATCCTAAGAATGGATTTATGAAATGAAGGATCCCACAGCCTCACTTGCCAGACATAAAAAAAAAACATCCATAAAGGTTCATTTCTGCTATCGTCTTACTACAAAATCGTCTTATTTTGGAAAGTTTTTGCATAGAACATCCCACTCATGGCCATTTCAAAACAGTATGTATCCGAACAATTATTATGTTCAATATAGCAATGAAAGATGACGAAAAGATATCGTATATTCGTCACACCCACCCTTTTGGGTGTTTAAGCACCACGACTAAACCTTCTGATTGATTCGCAAACATTTTGAAGACAAAAGGATGTATAAATCTCTGCTCATTTTTCCAAAACCGATAATGTTTCTGCACTCTGGTATCCACGCTTGTCTAGTATTAATGGGACATGTACTCGAATGCGACTTACCGTTTTTAGCATTGGGAGCGACTACTGGATTTGATTCAAGTGAGGTTAACACGTCGCCTGAAATTGCTGAATGAGCATAATTTGCATACAATAGCTGTTGTTACTATTTAATAGCCTTTTTAATTCTTCATAGGTCGAAAATCTGGTGAATGTCTTGTTTTTATACTTTAGGTATTTATCTAAGCATTCCTTCCATATTTTTGCGTTCTGACAAGTCACTGGAAACCAAATCTGGCTTTGAACTACCATATCACCCTTGGATAGTATTCGGGTTATTTTTCCTTGGTAGCCACAGCTTTTCTTTAATGAAATGACAATGTCCTCTAGGAAATTTCAGACTTGAACGCTTTAGCAAAAAATCACTAGATATTTGACGGATTGATTTAATTTAAGGTTTTGACAGGAAAATTACCGGAGGAAGATTCTACACAAACTCATTGATCATAATTTAATTGTCAAGAAAAAGCGCCCTAGGCCTCATGTAGCGGAAGATATGTCAGTCTAATACGATGGAAGAAGCACCAGTGTTCCAGTGAGGCGATTGTCCTCTAACCCTGAAATTTCACCTGAGGTATCCCTGTAGAGGGTTTGAAGGCCAGCCCTCAGACGGTTTTGTGGTATGAGGAGGTTTCAAAGTGGGGTCTTCAGTGAATGAGTGATCTTACCGGATCACTGAGACAAACAGATGAATGACAGTTTAACAGAGAGCTCTGATAACTGGGATATATTGGAAAAGGTTAAATGAAAATGCATTTTGTCTCGATTACATCTGTGAAAGTGACCTGGGGGTATCTAGGAATCAACTCGCGTCGCAGTTGTATGTGCGATTGTGTTTTACTTTGAGAACTTCATTCTACGTTGAATTCTCGTAAGGCCTTTTTTAAAACAAAAATCATATCATGCATCTTTAAAAAAGCATATGTTGTTTTTTTTCTGCCAATAAAAATGTATTTTAATCCAGCGTTCGGCTGAAGCAAGATGTCAGAATCTTTGTCAGTTTTTTGGAGGGTTGTTTTGTTTTCCACCAGGTTCTGTCCTGTTTATCTAAAAACAGATAAATGTATCTATAAGAATACAACAATGTTCGTAAAACCTTTGCGTTGTATTGATTTATTAGTGGAAAGCAGCCGACTGGCGATGTTTACAAGAAGAAAGCTTTGTGAACAGGAGTACAATGGTTTAGTAGGCAATATCACGAACATTAAGAAAAGTCTGACACAGAAAATGTCCGAAATAATTGTCACTCGCACGTAACAATATCCCAGACTATACATTCTATTTGAACACTTAAGGACGAACTGACATCCATATTTTGTCTTTATTTGTTTTCAATATCTAGTGAAACAGATCAACGCTTCATTGACGTCAAGGGTAACAAGCGTTCTTCGGTTCCACTATTGACAGGAGTTACCCTTTCATGGGGTCTCGTTGTTTATTGAGTTGCTTGAGTTTCTCATTTTCGCTTAGGAACACCCTTTGGGTCTTCAACGATTATGCAAGACTGTAGACTACTTCTCCTTGCATGAATCAATCCTAATTTCTTACACCATTCTTTCTTACTTCTTCGGTGGTTTGTGATGTTTTGGAAGTTGGTGTTGCGATTATTGACCCAGAACGTCCATTTTGGTTGACGGCTGGTAAACGAATGTTTGTTTTGATGCCTAGATTTGATGTTATATCGATTTGTTGTCTCGAAAACAATTGATCGGCAATGTCTACTAGAAAATGCTTTGTGCTGGGGAGTACAGAGCAGTGATTCACCAGGCCATAATAAGAACATTAGGGAAAAAGGAAATGTCCGAAATAATTTCAGCCGCACGTAACACTATCCCAGGCTCGGTCATCCCAGCTAATGTTCTTTTTGAACGCTTGAGGGCATACGAACTGACAGCCATTTTGTTTGTGTCTGAGTCACGAGATAAGCTTTGCACCGTGTCCTATTTAAGTTACTGGAGAGCATGAAGCGCGATGCTATACCATCAGATGGGATGAAGCACGGGATGCTGATTCAAAGGGACAAGAATGACCAACATTAACATCAAATGAAGGTTTGATCTCTTGTAATGTGATAAGACTTGTATTCCAATGAACCCTCATTCATTTGGTCAACGTTGATTTTATGAAAACCTTACACGCTGTGTTTTAATGGGTAATTGACTCTAAAACGACTTTCGTCTTATCCACACAACGTGTGTAATGACACGGACTTTGGTTTCCCTTCGTTAGTTTTTACGGCATTGTTCCTCATTTATAGTCTTCGCTGGGAATTCATTGCATGCCGGTCTGTAATCACACCATTGGAGAATCAAAACTCGGGCTTCAGAAAGGTATAAAGGCCTTCCCTTTGAGCAGATTAAACCAAACTGACCGTTGGATATGTCAACATGAATGAGATACGAATCCCACGTATAGAAGAAAGCATGTTTTGTTAGCTTTACTGACAATACGCACTGTATTATGATTCACTCAGCAAAGATCATGAAACGGGTTATTGAAAAACTGTACGAATTAATACGGACGATTCCAGATCTGAAATAACACAGTACTCTCTACCACTTCTATCCTCATGACGCCTGCATGTTTTTTTGATGGCGATTGTTGAGTGTTTTCAAACATGAACGTCGAAATGGTATGGCAAATAAATAACCAGCTAAACAGCAATTTAAACATCATGGGTCATGATTTTGAGAGCTATGTATTTTTCGTAAATCGTTCAGATGTACTCAGCTTGCAAGCAATGTCCGTACAGGAGCATCTTTAGTGTAACTAGACCATGCTGAAGGGTTTCGACATGGACTGACAGTTTTGGTTCAAGGTACAAAAAGGGAAATATTTTAAAGAAGGGAACTATTAGTTAAGAGAAAAGACATCAAAAAATATAACTAAAGTTTCTTTAGAGGAGGGGTCTATACAGACCTAAACGGGTGTGGGAATTTTTTATTAGGTGTGTGGTTACTCTGTAAATCACCTTTTAATGTGGAATTCTTACGAGGCCATCGGATACGCCATTTTAGAGAAACTGGAAACATGACTTCGCGTCATCCGTACCCTCTGCTCTTCAGTATTAGAGGCGAGACACTCCTTTGTCATGCGAAATACGGTCCTCTTGAAAATGGCTTTAAAGTATATCAGATTTAACATTACTTCTACATGGCAAAATGGTGAACTAGGATTGGGTGACGTCACAGCGGAACAGGTGACTTTTGGATGGTAGAAATATCTCGACCTTGATTGGTTAAAAACTGAGAGCAAGGCGGCCTGTTCGATTTTCCCCACCTGGGAGTTTTTCCTTACTTGCGATATTTTGGTTATCCTACATCACAAAAACAAAAAGTGACGTTTTTGGGACCTTTCTGGAAAAGTCACTCTTCATCGATACATACATACATTTGGTTTATGCAGGTCTGCATTTTAAAAGGCTACACCACGCAGAGTGAAACCAGAGCAGCGACCAGTCATAGTTAGCAAGGTAACAAGAAACCGGTGAAATACGCCGCGTGATATTTTACCTCAGTTTGGGTTTTATTCTAAGTGCTCATGTAAATTCTTAAGTAGTAAAAACTCAAATGTACCCTAGTACCTTTAGCCATTCTTCTAAACATTCTTCTTGCAGTTTCATTTTCTGGGCCATCAGTTAATCATTCTCAAATACAAGCCGACTATTCATATCTTCGACAAGGCTCTATTTATCATGAAAATGTGCCGATTAAATTACAAAATCTGTCTTGTTGTAAGGCATCTGGCAACTATTGACCCTCTTTACCTGATATAACTTTATATAACTTTATGCGATTAAAGACTCTAGGGCGGATGACGTGTACGTACTCTGTAGTTTAACGTTTGGTCATTGGTATTAAAATTAACACTATTAGTGTTCCATGCTTTCATATCGAATCCTTATCGGCACGCTTTAGGTTATCTGGCATATACTTTCCAAGGTTTAACTTTTCTGCTAATATCCCATCTTCGTGACTGAAATATTACTCTCAAAAAATGAACAAACATATACAAACATGTGCTTGCGCAGTTCGCCTTGTGTTTAATACTCATTTTCGTATTCCTTAAAAGTGTACGTACATAAAGATGATGTATGCAAGGTACAGATTAATGTTTAATGGCAAATAACTCTTGTGTACGTTTCGTACACAATTGCTTTTATTTATTTATTTATTTATTTATTTATTTGATTGGTGTTTTACGCCGTACTCAAGAATATTTCACTTATACGACGGCGGCCAGCATTATGGTGGGTGGAAACCGGGCAGAGCCAGGGGGAAACCCATGACCATACGCAGGTTGATAGCAGACCATCCCACGTACGGCCGGAGAGGAAGCCAGCAGGAGCTGGACTTGAACTCACAGCGACCGCATTGGTGAGAGACTCCTGGGTCATTACGCTGCGCTAGCGCTTTAACCGACTGAGCCACGGAGGCCCCCGATTGCATTTAGAGAATACCACTAAGGCGGTAAATGTTCACAGCCATTCATTCACATGCTTGTCTTCATATCATTATTCTTGTCAGATAAAATAAACAGCTGTGATAGTGTCTATTCTGATACATACTGACATCTATTTTCTGAATAGTACCCTTTCAATATTAATTTATATTTATAAGTTGGGATAGAGCAAGATGTGTGGAGCTTTATTCCCGCCAGTATTGTCCCATATTCATAACTTCTGTTTATGGAATTTTAGTGAATGAATAAATGAAATGAAAAAACAATACAAACATAATAATACTGATAAATTGGCACGTCTATCCACGTGAATGCAGTATCTTAAGCCGAAAGTTCATGTTTGTTCACTGAGAGACAAATCGAAGCCGGACAGCCATCGATTTTATTTGCTGATTTTGTTGATATAATTTTACTGTCGATTGATTTTCCGTTACCTAGGATGCATATAAAGAGGAACAGTTGAGCCGTCAAAGAAAGCAAAACAGTTCTGACAGTTTCGCCCATGAAAATAAAAATTCGGTTTGTATCACAAGACTTTTATGGCCATCTCTCTATGATATCTTGGTATTTCTATCTGATATCAGACAAAGCCAAGGAAGAAATTGCAACTATCGTAATTACAGCCTCATTTTCAGTTAATCTCTATCTCCCACGGCGCACTATGGTCGGATAAACACTACAGTTTCAGAGTTTTAAATGCCATGCTACGAAACATATCGTTTTATGATTTAAAATAACTTAACATATAATTAAAAAAAGTTTGAGGTCCGTCTTTTAATTATTTCATACAGTCTGATATTCTCCACGCCTGTCAAGTATTTACGTGACATTACTAGTTACATGGTTATCCAGTGATATATATATATATATATATATGGTATCAGTAACCCCTTATTGGAGGCGTTCAATAAAGGGAATGGTGACCGGATTCGATTGAAATGAGATTGACATGTCGCCTGAAATTGCCGTCTAAGCAATATGTGAATAGAATATGTGTTGTTACACTGTAATAGACTTTTTAATTCTTCAGTGGTCGGAATTTCTGGTGAATACCAGTGTTGTTATTACCTTCTAGGTATTTTTTAAGTATTCTCTCCAACAGTACTAGACCTGTAAGTGACTCAAAATTCTCATAGCCGTCTGCTCGCAATTTTATCACACATTACAAATTTAGGCCTGACATCTTAATTGAATGCAGGATAAGTCAAAACATCAAGGTACGCAGGCATTGTCCCGTTAAGTTCAGGCAAGGTGTATTTAGAAGGTCGTTTTATTTGATTAATATGAGTTTCAACCGTACTCAAGAACATTTTATTTATAACATCATTCATGTGCATGCAGGTATATGGCAAAAAGTGGACATAAGCGAGCAAAAACTATCACCCATGCATGATAAGCCTGACCTAATGCCACAGTCGAAAGAGCGGAAAAGGAATTCAAACGTTCAGCTGCCATGATCAAGAGATTCGAACATTCGACGATAATGGTAAGAGGAATCGAACACTCAGTGACAACGTTCAATGGAACCGATCACAGACAGCTTGTTAAGGGATTCGGACACTCAATCACACTGCTCAAGGAATTCAAACACTCTACTACAATGGTCAAGGAATTCAAACACTCTACTACAACGGCGAAAGGATTCAAACAATCTACTACAATGGTGAAGTGATACAAACACTCTACTACAATGGTCAAGGAATTCAAACACTCTACTACAATGGTCAAGGGATTCAAACAATCTACTACAATGGTCAAGGGATTCAAACACTCTACTACAATGGTCAAGGGATTCAAACAATCTTCTACAATGGTCAAGGGATTCAAACACTCTACTACAATGGTCAAGGGATTCAAACAATCTACTGCAATGGTCAAGGGATTCAAACAATCTACTACAATGGTGAAAGGATTCAAACAATCTATTACAATGGTGAAAGGATTCAAGCAATCTATTACAATGGTCAAGGAATTCAAACGCTCTGTTACAATGGTCAAGGAATTCAAACACTCTAATACAATGGTCAAGGGATTCAAACAATCTACTACAATGATCACCTGATTCGAACACCCAACCATACCGGTCGAGATTGTTGCACTTAACCATACTGGTCATAAATAAATAAAGAAAGAAGAAGCAAATAAGGAAGTAAATAAAGTCATCGTAAGCCACATTTAACTACCATATCATTCTTGATGAGTATACGGATTATATTTAATTGGTAGCCACAGTTTTCCTTTCATTAAATGACCGGCCGCGAATGCACAGTTGGTAGAGTGTCCGCTTCGGGACCATATCGATCCAGGGTCAATCCGGTCGAGTCACACCTAAATATAAGCGTTAAGTACGACATTCATATACCATTCATAGTCCGTAAAAGGCGTTCCAAGTCCTAAGACTTTTGGCGTTCAGCATGAAGGGGATAGTGCAACGACTGGTTGATCCGTATCAGTATAATGGTTCGGGCGGGGCGCCTTACTTGCCTTCGGAAATGCGTCTCGGTGAAGCAGCACTAGATAAAAGATGGGTGGAAATCCGTCCTGCAACAAAGAGGCACATTACATGCACTCTAAGGGTTCCTTCGTCGTCATATGACTGAAAAATTGTTAAGTACGCCGTTAAACCCCAAGCACTCACTCACTTTATTAAATGACCATGTCCCTGGGAAAGTTCACCCTTGAGCGCTTTAGCAAAAGTCATTAGAAATTTGACTAATTCATAACGTGAATGCTTTTTTATGAGGAAAACTACCTTGGGAAGATTCTACACGACCTTACTAATCATAATTTAATTGTCAACAAAAAGTGGCCTTGGCCTCATGTAGCAAAATATATGCCTGTCTAATTCGACGGAAGAAGCACCATTGGGAAGAAGGTTCCAGTAAAACGACTGTCGTCAAACCCAAGAATTATCTCTGAGGTATCAGTGTAGAATGATGAAAGGCCAGCTGTAGAAGGTTCCATGGCATGAGGAAGTTCCCAAGTGGGGTCTTTATTGAGTCAATGACCTGTTCTTATCGCTGAGATAAACAGATAAATGACAAGTTTAACAGACAGCTGTAATAACTATGATATTAGAAAAGATTAAATGAAAATGGATTATGTCTCGATTACATCTGTGAAAATGCCCTGGGGGTATCTCGGAATAAACTCGCGTCACTGTTGCATGTGCGCTCGTGGTTCTATACTTTAGGAAGTTTATCTTGAGTTAAATTACAAGAAAAAAAGCGTGTCATTTTTGTTTCTTTGCCAGTAAAAATTGTATTATAACCCATTTCAGAGCTCGGCTAAGGCTATATGTCAGAAGCTTGTCACTTATTGTTTTCTTTTTTCGGGTGGTGGTTGAGGGGATGAGAGTTACACTGTTTTCTGCTAGATTCTATTCTGTTTGCATCATAGCCTTTGCACTGTTTCCTCTTTAGGTTTCAGCGGGCCATGGAAAGAAATTCTATGTCGTCGGATGAGAAAAAGCAAAGGGATGCTGATTCAAACTCAAAGGGACAAGAATAACGAACATTAACATCAAACGATATGATCCCTTGTCATTTGACAAGCCTTCTGCCCTTTTGAACCTTCATTCACTCGGTCAACGTTGATTTTGAGAAAATATTACACACTCTGTTTTATGGGTAATTGACTCCAAAATGATATTCTTTTTATCTACACAACGAATGTAATGACATGGGCTTTGGGCTATCCTTTTTATTGTTCTGTTCTTCATTTACTGGTTGGTTGAGAATTAGTTGTCTCGGGCTTCGGAAAGCTATAAAGGCCTTTTGCTTTTTTGCAGATCACACCAAATGGAATGGGGGGAAAATGCCATATTGAATGAGATCAGAATTCTACGTATCGATGAAAACATATTTTGACAGCGCTTGATAGCTTTACAGACAATACATAACATGATCCAGTCGCAGAACGCCGTCAACAAAAATCATAAAAATGGTTACTGGAAAACTGCACTAATTCACATTTTCGATTCCAGATCTGAAATAACTCAGTTCTCGTTACTAAGGCAGAATAACTTTTATGGTGATTGTTCCATGTTGTCAAATATGGACGGCGAAATGGTACGTCAAATACATAATCAGCTAAGCTGCAATTTAAACCTCATATGTCATCATTCTGAGTGTTCTGTATTTTAAGTGAATCGTTCAGATGTACTCAACTTGCCATCACAGTGAGCATTTGCCATATACCACGCTGTCTTTGTTGCTCTGATTTTACTTTTTGTGCTGTAGTCTCTTATATATTCAGATAGAACATTTACTGTAAAGTGTAAAACTAGTGAAACCCGACCACCTGTCACTTTATGTCATTTAGGGCTTTATTCTAACTGTTCATGTAAATGTTTACATAACAATTTATAAGGCCTTAGCACGACATCATACGTAGAATTACTTAAGAATGCAATGATGTTAACTGACATTTATTAGACGTCACTGGTCTAGAATTATTCAGAAAGGATATATAACAAAACAATCACATGGAAACAATACAAAGGCACGAGATTTCGGGAATGCATATAGTCCGGAAGCGGAAGCCTGGTTTATATAAAAAAAATACAATATGAAAGACTACAGCACAATGAGTTAAACCAGAGTAGCGACGACACTGTGATGGTCACGACAAATGGTCACAAGTACGTGGAGAAATCCGACCTCTTGTCATTTTATCCTAAGTATTCATGTAAATGCATTAGTAGCAAATTATACCCGCCCTGGCGCCTTTTTGTTTTTCTTCTGAAGACTCCTCTTGCAGTTTCTTTTTCTGGACAGTCAGTCAGTCATGGTCAAATTAAACCCGACTATCCATATCTTCGACAAAGAGCTATTTATCATGAATATTTACCGACTAAATCACAAAATCTGCCTTGTTGCCAGGCATCAGGCCACTTTCATGAACACAACTGACCCTGCTTATCTGATAACTTCATAGAGATATTGACTCCATGGCGGATGGCTTTGCGTTGTCTAGACACTCACGTTTAGTCATTGTCATGAAAAAAACTCACATTTTTATTCCATGCTTTCATATCGAATCCTTATCTGTTTGTTTTACACTGGCTATCATGTACTTTTCAACATTTAACTCTTCTGCTTATATGCAAACCTCGTAACGATGTGACTGGAATATTACCAATATGGGGTAAGCCATTCATACACCAGCTTGCCTTCTTTCCATTATTCTTATCCAATCAGAAGGTCTACCAACAGCCTGCGAATGGTTGTGGGTTTCCCCCGGACTCTGCCCGGTTTCCTCCCACCATAATGCTGTCGTCTAAGTGAAATATTCTTGAGTAAACGGCGTAAAACATCACTCAAATAAATCAATAAATAAGTATCCGATTTTGTATATATTCATATATATAACAATGCACACTCAATTCTACGTAAAGGACAATAACTTGGTACGTCTATTCACTTAAACTAGCAACATCTGAAACCCGAGGATTATGGTTGTTCAAATCTATACGTCGAAGAATTCTTATACCAGCCTTCAATAAAGATGGACGTTTAAGGCCAGTGATCGTAAGGCTTGTCACTTTGTCAGGCCAGGTTTAAGGCCAGTGATCTGTAAGGCCTGTCACTTTACGTCAGGCCAGGTTTAAGGCCAGTGATCGTAAGGCCTGTCACTTTGTGTCAGGCGAGATTTAAGGCTTGTGGTCGTAAGGCCTGTCATTTTACGGCAGGCCAGTGATCGTAAGGCCTGTCACTTTCCGTCAGGCCAGGTTTAAGGCCAGTGATCTGTAAGGCCGGTCACTTTACGCCAGGCCAGGTTTAAGGCCAGAGATCTGTAAGGCCTGTCATTTTACGTCAGACTAGGTTTAAGGCCAGTTCCCAAAACGACGCTTAACATAAACTACCAAAGAACTAAGAAAATACATAAAGGACGAAATTAGGACGGAATCATGTTGGGAAGAGAAACAGTCTACGTACAGTCTACAGTCAACGATGTTGGAAAGGCGCAAGGTATATTCTAAGCGAATGAGTAAAATAAGTATTAAAATCGTGTATCATGTTAGTATATAAGTGGTTATTAATTCAGTAAGAAAAATCGGATCTGGTGGGGATTACGCCTTAATCCATCGATGATCTCATGATTTTGTTGGTAGGAGTTTTTCGCTGACTTATGATGCATATGAAGAGGAACAGTTGAATTTATCTTGCGAACCCGGCAAAGAAAACAAAACATTTCTGATCGATTTATTCATGTTTTATGGAATAAAAAGCAATTTCATGAGTATAACATTTTCCACAAGTAAATACGTCGTTAAATTAGAAATCATATCTGTGTGACAAGACTATTAAGATAAATCTCTCTGTGATATCTTTCTATTTCTATCTGAGATCAGATGCCAAGCATGAAACTGCAACTTTAGCAATTATAGCCTCATTTCCAGTTGATCATTATTTCCCACGACACACTAAAATCTACATTTCCAGAGTTTTAAATGCCGAGTTATGATACATAACAATTTACCATTTTTAATAACTATACACAGATTTCTCAATATTCAAGGACAATTTATTCATGATCAATAATTTATCTCTCATAAGAAAATCTAACATCTGGAAATCAATGATGTAGAAAATTAGACAGCAAATCAACTGCAAGTCAGAGCCCGGAAGCAAAAGGCCGCCGTGCATAGCACTTCTTGGTCTTCATAAAATAAAATGAGTCTAAATGGTTATCATGAAGCCAGAAAGCAGAACTGTCAGATCATGATAATAATGCCGCTTTATGTAATAGTCCATGAAGTGTCCTAAATGTCACCTTCTGTCGCACGTACAACACAGATAGCGCTAACATGTAAATTCCTGAATACTTGCTTGACCTAGTATTACATGTTATACCAACATTACATGTTTACACTACATTTTAAAGTTATGACATTTTGGGTAAAACAAACAGAGGCTATATTGGCATATTAAACCCAGTATTTGTACTTATCGGTGCTAAATTCTATTATGAAGGAAGGAAAACAAATGGCACACTACAGACCTACCCACTGATCTTGGCTACAGAAAATCTTTAAGACTAAAGACATTTTCCTGTGGAAAATAACAGAGAAATGAAAATATGAGGGAAACTACGAGATTAAAGCACTGCTGCGAGGAAGAAAAAAACGGCATCTTCACATCATAAAATAATGACATGCTAGGCACTAATAAATCGTGTTTTCAACTGCGGGAATGAGAACAAAAGATGAATATAACCCCATGCATAACCATAATAACTGCACTGCGTGATTTGAAAATAATCAGTGAATTTTATTGCTTTAAACCTTTGTTTGCTTCTGTTTACTTTCAGGCTAAGGGTTGGTTTGTATGTGGATGTACATCATCACAAACGATTGGATGCTTCTTATGGTTATGGGATTTTATATACATAAGACTTATTCTTCTTATTTCATTCACGATTAAATCTTCGCACAATCTATTATCTCCAGTTAAATTTATCACACGTGCAGATGGCTAGGCGCTTCCGTTTCCTCCCACCATTATGCTGACCGCCGTGGAATAAGTTAAAATATTTTTGAGTTCGGCGAAAAGACTAATCCAATAAATAAATAAAATAGATTAATCAAATCAAACGATTTATTCATATGTAGTATCATAATATGATATGCTAGTCATAATCAATAATATATCAACACTGGATAATTTGTATCCTAATAAATGGTATCAAATCGACACTATATAGAAAAGACAAAAACAACATGTCAAGCACTTGAGGTTCATGGACATCCATAAAATTGTCTATTTTGTTAAGAGATTTAAACAAGACATAGCCCAGGTTACAAATAGGTAATCCAAACAACCTATATACGGAGGAGACTGTTGACCTATCAAAGCCAATTCTGTGCTATTGCTCCACAAGCACTTCAGACAAATCTGACTAAATATTATCCATTGATTTTTTTTTCGTCTATAAATGACTGACGGTGTTGAACTTACGGATGTGCACTTTAATGTTTCACTGTTTTTCACCCAGTTTTAGATTTATATCTCATTTTGTTTTATGAAACCACCATGGCATTTTTTGCAAGACATTATAAGCAGGATTAAGTTCAACACTTTACTGTAAGCCTACGCTAAGGTTTTTAGCATATGCAGAAGATATGCAATTTATTTAGATGTCCATACATGTTTTATTAGAACATAAAACAATTTCCGTTTGGTTGAAAATGGCAAGTGGTTCCATGGCTCTCGGAGGCATATAAGATGCTTACTTTTACGTGGAGAGTTAGAATTAAATCCTAACTGAGGTAAATTAACACGAGGCCGGTCACGTGTGAACATTTGACAATTATCACACTGTCGACGCTTCTGTGGATTTACTCTATATGCTGTAGTATTTATATTTAGAAAACTGACTCCAAAATGGCTTAAAGCTAGGGAATAACTATTATCAGCAAAATCTCTGACAATTTTGGCAAATTCTCAGCGAGATTTATCGTTCTTTGTTAAACCTCTCCAGGCGACGTCACTCAATTTAGGGGTTAACTCGACAGCCAGAAATTCATCTCGTGTAGCCCAAAGGTTTTCGTGTGATCAAAATTATAGAGAAATTACATCTTGTGATTCCGGAATTGAAAAAAGTATTGGATTTATATAAGAATAATTTATGTTTCAATTATACTGGAATGATAAGAAACTTCTAATGGTAAAGTCATAAAAATTGTTTGGCAATAATTGATTGTAACGTCTTAGCAGTTGTTTAATATGTTTTCAAGGACACAGATATACGCTGACCTTTATAGCCTCTAAGGCGCCATCCAGTGGCCTCTCTTTCCCACACGCACCCACATCTTTTCCCCGGAGTTGAGTTTAAAAAAGCCGAACACGAATCAATTTAATAAATGAACAAATAAATACCAGGATGTCGATTTTATTCGCCTGGAATGTGCAATGTAATTTGTTACAGGAACTACGCAGCAAGTTCAAATGTCGTCGTATCAGTTCTTCAAATCTATTAATTAAAATCTGCAAACCTACTATCGTACGCCAAAATTCGGCACTCAACAACCAATTTGACCACATAGTTTTGAACACTTCTTCCATGTCGCAGGGAGCATGCCTTGATTTAGTGGTTAAAGGGACTTACCTTCCGGACACACGAGGCGCGGTTTCAATCCCAGACTTGGACAGGGAATTTGTAGATTCCAACGCGCTGACTGTTGTGGGACCTTGGTAACAATAAACGGTGGATGACGTTGGAATGACCGTTTGCACATTCTGATGTTCGTTGACGATCACTTTTTTTCAACTTTTATGATGTACATCACATATGGGAAAGTTCATCAATATCTTACCAAAGTACTCCCAGGGCACACCCGGTTTTTCCATCCATAATACTGACAGCCATCACAAAAAAGACATTTTTGAATAAATAAATTCAATATCCCTGGTGTTATACTGGACTAAGTCAGCTCATCACAAGGATTGCCTGTTTGACATTGTAGTTCATATGCACTAAGTAATAACTTTTAGCAATATACTCATTAGTCCTTGTCGATAAATTATCAACGAGGATAATTTGGTTTTGTCAACAAAGAACAGACACAGGCACTGATTACCAATTTAAGACCTTTAAAACCTAAATTCAAACGCAGAATTCATACTAGTTAATAAAATTTCTAGTATTATGGACCTTCATTATATTTTAGAAATGGGTATTCTGTCCACTTAAGGAGTCTATGTGCATCGTTCTTTCCTAAGACGTCGTAAGAGAGCCAAGTGTGAGTCAAAACTAAACGATGCAATAATCTTGAAAATTCCGTTGAATAAATTGATAAAGGGTGACCTTAATATCATGTCATATCAAACGGGTACAGCGCTTCAGAAAAATGTTACCTGCGTGAAGAACATAAAACCAGCTATATAAACATATCCATGTTTAACTGAATGTTTACAAGCAAAGTAATTACTTAAATAATCTTTTAGAGAAACACATTTTTCTTTGAAAGTATTCCAAAGCGCAGAGATTCTTCTCACCGATTTATTTACAGGGTAATTCATTACCGTAGAACGTGGCTGACTAAGGACAACAGTGACGAGTGACTAAGCCATTACTGGAACAGTTTCATCCAGTATCACCGCTTTCTGCGCATTTATACAACCAACTGTTAATGGTACAGGTCATTGTCCAAAAATGGCGCCACAAAACACCTATAATAATAAATCACGACTTATTGCCATTTGCTGCCGATATTCCGGTGGACTAAATAGGCTCAATATGTTAAAATGTGGAATTAATCTGTTCTATTTTTATTACCACACACTTGCGTCTAAATTATCCAAGGCCGATTTATTATCGATTTTCAGCAAACATTCACTCCATAAAATTGCTGGTACGTTGAGCAGTTCGCGATGATCCTTTGGTCTTTGTTCAGATGTGAAAATGTCATTTCATCGGAATCAAAGCTTATTGCGAAATAAAAATTCATGGGAGATTGATGGGCTACACAAATACGCCCAAATATCCGTAAAAACACATCGTTTTCTGCTATAACGCTTCAGTGCTTGTGTCCCGTCAAAGTCTTGTATAATCAAGCCAAAAAAATGTTAGACAGAAACTCGCAGACACTGGTGCCGCTGAACTGGAACACGCCATCTCGTAAATCGGGAGATTTCCAGATGTACGCGATTTCTGACGTAATGCTACAAGGAACAACAATACTACAAGAACAACAAGTAAATCTGAAACATGCCATGCTGTAAACATTTATAGCAACTCTTTACCTTACAAAACTATAGCTCCAACTATATGTCACAACACATTTATAGCACCTGTCTTATAATTCAATTATTAATAATTCAGTTATCATATTAGCTTATCTGACAAGCTGAGTCAGTTTTGTCTACATCAGTTACCTGAGCTGACAATTATGATACTTACTGAACTCGTTACAATAAATGTGTGTCCTCAAGCAGATACAGATCGTCGATTTTTAACTATATTCGATTAGCTCACGGTGGTGCCAATCAGCCTGCACGACAAACCGTTAAATAAGAGCTTCAGGATCCTGCTGTGTAATGAACTGTATGTGATGTGGAACCCTTAATACACTTTCCACGCAGAATAAAGTTGTGACATGTCACTAGCGCACCTTTTCCGGGGCAGTGGCGACTCGAGTCCAAGCTGGACTGACCACTGTTCTTTTATGGGTTGCTAGTTTGCCTACAAATCATCATGGCAAAGGCATGAATGAATTTACAATAGACATCGTAGTTTAGGTTCGAATTACTTTACGGGAGAAAAGTAGACATTTAGTTATATGGACTGATAATGAAAGTTTTTCCATACTCCACACTCAACGATTATGATAAAAGGATTCGAACACTCAATATTCAAGGGAACCGAACACAGGCAGCTTGTTAAGGGATTCAGACGCTTAATCATACTGGTTCAGGTCAACTCTACCACAATGGTCAAGGGATTCGAACACTCAGACACATTGGTCAAGGGATTCGAACACTCAGACACATTGGTCAAGAGATTCAAACATTTAACCATACTGGTCCAGAGATTCGGCTATTCAACCGTTCTGGCTACTAATAACTGGTCAACAGACTCGGGTACTCAAACACTGGTCAAGGGCACTGGCATCATCGCCATTGCTTTTTTCTAACTGTTCATGCAAATGCTTAAGTAGCATCTCATAGTGTCCTTGTGAAGTGCTGGGATGCTTAGAGTTAAGTGAGAAATTGTAGTGATGTTAACTGACATTTATTAAACGTCACAGGTCTAGAATTATTAGAATTATAACAAGCAATAACATGAATTTTGGTCATGCCTATAATCCTGGAGCAGACTCCTGGTTTATGTTAGAATATAATATGAAAGAATACGGCACAAAGAGTTAAACTAGAGCAGCGACGACACTGTCACAAAAAATGGTCACAAAGTGGCGAAATCCAAACTCTTGCCATATTACCTCAGTTAGGGTTTTATCTTAAGCGTTCATAAAAATGTTTAAAAAGTAGCATCGATCCTGGCACCATTAGTCCTTGGTCTAAAGAGTATTCTTCCGGTTCTATTTTCTGGGTCGTCAGTCAATCACTGCCTAATGCAACCCTACGATTCATATCATCGACGAGCCGTTATTTCTCATTAACACATGTATCAACTAAATTACAAAATCTGTCTTTTTGTCAGGCATCTGGCAACTTACGTGTACACAACGAGAAAGTATATTCCTATATACAACAATGCACACTCAATTCTACGTATAGGACAATAACTGGGTAGGTGAATCCAATTGACCTCCCGACATCTGAAACCCGAGGATTATTGTTGTTCAAATCTATTCGTCGAAACAGATTTTCGTATACCAACCGTCAATCAGGACGGACGTTTAATGCCAGTGATCGTAAGGCAAGTTCCCAAAATGACGCTTAACACAAACAATACCAAAGAACTACAAAAGTATACAAAGTACGAAATTAGGACGGAATCATGTACAAAAGAGAGGCAGTCTACAGTTTTCAATGATGTTGGAAAGGCGCAAGGTATATTCTAAGCGAATGAGTAAAATATGTATTAAAACCATGTACCATGCTAGTACATAAGTTGTCATAAATTCAATCAGCAAAATCGGGTCTGGTGAGGATTACTTCTTAATCCGAATGCAGCCATCGATTATGTCGTGATTTTGTTGGTAGGAGTTTACTGTCGACGGATTTTTGCTGACTTATGATGCATATGAAGAGAAACAGTTAAATTTATCATCTTTCTATTTCTATCTGAGATCAGATGCCAAGCATGAAACTGCACCCTTAGCAATTATAGGCTCATTTCCAGTTGATCATTATCTCCCATGACACACTAAAATCTACATTTCCAGAGTTTAAACGCCGAGTTACGATATATACCAATTTACCATTTTTTAATAACTAAACATAAATTTCTCAAAATTCAAGGACAATTTATTTATGATCAATAATTTATCTCTCATAAGAAAATCAAACACCTGAAAATCAATGATGTAGAAAATTAGACAGCAATCAACTGCAAGAAGTCAGAGCCCGGAAGCCAAAGGCCGCCGTCCATAGCACTTCTTGGTCTTCATAAAATAAAATGAGTCTAAATGGTTATCATGAAGTCAGAAAGCAGAACACAGTTAAATCATGTTAATAATACCGATTTATGTAATAGTCCATGAAGTGTCTTAAATATTACCCTGTATAGCAGGTACAACGCAGATAGGGCTGACATGTATCGTCGCCTTAAGAGACCACAAATTGAAACATGCAAATACTTGAATACTTTGTGACCTAGTATTACATGTTATCCCAACATTACAAGTTTACACTAAATTTTGAAGTGATGATATTTTGGGTAAAACAAACAGAGGCTATATTGGTTTATTAACTCCAGTATTTGTACTTTTCGGTGCGAAATTCTATTATGAAGGAAGGAAATCAAGTGGCACGCTATACACCTACCCATTGATCTTGGCTAAAGAAAATCTTGAAGACAAAACACATCTGCCTGTGGAAAATAACAAATGGCTAGCCTGGAACCAGTAGAGATCAAAGCCACATCGCTTCATGTACAAATCAATGATTATATAAAATGGTAATAAACCCCGACAATAGGGTAGACTTTATTCTTGTCATAGAGTTTCAACACAGGGAGAGAAATACGAGGAGATTAAAGCATTGCCGCGAGGAGGTGAAAAAAAAACCCATCTTCATACTATCAAATAATGACATGCGCGGCGCCAATAAATCGTGTTTTCAACTCGAAATGAGTATAAAAGATGAATATGACCAAATGCATAACCATAATAACTGCACTGCGTGATTTGAAAATAATCAGTGAATTTTATTGCTTTAAAGTTTTGTTTGTCTTCTGTTTACTTTCAGGCTAACGGTTGGTTTGCATGTGGATGTACATCATCACAAACGATTGGATGCTTCTTGTGGTTATGGGATTTTATATACATAAGACTTATTCTTCTTCTTTCATTCACGATTAAGTCTTCACACAATCTATTATCTCAAGTAAAATTTATCTTGAATAAAATAACAAAATGTCCTATGCCAACATGCATGTCTCTCTCTGAAATAGGGAGATCCCAAAGCACACGTGCAGATGGCCAGGCGCTTCCGTTTCCCCCCACCATTATTCTGGCCGTGGAATAAGTTAAAATATTTTTGTGTTCGGCGAAAAGACTAATCCAATAAATAAATAAAATAGATTAATCAAAGCAAACGATTTATTGATATGTAGTGAACCGCTCCGCTAGTCATAATCAATAATATATCAACACTGGATAATTTGTATCGTAATAAAATATCAAATCGACACTATATAGAAAAGACAAAAACAACATATCAAGCACTTGAGGTATCTATAGTGCACGGATCTATTATAAGAAGAAAACGATAGATCAAATGGACATCCATAAAATTCTCTATTTTGTTAAGAGATTTAAACAAGACATAGTCCAGGTTACAAATAGTTAATCTAAACAACCCATATACGGAGAAGACTGTTGACCTATAAAGGCCAATTCTATGCTATTGCTCCTCAAGCAATTTAGACAAATCTGACTAAATATCATCCATTTATTTTACAATTTTTACATTGACATACAATCTGTCTGAATGATCATCTGATCATTGGTTCTCCAGTTCCCCATCATTACGTGGGTTTAAAGGAAGAACTCGTGTCCGGTTACCTATGAACTTGGCATGCGTAGAACATGCTGTGGTCAAGTTTGGCAGGATCAAAAGTTTGTGACGTAAAACATATGTTCTTGGGCATACAGTTCACTCAAAATTGTTCTGATGTTTGAACTCTAAGTATTTGGTAGATATAGGGTAAAGCGTAAGGTTGTTTCATCACTGGAGTGAGTGCTTGGGGTTTAACGTCGTACTCAACAATTTTTCAGTCACTTGACGACAAAGGAGTCCTTAGGGTGTATGTAATGTGCCTCCTTGTTGCAGGACGGATTTCCACCCCTCTTTTATCTAGTGCTGCTTCACTGAGACGACTTACTGAAGGTAAGTAAGCCTCCCCGCCCGAACCATTATACTGGTACGGGTCAACCAATCTTTGCACTATCCCCTTCATGCTGAACGCTAAGCGAGGAGTTACAACTTCCTCTTTTAAAGTCTTAGGTGTGACTCGACCCAGGATTGATCTTGGATCTACCGCTTCCGATCATATGACTGGAGAATGTGCGAAGACATGTTTTATCTGAACTCTTTTCACTGTTTTTCACCCAGTTTTAAATGTATATCTCATACTTTTACGAAACCACCATGGCATTTTTTGCAAGACATTATAAGCAGGATTAAGTTCAACACCTTACTGTAGGCCTACGCTAAGGTTTTTAGCATATGCAGAAGATATGCAGTTTATTTAGATGTTCACACGTGTCTTATTAAAACATAAAACAATTTCCGTTTGGTTGAAAATGGCAAGTGGTTCCATGGCGCTCGGAGGCATATAAGATACTTACTTTTACGTGGAGAGATAGAATTAAATCCTAACTGAGGTAAATTAACACGAGGCCGGTCACGTGTGAACATTTGACAATTATCACACTGTCGACGCTTCTATGGATTTACTCTGTATGCTGTAGTATTTATATTTAGAAAACTGACTCCAAAATGGCTTAAAGCTAGGGAATAACTATTATCAGCAAAATCTCTGACAATTTTGGCAAATTCTCAGCGAGATTTATTTTTCTTTGTTAAACCTCTCCAGGCGACGTCACTCAATTTAGGGGTTAACTCGACAGCCAGAAATTCATCTCGTGTAGCCCAAAGGTTTTCGTGTGATCAAAATTATAGAGAAATTACATCTTGTGATTCCGGAATTGAAACAAGTATTGGATTTATATAAGAATAATTTATGTTTCAATTATATTGGGATGATAAGAAATTTCTAATAGTAAAGTCATAAAAATTGTTTGGCAATAATTGATTGTAACGTCTTAGCAGTTGTTTAATGTTTTCAAGGACACAGATATACGCTGACCTTTATAGCCTCTAAGGCGCCATTCAGTGGCCTCTCTTCCCCACACGCACCCGCATCTTTTCCCGGAACTGAGTTTTTGAAAAAGGCCAACACGAATCAATTAACAAATGAACAAATAAATGTTGACTTTGTTCTAAGCATATCATCCCGCCTGGAATGAGCAATGTAATTTCTTACAGGAACTGCGCAGCAAGTTCGAATGTCGTATCAGTTCTTCAAATCTATTAATTAAAATATAACAAACATAAAACCGGCTATTAAAACATATTGTCCCTGTTTAATTGAATGTTTACAAGCAAAGTAATTCTTAAATAATCTTTTAGAGAAACACATTTTTTTTTAAAGTATTCCAAAGCGCAGAGATTCTTCTCCGCGATTTATTTACCGGGTAATTCATCCCGGTAGAACTCGGCTTACTAAGGACAACAGTGACGATTGACTGAGCCATTACTGAAACAGTTTCATCCGGTATCACCGCTTTCTGCGTTTCTTTCACTTTATGTCATTTCTAGTAAATAACATATTACGAGATCATTTCAGTTTAGCATATCAACATAAATATAAAAGTAGTTTCCAAATTTTTTTGATTCCGTTTATGCAAACAACGAAGTTCATCAGCCTTCTTCAACAGTCAAGCTTAAAACAGAGATATTTACGGCTGCGTCTGTCCACGTAACGAGGTGCCGTGCATACACAGATGACGCTTATTGGTGTTCACCTGTGAACATCACTTAAATATCACTTAAGGTGGTTTTCCAAGCTGAAATTGTGATCACCAAATGAAACATTTTGCTTCTTGGGCAAGATGTATATACGAAAAGCTGAACTGAAAGTTATATCAAGGAATTGGTTTTCTATCCTGCATATCGGACATGTACACCATGCATAGGTAGTTGAGTGGTAACCCTATTCTATCCTGCATATCGGACATGTACACCATGCATAGGTAGTTGAGTGGTAACCCTATTCTATCCTGCATATCGGACATGTACACCATACATAGGTAGTTGAGTGGTAACCCTATTCTCTCCTGCATATCGGACATGTACACCATACATAGGTAGTTGAGTGGTAACCCTATTCTATCCTGCATATCGGACATGTACACCATGCATAGGTAGCTGAGTGGTCACCCTATTCTATCCTGCATATCGGACATGTACACCATACATAGGTAGTTGAGTGGTAACCCTGTAACTATGACTAGAGACGATTACATTTGAATTTTTACCACCAGAGCTGTAGCATTAAGACAGGTGTTAAGGCAAGGGAAACTTGAAGTTCAGTGACGTAATATAAATGACAAAGTTTATTCAAAACTCTCCGATTTATGATTTGTCCTCCATTACTTTATCTCCTATAAAATGAGCACGCTTTGTTAAAAATTCTTTCGTCCTGAAAGAGAAGAACCACAATGGCCGTTTTGGTAATATATCACATCGTCCTTCAGTTTATGAACATTTAATAGAAACAAGGAAAACACTATGGAAAGACAACTTCATTAAGTAACAGAATATTTAAAGTGTCAGCAAGCTTTGGGGTCAGACTATTACATACAAAACATCTTGTAGAATTCATCGTATTTGTACAGCGTCAGTTGTGGCGGCTTTTGGTGCCCTTTTGGGACATAACAGGCATTTTACATTGATCGGGCAATATTCCCGCTTTAATCCTAACTTTACGATATAGGATTTGTTCTACATGTCTTATTTTTAAAAAACAGACTCTTTCTGTGATCAAAGCTAGCGAGATGTTTCACGGGAGCTAAAATTATGACTCCCAAATGGTTTAAACTGAAGAATAGCTATTATCCTACAACATCTCTAACAATTTTGGTAAAACCTTCAAAAGATTTATTGCCCGTGGCGAAATTCCCAAAGCGCCTGTTCTCGATTTTGTTGGATAGCACCACGACCAGTAATCCCAATTTGTATATCTCCATGCCTTATTCTAGCCAAAATATAGAGCGATTACACTCTTCTTGCAAGTAAATCATTGGCAATGTTTCTTATAAAGAATACGACAAAAAACACTCTGTACACGACTGTTTGTTCAAAAGCTTACACGCTTTCGAAAGTAACTCCTTCCATCTTCAGGTAAGTGACAGCTGCAAGGTGGTACATGCTATGGAGGACTACAGACAAAGTAAGGGTATATACTAATGCAAATTTAAGGGCATGGCACCGCCAAGTACTGAATAGGAACAGTGGTGTTGAGGAAAGCATGTTATTGAGAGAGGCCTTGTGTTTGATGGTAAGTACGGATTATGTTATTCTGACTTTGGAGTCAGTGGAATTGTGAGCAAGAATTTTATATGTAAGGTTAAAAGGATTGTGGCCTTTCAACGGACACCGACAGCAGAGCTACAAATATGATGTTCAAAGAATCTATCCTGGGTGTGTTTTGCCTATGTAGCTCGCAGAGCATTCACCACAACATATTCTATATACATCTGTGAATTTTTTGTTATTGTTCACAATCCTCTCTGTCCATGTAGGAAGGTGGTTTTGTCGTTTTCTTGATAACATTGTGAAACCAACCCACACTCGTATCTACCCAACTCATTAGACGATTAGGTTCTTATGCCATTCGTCACTCATGCTTCAGTTCTACTGGAATTGCAACAGATTTAAAGCTGCAATTTTCAGATGATTTTTATGAAAGCTCATTAATAACATATGTTACGACCCAAACTGTCTGTATTACAAAGAGATGGCTTCTTCGAAATACACGACAGTTTAGCCGCACAAAAAAGTAACCAAAACCAGCAGATTTTATTTTTCAACAATTTATTAGGTTTAACAAGAACAGATAACAAGACTTATACAAATACTAAAGTACTGAAGTTTAACAAGAAGGATAGCAATATCTATACAAATACTAAAGTACTTACATGTACAACGGTGTCAAGTCCAAACGGACGCATATATTCCACAATGCTGAAAACCACAAAGGCACAAATAAGAGGGAAAATCCACAGTATAACTGAGTGTATGACGAAATATACACAAAATTCCACAGACAGGGTCTGTGTACTAATAAGCACTGTGTACACAAGAGCAGAAATTAAATATACAAGTTCAGACTGAACAAGTGCTCGGTGGAGATATGATATAACAAAGCCAGAGGCTATAAAGACACCAAAATTCAGCACAAAAGGCCTACTAAAGTAATACGCAGTGAAAGTATCCAAAACTCTCAATTCTCCTTTCTCTCCCTCGACCTGCTTTCATAGGTCTTATATAGACTGGTGGAATTTTCTAGAATAAGAAAACTCCTGAACACTTGTTGTAAACAAACAGGCCCCGAACTGAGCGTATTCTGGAACATTCTAAGGCAGAGGCAGACAGCAGGCCCTGAACTCAGCATATGTAAACAGTGGCTAGCTGAATTTAGAAGCTGACGGCAGTCGTTCACATAACACATAATTCTGAAGGTTCTAAGATTATCTAGTCCATATCTAGCCTGTATCTAGCCTGTATCTAGCCTATATCCTATATCACAATAATGGTGTGACATCTTACAGCATATACTACTTACTAGCCACAACAGACATGTAGGTTAAAAAGAAATCATGACATCGTAGGGAATGTGTGAAAATATTCGAGATTTCACCCATATACTTCATATACTTTATACGTATTTACTTATACACAAAGGTTCTACTTCCATAATTCTAATCCAACTTGTCCGGATTAAAAAGACAAACAACAAACAATGATCTTTGTGCGTTCAATGGCTCCAAATCGTGCGCATTTCAAAATCTTTATCACGGTTAAAGAGACCATACCGGAGATGTTTGGTAAAACATATTATCTTTAATCAAATGAAGATTTCTTTATTTTCTAAGTAAAGGCAAATTATTGTGCTTCAAAAAATAAAGAAAGTCAAATTTATAAAATGTTGTAAATCATTAGGCTATTTATTTTGCGCATTTTATTACAGATTTTGAACGGTAACGTGGCTGATATTTTATGAAAGGTAATTAAGGCTATTCTAAAATAGTGACAAAACTTTGATTGGATTTGCGCTGTAGATTTTTTCCGAAATCTCTTCGGTGTTTTTCTCTGCCAGAACAAGAGGAACACTATCTCCAAAAGTAACAACAACAACGCCATACCCCCAAGAGATGTTCGTCACAGCTACATACTACCCATATTGTGTATTTTACACACGTCTCCCACGGCGGGTAGTTAAATAAGTTCTGAGACGACAAGCAATCATCCTTGCATCTGAACATTTTCCCAGATCAGATGAGTACATATCTAGCGAGGGATATATCCATGCAGCTGTACAATTACTCTACAGATTCTTACTGATAACTCCCTCTGTAATTTGTCGCCTAATGCAATAAATGACCGCTGGTATTTTCATAACGATGCCGTGGGGAAAATTGCAAGGTAGATTTTATGCCGAGGTTGAGAGTTCGCATTGATACCAATATCAGATACAGACACTGATCATACAGATAATGCATATCACGCGGATACTGGGACTGCACTGATTTTTACCAGGACCTGGTGTCTGGATTCAAATTGCGCGCCCAGCGGTCTCTAAAGTTCACCACATTGGTATGAGAAGGGAGTAATCACTAAAGTATAAATAAGGGCAGTTTTTGAGATTAAGTTACGTGTATTAAGTGGGTCAACTGAAAGTCTTAGTGTGTGCCTTCTTCCAAAACAATTCATTTTTAGCGCCACAAGCACAATTACAGAGAAACCCTATACAAATTTTCAAACTTTAAATCGACCATAAACGCCACATTTGGGATATATTAAATAATGAAAACGTTATTTAAATTTTACTGGAGACTAGGAAACATTAGTCACGAAGAGGAGAACTGTTTTGAAATTTGCTTCTTGCTCTGTATTCTGCTGTCTATTGAGTTTTTACCCAGCTGATATGAACCCGTTCTTTCTCACAGGAATACAAAATGAGAGATCTGATTGGATTAGAGCAAACCAGTTTGTCTTCTTCAAAGAAGTTACGCGCACCTGGAACTGAATGGGGGGTTTGGGGAAACAGAAATGCCAAGCAAACTGAAATCAGAGGCAGATTCCTACTTGTGTTGTAGATTTTTCCACAAGAACTAATCATTTATTTAATGTTCGCCTTCCTTTCATTCTATTTGATCAACCTGGTTTAAAGCAACCATCGGTCATTTTGAAGAAAAAAACTCTCGGCGACAGCGAATGGTTCTTTAGCTTGGGTTACGGAAGATTGATTTCGGGAATATCTGTCCAAAACGAGGCTATAATGATTAAAGACAAAATCTGTCTCAATTTAAAGACTATCCTGACCAATGGATTTATTTCCTTACGTACGAAACTGGCGGTGCCCTATACCTTAGTTTGTCAGACAGCATTGAAACCAGCTACTCTCTGTTATTTCAACACATTCCTTCTTTGAAGACCACATAACCTTGCCTGGATCATTACGGATATTTCTCTTTTAATTACGATCTGTGCTTTTTTTCGGAAAGTTCAAGCTGCAAATGGGCTGTGGAATATTTAAAACTGGTCGTTAAAAAAAAGATCCCGGTTAAGCTTAAGGTCAGGAATTCGCAGGTTTCCCCGCTCTCGCTGTTCATGGAGTCTTGGTGACAAAAGGGATCGCCGACGCTCACGTGGCCGTTTTCACAGTCCAAGGAAACGTTCGTTGAAGGCACTGACACGTCAAAAATTAGCGGGATAGTAGAAACACGAAAATCGATCACCACGATAGTTTACATGCAGCCGTATTCGCACTACGATGTATCAAGCATATACTTATACTGCATGCAGTCGGTGTAAGGTCAGCCGATAACATTGTGTCTAACAAATGCTATATAATAGGCTTAATAGCAATGTAGATTAGGAGCAAGTAATTTTCTCTCTATATAGAGAGCAACAGAGATGAGTTTATCACACGTTACTCGTGAATGTATTTACAAGAATAAATGCATCTATGTAAAGCCCCATATCCCCAATGAGAATGGTTATCAGACCCAATCCTATCCTTTGCGAGCATGTCAGTATGCAAAGTAATTCTTAACCTGAAAGTAAATATACGCAAACAAAGCTTTTAAAGAAACAATAATTTCAAATCACGAAATACAATAATTATGGTCATGCATGTGGTCTTATTTCCGCAGATGAAGCACGATTTACTGGCGACTTCCATTTCACTAGTTTGTAATATCATCACGCCATTTTTCACTTCCTCCCAGCAATGCTTTAACCTGCTCACATTTCCCTTAATTTCTGTTAAAGGCCTATGAAAATATAAACGATACCCTGTCTTTCTTGTTTATTACAATTTTATATAATCAATGATTTATACATGAAACGATTTTGCTTTGAGCTCTAGTTGGTCCTGGCTAGCATTTTTTTTTCAACTGAAAACTAATCCTCTCTTGGCTTAACAGTGCGCTATCAGTGTATTACGTACGATAGGGAGTGACATTTAGGACACTCCACGGACTGTTACATATAATTCGGCACTATTAACAAGATTTGTTTCTGTTCTGCTTTCTGGCTTTCGAACAACAGTGTATACACTCATTTTATTTCATGAAAACAAGTGTTATTCACAGCGACATTTTGATTCCGTGCTTTTTGGCCTCTTGCACCTGAGTGTTGCTTTAATTTCTTGATCGTCGATATTCAAATTGGTCGATCTTCTTATGAGAGATAAAACATTTACCTTAAATAAACTGCCGTGTGTGTAAAATATTTAAAACACGGTCCATAAACTCATTCTGGAATTTGGTGTTGAGAAAATGGTCAAACGATATGTTTCGTAACTCGGCATTTACAATTCGGAAACTGTATGGTTTTCCCGCCTATCGTGTGTCATGGGAGATAGTGATCAACTTGAAATGAAGTTATAATTGCTACAGTTGCAATTTCACGACTGGCCTTATCTGATCTGAGATAAAAATAGCAAGATATCACAGAGAGAAGGGCCTTAATATTCCAGTCATGTCAGTATAATTTCCACAAAGTATTTATCTGAAGAAAATCTAATTGTCGAGATGCTGCTTTATCTTCTGTAACCTATGAATAAATTGGCCCGAACTATTTTGTTTTCTTTGCCCGCTTCGCACTATAAATTTAACTGTTTCTTTCTCTATGCATAATAAGTAAGGGGAGGCAATGCAGAGGCAATGTAGAGGCAACGGCACGGAATGACTGACATTTGTCAAATCGTGAAGAATCAATAAACAAATAAATGAATGGAATAATCATAGAATAACCATCACGACTTACATTTTGCAGAAAGTACTTCACGCGAGGCGCCCCCACGGACCAATGAGCGCAGCTCCTTCAGCTCTTTCACGCCAAAACTGACCAATGGGTGAGCTCAATTTCGCGCCAAAACTGACTCATGGGCGGGCGTGACATCATCCACGAGAGCAGCTCCTACAGCTCCGTTTCGCACTAAAAGTGACCAATGGGTCAGCTTTCGATGAGGTCCTCGCTGCGTCGTCCAATGAGCGAGGAGGATGAGGGAGTCGTGCTCGAGAAGGGAGCAAAATAATATTGTATAGTATAACGTTGTATAGTATAACATTGTAAAGCCCTCAACGCGTTCGACCAATAGATGGCATCGATCCTCCACGACACGACTCTCTCGGAGGATGAGAAAATACAGCAGTAACACCTCACGCTTCAACGGTACCGTGCGTTTCAAGATCAATACCAAGAAAAAATCTCCTACCACATCACGGTTTCTGCCCGCCCTGTCTCGCCCTCCTGCTCCTCCTCCTGCTCCTGCTCCTCCTACCAAAACCACTACCACCAAGGCCACTACCACCACACCGCACTGTGGCATGTTCCTGCAACGACATCACCTGCTGAACAACGTGAGCATTCGCATCCGCCTCACCTCGTCTAAGAACGCGTTTGCCTTGATGTCCGTTGAGGAGGGTCCAGACTACGAGAGCTGCTTGTTTCATCTTGACCCCCAACCTCCACGTCGATCACCAACTGAACCTGGTCCAAAAAGGAGATTTGCTCCTGGAGATGTGGTTTGCCAGGCTACTACCAGAAACCATTAACGTGGTGTGCTACGCCGAATTCAGGACACGGTGTAATTGCGACGTGTGCTACATGCGGATGTGTTTACCCGCGCCGTGCTGGGGGACCACCTCCCTCACCAAGTGACCAACACACCCTGGGCCTGCGTCATCAACACAGGCAGGTGCCTCCGCCCGGGACAACATTGGGTAGCCGTCTTCATGGACGTGTGCCCAGACCCACCCCATCACTTCAGGAGAATACCTTGATTCGTACGGATTCCCACCCCTCCACACTGATATCACCGCTTGGGTCAACGGGAGGACACACCACTGGACGTGGAATGATCGGCGGCTGCAGAGTCTGGACAGGGCCGTGTATGGACAACATTGCGTGTACTGCTTAACACAGCGGGCTCGAGATCGCCCCATGGACGCTACTGTACATACTGTGGAAACGACTTAATGGTGTTCGATTTGGGGTCCAGCCCCCGTTTTTTATCACTCCACCAGCCAGTGGGCTGTAAAATAAAAAAAAACGTTCTTTCCATGCTTTTTTCTTTCCTATTCGACATGTTACGAAATAAAAATGAATAAAGAGAAAATGACACTCGCACACAGTGGTGTTTTGACTTTCATTTTTAGCCCTCAACGGCTACACATTAGAAGGGCATGGTATATAACCGTCGGGGATAGTCCGGTCAAATATCCAGGAAGGTGGTGCTCACACCGTCCGGCAGTACTTTACGCTTTGCATAAAAATACGTGAACGCATCTTTGTGCTGTGTGTAGGAATACATAGTATATCCCCGGCATCCGCACGCCGCCATTCAGACCACTAGTTCTTTTGTGGTGACGCAACGCGGAGAGGTATACGTCCTTATCCACGCCCCGAGCGCTAACGCCTTTGCAGGGGAGCTTGTCTTTACTGTTCGACTCCCGGCGTAGAAATAGTATGTCTTCGAACACAAACTGACGATAGCGTCACCAGTCCACTCGACTTTAAAGAGCCCCGGTGTACGTTTATCAAAGTCGTAGTGGTAGCTTCGAGGTAACCATTTGTCCCAATCCGCCTCGTTTCCCGCTCGCAGCTCAGGTTTAACCGAGGAGTCCCAGTCCGGGTCAAACCAGGCCATGTAAGTGGTAAAAAAAACTGAAATCATAGTAAAAAGACAACATACGGAGTTTGGCACCGTACACTCTCTAGTAACTTACACGTCTTCGTTAGGTCACAGATTTTCACAACCACATACCGGTTTTGGTTTGTCACGGTTTTGCCATTACCGGAATTTCCCAACAACTTCATCGTTTCCCCGATAAGAGCCTTGGCAGGGTCGGCGTCGTCCTCCCGCCGGGTTTGGGTGACGGCGTCCGCGAATGGTTGGAAGGCTTGCTCAGGCGTGTACTCCATCACCTGGTAGACGCGGGTCACTACCAACCCGTGATTGAGATACCACTGAAGTAAAGGGGTGACCAGCAGAATTTCTGTGCCGAACATACTCCCGATCAGCATTCGCCTGAAACCGGGCATGATCTCATTTACCTCCGCGAAATCCGCCATGGTGGGGCCAAAGTCCTCCCGGCTCACATTGATGTTTTTAAATATGGGTGGACATTCCTCAAAGTCCGCTTTGAGAGGGTCCGGCACGTGGATGCCGCATTCGACGAAGCCAAACAACCGGCCTTGGACGACAGCCTTCACCAGCTGACCCTGCGTCTTGGGCTGTCGCTGTGACGGGGGTAAGCCGTACTGCTACAGGAAGGCGCGCAAGGCCGGGTTCGTTTTCCGCAGGCGAAGAAACTCACATTCCCAGCTTGTACCCTTGGGAGCGGACGTAGGCCTCGTTCTCGCTCACTTCCCGGTGCAAATCTTGAGGTGTCAAGCTTACCTCCCCGTATACATGTCACGCCTCGTTCGTGGTACCGATAAAAGATGATGCTCGGCACGCCCACGATGTTTTTCTTTAGGCAATCGTGCATGTCTTTGTCTTTCTCACCGATGAGCTTAAACACGGAGCTCAAATCGTGAAACAAGTAACGGAGGGTGAGCCCTGGTATGCTAATACAATCTTTGAAGACGTCGACTTGCATGCTTTAGTAGAACACCACCATCTTCTCCGCCGCCTCCATGAAGGGGATCACGTCTAGGTTGTTAAACCACCGCAGCAAGTCTTTAACGGCACAGCATGCCGTGCTTCCTCCATATCTCCTGCAGGGTCTTGTACTCGGCGTCCGTGCACAGCTTGTGGTTCAGATCGTTATCGATAGTGTGGCGGGGTGGAAGTGCCGTTTCCTCCAGCTGAGCGAGCGAGTCTATGTAGCTGTAACAAAATTTCCCTTTGGTGACGCGGCAGTCGTAAGCTTTCACCCACTTGTAGTAACTGTAATTAGGGGCCAGGAAAACTCGTCCAGAATGTAGGCATAACGCTCGATGAGATAGGCGCTACTGGTCTCGCTGATGGTATTGAGGTAAGCCATCACCCGTTTGACGAGCGCGTGAGGATCGCCGGTAGAGATGAAGCACACGGGCTGGTTGTTGTTGGGCACATTGGAGTTCACGCTGACACTCATGGGGACGTTGGGACGTCCATTCCGTTGAGCCGGTCATCGCTTCGTCCACAGGGGCCAAGTAAGCTTCGAAGGAGTAACATGCTCGGTAAGGGAATATTCCGTCGTCACCTTCTCGGAGGTAAATACCCATGTCTGCCAACACTTCGAAAATAATGGGTTAATTGTGGTATGCAGCCCCTGGGTACTTTTGGCGAACTGCGTCGGTGCACGTTTGACCGTGCCGTCGTAGTTTATAAAGCTTATTAAAGCTCTTAGAACACATTTAACACGTGTAAGACTGGGCTTAACGCTCCATGTCCTTGATGAAGCTGAAATGCTGATTGTGCAGGTTTAACCGTGGGAGAAGTATAGCGCTCTGCACCGTGATGGACGAGTTGAGCCGAGTACGACTTGTCCATGGGGATGAGCTGGTACACTTGAATGTTTACGTTAAATAGGCTCTCCACCATGTCCAGCGCACTGAGGGGTACACCTCGAAAATGTCGGAGGTCCATCCCCACAGGTAACCCCATGCCTGATGTTCACACTTTTGGGAGTTGATCTTGCCTATATGGACGACCAAACACCTAAACAAACATAAATGACCCCTGTAAGGACCATCAGTTGATACCACCAACGCGCGCAGCCCCTTGTTTGCCGTAAGGTAAGGCGGTCACGTTATCCCATCCTTTCTGATGGGCTAGTGGGGAAATTTATGGACAAAAAACAACACGTTGGCGAGGAAGTCCACGACCCATTTTGTATCTGTGCCCAGGTGAGTGGATCTTGGCTGAGGAGATGATCGGTGAGAAGTTCACGCAGGTCAACCCTACTCGCCACGTGGTGCGGCGCGTCGAGTACTCGGGCATTGATGGTGCTGGGGTAATAATAACGCACCTGCCCCGTTTCCTTGTGCCGAAGGATGCACCCAGAGCTGTAGTTGACAGTGAAGGCGGTGGGTTAGTCCTCCAAGATCGCGTTCAGGTAATCGTCCATAACGCCCAGATCGGTCAGCCGGTAATTATAGAGGTCCTCGATGGGCCTCCCGCGGTAAAAATCGCTCCGAATCGAGCGCCAGTGCTCCCGATACAGTTCCCGTAGATCACTCTCACTCTCACTGCTAGGCAGGTGATGGTCTAAGGGTTGGTTAAGGTCGGGCTGGAATTTCTCCTCCAAGGGACGTCCTGTCCGATGCGGCTTACTGGGGGCGGGGGGGGGGGGCTGTCACTCGAGGTGGAGCTGGTTCCGTTGGAGGTGGTGGTTGTGGGAAAGCGGGTCTAACACAAAAGCGTGTTGAATAGTAGCCGAAATATAGTAGAGTAGAGTGTAGTATAGTTTCGTATAGTAGAGTATAATTATAGTTGAATATCACTATAGTATCGTAGAGTATATTAGAGTAGAGTAGAGTGCAACTATAATATTGTATACTTGGAACGCCCTTTATGGACTACGAATGGTATACGAATGTCGGACATGACGCTTATATTTATTACCTGTGCATGCCCCGATTCTGCTGGTGGTTTTTGATCCCGAGGCGAGGCCTCTGCACAATTATACCAATGACTATGAATTACAACAAAATGTATAGAACTAACGTTGGTTATAGTGGTGCATATTCCCAGGGCGAGTCAATAAATGATACGTTTGCATTAAGACCCATGTCCATCCAAATATTGGATATATTTGAGAACATTAAACATGATATTTCCACCAACCCGTGTTCTATCCAACTGAACGATTGTTTGACATTGAATTCCCAAAGCAAACATTTAACTATTTCCAAATGTGGACATACCAATTGTCTTACATGTCCATCATTTGATACATCCGCCACTTTTATTTCTTCACTGACTGGTAAATCTTATTCCTACGTTAACTTAAGTTGTATTGCGTCCAATTGTATTTACTTGGTAACATGCAAGAAGTGTGGTCAGCAGTATGTTGGAAAGACCACCCAGAACCTACAACTACAGGTAAACCGGCACCGTAAGTCCGAGCGCAAGAAACAATTGCTAATAGGCAAGCATTTCTCTGCCTCCAATCATGACTGGGATCATTTCAGCATTCAAACAGCATTTAATAGAATCGGTTTATCCATCAGCAAATGAGACAGATGTCGAATTTGAACGTAAAATCCGTGACCGTGAGCTTTTCTTTATGCTAGAGGTTGGTTCAGTCTCCCCGTATGGGTTGAATGATAACGTTATGGGAATCGGTAATGTAACATCCAGCCTCCGTCATAACAAATTTATTCAAATACCATACACGTAGACCTCACAGTCATGGTAGGAGGAAGTTTAGCAGAAACATGATTCAGAAACACGTTACAGTTAACTACTTAGTAGGATTGTCGTATGACACCAATAGCATGCATGCTCTTCGCACAGTACATCTACAACAACATCCAGGTATTCTGCTACTACATGTACTCTGGAGGAACTATTTAATAAAAACAAAACCTTTCTTAAAGAAAGGCGCATAAATATACCTACCCATCATACAGAAATACCACAACTTTACAGGATTCCTAAGACGTTGTACCACCAAACTCGTGTCAACCCTACTTCCGACAGCGTTACAAGAAGTCATTTTGGAATAAGTATTGTTGTTCCATAACAAAAAATTCAGGTGTCAACTTCATGTGGATTCTTAACAACTCCAAACGTCTTACATGGTTTGACATTGAATTTCCAAAGCAAACATTTAACTATTTCCAAATGTGGACATACCAATTGTCTTACATGTCCATCATTTGATACATCCGCCACTTTTATTTCCTCACTGACTGGTAAATGTTATTCTGTTAATTCCTACGTTAACTTAAGTTGTATTGCGTCCAATTGTATTTACTTGGTAACATGCAAGAAGTGTGGTCAGCAGTATGTTGGAAAGACCACCCAGAAACTACATTTACGGGTGAACGAGCACCGTAAGTCCGTGCGCAAGAAACAATTACTAATAGGCAAGCATTTCTCTGCTTCCGACCATGACTGGGATCATTTCAGCATTCAATTAATAGACTCGGTTTATCCATCAACAAATGAGACTGATGTCGAATTTGAACGTAAAATCCGTGACCGTGAGCTTTTCTGGATGCTAGAGATTGGTTCAGTCTTCCAATATGGGTTGAATGATAACGTTATGGGAATCGGCAATGTAACATCTAGCCAACCATATGACTCCATCGTAACAAATTTATTCAAATACCATAAGCGTAGACCTCGCAGTCATGGTAGGAGGAAGTTCAACAGAAACATAATTCACAAACACGTGTCAAGACATATCGTATTTTCGATTGTATCGCCCTGTAACTACAATTGAAACTCAACACGATCGATTCTTTCTGAAGATAAAGTATTTAGACAAAGGCCTTGATTTAATTAACCTACCACGCATCTTTAGTGAACCTGATGTTCGTAGTGCTGTGCCTAATTATTTTAATATCCAAGAGCCACCTTGCATATCCTATGAGTATACAAAGCCTATCGCTTCCAAAATTTTCAATTATTCCCAGGCCATCAAGGAGTTCGATTTGGCGACGTATACTTCTGGCGGCTATGACTGTGATTGTGAATCCTCAGTTTTTACCTACGACAAATGTAAACATGTCCTGACTGGTGACCTTAATATTATTAAGAATCATGATCTAAGGAATCTCTTTGTGAGGGGTCCTAAGTAAAGACAAAAGAGTAATGTCAACATTCGATCAAACAAAAAAAATATCATCTCGGCACTTGAGGAGTATGTTAAAAAATGGTCAAAACGGGAGAAAGTGGATTCTTCGGTACTTAACGATTGGCTTGAGATTGTCAAAAAAAAAGTTAGTTTAACTATACACCGTCTAGACATTGATGCTCTACCTAAAGTTAAACAGGTTCTGAAGGACCCCACTGTGCAAGAAACACTCGCTGACCTTCATAGTAAATTTGTCATCATTGTAGCAGACAAGGCTCCTAATAATGTCATCTTTATTTGCAAGAATTATTATTATCAAATTCTTGTTCAAGAGCTATGTGCATCTACAACAACATCTACGTATACTGCTACTACATGTACTCTGGAGGAACTATTTAACAAACACAAAACCTTTCTTAAAGAAAGGCGCATAAATATACCTACCCGCCACACAGAAATACCACAACTTAACTGGATTCCTAAAATGCATAAATCCCCATACAAGGCTCGATTGCAGGTTCAAGAAGCTGTACCACCAAACTCTTGTCAACCCTACTTACGAGAGCGTTACAAGAAGTAAAGTCATTTTGGAATAAGTATTGTTGTGCCATAACAAAAAATTCAGGTGTCAACTGCATGTGGATTCTTAACAACTCCAAACTCATATGCATATACCGTACAAAGACGTTTCCACATGGGATTTCTCTACTCTCTATACTACGATGCCTCACAAAGATCTTATTGATAGAATGTTGTCGTTAATTGTCTCGGTATTTACTAAAACAGGTCACCGTTACATTAACGTCAGAAGCAATGAGGCTTTCTTTAGTTCTACTCTTTATAAGGGTTACCACTCATGGGATGTTACATTATTTATTGAATTACTTGAACTTCTCATTAATAACATCTATGTGAAATTCGGAGATACCATTTACCAACAGTGCATAGGTATTCCAATGGGTACCAATTGTGCGCCTGTTTTGGCAGACCTATACCTGTTTTCATATGAATACGACTATATGCAGAAATTACTTAAAAGTAATATCTTTAAAGCTCGATCCTTTTCATTTACCAAGCGGTATATTGATGATTTAAATAATCCCCATATTGCTGAAGCGGTGAAGGAAATCTATCGGCCTTCATTGGATTTAAAGGAGACAACAGATAGTTGTCTGGTCGTGATGGTACATCTTATTTGGATCTATATCTGTACAAAGACGGACAAGGTCTCCTTTCACGCCGCCTTTACGACAAAAGGGATAATTTCAATTTTGATATTGTAAATTATCCTTATTTAGATAGCAATATACCAAAGGGTCCTGCATATGCCGTATACATATCTCGTCTTGAAGCATTTGTCAGATCTTGCGTTAATTGTGATGACTTTAATCTGCGTCACAAGTTGCTAGTTCAAAAACTAGTTTGTCAAGGATACTCCATCAAACGCCTTCATTCTAAGTTTCTCAAATTTTACAATGAGTATAACACCCTCGTTGGCAGGTATGGACAGAGCGTTGAGAATCTCTGGCGATCTGCATTGTGATCAACCACATAGACGGCGCTGTTATCCCTATGTACACGTCTATCACGTACATGGCATTTAACAACATATATGGCGCTGGTTGCCCAGTGTAACCGTCTATCGTGTATGTCATGTGTAACATCATAGATGGCGCCTCTTGTAGCATGAGATCTTTACATATTAACGGGAAAGACGTAATCGTCCGTTACTTTTGAATCACAATCTGATCGGTTAGGGTCTGTAACGCTCGTCATTTTCAAACTGTATCTAATACCGCTTAACCTGGGGCTAGGGGCCGTAAAGGTAGCCATGCTAATTACATCAGCATGATGCCTTTATGAACAGTTGCAATTAAAGCGCGACTGAGATACTTGTTTAGCTGTTATTTGACATGGAACTCATTCACGGACTACGAATTTGAACTTTGATATGGAATGCCTGGAATATTCATTGTCTGCCCGGCATCATTGAAAACTGATGACCGCTTCTCTCTTGTGTGTTACCGGCTTTATTTCTTATTTGTATAATTTTTTACACATCTTTGTCTTCGGGAGTTAGTGTTAAACGTTGTTGTGGAAATGGATCTTGCGATTATGGACTTGGAACGCCCTTTACGGACTACGAATGGTATAGGAATGTCGGACTTTGACGCTTATATTTACAGAAGAGCTTGAGGCTCATATGCATTTACTGCACAAGGACGCGTTGACATGGGATTTCTCTACTCTCCATATTACAATTTCTCACAAAGATCTTATTGAAAGAATATTGTCGCCAATTGTCTGGGTATTTACTAAAACATTAGTATGTTACATTATTTATTGAATTACTTGAATTTCTCATTAATAACATCTATGTGAAATTCCGGAATACCATTTACTAACAGTACATAGGTATTCCAATGGGTACCAATTGTGCGCCTGTTTTGGCAGACCTATACCTGTTTTCATATGAATAGTTCAAAAACTAGTGTGTCAAGGAAACTCCATCAAACGCCATCATTCTAAGTTTCTCAAATTTGACAATAAGTATAACACCCTCGTTGGCAGGTATGGACAGAGCATTCGGAATATCTTGCGATCTGCTTTTTGTTAGTGAACTACATAGACGGTGTTGTTATTCTTATGTACATATCTATCGCGTACATGATATTTAACATAGATGGCGCTGGTTGCCAAGTGTAACCTTTTATAACCTTTATACAGACCACGATATCGTGTAATATCACAGATGAAGCCTCTTGTAGTATGAGACCCTTGCATATTAACGGGAAAGACACAATCGACCGCTGCTTTGGAATCACAGTCTGTTCGGTTAAGGTCTGTAACACTCGTCATTTTCGAACTATATCTAATACCGCTTAACCTGGGACTAGGGGCCGTAAAGGCAGTCATGCTCATTTCATCTGCATGATGCCTTTATGAGCAGTTGCAATCAAAGCGCGACTGAGGTACCTTGTTTAATCGTTATTTGACCTGGAACTTATTGATGGACCACGAATTTGAACTTTGATATGGAATTCATGCCTGTAGTATCCACTGTCTGCTTGGCATCATTGAAAACTGATTACCGCTTCTCCCATGTGTGTTACTGGCTGTACTTCCTATTTGTATAATTTCTTACATACCTTTGGCTTTGGGAACTAGTGTTAAACGTTGTTTTGGAAATGGATCTTGCGATTATCGACCTGGAACGCCCTTTACGAACTACGAATGGTATACGAATGTCGGACATGACGCTTATATATACTGTAGTAAAACTACAGTCGGGGAATAGTACGGTCGGATAGCACGGTGACTCGGTGTAAAAAGTCTGAGGCGTGTGATGACGCGACACCACGCGCACAGTGTGTCAGCCGGCGTCTGTAGGGGCTTGCCGAATATTTATAGTCTAGTATAGCTATATCATCGCATAGTATAGCTATAGTATCGTAGAGTAGAGTATAAGTATCGTAGAGTAGAATAGAATATAACTATAGTTTAGTATATTTATTTATTCGATTGTTGTTTTACGCCGTACGCAACAATATTTCACTTAGTATAGTATAGTAGAGTATAACTACAGTACAGTATATTTATTTATTTATTCATTTATTTATTATTTATTTATTTGATTGTTGTATGTATAACTATAGTAGAGTAGAACATAACTATAGTAGAGTCACACTCCGTTTAAACACGTGGGCTTAAATGAACCATTAAGCGCCAAAGGCTGGTTCCCGTCCATAGCCATGTCAACAAGCTGCCCAGAATTATTCCCCAGCCTGAAGTTTTCTCTCACAAATGGTATTGCTGATTCTGATGTACGAAATACGACATGGGTTTATACTGCATCGTACGATTACGTCAGTTCTAGTCGACGGCCTTCAGGTCTAGCGTTATGTTGTACAAAAAACATCAACCGAGTTCTGCAAAAACACCTAGGCTATCAAGCAGAGGAGCCACACGGCGCCATCTATGATGCCTAATAATTATTACTTTATTCAAGTTTACATAAAAAGGCACCAAATCCAGAGAATATGACAACAGAAACGTGTTAGACAACATATAGGTAAAAAAAATGATCTTATAACTGTAAAGCTTACTGTTATTTAACATTTGCCATGCCACTGCACAAGCAGTTCACCAGCAAATCTCAAGTACCGAAAATTGGACCATTCATAGTACGAAACTGGACAGCTGAAAATGACCCAAACCCAACGAAAACAGTATTGCTGACATCGATTTGAGAACAGCCATTGTCCTGTGTAATATTTTTTGCTGGACGAATGTCTTCACCCACCCTGTTTGCAACCGGGGAAATCACGGGGTCTAGCTTCTGGATTGTCTGATAGAATAGCTTGTCACGTCACACAATTATCTGTTGGTATTGGCAGTCATACCTTTTCATGTATGTGCAGAAGCGAATAGCTGCGGGCGATGAGCTAGCAAGAATGATGACAAGTGGGTTTAGATTAGCCCAACAGCGTTATCAGTGATGTCCCAATAATTATTATTTTATTTAATTTCACATAAAATCCGTTTAAACAGGTGGGATTCGATTAGCCATACAGCGCCAAAGGCTGTTCCAAGTCTAAACCCGTGTCAACAAGCGGCCCAGAGTTATTCCCCGTGAAATTGTACGAAATACGGCATATGTTTATACTGCATGATCGTATGATAAATATGACAGTTTTAGTCGAAGGCCTTCAGGAGTAGCGTTATGTTGTACAAAAAAACATCACATGAGTTCTGCAAAAACACCTAGGCTATCTGGAAAGCTGAAAATGACACAAATCCAACGAACACATCGATTACATCGTGTTTATACTACGGCGAGTGTTCGGGTATACCAAGTGAGAAAGAAAAGTCCTTGTTTGAGGTGATGTGTCCGCACCAGACAGGGCATCGCCGCGTAGCAGAGTGGTACAAACCGTTCCGCTTTTACCAAACAGTTTTGGTGCAAAGTGGAGCTGATGGAGCTGCTCTCGCGCGTGACGACACTCACGCGCCTCATTGGTCAGTTTTGGCGCGAAATGAAGCTCACCCATGGGTCCGTTTGGGCCGTGTGACGTGTGACGTCACGCGCATAAAAAAATCGCTGACATCGATTTGACAGCAGGCATTTTCCTATGTAATTTTTTTTTACAAGCCTACCCAAAAACATAATACTATACAATATTAATGTAATACTATACAAGCTGTTGCAATGTTATACTATACAATGCTATAAAATGTTATACTATACAATGTTATTTTGCTCCCTTCTCGAGCACGACTCCCTCATCCTCCTCGCTCATTGGACGATGCAGCGAGGACCTCAATGAAATAACCCAGCGGGAAAACAGAGCGGCTCTCGCGCGAGATCAGTTTTGGCGCGAAATGAAGCTCACCCATTGGTCACTTTTAGCCCGAAATGGAGCTGAAGGAGCTGCTCTCGTGGGTGATGTCACGCCCGCCCATGGGTCAGTTTTCGCGCAAAATGGAGCTCACCCATTGGTCAGTTTTGGCGCGAAAGAGCTGAAGGAGCTGCGCTCATTGGTCCGTGGGGGCGCCTCGCATGAAGTACGTTCTGCAAAATGTAAGTCGTGATGGTTATTCTATGATTATTCCATTCATTTATTTGTTTATTGATTCTTCATGATTTGACAAATGTCAGGCATTCCGTGCCATTGCCTCTGCACTGAAGAAGCTGCTCTCGCGCTTGACATCAATTTTGGCGTGAAATAGAGCTGAAGGAGCTGCTCAACCGAACTTTACAAGCCGACGTTGTGGTGAGAAATGGAGCTCACCCATGGATCAGTTTTGACACGACATAGAGTTGAAGGAGCTGCTCTCGCGCGTGAGATCAGTTTTGGCGCGAACAAAAAGGGGCTCACCCATGGGTCAGTTTTGGTGCGACATGGAGCTGAAGGAGCTGCTCTCGTCCGTGATATCCGTTTTGGCGCGAACGAAATGGAGCTCACCTATTGGTCAGTTTTGGCGCGAACGAAATGGTGCTGACCCATTGGTCAGTTTTCTTGGCGCGAACGACATGGAACTCACCCATTGGTCCGTTTGGGCGGTATGCAGGAGCGCGGACTCAACGACACACTCCCTCCTCCCCAACTTCCTCTCAATCGGACACGTTCAGCCCATTCTCTACTAATCACCATTTAAAGCCAATTTGAAGGCACCATAGGGATAGAAGTTGTTCCGCTTTAGGAACGAGAACTGTGATATTTCAAATCTGGAATTGTAAATATCATTTGGTACAGTTTTTTAAATTACCCATTTTATGATCTTCGCTGACGGCGATCTGAGACTGGATCATGACGCTGTCAAAATATGTTTTTTTCGATACGTGGAATTCGAGTCACGTTTATATGACATTTCCAGTGGTCCATCTGGTATAATCTGCTGCAAGGGAAAGTCTTTGTAGCTTTTTGAAGCCGAGTATTGGTTCATAGAGGGCATGATTACAGACCGGTAAACAACTCCCCGCCAAGTCTATAAATGAAGAACAATGCAATAAAAACTAAGAAAGGAAAACTCAAAGTCCGTGTAAGTGTACACGTTGTATGGATAAGAAGAAAGTCGTTTTGAAGTCAGTTACCCATTAAAACAGAGTGTGTAAGTTTTTCTAAAAAGCAACGTTGACCGATTGACTGAATGATCAATGAAACTGAAGGTTTATCAAATGACTGCATCCGCTGCTTCATCTCATCGGATTATATAGCATCTAGTTCCATGCCCTCTAGTAACTTAAAGGGGACACAGTGCAAAGGTTATCTCTTGACCCAGACACACCGGCCTTTCTTTCAGTCAAAGAAAAATGGCTGTCAGTTTACATGTCCTTAAAGGAGAAGAAAACTTAAATTACAAACAAATACCATTGAAAAGAGTAAGCATTTCCTCGCAGGTACATGACAAAAAACCTCTGTTTTCTCTATTTTGTACCTCAAGATGATAAATGATAAATAAAGTCAGCACCAGAATCCGCTGGGGGCGACTCCATTTTGCCCAAGAACTGGTCCTGGGGTCTTCTGTGTTAGGAGGAGAATTTCCGTGGGAATCCTCCGAAGTGCAGGTCGTACATTTCCGGTAGAACTCTTCTTCTCAAAAGGTAGCGAACAGAAAAGCGAACGTTTTCCGCTTGACGATCTGGAAAATTTTTGGACAGAATGTTGGACGTAGGTTCCGAGTTTACACGAACAAGCCGGCATTTGTAACGACTCTCATTGGCTGAGAGGCAACACACACCCTGCACAAATTACAGGGTGTTAAAGATGGAGGACGAGATGGACTCAGCGTTTTATGCCAGCTTTGCCGTTTTCAGACTTTACGTGAATGGCGAGGAAAAATGGTAAAATTATGTCGCAGGCACCACCAGATAGAAAAAAGGTGCTCTTTTCAGCCCATAATGTCATGTTTTAAATTTTCTTCTTAATTAAGAGTTCAAATAGAATAGGCCTATTAGTTGTGACTGACAAATTATTCCGGACATTTCCTCTGTAAGACTTTCCCTAATGTTCGTATTATGGCCTGCTGAATAAAAACTCTGTGCTCACGAGCACAAAGCATTTTTCTAGTGAACGTCGCCGATCAACTGCTTTTCATTAGTAAATCAATGCAACGTTAAAGGTATGGACTGACAAACAAAGCCGTACTCTTCCAAACCGACTTATATGCTGAGTCTTTTTGCACACAGTTCTAAACATAATTTTGTATTCTTCTTTCAAAAACAAATTAGTCTGCGCTCTGAAGCTCACTTGTATGTCTAAACAATTTCGTATTAAATTCGTAGAAGAATGTTTGTAGTTGTCATGCGTACTGAGTAAACAGGACAGAACCTAGAGGATAGCAAAAACTGACATATTGCCGCAGTCAAGCTGGGTATTAAAATACATTTTCTTTGGCAGAAAAAAAAACATAATATAATTTTTTTAATTTAACGCAAGATAATGTTCTCAAAGTAAACAACAAACGCACCTAACACTGTGAGGCGAGTTCACGCCTAGGCCCCAGGCCAGTTACACAGAAGTAATTTATCTTTTTGTCTCAGCGACCCGAACAAATCATTGATTCACCGAAAACCTCGTGCCACGAAACCTTCTTGGGATTGGCCTTTCATCCCTCTACACTGATACCTCAGCTGTATTTCTTTGGTTTGACGATAATCGCTTCACTGGAACACTGGTGCTTATTCCGACGAATTAAAAAGGCATATTTTTCGCTACATGCATAAAGCCCAGGGCACTTTTTCTTGACAATTAAATTATGATCAATGAGCTCGCGTAAAATCTTCCGTTTTAGTTTTCCTGTCACTACCTTGAAAATAATCAATCCTTCAAATATCAAGTAATTTTACTTGAAGCATTCAAACTTTCCTGGAGAACATTGTCATTTAATGAAAGGAAAACTGTGCCCAGTAGATAAAAGTAATCCGAATACTATTCAAGGATGGTATTGTAGTTCAAAGGCAGTGTGGCTTGGGGTAATTTATTTATTTATTTATTTATAAATGTATTGCAAGTCTTTTATTATATTATATTCGAATTCCTTTACCAAAGCTGTTGAGTGTTCGAATTCCTTGATCAGTATTGTTGAGTGCTCCAATCCCTTGACCATTGTTGTTAAGTGTTCGAATCACTTGAACACTGAACAAATAAATCAATTAGTAAAACAATAAATGACCTTATAAAAAGCACCTGACCTGAACTTAACCGGACAAAACTTACGCACTTTGAGGCTCCATTTATTTTGCATTTAATTAAGATACCAGCCCTAAATAAGTAATGTGTGAGGAAACTGTTAAGAGGTGGCTATGACGATATACAGTCAGAAACTTTTGAGGCAGAGGCTTTTTGGGCAGATACTTTTGAGCCATTTCCAGTTCCAACGCTAACGGTGAGAATGTTTAGAGAAATACATAGAGGATGAAAAAAGGCCTGTATATTCACCAGGACTCCGAACACTGAAGAATTAAATAGCCGCATTCCATGACGATGATACCACAGGTGCTCGGAACTAGCCCGTAAACCCTATGTATGCCATATACTAGCCACCTACATATATATATAAGAAGTAAAGGTACGAAACGACTTTCGGCCCACACCACCTAATACCTCCGAAATTCAAGAAATAAAGCCTTCAACCTCCAACATTTCCACTCGTTTCCCTACCTGGGGCTACTATCTTCACAGTTACTATTTCCAAACCAGTTGTATTTTGTCCCAGTGGCAATCATATGTGCTATCTGAACCTATAAGATATCGACTGTGTCCTGCCGCCATCTTTCTCTGCTCTGTTTATCCCATAATGCACTGCGTTATGACGTCAAATCGAAATAAATCTAGGCACCACTGAGGCTGATCTAAGCATTCGACTGTCACTGAATTTTATGCTTCAGCTGTTAGTGGTGGCTTCTAAGATGACAGCAGTGCTGACCTAGTTATCGCGGACGTCAGAGAAAGCACCTCGGCTTAAAAAGGGCGTTTCAATAATTTTACTGTATTTTATAAATGAAAACAGGAAAAAATAACCCTGGTATGCGAAAAATACAAAGGGCAAAATTTAAATTCTTCAGTTCTAATAAATTCAGAGAAAAAATGTTATATCATAAGATTTAATTTGTTTTAAACATTGTCCGATGAGATGCCGTCTTCTCCATTCGGCATCCTACCCCATCTCCTTTTCTCATACTGGCCTAGCGTCGTTGTAGTCTCGACTAGTTGCGCAACGCTTCACGTCTCAACGCTTACAATGTTAACTTCGTTACTCAGCGAAGGTCCAGGCCAATTGTATTTGTTATCGCACAAGTCTCGCGCAAATAATGGGCAGCAGCCTAAAGACCTGCTTTCCGCACCCAACGGAACGCCACCATACGTCTCATTCGATTTAGAATAGATCTATTACATCCATGAAGGCTTCCACGCTATACGCGCCTCGACGAATGTCGCCATTTTCTCACTGCTGCACTATGAAGCAGGACATGCGCGAAGCTGCTCAACATAGCGGCAGGTGCCTTGTTCGATATGAAAGACATTCGCCCGGACCTTCGTTGAGTACGAAGTTAACACTGAAAGCGTCGAGACTCCAACAACGCTAGGCCAGAATAAGAAAAGCAGTTGGAGTCTTTCGGGGCTAGCCCTGCAGGTGGCATATTTACATTGACCGCTGGCCATCCTTAGCCCGAGAGCTATGTGGACCCGATTTTTGTATGATGCTCGCATAGTTGCGGAATATAATTCCTTGTATCGATAAACACGAAGTGTTGAGAGAGTTACGGGAAATAACTGCCTCTACTGTGTCGGATCGACAGTAAGCCATATTTTCCGCATCTTCACGCGCGCATTAAATATCCCCTAGCGTAAATCAATGTCAAGTGAGTGGTTCCCCATAATAAACTAACCTAGTATGAGTCTCGCCGTAACAAACATGATCCATGACAACCGCACAAATTTCACAAAATAAATACATTTCAGACAGCGCGCCCACTGTGGCCATAAGTCGCCTGTCACCATTTTGATCACTTGCGAGAACGAACGAGGCTGAAGCCATTAGCGCCACCTAGCGACAAGGGTAGTGAATCAGCCAATTCGATAACTAGACGTGCTTAGTGTTTCTATAATGATTGCCATAGGTATTATCTCCCTTAAACGACCTGATTTGTTTTCTGCGGTCACATCGATCAAGTGACTTGCATGTACGACTATCAGAGCGAGATGGCAGCCACAGTGGTTGTGTCGTATGAAAATGTATTTATTTTGTGAAATTTTTGCGGTTGTCGTGGGTCGTTTTTGGTTCGGCGAAACTCATAACTGGTTAGTCCATTATGGGGACCACTCGGTTGACACCGATTTACGCTAGGGAAGATTCAATGCGTATGTAAAGATGCGGTAAATGTGGCTTACCGTCGATCCGACACATTAGAAGCAGCTATTCCCTTAACTCTCTCAACACTATGTTGATCGATACAGAGAGTTACATTCCGTTGTTGGATCGATACAGAGAGTTACATTCCGCAACTAAATGCTTGCAAAGAACTACCTCCTCGTTCAGTTCCGATGCATGCGCGTTAGATTCGTCCTTGGGTACACATAAAGCACGGCACTTCAGAAAGCTGAAATATTTACGCATATTTTGCCACAATCGCAATTTGCCTATACATCACCATTCTCCTCTAAATTTTAACCGAATTCGAAAATAAGCTCGTATTTAGGTCACGATTTATTAGGTCACGATGTCGACACGGTATGCGGGCGTAAGTCACGACTGTGAAATATCTTGGATTTGCTGGTCGCAAAGGTTACGAAACGTGCAAAAAATTGACAGAGGAACAGGGGATGTCTAGGTAAACATACTTTATTGGAGAATTGACCGGTTAATGCATGTATTGGTTCATTTTGCATGGATTTTTGTTGTGCGGAAAGTCGTTCTTTTTCCGCGCAACCTGATAGCAACATGTTTGATTGGATAAAGTTCTCAATATGGCTGCGTCGACTCACACCAGCCATTTGTGCAGTATTGTCATTTTGTTCTACATGTTATTCGGTGAAATGCCATTACAATAATAAAGTATGATACCGTTTAGTAAGCTCGAATATCCTGCTTTCGACTGAAATACGTTTTAGCCAGGTGCTGTCTTGTAACGTCGAATGATCTCCATGCAATACCGTACGTTGAATCTCATGGTCGAAAACACGATGATCAATGCAGCCTATACTGATGATTTCAATAAAAACAGTTCCAAGCAAACGAAATAAGACCGAAAAAAACAGTCATTAGACAAAATATAAAAAAAATTATAGATTTTATTCTTCAAAGAAAGCTGCTGTAATAAATGAGCTTGTGTGGGCTGTTCCACGAAAAAAACTTTTCAAACAAGACCAAAAAATACAGGTCTACACCAGGAAAAATACAGAAAAACTATTCACTGAGAGCTTGTGCATGCTCTTTGAAAAAAAGCTAAATGGATGGTTTCTGTGATGTCTGGCAAATGTGGCTGTGAGCTCTTTCTGTTCATAAAATCATTTGTTAAGATGGTTCTTCATTTCCAAAAAAGGAATTGGCGCATTCTGTGTTCTCTTAATTTAAACAGGAGTTACAAGAATTATTCTTCTGGCCTGATCGTAAAGGTCTTCCCAATGACCGTAAGGTGGATGGTGAAAACAAGCATGGAAGTAGGAGAAACCAGTTGAAAGGGTTTGTGAGTCCTGAGTATGGCTCAAAAAGGAAATCAAGTCACTATGAATAAATCGAAAGGAGTTGTACCTGAAAGGAAATTCAGAATATGTTGACTTCAGCAAAAGTTCCTGATTGGAGTTGTTTGATCCAATATTTTCTGTATCTGTCCGATCTTGTGTGTTGGTACCAAATTGCATCTTATTAAACGTGTATTGTTTAAATAATCTAACTAAATCCATTTGAATAAAGACATATCAAATATGTCCACGTATCAAATATGTTCAAATGCCACGGAAAGCCCATATCTTGGGATACAGTTGACTGCAAATTGCATAATGTTAGCTTTCATACTTTTCGATTCACAAGCCATTGAAATTCAGTAACTTCTGTTATGTTTCATATCCATATTAAATTACAGAAGGATCAGTCCAGTGGTTCTTAAGAAGATGATGTTCAAAGTTTTGCCCGAAATCCAATAAGGACATGGAAAAACAGCTGCGATTTGTATTTTTCTTTAAAAAATACAAAAGCCATTGCCCGAAGTAATAATTTTTCAATTTAGAATAAGAACATCTCTCTTCCAGCTTTCAGCATGGAAGCTTACAATAATGCTATATTGTATGTTACAGTGTTTGTTTGATATTAATTTCGTATTTATTTCACATAAATACTGTGAGATGAAAAATATAAGGGATGAGACAAGTACATAAAATTTAGTAGTTCTACCCAAAACATTTGAAATCCAAGCCAACCTTTAGTCGACTTTTACATACTTAGGTAATGTAATGTTCACAGAGTCTTGGTGACAAGAAGCCGTTGACGACACTCGCATGGTCATTTGCGCAGCCTAATGTTCGTCATAGACCACTTATCTTCCACCAATATGGTATGCATTTATACGCATGTCACACGTTGGAAAGTTCGCTTCCACTACATATAAATTTGATCGTCATGGTGTGAGTAAAAAGCTCCTGAGTATGGCGTTAAATAATAAAATAAAAACAATAAATAAATTTATGTTTGTCTCACTGATGTCCCATGCAGATTTTCCTAATATTTATATGTTGCATGCAGCGTCAGTAATCAGTCCTTTAAGGTCTTGAATATTCTTGAGTACGGCGTAAAACACCAGTCAAATAAAATAAATAAATTTAAGGTCTTGTGACGGATAGATGCCTTTAGACTTTTGTCCCAGTAATATAACTGCATATATGCAAATTCCTATTTCTACACTCCTAGATGTATACCAAAGGAAAGATCAAGAATAGGAGCTGAACTAAATTTACTTTGTGTTGTAAAACTCTCATGATTGGTGTACTAGCTAAAATACTCAAGTCTTTTCTCTTTTTTCAGCTTGTATACGTTGCCTAAACATTTAGAAATACGACCATAATTGTAAGTGTGTACGTTTACTCCGAACTATGTGGGAGGAGTACATGTCGCTCTGAAGTAAATGTGATGTACCGTATTGCTTTTATCAAAGTCCATGCATTTTGACACCTAACATTTATGAGTAATGTACGGTCATATCTACTTACAACTAATTGGACAAGTTTTGAGTTTTTGTGGCTCAAGCTTTCAATATGGTTTGAAAAGCTTTCCGAGGCTTTTAAAAGACTCTTGTTGTTTTGGCTTTCTGAGAGTCAGAATACATTGTCCGTGCCATATAATAACACAGCTCTGACATTTGCTCTGTCCTTCTACAACGCGTTTTTGTGTAAAGGAAGCAGACATGCATGAACCTCCCACAAATACTCTATTGGTTACATGTAAAAGCGGATAGCAGGAAGCGGGTAAATAACCCAACACCTAACCTACAGCTGTAAGTATATAGTGCACATAAAATACATTCGCCTTGAAGGAAAATACAGTCTTTGTCGCGGCACGCAAGTTACAGGAGATGGTGGAAAAGTGCCTGCTTCCTATACATTGTTGACACAAGGCACAATTAAACCTATTTGGGAGGTGAGGTATAAAATGCATGCTACAGCTGTTAGTTAAAAAGAGAAACTTTGCACACGCTTCTAAGATTCTCAAGGTAACATAGCTATAAATATTTCCATGACATAGCCCCAGATGTCACTTGTAATAATGATGTTCACGCAGAGAAGTCATACTTTAGAAACCTGAGGATAAAACTCATATATTTCGATACACTTGGAAAGGGAATAACGACTGACGTTTTAACATTTTCCCACTGGAATGGCATAGCTCTGTATGTCTTTATTATTTTTTTTTAAGAAAAGATGTAGTTGACAAATCCTGTAAGTTACAGCTGAGATGTAACGTTCCGTCAATCCCCATCCTCAATTAAGATGTCCTGGTGTCGTCTCAAAAGACACCAAAATCAATGTGCACGCAGAGATCTCAACGTTCACCAATAAACGTGACAAGAATATTATACAAAAAACTACCACTAAAACACGGAATAATGGATTATTATATTTTATGTTGAGGTTTTGAAGTTGCAGGTTCATTTATGACTGGACTGTTCTCCTTTCTGCAGATCAATTATACATATTTATTGAATAGGATTTAAGGTTCGGATCCATTTGTATCTCAAATAATCCCAGAGGGACCAAAATCATTTCCTTTGGTAGTCGATTTGCAGAGCCAAATGCCTTCAGTTTATTTATTCAAAATCGGTCAAGAGAAACTTGATCTCTTAGATCCGTTCCAAAATATCTAGATTTTCCTTGAGAACTTCACTCACAGTCTATTTGTTTGAGAAATCCCTGTGATTTGGACACCCTATAATACTGGATTTCACATGCAACTAACAGGTGGATACCTTTAACTAAATCACAATAACAACAATGCTAACGTTGTATGTTTATAATCTGTTGTTATCACTCGGATATCAGGTAAACTATTTACTTACAACTGGAGCCTAATACCTGGCTGACGTCAAACAGCTTTCCGGAATCGGTAGCCAAGTGACGGGACAGACAAGATGGCCGGATTTCCGTTGGACGTGATGCCTCGACGTGAGGCGATTCAACAAGGCCAAGAATGACATAAACTTTAAACCACTGGCGATGCAGATATCACTGGCAGCTTACAAGGAAGGCACGTCCATATATACATGAAAGCCACGGAGCTCGTAGACCCAAGACCACGAGATACCGTTTTTGAGTGAAAGCACATAGGTTGCTATCGGGTTATATGAACGGGATATATATATATATATATATATATATATATATATATATATATATATATATATATATATATATATATATATCCGGCTAATAGAGGGTGCAATAGACACAATGCACGTAACTATAGATTTTAGTTTGCGTTCGCGCCTGGCTTACAGATCGCTGTCCATAATGATTTTGTAACTAACATGTCATCATGTCCAACAGTGTAATCGAACAATCACCATTAGGGTCCAAGCTATTCTTCTCTTGCTTTAAATGAACAATACCTTACTACCTAGCCTGCAAAAGACCCATCGCTAAACCAGGAATGTACAACAGACTACAAGGCTTAGGCCCGAATTGCTTCAGTGAGGGGAGGTTCCATGTTAACCATACCTTGCCACTTTCCCCGCAAAACGTCATCGCAGAGGCAGGAACGGACCATACATTACGCAGCTATTTTGTCCCAAAATAAATTGGACGGAGAAGGTTCCAAGCTGTCCTCTAAAGCCTGGTTCTCGTATTTGGCGGATGATCGCCGGTGGCAGGCGGTTGAATCATCCGCCGGGACCGGCGACTCGAGTGCTCCCATAACGTTGCACACCAGCGCTGACCACATTGAACACATTTCAACTTTACCGGTGCCGAACGATGATGGACCGCCGGCGATAAATCAAGGCCATGTTTTCATAAAGCTGGCAAATGAGCACCAGGCATAAGAAATACATATTACATAATACATACCGGTACATATTTTTTCTTGCCTTTTTTTTCAGAAATCTCCCAACTAAATGATTTGAGAAGCTAAGTATTATTTCTGAAATAAAGACTATACCATGATTTGATTTACCGATATAGGAAACCTCGCTAGATAACTGACATACCTCAGGAGCAGGTTGAAGCTCAGCAGTAAGATGCTCGAACACTAATTGCGAGGGACACGGGTTCAATGCCACTCTTGGAGAGGAAATTTGTAGATTATCTCGATCTATAATTGATCATGAGATCTTGTGTCCATTAGCGGTCATCGGCTGATGTGGTGCTGTTTTGTCTTTCATCAATGTGGCATCAAACGTGGCGAAGTCTTGCGGTAACATATGGAAGGTCGATGGTTATCGCGCGCACCGTTTCTCCCCGCCCATAAAAAGACCGTCATCATATGACTGAACAATTGTCATTCTATCAAACAATACTCAATAAAAGCTGAGGAATTAGGGTATGTAAACGAGAGTATGCGTTTCACATTTTGGATTTCAATCACATTAACATCATACAAAGGTACAGCAATTCTTTCCAAAAGAACATCGTTTTGTGAAAATGCACTAACCCCAAGGCATGGTGCCCCAAGTGTACAAATGTCCTCGCTGGCCTTTTATCAGTCTTATCTCTCATCAGAAGACTTGTTGACATCAGAATAAGACAATGACATTCCAATAACTGAACACCTTGCTATTCAGGGCAAATTTAACAGACAGGCCAGGAAGGATTGGACAGTTTTTTGCTGGTAACGGAACCTCTCCATATGACGCGTTGCAAGCAAAACCTGTCAAGAAGATTTCACAAACAACACGCTCAGTCATTTTTTATTTTGTTCCTTACAAGCCTGAAGCTTTAGGATTTTTGAAAGGTTTCTCAAAGACATGTAAAGCTAAGATATTTTTGTTAAGATGTTAATCTTGCTGCGAATAATATTCTAGTGATATGACAAATATTTCAAGCTAAATAAAATATATACATACCGTCATGGCCATTCGAAAATATTGTGTTCTCCGTTCCTGGTTGAATTTTCAACATTTTTTTATTAAAATATAACAATTTGAATTAGATCGACTTCATTAGATATTTCAAGATTGTGTAACGGTTTGGATATGTTTTTAATCATTAGGGTTCGTGTGCAATTCACAAAAGGGCAGAAGATGCCATGCTGATGTGTAACCCGAATAAGCGTACGTTGACCCTGTCGATGTTCACATTTTACTGACATTTGTCAACAGAAAATATCCCACTGCATGGCATGTCAGTGTAACCGTATGCAATAAGCGTACGATGACCCCGTGGATGTTCACATTTTATTGACAAGTGTCAAGAGAAAATATCCCCCTGCATAACATGTCAGTGTAACCGCATGCAATGAGCGTACAATGATACTAATACTGTTTAAAAAAGTGTAAAAAAGTGACTGTTTCTAAAATAAACAACACCGTAAGAATTGAATGCAAATTTACTGCCTGAAGCACTGTATATTGTTACAGTAAATCATGTTTGTAAATATTTTACACCATTTTCAAGCGGAATTCTGCACAGTGGTGTAATTTTACACTAGTCGATGTGTATTTACAACATCGTCTGTAAAACTCTATCGGTTTGATCATTTACAGTGCACTTTGCTGCAAATGTACACTTGTTTTCTAAGCAATGGAGTTAATTGATTATTTTCAATGGTATATGTGGAAATATACTTCTATTTTGGGGGTAAATATTAAACAGCACATCTTGTAAACCTACAGTGAAAAGAACTGGTCACAAATTTCCCAGCACTTTTCGCTGTAAAATTACAGTGAAATTTGTTACAGTGCAATCATGGTCATTAGTACACCGTGTGTCCGGCGGGTGACTTAACTGTATAAATATTGGCTATGTGAGGGACAGCATTCTATTGTTTTAACATTACCTTAAGAACGTCATCGATGGAGATGTGCCCTACACTTTTTTTAATAATGCCTTCTTACATTTTCTCCTGAATAACATTTTGTCCGAAAAATTTTTATACAGATGAAATCCTTGTTGGCTACGTTTCTTAATCACAAAAACTTGTCCTCGTGAATGAAATATTTATCGACAATGGAATAATGGTATTTAATGCGCCGCCTTTACCTTACCTTTTGGACCACAATAAACATGATCTCATGATATTGAAAGATAAAGACATAATAGATGTCGTGAAAACAGTCGTAATAGAAATTAAATTTCATCGGACTGTTTTGTACACAGAACAGCTGGTGAAGCTAAACGTGTCTCATACATTACACACTGCCTTTCGTACAGAAAAAAACGTAGCGGTACTATGATTCACAACAATGATATAAGGTACTCGTGTAAAATGATATATAGGTATATCGGAACCTTTAAATACGCGTATATATCATTGAAAGCTCATCTGACGAGATTCAAGTTAAAGTTCCATTCGCCGGTTTTAACCACTAGATACACCACTGGCTAGAGCTTTTGAGCCTATCTTCTTTACCTTGTGCCTGCAATTATCTCAGTATGGCTATATCTTGCGGTATGGGAGACACTGAATATCAAAAGGGATGGAAGAATAATATAGGCAGCACAACCTTTATTTATTTATTTATTTATTTATTTATTTAGTTAGTTAGTTATTTATTCATAGTTGATTTACGCCGCACCCGGGCATATTTCACTTATGCGACGGCGGCGAGCATTACGGTGGGAAGAAACCGGACAGAGCCCGTGGGAGGCCCACAAACGTCCGCAGGTTATTGGAAAACCTTCCCCCGTGAGTAGCACAGGTGACACACCAATATACCAGATCCAAACAGCGTCCACGCGATGTTTTAACCAGCAAATCAAGCAACTTTCACTGGACAGCATATAAAAATACGGGGGAGGGGGGGGGAACACCATGCTGCCTTGATAGGAAATGAAAAAATGGAAAAAAATTAATTAAAGAACGAACCTTCCATTATCATTCAAAGCTTTATAATATGCTTCGCCAGTAGGTCGACACGTTTACAGTAAATACTTTTTTGTCAAATGATGATCTTTCTTAGACCCAACCCGACAATAATAATTGAAAATTAATATTGAGACGTGCATAGACCTGATTAGAACACCCACATCAACTCGCCAATGAAATCCGTGCTCATGTATGACACTGAGCCGGCTTTCGAATAATCCTGGATAACTTGGCAAGCCCCGTGTTGTACGCTGTGAAATCTCGTAAATCTATGTGATTTGACGTTAAGACCATCAGTTATAATGTAACGCGACTAACCTTCTTACAGCAGAATTTCGACAAATGTGGATTCTTATGAAACCTTCGACACGTGAGTTTGTACACTTCTGACAAGGGCAGATCGAGCTCTAAATTATAAGTTAGGTTCTGCTGTCACGTACAGATGGCGCATTACACACAGATGACCAACAGCAATAACATTGGCAATACTCTATATAAAGTTCTCAAAACGTGCTGATAACTTACGTTTTGACATATGGCGCAGTTGGAGTAAACGACCGACCTTTGGCATGTTACTCGACAACTTTCTGACAGGTAACGTACAGATATGCACGTCATATTGGTGGGAAGTAAGTGGAACGTTAGACTATGCAAACGGCGGCTTAATTATAATCAACATATGCAGGGCCCAAAAGAAAGTGAGAGCGTCCAGTCTACTAATTCATTGTCCAAGACTGCTATTGAAAACTCACCTCTTCAGAAGAGGAGATTGAACAGCAAGCTGTCGTCGTTGTAACCGTTCATCCAATTCAGAGCAATGTAGAGAGGCCGACATGTAGTAAAGGTAGCTGCTTAAGAAGATATCTATAAGAATATTTTATTTATATTGTTGAAGGAACACTGGAGCAGTCCATAAAAGCAATGGTTTCATCGAACTCACTGCCGGCATATCAATGACCTGAAATAAAATTCTGCTTTGGGATGCCTCCGTGGCCGAGGCGGTTAGCGTTCCAGCGCGAAAAGGTGAAAATAAATTCAAGCGCAAGGCGTAAACTAAAGCTATCTAATTATGTATAAATTATGCCTGTATATGGTGTAAAGTTAGCAAAGGTGAGATAGAGCGTACACGTAAGCCTTAATTATCACAGAATCCGAAATGTTTAGATCAGTCAATGAAATGGTATGTATGCACTCAGTGTCCAAGTCAAACATTTGTTTGACCTCAACTTCAATAATAACGTCTCTTGAACATAATTCTAAATGAGGCAGGGAGCATTCAAACCTTTTAGGGTATTTCGTTTAACACGATGCGATGAGGACAATATAACCAATGCATTTGACCGTCTTAAGGTCACAAATGTCCATATGCAACAACGTGGGACACCTTAGTTCCCCTTTTCCCTAATCATTTGAAGGCAACTAAAAGGCAAAAACGCAGCACTGATAAACAGATTTTGTGTTTAATTTGGCAATCATCAGCATGCAGGATGCTTGGACACAATGATACATTACGTCAACAATACTCTCTTCAAATACAAACACCATTGACTGAGGTCATCTTGGGTAGCCCAGTAAAAATAAGTGTACAATCACCTATGTACAACTATACAGTCAAGCACGTGGTAGGATTATACAATATATACAAGATAATATAGGCCAATGTATAAAAGAGGGATGAGCACAAAACACAGCTCAAGTACAAGCTGGGTAACAATATGTTTACATACGCTGTTTGCATTTACCATCAACATGTTTGTAAGCAACATAGACTATACGCGGTTTGTGATATGCCTACCAATTCACAGATTTGTATCTACATAAGCCCCCCACCCCACCCCCCCACCCCCTAGCTTCAGCTGATCCAACCCCAATACCCAAGAAATCCACCAGGCATCTCTAGTGATGTGGTGTCAGTGTCTTCATGATATACGGGTGTGCGTGTATGCACTCACTGTTAGTACTAGAATGATTGGCATCGGACATAAAGATGGTCATATTCACACTGACAGTGATTAGCGTGTAGGCACTCTAATACTAATCTGAGTGCTTACCAATGGATTGTGGACAATTACATATAAAACACTTAATGCTTAATGAATAATGTTGGGATTATAGTACACAAGTCAGTCCAAATAATGTGGAAATACAATCCAACTAGTTTTCGTATGGATATTTGATCTTTTTTCTTGAAACACAAGTAGAATTCATCGCCAGTCATCTTCTGAATGCCGCAGAAAGAAGCTGACTTGACAAATACATGCAAATACATATTTCCAATCTAATCCTTCAGAATTCCTATTAAAACAAATTGCTTCAGATTATAGTGGTAAATAAAATAACCCCTTCAATCATTATTCACATCATTAAACCTGTGCATGATATGTTGACGAAAGTATGTCACCATTACAATAATGTGTCATCTGTAATTGAAATAAATGTCTTATTTCGATGATTAAGTGAAATTATTCACAAATCATACAAGCACTTAACTGTCACCACGATCTAATTTCAGCCAAACTGACCAGGCAATCTTAAATCATATTTACAAACATATTAAACGTAATCTTGTAAAGTATAAACACAAACTATTTTACATCATATCACATCAACTTTTACACAAAATACTGAGAATATTCATTTTTAAGAAAATTAACGTTCTGAGTGTTTTTCTTTTAAACCAAGGTAGAGAAAATGACAAAAATTATTATAATGACACACAAGTGTCATAATCAGCTGATGGGTGTTCATCAATACACGTATTTAATTTTTTTATTTAAACACAGTACAACATCAATTGTTCAAGTACCCAGAGAGCATTATATAAAACCAGCTATCATTACTCCAACAGATTTTACAGATTCTTGTAACAAAAAGTTTTATTTAGTGAATTTCAGGTATGTCATTGCATTTAGTCTCCAACATTTAACAAGAGCCCGTAGTTATGGAATATTCTTTCCTACATAAATAATTCAAAACTACAGAAGGTCTCTTTTTTTTTTCTCGGAACATACAAACACTTCCACACTGCAACAAACACATTACAACATACTTTCAAGTGTTTTCCATCATCCACTCAAGACAAAAGGAGTGGGGGGGATGGGCTATTTTTAGACCCCACATAATTAACCTCAAACAATTGTGCAAGAAAAAATTCACCTGTTGGATAAAAAAAAATCTTACATGATCCACCATTTTGGTTACTAATGTATTCTGACATCGATTTTGATATGTGCTATTTACTATACTCCTTTCTGGATATTGCTCTGAATATATATCAGGCCATTTGGGGTTTAAGAGATTATGTGGCCTTGGAGTTCCCCTGGAGTCTCGCCCTTTCTGATGGAATACTCTTCTCCCAACCCACCCTAAAGGTTAAAAAAGGTTATGCCATGCACAGTGCATGTTAGCATAGAAGTAAGTAGGCTTAACTACTAAAGGCTGACTATAAATCACCTTCCAGTTACTAATATAACACCCCGCAATTTCATCTTTATACTTGTCAGGAAAAGGCACTACATGATTCTGTAACCTATATTTTGTGATATCTAGACATTTGTAATAAACCAAACAGCCGCTTTATTACACATTACTTCATTCTGATATCACTATAAGAGAGTGTGATATCATGACAGTAACACACTTTGACCTTGTGATACATGTATTTATTTATTTCATTGGTGTATTATGCCATAATCAAGAATATTTGACAGCTACAACAGTGGCCAGCAGAGCCTGGAGGAAAGCCACTATCATCTACAGGTTGCTGGCAGATCACTCACCTTGCCATAAACTAAAAAGCACCTTATACTAATGCTGATATGACCACTTAACAAAGTGTGAGATATCTTCAAAATAATACAGATTAAACTTGTTAAAAAAAAACAAAAAACATGTATTCCCCCCCCCCCCCCCCCCCAAACACTAATAAACAGGCACGCTCAAGACATCAAGTTCTCTTAATTTAAAAAAAAAATAAGTGAGCATCAGAACAAATTGTTGAACATGAACATTGCATAAAGCAGATACAGCTGTAGCTCTCAAATCAAAAATCTACTGTTCAACAACAAGTCATTCACAGGTAGCCATTAAACTTACTGCGAAACTTTGCTTCTTTTGCACATGACTGTTTCTACATTTTAAGCAAAGAGAGAGGCAAAATTGTGGAAATACCTTCTGAAGATACTAAACAGTAGACCGATTTATAATCTAAAGATCATTTCGCCTAACTGATTATACAAGTCAAAATGGAACATCAAGAAGTGATCCCTAAAAATATTTTCAAGTAGAGGTACACGAAACACTGGCATCATCCAAAATTCCTTTAATAGCGAGATGTAAACATATGGACGGTCAGGAATTATATCTCATCCAAAGACAAGCTACTCAAACAAGGCACAAATCTGTATTTAATGATGAGAAAGTCCTGCCACTAACAGCGTCACTACTCACTACATTCATCAAACACAGTTTTTGTTTGTGCTGCACATGTAGTATCACGTAATAATAAAGCTGACATCAACAGAACAAAACTCCCCCTCCCAGTGTTAAATTTAGACTAAAGATCCAACAAAGATGAAATAGTGTTATATTTTGACTCTGAAATATATTCCAAATTTTCAATATTTAAAGGCCATATATGCTTTACCATATCAACAGATTTAGATGATAACTGACAGGCAGATAATTTCAAATTACAAGGCCCTGGCCTTTAAGTACATAGCCTACAATGTATGACAAGTCAATCAAAAAGATTTAAATTAAATATATAAAAAACAACATTCTGACCAGATTCTTGTGGTTAAAAGTTAATTAAATGTTCATGGCCACACGACTATAATATCAAAGTCATGAATGATGTAAAAAAAACATTGCACATTGTATTATAAAACTAGAAAATCTGTTTTCAATTCACTTCACCTGGAAGTTATTATGAGCTAAGCTTTAGTTCTTCATTTTCTGAGCTATTCTGACGTAATCCCCTCCAACGAATAACTGATGAGTAAGAATGAATTATAGCATCTTATACTAGTGAAACTGGCAAAGTGCAGTGAATTCCGCAAATTCAAAGGTCGTAAATACCTAAGCAAAAGTAATCAGCGAAGCTTAAAATCTTCAAAGCAAAAAAGAAGAAAGCAGAAACATGTAGCAATACTCAAGTGCCAACTATTTACAATTACTGCAAAAGCTCTGTGCAAATTTGAAATGCATGCTACAAACTTCAACCCACTGCAAAAGATGTCAATCACAGGAAAAGAAAGAGTGAAATTATAAATTTGAAGTTTATCTAAAAAACAATATTTTTCTCACACATGGTCATGGTGTTGTTTTCAACTGACATCCAGTCATCAGTGACTTCCAGAAGAGTAAGCCAATCAAATCGTCTCACTGGACAAGAAGGTTAAAGTTCAGGTGATTGTGCTTCAGTGTCGTTGTGTCCAGGTCTGAGTATAAGGGGAGGTAATTAAGGGCATGGCGCTGATTGAGTGGTAAAGACAGAACATCACCATGCTGTGTGGATATTGCACAGGCGTTAGCTAATCAGTCTGAAAAATAGAAAGGTACCCTACACTGAGAAGACCTGGGTATTCAGAAGGAAAAAAAACCTAAATCAAATATGTGATTCAAAGAAAAACTGATTATTATGGATAATTCCCCAGAGGGTTTGATAATTTATGAAAGTCACATGTGCCCATGCATGAATAAAAGAGATGGGTTAGTACAAAGGTTGGTCAGAAAACAATCTTAGTCAGAAGAGCTTCTGGCTGGCAGATTAAGAGTGGTTATAACTGAACATTGTATTTTCAAGAAAAATATACATTGATATTTATTTCTTACGTATTTTACTAGCCTCGAGTATACCTTCTACAACATTCCTTGGATAACATGGTATGAATGGCCCTGCTTTTCATCCAATTAACACTGTGTTTACATGTTACCAGACAAACATTTTGACAGAGAGAATTGGCAGAATTTAAAATTTACCCAGGCTTCTTATCTAAGGCACTAAACCCAGCGTGAATATTAAACATGACTGAGAAGAATCTTGTCAGAACGTTTTAAAAACGTCAGACAATTTTAGTTGTCTGAATGAAATGCTTAGCTTGACCTCTTTATTACTTCTTTAGGCTGGCTTAAGTTATCCTGAGAAAGTTCAAAATTGTGATACACTATGCAGCCTTACATTTGTAATTTTTTGTTTTACAACTTATAACTTTGGTTATCACAACTATGTTGCATACACCATATTTTATGAGGTGAGAATAACGGTATACAAAAACACATAAAAGCATCACTAATGCAACTGCCATAGCAGCTCTTGATTCTTTCCATTTTCTTGAGTATGTATACAATTGTGTTCAATGAATTAATTGCGTAATCATGGTCTGTTTAGATCACCTGTCAATCACCACAGCTTTGTCAATTTTCCAAACCACACCTGAAAGCAAGGGCGAACAGAGAACGAAAACAAACTTTGACCTTTTACTGATGTGGTTTGGATGTAAACAACATTTTAGACAGGGTGCTTGTTTGAGTTTCTGCAAGGAATAAAATGATTATGGCTTAAAGCCACATTGGCAGTATTTCAGCCACCCCATGTTTAGAGTTTCTGGAATGGTCTGCTGTTACAGTGTGCATGTTACAGAGTGCATTTACATCCCTGTAAACATACGCCGCTGTATTTGAATTTATACTTCAATACATTGCTTAAAACAAAAATCAAACATTATAATATTAATCTTTGTTCAATTCAACAAATAAGTTCAAAATTATTTTCCATCATGACATTGGGTAGAGGTCAAAATGGTAAGGAACATCAAGACTACAACAAGGAGACAATGTCTGAAGATAGTTTATGCATCAGGCCACAGTAAATGTCCCTCAAAAAAAATGCAATATGTAATCATATTTCTAGGCAAATTATCTGGAATTACATGAAAATGAAAAACTTTGTATTACTTTCATGGAAATTCCATGTGTGTACAAAACTGAAAGGGTAACATTAACATCAAACCCATGATCTCCATCCGATGATGTTGCCAGAGGCATGACAAAGGGTGACAAAACTACGCAAATAGCCAAAATATGGGAAAAGGGGGAAAAAAATAATTAAACAAAAAAAATCTAAAGACTGGCTACTACACTTAAATAATAATAACACACATCTGTACAATGCAAACACTTACATGATTAATACCTGATGGTAAGTGGTAAGATTCACAATACAATAATAAAACACAAAGAAACAGCTGAACAGGGCACCCCCTTGTACTTCACTTACTAAAAATTGGGCTTTTTTTCCATCTGCTGAACAACATCTACAGATCTGCATGATATTTTTGTTTTAAGATCTTCCAAATACTGAGGAACTAATCAAGATTTAAATACCAGATAAAGCACAATAAAATCATCTTGACGTGTGAGACGTGTGAAAACACGCTGACTTTATATCCACAGGGCATAAGAGGAGACTTTAAGCATATGTTGGTTCAGCTACAATATGCATGCACTTAGAAACTTTGAAACTTTCCAAAATTTGATGCTTTGTTTATGCTTTTCAGATCTTCTCTTTTCAGGTTACAACTCATATGTTAATCATTTATAAACAAAATGTATGTCAAGAGAACAAGTAATTTTTTACAGAAGTGAAAATCATAAAAGGTGAACAAAAGATTTACGCCTTGAACACTACACCTTGATGTCTGGATTCTAACCTCGTTGAATACGGGCCTCAGTCAAAATCCAAAATTGATATTTATCCAATGACATCCGTATTCAGACTGCTTTTAAAAAAAAAAAAGTTCTTTTTCAACACTGGCCTCAACTGAAATGCAAAACTTCCCGGGCTGGAAACTTTGGCAAGGTTCTGACAAACTTTTTGTGGTCGGCTACGGTCCTATCCCGAGGAATTCGGATAATCCTCTTTAGGAGCTGTGGTACCTGACAGTAACATGTGTGTGCTTGTGGTACTACCGTAACTAGAAACATCTGTACTAACAGGGGTTCCCGGCAGTGACAGAGTCTCCGTCAAACTCAGCGGCTGGTAACACTGTTCCCCGTTCTCCTCTTTCTCTTCCGTCTTCTCATAGAACACTTTTCGGTGAGGTGTGGAGCGGAATCTTACCTCCAGCGGATCCACTGTGGCATCTGTCAACATGAACAGACAAGGTCACTTAAATGTGACTTAAATACTGTAATTACCCTCAATACACAAAAAAAGATCATAAAATATTGCTTTTGGTACTGAAACATTTTCCCAGTGGAATATCTTTGTAACGCAAACCTCAAAACACCAAGATCAATATCACTTATATATACTGGGCTGGTAAAGTACTACTACACCAGCCAATCCATAAGACATACGTCAGGCCATTAGGAATACAAATGTCACGAAATAACTGGCCACTACAGAAAATTCAAACCAAGAAGGAAGCACCATTAAACGGGGGGTGATCTCTGCGTAAGAATAATTTTTTACATGGTTTGTCATGATTGTTTCCCTTCCATTATTAAATTATTTCAACCCACTGCAAGTTTTAATATAAATCCACTCACTTTCCACAATGAAATCTAACATAAAAAGTAATTAATTAACACTCCAACACTCAATGTATAATATTAGAGATTCAAAAAATGAGGATACTTAGTTAGGTTGAACAAGCCATGACGATGTGAAATTTCACAAAAATGTGAAATTACATGCCCACACCCAGTGAAAACACTCCAGGGCTTATCTACTCACAGTCAGCAGCAGGCAACTCTGGGCCCTCATAATCTGGGACTGGCTCATCCTCCTCCTCAGTGCTCTCCCTTTCATCATCTGCATCATCCCCTGCGGTCAGGTCCACACCAACTGCTGATGGGTCACATCCAGGCTGGGCTGGGACTTCTGTAGGATCAACGGACGGGATCTGCCCAGGACAAACTCATAATGAAGTATACATACATGTTATACACTAGAGGAGCATGACTGTCAACGCAGCTCTGCAACATGGCGTCAAGGATTCCAGTGAAACACAATGAACACTGTTCATATTCTTGTCTAAATAAAGCACAACCAAGTGATTGGCTGACTGGTTGATAAGACTGCTTTGTTTTTGATTGTTGAAGCTCAAGAATTTTTTGTTGATTCGACACCGGTCAGTTTTGATGGGTGGAGAAAGCCAGATTGCCAGAGTTAAATTATCAACTTTAGCAAATTGCTAATGAACTTTTACACATGTGAATCACAGACTTGCGCACCTTACTACACATTCAACTATTTTAGACAAGATCCGTGGCTCAGTTGGTTAGCTCGCTACCACAGCGTAATGACCTAGCAGCCTCTCACCAATGCGGTCGCTGTGAGTTCAAGTCTAGTTCATGCTGGCTTCCTCTCCTCAATCTACGGATGGTCGTGGGTTTCCCCCGGGGCTCTGCCCAGTTTCCTCCCGCTATAAGTGAAATATTCTCGAGTACGGCGTAAAACACCAATCAAATAAATAAATAAATTTAGACAAGACTATTCAAAAGACCCTATGACCACCGTCAACTGATAACTATCAAAGCTATAGTTTTTGGCACAAAGCCATGATTTGAACTGTCCTGAACTGTTCACCAAAGAGAAAATATTTATTGATTTAACTGTCACTAGATGACATACACAAAAATATTTCTCTAAAAAGTAGGGAAGATAGCCATCAAAAACCAATGTGCCACGGGTTTAAAAGAAACAACACCAGTAGATCATATCAAAAAAGTAGCTGAACTTGCACTGTTTAAAGTTTTTTGGGGAATAAGAAGTATATACCTGTAAAACTACGCTGTCAGCCACGTGATCTATGTCCTCAGATGTCTCCCGCACCATCTCTACTGAGGCTGACTTTGTCTTCATATCTATTATCTCAGTCTCTGGGGAGACGGGGGCAGACTGGGAACCCTTCTGGACATATCTGAAGGAGGAGAACTGACTGTTAGCTAGGCGTACAAACAGGTGTCAGATGATCTCAATACGAGTCAATAATGTTTTCATCATCTGAAAAAGTCATCTGACTGGAGGGAGATCTGTGTTTATCAGCCACTGGGAAAATCACATCTGAGGTCTTGTCACTGTCAAGAAAATGATACCAGAAATATAAATGAAACTCTAAAATATTACCTGACTTTAGGCACAGAGGATTTTTTGGGTGACTTTCGTGTGGACTTGACAGGGTCAGGTGACTGGTCTGTCATGACAACCTCGGGGGTGCCTCTCCCATCCAAACCCTCACCCAGGTCTTCTGTCGTCGTCACTTTGTCCTCTTTTGACTCCGCACACGTATCCTTGGGGGCACGCTCCTCAGACTGCCTCCTAAACAGAAGTGAAAGTGAATAAAACATTGTGCATTAACCCTTAAAAAGGACTCTCATTAAATTACTACACTACATAAGAGTACATATATTTGTGACCTACTCTTCTGCACAGAATCTTTTTTCAACTCCTCCTTCTTTAGGGTTAAAACAAAGGCTTATATATTTTGTATCGTGAGAGCCACGACATTTTCAATTCTTTTGGCAGGATGAACAAGCCTATGTTACATATGACATGTTTTACTTCTTAACTGTCTTGGACGTCCCTAACAGATGCTAACAAAGATTGTACCTTTTCACAGATCTCCTCTTGTCTGACTTGGGACCATCTTCTGACACACGATGTGAATGGACCATTCCTATCCCAAAAAAGCGCAAACAAGACTATTTGTAATTAGATAAAATAATTTAATAAGTTACATGTACAAAAACAAGAATATTACATTATAAGTGCAAACAGTATATATCTTTAACACACAATCCATTCAATGTGAAACAAATGAAGGTTTTGCAAATTGTATAGAAGTCAAACTTTACTAGCATTCCCAATGTACATTGTAACACATGGCTTATGATAGCAAACAACACATTCAGATAATTAGATTTCGAATATTTTATTGCGATACACATTAATCTGATCATTGCACAAGGCCAAAAACACACAACTACTATGAACTAGGATAGAGTAATTACATACACCTAGTAAAATTATACAAAGGGTGCAATAGATTCAACTTCCATTACGCTTTTGTGTTGTTCCATTTCCGCTTTTTCATACAGCACTTCTGATGAAAGCTGCAAAATTATAACTTCATCCTGTGAACGTTCTATTAAGTTCTGCATTCAAAACATTCTGCACATAAAACATTCGAGGTTTGGTACAATGAGTGTATAACACACCTTCCTGGAGGGACTGTAGAGGGTTAGGTGGTAATGGTGGATAGACCTGACCATTGAGGGCCTCTATTAGGGAGACAGCCTCATAGCCTGGGGGCACACCTTCCTGGCTGATTGGGTTCTCATCAGATTCAGGCTGAAAAGGATACAAAAATACAATACCAAACAGGTTACATGCCACTAACTCACCACTAGCTCACCCTATATAGCACATTTCTGTAACCACATCCATTCTAATGCCTCACTACAGCATACCAGTTAACCCTGGATATGGACAGTGGTGACTGCACAGTCGTGAATAACAAAAAAAAATTCCAGATGTCAATAAGATGCTACAGCATTAAAAAATGTTGTTAATATGAAGTAAAGAAGAGTTCCTGACTGCACACAACCAAAAAATCGCATGAGCGGAGTAACATCACGCACAAATATTGTTCAAAACTTTGAAAAACAAAAACATCACAACATTGATCAGATTTCAACATATTTTATAAGGTGTACATTTATTTCTTTGACTGGGGCTTTATATAACATCATCATCAAGAATATTTAATTTCATTTATAAAATGGCAGTTAGGTTCATGGGTGAAGAAAACTGGACTAAAGTTGGAGGAAAGCACTGAAACTCGCCTAGTACATGTGCCTGACATCACAAGCCCACAAGACATCATGACATAAGCCCCGTTTACACTACCGCTTTTCAACCGGGCTCGGCCCTGATGGGGCACGGCCCGGCAAAAAATTGGGTAGTCTAAACGGGTTAAGCGTACTCGGCACCGTGCCAGATTTGACCGGGCCGAACCCCTCAACGAGAGGTAGGCTCGACCCAGCTGAAGCTCGGCTCGGCTAGACAAACGTGTAGTGTAGACGCGTCACCGTGCCTGGCCCGCTCAGAGGACTTAACTGCGCATGCTTAAAGGCAACTTCCTCTGACCTTCCACTTGCGGCTTTTCAATTGGCGCACTTTTTTTCGAACAATAAGAATTTAAATATGTCAACAAATCGTGGCGCTACTTGGACAAAAGAGGAGACAGAACAGCTATTAGCTATTTGGGGCGAGGAAAACGTGCAGGCGCAACTTGAGAGCGCTCGTCACAACCACAAGATTTTTGAGCAGATCAGTGCATCCTTGGCAGAGAAGGGCGGATTCGACTTGCAACTACTGGCAGCGCCATTTTCGCAGCTGAATAAAGTGTTTGTACCTCCAATGTCTGAAGAGTGCCACAAATAAATAGCCCAACTCAACCTGAGCTGTCGTTCCTGTTTGTGATAATGGATTTGGCCCGCCAGCGAGGCGTGTAATGTAAACGGTACTTGTCAAGGGGGCTCGGCCCTGATCAAGCGCAACCCTGCTAAAATGGGCCCGGCCCGGCTGTAGTCTAAACGCGGCTATACAGAACTAGCAGCATAAATATCATCTTACTCACCAGTACTTGTTGTATGGCAAGAGCCTGCTTCTTTCTCATGGCCCGGATCTGTAGAAGGGCTCTGAACGGAGCTCTGCAGAAAGGACAACAACTGGACTGGTACCTGAGGGACTCGGCACAGCCATTACACAGACAGAGGTGACGACAGGGCAGGATCAAAGTGTCCCGTGTGTCAGACATACAGATCACACACTCAGACCCTGTGTCCTCCATCTCGTCATCTGGGTCAAGCTGAAAGTAGCGAAAGTACAAGTAGGCTTCGTCTGATATCCATCACTCTCAACATATCAGCACACATGACAAAGTTAACATGTACGAATTAACATACATTTTTAAGAACATCCTAGATATGCTAGCAAGACTACCAAAGAGCTAACCGGCCCGGATAGCACAGTTGGTAGAGCGTCCGCTTCGGGACCGGTAGATCCAGGATCAATCCTTGGTCGAGTCACACCTAAGACTTTAAAAGAGGAAGTTGTAACTTCCTCGCTTGGCGTTCAGCATGGAGGGGATAGTGCAACGACTGGTTGACCCGTATCAGTATAATGGCTCGGGCGGGGCGGCTTACTTGCCTTCGGTAAGTCGTCTCAGTGAGGCAGCACTAAATAAAAGAGCGGTGGAAATCCGTCCTGCAACAAGGAGGCACATTACACGTGCATGCACCCTAATGATTCCTTCGCCGTCATATGACTGAAAAATTGTTGAGTACGACGTTAAACCCCAAGCACTCACTCACTCACTCACTCACCAAAGAGCTCAACTGTAGAAGACACATGAATGCAAAACTTCAGCTCAATACATAAAGTAGTGAAGTCCTGAATTTGGTAATTTTAGGGTAATTAATACGCACACTGAGCACTTCTGATGAAACATCATGTCAATGTGCATTATATGTTTACTTCAGCTGAATACTTGCAGCAATTTTTGAGATATCACCCCTAACATTTACCTTTACACTGATTCTATTCATTTATTTAGTTGATATGTGTTTTACGCTGTACTCCATAATATTTTACTTACACAACGGCAGCCAGCATGATTTTGGAAGGAAACCGAGCAGAGCCTGGGGAAAACTCATTATGATCTGCAGGTTAATGGCTCAATATAAGCAGTACATTTTGAGATATCTCTATATATGCAGTGCTTTTTGAGATATCACCCTTCACATTTTCTTTAATACAGATTCTAAAACACAATACACTAAGTCGTGACTTTTGTAAATTACGCCATTTAATATGCCAACAGCAAATCTACAATGGAGCATCCCCTTGTGTTAGTGTGCTCTACATGCATGGAAAACCTGAGCTCAATACCTGCAATATGTTTGAAGATACCTTCCTAATATTTTGCTTAACACTTATTCCCTGATATTGGATGCCGATGCGAATGCTCGGGTTATGACATAAGCTACAAAGAACATACAGGCTAAAAATAAATAAAACCAAAAATCGTGGAAGGTCTGAAATCCATCACACAGTAAATATATGCAAATATTTACGCTGACATTTATTAGTCAGTGTAATAGCTCACTTTTTAAAATGATGTCTTTTTGAATTGTATTCATTTGGTGTTGTAATGGAAAACAGAATATTTATACACTGGAAATCGCCAGGATGATGGGTGAAGGTTGATGGGCAGAGCACTTCACCTCACGACGTAAATGGACACTGTCAGGATAATGGGTGAAGGCTGATGGGCAGAGCACTTCACCTCACGAGGTACATGTACACTATCAGGATGATGGGTGAAGGCTGATGGGCAGAGCACTTCACTCCCGACATACACAGAGACTGTCATGCTGATGGGTAAAGGTTGATGGGAAGAGCACTTCATTCACGAGGTACATGTACACTATCAGGATGATTGGTGAAGGCTGATGGGAAGAGCACTTCATTCACGAGGTACATGTACACTATCAGGATGATGGGTGAAGGCTGATGGGCAGAGCACTTCACCTCACGAGGTACATGGACACTATCAGGATGATGGGTGAAGGCTGATGGGAAGAGCACTTCACTCCCGACATACACAGAGACTGTCATGCTGATGGGTAAAGGTTGATGGGCAGAGCACTTCATTCACGAGGTACATGTACACTATCAGGATGATTGGTGAAGGCTGATGGGAAGAGCACTTCACTCATGAGGTACATTTACACTATCAGGATGATGGGTGAAGGCTGATGGGAAGAGCACTTCACTCACGACATACACAGACACTGTGAAGCTGATGGGTAAAGGTTGATGAGAAGAGCACTTCATTCACGAGGTACATGTACATTATCCGGATGATGGGTGAAGGCTGATGGGCAGAGCACTTCACCTCGCGAGGTACATGGACACTGCCAGGATGATTGGTGAAGGCTGATGGGCAGAGCACTTCATTCACGAGGTACATGTACACTATCAGGATGATGGGTGAAGGCTGATGGGAAGAGCACTTCACTCACGAGGTACATGTACACTATCAACACTATAAGGATGATGGGTGACGGCTGATGGGAAGAGCACTTCATTCACGAGGTACATGTACACTATCAGGATGATGGGTGAAGGGTGATGGGCAGAGCACTTCACCTCGCGAGTTACATGGACACTGTCAGGCTGATGGGAAGAGCACTTCACGAGGTACATGTACACTATCAGGATGATGGGTGAAGGGTGATGGGAAGAGCACCTCACCTCCCAAGGTACATGTACACTATCAGCATGATGGGTGAGGCCTGATCGGAAAAACACTTCACTCACCAGGTACATGTACACTATCAGGATGATGAGTGAAGGCTGATGGGCAGAGCACTTCATCTCACAAGGTAAATGGACACTGTCAGAATGATGGGGGAAGGCTGATGGGCAGAGCACTTCACCTCACAAGGCACATGTACACTATCAGGATGATGGGTGAGGCCTGATGGGAAGAACACTTCACTCACGAGGTACATGTACACTGTCATGCTGATGGATGAAGGCTGATGGGAAGAACAATTCACTCACAAGGTACATGTACACTGTCATGCTGACGAGTGAAGGCTGATGGGCAGAGCACTTCACCTCACAAGGTAAATGGACACTGTCAGGATGATGGGGGAAGGCTGATGGGCAGAGCACTTCACCTCACAAGGTACATGTACACTATCAGGATGATGGGTGAGGCCTGATGGGAAGAGCACTTCACTCAAGAGGTACATGTACACTGTCATGCTGATGGATGAAGGCTGATGGGAAGAACACTTCACTTACAAGGTGCATGTACACTGTCATGCTGATGAGTGAAGGCTGATGGGCAGAACACTTCACCTCACAAGGTACATGTACACTATCAGGATGATGGGTGAGGCCTGATGGGAAGAACACTTCACTCACGAGGTACATGCACACTGTCATGCTGATGGGTGAAGGCTGATGGGCAAAAATACATCCACCCCAAAAAATCTCCATACATATTGTATAAGTTCTTCAAGCATAGTCTGAAGGTATTGTGCTGTACAGACAAATAAAATTATATTTTTTGTGATGCACTGAAATTGGACAATCCAACCAATGTAGATTTGTCTACAAAATAACACTTAAAATGTACAAAAATTGCACTGTAAGTTGCTCTTTCATACACGAAACATTGAGGAATTAGGGTAACTTCTATACTCATTTACCTTGCACCTTTCTGTTGCCTTGTTTTCAATTCCATAAATCTCCTGCAGCAAGTAACACAGACCGTCCACAAATTGCTTCTGTTTGAGGGGTTTTATAACGAACCCATCTGCTGCCTTTTCCACCACAGCAAAAGTGATGTGAGAGTGACCCACATTTTCTGAAAATGTACACATTATAAACACAATGAGGAGGTTACTAACTGCTTGTCTTTGAGTTTATTTTATTTAACTGAGATTTTCTGCCTAACGCAAAAATATTTCACTTACGCCAGTCTCTCAGTATCAAATTCAGTCAATAAAAATCCAACTAATGGGAGACTCGATGACAAATTACACAAAAAGGTCCAAATCGCAGAAGATAACTCTTCTGTGATGCTGCATTGCTTAAGTACTTCATATATGTTTTATGAGCACACATACACCCATAATTGTGATGTAATAAAGGAAAGGGCAGAGAGTTCACAGCTTTGGACCGTTTTGTTACAGGCCAGAAGGACTTTTACGATTTATTTATGTATTTATTTGATTGGTGTTTTACGCCGTACTCAAAAATATTTCACTTATACGACGGCGGTCAGCATTATGGTGGGTGGAAACCAGTCAGAGCCCGGGGAAAACCCACGACCATCCGCAGGTTGCTGGCAGACCTTCCCACATACGGCCGGAGAGGAAGCCAGCATGAGCTGGACTTGAACTCACAACAACCGTGACTTCTACGATCATTCAGTCAATAAAAATCTAAATTAAAAGAAAATGCTGCCTCATTCCACATAAAAAGGCATTCTTTGACAGTGTACAATTGGGTGTCTCTCCTACCTTCCTCTTCGACCACACACTGAATCACCACAGGGATCAGATCTTTGTCCACACTGTACTGCCACTGGAAGAAGAAAAAAGCAGGATAAAAAAATCACAATATGAACATGCTTTAAATGAAGACTTTTTTCCAAATAAAGCAGGGAAATATATTACCTTCCTAATGAGAACTTCAGCATCATATATCAACAGCTTCTGACACAATGTGGTCATGGTGGTGTAAATCTACTACATGTCTGTGTTGGAATCAACAGTATCATTTTAAGGCTTTAACATGCTCCCAAAAGTGCTCCCAAAAGTGCATTTTTACAGGTCAAACTTACAGGTTAATTACAGTTTGTTTCATGATTATTATTATTTTTCTTTTCTGTGTGAAACCTATTCACTCACATCTTCTTCAGGAAATCTCTGAGGAACGACAATGTGTGTGCTCTGGTTGAACACTTGGTTTGCTCCTCTCTTATAATGGAATGTCTCAGAGTTCATGGATGCATCTCGTGGATGATACCTTTACAACAGAAAAACAAAAACTCATTTTTTTTTATTTTAACACCTGTACTCAAATATAATACTTTTCTTTTTCCTTTTCATTAAATATACACTAAGGGCACACGTAAACCTGATCAATGCATATTATCACTGTATAGCAAAGATGAAAATAACACAATTACAAAGCCATCAAAGGCAAAGAAAGACTATCCTGTTGTCATTTTATTCTATTATAATCTATTGGGATTTATAATCAAATGTAATAACAAATTTTTTGCATTCTGAATATGAACACTACAGATGCTCCTAACAAGATGCTGACTAAAAAACAAAACTCACAAAACTCATAGATTACAATTTCAGTATGATACATTTGACAATCTAGAAATACAGCACATGACACAATCTAAAAACCAATCAAACCTGCATAAATTTATGTAACTAAGCATTAGTATGTGCATCTACAACCAGCACTCACATGATTTGGCCCCCAGCTATTTCTTCAGTAGCAAAGTAATATATAGTTATAGCACATTTGGTATCAGCATCGAATGTGAACTCCACATTGTATTTGTGAACTACTTCCTCTTCCACTGGCTCTTCTGTCTGATTTCCTTCCTCCCCCTCTGTGCTCACTTTTCTATCAGCTTTGTCTGTTTTTTCTGCTTTGTCAGATTTATCTTCACCCTTCTTCTGTGGTTCAACTACCCTAGAAAAAAAAGGTAAACACTGATAGTATTGTACAGTTATATGTTTAACATTAAAGTGAACATAAAGTCAGCCAATAACTTGAATTAATTAATAAGGTAGTATTCCAGGAATGTTCTAAAAATACTTTAAAAATTCCACAGCACTTATCAGCAAAATAAATAGCAAACAATCATCAGTACCTAGCCAATCATTACATCATTTTGCCATGTTACAGCTATCTGGAGTGACGTCACATAACCTAGGAGCTCTCCCGTACCATCAATATTAAACAATGTGACAATAAGAAAAAAGAAACAAAAACGCCTGATACCCAACAAAAGAGTATCAGCTTTGCTCCCTATTCACAGGGCCGATGTTTCTTTTAATTTGGCATTTGGTTAAGATGATGTTCGTGGACACAAGTGTCGTGTTTAAGGGTACTGCTTGTCCTCGTTCTGCATAGGTGTAAACATTTGCCCTAGCTGGCTGTGCTGAATTCAGGGATTTTACAGAACGTAGCAAGAGCTTCTGGTTGACAACATAATTAATTCAGATTAAGAGAAGATATTTTCGTCATAAATCTGACTTTGCTAAGGGCAAACAATGCAAAGTCACAATATTTCTCTTCAAGCAATGACTCTCCCGAGGCAGTTTTCTTGGCAGCTCACCCTGACAAGTTGTTGCAGTATCCTGAATAACATGTATGCGTTTTGACACAGGCAGCCGTTCTCAGTTCCCTTCTCATAAATAAGAAAATGCATCTGTGGTTCAAAATACATCTGTGGTTCAAAATGCATCTGTGGTTCAAACTGCATCAGTTAAACACTTAAAATCCAATTTATCGTATCAATATCTGTCTATCCACTGCAAGAAACAACACTAACAATCGATAGCTGATAGGTATTTTGACGTTACGGCCAATTATCATTTGAAGCTGTCAGCGCTAGTGATTAGCCAAGTTCATAAGGGCTTCTACAACATGGCTACTCGGAGTGAATTGCCCATCAGTGCCATATCCCCCATTGCTGAACTTCATCTTCTAGGTTTTCAAAACTTTGTAGAATTTTTTACATGTTTTTCTGTGATAACTGTGTCCGACATCATTTTTTCTTTAATGTATATGTAGTGGCAGGCTTTATGTTCACTTCAAAAAAAAATACATATCAGTCATCTAACTAATATACTTCTTACAATTTCATTGATATTTCCATAGAATGAACAGGAATACGTAAAAAATGCCAAAAATATTACATTTCTGTAAAACACCTCAATCAGGTCCTTTTTGATAATTAATCAAATGTGTAGCTCTGAGTCTCCAAAAAATGTCAAACACAAGCTGTGCAAAAAATCCAAAGTTCCCTGATGTTTCACCACAGTGTTTCCAATCATTACAGTGGCACCAACTTAACACATGTGAGTGAGTATAATGTTTGTAACTGTATAATTACTTACTTCACAAACTTCAGTGAGTCCTTCCTGATGTTCACCAAACTCTTCAATGTTTTTGTCGGCTCATTGCCTGCTGGTGAAGGGTATGGGAACTGAAACATGAGAATATTCAATATACATGTATCACTTGGCTTACCATGATGCTCATACAGCATGCAAGTAAATGAATGGTCTATGGAACATGTATTCTTACAGTCATCCAGAAACCTTGAAAACAGCTCTGATACCTATTGGGTTTGTGTCAGAACTATTTATCGGCTTATTGCATTGGTATTTAATGCCATACTCAAGAAATGATGGTAATGGTTTTAGACGGAGTGATAAACAACCCTCTTGAGAGACTGAGATTGGGAGTCAATCCAGGGATTGACTGATAAGAGCCTATAACCACATTGGTCCTGACTCTAATGATTTTGGCAAGAAAAACACATCAGCTTGGTGAGCCAACATTTCAGATACTTCACTAAAATTATCACATGTACTTTCGCTAAAGAAAAAATTATATTCCTTCTGAAAACAGGTTACAAGCACCATACATGTATGTCTGACAGTAGAGAGGTTACAAGGTTACATATACACCTATGGAGAAAAATTCAATAGTCATGCATGTAACAGTTTGCAATCACATATTGAGAAACTTCTGTTACGCTGTTTCCTTTCCAAATAAATTCTGTGTTTCTTTTAGTTTTTGATCAGCAACTGACTTCGTTTCACCAACGAAAACAGTTGCAATAACATGAGAATAATCTGCTTACACTGCATATCAAAATAAATTAAAACTGCGTGAAGAGGTATCTGACTTTGTACTGACTTGTATGGCATCCATTGATATCCATTGCGCACACACAAAGGCTTGTGTACACTGGATATATCCTAAATGGCTTCAAAGTTTGGCCACAAAAGTGCATTTCTACAGGCAGATAAATGTCACAAAATATTATTTTTGGTGCTGAAACTTACAATTTTCCAGTAGGATATCATCCAATGTCTTAAGCAAACTTCAAAACACTTTTCTAAAATTAACAGAAACCTCAGAATCAGGAAAAATGGGCAAGTTAGGTCATGGACGAAATTTATGGCCAGTTAGGGTACGTCACAGAGACCGTGCATGTTGATGAATCAGTATTCAGGATGCAAATGTATACCAGTACATAATTACTCTCTGATGAAATATTGCACACCGTGAAAAGTAACCAGTTCTCAAATCACAATTCAATTTAAAGTGATTCGAGTTCTACACACTTACTGGAATAGGTCTGTTCCCCAGGAAATTGAGGTCTTGATTTACTCCAAAGAGATAGGCCTCTGGCTGGGTCATGTCAAACCTTTCGCCGCCCATGATGAAGTGGCCACCAAAATAACTCCCTGAAATCAACGAAATTTAATTTTCACATGATACACAGTATTCTACTAGAATCAAAAAGTTATTTTGAAAAACATGCACCTAACTTTTTATTTTTTCACTTATTCTAAAGTACACTGTTCCGAAATATTTACTTTTAGAGTTCATTCAGTCAGTGATTGAAAAAAAAACAAATGAAATGTAAATTCAATCCTCAAAACCTTATATTCAAAAAGATGATGAAAGCCCTGCAGATAGTCGATAGGTGAAGTTTTCCTGCTGGAGCAGATCTGTGGGCCAAGCTATATGTACTACAGCTTGGGCTAGTCACACATATCTGAGTGTGGTGTAACATCTAATTCTTCACGTGACCAAAGAGGTGAAAAAAGTAAAATGATTTTTCTGAGAAGACGTTACAATACATTATTATGCCCTACAATTTTGGCAGCCTCAGCTTTATTGCTTACCAGACTGCCAGTCTCAAAGGTCATTGCCACACGTTAAGTCGAAACCTATCTGTCAAAACCTACCCTATCCCCTATAAAAATGTCAAGTAACTTTCACTTGAAAGGTGAAACAAGAGGAAAAAGTGGGTCACTTGGTGTTAACAACTAAAACTGCAGTATGCCATTAGATGTATCACAAAATTTGGCTCCCCCCCCACCCCCCCCCTTTAAAGAAAAAAAAAAACAAACGATTAACTTTGACACCTTTTCAGTAGCACTGCGAGTTCAGCATATTGGGAGTCAGACAGGAATTGTCCGTGTTGTTGACAGATTAGAAGTCCACACAACACTGGAGATATATATCAAAATAAAGTACATCTTTTAAGATTACCAGTATGCAAATATGCGCAGGTGTCACCAGCGACAGGTAAGATTAACTTTCAGCCTTTTGTCGTCAAAACGCAAGCCATCAACGAGTATAATAGGCACGTGGAGATTTCAAGCCCTGTAGTAACACTAAATGTAAGTTGTCGCTCTAAAGGCAGTTTGAGTCTTCGTCTGCTGGTAAGTGGCAAGTAAGGATTTGCATTTATGCACCCTTTGCAACCATTTACATTGACTTTTATTTGATATTTACTCAGAAAATCTGATTCGAATTCGAAAATGAGGTCTGCTTTGAGCTACTCACTGCGTGACGCCGTCTATCTGACTGACCTACATTAGTACATCAATCACACTGATGTTTATTAAGAATCTGACATCATGTAAAAATATATCACAAAGTTATTTAAATATTCTATACAACAGCTCAGCACGCAAAAATGGATAACGAGGTTGTTTTGAAAGCTAATTGTTGCATGAAGTAGAAACATGAAGTGCCAGATGCTTTTAAAATGACAAGAAATTGACGCTGTGACAGCGAGAATTAGCCTTCCAAACAACACTGTTGGCCATCTTTGCGTACTGAGCCATTCTACAGATTTGAATGCTTAAATAACATTGTGATATATTTTTACATGATGTTAGATTCTCAATAGGCCTACACGTCAACATGACTGACGTACAAATTTAGGTTAATCGGTTAGACGGCATCACACGTTGAGTAGCTCAAAGCAGACCTATTTTCAGAGATTTTCTAAGAAAAGAGCGAATAAAGGTCAGTGTAAATGGTTGCAAAAGGTGCATAAATGTCTTTGCTTGCAGACAGACCATGTCTTCAGTGGATTTGGATGTTAAGTATTGTGTATGCAGCGAGCTTTGCCGATGGGGTAACTGAATACAGCTATAGTGTCATAATTGGGCACGTCGTCTGGGCTTAGGATGGCAGCAATCTCTGCACATCAGTAAATATAAGCCATCCTTTGACTGGATTTTTGGGCTAGGCCTTACCTAGTTCAATTAAACTAAACGTTGAGGTCTATTTTCATTAATTTCTGATATTTACCTACCTCAACGTTTAATCATTGCATTCAAAAACGCAAAAAAAATGGATTTAACTGCCAACTTCGTTCTGCAAATTGCCTTGTGGAACAGACCTCCCATGTGTTTGAATCCAAGGATTAAACGTTGAGGCAGGTAAACATCAGAGATTGTTGAAAACAGACCTCAACGTTTAACTTAGTTGAACTAGCCCTTACCCAATATTAAAGGTTCACAGCCCATTTCTTGGCTAATACTCTGTATACGAAAATACACACACACGAAAACTTTAAACACCAATACGAACGAAACAATGTTAAATTAGTGGTAGCATAACGTGTGATCTATGCTAGGTAATGTTCTGGGCAACAGGTAATCAAATGACAGTTGACAGATTGTTTTGTTTTCTAAAAGTGTTGTTGTTGTCGTCCGGCCCTGTCGAAGTTTTGCAGACTTTCTCACAACTAACGACCTTGTCCACCATACACACCTGTCTTCGGAGGATATCTGTAAGCATTGTTTGTTCTTATTTCGACAACATCGTTTCCAGAGTTCCCTCGGCTCATGATCCCACCCATTTTCGGAGAGTTTCTTGGTAGAAAATTCCGAAACAGGAAGAGCACAGATTCAATATGGCTTCAGTTCACAGAGACGTCATCGTGACCTTATAACCTTTGAACTGAAACCAAAACAATATTTGTTAATAAACACAAGATTTTCTGAATATCATCAGGTAAATTAAAAGTTATTTTCCACACATTCTTCTTCAATTTAATACAATAACATCTTGATTTAAATCCAATGAGAACCATGTTATTTGTGTTTTGAGTGGAAATCTGTTCAGCAGGGGTAAAGTTTAACTGATGGAAAAGCGGATGTTGTGATGTATTTGCATATGGGATCCGCCTTTGCTGCTGTTCGAGAGCCAATGAAAATCCAGCAAGGTGCGAGAATTTGTCAATCAAAGGGGTGAATTAACTGGTTTGGCAACAATAACACGGGTCGGCCGACAGAGTACTGGAAAGGGACTACGTCTCTTACACAGAAATGGACAATTTAAAACAGCAAGTAATGATAAACCAGTTTGTTCTTGCTGCTGGTTGTCACGCAGAGCAAGCCAAACAACTGTTACAGGCGACAAAATGGCAGTTCGAGGTAAGTTAGAGGAAATATAGATGCTGAGAAGTCGTTTGAATCCAAAATGGCGCATCAATGTTTACTTCGACGTGTGACCCATTTCTGTACAGCACGATATACCGGTGTGTGTTTTTTCATCTTCTAGCTGCAAGTACTCAATGTATGCTATATTTTTATCTGTTAACAGGCAGCGCTTAGTATGTTTTTCCAAGAGGCACCCATCGTTCAGCCGTGTCGGACGTGTAACGGGAATCATGCGAATGGAAATTACCCTGTAAGTAAACGATTCATTTGACCGCTAGTTCCCCTCCATGTTTAGTGACGTCATACATCGTGCCATGCATTACCAATGTAATAATATTACGACCGGCTTTTTATTCATTAACATATCTTATGAGAGAAACTTCTTTGTTGCAATAAATCTGGAAAAGAAAATGTAGAAATGAAGGGTTTATCTGTTCCCTGTTTTGTGTTTTGGGATTTTTTTCATTCGGGTAGTTTAAATTTGTTGAAGTCATAGTGCAAATTTGTTATGACATCCGTCATTTTTCGTAGGCGGGAATGACTCATAGAAAAACAATATCTTCCTCATTTATATCTCACGTCATTTTTGTAGCTGTATAAATTAATTTTCTCTATGACTTGGACGTGAATAAACATATGATAATAAGGTGTTTTTAACAATAGATTGTTTGTATACATACATTATAGTGTGCCGTTATGTGTTGTCTGAACCCATTAAAACTAACACAGATCGTGTGCTTTGATACACACACCGATATACAAAGTAACTTGTATGTGACATGAATGCATTGAACAATCAGAGGACATTCAGCGGACAGATAATAGTTCATGTTGTAATTGTGAAAGTCATGGCTAATAATTCTTTGCAAGTCATAGGAATTTTATTACGTAACATTTTGAGTGTATTCTAATACAAATGGCTTTAACCATGTAAGCTGGTTGCTTGCTTGTGAATTCATGTTGAGATTTTTACTTAGGCATTTTGTATAGTTAGCTGATGATTCAACTACACATGTATATAATGGATTAGGACAGACTCTATATATATAGAAATTAAAAGGAACAAGTTGCACAGACAAAATAGAGAAACACTTTCCTCAAAAAATGCCCAGGTACTTTTGTATCTGTGTCATTGCTTCTCAGTCCAGGCCCTTTGGATTCAAAGTTCAAGGATACATAGCAGAATTCATCAGAAACTGCCCTGCTAAAAGTGTGTTAAACATGTACATTTATTTAATTGTGATAGTCATTTTGAAAGTGAAAATTGTTTCATTGCATAATTCACTGAAATTTACTTCCTGTTCTTTCCATTTCAAAATAAAGTAGAGATTATACTAGACTAAATTTCTGAAATTCTGGATTAGCTCTGGTCTTCAAAAGCTATTTGTGGTAACAGTTCTGAATTTGACAATGTGGCCGCGAAAGTAAGATAGGGTTCGATGATAACTGTTATGAATCATGTATTGTGACAATTTTGTAGCAAAATAGTTGAAGATACATGTTTCTTGATTACACGTATGTGAACAGATATTCCTTGGTATATGAAGAAATTTTGTTCATTTCAAATTACTGCCGCCAATCCATGTTTATTGTAAATTTATTGACATCATATTATGAAAGCCATAGTAATTTACTTCATTTATGATAGCAGGATTTCAAAGCTACCCAGTATTTGTGAAATAAACTGTCCACATATGCACTTAAATTACATTGGCAAATTATACCTTTCTCTGCTAAATTGTCTTTTTCTCACCATGTGGAGGTGCATAATTGTTTAAGTTATTCATGTGGGTGTTAATAAACATGCTCATAGGTGGCTTGTTTGATTTGATTGTGTTTTGCAATACACATGTACATGTACACTCATGCAGATACACTGTACAGCAAGTACATGTAGGTCAGTGAGTGGGGGGGGAATGTCTTCGTCTAGAAGCTGTTTATCGTCTAGAATTGCAGTTTCTGTGACGCAACAAAGCTATATTAAAACAGTGGGTTGCATGAGGGCTTAACTTCCTGGTGTCTGGCTACACACTCATTAAACTGTCTGTGTTGGCAGAGCTGTCGCTCCCCCAAACATAAGGGCTTAGTCATGTTAGTCACCAAGTCAGCTACACAAAGAAATCTGTCCCCTAAAGCAGGCTTGTGATAAAACTCTGTATCTAGGTTCTCCCGTCTCTCAACACTATGCTGCACGTTGACTTTTATGCTTTGACACTCAGTACCAGTGCTTACTTGTGATTTTCTCTTACATGCTGCTGTGTGAGCAGTTAGTACTTTTTTCAGACATTGACGACTTTAGTATGGCCTACTACAATCTATTTTGTTTTTAAAATTGAATTTTAAATATATGTTTGAATAAATATATGTTTAAATATATGTTTGAATAAATCCAAAGCCATAAGTAAATTTGAATATTAATTTTGAATGATTTTTGACAGCATGTTGAGCTTTATGCAACTTGCATGCGTAGACTGAAGTATTCTGATTAAACAAATATATGCTTTGAGTGGAGAAATATATTTCAGTTTGCCAGGGTTTTTTTTTTTCCCCTGATTGTGACAGCCTGGTCAGGCTTGAAAATAATTATATGTATCACTTCCAACGATGTAAACTGTTACATGTATGTTGTATTTGAAGAAATGTAATGTATTGCATAAGATATGACTGCTCAAGTCATAACTGATGACCATAATCATATTTGGCCTGGATATCGAGCAAAATACTGTTGTGTTAGTAATATTGCTAACACTGCTGCTGTGCTAATGCATGAAGGAGAATAACACGTAGAGGACTAGCATCCTCAAAATGTACAGCAAGTGACACACCATTATTTGTTACACACTGTTACCAGGCTGCAACATGCCCTTTACCAGTTTGCAAACTGTAATCAATATTTCTCAGCTGTTTAATAAATAATTAATTGTATGGTTAAAAATACTGACAAACAAGACAGATAGGTAATTTGGTTAATTTGTGTACACATGTTGGTTTTTTCAAGGAGACACTAACAACACCCTTTTGAGAGAAAGATTAGTGTGGAAAGTGATCAATTGGTTGCAGGTAAACTGAGTATAATAAGTTGCATTGCTAGTGCTCAGTAAGAATGGTATAACTGTAACAGTGGACTTATTGAGATTCTCATGTTGTCCCTTTTCTTGCTGACAAGGAATGGTACTCATGTGGCCATTGTGCAGCCACTGAAGGGTCATCCCCTGATATGGCGGTTATGTGCAAGCCTATACATTTGCATGTGGGGATAGGTTTCCAGTTTTGTTTGTTTAACCCTAAGACTCCAGTTTCTTCCATCTATAAAGCTGACTGCTATCTTATAAGTAAAAAAATTCTTGAATGATGCGTTGAAAGAACAATGGTGATAAGTATATGAATGCTTATACTGTTGTCCGTGTCAGTCACAGGATTCAGGAATATGATGTGATAAGTGTTAAAATTTCAACCTTGGTTTGTCTGTTTTCAGTTATGTACACCGGCGAACACACCAGCAACACCTCCCAATTTTCCAGATGCCTTAACGGCCTTGTCAAAGCTAACGACAACAGAGAAATTTGGAAATGCAGCATATGCCACATCTCCTACGCAGTTATCACATTCACCAAAAGCCATGGAAGTGGAAGCACAGCGATAAGCAAGTGGGAGAAAGTACCATGAGACAAACTACAAACTGTCCTTGAGAAAGATTTCTTTTGTGCTTGTTTTCTTCGGGAAATGTTTGTCTTGGCCTGGAATATGGTTTCTTTTGAAGGTTCATCCCTCTCAAAGAATCCTGCTTCCAGCAGCGGCCATGAGTCGTGCAGGAACCAAGCCCAGCGTGATGCACCATAGGATTTATCCTTCACAAAGGTGGATTCAAGCCTGGGCTGTGGAGAGTGTGCGTGAGCTGACAAGAAAACTTTACCGGTGTGGAGAGTGGAGACAGTGCTCTCATTTCCCCATATGTGTTACTCAATCTCCCTACTTGGGGGACTTCTCTGATGGATTGTTTAGACCTATGAACCGTCACTGCACCCTAATAGCATGAATGAAATGAAGATGTGTGTCATGTAGGAAGTTCTAACTTTACCAGAAAACATGAATGTAATCCAGAGGCCTTGACTCGGAGCGTATTGCTGAGAAAGATTTTAGATGGTGTGTTTTGGAGAGGAGCTTTTTATATTTCTATGGCTGTTGGCCCGTGATATTGTTTGACTTGCTAACTTTGAAATGGAGTTTTTAGTCGCTGGAAATGTGTGGAGTTAGGAGAGAAATAGGACTTGCCATGGCCCGCATGTTGGAGCTTTTTCATTTTCGTCAGATTATGATATATATATATATATTAGGATATGTTTTGTTTTTGTTAAGATTTTCACTCTTTGAATCAAGTACTGCCATGGGACATTACTAATATCTGTGACTGTGAGCATGTATGCGTGTGTGTGTGTGTGACATAGCAGAAGCTAATAGTTGCTAGTGATCTTACTAAAGGTTATCTCTCTTTGCCCTACCCAGGTGTAGTTTTTTTCTCAGTGACTTTGGTGTACTGTATGACCACAGTATACTGTATGTATGTCTCAGGAGGACTTCTATAATGTATAAATATAGACATTTACCTTGTGCATCTTTCCAGGAACGATTGTTTTTCATTGGGATATTTCACCCAAATGACCTGGGTGTTCCTCCAGTGGAGAGGCACTGACCATAAAAGGAAAATCTGGAATAATTCTTCGGCCCAGAAGGATTAAATTTTCATGGAAGGATTACCTGGGACATTTATCAGACCATCACTCAGTCACTCATAATTCGATATCATGTGTATTCAGTGTTCGTGAAATCCCTCACTCCAACATTTATTAACACCTCAGAAATGGCATCCATGGTTCAATAATAAGAGTATATCCATGAATATGGCTGAAAATGTGCTTATGTAAATGAGAGTGATAGTGTGAAATAGGTGTGTGTCTACATGTATGTGATCATAATCTAGATATGCCAGTGTTTAAGATAAACCTCTGGCAATGTAATATGTGAATAGTTAATGCTGTTTTGTCATAGTTGCTGGTGAGTTCGTTAATATGAAATTGGGTGTGTTGGTCATTGAGGTTAAGTTGAGCAAGAGAATATCTTGTCAGTTTAGATGTTGTCAGTAATAATACTTTACACGCGCCACATTGCTCTTAATATCATAATATGGATATATAAACTGTACATGTATATTATGTTCTTAAAAGAATTCATTATCTCGATTAGTAACCATCAATGCAACAGCTGTATGCTCTGTACTCCATTAAGAACATTCTTGTATGTAACCAGCACTTCAGTGAAGGCCTGTCATATATTTCTGGTTCTTCAAAATCATGAAATCTAATTTATCATGTTGTTAGATTTAACAGTAACATGTCCACTACACTCTATTCTACTCAAGTCTTGCCAGGTCTGTGGTAGAAGTTATAGTTCGCCGTGAAAACACGAGAAAACCAAATGTTACAACCATGTTTAATACCATCATTATCAATGAAGAAAACACTCCCTTCCACTCATTCGACCCCTCCCACCTACTGCCCTCTTTTGTACAGACTGTTTTAGGCCATGTCCACATTTAGTCTCTTGTATCACGGATTATGTGTGGCCTTTGTGGGTCAATTAAAAAAGAGAAGAAAAAAAGTACCAGAGTTCAAATGGACAATTAGGCGTTTTGTTTTTGATCTGCATGAGCAGTTTTCAGTTTCTGTTTATGGTGAATTATTTCATTATTTGTCAACAAGTTCGTCAGTGTTTGTCTAGTAGCTGAACGGAAACCTAGACAACTCATGAAGGAAGAGTTCCAGCCTAGGTGCAAATATTCAGAGATTTCATAGAAAGATTTGCTTGTTCTTATAGGAATATGGCGGAAAGAGATGATTAACATCCAACAAGCGTTGACGGTGTCAACAGCCAATAGAGCAAAGGCCATACCATTTTGTTGGCAAAGCTATGGGGGCTTCATGATGGGTTTGCTCAATCCTCAGTTTCCTCAGTCCTTAGACCTAACTGACAATAGTCAGTCACTTAATGTTTAGTAACGTCACAAAGTGTATGGGCTAATAATGAATTCATTTTCTTATTCTACATATGATATACACACTAACTTTCTGTTTACTGTTACCGTCAGAATATTACAGTATGGTTTTGTTTTTTCTCCTTTGATTTGAACCTGTTTGACTGAAGTTGATACATAATATCTGCTCCTCCAGATGTTTATGTTTAAAATTCAGGATGATTATGTATTCTTGGAACCAGGGGTTGATCCCTGGTTTTGACTTACCTGTAAGTCAAAGTATGGAATTTGATTTGAACCTTTATTATTGAACCCAACTATAGATGGTAAATCCCCAATAGATAAGTACATCCCGTTTTTAACTACCTGGACTGTAAGCGATGCCAAATAATGTCTTCAGTTTTGACCTACACAAAAGTCACTTTGAGTGAGTGCTTGGGGTTTAACGTCGTACTCAACAATTTTTCAGTCATATGACGACGAAGGAATCATTAGGGTGCATGTACGTATAATGTGCCTCCTTGTTGCAGGACGGATTTCCACCGCTCTTTTATTTAGTGCTGCTTCACTGAGACGACTTACCGAAGGCAAGTAAGCCGCCCCGCCCGAGCCATTATACTGATACGGGTCAACCAGTCGTTGCACTATCCCCTTCATGCTGAACGCCAAGCGAGGAAGTTACAACTTCCTCTTTTAAAGTCTTAGGTGTGACTCGATCAAGGATTGATCCTGGATCTACCGGTCCCGATTCACTTTGAGGAATTGGCCTCAGCTTATTTGGGGTATATGGATTTAACCTGCCGGAGAACACATTTGACTTGAAGTTTGCACCAGTTTCTCTTTCATCTTTAAATTCCCCCATAGCTCAGTTGGTAGAAGCGTTCGCTTCTGGGAGGGGTAGATCCAGGGTCAATCCTGGGTCAAGTCACAGCTAAGACATTAAAACAGAAAGTTGTGGCTTCCTCGCTTGGCGTTCAACATGAAGGGGATAGTGCAACAACTGGTTGACCCGTATCAGTATCATGGCTCGGGTGGGGTGTCCTACTTGCCTTCGGTAAGTTACCTCAGTAAAGCAGCACTAGATAAAAGAGCAGTGGAAATCCGTCCAGCAACAAGGAGGCACATTAGACACACATGCACTCTAAAGGCTCCTTCGTCGTCATATAACTGGAAAATTGTTAAGTGCGACGTTACACCCCAAGCACGCACGCACTCACTCTTTCATCTTTTTCGATGAATTTTGGATGGGTCAAGTTGCAAGTAACTTTTCAGATGATGCTAAGATTTGGTGTTAGTTCCTCCATGCTCTGTTCGCATTCCTCCGTGCTCTTTCCGGATTTCTCCGGGATCTATCCGGTTACCTCTCGGCTGTATCCGGCTACCTTTTGAGCACTGTACGGTTTCCACTAACTTTGGTCACAAATTGTTCGGTAAATAATACAGGTAGCGGGTTAACATCAATCAAAGAAATAAGTGATCACTTCATAAGGTTTCACCTGTCTTTCCTTGTAGCGTTAAAGAAATAAAAACAGATACGTGTATATACTGTACACATTTAGAGAGCTCAAGCAGAAAATACTACTTGGAATATAACTGTGCGGGCATGCCGCTGTTCCACAGTGAATACACTCCCTGTATGCTGTCAAAATGTTTGCCCAAGCCAAATTTTTTTACATCCTGCTTGCAAATGATGCCCGCTAGCAATTATTTGTATAATTTTGTCACAAGTTCTAAAATTTATATCCTCCATCGTGTTCGCTAATGCTTGGCTCTATTAGTGCGTCTCGTGAAATAAAAGCTGCAAAATTCATACACAGCCAAACGTCATCAATTTGATGATTGGAAATTTTGCATTCGGACAATGACATATTGCTTTAACCCCTTTTAGTGTCCGGGAACTGAAAGAATCTCAGTAATACCAGTAATATTTGATGAGATGACTATCAGTTCGGTTCCTTTTCATATCCGCTTTATGCTTGGTTAATTGTCAAAATGATATTCCAAATATGTTCTTGTCGTTACTATCAAATTATATTAATTTAATAATCAAATTATATAAGAAAAATGTCCAAATTCTAATATTCGAGAATGTCTTGAATATCGTTACTGGAGCACTGCGAATTGGGCGTGTTTATGTGATTGGACAGAGCTTTTGATATAACAAGTTCATGTTTGTTTCCTGTTTCATACATATATTATAGATTTCAGAGATGCGGAAATGGTAATATGGTCTAACTTGCTAAAAGATTTATACTGACATGATATGCACACCAGTTCATTTGCCTCTTTGTGTATATGTAAGAATGGGTTCTGTACATGCCTTGCGGATCTGCGTATTTCTTGAAAATGCCAAAACTTTAATGTCGAACGAAATATGACATACCCAAAGGCGCATCTTTTCTTGGAGTTACTTGTGTTCATACATATATCAAGACTTTCACTTAAATGAAAACGGTAAAAACTATTACCAGAGGAAATTGGATAGACCATCACATGCACCGCAATAGCTACCAAATTAATCCCCAGATTAAGCCAGCAGAGTAAACAGGGACAGCATTGTTCAAAAGGCACGTATAGTCACATTCGAGGAGGCCATGTTGACCACAAGGCCTGGGTAATTGGCCACAATAAGTGAAATATAATTTGTTTGAGTGGTATAAATGCATTTTGTCCGAATTAAGTTTTTTAGGAAGTGGCTTCCGGGTAATCTTGAGATTAGGCTTTATCAATATTTAATACGAGAGAAGTTACTGGAAAACTTTGGCAAGTGTACCCGGAATTGTGTATGCCTTTAAAGCTATATACCGCAGTTTGCATGTAGAATTGCAAGACCAACATCTTGCATGATTTGTGAGACAATTTAGCAAAGGCTATTGAAATCGTGAGATGATGTCGATGTCGACAATTAGATCTGGCTGTATGTGCAATACGGTAAAATAGTCTAAAAATGTAGTTCACATTGATTGTAAACATGTCAGCAAGGACATGTATCAGTACAATAATTCCAAGGCATATTTAATACATATACATGCACCTCCAATGCCTGGACAATATTCATGAATGTATAGAGAGCGTTAGTCAGTTAGATAAATACATGATACAAAGATGCCTTAATAGACAGTGGGATTTTCCGATGTTTTTATTATATAAAACAAATAGTAGACGTTCAAATGACTACAGATGGCGTCTGTGAGATGAATTGGGCATCTTCCCACAAATAATGCTAACGGTGCGCGACAAATTGCATGGTGTCAGGGTCCTCGTGCGCTATTGTGTTATATACAGATGGGTGGGCAACCGGATTAGTTCATGTAATGATTTCTAACTCGGTAAATGTACACAGGGATGGTTCTTTATTAATGGACAGGCAGGGCACAGCACGCATGCGTGTGAACTTATCTGATGCGATAATCAGGTATGGAAGAGCTCTGTGCGAAGCTATACAGAAACAAGAATGTCGTTCATATCAATAAATTGGATTGATCTGAATCCATCCCTGAGATAGAATTTGTTACACTCCCAAGAGAAAATGTCAAAAAACTTTCAGAAAGAATAATGTAATGCAATATATAATGAATTACTGATGAGATGAGTCAGAAGGAATGAAGCTGTTTAAGGTTAAAGAAATGAATTAAGATTTCTTGCGTGCTGACGGGATATGAACAATGAAAGGGATACTATAATGGCACTCGGTTTGAAATGAAGTGTCCAATAAATATAAGCTAAATGAGGTTCAGTAAACAAAACAAACAAAAAGCAAACAAAAACAAACTAACCAAAAACGAAATCCTGAAAACATAAATTCCTGTTTCTAAGATATGAATTTCACATTGATATCCATAACAACGGGTTAATTTATTATTTTAGAAGGGACAACATACATTGAAACCGGACATACCCCAAGGAGGGTTCAGAAGACTCTCAGATGATTGACAAGTTCCTGATATCAGCAAACACGTGTACATATCAGCTTAAGGCACGTGACACATTTGAATGAGTAGAGCGTGATGGTGTAAGAAAATTGAATGATAACAGGAGAGATATCTACGGAGAAACCAGAAGCTATAGCCGGTATATGATTTAAACTCATGCTCTCAGACGTTTATAGCTTTTGCTTTAAATGACAGATATATGGATATTACGGTGTTTAGTTAACGGGAGCAGGTGCGTGGCTGTTCAGAAGCCATATATAACAATTGTATATACTTTTGCAATGGCGCGCCGTATGTATATAATATATCATTTGCCGAGATTTCAAAATTTGCTAACAGCTGTACAGTATTGCTGGAACTTTTAAAATCTCGTTGGTTTGCTTGTACATGTATAGTACATATATGCTTTAGTACGAGGTTGCCATAAAGCCTTGGTCAGTGGTGACCTGTTATTCACTGCCTCGAGCTTGTGAATGCTATAGCGACGTTATGCATAAGCAGCTTATTACTACTTAATATATAGAAAAGGTTGAACAGCAATATGAACACCTCGCTTATATAACATAATAATGTATTTATATATAACTATAACCCACATGATGGCCTTCAGACGCAGCTTGCTTTCATGCCAAAGTGGCCGTGCAAACGGAATTAAGCCAAGCAAGGCCAATGCTGCATACGAAGTGATGACGCAATGTTTTGACCCCCGTCGCTTGTCTGTTTCAATTACAATTACTAAAACATATTTCTAGAATCGCTGATCAAGCATTAAGGAAAAACATGTGCAACCATAATCAGTTCGTCTAGAATAAAGAACATAAGTCACAAAATTATGCTCTAATTAATTTAAATACAGACCATAATATCGTTGCACAATGACATAAGAACAATTAAAAATTCCATTTTTTCATTCTTGGCACAGCAACCGCTGTTAAATAATTAACATTTGACAACTTCGGACACCGGCTAGAACGATCTTGCCGATGCTATAGTACACAGGATAAATCCTGGGTCGCCACTAGAAGGGATGCGTGTTGCTGTCATCTTCAGTACCAGCCAGCATGTCGTAAGACGGTGTTAAGCTTGCTGTCAACATTCCTGAATTACTTCATATTTAGATACGGAAGACATTATATTCCAGTTTTATCTCCCTTGTAGAAAAGTTTAAGCGACCTGAACCCAGTTGTTCGAAAGTGTATTAGCTAATACTGATATTAAGTCATATTTTATATTGAAGTTTTTAGCCAAACTCAGCTATCAATGCAGTTCTCCAAAGTCAAAGTATAATAGCCCGTTTTAGTTCATATTTAATATAATGTTACACATTTTTTTAGACTAAGTATAAAATTGTAGACTTGGCAATAGAAGTTTAAATCTGGTGTTAAGATTTCAGATGGATGGTATATGATGTTACAAAGTGGTGGTGCAAGGTGGCGAATCGATGACGCTATCCTTCAAAGCAACAATACAATTCTACAAAGTGATGTTATACTACTCTGCGATGCATTAGCTCTATAAACAGCATCGAAGATTCTCAACTACCGGTCCGCTGCGGGACCGGTAGATCCAGGATCAATCCTTGATCGAGTCACACCTAAGACTTTAAAAGAGGAAGTTGTAAGGGGATAGTGCAACGACTGGTTGACCCGTATCAGTATAATGGCTCGGGCGGGGCGGCTTACTTGCCTTCGGTAAGTCGTCTCAGTGAAGCAGTACTAAATAAAAGAGCGGTGGAAATCCGTCCTGCAACAAGGAGGCACATTACACGTACATGCACCCTAAGGATTCCTTCGTCGTCATATGACTGAAAAAATTGTTGAGTACGACGTTAAACCCAAAGCACTTACTCACTCACTCGATTCTCAACTTTACAAAATGGCATCTCGCGGATTCCACACATACATTCTCTGGTCCATATACAATTGTATAAGCCTGTGTAAGTAATTAAGATTATTCTTATCTCGATTCTTCTGTATGTTAAATTCAGTCATTAACGTCGTACATCATTTCAAAAGCCTTATCCCCATTAAATAAAGACATCATGGGCAAGGCAAGCACAAATCACAGAGCTTTAAATTATAGAAAAGTATGTGGCTACGTGTAATTGAGGTTAACTTTCAGGGTAGTGATTACAGTAATAATAGATACAATTTAATGCGCATGGATAGAGGCCTATTTAAAATCATATTTTACTGTAATCTACTGGAATGAAGAAGTCTGAGTGTATTCAGATCATATGCAACCAAACTGAACCTTTTTAAAGTACTCATTAAGGTTCTTCTCGTTTATCCGTACATGACCGTACATTGCATACCGAAAATACTTCATTGATACCGTAGACAAAAGTACGGCCTGCCAAGAGAGGTTTAGCAAGTGGTAACTTGTTTACTGTAGGTCTGATCATACACTTATTAGGAGGGATATAGGCCATAGCCTTGAGCGCTTAAAATCACCCATGAAAACATGGGTGCAGGACAAATAACGGTGCACTCGTTTCCAACGGTAGATATCCTGTTACCTTAAATGTTACGTCATCACAGGTTACTTGTACAGGTCAATTAGTAATTTGTTCTTGACAAGAAATACATTCTAACAGAAAAAAAGGGATTTTTTTTATACAGTTGCAAATGTCATGGTTATTCAGCTCTGGACTGAGTTTAACGCGCGGCTGACTGTTTAAAAATCCAGTTCATGACTATTAAAGTTGTTGTGTATAGGGCTCAGTGAAAGTATGTTTCGCTCAATTAAAATCGGCGTAGTCTTGTCGTGCATAGTTAGGGCTTCGTCACTGAAGTAACAGCGAGCAAGCATAGAGTCTAATGGGCCTATACTTTGACATCCACATGCAGTTTTATTTTCATTATCTACATGAATCAGGTTTCTCAAAATATATGCTACGGACGGGTTCACAGACTTCATGACCTACAAAGAACAGCGTCGTTTCGTGTATGTGTATAGACTGAGGAACTTTTGTGTGACTCAACATCCGTTTCAGCCATTCATAATTCTCTATTGACAGACACCACATTTGAAGGTATACCAAGTATAGGGCCTATATACCACAGTAGGTTTTAATCGCTTGGAATGCACTGGTATTTGCAAGCAGTTATAAAGCAACAATATGCAAGAAGGTAGCATGCTTGTATGTATGTGTGTATGTATGTAGGTATGTATGCGATGTAGAACTTAAGAACGTCTCCGTGTAAACTGATATGTTTGAATTTCCAGTATTAAAGAATCAATAAGTGAGCTTCATATTCCGCCCGCATGCAGACTTAATATCTGTGAAGTCTCTGGTATAACAGCTCTTGTTATTACTATCATATCTAGCTATCAATGAATTATTAGTTACTGTGTTTTAATAATAAAATCAGCCCCCTGGCTTTCGTCACCCGCTTACATTAGCTTTACACTTTAGTTATACTGTATTCTATGTATATTAATATCTATTTATTATTTATATAAATGTTCATATATCAATTCACTTCATGCAAATAAACGTGGCATTTAAGATTTGTATAACATCACCTGTGTTACATTACACCATGGCTTACATTCGTTAATTGGTGCATGTGCACAGTCAATAAATATTTATTTATTTATTTATTCCATCAGTGGCTTTAATGTTTTAGTCATGAATGTTTTACCTTTATGATAGTCAGTTATATATAAGAGGATAGAATGTTCGGATTAAACTACCCGCCTTTGGCACTGCGAAATCTTTTCCAGATAAGGTTGTTAGGGTCCAAGCAGTGTGATTTACTCGTGCCTACCTTTACGATGTCGTTTCGTAACCAAACTTGTTACATGTCACATATGTATTTGAACAAATCATTGGTCAGTCTAGCTTTGACCGAGTAACCATTACGTGGGGTAAGATGTATCCATTGAACAACTGGAGCACAAGTTTTCCACATGTAACACACAGGTGTATATCATAAACTTAAGGTGGAAGACGAGTGATCTTTATGTAGAACCTAATAAACGATACTACGATCGTTGTTTGCAGTTTATGACGATGGGGAGTCATCAGTTGTGTGTACATATACTGTGTCTCCCTGTGGCAGGACGTCCAGGCCGCCAAAGTGCTGCTTCCACTTAAGTATCATGCCGAAGACACCAGACATGACACCCCACCCAGTCACATTATAGGCCATTCCCGTTGCCTTGCTCTAATGCCTTGTATTATTTTGAAAGTCATTGGTATGACCCGACCCGTGTTTGATCCTGGGTCTCCCGATTTCGAGGCGGACGTTCTAACCGTTAGGACAACGAAACGATCAATAAAACCTAATAAACGATCCTACGAGCGTTGTCAATGGTTCACCGCCACGAACGCGCCGGGAACTTTGGAGACGGATGGAATCTCAAGGATTCCATGACAATAAATATATTTTAGCCTGAAGAGATTACAACTGATGTATAGAATTCTGCATGTAGAGGTGAGGCGTAAGGTTTGTTTATGTCTGAGACGGCAGATTGGGAGGGGACACTGGTTTTCCTGCTACTCTTGATTTTTAAAATGCGCATGTGTCGTAGTCATTTCTTGAACTAGAATCTTTCAGTCTGAATTGGACAGTGTTGTTAAGTATTAAAGAGACTATATACCGGATATTTCTGTCCAAAAAATAAATCAGCACAAATCCAATCGATTTTGCCATTAATTTAGAATACTCGTCTGTGTACGTGTTACAGTTGAAAATCTGTAATGAATTTCGCATAGCTTTTTCAAACTATAGAATCATTTAAACACTATAAACAGTTACGAATCTGATATTTTCTGAAAGATTATAATTAGAGTTATTTTTGATCAATAGAGAAAATTGGATTTGATTAGCGAGTATGGCTTTTTGGGGCAGAAATATATTTTTTTTCAAGCGTGAGATTATGGAACTTCGTTTTTCGAGTTCAATACACAGGTCAATCTGGACCCAAAGGCAATTTACTATATAACAATTTACAGTTTACAATAAGTGTTCGAACTGACTTCCACCTTCCTCCAAACACTTTCTATATATTTCTATATAAACACTTTCTATATATATATATATATATATATATATATATATATATATATATATATATATATATATATATATATATATATATATATATATATATATATATATATATAGAAACACATAGGTGAAAACGTGTAGAAGACAGTTACTCATACACTGGGTTTGTCTTTCACAAAGCGCATATGGTACCACATGGTATGCTTATGCTTATGTGTGCTTGGGGTTTTAACGTCGTACTTAACGATTTTTCAATAATATGAAGATTAGTCATTAAATATGTGTACAAATATTGTGTCTTCTTATACAGTAGGGCCAGTCCTGACATCAGGCCAACCAGCCATGTTTCCTTTCCTCTAACCTCTCAGTGCTGGACGCCAAGCGAAACAGCAGCAATTACCATTTTTAAAGTCATTGGTATGACCCTACCCGGGTGGTACCACATGGTATAGCATGATTGTGGTATATGGGTCCCTGATATAACACTGTCGTGTGAATGACCGACCCAATAAATAAATGTGCTAACAGCACATACACACTACAGATTCAACCGTCGTTGTTCTCCGTGCCAAAACAACACTGCTAAATCTCGAGCGCACCTGATGCCTGTTTATTTACCTATCACTGCACGCTCAAGTCTTGTTCTTCATACAACCCCCGGGGCCTCTTCAGCTTAACGCGCCATTATGTTAGTCTGGCTGTTGACGTACCTTGACTTAGTTGCTCAAGACTGTCAGTGTAAGCCTCGGCCGTGAACGAGATAGAATTGACGTGTGTATCAACTTTGGCACTGGTAAACCAAGACGGTTATCCGTTAATAAGATGGTAACCACATGGCCAAATTGGCCAAGGTGCAAATCTTATATAAATATACCTGTAGAGGGAAAATAACCAGAAAAAAACCGTTTCGCTAACCATGGTGTTTTCATGAACTTTCTTAGACCTGCACTGATGAGCGTGTACACCTTCATTTGTATTTTACTATTTGGTCGCTTTATGTTTGACGTTTAATGTCGCTTTCCTCTTCCGGTGATGATGCATTCATTGTGCTACCTAATGTAGACGACGTCCAATCACACTACAAAGACAGCAGTCATGATGCCAACACCAAATCACAGTATAATGACATCAGCCACGACGCTGCGCCAGATCACTGTACACTGACACCAGACATGACGCTCCACCCAGTCACATTATAGGCCTATTGACAACAGTATACAGACACTAACCATGACGCCACACCCACTCACACAGTATACGGACACCAGTCACAACGACTCAGCCAATAACAGTATACTGAAACCATACTTGACGCCCCACCCAGTTACAGCATACTCACACCAGTCATGACGCCCCACCCAATCAGAGTTCACCAGTCATGACGTCCCACCCAATCATAATATAATGACATCGGGTCATGGCGCCCCACCCAATCAGAGTATACTGACACCAGACATGACACTTCCCTCGAACACAGCATTAGCTAGCACTGGAGCACTAGATCCTCTAGTGCGAGCCCAGCGAGATGAGTATCCAGTTTGCTCCTCACTGCCTTTCTTTCGCCGCGTATTTCTGATTCGGGTGCATTCCGGATTGACTAGCATTCTCTTGTAATACACTAGTACTACGTCACTAGTTTGCGCACCGGCATATCTTCATCGCAAAATCAGGTAGGGACACCGGTATAACTTTATCGCAAAATGAGTTAAGGGCACCGTTATATCTTCATCGCAAAATCAGGTATGGGCATCTGTCAGTATTTCTTCATCGCAAAATGAGGTATAGGCACCTGTATATCTTCATCGCAAAATGTAGTAAGGGCACTAGTATATATTCATCGCAAAATAAGGTATACGCACCGGTATATCCTCATCGCAAAATGAGGTAAGGGCACCGGTATATCTTCATCGCAAAATGAGGTATACGCACAGGTATATCTTCGTCGCAAAATCAGGAATAAACAGAGCCTGGACCGAAACTGCTTTAGGCGTTAAAAATTCTCCAGTGCAAACTGTTACGCATATTAAATTGATCATGTTCTGTGCATTTTGCAGAACTTAACCCCGGCAGTAGTTGTCAACTCTGTACACATGTATAAATCGATAACCAGTTTTACAACATACGTATGTTGTTGGGATAAGAGTCATCTATGCCATTCACGGTAATCCCCTATGTTGTCATTCAAACGGCATGCATATTCATTAAGCATTGTATGCAATAGTGGTGAAAAGTTTATTTCCTCAATTACGTAACCGATGTAATTAAACCTTTTTGCAGTCTTCCTCAGAGTATTTTCCCTGAGGATTTAGACAACCAACCAACCAACCAACCAACCAACCAACCACCGAAATACTCACATGTTTATAGGGGAAAGGCGCTCTTAAAAGGCTTCACTCAAAAAAATTCATCTGTTAATTTTAACAGAAAGTCCGTTAGAATGTATTCGGTTATTGCAACGGATAATTCTGTTAAATACAACACACATATTCCATTAATTCAACATAAAGACTAACATAATAGATAGTAGACTAACATGTTATTATGTTTAATATGACACAATATTATGTTATAATAACAGTATGCATTCTAGCATCACTCAGACAACAGAATTTCTGTTAATATTAACAGATTTTTTTGTGTGTGTTTTCTCGCGATAACAGGAACTTTTTATGGTCATTCATGAACTGTACAGGGAGCGAACAGAGTAAGTATACAATATTTTGTGCATCTAAATATGGAATTACAGCATATGAACAAGTAATTACCGAATACAAAAGTATTAGTTAACTATATGTGAAATGTGCTCATGCTAACTGTATATGAACGTTTAATTACAGTTGATATGCAGAATCTATGAATTTCTTTTTCTTGGCAATATTTTTTATAACGGGATTCAGTGGGCAGCTGATTTCACAGTGAGCATATATGATTGTATATATGACTATGAAAGGCATTGCTATTTCACTGTGCCTTGTACGGTCCTATGTTTCACCGTGTCATCCCTAATTGTTTGGTGTTTCACCGTGTACTGAAGGTTTCATCGTGTCGCCCCTCTATAATGGTTTTAGTGTTTCTTAACACGTCCACCACACCTCACTGTTTGGAATTTCACAAGCAGTGTCACCTCATTTGTTATATATCGTCAAGCTCCCAGGCAAATAATCAGTTTGTCAGTCAGAACCAAGTAACGGGAAATCCTTCTTCGCAAATATTTAAATAGAGGCTTGTGAGAATGAAGACCTATTTGTGTATATTAAAGGATCCGGCTGCATTACGGTATAATATGAAAGCCTGAAAGAATACATAGTATATAAACCTCTTGTGTAAAGCTAGTGCATTTTACATATGATTTACCTTCACATTTTACCGTATGTTTTCAGATCGGAATGTTCGAGAAAATGCAACAGCACTTTGGTCTTGTGAAATCCCGAGACAAGATCGTCAAATCTGACCCATTTGAACCCGGATACTTCCCGGACAGCTGATTTTGTTTGTCCTATGTTGGGGGGCTTTGCAAGTAACATTGACCAATGGGGACTAGCAGACTCCAATTACTGATTTATTTTCTTGCTCTTAACACTTCCTTACCTACGTTATAGCACATACGGTCTTTTTATCTCTTGACGTTGAACCAATCTGTCCCCTAAACAGCATCTATGGTCTATTTCTGTTCTGTTTTCTGTAGTGACACATTTTGCTTTTCATACTTTGATGCTCGAAAACGACGGTATGTGCCGAATTGGTCCCCCCGATGATAACACAACATTAGCACATACCAGCACGGTTTTTTTTTTTTTTTTTTTTTTTAATTTCTAATCGCGCTCAGCCAATCAATGGAGAAGATTTCCATGTAGTATCCGTGTAGTATGAAGTGTTGGTTTGGATATTTTGTTGCTCGAAAACGATGATATATGTTAATTAGGTTAACCATGGCTAACTCAAACACAACACCATACTTCGGATTCGCCTCGATGCAATGTTGTGTAACAGTAGTCCTTGTCAATCATGGTCTAACCTATTCCTGTATTTATTTTCAGGTTGTACATAGACATCAAAACATCGTTACATCTCATCAATATATACACTGACTATAGCTGATATAGTGATGACTAAAGCATGTCACCTTGCACCAAATGACCTTGCTCTGTATTGTGCTGTAGGATATGTCACAACGGCGTGAAGTATATGTCATTCTTTCTATTTTCTCTCTTCCATAAATATGTCTTACTGTGGAATGTAACCAAAATATTTATTCCTCATCAAAAGTGAGACATTTCTTAAACACGACACACAGGCTTGCTGTAAATGTATATTGCTTGTAAACAAACGTACATCAAAGAGAGATATTTATAGGACGACCTTGCCTGAAGCATCACCTTTATAAGAATCTTTCCTTTGCATCATTTATCAGTAAAAGAACTTGAAACCACGACTATAGAGGGCCTACGTATGCATATATATAAATACATTTTGGATTATTAGATTTTCGTCTATAAATCAAACATTCTTGACTACATATGGTGTTGAACAAAAATCAAACAAATAAATAAATAAACACATCCTGAGAAATATAAGAATAAAATATAATTTCATCTTCAGGCGACTAAATAGTTAATGTGCCTACCTTACGCAATAGTAATTATAAAATAACAATTGATCTCACACCAACCTGCAGATGATTTCGCCTATCCGTTTTCGTCCCACCCTAATGCTGGCCGCCGTTTTTGTGGTGACACGTCAACCGAACAAAAATACGCAAGAGTATATACCCGGGATAAACGATTGACAATCTACTCAAGCACTTTCCCACCTTTGACGTCCCACTTATGCTTGTAGGTATATTTACAATGCACATTGTAACTGAGCGATAGGATATTGAAAATATACACGGAAGTTTCCCCAGATAGAACTAGTAAAGTCTGCATTGTATATTCTTTATATTCAGACGAGCAAGATTCACAGGCTGAAGAATGGGCTCAGTTTAATGTTGTAGGACATACATGCAGCACTATTCTTGAACTGGCACAGAAACGGAAATCGGCTGCTCTCTGGCTATTCCAAGCCCAGTCCTTTGATTCAGTCGTTCGCAATTTCCTCTGTGTTCACGCCGAAGGTCATGATTAAGTTGCCATGTACTTGTCCGCCTGCGTTTAGTCGCTTGCCAAAAAGACCATCGAAACTGTGTCGGGTCAACGAGCCAGTGGCCTAATCAGAGCTACCGCCCTAGATCTGAGCCTAAAAATAACACGGCCTGGAATAACTGGGTCAATTTATTGCTTCTCAGTTCTTTAGAGGTTTCACTATAGCTGTGCAAGGTTACATGCCCTATTTATTGTTGGCATGGCAACATATAGTCGACATTCGAAACCTGAAAAATTCGAATACTAAATGCCGGAGGCGATTTGTGTCCGTATTAAATAAACGTTAACCGGGCTAGGGCAACGTTTAGATTGCGTACATATAGAGAGTGATACCATGTTGCATGACAATCGAACGGTAAACCAAATCGAGTAGTGTGTCCAGCTTGCACGTCGTATTTTAGCCCACCTTTGATTTTTACAGTGTGAGCCTTTATAAATACATATTCGCCTATGGTGGAGACATCTTTTCCTTTAATCTCGTAAGTCTTTCAACGGAAATAATGCATGCGATATTTTATGTGAATCTCACTTCAGCGTCAAGCTGTATTGCGACTTTTCAAAATAAAGCATCGTTTGCAGATTCACCAGTAATAAATAGGCCTAATTTATATGCACATGGGCGTGCATATCTGTAATGCTCTAACTGATGTCTGACTGCAAATATATACCTTTACATAGAACACCAGGTACACAGCCATATCCCTGCGGGCATATGTACCTAAACAGGGTTTGTTTTGTAGCATACCATAACTCTACGGTATATGCATAAGACAGCTGCCATAACGTACAGACATTAAAAAATCGTACATTTAAAAAAAATACAATGCCTATATTGTAAAATATTTCACAATGATTGTATATGTATGCATATATATAATTGCGTGCTGGACATGATTAGTATCCGATATTTAAAAGTGTAGTTATTTTCTACAAGAGCTCATCACCTACTCAGCCCATGTTCTTCCGGCTGATCATGTTGCACAAATCCCTTACCAATTTAGATGTGAATATCGGTGATAAACCGTTAATGCAATTATAAGGTTATGTAAGATTTGTCATCCATCAACCTTATACTGGAAACCAATCTGCGTACAGCTGAACTGAAGAAACTGGAATCTGTCAAAGCCAATGTAAATTGTCCCCGTGGATGTGACACCCAGATACAGCTGTGTATATATATACCTGAGCATATAAACTCGGTCAAAATGTCACTCTTCGCTGTCTCAAGCGTCATTAGCTGGAATGAGTTTCCATGGAAACAGACTGACCATTGACGTCAATGCGTTAAAGTATATATCAGTCAAATGTCAGAAAGTAAAGTTTCTTATGAGTTTCGCTAATACACTATAGTATCACGCATGATGTATTAGTTGATGTATCTTGAATGGACAAATAAGCAAATAGAAATAATGCGCAGTTATACGTGTGTATAGAATCGGATTGTTTTCCTCGCACCTGATGCCAGTATATGATTGATGAATTCATATGTGAGAACCCGTTCATAAGCTGATGCTCAAGCACGTCGTCCAGATGTTTAGTTAAATATATGAGAAATATGAAATGTTGTTTTTTCTTGTATTCGGGTTGGCGCACTCGAGTCCTATATCGCTGGCTCATTCATATATAGATTTCATGCAAAGCCAGTTTAGTTTATTGAACATTTTAACATTAATTTTTTCAGTGATTCTTATCACGCCAATGTCTTAAGCTGTCCTAGTGCCGACCGATCTATTTATTATATTCTTTTTACACCCAGCCCTAGTGATGGTCGATATATATTTATATTGCTGTCTAAGAGGAACAACATGCCGAACATAGCAGAAGTGTTGCGCCACCAGTCCTAGCGCCGACCGATCTATTTATACTGCTGTCTCACTAGAACGTCATTTCGAACACAGCAGAAATGTTGTTACACCCAGTCCTAGTGCCGGTCGATATATATTTATATTGCTGTCTAAGAGGAACAACATGCCAAACATAGCAGAAGTGTTGCTCCACCCAGTCCTAGCGCCGATCGATCTATTCTCACTAGAACGCCATTTCGAACACAGCAGAAATGTTGTTACACCTAGTCCTAGTGCCGGTCGATATATATTTATATTGCCGTCTCAGTGGAACAACATGCCGAACATAGCAGAAGTGTTGCGCCACCCAGTCCTAGTGCCGACCGATCTATTTATAGTGCTGTCTCACTAGAACGCCATTTCGAACACAGCAGAAATGTTGTTACACCCAGTCCTAGTGCCGGTCGATATATATTTATATTGCTGTCTAAGAGGAACAACATGCCGAACATAGCAGAAGTGTTGCGCCACCCAGTCCTAGTGCCGACCGATCTATTTATACTGCTGTCTCACTAGAACGTCATTTCGAACACAGCAGAAATGTTGTTACACCCAGTCCTAGTGCCGGTCGATATATATTTATATTGCTGTCTAAGAGGAACAACATGCCGAACATAGCAGAAGTGTTGCGCCACCCAGTCCTAGTGCCGACCGATCTATTTATACTGCTGTCTCACTAGAACGTCATTTCGAACACAGCAGAAATGTTGTTACACCCAGTCCTAGTGCCGGTCGATATATATTTATATTGCTGTCTAAGAGGAACAACATGCCGAACATAGCAGAAGTGTTGCTCCACCCAGTCCTAGCGCCGATCGATCTATTCTCACTAGAACGCCATTTCGAACACAGCAGAAATGTTGTTACACCTAGTCCTAGTGCCGGTCGATATATATTTATATTGCTGTCTAAGAGGAACAACATGCCGAACATAGCAGAAGTGTTGCGCCACCCAGTCCTAGTGCCGACCGATCTATTTATAGTGCTGTCTCACTAGAACGTCATTTCGAACACAGCAGAAATGTTGTTACACCCAGTCCTAGTGCCGGTCGATATATATTTATATTGCTGTCTAAGAGGAACAACATGCCGAACATAGCAGAAGTGTTGCGCCACCCAGTCCTAGTGCCGACCGATCTATTTATACTGCTGTCTCACTAGAACGTCATTTCGAACACAGCAGAAATGTTGTTACACCCAGTCCTAGTGCCGGTCGATATATATTTATATTGCTGTCTAAGAGGAACAACATGCCGAACATAGCAGAAGTGTTGCGCCACCCAGTCCTAGTGCCGACCGATCTATTTATACTGCTGTCTCACTAGAACGTCATTTCGAACACAGCAGAAATGTTGTTACACCCAGTCCTAGTGCCGGTCGATATATATTTATACTGATGTTTCAGTGGAACAGCATCCCGAATACGGAAGAAATGTTGTCGCGCCCACAACCCTTACTGGACAGTATATTTGTAGTATATAATATAAATGCTACAGCATTGCAAGTAAAAGCAGAGCAGCGACGGCAGTTTCATAGTTAGCAAATGGCCACTCGTAACCGGTGAACTGGGTTTTTTTTTTTTTTTTTTTTGCTTTATCATTTGGAGTCTTATGTCGGAGACACCAGAAATGTTGCCACATCCAGTCACAGTGTACCATCAACCAGTCGACGAGTACTTAGCATTTCCGCCTTATTTGCGAATCTCTTAGAAGGGTAGTCACAGGAAGTATTATGAGATTTGCCCATTTTGAAGTCTTATGCATATACGGTAGAAAGTGGCAGAAGACAGTGGGTGACTGTACCACACAAGAGAAACTGCACGGCTTGTTACGTACAAGATCTGAAAATAGTTTTCGAGAAATTGAGAGTTTAATTCACGAGGTACTGAATTTGGTAAGCCGTCAGTTGCTAAAACAAAACAGAAGTGGAATAAATCGGAGTACTAGGGGTAAACCACCGACCGTTGCCAAGTTTCTGACTAACCTTCTGACTAAAAGCGGCTACCGAAACAACGATATAACAGGATTCTCTCATGTGACTTTATTCGTCAAGGCCTTGATACAGCCGAAGCTAGTCAGCGCTTTAACCATCGGTATATCGTAATGTATATTATTTGTCCAGCAAGTTCTCCGAATAGCCCGTTAATGTCGTTCTGCTCTCAAAACCTGTTATTAATCGTCGTGACCATGACTGTAAAACTGAGAGCCGTGCTAACACCTTTCGCTAAACCCTTTTGTGTTTATCTAACGATTTTATCCATCAAGGCGGATGGCCATCTGTATTGCAGAGCTGTGGAGATTATTGCCGTGTAAAGTCAGCAATAACCGTTCGATTGACCCGATTCTGCACGCTGATGATGACTCTCCAGGGTGGCCAGCTGTTGTCCAGGACATCTTCACTAAAACATACCCCTTAATGAATAATCATTATCGATTGTAGGCCAATCCAGGTCTCCTCTTATATCTTATACATCTCGAGCCACCCTAGCAACCGTCCAGTCGGAATCTGAGCTTGGATCTGATTCTCACCTCTTTCGCAGAAGATTCTCATTGTGTGTCGACTGCAAAGTTTATTGTGCATTGAAAACAGGGTCGAGTTAAAATGATTTTTGTAAACGTCCTCCTTACTGATTAAGCTTAACTGGAATGCAACTTGAACCACAGAGGTGTTTACGGTTGTGCTTCGTACTGTGCAAATAACCATACTCAGTCGATGGTATACCAACCCAGAAGCAAGACTCATGACTACCTGTATTATCGTACATGATGGCAACTCTGGGATGTGTTTTCAATCAGTTTGTGAAACATGGTCACTTGTTATTGTAGAATTATGAATGCGTAATCGGTCCTGCCGGCATAACAAGCTGCACACGTGCATTGTGGACAATTATTTGCACATTATATATCAAATTTGAAGTATCTCTATGCAGGGTTAAATGCATAATAAGCTATATATGTGTGTGTTCAGTGAATATATATGGAACTACATTGTGTGATGTAGGTTGCATTGATGTTTTCATAGATATGTCACCCGGTAAAACGTATACTGTAGTTTGCTGCAGTGGTTTAATGTAAAAAAAAAAAAGGCTACGCACCACGTCAGTATTCCAGGCACTCTGAATAAACCTCACACGGAATTTTGAAGGATTCTTTGTCCTAAGGCAACAGAGGTACTATTTTCGGATCCAAATAGAAAACCTTTTAGTTGGTTCTTTAATGAACGTCTTTGAAAAGATTTTATATTGAGCATGTATTATATAACGGGCATCACCAACAACCTTTTTTTCTCACTCGAAGCGTATTTATATGGTTTTTATCTAGAACGATTATTCAGTATTCGTATCATCATCGTCATTTTCATTGGTGAAGGGAACCATACAGTGCTGTGACAAGAACTTTCCCATATCTGACATATAGACTTGCACAACATATGGAAGGCAATTGATCTCGACAAATGTCCGAGTTTGAACCCGGACATTCTTGAGATTAAAACACAAGCGTCTTAACCACACGGGAACGACCATTTCCCTGTTTTCTTATAGACAAAAATATCACCCTGTAACTAACAGTAGTTTAAATCATAGACGAGAATAATATCAAAAATGCATGCACCATATTACAGCAAGCCATAGCTCTGTCTGTATTGTGGTCTTACAACTTGTGTACGTCAAACCCATTAAACATTCATTGAAAATATATCACGTTCTACTGTGATGTTCAAAAATCGCTCTTCTGAGTATTTCAGTATATTTCCAGGTAGAGCTAAGTGCATATACCATGTCCAGGGTTTTCGGCATCAGGCAGCACTGTTGTATTTTGTAAACATAGTAACTTATTGATTTACCGAATGAGGACTGGCTTTTATCAATAATATATGCTCAGTCGTGATAATTCTATAGCAACCGACATCTTGTGAATGTATGTTCCCCTCTCTTCGGAATCTGTTGACGGTCAAGACCCATTCTAGTTTTAGACGAACAGCCTATTCTGTGGCATTATATACCCTTAGTTCTAAGATCTAAGTTCTATATCTGGTTACCACCAGATCCATCACTGCATGCACCGTCGCTTGCTGGATTAAATTTTTCTCTTAATGGTCGAAGGTTAGTGCCCGCAAAGATGGTCAGGGTGAAACTGACCGATGTCGTCCACTATGCGGGCTGATCGATTGGTAATTTCCGCCAAGGATCGTTTGCTCTAAGATTACAGGAAAAACCATAGTAACCGAGTTGAGCTTTGCAGAAGCTAGTGTCGAGGTAACCTTTTATAGTCATAGATGAATCGGCTTCTAGAGTGTCCGTAAAAAAATATATACTAAAAGAGAATTTACCAAGCGTTATTTATGACATGCACCTGTGTGGTTTCAAATCAAAGGCTTGCGCAGTAGATCATGCTCCAGTTTAAGTGAAATATCTATATACTAAGTTGACATACAGTGTCTAGAAAGTCGCAAGAATCCTGAAAATATTTAACCCTCAGCTCTCTGAATCTAGATGATTCATATCGTGTTTGTTACGTACCTCATTCCTTTGAATTGAATTAAACTCTTCCTTTAAAGCATATTAATATTTATTTTTCAGTACGCCAAAAGCAGAAATGGATTGAATCGACATCATTTTGATTCCCTTTTATATAACAGTTTTGATGCAAAATGTATATTGTATGTGTTTGTGTCCTCACAGCTCCCATGTTTTTACATCATGTTAGTTCAGGGACAACCTATGGCGGAGCAGGCACACACCCCGAACTCTTCATACATTTTTCATAAGGTAGATGGCTTTTGAAGGATATTGAATCGCATAATAATAAATTGCTGATCTGATGATCAAGATGTAACAACGACCGGCTTGGTGAATAAGGTGCAAATTAAATCAATTTTCAACATATAGCGTAAAAGAGGGGAGCGAAGCTAAAAAGGATCAACTGACTTCATATTCCTTTTGCATATAAGGCACATTTTCATTTGCTGCATTCGTATGTTGTTCCCAAACAGTTGCATGCATTGCTTGGGTCATTAACGAATGTATTGAACATAGTTTGGTGAGGAAATATATTTATTTCTTTATTTTATTTGATCGGTGTTTTACGCCGTACTCATGAACATTTTACTTATACGACGGCGGCATTATGGTGGGAGAAATCCGGGGAAACTCTCGACCATCCGCAGGTTGCTGGAAGTCCTTCCCACTTACGGCTGGAGAGGAAGCCAACATGAGCTGGACTTGAGCTCAAAGCGACCACATTGCTGAGAGACTCCTGGGTCATTGCACCGTGCTAGCGTGCTAAGCCCACGGAGGCCTCCGAGGAAATATAAGACAAGGCCCGCAGGGAAATCTTGGAATTGACTGATGCCTGTGCATGATTCGTGCTCGCTCACTCCACACTGTCCCAATAAGCATTAGCCTTATCCATTTCCATGAACACTTTGTATAGTTTAGTTAATTTCTCCTTAAGATCAGAAGCCTGTTTGTGATGACTGACTCGGACAACGAAAGTGCCTTCTTCCGCATGACTTGTCAGTGAGGTAGTACCGGTACTGTAAATATGTCAGCGTAAACCGTGTACTGCTAAAAAGATACGCCGATGTGAAGTCACGGAATGCTGAATGCCATGTGAAACACTGATGCCATAACAAACAAACCAAATGGTGACATCAGTTACGTCACGTGAGCTGCTTAAAGGTTAAACCAAAGCGGGGGATTGTATTGTATTTTATTTACCCGGACTTTTAACACACGGCCAGTCCTTCGAATGAAATCAAAAGCTAATAAAATCAACAAGTATTAAATCCGCAGGCCCAAAAACAAAATAATAATAAACAGTAAAAAAAGATAGACGCCAAATCGGCAAGGTTTGGATTCGAACGCGTAACCCGAGCGGCATATGGAGATGGAACTGAGCCTAAAGAACGATATGACCTTTGCCAATCTTATAGGGTTATATAGGTGACATAATACTACAGTATCTCAGCTTATCACGTCAATTTAAGGCAATAGCCCTGTTGAACTCCCCACAGCGCTCTTACTTTCTGCTTTCCGCACTAGCTTACGTCACTGCCACCACCATAAGAAATCTTGCACAGTGTCAAGGTTAGGTCATGAACCAGGACGTGATGTCGAAAAAAATATATACCTCATTATTGGCCACTTTTTATGTTTTTACTTGAAACGTATAAGCGTTCCTTTTCATCCACAGTATTGGGAGAATGGTTTCAAATGGTCTGTCAATGGTAGCATAACGTTAACCGTTCATTAAACACCCGCGCAAGGTCATTAAGACCAGCTGTGATAAGGCTAAACGTAAACAAGACCACGTGAGTCTGTTCCGCTACTGAAAGGTCAAGCGTGTCTATCAATGGCAGTGATGTTAAGTTAGTGTGATCGCGCGAGGCATGCGCTGTTGGACAAATGTGACTGGGTAACTGTAGACTGTATTGCGTATTAATAGGCCCAGTAACTTATATATTTGCCTACCTAATTTCACCTACAGAACTACAGAACTACAGAAATGCACACAATGGAAATTTACCGTTATTCGCATAGCATGTGAATAGTTGTTTGACACAGATCCAAATTCCCGAAAGGCATAATTCATAGCTTTACATTTGTTTACTACTTTAAATACAGCAATATATATTATTATAATGGCTGGTTGACCTATATAGTCTATCCGTCTATCAACACGCATGTTTGCCTGCCTTAAAAACAAGCTGCGAGCGCTATGTGATTCCGTCAAAACATGTTCTGTTTACCTTCACGGTTGAATTGGTGTCATGTTCTTCTTGAGAAGAATGTGTATTTACATATCATATTTACCTTATGCATGGACGTTTAATATAGCCTATACAATCACCTATACTAGTACCTATCTGCACACATCGACCTATAAACATAATAACAATAGACCCTCTATACACGGTAAGCTTCTATTTACAACTTTGTGACCACCGTACTGTATATATTATATTAAGACGTGCACGAACGTGTATCGATTTATATACAGCACGTACCGGTACTTTTATACATATATCTGGCGATACTCTCGTGGTTCAAACCTAACCCAGGTCAAGCTTCATGTCTTGAAGCTGTCTTTTTATAGTGCGTAACACCTGCATGATTATATAGCTCCAGTTCTCCTGATGGGCCTATTTTAATTGAGAGCTAAGTCAAACATTTTAGCACATGTATATACTAACCAGGAAAATCATCTTTACAGGGCTTAGAAACGTGAAGAAAATGAAGAGTCGATTTACACTCTCCAAACTACGGTAGTAAGAATCCGGGTGGAGGAACAGAAGTGGACGGACTGGGATCAGATGTGTCCTCGGATCTCGGAACTACCACCACTCAACAAGCTTGACCTTTGGAAAACGTGCAACGCTCGTAGGTTCATTTTGGATTAGCCTCATCGCTGAAGTCCTCGTGCGGACCTATAATCAGCATTCATCAATGAAATTGTTTCATATGTCCGTTATCGTCTGGCGCCTTGTTTATAAGGGGATACATATGTAGACCAAATACTATGGTCGACACGATGTCAGTATATGTCTGCATGGTGTCTGTGGCATGCAGGGTGTTCCAGTTAGGTGGAACTATTACAAGGACACTGTTAAGACATGACCCGAAATGAATTAAGTCATACAGTAAATCACAAAGGAAATTAAATAAACTCTAGCCAAAGTACAGCCCTAATCAGCTGGTTCAGTATTCGAACATTATCATTATCATTATCGCAGTGCTACCCTAATCATGCAGCTGATTTAACATTCGGACATTATCATATCATTATCGCAGTGCAACCCTAATCAGCTGCTTCAAAATTCGGACATTCTCATATCATTATCACATTGCAACCCTAATCAGCTGATTCAACATTCGGGCATTCTCATATCATTATCGCAGTGCAACGCTAATCAGCTGCTTCAAAATTCGGACATTCTCATATCACTATCACATTGCAACCCTAATCAGCTGATTCAACATTCGGACATTGTCATATCATTATCGCGGTGCAACCTTAATCAGCTTTTTAACATTCGGACATTATCATATCATTATTGTAGTGTTACCCTAATCAGCTGCTTCAACATTCGGACATTATCATATCATGGTCGCAGTGCAACCATAATCAGCTTTTTCAGCATTCTGGCATTATCTTTGTCAGTTATGATTGCACTGTGTCTACAACAAACATAACATAGTTAAACTTTCATAGAATTAATGTCAAATAAAGCTTACATTTATGTCGTATAAGGTGTTTTTAACTGCGACAAGCTTCAGCTTTATAGGAGAACGGTCTTGTTGTTGCTGATGGGGACTTGATTGTTGGGTGCATTTTTTCTCGATTAAGTGTAAATCACTCATAATTACGCACAGCTCCTTTGCACATCCACGCCTTTTGTTCTAATAACTTAACTTTTAACGGATATCCGCTAATATGTGTAAGTAATGTAATGTCCACTGAAAATGTAGATGGCTAAGTTATTTATGCTGAATGTGCATGCATGTTAGGTTCCGTTACGTGTCATATTGACAGGAAATCGACAATATGCGATAGTAACATCTACATCGTTAATGAAAGGAAATGCGAGGTAACGTGTAACTGCAATTAGATACACTGAATGCATCTGTATCTGTATGTATGTTTGAGGTTAATGCTCAGTGGTGTACACACGTATGTACAACAAGCGCATGTTATAAGCTCCTTAACTTTCGCTGCTTGTAGAGCCGGATTTTTTTTTAACTCAAGCTGGGATGAAACCTATATAACTGAGGTGAGGGCCTCCGTGGCTCAATTGGTTAGCGCCTAGCACAGCGTAATGACCCAGGAGTCTCTCACCAATGCGGCCGCTGTGAGTTCAAGTCCAGCTCAGTACGGCGTAAAACACCAATCAAATAAATAAAATAAATGAGTATAACTGAGGACGTGCATCGAGTCAGTAAATGTGTGTTACATATTATGCTCATAACTGTTAGTCACAAAAATGACATAATGAAACACAGATTCTCCTGTTGTCAGATAAAAACGGACATAACCCCCCCGGACAAACCCCCCTCGATCAGAGTTAAAGCGTATATGGAAAATAACATAAGTTGTTCTGCTTGTTTAAGAAAACTTGAAACATTCTGGCTGAGGTGACTTTCATGTTTTGCAATCTGGAGCCTCTTCTTACTCGTTCATTCCCCATGTATTCTAACCGTTTTTGACGACATCGGAAAGACCTATATCTCTCAGCCGTATACAGATGTTCGATCTCCATTCCAGGTTTATCTGAAAACTAAAGAAGTCTACATGGTAAACAATTGCTGTATATATATATATATATATATATATATATATATATATATATATATAGACTTCTCTCCTTTTCAGATAAGCCTGGAATGGAGATCGAGCATTCTGTCAATTATAAGAGTCAGTTATATGATTATAGGAAGCGTTTTCTGTTATCATCCTACAGACAGCCAACGAGTAGCAGTGGAACTTGTGGAGATCGGAAAACGTCAGTGTGTTCTGCGTATTAACATCTAGGCTTATCTGTACAGCGTCAGCTGCCGAATTAGGTAACCCAGTTTGGCTGTGATGTTTAGTATGTACACTTCACCTTGATCCGCGTGAGGGAACGTACCCTAACAGATTCAGTGCCTTTGTTGGGGGTGGGGTTGGGGGGGGGGGGCAGGGCTGTTGTGGATACTCATAGTCTGCACTTAATATATCTTAACCCACCCCCCACACATGTACACCCGATCTTAACAGAAACACCATCTGCTAAACATAAACAACCCAATGAAGATGTATCTGTAGGTTTGTTTTGACTTGACTAACCGGGTTAAATTCTTGTAGAGTATACACAGGTTTTACTTATATTATAGGTCCATACGGCTCATGCCTACATGTCATCACATGTATACGTACTTAAGTTTTCCACTCTCACAGTCAGTCTCCTACAGTCACTTATTCTTTCTACTCTAAGTCTATACAACATCATCTTCAATCAATGATCCTGCCTTCAGTCCTTTCTTCTGGCCCCTTACACCTTGATCAATTCCTTTACCCGTGGTTCCAGCCTCTGTCCATTATTTCAGCCTCTGTCCATGATTTCATTTGTTGGTGAGGAAGGTCGGCCATTGGGTTTGGATGAGAAGAATCACCTCGCCTCTTTCTTTACACCTGTCCATTATTTCAGCCTCTGTCCATGATTTCATTTGTTGGTGAGGAAGGTCGGTCACTGGGTTTGGATGAAAAGAATCACCTCGCCTCTTTCTTTACACCTGTCCATGGTTTCAGCCTCTGTCCGTGATTCTAGTTTCGGTCCATGATCCTAACCTCATTCCAAGAGTTCAACCTGTGTCCAGCATGTCAGCCTTTGTCCATGATTCCATCCTCTATTCATGATTCCCGCATGTCCAACATTTCAACCTCTGTCCAACGTTTCAACCTTTATCCATGATTGCAGCCTCTATTCATGATTCCACTTTACTCAAGATTCCAGCCTCTTTCCGATTTCAGTTTCCGTTCATGATTTCAGCATCTGTTTAAGATTTCACCCTTTGTCCACGATTCCTTCCAGCCTCTGCTCATGATTTCAGCCCCTTTCCAAGAATTCAGCCTCTGTCCAAGATTTCAAGTTATGTCCATGGTTCCATCCAGCCTCTGTTCAGGATTCCAGTCTGTCCAAGATTTCAGCCTTTGTCTATGATTCCATGCAGCCGTTTTTAATGATTGCAGCCTTTAGTCAAGATTTTAGTCCTCGTCCAAGATTTCAACCTCTGCTCAACATTTCAGCCTCATTCCAACATCCCAGTTTCGATGTATGGTTCGACCCTCAGAGCATGATTACAGCCTGTTCGTGATTTCTGGCTGTCCATGATTTCAGCCTCAGTCCATGATTTCTGCTTGTTCATGATTTCAGACTCAGTCCAAGATTTCTGCTTGATCATGATTTCAGACTCAGTCCATGATTTCACCCTGTTTATGATTTCTGCTTGTTCATGATTCAGTCAGTCCTTGATTTTAGCCTGTCCATGATTTCTGGCTGTCCATAATTTCAGCCTCTTCATGATTTCAGCCTGTCCATGATTTTTACTTGTTCAGGATTTCAGACTCAGTCCATGATTTCTGGTGGTCATGATTTCAGACTCAGTCCATGATTTCAGCATGTTCATGATTTCTGCTTGTTCATGATTTCAGTCAGTCCCTGATTTCAGCCTGTTCATGATTTCTGCTTGTTCATGATTTCAGTAAATCCATGATGTTAGCCTGTTCATGATTTCTGCTTGTTCATGATTTCAGTCAGTCCCTGATTTCAGCCTGTTCATGATTTCTGCTTGTTCATGATTTCAGTCAGTCCTTGATTTCAGCCTGTCCATGATTTTTGCTTGTTCATGATTTCAGCCTCAGTCCATGGTTTCTGCTTGTTCATGATTTCAGACTCAGTCCATGATTTCAGCCTGTTCATGATTCCTGCTTGTTCATGATTTCAGTCAGTCCATGATTTCAGCCTGTCCATGATTTCTGGCTGTCCATGATTTCAGTCTATTCATGATTTCACCCTGTCCATGATTTTTACTTGTTCATGATTTCAGACTCAGTCCATGATTTCTGCTTATTCATGATTTCAGACTCAGTCCCTGATTTCAGCCTGCTCATGATTTCTCCATGTTCATGATTTCAGTCAGTCCATGATTTTAGCCTGTCCATGATTTTAGCCCGTCCATGATTTCAGCCAGTCCATGATTCGAGCTTTGTTGTATGATTCCATCCTCTGGGCATGATTACAGCCTCTGTTCATGTTTTCATGTTAGCACTAGTCCGTGATTTCAGCTACAGTCAGTGATTTCTGTTTCAGTTTAAGTGATTGCATTCTCCGTTTATGATTTCAGCCCCAGTAGTCTTACATAATTATTACAGCTCCGGTTAATGAGTGAGTGCTCAGGGTATCACGTTGTGCTTAACAATTTTTCAGTCATATGGCGACAAAGGAGTCCGTAGAGTACATGTACGTGTAATTTAACTCCTTGTTGCAGGACGGATTTCCACCGCTCTTTTATCTTGTGCTGCTTCACTGAGACAACTTACCGAAGGCAAGTAAGCTGCTCCACCCGACTTACCGTCCCACTCGGGCCATTATACCAATACTGGTCAACCATGCTGAACGCCAAGCGAGGAAGCTGTATTTTCCTCTTTTAAGTTGTTAGATGTGACCCGACGCTCTACCTACTGAGCCATCCGGGCCCCGACCCCGGTTAATGCTTTCAGTTTCGGACAATGACTAATCTTGTAATCAATAATTCCAACCTCAGTTTAGTCTATGATTTCATTTTTAGTTAATGTCTCAATCCATAATTACATCTTTAGTCAGTATCTCAATCCATGATTACACATCTTTAGTCAGTATCTCAATCTATGATTACATCTTTAGTCAGTATCTCAATATATGATTACATCTTTAGTCAGTATCTCAATCTATGATTACATGTACTTCAGGTCCATTACAATGGCTTCATATTATAATGATTTCAGTAGTAAGACACAAACGAAGCTAAATCCGTGCCTTCTGGGATATTCCGTTAACGACTTGATGTCCAGAAATAAAAAGCATCACAATAACAATATACAAATTGAACACGCACGAGAAAAATCGAAACGGATGTCAATAAAATACTCGTGTCCTGAAAGCTTCCGGCTCCATCCCGAATGGTTCAAAGCGAGTCTTTGTATAAGTTGGGGCTATAATATTTTTCAAGAAATGTTTAAAAAAAACATATATATTGAATATTTTGCAGTTTTCAGGTACACTTGATGCAAACAAGGGGATGTTTTGTGACGTAATTTTCCACGAAGACATATGGCGCGACAGGTTATTATGGAAGCTTCCGGCAATGGTCCGTCCTCGCTGGTTTCGAGGAATCCCCGCAACAACGAGCTACACACAATTTGAAAGTATCGCACAACCGCTTCCTTATCACAAATGTGTGCTTGCGTCAAACGTATAGGCTATATGTATCCGAACTTCGTCCTCACAGTTCATCCCGGCTCATTTGATATACGCGACATGGAAGTCCCCACGCTGAAACTGAGCTAGTTGATGTTCAACTAAAAGTAAAACTGTGAATAACTTAGCACTTTGTCACATCAACATCATTAAAAATTATCTGTATATACACTGAAATTACATGTAGTTATGAGGGAGTTAATTGTTACTCAAATATAGTTTTGTCGCACATTCATCGTAGTATATATATTTATGCCTTTTTTTTTGCTGATGATGTACGAAATTATGAATATTGCTTTTACATACATTTTTAAACTTTATATACGTCAAAACTGGCTTGGTAACTTTCATAAACCTGTATTTGTACACGCAAATACACATTTAAAACACATATTTTATTAAATAATTCTGAAAACGCAAATTTTGTACCATTTTGTACAAACAAAAACCAAGTCTGTTCATTTATGGATACATTTAAATTGTGATACCTATATACAAACCACGGATATCAACGATGCACATTTAGGCGTATAGTTGTCAAAGAAGTGTAAAAAAGTGTACTCATAATTAAGCCTAATGGAAACTGAATATATAAAATTAATCATTTATGTGTATATACAAATATACTAACAGTTCAGACGCGTACGACTTGACATCAGTAACAGATAAACCAATTCTATAATCGCTACCGTATCTGAAACACCGCATGATATCATATGCTGCAAATCTAGATATGAGACAAATGCTTTGTGAGGCGAAGTCCAGGACGTTACCTATAAAACTGGAATGTTCTACATATACAAAAAGCCACTCCATTAGGCTACAGTTAAGCCTACAACGTATGTTAAACCGTAAACTAAAAAAATCATTCATTAGAAGAAATGATTTTCATATCTGTTCATATATCATATTTCATATATAGAGAGCGTATATGTCATCAATCCAAGCCAAGGCGAACTTATACAGCAGTCGTCATGTGATAAGACACCGGACACGTGTCTACCCTTTAGGCCTATACGCGGATGATATACATAGACCTATTTATATATAGATCCACGTGATTTTCTTTGCATATGCATGTATGTATTAGCAAAATCTCAATGGTTCAGTCCGCAAATGAATTAGATGAGCACGTAATTGAATTTTGCCAGTAACTGACAATTAATTTGTCGTATCAAATGTATATCATATTGGACTGAATAATGTAATGATAGACCTCGGCGTAAGATAGTCATGCTGTGATAATCCATCATGGCTGCCTGTTAACAGCCGAATCATGCGCAGTACTAGCGAAATTATGTCATGCAAACCAATTAATCAACACCCATGCATATCGTGCATGAAATCAACACAGCACCGTTGTATTTAATCCTACAGCCATGCACACCGCTTAACAAACTAGTTAAACAAGTTGCCGATCAACCAATTCTTCACCTATTATATATGCATTGATATAGGCTATATATATGCACCGGCCCCAATGTGTCAGCTCCCGATACATCCAGGGTCAATCCTGGGTCTGGTCATATGTAAGACCAACAGGAAGTTGTAGCTGCCTGGCTTGGCATTCAGCATTAAGAGGAAGTGCAACGACTGGTTGACCCGTATCAATATAATGGCTCGAGTGGGACGGCTAACTTGCCTTCGATAAGTCGTCTCAGTGAAGCAGCACTAGATCAAAGAGCGGTGGATATCCGCCCTACTACAAGGAAGCACATTACATGCACTCTAAGGACTCCTTATATGGCTGAAAAATTGTTAAGTACGACGTTACATCCCAAGCACTCACGCACACTTCGTGCACAAACAGTGTATCCGGTCATCACACGTGTATGGACGGCACATTAAGCTGTAGTTTGAACTATAGTATGAGCTGACTTGAAATGTTGTTATAGGGGTTCGTTTGCGATGAGCTCTATAGCATCCCAGGCCGAGACTGGCAAAAGCTATTTCACTATGCCACAACCAACATTGATGGGATCGACCCGTTACACACCGTTAGGTGTAGTGTTGGCATGCATAGGTCTGGGATACAGTCACAGTCTGGGATACAGTCACAGAACAAGCGGAATTACAGCAAACATGAAGACTTACCATATATCACTGTGCATGATATATGTATACTGCAATGATTTCATGCAGATGTACATAATTAATAAGCTTGATCAGCTGAGTATATGCATGATGTGTGAATTAAGGATCTTCAATTGACGAGTATTATGTTCGAGTATTTTCAATATTACAGAGAAAAGGAAAAGCAACGCGAAATGGTTCGTGAGCTGTCATTTTAACATTTCAATGCGCATGCCACCTTTCCACCCTACGTGGCGGCTTGGGTCCAAGCTGGTTGCGTCGTTCTCCTGAAATCCATGTGTGATTCATGACCAGTTTTTATGCATCAAAACGTCACCGCAAAGGTGACAGACCACACAGCTATTTGGGTCCGAACTACCTAAGTCGAGGGCACGTTTCCCATCAGAACAATATTTATATGGTGTTCAAACGTCAGTGTGCAATAAATACAAGTGTGTTTATTATTAATAACGACAAATTGATATTTAAATGTAAAGAAAGGTAAAATATGAAATAAGGCTCGCCATACAGACAACTGGAAACTATGGGTAAAAATACTTTCATTCATTTTTTTAAATGTTTTGAAGTGTTGAAAGGCACTCAAATATTTGAATTCTAAGGTGGGCTTTATGAGCCATACTGACGGTATCTAGGAACGCTGATGTCACATCACCATTGACCAGAAGGAAGGAATTTTTGTGAACATTACTTCAGTAATCTTTTAGTCATGGGTAAAAAGAGTTTTTCCAACATTCAGTGTGGTGATTAGAGTTGGAAAAACTTCCTTTGACGTCAGAATTCCTACACTCTGATAATATATGGTCCATAAAAACCACCTTAGAATTCAAATGTTTGAGCGCATTTAACTCTCTTCACAAAAATCTAAAAAAATGAATGAAAGTATTTTTAGACATAGTTTTAATTGGTCTATTAGGTGATGCCTCATTAAGGCTTGCAGGGTGATGGAGGATTGATTGATTGATTGGCTTGAATGGTATTGTCATAGAATTCTTATTCCAATAATTGTTTCACTCGCTTGCTCTCTACTGTATTTGGCCAATCCTGCAAACGTTTATGATGCCCAAAACCACCAGACTGTGTACTCTCAAAAAACAAACGTGAACCGTTTTCCACACGTGTCTGCGTAAACCCACGATGTAAACAAGATGTGTATCACAGGTACATAATCTGGTACACATTAAATGTGAAAGACTTGAAGAGCATGAATGCAAGATACTCATTAATATCTCTACAAGTGCAATTTTGTTACATTTAATGTGTTCCTGTGGTACACAGCTTGTGTATTTTTTGTACATAATTGCTTTTAGAGATTAAACATGCCTAGTTTTCATAAACAATTCGAACTCGAATTCAACGCCTTAAATGTTGATGACTTGCATGCAATAACAGTGAGATAATGCGAGCATTTCCATATCAGGTATATAATGTACCGTATATAGTTAATGCGTGTCATGTAGGTCTTATATATAGGCCTGTTATACAGTACAGTGTATCTAGCAGTTTACTACGCAGGTATATATAGGCAGTGCATATGTATACGAAGGTTTATGCATATTCATATGGTTTTCAGACATCCTTACACAGATATACAATTCACCGGATGTAAAGATTAATATAAGTGTTAAATAAGCAAGAAAAAAATGACTGTATTTCTGATCATTGCCCGATCGCACAAATATGTACCACACATATATTGTAAATAGGTCTACCTTTAACTGAATGGTAGCAAGCACCACACATACCTAATATATGATGTGTCACATGTAAATGTATATAAATTTAGTATCGCTGGCATCATGATTACTGGGGATGTGTAATTTACACGTTTTCCCAATTCATCACTTTGATTTTTTTCACAAAACTGCATTACGTTAATAGATACTCAGCCCTCTAAATACATTGAATGGGTTATTTAACGACCAACTTCACTCTACAAATAACTGTATTTTTACCTACTTTTTTTTTTTTTAAAATTTTCGTTTTGTTTCCCACTTACCTAAAATCGATACCTATGTATACGCGTACACGCAGATGTTATACATCGTTATATTATGTATCATATATATTTTTCTGTGACAAAGACGAACACCTCTTTTAACTATGTAATATTTTCAAACAATCTTTACGAATAACTATTCATACAAACAGAACATAAATATTAACACATCAGAACAGACAGAAAAGTCACAATATATATATATATATATATATATATATATATATATATATATATATATATATATATATATAGGCCTCTTCATATACATATCACAAGGAAGATCTAGTGGAGTATGATAGGAGAGATCCTACAATCACAATGCGTCAGGCGGGGGTCCAGGGGCCACCTAGGCCCCGAAAGTCCTACAATCTTAGATGGCTGGAGATGCGTTCTCAGCCATTTGGAGAAAATTAATTTACTTCGTGTGCAGTAATATTTTGCCTTCTAAGAGATTCCCTCGGGAGATATTATAGGCGTTATAGAGCTCTGTGGAGAAATCGTTGTGGACAACAGTACCACTGGCAAACGTATTTTTATGTTGGAATCTGCGATCTTTCTCAAACGCCGATCAGCTTGTTTGCTTTTGGTTTGTTTTCTACACAGTATATTGACTTCTATAAGAAGACGGTATATAGAGCATGTACTGCTGTATTTTCATGCAATCTTACCGCGAGCTCTATCCGTCGTAACCCTGCCTGCCTTCATATAAATGCCAGTATATTGTGTACAAAACATCAAATAACCGGACTGGATGCGAAACACTTCAGCCGAATGGCGGAAGTTATTTGTATATTGCGAGACCCGTCTGTCACACACCCCACCCCCGTCCCCTTCCCCCCTGTAGAGCCGCCCCTGCTATCCCTTTAATGTATCCCCAAGGAAACAGTAGGAAATATATATCTATTTGAAGATATTACGTACATTTTTTCACATCTATATATATATACAGGATGTTCGATATGCCTTAGGCATATATAAGGCGCATAGATAATCACGTCAGGGCTCCATTCATAACAACCCATGCAGAGACTCACCCACCTACTTCAAATACAAAAACATACAGCACAAAGCCGTACGTGTCCTTTCGCCATACAGTATCATACCATTTACAACTTGAAGGCCTATGCAAATCCAACTCATGCTGGCCTCCTCTCCGGCCGTACGTGGGAAGGTCTGCTAACAAGCTGCGGGTGGGTCGTGGGTTTTTTTCCCGCGTTCTGCCCGGTTTCCTTCCACCATAGTGCTGGCTGCGGTCGTATAATTAACAAATGAATAAATGAGGGCCTATAAACGTAAATGGGAATGTAGGCTCGCGTGGCCTAGGTAGCGGTACATAGACCTAGGTCTTTCGTATGGGACGTTAGGCTTTGGCCCATAATAGCACATGCATTTGCACACGTAAAGTTTTATATAGTGTTACCACCATATTAAGTTTCTTCATTCATCTAGACTCGTATGCTTAAACTCCCGCAGACCGCTATATATTGGAGACACATCACAATTAACCTCGAAGTCAGCATCAGCTTGGGGATACATTTCACTCTGGACTAATTTACGTAGACACATTGTAAAAGCCTATGAAATATTTAGGACTATGGTGTACATACACAAACTTAATCTCACACAACGAATGGTTACAGTGCTGTAGAAATATGTCACAAAAATAATGTGTGTACAAATATTAGGTCACCTATATGTATCCAGTTCATAAACGTTCGCAGAGCTACACTTAGGAACCTTCGAATAAAAATTAAATTATATTTCCAGTTAACGAGATTTCCTCGCAGTTTAATTTCTTACGATCTTTACATGTTAACCAAATTCAGTTAATTACAGGTAGGTAGGTAGCTGTGAATTCTAGTACAGTTGTGGCGAAATATGTTGTTTTTTGTAGGGTATCTGTGAGTGTAGGCCTAGATATAAACAAACTGATAATAATACTTTGCTCGTTACTTTTAAACTATTTAAGTATAAGTAGCCCTGGCAAACATTGAATGTCTTCAGTCAACTGAAGAAAAAAATCACTGCATGAATGAACATCAACAGCACTTTGTTGTCAAAACGAGGTTCGTTTGTGTTTACAAACACAACTAACCCACCTGTCTTTCTACAAATACACATACAACGCATTTGTGTCCTCCCCACCTATCTAAAACAGGTTCCACTGCTGACAAGGGCGGGTATTTGGTAAACGGAACAGCCACCGGACGCGATACCTCTATTGTAGCGCCACCTATAGGCATTACCTTTTATTTGCAAAGGGAGATGATTCTCAGTGAAAGAGCACGTTTTCATATCGTTGCACGAGAAGTTGTTGTTGTAAAAGCAGCACTGTGTTTCCAAGCAAGCATAGCGATGTTGTATTCTCAGTAAAAATATGTTTGTGTTGTCAGAGATGAAGGACACGGTACGTGTACCGCCGTGGGCATTCCATAAGAAGCTGAACGATGCTGTGAAGAAGACTCTGAATGACAAACTGGCAAACAAAGTTGTCCACAACGTCGGTCTATGTATTGCATTATGGGACATAACTAAGCTAGAAGACAGTTACATCTTCCCCGGAGATGGCGCATCCCATACGGTTGTCTTCTTCAGATATGTCGTTTTCAGACCTTTTATGGACGAGATTTTGGTAGGAAAGATAAAAAGCTGCAGCAAGGAGGGTGTGCACATATCGCTTGGGTTCTTCGATGACATTTTACTACCCTCCGATTCCCTCCAGCATCCGTCAAGATTTGATGAAGCTGAACAGCTCTGGGTGTGGGAATACGAAACTGAGGATGGGAAGCACGATCTCTTCATGGATCCAGGAGAAGAAATACGCTTTCGGGTTGTCGAGGAGATATTCGTGGACACAACGCCGAATGCTCCCGAAAGTGTATCAGAACAGCCAGACTTAAGTGAAGATACAAAAAAGTCTCCGTACACTATTATAGGTTCAATTAGTGAACCTGGACTGGGTCTTCTTTCATGGTGGAACTCGTGATATTATACGCTCATTAGACACACAGGAAACACATAACGGTCAACCATGGAACACACACAGTCCATTATAATCATTGGTCACATAATCATGACAAAATATTCATTATATTACAAGAAGGCCATGGTTGAAGCTAATAATGTGACAGTTGATTGCAGATGTCTGTGTATGACACTTGTATTTTTGTTTTCATTTGTGAAATTAATAACTACACGTCTTATATGTGAATTAAAATTGAATGCTCATAAGCAAGGTACATTTCACGTTTAGATTAAATAACATTTATCAGTGTTTGATTAAAGTTTTGAAAGTATAAAGCACATGCACCACTGTCTATGCTCATAACTGCCACCACTAGAGAAGAACGACTCTTAGAACCTGTGTGACACACAGGCTTGCTTAGGCATAACCTCATCACTCATTTCCTTGCACTGAGCTGTAATCAGCATTCATAAATAAAGGTATTTCGGGTGTTCTTTAGATCATGTGCATAATTCAGATAAATAAAATGCATGTGTATTATTAGAAGTGCATTACCTAGAAGTATACGACTTCCCTATAACTTGTCTCCACGGCACTTTACACTTTTCTTTCATCTGTAACACATTATGTGACGTATCTGCGTAGCCATGTATTTTTATTTCTCTCCATTAGGCAGCAAATGTTTGAGAAACAGCTGATGCACGATGGGTTCCGAATGCAGTTGTATTGAAATAGGCTTAAAAAAATTACACATCGGAAGGTTTTGGAAAAAGGACAACATTGTCTTTGATAGTAATTGTTTTATAGTTGCTTGGAAATATAAAAATAGGCAGTGGGTTCTTGGGTGCATAGCAACAATTATCTGAGAAGTCATACTTTTTAAATACAGAGTTTTGGTTTCAAGGTGTGGCGAGTTCTTGTAGCAGCCATTTACAATTATATTTCCCATGATTCAGTTCACAATTTCCACCCAAGAACTTGGCATATTTCTCCACCAGAGAAGGTGCGACCTTCTACAGATGACGTAAGGTGTAATGTGCTGGGAGACTAGCTATAGGGAGGTTGCATAATGCTAGATAAGGGACTTCTAGTATTATGTATTAATAGATGATAGTTTTTATATTTTCAGACATTCCTACCGGCCTCATCACTGTGACTGCAGTCTCATTGGCATTGTTTCTGTGCAAAATTTGAGTATGAGTATAAGAAGTATGAGTGTTTTCGTTTATGAGAGATTTAGTTTTATTGTAGACAGAACTTCCATTTAGTATGTACTGACATTCCAAATTTCCATTTCGAATTTAAGTTGTAGAAGCTAGATTTAACTCCAGAGCCCTCTTATGATCCACTGAATGTTCAGTGATGTGGCCATCCACTTTATGGAAGTGCAGGACTGTTACAGTGTGTCTCATTAATGGCGAAGTATGAACAAATAAAGCTGCTAAGAATTGGTATTTAACCTGTAGTGGGAGAGATTTAAAGAAGCTGTGGTGATGCAGTTTTTTCCATTTAAAAAGTTCTCGGGGCCTCCTTGGCTCAGTTGGTTAGTGCGCTAGCGCAGCGTTATGGCCCAGCAATCTCACCAATGCGGTCGCTGTGAGTTCAAGTTCAGCTCATGCTGGCTTCCTCTCCGCCCATACGTGGGAAAGGCTGGCAGCAACCTACGGATGCTCGTGGGTTTCCCCCAAGCTGTGCTCGGTTTCCACCCACCATAATGCTGGCCGCTGTCGTATAAGTGAAATATTCTTGAGTATGGCGTAGAACCACAATCCAATAAATAAATAAATAAAAAGTCCTCTGTGATGTAAAGTATCAGTCAGAAGTTTACACTTTTGAGAATTAACTGATTATATAGGAGGTGAAAAGGTTCTGTGTGCCTCTGAATGTCGTGAATGAAATCTTGGTTGAATGGATCTCCAACAGCTTCATGCTAAATTTGAGATTGATGCATATTTTCAGCAGTGAGGTGGATGTATTACTAATAAACTAAAAACTGTCATCAGTGAATAATATTTCTTTTACTAACAGTCGTATGAATACGTTTGACTGTTAGTTAAAGGAATATTATTCAGACTTTAGTAATGTGGGCAGTATTCAAAAATGCAGATTGCATATTGTAAACATAGGTATCGTTTTCTTTAAATCCTTGACCACTAGTTTTTTTATTCCTTTCTCAGGGATGAACTCATTAGGGAACCGATGTGTGCATTGCCTTTAGCCTTGGGGGTTATCTCCCCTGGTATGTCGTATAGCGAACTAAAAACTATTGAGAGCTTAATAAAATATGTATTTTGGAAAAGAAATTCACTGGTACATTTTCTAAGTTGTTAAAAGAGTGCAGTCTTATTACTGTGATGTATGGGTGTCCAGTGCTAGTCCATGGGAGAACGCCCTTGTACTGCCAGTGCACGCAGATTATCATCCGATTTATCATGTAAATGAATACAGTATGTTTCAAATCAAAACACAGGCAATGTTCTTTTAACCTCCGCGGTTTATAACATCTTAGATATTTTCTTTTTATCCATGGTTTAAAACTGCCACACATCGTTAAAATGCCGGTCTATAGCCGACGAATAACCGTGAATCGTTGTACTGTGAACTACAGTAAAACCAAAGCTATGCGCATATGCGAGAGAGCGCCTGTTTCGGTAGTTTTACGCGGACTTGCGATCGTCGACAACTGCTGACTCTTGTTCTACTTTATAGTACTGGAAGCATCCAGTTGTATCCAGTTCCATCGATTTACTCGTGCTTGCGACTAGTTGGTCGTGGTTGGCTCACCATCGCAAACTTTACTCTTCAGTCCTACAATGCGAAATACCGCTTCTCAACGTGATTTGTCCTTGAAATCGTATGACTGACATATGGACATGTATCTAAGTCTATATTAAATCCAAATCTCGCTTCACTCTAAAGTGTGATTTCGTCTTGCCATCTGGGTTGGACTACATGTAGTTCAGTTAAAGTAAATGTCAATTCTGGCGATAATTGACCATCTGACAGTTGTCGAACCGGCCGTTAACTTTAACATCGTCCACTATCGCAACAGTCGACGTTTAATTTTTCACTGTAACCGGTCGGTCCTTAAGCATTAGGGTAACGAAATCGAATCCAGCTTCCATGAAACTGGGCAACTATGATGCAGGAGATACCGTATGTAGGGCCTCCCATGTTAAAACTCAGGCTCGTTGCGACCATCGTCAATAAATCAAGCCAAACAATACGTACATCGCTATATGTTTTATATCACTCCTTTCACTAGTAAACGTAGATAGGGCCTGTATGCGAAATGTCTGGCTTGATAAAATGAAGATGACTGCGACTGCCGGGCTCTTTGACCATCGTCTTTAGCAGGGCGTCAAAAACCAATTGATCAACCATTCAGTGAAACATTATGAGCAGTATATAGGATCTCCATCCCATGTCAGGCGTCAGTAAAGATGGCCGTCGTTCCATTAGTGAACTATTCCAGAGTACTGCGTTAATTAAGAATAATTAGCTTTCATATCTTGGTTCTTTAGTGGTTTCTGTCAAGTATAAGTTACCTTATTACAACGTTACTTTATCTATTTGCTGAATTAGAACCAGCGTAACTATAAAATTTCCACTTGTCTTTGGAAAACGTCGGTTATTATTTTCTACAAGATATTATAATGAATTCTGGGATATATTGTAAACTGCATATTTGCAAGTTTATCTGGTTGCACGGCGTTCAGTAATAGTATACATCCATGGATGCGACGGAACGATGAAGTGTATGGAGTGGACGAAACCCATTTAAGTGAACTTATAACCACTGACAACTGGATTCAGCACACAGCCTTACTGACGCAAGGACGAGATGGGAGATCGGGCTGAGCCAAACGGGGCTCTAGTGAAATCCGTGTAGGTCTAACATTTTTTAATCGTCTCGAATTCGAATTCATGCCAAGGATCAAAATCGGACAGGGTCATGCCAAAGATTTCAAAAAAGCATGCTACTTGTTGCTGCCTTGCCTCGTACTCAGTACTGAGAGGTTACAAGAAGGAAGCATCCCCGGTGTCAATGTAATGTGACTGGGTGGGGTGTCATGTTTGGTGTCTTTCGTATGACATTTAAGTGGCGGCAGCACTTTGGCGGCACGAACTCGCCCTGGAACAAGAAGACACAGTATATGTACATTCACCTAATGACTTCTTGTCATCATATGATTGACAAATTGACGTAAAACCCAAAGCATACATACACACATCGTCATCGCAAAGTTAGTAATGAACCACTCAGATTGAGCCCGAATTACTTTGAGGGGAAAACGTTACCAGTGAAAGCTTTCTTCTGTGGTACACGCCCATCCATTCTTATATAACGCCATACGACTTCATATACAGGTTACATGTCATACTGGATAGACTATTTGTCGTAGTATTACTTGTGAATTGGCTTTGTGACACGCACGCCGTGATTGGTTGAAAGGTCAGCGCAATGCACACGTCCTGTTGAAATATTTCCGCGCATTCAAGTTAAAACTATCCATTTCAACTATGTTCATCATCTGTTGTTTATCTCGAAGGGTATGGCAGGCTTTGGACAACCTGTTGTTTGGGCATGCGTGACTTTTTTAACACAACCCTCGGGAAGTAGGCACGCCATTAACAAAGATAGAAGGGGATTTGTAAACATTGTAACCCGTTTACTGACAGAACACACACGAACGTTAATTATCGCATCCTAACAATAGATGAAAGTCATTAAAATGGTAATGTTTGGCGCGGACTAACTGACCTGGTGTTGTAACAGATATGGAACTCATAAAGTCTAGTACAAAATCTGTATAGGTAACTGTTGATATGCATGTTACACAGACTAAAATATAAGAGCAATTAAGTTGTGCAGGCTTTCATGCTATACGACTTTTAGTATAAACGCCACCACAGGGCAACCATAGTTGCAAAATATTAGCATCTTTTGTGTTGTCAGGCAGACATCTGACGTTCCAATCATTAGAATGATTCCCACACTGTCATCAGTTGGTAAAAATCTTTCACGTGTATATGCACAAGCACCGATTTGTTGACTTATTGCAAGAGTTCAATTTTCCAGTCAGACCCTGTGATTTCCTCCCCTGACCCACACCTGTTGATGAAATCCACTGTAGAGGCCTCCTGGGTCTCCCACCCGTTTGTCAGCTGGTTGACCGTTCGACCATTGGTCACGATGGTGTCCACGCCGTTGGTAGCGTCACTCGCCCATGGTGCTATGAAGCGAACCAGTGGGGAGGTTTCCGTGTCGATGTTGACGTTAGCGCCAGTGATGGTAAATTCTGCCGTCTCGGAGGTAGCGTCGATAAAGAGATTGACGGTGCTGTTGTCCAAGAAAGTGATGTTCATCGACAGTTCTGTGGGGTTTACGTCCACCGACCGAATACCGGCCACACCCGGTGCCAGTTTGAACGTGGATCGTTCGCCAGGCGGGAGGAACTGGCCGAGTATTGGCGACGCCAGGGAGATAGAACCGTCTTGGGTCAGTTCGAATATTGGTACTGAGTCCAACCCTCCGTTAGGCTTGAGATTTACGACAATGGCGTCTGCTCCGTTCACGGGTGACGGGTTTATCCCACTTACAGCCATTGTAGGACGATCAGGGTTTCCAGGATCCCCAGACGAAATAGCCTCGATGGAAAACTGTTGAGCGTCAATAGATACAGGGTTCTCCGATACACTGTCACTTAAGAACAGTCGTATGAAGTCGATCGCAATTTGAGTCGGTATCTCGGCCTCCACAACAATTTCCAGTCTATTCTGCCCAAGGGGGTCTAATCCCAGTTCTCCTACAGCGAATTGCCAAACATTTTTCAAAGAGTTGGGATCAAATTTTTTGAACAGTGGAGGAGACATTTCACCATTGTCGAAAAGTGCCTGAACTGAAACGTTTACGGGCAATTCCGATGTCACTAAGGCTATTTCAACGTAAGCCAAGCCGTTTGGAATATTTTGCAAACCTGCGAATTGTCCTCCATTAAAACTCACCTGGAACTGGCTGACCGAAGACGTGTCTAGGGTTCCGAGAAATTCTGCGTCAGGTGTTCCGATGACGAACTCAGGAAGTTGGTTAATACTGCCCGACGGAGTATCGGAGAACTCACCAGCGCTCTCGTCCTCATTGCCGATCTGCCAAATGACGGCCTGGGTTCCAGCGTTCCCGGAGGAACCTCCACCGACGTACCAAGGTGTTACAGCGACAACTCTGCAAGGAACCAAGGGACGTGGGAACATGTCGATCGCCGCCGCCGTCTGGCCGTCTTCCGTCGTGATCAGACCTTGGTTCTGAAGTAGAAGTACAGCGCCAGAGTCTTTAACCGGGTTACCCGCCTCTTCGTCATAGTCGAACTCTTCCACCACCTCGTCCAGGCATTTTTCGCAGCGTAAGTATTCCTCGTCGGTGAAATTCGGAATATCGATGTTAAGTTCGACAGTATCCAACTCTACCCCGTGAGCATCGGTTTGGTTCAGACTGAACTGCACCTTGTGGAAGCCCGGGGGGAGCCGTTTGGGCTCACCAACAGCACCCGAAGACAAGAATAGGTTCCAGTTCTTACCCCAGTCCGTGTGAGACTTACTGTCAAAGGACCCCACAAGTTCTTCGTTAATGAACACGGGAACACTGTCTCCTTCGCCGTCATTTGAGTATCTCACATTCTCTACAGTCACGGTGGCTTCTACGGGAAGACAGAATTTTATTCCCGCATAATGTCCGGCCTTCAGTACCACACTCTGTAATCCAGAGGCGTTAGATCGTGGAATAATCGCGTCAATATCCGAGTTTTCTAGATAGTTTTGGAAGTCGAATTGAATGGACACACCATTTGCACCGGGTGGATTGGACAAAAAGGCTGTTCTTGCCAGTAATATCCAAAACAACGATAAATCCATGATTGCCCTCATTGCAAACGTTTCTGCTGAAAAAAGCACTGGCTCTGTATACACCTATAGTCTTTATTTTAACGTTCTTATTTATATACGCTTGTTCGCTCAAAATACGTCGGCCCCGCCCCAAAGTTGAATGTCACTTGATTTTTTGTTTGACGTTATCACGTGGTATACATTTTACGCCCGTCAATATAACTTCCGAGGGGGTGGTCTCTGCACAGGTCCGCGTTTGTCAGGATCAGAATGTCACTGAAATTTGGCCTCTCCGTTTACTCCCACCCACGCAGTGAGAAGGTACGCGGTGATTCTAAGTTAAATACATTTCAATACTGAAATACTCCTCCCACAAGAGAACGAATATAAATGCGGTACACCCTGATGTAATATCACCGCCTTTATCTTAAAGCGGGGAAGATTACATGTAGTCATCTTTAGCACACGTCTAACAGAGGCGTATAACCGTGCTGCTTTACGTCACAGTCAGATGGGCGAGAAATGTGAGAGAATAAGACATCATTGAGAGTTAAATGGAGTGGCATGGCTAATCCTGTAGGTGTCAACGTCTGTACAATTGTGCACCTCACACATCACAACCTCTGACTGGTGGTATATATAACACGTCCCATGTCAACCTCGCTTATGTGACAGTTTAGCTGGTGTGTCACAATAGGTGGTGAATGGTGATGGTGCTGCAGTAATTACTTAAAGCTAAAATTAGACAATAGGTCACGGACAATGCCATTTGACAGGGTCTGATGAATGTTAACTAAGTCTATTTACACATCCTTTAATGAAACCATTTTCAACGTGAAGTTAAAAAGAATTGGTTCAGCCAACATGAAAATATTTATTTATCTATCTAGTAATTTTATTATTATTATTATTATTTTATTTTTACTTTATTGGTGTTTCACGACGTACTTAGAAATATTTCACTTATAGGCCAGCGTTATTCTGTGGAAGCATTTTCAGCCTGAAATAAATAAAAAAATGGTACAATTCACCTAAATATATTTTATTTATCTGCCGCTATTTATTATATATATGTAGAGAGAGAGAGAGAGAGAGAGAGAGAGAGAGAGAGAGAGAGAGAGAGAGAGAGAGAGAGAGAGAGAGAGAGATAGAGAGGTTTATTTGCGCGTGTTCCCCGCTTTCCCTCACATGATAATGCTAACCGATATCATAGAGTATTCTGAAATGAGATATTCTTGAGTATGGCGTAAAAACACCATATATACAATACTACATGTATATGATATCGGTCAGCATTATGATGTGAGGAAAGCGGGAAACACGCAAATAAACCTATGTATAATTTCTCTATATTTACAGGCATGTATTTCTATATTAAAGAACCCAACCTTTGTTGGTCCAGATACGTGAACAAAGCTGAATTCTGGCTCGAAACTAAGACTGCAGGGACAACTATTTGTCCTATCGCCATGATACCATTTATATTGAAGCCGAAAGAGAACATCTCGCTACCTCACTTCCTCGACTTTTGTAATACAGGGCGAGGGAGAGAGGTAACGAGGTAGCGAAGTAAAGAGGCGGGGAAAGCGAGATTATCTTAATCTCGCTACCTCGCTGCCTCGCATCGCAACTGCACTCCTCCTCCTATTTCGCTGAGTCGCTACCTCTCTACCTCACCGACCTTTACCAAGGGCGAGGTAGAGAGGTAGCGAAACAGCGTAGGAAGGTAGCGAGGCCGCGTGGGTAGAGAGGTAGCGAGGTCAGCGAAGTAGGAGGTGGGAGCAGTTATTACACCCACTTTAGTGTCAGGCTGAGGCATACAACAGTGCGCAAGTTGGGTTCTTTGAGATAGGTTCTTGCACCCCAGTGTATTGCATCACTCAGCACGACCCCTCACTCAAATTTCAGCGACCGAGGAGGTCAGGCCAGTCCGTTCGTACACAGGAAGGCCTGTCAGCAACTTCGGGGTGGTCTTAGGTTTCCGTGGGTTCTCTCTGGTTTCCTTCCACCATATATTGGCTACTGTATTTTGGCTATACTGCATCACTCAGCACGACCCTCACTCAAATTCAGCGACCGAGGAGGTCAGGCCAGTTAGCGACCAGTTCTGACCGACTTCCACTCCGTTCGTACACAGAAGGTCTGTCAGCAACTTCGGGGGTGGTCTTAGGTTTTCCGTGGGTTCTCTCTGGTTTCCTTCCACCATAATATTGGCTACTGTATTTTGGCTATACTGGCTAAAGCAACAATTCAGTAAAATAAATAAATAAATAAATAAATAAATAAATTAAGGACCTGGTGGGGTAAGGCGGAGAATCGGCCCTCAAAAAGGTAGAAGCACCCATAGGCCCTACATGTTATACGACCATAAAAGAGATGGTTTCTTTGTAATAAAACGGCTAAATTGCAGGCATTCTCGATCAAAATAGCCAATTTTTCGTTCAAACGAGGCACCGTGCTTTTAATTTACAGAATGAAGATCAACGTTAACCAGAAATATATCTTTACTGAAACTTTCATGTGTGCATTTCTACGTGCTATCAAAGTTTTGTTTGTTAAAGTTTGTCTTCATGTTTATATAAAACATAAACTTCATAAAGTGATCAATTTTGTTATGTTTTTGGCAAGTTCGGCAGGTAAAAAAATCCGTATTTCTGCCATAGTCTATCAGGCATACTGCATAGTACAGTGAACTAACCAAGTCGTTGTGGAGAACAGGCTGTACCTCAAGGAAGAGTTCTAATCTCTGTTGGTCTTTCTTATTTTGGAAACCTACTTCTGTGGGATAAAGATATAGGCCGTCTTGCACTAAATAAGTGTTATCATGAATTAGAATCGATAATTGTGAAGATGGTATTACCTAACGTGTGGCAATTAAATTTATAACGAATCACACGTGAATCCCGTTTTGACAACACAAGTGGTCGTCTAGCTGTCATTAGCATGAACACGTTATGCCCTAACAGTAGTATAAGCTGAAAGTTATTTAATTTGCTTTGTGCATAACTGCATGCTCAAGAATTTTTCAGAAAGTTACATTTGTGGTAGGGTGATTTCCCACACTCCACAGTATCTAATTAAAGAAAAAAAGATGTTTCATTGAAGTGGATAAGGCTACCATTTTTCGATTTTATGACATATACATCTCTTCAGTGTATGCTGGGAGCTTTGGAAGTCTCATGTTTAGCAGTTGTCACTCGCAGGTGTAGCCAGTTTCGCTTCTTGAGGTGCATGTTTTCTTGCTCTGGGATCCCCGCCTTGCCATACCAGGTCTTTATTTAAGTAAAGAATGAATTTCAGATTCTTACCACCAACCAATACTGAAATATGACGTAGTCAAGATTAATAGGACGGACAAGGATGGAAGGAAAAGCGATCACTATATATACCAACAAAAATCCTGTCCCAGCGCCACATCACATTCACTGATGGCGATATAGCTAATGTAGATATGTTATTCTACGTTTAGATCCAATGTTCCATATGGAGCAGTATTAGCTTATACATGGTAGCAAGATCTTCAAATAAAGGGCAGAGAACCGTTCACCGACATTGTGAATCTGCTCTGTATGTAGGCTATAGTAAACGTTACATAGACGGCCATATTCTGGCCCGAATACTTCTATCGCACCGGCCCCATGTCTAAGGACTTCGGGTCTTTGGATGGGCATGGATAATTTTACACACTGACCATGCAAGTACAATTCACCTGTACTCGTCAGATGGCCTGGGAGGTCTGTGTCAGGTGGTCTGCTTGTCTGTTGTCTGGTTGTCGGGGTAATCTGGTGGTTTGGGTGTCTGGTGCGCTGTTGTCTAGGCTCCTGGAGCAGATTATTCAACAATGGTGTTTAAATCTTTAGTGATAAAATTTATTGCAAAAAGTGACGATATTTTGCATCTTTCAAAATACTCTACATGGCCTAGTGTAGTAACGATTCACGCGAACCCAAGACCCGCCCTCAGTTAAAAAATACCGGGCTGTGTTACATCCCCTTGTTGTCAACAGATGGCGCACCAGATGTGGACTTAACTGCGGGTTCAATACCTTGAAAATCGAAGAAATGTTAAGCAGCGCCTCTTTAGATTGCTTGTATCCCCTCTAAAACATTTTCCGGAATGTCACTGCTGCCAGGTATATACTCAACATAAAATACATATGGATTTTTAAACCATTTTGAACAGTTCGCCAAGTGTTGCTGTTGTTGTTGCGCTTTTTCTTCTAACAGGAGATCGACGGCAACCAGTACTTACTTTTTTGCAAGTGGCAACAAGGCCTATTCATTTATAACTCTGCAGTGTCTGCTGGGTGTCTGAGTATCATATGTCTTCTATTTTTCACAATTTCAGCTCTATTTAGTAATGCCATAGTAGTTTCCCTCCATCTTTATTTACTTTACCATTGGTTTGTTCATTTGTAATATCGGTACTGATTTGCCTTATGTTGATATTTGTTTGGTAGATAATTTTTCAAGTAGAGCTGCCAGTTTGATTTTTTTAGCATAATGTATGTGAGCACAGAAATGCTCATTTCAAGAACAAGATACAACATCATATTATAAAGTTAGGGACAATCATCTACCTCAAATGCTTTCTCATTGTACGCGCTCAAGACAGATCCATGTGCAGTCCTGAGTTGGGCCATGTGTAAGACTTGCATATTTACAGTCATGGCACTTTCTTGTATGACCCCAAAATTAAGAGACAGTCCAAGAACTGAGGTCTGTTGTCACAGTACAGTACTTCACATACTGTAACTAAGTAAGGCGTCATGTCTTGAAAATTGTGTCCCAGTCAGCAGCACTACAAATATGGTAGACATGATGATGGCCTCACAAATAATTACCATGACAAGGATGATAAAGCAACGTTGTAAATGTGCTCTTCTTCTTAGATTAATGACTAACAGTGCATCACCTTGATGTAAATTTGATACACATGATGACATCACATGAAAAGTAATATTTCATGGCATGGTGTCAGTTATTATTTTGAATTTAATTATGCCGCAAGTGAACTGTCCTTGAACAAGGAATTTAATATTCACACACTCACTCGCTCACTCAATAATTTGCCAAATGTCAACGGTTTACTCCACGTACAAAATTGACCGCTGTCACATAAGTGAAAATTCTTGGGTATGGCATCAAGTGACTTGTCATCATTATAAGACTTAAAAATTGTTAAGTACGATATCATAAATAAGATTGATATCATTTATGACTTTGATGATTCCAAAACTCTAGTTATGCCTGATTCAAGTCTAGGTAATGCTTTCAGAAGGTGTACCACTGAAATGTCAGTGTAGTTCAAGGGTTGTGTGTGATGCATGAACCAAAGCTAAATAATTAAGCTGCCCTATTAATTATGTCAGTGTTAGAATCTGGACAATTTGAAAAACTTGTTACTTTACCCTTATATTTTACTCTGTTTCAGGTAATCATTTTGAACTAGATGATGACTGGGTCAGCGTAGACGAGTCGAATGTCAACAATGGAACTGCTCAACAGTCATCAACCATAACTTCCACAGATCACAGATCTGGAGTTAACCACAAAACAGCACAATGTGTTGTGGGAAATGTCAGTCATACTCAGTGGATGGAGTCTAACTTGTATGTTGTTGATATGTTCTAAATTTTTCATGAAAAACATCTGTTCCTTTATAGATCATCCATTTGTTATGTGAATGTTAGTCAGAATTTCTGCAATTTGCACAAATCTTGAAAATTAATTTGCGGGGATTATGAAAATCATATTTCATGAATGTAAGACAGACATTGTATATCACTCATCAACTTTAGTGGGCTCCGGCCGTACGTGGGAAGGTCTGTCAGCAACCTGCAGCTGGTTGTGGGTTTCCCCCGGGCTCTGCCCGGTTTCCACCCACCATAATGTCGTATAAGCGAAATATTCTTGAACACGGCGTAAAACACCAATCAAAAAAAAAAAATCAACTCTAGTGGACGTTCCAGGTAATTAAACGTTTGCTGTGGCGTCATACTAATGTCTGAGCAGTTGATTATTTTTCAAAATCCACACTTGAGAGCAAGTGGTGTGAGTGGTGAAGGTGATGATTTGTACTACCTGAGCTCACCTTCATTTTGTGTACAGTAGAGTGGGATTTCAACCCACAAACTCAAGGCTGTAAAATATTCCAGTGAGCTATCAGGAAAGACCATATAGCTTTCTCCTTTTAGACAACTTTAAACGTTTGTTGTGACGTCAGTCCTTTGTCTGACCGACCGCTTCTTTTCAAGAACAACTGGTCACCGGTATTGGGAAAGGTGTCTAGATATAAGCTGATACCAAACTGCTTGATGTACTGGTCTTTGCAAGGGACAAACAGTGATCAGGCATCACCTACAATGGAAACTCACCCAAATCCTGTATGTAACAGCAGAGTGACTACAAAAACAGTTGCGAATTTGTGGCTGTCACAGTATACAAAAGAAATAAGATATTTTCTCATTACCTTTGGCAGTACGCCAACTTTTGTAGTTTCAGTTAATTGCTCATGTTATAAACAGCCTTTGTAGAATTATGACCAGTGAAAAAATCTCGCTGATGAACAAATGTGTTGTACCTTATTGCTGGCCAGGGGTCACTCCTATTATTAAGCAATGCACCAAGGATAGGATTTGCTCCAGTACACAATCTCACACACCCAATGTATGTAGTATCCCGTACAGAGTACAAGTGACTGGACTCCCATTGGTTAAAAGCCCTAATACTGTTGCACTAAAACGTCATGTAAACACCGTCTGGAAAGATCAACCATGCTAGGTATTATGTTCAACCATACAAATAATTGCAGCAGAGCCGCTACGAAAAAGAATTCATTGACGCTAATTGTGGCGTAACGTTTTTTTTAATATTTGTTGGAAATGATACTGCGCGATTTTTGAAAAAGAACCGATGGCTGTTACATCACTACGAACACGTTTGAGTAGGAGAAACAACTCGGGACAGTTGATTCTTAAAAAAGAAACAGACTTCCAGAACAGTGTTTAACAGAAAACACCAGAAAACTGTTAAGAAATTACATGTATAGACATAAGAACAAAGTAATATAAAAAAAAGCACTTCAAAGTTTTCAATGAGCCTGGAAAGACACATCATGGACATGGAAAGGTGTGTATTTTTAGTCAGTATTGAAATTGTGCACCAAGCAGGCTTAATGATATTTTAGGCTTTCCACATGACATTGGTTTACAAAACTAAAATTAATTCTATAGTTTTTCTCACAAACTGAGCTTGAATATAGCCTAAGTGGCCTCACAGACACATGAAGAACACAACATTTTCCTAACAGTGGTTCGTACTTTATTTGCCCTTATTCTTCATCCTTTTCAACCGCCTTTGCAACCAATATTTTGAAATGTTCTGAAAGAACTGTGGGTTGTAGACAAATAGTTTGCACAGTTTTATGAAGCTTGCATCTTTAATTATGAAAACAAATCATTTTAACAACTTTTTTCATAATAATTGTCATACTCCTGTTCAGGATTAGCTTCATCACTTGTGTCCTCCTGCGGAAATATTTAATCAACATTCATCAATAAAATTGTTCTAGGTATTGGTTAGAATCACGTTACACATTCTTTTGATAAAGAGAATACATGTGTATGAAGTAGTATTAGAGACGAAGGTCGAGATGGATTGTTTGTGTTTTCTGACACCACTTCCTGCCTCATCACCATGACCCCAGTGACCTCAGCTTTGTGCAACTTTATGTACAAATTTGCTATTGGTGGCAGTGATGAAAAGAGAAAGGTAGAGACTGACATGTTCACTGCAGGGAGAATAATTATATGCAGAAATTCCACTGAAAAAAGTGCTTTACTGGTTGAAAAGGTTGAAGATTTACAGTACATCTTGTTTCTCTTAATGTCATTTTAACTTTGAAACTAGCCCTAGGTCATTTTAAGACATTTCTTCCAACATTACACTTTAAGAGGACACTATATGAGGGAAGTGACATCGGGGGAGGTAATTTGATGGAGCTCTATTTCACCATTTACTTTTTATTTATCCTATTTCTTGTATTGTTAATATTTGTTTTGTATCTTTTTGTTCTTTTCTCGCAGAAATACACAAGTGACAAGCAATCCTACTGTTTCACCTGCGAAGACGTACATACTCTCGAATAGTACCTGTTTGTCTCCAGCTTCATCCACCTCCAGTCAGGTAGTTAATGAGAACCTGTGATTTCTTTGTTTTTGCTTGAATAATAAAGTATATATGTAATTATGCTTGTGTTGCTGTTTACCCAGTAGACCACTTGTCTTCCACCAGCATGGTCTAATTTTATTTATTTATTTCTTTGATTGGTGTTTTACGCCGTACTCAGAAATATTTCACTTACATGTCAGTGGCCCATCATTATGGTGAGGGGAAACTGAGCAGAGCCTGGGGGAAACCCACGACTATCCGCACGTTGCTGGCAGACCTTCCCACATACTGAACTTGAACTCACAGGCACCACATTGGTAGAGGCTAGTGAGTCATTGGGCTGTGCATTGTGCTAACCACAGAGGCCACTGAGGCCCCCAGTAACTTTTTATTGCTGTTTATTTATGTGTTTCAGTCTTCGCCATCTTTGAGTAAAGTTTGCGTGATAAATAACGTAAAGCCTTTGAGTGGACAAATCAGGACGATTGTGAACAATCCAGCAAACTCTGTCACCCCCAGTACTGTAGAGGATAAGTCTGCTAACCCATTAGGCCCAAGGGTGGTGGTTGTCCGACGCAATGCACCCCCTCCTAGTCAGACAAACACTTTCCAAAAGAAGGTGCTGTACAGAGTACAGGCCTCCCCCAACTCTGCTGCAAACTTGACAAACCTAGATTTGTGTGCAGTATGGAATGGTAGTATGTTTGTGGAGGCAAGTAAACAAGGTAAGCTTCAGAAACCACTCGCTGAGGTATGTCTGACTAATTTGTTACTACACATGTATTACTAATACTTGGTAGTAAAGGATTAGTGTCCAGATTGGCTATTTATTCATAATTAGCTATCCCTGCTTATATTATTAAATTAAGTGCAAAAAAATATTGAAAAAATGTACATTAATCTGAGTAATATGGCAGTAAAATCACTAGATAATGCGGCTGGGTTTATGCATATTTTCCACCAACACTCTGTAGTCTTCGTCGAACCTTTAGGTTCAGTGTTAAGAAAGCCACAAACACGATAACAAGCATATGGAATTTTCTCCACGAAATGGTTTGCTGTTTTGCACATGGTTCTAAAACAGTTGGTCAAAGAACCCTGGAGTTTTTTCAAGTTTCCAATTTGGCCCTCAAGAAAGCATGCATTCACAGCACAAGACAGAGAGGTTTTATACCCACCAAACACAGCTGTATCTGCTCTCGCCTTTTTCCAGCAGAAAGCTATGAGAGGAATTCACATGAACACACAAGATTTGGCAACTATGGGGGCAGCCGTCGACTGAAACCTGAAGCTATTCCCACCATAGTCACCATGATGACATACACAACCCAGGATGTCTTTATTGAGACAATTTGCCCCAAACCACCAATGTTGACATATGCACAATAACTGGCCCTCCTCCAAGGCTTTCCTCTCAGTCTCGCTGACTTTTACACAACACAGACTTTCCAATTCTGTGGACATCTGTAGGCAGTTTCCATAACGACACCTCGCACGTCCACATCGCACATGTATTTATATTGCACACGACTATAGGCCCGTAATAGGCATAGGCTATTCCGAATGTTGACAATCACGTACCAGTAATTGCCATTGCATATGGGTAGGAATTTCGAATCACTAGGGGGAATAGAATTATATTTATTTGAAGCTCACAGAAGGGAAGAATAGTAAATATTAAATCTGATATAGGCCCTACATACAAAATGTAGACCTACGGTGTAACACAAGATAAAGCTATAGCTTACCAGTCCATATATTGCCAGTGCGGTTGGAAATGCCCTGACAAAAATCAAATTCAACACCTGAAAACTTGGTATCTTAAGTCTCGCCAGAGATGTCAGTGTCATAAATTGTAACTTCAAAATCGTCCACTATGGGTTCAAATTGATATGGCTGTATCTATTTTCTTGTGTGTAGCTAGAATCCGTCTCGAAATTGACATCATTTTGATACAAATTCTCATGTTATTTGGGCCAGCTAGACATAGGTGACGTCACCCACTGAGCTTTAGTCATAACTCAGAGGCCCTCTCGGTAACATACTGTTTATAAACAGGTTATAATCTTTATAATGAGGACAAGTAACTAAATCTGGACACTAATCCTTCAGTGAAAAGTACCAAAATGAAGTCAAAGTCAAGAAACAGACCACAGAATATACTAGAATATATATACTGTACCTTTATTTTGTTTCGTTTTATTTTTTTTTTCTGTCTTTGATTATTATATACAGTAAAGGTTTTGAATTCTGTACAAATGGATTAAATATAGAATATGTCATGGCATAAACTGGAGACTGCATGCTTCACCTAGAGACTAGGTCCCATTTCTTATAGTTTAAGGTTTCAAGAACAAACCTTGCATCATGTCACAAAGCTGCAATGTGATCTAATCTAGTGGAGAGAGCTATGAGCAGACATCATGCATGGCCTGCCATAAAGGCAGATGGGTAAATATGAGAACATGGGTCATTCTTACTGCAAGAAAACATTGTCATGACAACAATGCAGACTGTTAAACGTGAAGAACTGCTATAGAATTTGTGTTGAAAAGTGCTTGGCAAGAATTCCAGGTTAAACTCATCAGTTTTATTTACAGATTTGGAGATGACAGCTGCAAACAGAACAGAACCCATAACAATTAGAAAACTCCAGTCCAGTTCTCAAGATCTCTCCCAGTTCCCAGGAGTTCTTTCTGCACTGAGAAAAAAACAGTAAGTGTGTAGCTCTTTAGTGGTTTTCAACAGTTGATTTCTTGTGATTTACATGTGATTAAGTGGTTAACTTTAAACATGAACTGTGTCATATAACGTAGATGTATGTGTATGCTTCTGTCAAGTCAATCCTGGACTAAGAATTTGTAGATTTTCTGGCTTTCACTGCTGGTGGGATTTTGGTGACATGATTTGGGCGACTAAGCTAGTATGGCTATTTGCGCGGTCTCGCTTTTGTTGAAGACCTCTAGTTTTATACCAATATGGTGTACATATCTCCGCATCACTTGTGGGAAAGGTTTTCGTTCATTAGCCAAAGAGAGGTGGTTTTCCCCAGGGCACTCTGCTTTTCTCCAACCATAAAACTGATTCTTATTGTATGATTGAAAAACTATTGAATATAAGTAAAAAAAAAAAAAAATTCTCCTGTTTAATGAAAAAAAGAAATATTGAATAAAGGCATTGAATTAAGTCTTGGCAAATGCTATTTATAGCAAAGCAAAACAGACTTGATTTTTTATGTAAAGCTAAAGCTCAGTCTTGCTTTACTGGATGATAAATGTTACCTTTATCCTGACAAAAAAGACACATAGACAATGTTTGGTGTTATTTCAAAAGATACATTGAAGTGGTTAGTATTTCTGTACACACAGTTTATATGTCACTTTTGACACACTGGCTTTGGAGTGGATGAGAACCATGCTATGCAAGAATCACATTTGAGACTTATTCATTGTTTCTTCTTCTACAGGCCTAGTCTTTCCACAAAACCGTTAAATGGTAAAACTGGTTCAAATGAACCGATGAAGAGTCAGCAGACCACAGACAGTTCAGTTGTCAGCAGCACTAAAGAGATATCCTCCCAGTCTGCCCCGGAGGCCCCAGGCTGTGCGGAGGAGGTTTGTACAGTTGATTGTGTACTTCACAGTTAATGTGATGCTGTGTATGGTAAATGACCTAAAGTTTCGCCCCGGGACTCGGAAAGTGTCTCTCGTGATTCATTACGTTGATTTTGGTTCGTACTGACTGGGTGCCTCGGGAGAGCATCGGGGGTGGTTAGGGGATTATGCTGACAGTTCAGTAGAAGAATGTATGTAGTAAAAAAGCTCACGCTTCACTGAGCAGTTAGTCTCCAACCTCCAACAGTTGATGTCCTCAGTTTTAATCATAATAACTTTAGTACATGCACTTCGTATCAAGTTGATTGTTTTAGCATCGTTTTTTTGTGATAAATGGGAATTTGGGAGAAAACTTTGTGGAGATTAAGTGTGACTACCCAGTATCTTTATGCATGTGGAGTGTCATGTCAAATATCCTTTTTTAACTGCAGGGCTCTCCGTATTCATAGCTGTAGCAGTAATTTGCACACCACTTATTCATATTTGCAAACTAGGACTACCAGCAGACAAGATAAAGATGTCATATTGTGATCAAAGCGAGACCTACACTTGTGCTTTTGCACCATTCCAGCTAAACATTTCTTGTTCGTTCTGGCGTTTTTGGAAAAACTCAACATCTGCTCATATTTCGTAAACATGAGTACTTATGTGAACATAAAGTCTGCCGCAAAATATACATAGAAAAAATGATATATGACACAGTTATCACAGAAGAATATATAAAAAAATCTATGAAGTTTTGAGAGTGGAGAAGATGAAGTTAAGCAGTGGGGATATGGCTCTGACGGACAATTCACTCCGAGCAGACATGAGGCAGAAACCCTTATGAACTTGGGCAATCACTAGCGCTGAGAGCATCACGTGATAATTTAGCTGTCACATCAAAAAACCTCAGCTCTTGATTATCAGTGTATGGTTTTTTATAGTGGATAGACAGATATCGATGCAATAATTTGGATTTTTCGGTTATCTGAAGCGTTAAACTGATGAATGCATTTGAACCATACATTTGTGAGCAGGGAACTGAGAACAGTTGCCCGTGTCACAATGCACACATGTTGGACAGGATAGTGCAGTAACTTGTCAGGTTGAACTGGCAAGAAAACTGCCTCTCGAGAGTCATTGCTTGAAGAGAAATATTGTGAGTTTGCATTTTATTTCCTTATAGAAATGTCAGATTTATTACACAGATATCTTCTCAAAATCTGAGTGAAAGAGTCTGTTGTCAATCAGAAGGCCCTGCTATGTTTGGTAAATTTCCTGAAGTCGGTACAGCCAGCTAGGTCAGATGCTTACACCCATGCAGGACAAGGACGAGCAAGGTTGCTAAAACACTGCGCTTGTGTCTATGAACATTGACCTGACAGAGCGCCAAAGGAAACATCAGTCACATTGTTTAATACCGATGGTACGGGAGAGCGCCTAGGTTTTGTGACGTCACTCTAGATAGCTATAACATGGCAAAATGGCGTCACCAAATGTGTGGCTAGGTACTGACGATTGTTTGCTGTTTAGTTTTTTGATAAGCGGTGTAGAATTTTTCAAATATTTTTAGAGTATTTCTGGAATACTAATTTGTTAATTAATTCCAGCTTTAGTGGCTGACTTTATGTTCCCTTTAATTTACTAAATGTTTAATCAAGTCCCCTGAGATGAAATTTTAGTCATACAGATTAGTTTTATCTACATGTAGATACAAGCCACTAACAGTCACAGGACTTGAAATTTCTGCGTGTCTATCCATCAATCATATGATTTTTACTGGCGAAAGGCAAAACGTTAATTTTATCTGTCGCTGGCAACATGTAAATTGTGTGTGGGCAAATCAATATACAAGAAATCATAAAACATTTTGTTTATGACGGTGTTGTGCAAAATCCTAATGTGATAACAACTCAAACAAATCCTGTCTCCGGATATGCCAAACTCGCACTCAGTGTTACCAAAAAGGGATAAAAAGTAAATCAATGTAGTTTTCGGAAACCTAGCGTGGAGTATGTTTTACGTGTTCAGTGGTGATTCCTGATATAAAAATGCAGGAAAAGGAACTCTTCTGCAATAGGAGGACATCTGCAACTGTAAAGAAACAAAATGACCGACATACTAAATTGGAATTACATGGACACGGGAAGCTGATGACAGATATTCTCTTAGTGAAGTTCGTTTTTAGCTATAATACATTTGTACACATATTCGTTGCGTGAGGAAGGCTCTCAGCAGACAACCATTTACCAGATAACAGTGAGAGGTGACTTCCGCATAGGCTTAACCCGATTAGTCGGTTCGTCTGCAGTGTGCATTGTGCATGTAGATTCTTTGTTTGGCGTGGTCATTCTGTGAAACAGTGTTTGTAATTTAAAGTTTGTAATAGACATTGCCTGTCTTAATACTTTTTTCAATTTCATTCATGAATATATTTAGAGATGTACATATAGGCCCACTAGTTGGGAGACCTGCATACCCCATTGTCGGTAACTTGACCCCATGTGGTGAGGATTAGCAACAAGAGATGCCAAGTGTCATGCAGGGTAATGAAATGGGCGGGGGGGCTAATCACTCTCTTCTGTTATCTTGCAGCCAACTTAGATCGTGCGAAAGTAAACAACAGTAACTCACATGTGAAACTTTACGTCATTTACCATAGTTAATGTGACACTATATACTGTATTTTTCCCTAAAATTGGTTGAAATTTACTTGTGGTGCAAATTTTTTTCAAATATCTTATCATCCAACTTTCCATGAAATAATAAACTACAAACATCCACCCAAAATTAATAGAACTCTGACAAGTAAGTAAAATGAGTGAGTTCCATGTAGTTATGCAGTAGCACGTGATATTTGCCATCTACAGTCGGGTTATTCATCTCTTACACAAAATGAAAATGAGGGTTTTTTTTGTGCAACTGATTCATTATTCATGAATCAGAAACAAATTTGAAAGAGGAAAGTCAGAAAACACTTGGATGATGTTTGATTGCAATAGCAAAACAATTGTCAAATTATCTAGAATGAGAATTTGCAAAGTTTGTTTTGTTGTTTTGATGTTTGCAGTAAAAATGAAGCAATAGGTACAATTGGTGTAAAAGTTGTTTCCAGAGTCAGTAATATAACTTTTGGCTAAAAAGACATGTTCATTTTTATTCATGAAGGTACATAGTGAAAGATAGTTATTTACACTAGGAATGGCTACCACAGCATATAATCTTGACAACCCCATCAATAAATGTATATACAGAGAGGTATAAGCAGTTTGCATTTATTTTAACATGGATAAAATAATAAAAACATTATATTTGTACAGTGTGAAAACTTAATCAGTTTTCTTGGTTCCAGACGTACTAGTATGGTTTTTGTTGACAGACTCTGGCAGAGGATGAGTTTAAAGTCTGTAAGAACTGTGGGGCGTTAACCAAAAGTGTCAACAAGTGTGAATCCTGTCAAAAAATAATAACAGCTCAAGACAAGACTGTCAAAAGGGTAGGCCCCCCTCAGACAACCCTGAAAACATCTTCACAGGCAAACATACTGAGCAAAAAAACTTTTTATGGTAATAAGCTGTCTGAAATGAGTCAGCCGTATGGATGGAGTTCCAGTGAGAGAAGCTGTGGAGGTGGGGTCCCCAGTAACACAAGAAGGTCAGAGGGCAAAGCTGCTAGAGGAAGGCCCGCAAAGAAACGGGTGAAGACAAAATTAGAACCAGGTAAAGCCCGGGAACACGCAGCTCATTGGAGTGCAGTTTAATGCATGGAATAGTCAGGTCCATTGTGTATCTTTCAGTTTTCAATATAGTTTTTTTGATAAATTTATCGTAAATGTACTTTTGTATTGCTATTAGGGCTATTATACATAGTAGTTTGAAATTCTGCTTTGCCTCTTATCAGTTTTACAAATAATACGCTCTTGCCTGGTGAGACTTAGACAAACTTTTATAGTTATACTATTTGTTGCACTACATGTATTTTATCCTATGTTGTGTACAGTTTCGCTTTGCTGACCATGGGCAATAGATTTTAAAGGCAATCACTACTGTATAGTGAAAACTTCTCAGTCAGTCATTTTATAAGCTATGAGATTGCTCAAACAGTCTGTGAATGCTTTCTGTCTGTTGTAATGACCTAATGACGCGGTTTTATGATTTCAGAAACAGTAACAATATCATCCGATGAAGAAGACAGTGGGGCTGTAGGTAGTGACCAGAACAACACATATGTTATTAGTAACTGTAGTATGAACACAAGCTTGTCAGATGGTGCCAGTATGCCCCAGTCTGACACAGGCACAGATAGCAAACCTAATGGCAAGGAGCAAAATGATGACCACAATACCTCAGCATGCGAAGAACCCAACCCTAGCTCAACTGCACCTCAGTCGACATGTGCAAGCCCAGAAAAATCTGTAGAGGACAATGACTTTAGCATATTTGAATATCTGAATCGTCAGAGTGAAACAAGACGCAATAAGATGGAAGATGCGGTAAGTACAACTATTTTCAGTGTAAGTAAGTTTTGAAATCTTCCCACATTACTTTACTCAATTTAGGAAGAGGAGGTTGAAAAAAACGGTATTGATACTCTTTTTTCAACAGATGTTGAATCATTTTGTTGAAGAGATAAAACATGGCTTAAAATGCTCATTTATTTATTTATTTGATTGGTGTTGTACGCCATGCTCAAGGATATTTCACTTACGTGATGGCGGCCAGCATTGTGGTGGGAGGAAAGTCGGCAAAGCTGGAAGAAACCCACGATCATTCGCAGGTTGCTAGGAGACCTTCTTATGTACAGTGGGAGAGGGTGAACTGGGACTCGCCATAACGGTTGCCTTGGTGAAATACTCCTGGGTCATAAAAAAAGTTTTCCTATTTCCTATGCAGCTATTTTTTAATTCATCTCCTGGTGTGTATTAGCCGGTGTTAGTCAGATCTAATTAAAGCCTTTTGGCTCCGCATGAACTTCTGTTTTATTAATATCAGTCTTTGTTAATTTTACTTGTGACATACATGCATTAAAAATGACACATTAGATAATGTTTAAAAATAAAACATTGAAATGTATTTGACTGTGTATTTGTTGAACAGTCTGGCAACATTCCTCTGAAGGTGAGGAAGGTTAAAGCCCCCAAAGTTGATTATAGTGAGAGTTTCCTGCTCAAGGATCCCAGTGTGACGCTCAGTGTACGCTGTGTTCGCATTGGCTGTCTCAAAAGTGCTCCTGTGGAACCAGTCTTCCTCTCCAAAGATGGATTCTATATGAAACTAGAATGTAAGTTTTGAAGGGAATAAATTTCCACTAAAATGAGGTATCGGTACCAGGACATTTCAGATGAAAGACCATTTATCACCATCCAGTAAAATAGTTAAGTTTGAAATTTATGTATTCTTTGTTTTTTTAGAATATTTTCAACTGAGTGAAATGTTCTTAAAACATTGAATTCAACTATGGTGTGTTGAGACTCAGTATGTATTAATTGGGTGACACCAGCATTTTTGGTATTTTTGGAAATTCCTGAGAGGGTTAGCACGCCAGCCCTGCGCAGTCACCCTGGAGCCCCCAACTATTGCGGTCGGTGTGAGTTCAAGTCCTGCTGATGTTGGCTTCATCTCCTGCAATACCTGAAAGGTCTGACAGCAACCTGTGGATGGTTGTGGGTTTCCATCGGGCTTTGCCTGTTTTTCTCCCATTATAATGCTGGCCGCCGACGTATAAGTGAAGTATTCCTGAGTACAGGGTAAAACACCAGTCAAATAAATAAATAAAACAAAATCCATTGTGCAAATGCATTCATATCTATACGTGCATGCGCATTTAAATTCTTGAGTCTAGCAGCCTGTTTGTATGAAGTGTCAATATGGCTACTGTAAATTCCAGTGTTTTAAATGCATTTTACTCAGTTTAAAAAAACAAATCCAAAAAAAATAAAATGTGGAACTTTTTCCTGGACAGTGTATCGTGGTCTATAATGACCTTTCTTCTGACAAATAAAGGTGTCTTCAGCTGAACCCAGAACTTCAGTGGGATTCAGTATGTCAAAGTTTTGGCTTTGCCAAGTACAGTGTGTACTGTGACTTGGTGGAGTGCCATGGTTGGTGTCTCTTGCATGGCGTTACAGTGAGGCACCATGCACTCATTGGGACCACTCAATTATACGGAGATGACATCTGATTGTTGATATGATCAAAATGGAATTGAAATTTCATGCCAGCAAATTAACAAGCTTCTTGTCTGCATATCCTTGCCAGTTTTAACATTCCAATAAATACATATGTAATCACTTCTTCCTTCCTAAGTTCACTTACTTACAAGGAAGTTATGTATAAAATACCATGATAACACATCAGTATAGGTTAAACCTGTATCATTTCTGGGACTGGTTGTCCGGCAGCCTATTAAACATCTATTATGGCAAATCCCCGATCAGCCAAACCATTAAATTCTCTGGTGTGGCTAATAAATCGGTGAAAAAATATGGACTTCATGCGACAACAACAACAATAATGTTGTAATGGCTGAAACTGCACTGTTATAGAAAGTACACTATATTTATGGTGGTATTCCCTAGGTCATGAGAACTGCTGTGAGGTTCAGGTCAAGCCTTTAGATATCAACACTGTGGCACTACACCTGATGAACCGGTTACCTGTGATTTACCTTTACCTGACCCCACAGGCTGGTCACCGACTGAAAACAGAGCTTAAACCCTGCTCAGCCAAGACTGATTTCTTTGATCCAGCATCCCCAGGTAAGGCAGAAATTCCTGTAATCCTGTACCTGTAATTTACCTGTAATCAGATTTATTGATTTAGGTTTCAGGAAGTGTTTGTCTCGGATTAATTGTTTGCATATTGTGTTTCTAAGGGAAACAGTTGTTGCATATGACTTTTGTACAAGGAAAGGTGTATTTGTTTCTTTTATGGTATTTTCTTACTAGACAATGGCCATCATTATCGGGGAGGAGAAACAAGAAAAGGGGACTTGAAGCAAAGATATCGCCTGTAGATTGTGTTTATTGCCCTATAATTCAGTTGGCTGAAGTATTTCATTGAAAAGATAAATCACTGAGCTATCTACCAAACACATATAAAACTAGTGGTATCCCTATAAAGGTTATTATTATAAGACAGAGGCATCTACATTTATCCATTGTCCATTGCTTCTTTTGAATTGACCAATTTCACAGCTGAGGGTTAGCTAATTGACCAGTTGACCGTCATACCTCCAAGTCATCTTAAGCTAGTTGGAAAGTGTTATTTAAAATAACACAGCCTGCTCCACAGTTGTGTTTGTCAAACTGACCAGAACAGCTCTCTGGAAAGTGAAGTGGAAACGTCAGTGCTGGAAACCTGTAACACCTTCATGGCTGATGGTCAGTTTCACAAATGTTTGGCCATTGAGGTATATTTGTACCATTCCCGGACTCAGAAGTGTGGGAAAATGCATAAAATAAATACAATTTGACATCTCACCACTAGCAGGAAAAAAGCCAAACTCCAGCCCTTTTTTTATGAGATTAATCCTGTTGTGGAAGTGAATAATGTGTCTATTAAATAAAATGCGTCTCAAATCACATACTTGTACAATATCACCTCTGTACAGGTTTCTGAATGGCCTGTTCAGCAGCAGTTAAACTTTACAAATCTATTGCCTGATTACTATAATTCCTTGACCTTCCCAGACTTCCCGAAGAAGTTCATAACGTTGCTTTTGGAGCGTCAGACAGATAAGAATGACCACAAGACGCTTCTAGGGATCCTGGAACACTTCCGTAGTCTAAAGCCACACCGTGACAACTTCATACAGATGCTGACCTGTGACCAGGCACAAAACGTGCTTGTTCAGACCAGCATCCAGGACAGCAGTAAGAGACCCAAGAACACGGCAGCCACAGCTAAAAGCCAGGAGGCTCCCAAGGAAGAGGCAGGCCAGTGTGCTGCTGACCCCAAAGTCATGTGCCCAGGAACAGTAGAGAAGTATGCTTGCACCTTGTTTCCTTAATTAGAGGGTAGTGGTTTTACTGAGTATCGGTTCCCTAGCAGTGGAGACTATGGGGTTTATCCTTATTGGTCAGTCCATCAGTGTCGGTCCCATCACAAATCAGTTTTTCAGATTTCTGCCCAAAAATGGGTCATCATATTGACTTGAAACTTGGCTTAACCATGACAAGGTACAGATGATGTGAATTGGTACATTTATTTTTGAGAAAACAATACTCGTATTTCTGTGTTTTGAGACATTTTCTTTGTTGGATTAAATTGACATTTGGAACATTGTCTCATATTTACCTGGATCTGGATGTAGTTTTTCTAAGCAATTCTTCGCCATTTGAAATAGAAGCGAAATACGGAGTATTGCACTTCTGTAGTACGCTAATTTGTACATCTAGGTCTGGCATAGTTTTACATTGCTAAAGTGCCTTGTGCATGTAGTTAGTACATGTAATCCAAGCCTTGCTTCAGCCCAAATATGCTTTGGGCTGAAGTGAGATAAATTGTTTATCTTTTATGCCGTTTGGAATTGATTGTAATCTTAACACATGTATAATGGACTGAACAAAGAGTTTTGTTTGCTTTCAGACTTTTCACATACCGACCAGTGTCGGAGCGGGGTGGAATTTCCATCAGCACTGAGGACTTGTTTTGTCTGAGAGAAGGAGAGTTTCTCAATGATGTCATCATCGACTTCTACCTGAAGTGAGTTTTTACTATTGTGATGTGTGCTCAGTGTACTGATGCTGATTTCACTTGATGCCCCTCTTCACCTGACAACTCCTCACTTGACACGCCTCTCCCCACCTGACTGCCCTCCTCACCTGACTACCGTTTTCACACCTGACTACCCTCTCCTCACCTGACTCGACTCTCCTAAACTGAATTGCCTCTCCTCACTACCCCTCCTCACCGGACAACTCCCTCTTCACCTGACGACCTCCTCTTCACCTGACTACCCCCTCCTCACCTGACTACCCCCTCCCATACTTACTCACCCTCTCAAGAAATTTGTTGATATACAAATCAGCAATAATACACAGATCCAGTAAATGTGCCACTATCCAATTTCAATTTCAATTCAAGGTATTTGGTGAATGAAGTGTTGAGTGAAGAAGACAGGAATAGGACGTATGTGTTCAGCTCATTCTTCTACAAGAGACTGACACAACGACAGGGACGACTTTCTCCTGACGACAAGCAGCAGATGGAGTATGTACTATCACGAGTCTTGTTTCCCCAAATTTTAACAAAGCCACTGTCCACTGTCTCTAACTGGATCTTTTTGGCTTATTTATCACATTAGACAGTGTTTTTATTAAAACGTTGGAAATTTGTAGCTCTGCTGGTAAACTTTGTTATTGTAGAAAGTGTGTATTTTGGTCTTTGTTGTGTAATTTTAAGACACTGTTGAACACATCACATTCATATCAGCTGTATGTGCTGTAAAATTTTATGTATATGATAATTTTATGTGTAAGTTAGAAAATCTCTCTGCTGTGTACCTTTCGAATAGCCGGTACATCATGGAGAAAGAAATATCACTGTTTTTGTTCTTTTTTTCTGCTTTCAAGTCTAAAGGAGAGGCGTCATGACCGAGTGAAAACGTGGACTCGTCACGTGGATTTGTTTTCTAAAGATTTTATTATTGTTCCTATAAATGAACAGTAAGTGTTATAGAAGTGAAGATGTTTTCCTAATATTAGTTTAAAAATCATGTTTTTGTATCTATGATACATTTTGTATGTACATCAGTTTGTGTGTACACCAATTAAGATGCCAACAAGTCCCAACTCTCACTGCTGTCAATGCCTTGGGGCTAAGGAGAGCACTCCTAAGCCACTTTGATGGCCTGGCCTGAATTTTTTTTAGAGATTAGTAACCCTCCACCAGTTTGGCGTGCCCATCGCTCCATGTTAAATATATATGTGTCACGTTTGGAGTAAGATTCACTAATTTTAAGGCCCATGGTTTACACAGGTTTCCTTCATCCAAATAATCTGATCATTGTTGTACATTACAAAACAATCAGATATAAAAAGCATTGCACTAAGAAGCTTTTATGGGCATAGTATTGGCACAAATGTTTTGGTAGCATTTATTGTGTGTGATGAATGGGCGGTCGCTAAGTGGATTAGTGGGTGGGACACATGAGGTGAGGAGTCGGGCCCAGCCTTGAGCATTGTATAAAAGAGAAATTCTTAGGTGTAATAATTAACAACAATCTGAATCAACTAAATGTATAAATAATTGTTATTACTAATGTGAGTATGTTCACTCACGTACAGCTCACACTGGTTTCTGGCCATCATCTGTTTTCCTGGTCTGATATCTGTGAGGTCAAGAGCACAGAAGCAGCTGAACACCACCCCTACCTCCTCTCCGTCGGTTGACAATACTCCTCACTCAGAGGTACGTACATGAACTATGGATACATTGTTAACTTTGTGAACACCACCCCTACCTCCTCTCCGTCGGTTGACAATACTCCTCACTCAGAGGTACGTACAAGAACTGTGGATACTTTGTTAACTTTGTGAACACCACCCCTACCTCCTCTCCGTCGGTTGACAATACTCCTCATTCAGAGGTACGTACAAGAACTGTGGATACATTGTTAACTTTGTGAACACCACCCCTACCTCCTCTCCGTCGGTTGACAATACTCCTCATTCAGAGGTACGTACAAGAACTGTGGATACATTGTTAACTTTGTGAACACCACCCCTACCTCCTCTCCGTCGGTTGACAATACTCCTCACTCAGAGGTACGTACAAGAACTGTGGATACACTGTTAACTTTGAACACCACCCCTACCTCCTCTCCGTCGGTTGACAATACTCCTCACTCAGAGGTACGTACAAGAACTGTGGATACACTGTTAACTTTGAACACCACCCCTACCTCCTCTCCGTCGGTTGACAATACTCCTCATTCAGAGGTACGTACAAGAACTGTGGATACACTGTTAACTTTGTGAACACCACCCCTACCTCCTCTCCGTCGGTTGACAATACTCCTCACTCAGAGGTACGTACAAGAACTGTGGATACACTGTTAACTTTGTGAACACCACCCCTACCTCCTCTCCGTCGGTTGACAATACTCCTCACTCAGAGGTACGTACAAGAACTGTGGATACACTGTTAACTTTGTGAACACCACCCCTACCTCCTCTCCGTCGGTTGACAATACTCCTCACTCAGAGATAGGTACAAGAACTGTGGATACATTGTTAACTTTGTGAACACCACCCCTACCTCCTCTCCGTCGGTTGACAATACTCCTCATTCAGAGGTACGTACAAGAACTGTGGATACATTGTTAACTTTGACCACCACCCCTACCTCCTCTCCGTCGGTTGACAATACTCCTCATTCAGAGGTAGGTACAAGAACTGTGGATACACTGTTAACTTTGTGAACACCACCCCTACTTCCTGTCTGTCGGTTGTCAATAATCCTCACTCAGAGGTACGTACAAGTACTGTAGATACACTGTTAACTGAAATCTTACCCCACAGGTGGTCTGGGTACAAGTACATTGTGAGTACATTATTCCCCCAAAAACAAGGACCACCAACCACCTGCCACCACCACCCCCACCCCGCTTCCCAGTCTTGTGAATAAATTCAGTTTTTTAAAGGGCATTGCTTCTTTTTTTTCCAGATTTTGGACTAACATAATGTCCATATGTTATATTGTTATAATGTGAGCATGTTCGAGCTGCCCAGTATATTCCGAATAACTACAAAAGTTTAGGAGCCCAGGGTGGGGGGGTTGGGGGGGCAGCATGTCATCTTCTCATTGTGTGACTGTCTTGTGATTTCAGTCTATGGAGACCAGTGATGATGGTAGTGAGAGCAACACTACAAATCCAGTGGATCAGTTCCCCTCTTCTCATGCACAGTAAGTCTGTCAACATGCATCACTCAGCCAGACTTTTTGATGTTTGTTCTTTTTACACTTGCTCAGTCATCTACACACCCTGATGTGGAAAACTCCATTGCACGGTAGCTGTAAATTGCTGGGTCAGCTGGAGCCTGATGTGGATAAGGTGACACCACCCTCTTACACAGTAGCTGTAAATTCCTGGGTCAGCTGCAGCCTGATGTAGATCAGGTGACACCATCCTCTTACACAGTAATTGTAAATTGCTGGGTCAGCTGTAGCCTGATGTGGATAAGGTGACACCACCCTCTTACACAGTAGCTGTAAATTCCTGGGTGAGCTGCAGCCTGATGTGGATAAGGTGACACCACCCTCTTACACAGCAGCTGTAAATTGCTGAGTCAGCTGTAGCCTGATGTGGATACGGTGACACCACCCTTTTACACAGCAGCTGTAAATTGCTGGGTGAGCTGCAGCCTGATGTGGATAAGGTGACACCACCATCTTACGCAGTAATTGTAAATTGTTGGGTCAGCTGGAGCCTGATGTAGATAGGGTGACTCCACCCTCTTACACAGCAGCTGTAAATTGCTGGGTGAGCTGCAGCCTGATGTGGATAACATGACACCACCCTCTTACACAGTAATTGTAAATTGTTGGGTCAGCTGGAGCCTGATGTGGATAAGGTGACACCACCATCTTACGCAGTAATTGTAAATTGTTGGGTCAGCTGGAGCCTGATGTGGATAAGGTGACACCACCCTCTTACACAGTAGCTGTAAATTGCTGGGTGAGCTGCAGTCTGATGTGGATAAGGTGACACCACCCTCTTACACAGTAGCTGTAAATTGCAGCTGGAGCCTGATGTGGATAACGTGACACCACCCTCTTACACAGCAGCTGTAAATTGCTGGGTGAGCTGCAGCCTGATGTGGATAAGGTGACACCACTCTATTACACATTAGCTGTGTAGCTTACAAGGTCAACTGCTTCCTGGTGTGGAAAAGGTGACACAAAACTGTTACCCGCTAGCTGTATCTTGCTAGGTTAGCAATAAACTGATTTGAAAAAGGGATAATTGCGAAACATACACAGCATCTGTACCATGTTGAGCCAGCTCCAATCTGATGTTGAAAACATGACATCACACTATTACACTATGGCTGTGCATGTAGCTTGCTGGGACAACTGCAGCCTCAGGTAGAAAACTTGAATTTACAGGTATCATACATGCATGGCTTGAAATGAACTTGTGCATCTTTGCACCCATTATTTTAATCACTACCTTGCCTATTAAGCAGCTTAGTGTATTTCAACTTATTTTTCTCAAGTATCTGTCAAGCAGAAGTGCTTCTGTTTCTCTGCATTATCTTTTGTTTTGGTCAGAAGCTCAGAAATAAATGTACACATATGACAATTGTTAATCAGTTTTGCTTGTCCCATCTATGATTCTGGCTGATTTCCTGCTGTTTCAGACCCTGTATTTTGGTGTTTGATTCACTGGCCGGCCCAGCAAGGACAACTGTGGTTAAAACACTCAGAGAGTAAGTATGATACCATATCCTGCAGGAGAATAAGGTTGGAGTCGGTTATGTTTGAGTCGGTTATGTTTGAGTCGGTTATGTTTGAGTCGGGTTTGTATGTGTAAAGAATTTTAGGTACACAGGTCAGTGGAAATCAACTGCAGCGAGATGCTTAATAGACAAACACAGAATAGATTTATTTTATTTGTTTATTTATTTGATTGGTGTTTTATGCCGTACTCAAAAATATTTCACTTATACGACAGCGGCCAGCATTGTGGTGGGAGGAAACCGGGCACAGCCTGGGCAAAACCCACAACAATCTGCAGGTTGCTGACAGACCTTCCCACTTACCACAGTAGACAAGACCCTATATACCTGGGTTAATTTTCATTCTGGTGAAGCATTGTCCTTAAACCTCAGTCAGGATTGTTAAGTGGGGTAGATGGCCCTTTTTTTCTTTGACAAACTGCCTAAAGTATTCTATTATTCAGTTAATAGTGCAAACTCAGTCTTCATGAAGTGTACGTAGTGTTAAGTATCATCTGTGAAACTGAAGGCTGTCAAAAAATCTTTGAGTTGGAATTGGGGGTGCTGAGCTGGTTCTGGGTTCCCAGTATGTCCATTGATGACGTCATTTCTGAATATATCCGATCACTGATGGAAAATATGCATGAAGTAAGAGATATAAAATATTCCCAAAATTGAAAATAAAGTTCTTTTTTTTTACACATCTTTCCTTAAAACCATACTCTTCATTTCGTAGTACTTTTTCATGGATCCTTTAACCCATATCCGCCCAAGTACGGTGTACGCCGTACGTGTTTTGAAAGCTGAATATGCCCAGATACGGGGTATTCCGTATCATCATTTAGGTCACGCTTTTCTTGGCTTGGGGAATCCCCGTAGCATTGATGTGACGTCAGATCTGCTTCAGTGGGCTTCCGTTGTAGTTGCAGTCTTGTGTTTTGCGATTTTGAAGAAATTTACATCGATTGTTCAGTAAAATTAGTGGACAGTGCAGGCGGGGCGTGGCAGGTTTTGTTTACACACGTGTTTACCCTGTGCGGACTGAGCATCTCGCGCTGTTGGAGGTGATTTTTGTGTGTAAAAATGGCATTCAAAGGAAAAACGAGAGACTTGCCCAAGCTATCAACAGTGGAGGAGATATATCGCAGCTCTTTAGTGATGATTCTGAAAGTGAAATTGAGTTTGATTCTGATGTGTCAGACGTCTATGTGCTGCATAGTTTTGGTGACAACGGAGATGTCAACACCAGTAGGCCTAGGCCTAGATCAACTACTAGCAATGGTAATGTTGCTGATGGTAGTGATAATGACAGTGACACTGACATTGGCGATGTAGATCTACATGATAATTCTTCTGAATCAGATGACCAGTCTATTCCTGCACGTTCTCGTCCACGCAAAAGAGGTCGACCCAGAGGCCCAAGGAAAAGGTCAACAGTTCCCAGTCCTCCCAGGGTGTGGACAGACAACTTGACTGTAAATGTCCCTAAAAGATTTACTGGCCCTGCACCTGGCCCTACTCAAGACCACTCAAATAAGAGTGTCCTAGAAATATTTCAACTGTTTTTCACTGAGGAGTTTATTTCAGAAACTGTTCGATTGACAAATCTGAACTACGAAAAAAAACACACAGAGAAGCCTGAAAAAAATAAGTCTTCTTTCCCACCTTTGACAAACGCTGAACTAAATGCATGGTTGGGGCTGGTTGTGGGTATGGGACTTTTACACATCTCGAAATCCAAAAATCTCCAGTCAGAGTTCGTTCTCTTGGCATACCGGTACAGCCGATAAACTAATCAAAGAATAATATAATTGATCACTCAATACATCAATCCATGAGTGTGAATGAAATCCTGGGTTCAAAAGTTACTTTATTTGATATGATCTGTGGCCCCATCTGCATAGAATAACATCTTGGTATTTTCAAATGTGTCCAATTACATGTCATACAATGTTTGCAAAAATTGATTTGAGCCATGATATTTGATGAGAATATCCCCAAAATAAATCAATTTACCTGGACAGAGTGATTGATAGTCTGTAATTTTATTTTATTGTGTTTATGGACATGTTACATGGTTACTGTACATTGAAATGGAGCTGTAACACTTCTGGATATTCTAACTTGTGTAGTGACGTTATATTTCAAAACAACACACCTGTAATTAATTCTCACCTGTTACCTTATACTGTAGCTAAGTAAGTTGTGATGTCTGTCTCTGTGTACTACGCCAATACCTCTATAATATCCAGGAAAGAAATCATTTTATAGCTTTATTTCTGATTTTATGGGTGCAGATAAACCTACAACTCCACTGTTGTGATAAATTTACCCCCACTATTCTTAGTTTTCACAGGTACGGTAACCATGGCAACAGCAAAAATGTTATGTAATAAATCATTCCATGTTGTAGGACAGTTATTAGGCTTTCTAACAGTATATAACTTGACATAGTTCCTTTCAAACCAAATGTGTAGAATCTACATTTTCTGTTCACTGTGCAGAAAACAATAGTTATTTTTCTATAGGACTGGGCAGATTCAGCTTTATTTACTAAAAATTGCTTGGGCGGATATGGGTTAAGGGTTTACTTAGCTAAGTGTTCTTCAGGACACGAGAGCCAGATGGTAAGTTGGAGACCCAGGTTCAAATCTTTGCTTAGTCATATGAAGTATTGAAAACTAGTGCTCTGGAGCTCATTGGACGAGAGAGCATACATTTGGGCTGCATAAAATTAAAATTAAATTTTGACCACATCTTAAATGTTGTCTTATGAGAAATATGTGAAAATTTCAAATTTCAGTAGGCCTACCAAATCCTGAGCATTGTGAAAATGTTTTGTAGTGAGAATTGATCATGGTGTAACTGTAACTTCTGAGAAGTTGTCACATATTCAGCATGATGCTTCAGTGAGGCATCATTTTATGGCATGATGACATGTAGAACAGTGTGCATTTGGCAATGAAATAAATTAGACTTGGCATTATTATTCATGAAGTTATAATATCATAGCTTTGTTTAAAAGTAAAGTTACTGTGTACGTGTGTATGAGTTTTTTTTTTTTTTATTCTTGCTTAAAAATATAATTTACATCCACTTGTGTATTTGTGATATGAGATCCATTTGTTTTTTTTTTTCAGATACTTAAGTGTGGAATGGAATGCAAAGAAAAAAACCTCACGAACATTTGATAGGGACACTGTAAGAGGTGGTTATCCAAAAGTACCTCAACAAAATAATTTCAGCGACTGTGGTGTTTTTGTCCTCCAGTTTGTGGAAAGTTTCTTCAAGGTATGTGTACATATACATAAAAATGGCAAGGGGAGTGGGGTGTAGTGCTGATTTTTGATTTATTTATGCGGATAGTACAAAGTTTTACATTTTATACGATAGAATAGAGTTTTTTCTCCCAATCTGTGCCTGGGAAATTCTGGTTGGCCAAACTGTAAAAGATGTCAGTTGTCTGTCTTTGAAACCCTTCAAAACATATTTAAATGTTTGAAAAGTAGCACTTTCAGATTACATGTATATCCTGGAGTAGCCATCCACCACACAGAGAATGTGTGTTACCTTCCAGCTGTGTTACCCTCCAGCTGTGTTACATCCAGCTGTGTTACCTTCCAGCTGTGTTATGTTCCAGCTTCTGTTGGCGTATCTTCAGTTTCCATGCCAAACAGACTTAATTGTAATTGACATTGGAGAAAAAGGCCTGAATTCTAAAGCTATCGTTCAGTTTATTCAATTTAGTTTTTTTTAGGAAATATTACCGGGCCTGTCCTACAACATATTTAGTATGTCAAATAAGGTCTACTGATTTATACTTTACTTTTCAGAAACCTATCACAGACTTCAGCATTCCAGTTAAGGGTTTAATGATTTATACTCTCCTTTTCAGAAACAGACTTCAGCATTCCAAACAAGGGTTTACTGATTTATACCTTACATTTCAGAAACCTTTCACAGACTTCATCATTTCATTCATGGGTTTACTGATTTATACCTTACATTTCAGAAACCTATCACAGACTTCAGCATTCCAGTCAAGGGTTTACAGGAGTGGTTTTCTGAGGAGGAGGTGTCGCGGAAGCGTGAACAGTTGAGGAGTCTGATTTTATCTTTACATCAGAAGAGCAAAACACAGTCCTTACCGTCATGACACAGGCCTTCTGAAGTGCTACAGGAGCAGACTTTGTTATACTGTAGTACAAGGATAACAGCATTTGTGATGGGGGGTGCATTCCTGTTGAAATGAGGCATCTTTTACCAGCATGACTCTGGCTTTCTGGAGTTTTACAACCATAACACAGGCCCTGTGTCCTACAGGAACGGTTCTTCTGTAGCACAAGGACTAACAGTGTTTGCTATGGGTGTTTAGTCCAGAGAAAATAAAAGGTGTGTTTTGCTACCATCACGATGGATGTACTGAGTCCCAAAGGAGCAGGAGAAAACAAATCAGAGGTGTTGTTCAACAATCACAACTACAGGAACAGTCCTTCTGTAGCACAAAGACTAACAGCATTTGTGATGGTTGTTCAGTCCAGGGGAAACAATAGATGTGTTATTCTACCATCATGATACAGGTTCTGAGTTCCAAAGGAGCAGGCCATGAGATAGGTTGTGAGCAAACAAGGTACGTGTGAATTTAGTGGTGGTACAGAAAGACCGTTACACCAGCCTGACACAGGCTCTGAAGTCCTACAGGAGCCATTCATGTGATTCTGCAGTGCAAGGATTGACTGCATTTGTGGTAACAGTGGTAATAGAAGGGGCATTATTCTGTCATCATGATACAGTCTGCTCCTGCAGACTGTGTGACAAACATGTCATAAGTACTATATGAACTTGCTCTTGAACTCAAAAGTATGAGCGATTGGAACATCTTGCAAAAACTGAATACATGTGCTGTCATATAAGGGTGAATCATGTACTAGTCCAGTATTTGGACAAACACTCTTTGTATGTGTGGCTGGTGGCTGGGGTTGGAGGACAAGAGTGAGCAGCAGTCTTTATTGAGAGTGATCTTTCTAGAGGGCTTCAGAAGTTTGCTGTGTGAGACTCTTGGACATTTATGATCAGTATTTGTGATAGGTGTATACGTCACGTTGAATGGGTGGGTTTATATTATTTTGGTGGTGTGACACGGGCTGTATTAGTGGAAGTCCTCATTTAGGTTTAAGATACTCTATTGCTTTAACAAGAAGAATTTGTGAACCAGAAATGAGTTGTTTTAAAGTGCTTCAAGACTTAAAGCAATTCAGAATCAACTTTGATGGGCTGACAGTGGAGACAGGATTCCCTGGGTTTAATCTTACAGCTTTTGTCAAGCTTGAATAAAATTTAACTTCCAAAATTCAGCTTAGGTTTGGCTTACATTCATCTCTTAACACCACCTAATCAGCATAGATTCTTTATCCCTTTTAATCAGCCAGATTTAATTCTTTATACAATATTTTTTCTATTAAAAAACTAATGTGACCTCTCTCCAAACTAAAGTTTATACCAGGCATACATGAAGCATCTTGTACACGTTTAAACAACTTGGCCCTGCATGTCTGTGGAAACAGAGCTGTGCATCCAAAAATTTTCTGTTTTTAGTGTATTATTCTGTCTAGACTGTTGAACATTTTATTTCTGTGTTATGAATTTCTGAGGTTTATCAGATCTGAGAAATTAATTTTGAGCGTTGATATTTACGTAGAACAAAATCACCTTTGCCTGTAACTTTTTGTGTGCGTGTCTGTCATTTCAGTTTCTTCTTTCAAATTGAAACAGTGTTTCTCTGCTTATATTATTAAACAAATATAATTAGACTAATAAGTACCCGAATGAAGGAAAGAAGAATCATGGTATACAGTTCCTGCAGCTCTTGGTCAAGTCTTCCCATCTGGGGCCACTTTTACAAATCTTTAAAGTCATATTTCTCCTTGACTTCTCATAAGAAAAACATTATCCAGAGTATAGGTATATAAAGAACATTATTTCTGATAAAAGTTCCAAAGAAGTGATGTACAGTTTAGTGAAAGTGGTTGCAGAACTAAAAGACATGTACAATACAGTATTACAGTATCAGGATAATTGTTATGCTTTAAGCGAGTACAGTTAACAGTGTTTCGTTGTTATGGTTATTTCAACAGTGTTACACAATATCCCCCCCCCCCCCACCCCCCATCTCAGCAGCTGCACAATTTGTCATTGTGTTCAAATGGATAAGAATTCATGCATGCGCATGTTAATGTAAAGCATTTGGGTATGTCCGTCGCACACAAAGATTATGGACAGGTTAGCCCATTGACTTCTCCACATCCTGTACAATAAATCTTGCCCTGTGGAAAACCTGGTAACCATCATGATTCAAATGTATGATACTGGTAACTCTCACAAGTCTCACAATCCCAGTCCATAACGAAATTGTATTTTATCGATGACAATCAATGGTTGCGTTTCTGTTACAAGACTGATGCTACAAGTATGTCAACAAGTTTTCTTTATTCTGTGAGTTTCATGGATCACCAAAGTATTTCTTTTTGCTTACACCTAAAACTATGCATTTCTCTCAGTGGGCAACAAACAGGACTTTATGTACATGTTTCTTGTAAGCAATTTAATTGATGGCATTTTTAACAATTTGGAAACAAATATCCTGAGTTTAAGTCAGCTTTCCAGGTGAAATGAAGAAGTATATGCAGTCATGGTATTTGTAGCATCTTTTTCAATGCCCATTTTGTCACATGATCCAAGAACTGCTTCTGTGCACAGGAACTTGCATGTAGTTGTGACTTATAATACAATCAGCTACTTCCAGAAAGTATAAAAAAAAAAAAAAAAAAAAATGAAAAAAAATTCTATCCTGTATCAGGTCTGTACTGGTCTAAGATTTTTTTCCTGAATTTTTTGTGTACTTTGATTACAGGCATTCTCACAAACCAGTTTCCAGCTTGAACCTGAATTGTCTTAATCTGTAGTCTTTAGTTACTAAAAGCAGCAAGGACACTGGAATGCTTATTTCTTTTTACTCAGATAGGCTTCTGATCTTAGGTATGTGATGTAAATACGACTTATTCATTGCTCTAGACTGCTCATTCAGTTCAAAAGTAATTCCTTGCAATTCGTTTAAGGTGACTGTGAGACTCTGAGTGTTACTTTTCTCTCCACTTCTCACCATTACCTCCAAAATTTGCATTTGTGAAAACCAATGATCCTTCAACAGGTTTTCCTCTTTAAATACCACATAAGTCAGTAGAAGAAATTGGTTAGCAGTTCTCAGCTACACTTAACTGGTATTGTTGTTAGCTGTGCCTATTAATTATAAAATGTGTGGGAATTCTCAGTGACTGAACTTGTCTGAATGTGCTAATTTAAGTCATGTGTAAGTAATTGGTACTTCTATAATATTATGTACATTTTGTTTATTAAACATGTCATTTCTGAGGACACTTCAGAATTGGCCAATCATACGTAAGTGTTGCGTCCGCCGTCTTGTTTCTTGACAATATTGTAGCAATTGTGGGAAGGTGATAAGAATCTTTAGGTATTGGCTGATGGTACCCGGTATAAACAGGTGCTTTCAGTTTACAGACAATCTCTTTCGTAACACCGGAATCAAACTTAAATTGCAGGATGGCCTGTGACCAATGAAGTTTTATGTTCAAATCTAGCTCTTGCTGATTCAGCTGTAGTGAATAAAAACCTAAAATGAATTACATTTTAGGTTTTTGAAGTACTGGGCCCGGATAGCACAATTGGTAATACGTCTGCTTCGGGAGCAGTAGATCCAGGGCCAATCCTGGGTCGAGCCACACCTAGGGATAGTGCAACGACTTGTTGACCCGTATAATTGCTCGGGCGGGACGGCTTACTTGCCTTCGGTAACGCGCCTCAGTGAAGCAGCACTAGATAAAAGAGCAGAGGAAATCCATCCTGCAACAAGGAGGCACATTACATGCGTTCTAAGGATTCCTTCGTCGTCACAGGACTGAAAAATTGTTAAGTACGACGTTAAACCCCAAGCACTCACTCACTCATTGCTCTTGTTGACTAGGCTGCTTTACTGACCTAATGGAGTGTCCACCTGGAAGTCCTTAGATGGGATGAAACATACATGTATGTAGGGCTATACCAACCACTTTGAAAAGGCCTACTTGTTGCTGCCTTGATAGGCACTCAACAGAGAGAGGTCAGAGCAAGAAAATGTTGGCACGTTGTCAGTATAATGCGACTGGGTGGGGTGTCATGTCTGGTGTCTTCAGCGTAATACTTTGCCAGCATGGACAACCTGCCATAGGAAGGTAAAGTATATGTTCTCACACCTAATGACTCCTTGTTAAGTACAATGTACAACCCTAAGCATACCTACTATTGTTATGTAGGTACTGTATAAAAACAATCACTTTTTTGCAGACAGGCATGGGTAACCCAAAATATTTTGTAAGCAATCATCCCGATTCAAGTCGGATCTGTAAAACTGACACTCTTTGTTCATTTAGCTATACTTCATACGCTGCCATTCTGCATAAGAAGGCCGATCAAATTTCCAGCCATGGTTATCAATCACTGGCAGTTTATTAATGTCCTCCCACTACAACTGGCTGCCATTGCATAAGTAAAATATGCTTGAGTACAGCTTAAACACCAATCAAATTAATAGCTTAATAAATTTGATGACACAGATTCTTGCCCTTTTTATCGTGGACAGTTCCTATAAATTATTTTAAAATGTACTTTTGGAAGCACATAACAGCATTAAGATACTTTCAATACCAACACTTCTGATAACAAATGTTCACATAAAACTCCTAAATGACCCCATAAGCTGAATACATCAATCAGAATCAAGCAAACTATGTGACTTGCAAAATGCTCAACTTTCCATTCAGTTTGTCTGGTCTGGTGGATCGAGAAGACAAACAGTTCTAAATAATGATAAATACTTTTATTTGAATATGTACATGGCTTTCTAAAGTAAAGCTCCACTTCCCACATATTTGATATGGAACCAAATGTTATTATCAAGTTTTAGTAGCAGTTGTCATGGTATTGCAGCAATGTAATGTCTGTATATTTTTGTTTAACTGGATAGACAATCCAAGACTTTTCTGAATGAGAAATAGGATATTACATGTAGCTTCCCCGAACCGTAGCGATATGTTAGCTGAAGCAGGCTTTCCTGGTCAGCCTATAAATGCCATATAAAGTGGAAATGGAATTATGCTTTCAAGGGTATTATGCAAGCAATCATAAATAAAGAACAACAAGTAAGTCTGTCATAACAATATGTCCATTTCACTTGTGATGCGTGGTTTGATGTAGCATCATAAAAACAAATACTTCTGCCCATTTTAAGTTGTTAGTCGGGTGAGAGCTCGAAGCAATGCGCTGTTTTCCCCCTTCAAGTTGTCATTTTGTTCATTCACGTAGATGACTTGCTGGAAGAAAAATGAAAAAAATTCATTAGTTTGTACAACATATATGCACTCGTTATGCTCATTTAAGTTCAATCAACTGTTTAATGAGGTTGTCCACAGTGCACAATCCTGCCACACTGCAGGAGTTGATAATTCAATAATACGAGTGCAGTGTCCCTCGAAAATAATGCATATCTGTCACAGAGTATAAGTCGCATACCTCAGCTTCAAATAGTATTCATTCCATTGCTAAAGAACAGTCACTTACACCTTCTGCAGATCTGAGGAACGTAATTTTTGTGCATGACAAACCCTGCATGTCTGACAGAGGCCATGCCTCCTGAAAAAAGTTGCCAAGTCATCACTGCCTAATTTGGAAATTGCACACATAATGTTTTGATACTTGACATTGTATTTCTTTGGGTCCTAAGCAATACACCCAACGCATGAAGTCGTTCGCATGAAAGGTTGTGGGAAAAAAATGAAAAACAGACATACAGAAATTCCTTCCTTTATAAGTTACATGTAAATGGTGTACTTGGAATAACTTAGTGAAAAGATCAGCTTATAACTGTTTCTCTTGTCACAATAGAAAGTTCTCAAAAGTGCTCCTTATCTGTGCTGTGCATAACCAGTACTGGAGATGTAGGTCAATACAGGAAACATAGCTACACGTCTGTGGCCATTAGCAGCTTGTGGTCATAGACATAAACAACATCGCAGGGAAAAAGACATAAAATGTCATTCAAGGCATTAGGAGTAAGATTACAATGTGTTAATCCTTACTTTGAGGACAGTAATGGAAATCATCAAGCCATGACGAACAAAGACATTACAGTGTGTACCACATGTACTTAAAATGCAAAATATACGAACAAATTTATATAACAGTATACTCAAGAAAAAAAAAAATTACAAAGAAACTTGACTGACAATGGAAAAGTGAAGATCATATCCAAGCAATTTGCATGCAAAATAAAACATGCACATATTACATGTGATATTTCTTGTAATTAACAACAACAATACCAATGGCTAAAAGTGTATCTACATGCTGAACATTCACACAAATGTATATACAAGTTTATTACAAAGAAACATTTAATCAGATAAAAAAACTTCAAGGAAACTTCACAAAGAAAAATATCCACATTCCACACAGTGATGTACTGTACATGGAAATGTATTGATGAAGCTGTTCTGCATCTATTTTTCAAAGGCATTAAACATGTTATTCCAGATTCTTCTTATCAGCTTCATTGTATTAAACTTCTAGGTCTGGCTGACATTCAAGTGAAAAGGCTAGAAAAAGGACGGTACGAGCTAAGGTCATTTGGGTGACAGCAGCTTGACAAGTACATGTACAGGAATAGAATACCTGATATATGCTTAAATCTACATCACCCATATCTGTAAAGATGCACCAGAAAAGTTTAGTCCACATCTAGACATGGGTTCAGCATTTACCCTGTTCCTGTTTTCTGCCAGAACTTCGTGGGCTTGTCGGCTGTGACTGACTTATGTTATATTGGAAAAATATCAGGATTTAGCCAATTCAGAATTCACCAGATTGCATTCAATAAAAACATAAGTTCACCTATATTATGGATCAAATAACTCATCCTTCATATGAATAATGATGTTGCTACCCTCTTAACAGTCTATTTTGGGCTTCTGATATGCCCATTTTCAAGGTTTTTAAACATAATGTTTTTGTTTTTTTTGGACGAGTATTAAACTCCTTAGGGTTTTGAAACCTGGCTAAGAAAATGACCAAAATTAGTGAACAGCCTTTTAAGAGCCTCAGAAGTTCAAAAGACAAATAATACAAAAAGACTGGGAATTTTGTGCATCAGGTATAAAAAGCTGACATTGGTCTTCAGTCTATGGCTATTCTAAAGTCAACTCAAAAACTTTGTGGGTCAAACATTACAACACAAAAGAACTGAAAAAAATCGAGAGATTTGACAACCCATCCTGAAGGAAAATGAGTACGAAGTTTCTCCAGATTTTGACATGAGAAAGTTTGCCATGCCAAAATTTAACCTAAATGAGTCAAAATATTCACGTAGTCTAAACACTATGCCTGATGCTTTTTTTGATTATCAGTCTTGAGTTCAAACATACTACTTTAAGAAGAATTTGCAATTTCTAAACAATATTGCCTTTTGCTGATGTACCAAAATTTTGGTACCAAAAAAAATGAAAAAAAAAAATTTGCTACACCTGTCTATCTAAACACATTGTTAACAGAATTCGTTAAGAAATGAGCTCAGCTTACATGCACTTAACCATAAGGAAATTTATTGTCTCCATTTTTCGAGACGTTCACACTACTGGCTATCCTGGCATATCAACAACACAGTTTAACATGTATGCAGCAGTACATTGGCTGTGGAAGGGGTAGGTACATAACATGTACAGTAACATGCAGGCTAACATACACGTACATGGTCACTCACCTACCTTCATATCAGTGAATCATCTGATAACAACCACAAAAACTTAGCTTATGTTTGGTTCAAAACACTGCATACTGGGCCAAATAAGTTTTATTTTTGAATCAATTTATTTATATGATTTATTTGATTGTTTATTTATGCTATACTCAAGAATATTTCACTTATACAATGTTGGCCAGCACTATGGTGGAGGAACCGGGCAGAGCATGGGGGAAACCCACTACCATCCGCAGGCTGCTGAGAGACCTTCCCACGTACAGCCAGAGAGGAGGCAGCATAAGATGGACTTAACCTCACAGTGACTGCATTAGTGGGAGGCTCCTGGGTCATTGCGCCATGCTGCTGTGCTAACCACAAGGAGGGGGCATGAATCAACGATTTTACAGCTGCTCACATTTATTCATGTTGGCATCAACTATTCTCATTATCTGTCAAGTGTTTCCGGATAAAATACACATTATTTCGCAAGTACAGGTTTTCTGTAATGTAAGCAAAACTCAACACATGCTTTTCTTTATTGCCTAGTGAATGATGCTTGTTTGTCATGGTCTGTAAAAGCTGCATTGTTGAATTACAGCATTTCTATCCCCCAGTATTGTAATATAGCAGCATTTTAATCTAACTGTGTTTTTGTAATTCCTTGATTTTGCTATCACATTATCAATCTTGAGACAAAAACGATGTTTAATTACAACAATAAGCATAACAAAAATGCTGTAATTCTGCAATCCAGCCCTTACATCCTTACATTCCATGTGACCATGCTGTCTGTTCAGATGTCAAAATGTGTTGTTCCCTTATTTTACAAACACATACATATGTACTTTATGTTTCAAATTTTTGGGTGAATACAAAATTAATTAAATAACATTATTTCATTAACAAATAGTAAGGTAGCTATATTTCATGGCATGAAAAGCTATCAAATAACAGACTTTCTAGTCTCAACACACCTCATTTAGAGCAGATATCTTTTCCTCCAGCTCTCCAATCCTTCTGTTTTTCTCTTCCAGCAGTTTTTCAAGGCGTCTATTTTCTTCTTTCAACTGTATTCATAAAATAAAATGAACCCAGATGACAAATGACAGGTACACACACACCCACACATATGTAATGCTTTACTTGGGTACTAGTCTCACTCTGATTCCGGTTGATGCCACATGGTTAAGTATTTCTATATGTACTTGTGGATAACCCCTACAGCTTGCTATATGTGTGACAAAGTTCATCACCAAGTTTTTTCAACCGATCCAGCAAAAATCTAAATTCTTATCCATAATTTTGCTGATCAGCATTTCATAACACTTAAACAGTCTTCACTTGCAGACAAAATTTATTAAGATAAAATATAACCTGCAGTGTTCAACAAGTTGCGCTCCATTTTTAACGGGATATGATTCTAATACAGTAACTTTGACCATACCATGTTCATGTACCTTTATTTCTGTAATGGCTGCATCACTCCTGTCATTTGCATACAGAACCAACCATTTTAAAGCCTTGCCCGACTATAGAAAACTATAATTTATAGAAAACTAATTTTTCACTTCAACAATGATCCTATGTTCTAGAATAATATTTTAAAGTACTGAAAGTTACTTTTTCAACACTCACCAAATCTCAATCAAACTAAGAATCACTGACTACATAACTCCAATACAATTTATTTATTTGACCGATGCACTTAATAATTTTTCACTTATATTATGACAGCTAGGTTTATGCGTGAAGGAAACTGGCATGCCTTTAGAGGGTAAATCCCACACCCTTGTCAGGTACATAGATTCTTCGACTTGGCCAGCAGAAACCTCTTGTACAATATTCTACACAAACATGAAATTAAGCCAAAAACTCCTCTGAAGAAATTATGTACACGTATGGACCTAATTTTAGGGGGAGGGGAGGGGGGTTTTTGTGCTTATCTTTCTCTCTACTTCCTCACTCAAATCAATAAGCACCAACAATGTGCCCACACATAGTCAGATGCACACCGCCGCTTAATATCTTATGTATACAGTATAGATGCCATGTATATGGCTGACAAGCCTGTTGATTATTACTTTCTAAACAAACATGAGTGCAATGTCCACATACAACAACATACAGTGTAAAGAATACAGCCATTTTTTGAAATATGTTTGTTGCTTGTAAACCAGTCGACCCCTGAAGAAAAAAGCCAAATCTAAAAAGTTTTTACTGGGGTTTGGTCGAATTTCTGTCTAAATTTTCTCTCCATGTTAATTTCTTTCAAATTTTTATCTTTTTCATCTGCCAGAATTCAAAAAATAAAATTCTCTGCCCCACCAACCCTCCCCAACACAGAATTTTTAAGGATGGCCTAGCCCATCAGTGATCGCACTTATATGTATTATCATAACAGCACCTGTTTGCTACAGCCCCCAGAAGGTGCTGGTGCAACATATTTACAGGGAGAGGTCAATGGAATGTAAACTTAACTGAACACAGCAGATGTGAGAGTCATAAATCAATTAATGTACTGGGTTCGGTCGCTCTTAAGTGTATTAGAGGTTAAACCTGGTATTAACTTTAGTCTGAACTGAAGTTTCATTAGTTGTGTATTAGGCCAAGGCTGGTAATAAGATTTAAGCCTACCTTAATGCTTAATACTCTTTTGAACAACCAGTCCCAGGTACCTATCATTTTCTAAAGCTACATGCACTCAAGGAGAGGAAGTAAGATTTGGTGACATCACAGAATGCATACAAGAAAAAGCCTCCTATGTTACCCTAAAATCCCTGACACACCAAAACAGAATGTGCATCAATTTGCATGAAAATGGATGTGGGCACATGGACCAAATTCAGTTACAACTTTACTTCAATGTGTGTTAATCTCAATCCACACATATGTATGCAGTAGGAAGATCTTCCGGCAACCTGCCTATGGACACAGGTTTCCCCGGGCTCTGCCTGGTTTCCTTCCACCATAATGTCGGCTACTATCATGTCAAGTGAAATATTCTTCAGTATAGCGTAAAACACCAATCAAATGAATAAATAAATATTTATGTGGTTTGAGAAGTTCGGATACAGTTTGGATCGGTGACGAGGTGCGTCAACTGGAATACCGATCCATTCAGTAAAATTCAGATGGAGTAGAAAGAATTCCTCATGGTGTAATATAAATGGGATGTATTGTGGAAGAAATCCTTGCAACACAACTCTTTTGAAACCTTGAACTGAGTACACTGCATTCACAATGATATATTCATTTGAATGCAATGTGTCAATGGAAAATCTATTCTCACTGAAAGTCAATCAATTTGAATTGATACAAATTCAATACAAAAACACATCTGGTTTGTCAACAGCTTTGAATTTCAATACATGGATCCAGTTATCAAACTGGGAATTCCAAGCACTACTAGTGCAAGAGAGATGCCCTAAATGACCATAACTCCCGTCCATGACCATTTTTCCTGATTCTCAGAGTTCTACTGATTTTAAAAAACGGTGTTTTGAGGTTTGCTTGGAAAATGGGATGATATTCTATCGCAAAATTGTAAGTTTCGGCACCAAATAAAAGATTTTGTGACAATTATTTGCCTCTAAAAATTCACCTTTGTGGGTGAAATCTTAGGTTACTTAGGGTAACACAATTAGCGCCATTTCTCACTTGTAATGTAACAAGAGTAACTTACAATTTCCAGCTGAGAAGACTGAGATTCGGCTTGCCGGCTGCTGTATGAACTGCTGCCTTTGGAGTTGTTCAGGTTTTCCTTTGGTAATTGTACCCTGGTTACACTGGTACCAGTTGATGAAATGTCTCTGTCGCGAAAACGATGGCCAAAGTCTGATTTAAAGGATGTCTCCGGTTTTCTATCTGGTTGATACCGGCTCAAAACACTGGAATGTCGTGGGCGATTTGTTTCGCTTGTGGGATATGTGGATAAGACAGAGGCGACATAGGACGTCTTTACTTGAGATTCTCCCCTCACGGAAGTAGCCGCCACCCCGTAGCCAATCTTTGAATAACCAGGAGCCCTGGTAGTGTGTTGAGAGACGGGCACTGGTGTTCGTTTGGGATAGGAGACAGGATCCTTTTGGTCAATGAGCACAAGATTACACTCTGACTGGCTAACAGTACTGTCATAATCCTGGTTGTCCTCTAAGTCAGCTTCTAGGTCAGAGGGGCTGCAACAAAGAAAACTTATCTAAAGAAAACGATAACATCAACATATAAATATACAAGATCAAGTTGAAGATAAAGTTACTTAAACATCAACATATGATCACACTTTTACTTTCAAAGCTCCCGATGCTACATTTTCAAGTATAAATTTAATAGTCAGTCATGCTGCTGTTATTGGATTTAATTTGATGTTACATGCCATCTTTCCCAAACAGAGGATAACTGCAGGAATAGTTCTCTTCGTCATGAGTAATAGATTCAAGGTTGTCATCAAGGTGAAATTTCAGGGGAAAAAAGTTCTGTTTCCACAGGCATCATCAATATTAATACTACATGTATATAAAAGATCTTTCTATATATCATTTTATAGATGTAAGTGAAAATGTAATGTTCAGTGGTTCAACACACTAATGCCAAATCTGATACAGTGACAGTAAGATCAAGATTTCATGAACATCTGCTTGTCTGATCTGCGAGAACCACTCAAGAATAAATCAAATTTAAGAAAGTTGTTTACCTTTTATTCCTCCTGGCTGCAAAACTTTTCCTTCCATGACTCTGAAAAACAGAAGGACATTTATATAAAAATAGTTTTATTTTTGACATGTACATGTAGCTGTTGAGCTTAACTGTTCTTGAATGGTTTCTCTGTAAATCAAACATATGTTTGTCATATGTACAGCAATGGAGGCCTTTATTGAATACTGTACATACATTTATTAAACTTGGGTATATTGTAACTTCTCAAACATTTTAGTTGTCTGCATAGAAAGCACTAAGAAAAACATACACTTGTAATTGAAGCTGCATAGTAAGTCAAAAACCAACCTCTGCAGGTGTTTGTGGATTGTCGGCATCAATGATTTCATTGTATTTGGTATTTCGGCTGGTTTCCATCACAGGTCTATCCTTGTCTGTATCTTCATCATCTAAGGAGTCTCCAGTACTCTGTAGGTTTAACAGAAGATACAACGTTGCATGTCTTCCACACAGCTTGATACCACTGTGGTACAACATTGCTTTTCTTCCACACAGCTTGATACCACTGTGGTACAACATTGCATGCCCACCACACAGCAAGATACCACTGTGGTACAACGTTGCATGCCTTACACACAGCTTGATACCACTGTGGTACAATGTCGCATGTCTTCCACACAGCTTGATACCAATGTGGTACAACGTTGTATGGCTTCCACACACCAAGATACCACTGTGGTACAACGTTGCATGCCTTCCACACAGCTTGATACCACTGTGGTACAATGTTGCATGCCTTCCACACAGCTTGATACCACTGTGGTACAACATTGCATGCCTTCCACACAGCTTGATACCACTGTGGTACAACGTTGTGTGGCTTCACTTAACTTATGAGGAAATGACTGAGTGCTTGGGGTTTAACGGCATCGTACTTAACGATTTTTCAGTCATATGACGACAAAGGAATCTTCAGAGTGCATGTAATGTGCCTCCTTGTTGCAGGACACTTAACTTTATGCCACTGTGGGATAAAGTCATTGCATAACCCAATGTTCTTCCTGATATCATCCTTATCATGCCAAACAAGGGGGTTGTTCAACAAACTAAAAAAGGTTTCATGTAAACCTTTGATCATCAACTGAAAACACTGGCAAATTTGTTACAAAAATTCTATCTGGTTCAAAAGAAGTGAAACATAAAAAATGACAGTTATTCAAAGGTTAAAGGAAAAAGATCAAAGTTGAGATGGTGGGGAACATTGCTTATTGTGGAAAATTGTGGCCAGGACATTTACAACATTTGTACATCTGAAGCTGCTGAAGTAAAAGGTTTGAAAATTCAAGCATGTCCATTATTGTAGGCCTATGTATCACTGTGTGTTTTAACTGCCAATGCTAAAGGCTGCATGCATGTACATGTTGATGTGAGATATATATGTAATGGATTAAAAGGAGTGCACTTTAGTCTGTGAGTTACAGTACAGAAACTAACTGGTTTACAGACTCATAAATAAATGATGGCCTTCAGCTTGTACAGTGGAGGCTGAGCACAGAACAAATGCGATGAACGTACACATAGGAAGAGTTGCATTATTTATGGCAAGTGTGAAGTCAACCATGAAGGAATCATCCATCCAACTGTTCAACTGCATCTATAGGGGCCTATGGATTTACCGATTCTTTCAAGATGGGTTTGACTCCCCAATCATTCCCCTGCCCCCTATACATAATACATCAGTTTTCCAGGATTAACACGCCAGTGCCATAATAAATTGTAGAGATCTTCATAATAGTGGTTTGCTTTCAACCGTGAGCTCCAGCATCTACGAACATTATTTTCACTTGTTACACTTAAAAGTATTTAAGATTTTAACATGGGACATCTCTTTACTGTGCAAGTACAAGTATCAACTTAGTTGTTTTTAGACCATTGTGGATGGAGTTAATATTTTGATAATGAATCAGCAGGCAGTTAGACTTAGACATGCAAAATGACATTAAATTCTTGAGATTGACATTTTCATTGTTGAAAATGGAGTTAAAACTTTCTTTGTGAAGTAAATATGCATACATGTATTATTTTCATAGATTACACCAAAAGAATATACAGGGGAAAAAAAACAAGGAAGATTTATAGCTTAAAATGATAACTAACGACAAAAGCAATGATATGCACTTGTACACACCTGGTACTCAAGGGCAGACAACTATGAATAAACCACCTGCTCTGGAATTTGTGCCCACCTACCTCTGTTGACTGTAAATGGACCACTCCTGTACTTCGCCTTTTCTCTCGCAGTTTTCGTTTGTCTTTGGGTAATTTGCCCCTCTGTAAGTGATTGGGTCTCGTTCTCTTATCTTTAGGTCGATCTCTGGATGCAAGTGACCTGCCTGTCGACTCATGATCTCCCACCGCACTACTACCACCCCCGCACCCTTCCCCCTCCCCGGTATCGCCGTTTTGAACGGTGCTGTCTCTGGTATCGTAACTATCCCCGTTGTCTCTGTCTGTGCGAAGAGCTCCTCTAGCTCTCAACAGCCGGATATTTTTACTCTTGGTTCTGTTCGCGAAGCCGTCATCACCCTCTTCATGGTCTAAACTTTCCTGGCTCATCGAACTCGATGGCGACGCCATGATTGATGTGTCAACCGGGTAGTCGCCTGGTTCAACGGAATTTCACTATAAGTGCCTTGTCCTGTCGATTAAAACTGATTCCCTGATAATGAAAAACAACAGCTACTTTGCCAGACCACATCGGCTTAAAGAGCACTTCACACACATGATCAGTAGCCTTCAGAACTTCCTTCCTATGTCGAGTGCCCAAAATTCACCTGAACACAGGCCTACTTCCTCTCGCGGCCTTAAAACAGCCTCGTTCTGGCACACGGTTATACCCAAAGAAACTTACAATACCATGACGTCATGTAAGAAACATTACATTATTACCTGTTCCTCTTATTCTTAACTGATTGTAATTGGGATTTCAAAATAATTTACTGTACACATCCTCAGTGCTCAGCTCACTGACTGCGAATGACACACACTAAATACAGCCGAAGGGTGACATATCCGAGCACGCCACCAAAGGATATGCATGGGCAAGCGTTTATAAATAGCCTGCTGACGGAACCACAATGGTGAAGAGGTCAGCCAACATGCCGATCCTTCCGTTATGTTCAATAAAGTTGTTTGGGTGCCAAGTTCACTTAAAAACACACACACATTCACATATAAATTGCTCTGACACTGATCTACTGGCAGCTAGTTTGTAAATGTCTAAATGTCAAACCCAAAGAAATACAAAAGAAAAGACTCTGGGCATACCATTCCTTTCTGCACGTTAGGCTTACACGTATACGTATTCTTAAGTTTAATGTTGATGTTTAATCAGTACTATACTCTCACACACCTGCTGTTTATACCATAAATGCAAATTTAAATGGTCGTTGTATACCTAGATGTAGGCCTATATACCTGTAGCTCTAAATATATAAGAATTTATAATCTTTCCTTATAATAACTAAATCTTTAGAGCTTGAAACAAAGTTCTGTTAATTTACATGTATAGTTTTTGTTCTCTGGGCGACAGGACTATACCAAAACTCGACATGGCCTGTATAGCTTAAACACTACATATGTTGACATCAAAGCTGTATGTATATATACATATGATAGACCCCTATAGCCCTTTGTATATAAATTTCATTCCTGTAACTTGAATGCAACAACGCAGCTGACCTAGAGTATGCAATCAGACTTATGATAGAGGCATGCCACCTATAGAGTAATGTGTGTTTTTCTCTGTCATGTGCTTAGCAAAGTCACAAGCTGTACATCACATAGGTCCCCACATTTGCGAATGGGTGAACCATGAGGTATAACTAGTTTTTGTTTAAAGAGAAATAACAGGATTTCCGCCAAGGATAGAAAGTTATAGGTATTTAACAGTGTTTATAAATATCACAGTTGTTTTTACATTGTATGAGATTATGTACATTTCTGTGTGACTGGCGATTTATGTGTGTACCGATATATACACGTTGAGTTTTGACTCCCACATTGTTTCATGTACATATATATCCTAAAACTTGAACTGTAGTTAATGGTAATATGTCTGATTACTGTACACTAGTGTCTGATGAGGTTTTCGAGTGGGCGCAAGTACGTATGATATACTTTGTTTCAAGAATAAACAAAGCTATATCCTCTCTTACTCTCTTACATACACATATAGAATAGACCCTTAAAAAACCTCAGCATTAAGTGCTAAATACAACCAATTTGTGTATGAATGGTTATTTTGCCAGTTATACAGCAGACATAACCAGGCAATTTTCTACAATTAAAAATTCTCTTTCCGAGGGTCGAGTGTACGAAGTACTGAGAGACAAGGTTTCTTAACCAAAAATAACGGGTCTGTTACATCCAAGCTTATATAGCATATAACGTATAGCCTACCTGTCATAGTATTCACATGCAAACATATAAATAACATTAATCAAAAGTCTGTTAAGACATATACTTTTTAAAAACGTTTCAGACTTATTCTATATGGCTATACCGAGTTTAAGTATGCAGTGATTACAACTATGCATTTGCGCTAAATAATGCCCAAGAAATACATGTCTTCTTCTTTTTACAATTCGATCCCTTTACGAGAATAGCTGTGAATTGTACCCATTGAGCGTAAACTATATGATTACAGTACATTTTCATCTGTATATAAGGCTGTGTATAGTTTGTTGTTGTTTATATTATAGAAGTAAATTAGAACTAAGCATATGTAGACTCCCTACATTCTTATTTCCTAATTTAGTATATATAACTATACAAAATGATTGACGTTTACAAGGGGTTGCAATTTTGTAATTTTGCTTTACCTTCGTACACACGAGTGCAGTACAGAAAGGAGGCATACATATATACACATCTCTTTTATGGACAGCACAGTTTTGAAAAGTCGCATGGCACGTTACGTATATGTGAACAACGTTGTATACCGATTATATAAAACACGAACTTATATATAGCGTCCTACAGACACCTCTGTGCATATAAGTTCCGTTGGTCCATGAATTATAGTTATGTCCTAAATGTTTTGAAAATGCGGGTCGACCGGTATCGGATTCCATTTAACCTTACACAGGTATTTACCGTAAAATCCAAAAATATATAAAAAGGCGTATATAATTAGCATACCACCTTCTTTATATCTATACATTACAAATCAGACGTACTTTTTAAGTAACTGCTTGGTTCATATATATTTATATGCTCATGGTTAGCACCTTAAATATTTACGTGGGCGTCGTACAATATATACATGCATTTTGTTAAAAAAAAAAAGACAAACAAAGTGGGACAAGGCTTCATGTTTTGCTTTCTTTTCCACTGACTGTATACACACACTATATTTATATGTCTTCTATTTTCTTACCACTGTATTTAAACTCTCGATTTTCCTACACCAACCACCGAGAAAGTCCGTTCTGCTTGCATGAGCTCAGTTATATATATATATACAAACACTGTATGGTTTCAGTCTACCATATATTTATGTCATTGCTATAGGCAGTCTTAGTACATGTACATTTGTGCAGCGTGCTGCCGAAGCGTTCCGGGTGATCGGATCCGGTATTTCACACACACTGAAAATAAATCTGAAAGCTTAATGGTAAATATATGGTGCACAGGACCTTGTCAAACGTAAATTGTCTCGCATAATGCATACCGAAGTTCTGGAATGGGATTAAAAGTGGCCTGTTTTTATGAGTGCTGTTAAATGTGCGTTAAAATAGTTGAACTTGAAAGCCTGTGTTCGAGGCGTGTGAAATTTTAGTATAGATGGGCTCAGAAACCGGATTTCCTTTAGAGAGCACAAATATAGAGAGACCACACTGAGCATATATACAGGCGTGCAGGTGCATACTTGTTATTGTTATCCAAAACTCCACAGTGCTATAAAGGCGCATACCGTCATGAGCCATACCTGAACAGATTATTTTTATTCAATAACACTGGACTTTGATGATCACACCCATGATCACTGCGTACATTTTTGCACAACCAAGCCTTTTGCACAACCACCACCACCACTATATATATATATATATATATATATATATATATATATATATATATATATATATATATATATATCTTTGTGTGTGTCTCTTACTTAGTTTTTTTTTCACCATATGAAGCATCATTCATCCTCTAAGGCCAGAGTATATTTCAAGCCATTCTAAAAATCTCTCTCCTCCCGCATACATGTGCACCACTGTGACCACCCCCACCGCCAGCCTTACTACTACGCACCCGCATCTCTTAGATTATACGCCCATACATGCAGACATATCCAAGACATTATTCCTTCCATCAGTTCCTGTTTATACATCCATTGCGCTCCTGGACATCAGTTTTCCAACATCCGTTACCTTACCCCCTGAAAATTTTCTTTCGCCATATATATTCCAAGCCATCCTTTTTACCATTCCCGTTGCTTCAGGTATAATGTACATGATTTTGTTCTTCCGCCACCATAACCCCTGAACACCTCAATTCCCGTGCCACATGTTCCAAGCGTTTACTTTACCATTCTCGTCGCTTTACGCAATGTACATCATTTTCTTTTTCCGCCACTTGAACATTTGAATTCCTTTGCCATATATATTCAAAATATTCATTACAACATTCCCGCCGTTTTCCGCAATGAATGAACTTTAGCTACCCCTTCCACCACTTAAACCCCTCAACATCTTCCTCCACGATATATGTTCCAACTTTTCCATTAACGTCTCAGCAACATTATAGCCTGGGCTAACTTTACCATTACCGTCGCATTTCGCAATGCACATCATTCATTTCCCCCTTCGCCAACTTAACATCATCTTCTGCATGTAGCCTAGTTTCCTCCCATTTATCTTGCACCTTCCTCCGCAATGTGTCCTGAATACTCCATTATTCCATTACAGCTTCACACTGGACATCTCCCTCTTGTCGCTTTATTCTTTGGACATCATTTTTTATGCACTTTCGTAACACATTTTTCACTGCTTTTGTCGTTTTCTACACGAACATCTCATTCTTACGTGCATAATTTGCTCTTTCGATATATATTGTTGAACTTTGACATCCCGCTCCCGTTACTAGTATACACAGGACATCATTTTGCTCTTCCTTAATTTTGCTTAATCCACAGTGGAATATTTTCCTGAGACACATATATCTTCAACACAGGGAGAGGGAAACATTTTTTTACAGTGTATGCCAGGCTATCTATATACGCTCGCTTAACACCATTGCCACTATAGAAAAGCTCGACCTTTGGATCCTGTGCGATGCACGTAATCTTGTGTAGACTTAGCCTCACCATGTCCTGCGTGGCGCGAACCTATAATCAGCATTCATCAATAAAAATTGCATATGAATCAAGTATAATCAGAAACAACGGTTGAGACAGTGTTAGTGTTTTTTTGGACATCAGTCCCTTCTTCATCAGTACTGTGACCCCAGTGACCTTGGAGTTGCTCAAGACTCCTGTACAAAATTTACTGGTGGTGGAAGTGGTGTAAAGTGAACGTATGTGAGTAAGGGCGAGATGTAGCTTAATACGGAGTCTCCTGACAACGATGCACTCAAAGTGGGCATTAAATCCCGGCCTTGGGGACACAAAATGTTTGGATTGCTTTATACACAGTATAATTAATTTACTTCTATATATTTCTTCAGCTATATATTCTGGACTTTCTTTTCCTCCATATCTATAACTCTCCGTCCACAACCTGGTACATATGAACTGTCCATAATGAACTAACACGCCCCCGGCTTCATTTTCACTCAATCAGATATATTTCTCCATTGTTTTGGATCTGCTATACATCCATATGGCATGGTGTAGGTATACTCTCCGCAACATCATAGTCCGGGCTTCATCTTCCCCTTTCGGGGGCGGTACAACCTGGGTCAGTCCTGGGTGGGATCACACCTATAGCCTGAAAAAAGGAAGTTCTGCCTTCCTTGTTTGGGGTTCAGCATTAAGGGGATAGTGCAACAACTGTTTGACCCGTATCAGTATAATGGCTTGGGTGGTGCCGCTTACTTGCCTTAAGTAAGTCGTCTCAGTGAAGCAGCACTAGATAAAACGTTTGAGGATGTAACCCACTGACATCTCATCCCCAGTATACGGTTCGGACATTTTCTCCTTCGTCACAACTTAAGGCCATAATCACCTCACACCTTCCAATAGCTTTGTACCTCTACGGCATCTCCTGTCTCTTCGTCTCAAACAACTCGAGCGTCAAATTATCTCCTGGACACCCCAAATCGCTAGAACACCTCCAACGTCCGTCGAATTGGGCACACTCATCGTCTTTCTGACTTCCTCCTAAATTTTGGACCTCTCCACTTTATGTATTGCACACTTTTCGACACTTTACTCCCGAGCGCACCCATTTGCCCTGTGGCATTTACCGCTTGGATATATCTACTTTCCGTTACTCAACCTGCTGCACACTTTTCGTCACTTTACTCCCGAGCGCACCCACCTGCCCCGTGGCTTTTACCTCTTGGACATATCCGTTTTCCGTCACTTTATCTCCTTCAAAATTTTCCCCCCTTTATCCCCGAGCAAACGCACTTTCGCGACTACTTCCTAGCACTTACCTCTTAAGACATATCCCGGATACTTCGTGACTTGCTCCCGGCGCAAACACCTCCCTTCTAGCTTTTACCTCTTGGACATCTCCACTTTCCGCCACCTTATCCCCTAAGGACACTTTACCCTTTGTATATTCATCACATAATCTCCTGGATAATTTCCGGCGCGTTATTTATTTGATACTTTTCGTTACTAGGGCGCATCCAAAAGCACCAGTGCTCTGTTTACTTCCCGTAAATATCATTCGAAACACATCAGGTCCAAGGCATATTCTTTCTCCACGATTGTATCTCACAACTGCTTCCCTTCATCGGATATCTTCGGCCACAGACAATTGACGGCTCTTGTCACTATATACCCTTCTGGACATTGGCTTCCATCTCCTTATATCATGGAAACTCATCATTTCATTACAACGCCTTAGAGCCATCTCCTTACTCGCAGACATCTCTTTCCATCACTTACCTTACCGCTACATTTCAAGGACATATCTCTTGTTGTTACTGTATCTCACAGAAAAATTATCCTTCCCCAAACATTAACCATTTTATCTCAGAAATGTGTCCTCCACTAATATATCTTGGTTACACCTTCCATCAAAGTCAGTCATAGTGGTCATCTCTTGAGAGAGAAATTTCGACGTAGAGGCATCTTCTCGTTATTTTCTTCTTTGGGCATCTTCAATGCAAATTATTTCACACAACATATATTTTCTTTGTTGTTTACCTCATGGACATCTTCTGCTACTGCGATTCACCTAAGAAACATTTCCCTTCGTTGTTTTACATGATGGACATGTCCGGAGACAGAGACTTCATTTAAGAGACCGGCCCGAAAGCTCAGTTTGTAGAGGGTCCACTTCTGGGGTGGTAGATCCAGGGTCAATCATGGGTTGGATCAAACCTAAGACCTTAAAACAAGAAGTTGTGACTTCCTCGCTTGGCGTTCAGCATTAAGAGGATAGTGCAATGACTGGTTGACCCATATCGGTATAATGGCTCGGATGGGGTGGCTTACTTGCCTTTGGTAAGTTGTCTCAGTGAAGCAGCACTAGATAAAAGAGCTGTGGAACAAGAACAAGAAGGCACATTACGTGCACTGTAAGGACTTCGTGGTCATATGACTAGAGAAAAAAGTACGGTGTTAAACCCCAAACACTCACTCACTTAACAGACATCTGTCTCAAACTCATGTTTTACCTTATGGACTTCTCCTAACCTCACTTTTCCTCAAACACATCGAATGCTCTCAAAACTTTCCTCACAAACATTTCCTGCTTCAGTCATTTTCCTTAGTCAGTATCATCCCAGTTTCGCCAGGGGGTCTCTACTGTTATCTCCTCCCTTTCCAGCTTGTTCCTGAATCTTCTGCTACTTTTCCGTGGATCCTCTACTTACTTTTCCCTATCCTCTCCTACATTTCCCTGAATCCTCTGTTACTTTCCATCAGATCCTCTGCTACTTTCCCATGGATCCTCTGCTATTTTTCCCGGAATCCTCTGCTACTTTGCCCTGGATGCTCTGGTACTTTTTCCTGGATAATGAACGGTCAAGAGGAATATGCCAGGGCTTTTACCCATGCCAGTGCCTTTTACATAGGTGTATCTGAACAGCACCAGAAGTTATAGTTCACTGGCCAAATTTGTTAAGGACTCTGGGTGCATCTTACACTGAATTTTCATAAATACTAAAAAGCCAATGTCTTACAAGTATATGGCATTTATTCCACATGATTAATATGTCAACACTGTAAAATACACGTTATTCTACAAAAACAAACAAACAAAAGTAAGGTGAAGGCCAGGCAATCAGGTTTAACTCCGCAGATTGAGAAGTTTCATCACAGCCTGTTTATAATGGTTAATGTTGGCTTGGTCTTCTCCCTTATTGATCAGATCACAGGTGGCAGCCTTGTAGTCTTGTACTGTCTCCATCTTTAGTAGATCCTCAGGGTTGGGCACTTCGCCTAAAGCTGGAGATCCAGGGCTGGCATCATTCTCTGTCTGTCAAAAAAAAAAAATAGAAAAAAAAAGCAGATTTGAAGCTATTTGATTTATTAATATATAATTCATATTTCACTTATAACATAAGTACGTATTTCTTTCATGACCAGAGTGGTGGATGTCATTTAAAAAGCGGTTTAAGAAACACTGTTATCTTTAATTGGACAATTCTTATGCTGAAGACTGGTCAAGACTCCTCCAACCGCTAATTTAATATGTACTAATGAACGATGGAAGCTACATCTTTGACATGATCATCAAAGGGGTAATGCATATTTGTTTAGAGGCATTATGTCTTACATGAGCTTGTATTATTACGCTATTGTTATTAACACAAAGTGAAAACAAAGCAGAATACTGTCAAACGCACACACAAATACCATATTAAAACAAAAAGAAAATCAGTTCTACAAAAGACAAAATCTATGGCATGGATATCATTAATGAAACACACCTGGAGTATTTCAATCCAACATGGACAGAAAATGCATGTAAGATATTGCTAAGAAATATCAAAGTGAACTGATACTTATTTTATTTACCTGGACCTGTCTTAAATCAGAACTTTTTACATATACAATGGCTGTCAGAGTTTATCACCGAGGTAAACTGGAAAACTGAGTTAACTCGACTCTTTGCCAGGCACAGGACAACCCCTGACTTAAAACCACAACCAATACAGTATGAGATAGATTTGACCCTGTGACTTCAAAGTTTGCTGAAGGGTTATATGAAAGGCCCTCTTGCAACTAGATAGGAAATCATCTCAATTCGGTGCAGCAGTAAGGTGTAATATTTTTTTCATGCAGAAAAACAAGTAAAACTTACTTGAATATGAAGAACAATTACTGAAGAACATGTTTGTTAAAAATTGGAGTGATGCAATTTTTACTTTTTGTTTTATCAAAAGACAAAAGTAGGGTCAAAGGTAGATTTTGCTATTTTAAGGCATTTTCCTGCAGGAATTCCCATGATAATAAAAATATGATTACGTGAACCGAAGCTACCGGTTATCAACAAATATTTTAGCTTGGCCTATCCCATAGGTCACACCCGTTACATAACAGCTTCTACTGCATGCCGGGGAAGCCCTTGCTTCATTTCGCAGACAATCTGTCACAGTCCGTTATAGTTGCAAGGGGTCCTTTGCTGACTGGCTTGTCTTACAGCTAGTATTTGTGGTCTTTTGTGAATAAGAACATTATCTGACATACCTGATTTCGGTTGACCTGATGAATTCGGGTCAGAAGCCTAACAACAGAAGTCTTGGATTTGCTGATGTCCCAAAAATACTGCTCCATATCTGCAGCTGTCTTTTCTTCTTCCCATGGTTCTACTTTCTGTCAACATAGAACAGCAATTGTGTATGCCTTTAATTTAATTTTAATTTAACTGTGCCTGAATTTATAAAATAAATTCACAAAAAATGTGTGGAACTGGTAACTGGGTTTGGAGTAACCACAAATGCTGTAAAGTTTACAAAAAGTTTGCTATCGACAAAGGTTGAATGGAAAGTTTTGAGTATTACTATAAGGTTCTTGTAATGTGTACTAGTGAAACAAGAAGTCTGGATACCAACATGGGAACATCATGAAGTTAACAAACCCAAATGAGGTGGTTCGAGTGTCAACACGGAGTAATGACCCAGGAGCCTCTGACCAATGTGGTAACTATGAGTTAAAGCCCAGCTCATGATGGCTTCTTCTCCGGCCATACGTGCGAAGATCTGCCAGCAACCTGCGGCTGGTCGTGGGTTTCCCCCGGAAGTTTCCTTCGACCAACATGCTGGCCTTCGTTGAATAAGTGAAATATTCTTGAATATGCCATAAAACACCAATCAAATATATATACTCAAATGATCAGTGCTTACAAACTGAAATTGTGAATGCAGTTTTTATGTTACATATTACCATCTGATCACAGATAACAATGACACAATAGCTAATGTTAAATCTAATCATAGGCTACCAATGAACTTTGTTATATACATGCCAGTTGGTAACTCAAACAATGCACTCATACAGTAACACAACTGATGAGCCCTTCAGTGACATAATCAACCAAACAGTACAATGGCTAAACCAACCAAACAGTACAATGGCTAAACCCACCAAACAGTACAATGGTTCAACCCACCAAACAGTACAATGGCTAAACCAACCAAACAGTACAATGGCTAAACCAACCAAACAGTACAATGGCTAAACCAACCAGATAGTGCAGTGGTTGAACCAACCAGACAGCAAACAACAAATAAATTAGTTAGCATAAATTGACATAACTGATCAGCCCAACGGTGACACAATCAATCAGTCAATCAGTCTGTTGTGACACTATCAACCAGCTTGTCAATGATTTAACTGACTAGCCAATCAAACAGTTACTCAACTAAGGAAGACCCAATCAATCCAACACCTAGTCCAAAAAATATATCCACCTGCATTTGTTGTATTTACTTATTTACATGATTACTGATTTTTCTATACTTTACCTGGGATTCAAAGTATAAGGCTGTTAGAAGATATATGACAAAGTCCTTGTTCTGTTTTACCATAGGGCATCTGGAGGAGATAAAGCAAACAGAACAACTTAAAACTCAACATAAAAGTCCACCACATTTAAGAAGACCATTTAAAACTATGCATAAATATACTTTCATTTATTTTTTTAGATTTTTGTGAACAGAATTAAAGGCGCTCAAACATTTTACTTTTAAGGTGGGCTTTATGGAAAATACTATCAGAGGTTAGGAACTCTGAGGTCACAGAAAGTTTATTCAACTCTAATCACCACAATGAATGTTGGAATAACTTGATTTATCCATAGATTACTGAAATAATATTCACAGAAATTCCTTCCTTCTGGTGAACATCAGGAAAAAAGGTGATGTGACGTCACAGTTCCTAGATACCATCAGAATGACTCATAAAGGAAACCATAGTTTTCAAATATTTGAATGCCTTTCAACACTCTCAAGGGCATCTGAAAAATAAATAAAAGTATTTTTACGCATAGTCTTCAGTTTTTACGATGAACCTTACTTCATATTTTAGCTTTCTTTTCCTTTAACCTTAATGTGACGCTCTCTCAGCTATCAACAAATAGTGTAAGATGGCGGCCTAGTTTTACTTCAGTATTGCTTTTTTCCCCAAAGGGTATATTCGATGAAAATAGTGGAATAAATATTAAAAAAAAAATGAAATAAAAAACATGTAACAATCAAGCAGTTAAGAAAGTGAGGATCTGTTTGGTTTTTGATCTACACAGCCTCACATTCATGTCCAGTCTAAGTCAAGGGAGACAACTTTGATGAATAAAAGAGATGAATAAAAGAGATTGCCTGTACACTACTCCCTCGAAATAATACGCTCAACTGCACCCAAAAGATTCACATCCTGTTATAATCGAATCCACGCAAAATCGAATCCTGACAAGGCAGATAATTTGTAACAGCTGGAAAATAAGTAGAATTCTGAACGTGACCAACGACAGTTGTATGGTATGATACAAAATGTACACAAGAATTTCAGGTACTTGTGCTGATTGAGTTACCTAGTTTAACAAAAAAATAACAGTAATAAAAATTCTTGCATGTCGCAATGAAGTCTTGAAATAATGGAACATTATCCCATGAAAGTGATTTATCATTGCTTTATCCGCAAATCGATAATCTGTTATCTTCGAGAAAGGCGAATTTTAGACCTGCACGACAAGAGTATGTCAAGAATTCTTTACTTTTTTTTATGGAATAATGTATTTTAAAGAAAGCAAATCTTAATCCGCCTTGACAATGTATAAGAAAGCAAAGATGGCGACTACACACTGATACATCTCTGGACTGGTGACAATAAATCTGTCACTCGAAATAAACACAAAGGGGGATTCTTCCCAAGTCTTCGTAGGTCGAGCAAAGGTCACTCCACAATACACATATTTCCATTTATATTTACATAACAGCTGAACAGATAAATAATGTTTTTCAACCAAATTTCCACCGCTCAAGCAGGCAAGCCTCATGGTGATTTGAAAGAAACATACTTGGTGTTATGGTAAATATGTTATATTACGACTTTACATTAATAAAAACTTGATATACACTCAAATTTGGTCAAAAGTAATGCCTCAAGAGGTACTTGTGACAACAATTTTGCCGTTTTTCCCCTTAAACATTTTGATACCGGTACAAAAAAAAAAAAAAAAAAAAAATGGGGGACACCACACCATCGTGTTGATTGCGATTCCGCCTTAAATCAAGCCGCGTAAATTCGAGAGAGCGGTGTAATTTCATCCAAAATCCAGTGTATTGTTTCAGGAATGCAATGTAATTGATAACATGACCTTCAGCTAAAATGTTTGAAGAAATATGATGGCATCACACTACTGTAGACTAATTTCTGAAGTTTACTGAACGAAAGATTATGGCTTAATACCATATCTGCATTATTTTAGCCATGTTGTGACGGTACAGCTTTACAAACCTATCACTGTGAAGTGTGATTTCTTGTGATTTAGGGTTGTACTTGTCCCCCACAAGTCGGATCAGCTTGTCTCGGCCATGATAATCCAATTCCAGTCTGGGCAGCTTCAACTGACAAAGAAATTGATTTCTCAAAGGGTTTGATGTGACAATGGCACTTTCTTCACTTGGATTTGCCATTTTTTGTTTTGTTTTTTTGTTTGTTTGTTGATAGAAGCCCACAGGTAGGATCATATTTACATCAAGGTATAAAATGATTATGGTAAATTTCATCCAGAACAGTGCCATTTTAAAGGTTTTTTTTTTTAAATAAAAGAAACATGAAACAACACCTTTCTAAGGGTCAATAGATTATGGCAAAATGCAAACCTTAGTCATAGGCAAAATTTTAGGTAATTTGCTATTTTTAGTTTTTGTGAAACATTTTATGAAGTAGGGTTGATTCATCAAATTAAAACAACATAACAACACATTAAAACAACTGATCAGACTGTAGCTTGTTCAAACTGCTTGATGCTGGACTCACCTTACCTGCTTACTTTTAAGGGGCTACAATCATAGTTTTTAATCTTGACCATACTGTAGCTTATTCAAAACTGTCTGATGCTGGACTCACCTTACCCGCTTACATTTAAGGGGCTACAATCATAGTTTTTACTTCTGACCACACTGAGGCTTATTCAAACTGCTTGATGCTAGACTCACCTTACCTGCTTACGTTTAAGGGGCTACAATCATAGTTTTTACTTCTGACCACACTGTAGCTTATTCAAACTGCTTGATGTTGGACTCACCTTACCTGCTTATGTTTAAGGGGCTATAATCATAGTTTTACTTCTGACCACACTGTAGCTTATTCAAACTGCTTGATGTTGGACTCACCTTACCTGCTTATGTTTAAGGAACTACAATCATAGTTTTACTTCTGACCACACTGTAGCTTATTCAAACTGCTTGATGCTGGACTCACCTTACCTGCTTACTTTTAAGGGGCTACCAATCATAGTTTTTACTTCTGACCACACTGTAGCTTATTCAAACTGCTTGATGCTGGACTCACCTTACCCGCTTAAGTTTAAGGGACTATAATCATAGTTTTTACTTCTGACCACACTGTAGCTTATTCAAACTGCTTGATGCTGGACTCACCTTACCTGCTTACGTTTAAGGGGCTACAATCATAGTTTTTACTTCTGACCACACTGTAGCTTATTCAAACTGCTTGATGCTAGACTCACCTTACCTGCTTAAGTTTAAGGGACTATAATCATAGTTTTTACTTCTGACCACACTGTAGCTTATTCAACTGCTTGATGCTGGACTCACCTTACCTGCTTACGTTTAAGGACTACAATCATAGTTTTTACTTCTCACCACACTGAGGTTTATTCAAACTGTTTGATGCTGACTCACCTTACCTGCGTACGTTTAAGGGGCTACAATCATAGTTTCCTATTCCTAAATTTGCCAATCACCTAATACTTTGTCCTTGGTATCAGGCTATAATAGTAACAACCTCTGCAGCCTTCCCGCTGTAAGGCATGGGATCCAACATACCCCATATCCCACCATCCATTCTCCCATTTTCATTCCATTCTCGGTAAAATCATATGTGATTGTCCACAGAAAGACTTTGGTCAAAAGTGTTTTCTTGATTTACACTTCTGTAAGGTCCAGACCAGGTACAGGTGTGTAAGATGTATCGCTGGCTCTTTCTCACAAAAGTTACCATACCTTGCATGTGACTCCTCTGGCTTTGGGGTTGCGTATTGATGGACCTGCTGACAAGTAATTAGATGATATCACCTCTAGGGGGAAATGTGCCCTCACATTTCTCATCTGTTTCCAGTCCTTTAGGCCAAGGTGTACAGAATTCTGGATCACAAAGTACAACATTTACATATTTATTTGATGGTTGTTTAAGTCATACTCCAGAAGTTTAAACTTATATTTATTTGTTTATTTGATGGGTGTTTTACGCCACACTGAAGAATATTTCACGTACATGACAGAGGCCAACATTGTGATGGGAGAAAACCGGGCAGAGCCCGAGCAAACCCTTTACCATCTGCAGGTTGCCGACAGACCTTCCCACATTTCAACTTATAAGTTGATGGTCAGTTTTATGGGTGGCAGAAGTAAGAGTAACCCACCAACCTTTGGTAAGATACTGACCAACTTTCTCGTGTATGACATTACAGATATGCACATCATACTGGTGGAAGACAAGTGGAATTTCAAAATGTGCGCCTGTTCACAGCTGTCAACCAAGCTGGCCAAGAGTGGCCAAACAACAGTTAGAGCGAGAGAATCTAGAGTATAAATTCCACACATCGTTTGTGCTGGAGACTGACAGGCAAGTGCCTTAATCCACACACCCTAACAAACAGAATACACTGGTGAAGCAAAAGTAGTTCAAATTTGCCGCCTTAAATGTGATGTGAGGCTTTCTGAATACAACGAAAACTGATACAAAGTTTTCAACTTAAGTCAACAGTCATTTTGACAGCAGAGTGATGTCACAGAGCTGTCAACAGTCATTTTGACAGCAGAGTGACGTCACAGTGCAAAATGACGTGGCTGCTTTATGGAATAGTAGGGCTACATGTCAATCTTTTAACAAGGAAATATTCAAGTTTAGATAAAACTACGAGCAGGATATAATTTTCTTTTCAATGCCTGATACCTAATACCCAATACCACAATAAAAAAATTAATCTAATCCTGCTTAATTAGTTTTTCTATATTCTATATGCCACCCATGTTAAACTCCTGTGTTCCATAATTTGTCAGAGATATTGTGGAAATGGCAACATTACAGAACTGGCAGGATGTAAAATTATTACAAGCCTTGGTCCAAAGTTCCATATACGGAACCACTTACTCTTTAGGCCTGGCAATGTGTCTTGATATGAGCAGGTGTTAGGTGAAGAAAGTTGGGGATCTTCATCAACTCTGCATTAGCATAAGCTGCTGGGGATACACCTTTATTCTCATCTGCATTCTACAACAAGAGATAAGGAGACAGCTTTTATACTAGCATGTCTATGCTTTACCAAAAGATAAAACAGATTACATTTGGTGTAGGAGACACATGAATGCAAAACACTTCAGCTGAATACATAAAGTACTACGGTCATGAATTTGTAATTCTCTTTGTACGGACATTTTTAGAGGTTTTAGAGGGACATGGTTCAATAATATAAGTGAACAAGGACTTATCTGGTTCTTAATTGGTTGGAGTTTTATGCCATATTCAAGAATATTTCACCTATATTCATTATTTCTCTGATGTTTTACACCATACTCGAGAATATTTCACTTATATGATGGCGGCCGGCATTATGATGGGAGGAAACTGAGCAGAGCCCTGGGGGAAACCCACAACCAGCTGCAGGTTGCTGCTAGGCCTTCCCAAGTACTGCCAGAGAGGAAGCCAGCACGAAGTGGACTTGAACTCACAGCGTATTTCATCTATAGATATAATAGTGGCCAGCGTTATGAGGGAGGAAACCTGGCTGAGACCGGGGAAAACCACAATAATCTGCAGATTGCTACCAGATGCATATGACAAGAGAAAATGCCAGCATGAGCGGGTTAAAATCTAAAGAGTTTCAGAACCTCAAGATTTGCCATAGTGCCTGGTGTTGATGATTGGAATACACAGGATCACCTTATGCCAAATTCTTAACTGAGGCAGTTCTTCACATACCATGGGGATATCAAGAACCAATTTATCACAGGCTTATACTCTGGTTGTAGAGACAAAAAGTATACAAATTTTATAATTCTAAAAGAAGCCGCTCTGTAGATACGGTGGTAACTCAAAAATGGTTTACCTCAAGACAAACGAAAATGCTGCCACGCTTGAAAATGTAGTAAAATATCTGGTGTCCAACGCGGTAATCATAGGTAAACATGATGGTAACCATTATCCTCTTCATATTACAAGCACAGGGGAATCCGTGGCTTGGTTAGCGCACTAGCACAGCGTAATGACCCAGGAGTCTCTCACCAATGCTGTCGCTGTGAGTTCAAGTCCAGCTAATGCTGGCTTCCTCTCCGGCCGTACGTGGGAAGGTCTGCCAGCAACCTGCGAATGGCCGTGGGTTCATAATGCTGGCTGCTGTCATATAAGTGAAATATTCTTGAGTACGGTGTAAAACACCAATCAAATAAATAAATAAATATTTACAAGGACATCTCTGTATTTCTCTAGCCCTAAGAGTTACAAGCGCAATAATCCTGTCACCTAATGACGCTGGACAAGTGACTGTCTTTGTCAAGAATGACCTGCCCATCAAGTCCTTCCAGTTCTGTCTCAGCTCTTACCTTGGCATAGCCCTGTCTCACAGGAAATGGCACAACAGAGGATTTAAATGTGGACCGTGCTGGCCAAACAGCCGTCCAATCATGTTCTGGTTTGAGACGCTGGGACCTATCAGGTGGAACCTGTAACAGTACAGACATGACGTATAATGCACGTAATAGATGCCCATTTCAGAACAGGTACTTCAAGGTAATGTGCATACACCAAGCTAAGCCTTTTCAGATGAGCTGATAGAAAATGAACAAACGGAATTTTCTTCTCTTCTGAGCAGCTCTGTATACCTTTTTTGGGCTGTTTAGCCACAGTCAGAAAAATGAATAACATAAAATTATTTTCCGCACTAATTCCTCTCTTCAACAGTAAATTAACACATGCATGAAACAGAATATTGTACCATACCACCTCTCCCCATGAACCCAATTATAATGCTCACACCCCTCACCCAAATGTTATACCAAGATTTTGTTGCAGAAATCTTGACATAGAAGTACTTTTAGAAAAAACACTGTCAGATTTTTCTTATGAATATTGATTTGATTGAAAGAATGAGAATGTTTCAATCAGCCCAACATGAACAGTGGTATAATGACAGTGTATGGCAAACTAGGTTAAAGATAAATATTTGTCATAGAAAAATAACATGCCAAGTTATAAAAGCTTACTTCTGTTTTTTGGACCCTTCTTGCTCTCCTCCTTTCAGGCTGTTTAAGCCCTTTGATCTCAAACACACGGAAGTCGGGGGTATCTGTAATATTTTTAAAAAATATAAAGAACTGGTCTTTTTATTTTGTTTCAGTCCAATAAACAACTTTCCTTATCATTAGTTGATTTTTTTTTTTACCCACAAACCTGACCATCATCATATATGAAATATTCTCGAGTATGGCAGTATCACAGAATAACTGGCTAAAAAAAAGGTAGTGACTTTATTTACATTAATACATATGTTTATCACATGATTTATATGTAGATATACTTCTTCAGTTTGCGAGTTACAAAATTTGTTAAACTAGAGGTATTATTTTTAACCCCTCAAAAAACTAGAAAAGATAAATCAACACTGCATGGATCATATTTTATTTTATGTATTTAGCTACATGTGTGCAAAATTTCAAAGCACTATGTTGGGAAATAAATGAGAAATAAAAACACAGAGACAGAAATAATAAGAAAAAATATCTGGAGAAGCCCTGTATATATCAACTTTAATGAGAAAGTTCAAGTCTCCAGAGAAATTAACAATACTTTAACCAATTTACGTAATAATTTACAAAATTGGAATGTTGCATGAAATCTTAGCTGGTATTTTATCTAAATGGTCTTGAGAAAATTCAGCTGGAATGCTGGATAGCTCCATATTGGTCATTGCGGGTGTTGTTTTCACTAACCTGTATACACCATAACGCTGCCTGGCAGGGGTATGCATAAACTGTGGTTTACAAGTTATAATCGAACATTGGCATGGGGGTAGGGGGTGCATCAAGCATTCAGCACAGGTGTGTGCATGGAGGACGCAATCCCCTCAGTGAGTTAATCCCCCTAATCATTGGAAACTAAGAAAACAGTACTGGCTTGGTTTACAAGTTATATATGTTTTGTCAAATTTAAGGTGTTTATAATTCAAATTTAGTTTTCATCTTTGCCCGACAAGAAACATAAGAAAATGGATAATCAAAATGTGAAATAATGATTAAAAAAAGTCAAAATTCAGCACTAATGGTTCTACTACCCTAAAGCCTTAAGACTCCTATGGGCAATAAAATCTTGAATAAACTGATTTTGGATGACATTGTAAAGCAAGCATCAAATAATTTTGTATCCTTTGAAGGTCTGCTTGTTCTCCACCACGCATATCCGGGCACTTCAATCCCATGTGGCAGTGACAAGTAGACGACGAGGTCAAATATAACATGGGAAATTATAGGGATATTAACAACTTTGGATGATATTCCGAGAACTACACCTGCTAATAAGCCAAAATTATAGTATGTGAGACACAAGAACCATGCGAACGCCATATGTAAATTGTGAACATCAACAAAAGCTGGTTTTGGACTGCAATGTTATTTAAACAATGCTTTCATGCGTGTTGGTGTGCAACAGCTATGTTGGCATGAGTAAAATAGCAAACACGGATGTCCAAGGGCTCCAATAGGGTTAGATGTTGCTATCTTCAGAGCTGCCTGGACCTGTGTGACTCTGGCAAAAATATACAATACATGCAAAAAAGGGAGTGAAAGTTTTGAGTTCATACGCACTGACACAGTAAGATATAGTTGGCTATTACAGCACACCATTACAATGTTCATGATACTAATATATTGACTGATTTTTTGGTGTTTAAGACAAAAATTACCCATCAAATACATCTTCACAGCCTGAAGTTTGCAGACACTTGTGGTCCTTCTCTTTTCATCTGTAGATTTATTGCCAACACAACGACGATCGGTTAATTCCTAAATTCCTTGATGATGCTCAAAGCTGTGCCAGCTGTATTTGACAGTCTCGACACATTTATTATTTATTTCATTGGTGTTGTACACTGTACTCAAGAATATTTCACTTACACGATGGCAGCCAGCATTATGGGGAGTGAAAACCTGGCAGAGCCCAGGGAAAACCCACAACCACGGACTGAAAGAAAGCCAACATGAGTTGGACTTGATCTCACAACGACCGCTAACCCCTGTGGCCACCAGAAACTCTTCGGCCATGGAGGTCCCACTCTCAACACATTTTAGCAAGGGCAGATAACTACACTAGGCTGTTTGATGGAGCACACTCTGACGTTTGTTTCAGGCCATCAATGGCCGAACAGTTTTACCAAACCTAATGTCCCTAACAAAGCACTCTCGGAGTATTGGTGAACTAACCAAGCTTCTGCCTCACTGCAATACATGGCTGAGTTCACCAAGTCAAATGAATGGCACAGGCCTGCAGTATAACATTTGTCCACGTCAAAACACGAATGAAATGATCACACCTAAGTTGGTATCTGCCTCTGTAGCTAAAATAACATTGCCTGGCTTCAATTTGAAGCACACTGTATTCATTTACCTGAAAAAATCAAACCCATTTTTTCATCGGCTATCAAGATACAAGTCTTCTGATCAATTTAAAACTGAAACCATTTACATAATACTATAAACCAAACCGGATATATCTGTGTATTACAAAAAACAAAAACAAGAAACTAGATTCAGAACTCTAACATATGTTTCCCTGTTGTAGAGTGACATAACAGTCACAAAGATAGATAATGATACAGAATTTAGCATAACTTATTACTTATGAAGCATTCAGCAGAGTCTGTTGCACTTGGAATGACAGTTACTCTGCATTATTTTTTTTAACAACCCAAGACTAAAGTCTGGCATCTCCATCAAGCAGAAATGAAATAGCCAAACTCAGTGTTGGGTGATTCTGCAACTCTGAACAGCAGTTCGAGTGCTTGCTTGGGGTGTAATGTACTTAACAAGTTTTCACTCATATGATGACAAAGGAATCCATGTAATGTGCCTCATTGTTGCAGGACAGATTTCCACCGCTCTTTTATTTAGTGTTGGTTCACTGAGATGCCTTACCGCAGGCAATTAAGCTGCCCCGCCCAAGCCATTATACTGATACGGGTCAACCAGTTGTTGCACTATCCCCTTCATGCTGAACGCCAAGCGAGGAAGTAACAAAACAGCGGTTCAAAGCTGTGACAATACATGGCTGGTTGGGTCATGGTCCATCTAGATGGACTGGAGTGTGGCATTTTAAAATTCTAACATTAATCGTAACACCGGTTCCAGCTGTTTGAACTTTTGAATCCTACAAGTCAAACCAACCACCGCCAAGTTCAGGCAAGGTGTGTGCTGCTGTTCGAAAATTTCTTCCAACTGTATTTTTTGTAGGGAATTAATTGGTTTTTAAGTTTTTTTTTGGCTTTCAAGAATAAGGGAACTCTAGTCATTGGATTTTGTTGTCAATAGTTTATCTTCCAAGGAGCCAGCACGTACCTTGCCCAAGGTAGAAGCTTGAAACACGGCATATATCTGTTGCACTTCTTTATTCAAAATTCTCAATGGCTGGATTGTTGTTAAAAGGGGGTTTACTGGTGCATGTAATGATGTCTTTTAAAGGCGGATAACTTGTTTAATCAGTGTATGCCAAAGACTCGAGTTATAAAGGTTTATGAAATGTTCCTGCAGGATGAGATATGGCGAAGACATGAGCGATAGCACATCTCGATGGGCTAGACTAGCTTGGTCACTGCAGGGTCAATATCACAACAAGGTTAAGTATTTAACAAACTGTTAACAGTAGTCACTTGTATAAAGGTCTTCAACTATTAAAATTTAAAGGGTACGGCTTGGTAACTGACGTAGTTGATGAACATGAATCTAGATGACACACAGATTTATTTGACCAGTCTATTTTTCTATACTCCACATTGCTGACTGTCTCTAAATCACTGCCAAATTAAGGAGTGGACTCAGTTTTGAAACTTTTGACTGCAGATCACTGATGTGTCACGCAAGGCAATGAGAGCTGAATGATCTAAAAATAGATCAGTCTCACATGTGCAGTGCATCAGGTACTTATCTGCTTATGGCATTGCAATGGTCCCAGTTTTCGTAGTGTAAAAGATCTAAAATACCTGTGTTTGCCGTTGTCGTTTCCGCTAATCTGCTGCTTTTTTCCGAAGCATGATTGCTAAAACAGTATATGCCCCTATTAAACTTCACATTTGTGTCTGTGCGCGACAATAAATATAGGACCGGTCTACCACACGATCTCAGCGATCTTTCCATCGCCATAATGGGAGCGTTAACTGCCGAGAGAAAACGAGATTTTGCGTGACTAAATTTGCATTCTCTCGACAAGAAGTGCTATCCCGTTGAACTCTGTGTAATGGCGGAGGGAAAAGGCTATCCCAATAACGCCCTTTTCAGACGACATGAGCAGCTTGAGCGCTGGAAAGGCTCTGCGACCGATCTAGAGCCTTCACAGCGTAAACGGCCGGATGTATCCGTGAAATTTGCGGATGGTTGTATGTTCTTGGCAGCATGTTCAAGTGCGGACATAGACGAGGTAAAAAGTTTTCTGGATCGAGGAGCCGATATCAACACCGCAAATATCGACGGTTTGACGGCTCTGCACCAGGTAAGTATTCTCTGTTCTTACAGCAGTGCTGCTCATTGTTAAATTTTGTTGATCTGATTTGTCCGACGCGCGCATGGAAATCGCTTCCTGCTTCAATGTTGTGATGACATTGACAGTTGGCTCGGCTGAACTTTAACTGTTTGATTGGCAGTTGGGTAGTTTTAAAGTACTCTACATGTACTTCCTATGACTACGAATCGATAGGTGTGCTTAGCGAAGTCAGTACATATGTGTCATTATGTATAGTGGATATCTTACCTAATCAAGGTAAGTACTTCCTGTATAAATATGTATAGATATGACGTACAAAGATGTATGTAGATTTAAAGATACTAATGGTAAAAAAAATTTATTGTAGCAGTTCCTTAGAGAATAACATTGTAGTAAGGAGACGATGGCATTTCCGAGGGATTCTATGCTATCATGCCCATAATATCAGAGGTGAAAACACTTCATATATACGTGCTTCTCATATTCTATACTCTCCAGAATCTTATGACAAGTTAAGATAGAATTTTCCTCTTTTGTTGTAAGAAGTTTTTGTATATGTAAACATAATCGTTGCACAGATGTAAAATACTGAATTTTTATATAATTTTCTTGTCAGACGGTGTAAGTTTGTATTACAGAATTCTTCTGAATATAAAAAATAATTATTTAAGAGTGCATACATCCAGGCACTCCACTCGCCTGCAGCAATAGCTAGCAGAAGATGAGGTGGACGGTAATATAAAAAATGGACAACTGGACGAGAAATAGGCCTAATAATTATCAAAAATAATCAAAAAGTATAGAAGACAACAGGAAAATCTGCACAGCATATGGCACTTGAATAGTGAATGAAAACAAATTGTAGTTTTGGTATAACAAAGCAGAGTTTTTTTAGCTTCCATGTGTTATTCAGGCAAAACTTTCACCTCTTTGTCTGCACTAGTGAAGCAAGTAGGTGAGAGTAAAAAGGCCAGTGCCTGGTTGAAAACGACTGAAATAAAGTGTATCTCTCAAACTTTCTGGATTTCAGAATGTAGGGTATTCCCCAGCTCTTGCTGTTTGTGGACATTTAGTTTACAAAAAACAGTTGATGGTGTGCAGATATGTGGACATATACTTGTATGTGTTGTCAACCAGTATCTTGTCCCAGGGTTAGACAAGGTGCAGAACTATTAGCTTTTTTTTTAATATTTTTTTTTTGTTAAAAATACATAGTTGATTTTGATCAGGGAAGTATTCTTACATGTACATAAGGAAAATAGAGTTTCTAATCCCAAACTAATTCCAGATATTCTGTATTTTGTACAATACATAGCCTTGGTGTACTTTTTACTGTACTGCCCATAACTGATATGTGTGATAAAGGAGGCGTAACATGCAAGGCTTTATTTTCATCATGTTGTTTACCATATTTCAAGTGGATTCCCGAAGATTTTCTTTGCTAGAATCCACCAGAATCTTGTCCAAATCAAGTGACGGTATCAAAAGAAGTGAAGATTTCAAAGCATATGATAACAAGTTTTGTGGATTCCATTTTGGTCACATAAGGCCTAATGAATTATTAAAACTAGCAACGTGGATGTGACTCTTTTTACATAGATTTTGATTGAGCATGTCGAGAATCCCAGATTTTCGTCAGAAGTAAAGCCCTGAACACGACTGTGTACAGTACATGTAGCCAGACATTGCAACAGCTTGTTAACATTTACTCTGAACAATTAAGTCATCATCTTGTTGTGATGTTATCATGCAGAGGTAACTATGATTCATGGTACATTTGTATGTGTGAATAATGCAGAATCCCACCCTGACAATGTTTACCAGCCACACTATACGTAACTATACTGTCCTTTTTGAGTATTTTATTGCATGTAATGTTTCAGTATATTATATATGTATTGTTATTTTGCTATTCTGAATAGTAGATATCACACTCATCATTGTTCCTTTTTGAGACATAAGCTATAACAACTTACATTTGGGTTTATATTCTGTCATGAATATCTTTTCTCACGATCAGAGAAAGAAGAAAATGTTTTCAGCCTGTGTGGAATAATATTAACTTGACCAGGAAAAGCTGCATTGCTGCAGTATACATGTACACACATGGTAATTGTATGGCTGCCGGACAAATGAAGGCTTTTGATTCTACTAGGGTTGTGACATATATTTTTATAGTGAAGTGAGGGTATGTTATGAGGTTGACATGCAGTTGTTTACAGCATGAAGTGTTGAAGCTTGCAGTTTACTGGAATGTGCATACATGTAGTATAATTAAAATAATCACTGATTTGAAAGTTGATATGTATTATGAGAATCTGTAACATTTATACATTGTAATTTTACATTCTTGGGTATGCAAATATCTGCATTAGGATTAAATGGCTTCCATGGCTGAGTGGTTAGCGTGATGCATGTAGCATGGCAAAATGTCCCCATGTCTAGCTCAGGTTGGCTTCCTCTCCTGTTGTACATCTGCCAGCAACCTGAATGCTGGCCATGGTCATATAAGTAAAATATTCTTGAATATGGCATAAAATACTAATCAAATAAATTAAATCAACAGTATATTGCATGCTGCTGTTCTGTGTTGATAATCAATGACAAAACTGTATTTACATACAATTGTTTGTAAATACCTTGCTGAAAAACATTGGGAACAAACTCATTAGCATGTCTCCATCTTAATTTCAACATTTGTTGTTTGAGACCCGCATTGCAGATATCCAATAGGCTGACTCATGAACCTGAGCACACCATAAATGTATAAGGCAAATTTTGTATAGAATAAAATTTAATAAAAAGTAAATAGATATCCTGTGGATATATGAAGATGACATTGCTTTTACAGTATGTTCAAATGTCCGTCATGATGTACAGAAAGATGTTTCTTTTCGCATAAAGACTGAGTTATAAAGCTAATATTTGTACGCATACATGTCAGATTGTAAACATTGATTATTTTCTCAAATCCAGAGTCAAAGGACAAAGAGTGCATCAGCCATAACTTGTGTTGCTGTGCTAGAATAGGTGTGATGAGTGTTGAATTGTCTTCATTTATACAATGGAGACGGAATTGACATGATTCGCTACCTTTATTTGTCTATTTGCAGGCATGCATAGACCAGAATATGAACATGGTACAGTTCCTGGTGGAGAACAATGCTGATGTGAACGTTTGTGACAATGAAGGGTGGACACCTCTGCATGCCACAGCCTCATGTGGCTTCGCCGAGATAGCAAGGTTTGTAAATCTGCACATGTGTACGTACGATATGCACTGTGTACACTGATTAACAGAAAGATGAACAGGTACTGCAGGATTATTTTGACACACAACCTGCTGATGGTCGTGGGTTTCCCGTGGACTCTGTCTGGTTTCCTCCCACCAGAATGCTGGCAGTGTCGTATAGGTGGAATATTCTTGAGTATGGCGTAAACACCAATCAATCAAATATGTTGACACTGATTTGAATTAAAGGCATCTACATGCAAACAGTTATTTTGAAATTTACATTTATCAAGAGTTGGAATGTCTTCATGTATATTGCTTATGTATCATAGAATGATATAAAAGTTACCGGGGCCTCCGTGGCTCAGTTGGTTAGCGCGCTAGCGCAGCGTAATGACCCAAGAGTCTCTCACCAATACGGTCGCTGTGAGCTCATGCTGGCTTCCTCTCTGGCCGTACGTGTGAAGGTCTGTCAGCAACCTGCGGATGGTCATGGGTTTCTCCCGGGCTCTGCCCAGTTTCCTCCCACCATAATGCTGGTCGCAATGTTGTATAAGTGAAATATTCTTGAGTACGGTGTAAAACACCAGTCAAATAAATAAATAAATATAAAAGTTACCCTTAGTTCATGACAAATTTTTCGAAGACGACAGTTTATTGTTCAGTTAGGGGCTCACATGAAGTTCTGTGAAACACAGAAATTACAAAATAACCCGTTCAGATCAGATAACATTCCCGTCATATGCAACAATATGCACTAGGTGTAGGGTCAAATTTGTAGAGGGTTTAGGGTAAATGTGTTTTTTTTGTTGTTGTTTTTTCTGTTATTAAGTAATAATTACTGATTTCAGTGGTTATAATCTAGGTTTCACAGTGTGCAGAAAGTTTTGGAATTTGAGATGTGCTAATAAAGGTTTTTAAGAATTTCACCATCACCAACCAGCAGCCATAAGTGGCCAATGGAAGGAAATAGATTCTTAATTACACCTAATTATATCGTTTCAGATATTTAATTGAATGTGGAGCGGATGTGGCATCGGTGAACAACGATGGAGACTTGCCAATTGATATCTGTGAAGACCAGATCATGGAAGAACTACTACAGGCAGAAATGGATAAACAAGGTAAATGATGATTTGCATATGGGGTTGAAAGAGGATCCAACATTATAATAAATTCATTTTCAGTTTTTACTGAAAAGGGAGAGACTGAAAATGTCTCCAGTGCCTTAATTTAGATGTATTCAGTCTCTTTTTTTTTAATTTACTTATTTATTTATTGAATCATACAGCATCACTACCAGATCTGTTTGTTCCTTGCGTTAGACCAGCCAGGATAGCACAGTTGGTAGAGCGCCCGCTTTGGGAGAGGTAGATCCGGGATCAATCCTGGGTCAAGTCACACCTAGGACTTTAAAAGAGAAAGTTGTAATTTCCTCACTTGGCATTCAGCATGAAGGGGATAGTGCAACCACTGGTTGACCCGTATCAGTATAATGGCTCGGGCGGGACGGCTTACTTACCTTTGGTAAGTCGTCTCAATGAAGCAGCACTAGATAAAAGAGCGGTGGAAATCCACCTTGCAGCAAGGAGGCACACTCATACACCCTAAGGATTCCTTCGTCGTCATATGACTGAAAAATTGTTGAGCACGGCGTTAACCCCAGGCACTCACTCACTCACTCCTTGCGTAAGCGTTATTCTAGTGGTAAGGTTATTGAATTACACTGCTTTATCAAGGGTAAAAACCTTATTCTGTGTTTCAGGCATTGATGCAGAGGCTGCTCGCAAGGCTGAGGAAGAAATGATGCTAGCAGATGCCAACCAGTGGTTAAACAATCGTACTGTGAAGGAAAAGCCACATGCCCAAACAGGGGCCACAGCTCTTCATGTGGCTTCTGCAAAGGGCTACGTCAATGTCATGAAGTGAGTTTAACTGAACACATTGTACACTGTGCTAGAATATCTTTCAGTTTGGGCTTACAAATCTCAATGGTAAAGATAGCTTTCAATAACCATTGTTGCTATGATTTTAATTTGTTTTGTAAATGTATTTTAAGTGAAATTAGGTCATAAGCGATAATAGGAATTAATATATTTGTGCTTATCAAGTTTTGTTTGATCTCTGACCTCTTAGGTTCATATTTATCTGCTGGATTGAGAATGTCTATCATTGGAAAGTTCTTCAGGTGCTTGTTAAAGGCTGGTGGTTAACTTGGGCACTCTGGTTTCCACCACACACAAAATTGATCACCATCATATAAAGGAAAATTTCTTGAACGTGGTGTTAAACATCAAGCAAGAAAACCAGCAAATTATCATGTGGGATTATTCCAAAAGGATTCAAAAGAAAAGACAACAAATGAATCACGTTTGGTTATTTTGGGAGAGGGTGGGAAACAGACCTACACATATCTATATTCTTACGGGCCATGGGATGGACCATGATAGAGAGATGGCAAACATGATTTTGTTTCACTTGTACCACATGCTTATTTGGTGAAAGGCAAAACAGGGCTCCGATGAAGTCTGTGGAAATAGGTGTGTTCTTGGCTTATAGAAATACCTTGGGCATTGATTGGCTAAAGTAATAACATGCTGACACATTAGATTTTCTCAATATGTATGTTTTAGGTTTTTTGAAGTGTGATATCTTGGTTGTCCAATGTTAGAAAATTATGAAGACATGTTTTTTAAGCTTTATATTATCGAGGCACAAATGAAATACATTTTATCTCATGTTGTCTCATATGCTCGGTGTGACATCCATAGCAGCAATCAAAAATAACAAAATAATGCCTGCAGTACTGATTGGCCTTGGTATATGGAATTATACCCTAATTTTGTAAAAAGTTCTCCAGGTAAGTAGGATCATTTAGCTGTGTTTGTCCTTTGACATGCGAGTGTCTGTTGTAGGGTGCTGATCCAGGCTAATGCTAACTTGAACGCTGCCGATGCAGATGGCTGGACACCGCTACATGCTGCTGCTCATTGGGGACAGGAGGAAGCCTGCAAACTGTTAGCAGAGTCGCTCTGTGACATGGAAATCAAGAACAATGCCGTAAGTACATCCTAAAATTGGCGTTACACATCAATAAAACAAATGAATACATTTTATCCAATCCTGTTTATATAGGTTATGCAAACAAAATAGCAAATCAACAATTATGGATTTTTCACAGACATGCTGTTTCCCTTCCTTCGGCATAGATTATTTTTTATTCTTTTTTTTTTACCTGTAATTTTTACTCCATCTTCCAGTTAGGCAATATGGACACTTTCAGTTACAAATGGAAGTTATTTTTCCCTTTGCAATTGGTTTTCTTCTACCAGTGGTGTAGGTTTTTTTTAACAGTTTATAGTGCTCACATTATCAACAACTACTATTACAGTGGTGTTTACAGTTGGGTCATTTTCTGATGACATGAATCCAGTACCAAATGTGAACTTTTTTTCTCTCTCAGGGCCAAACTGCTTTCGATGTTGCCGACCAGGATGTCCATAGTATCTTGGAAGAGCTGAAAAAGAGACAAGCCACAGTAAGTCTCTTGATTTTAGTTTGAATTTCTACAACCTTCTCTTTGCTATTGTTGAATCATACATTATTTTTAGAAAAAGTCTTGCCTATGATGTTATTTGAAAGTAAATTTCATCTTTCTGGTATGTCAAGGTCAAGGAAGACTTATGACTGTTTTTGTGTCTGGTATTTCAGCTCAGAGAAAAAGCAGACATTAGTGATATCATCCAAACCAAGGGCCCTGGGAAGAGAAGGTAATGTTCTTGTTATATGTTAGGTATGCATGTCTAGGTTAAAAATTAGAATGTGACCGTTTCCACTGGGCTAAAAATGAGGCTGCGCTTTGTTACTACTTGTAGTGGGAAATTTTAAAATCAAGGGAGACAATTCACTTATGCACATCCATGCAGGTGTTACCACCCTTTAGCGTAAAACTATGCTGGGTGTTATGAACGTTATTTATACTTCTACTGTGTGGTTTGATGCCCTTCTTGTATAGCTATTTAACCCTAATCAACTGATGAATGACAGCTGAGAATGATTGGCATAGGAAAAGGGGCTTCAAGTTATTAAGTGGCATAGTTTTGCATGTTAAGATGTGATATATATATATATTGCTGTTACACATACATATAGGCTACACTTAAGTTACAGATTTTTTTTTATATACAAACTGTTCAACATTGTTGCCTGCAGAAAAGTACTTTATGGCTCTGATTGATTTGAGTTTTAGCATACAAATTCAGTCTTGATTTGTTAAGACAGAGTAAAGCAGAGTGTATGTCAAAATTTAATAGCTAGTGACTACATGTAGTAGTAGGTTGTTGAGAGATAATTGGTAAAGACCCTGAAAGCACAGTATTAAATATTAGGTGCCTTTCGTTTTTTTTTTCTTTTCCAGAAGTTCAGTGACACGCATGAGTGGTGGCCAAAAGCAAAACGTGATGTTAAAAACGTCTGAACAGGAAAAAGCTGTATTGGTGGCTGAAGAGAAGACAGGCAACAGCAGTTCAAGCTCAAGTGAAGGGGAAACTACGGATTCAGAGACTGGTAAACAATCACAACTGAACTCAGCTGAATGAGTCCATGAAGAATGCCAAAATATTGGTCATCATAACTACTTTTTTCAATTCCTTTGTTGTTTTGTAGAAGTTCAACCATGGTTTGATCTGGAAATATGTAATATCAAACCTGGATGCAGGTGACTTTAATCCGACCTGCTTCTGGGGCCCATTCTACATCTTTGCTCAGGAAACACATTTTGTCTAACCTGGAATGATTACTTCATGCATTGAGATTAGCAAGGTGGCAAACTTCATGATATTATTTCCTTTTCACATCAGGCTTAATCAGGTTAGAATTGGGAAATTTTGAGAATAAAATGCTTTTGTAAAAGTGTTCAGATTAAAGGTGTCACAGGTGGGTTTTTCATAAATCGGGTATTTTCTTGAGTTTCTGTATTAAAAATCTACTGAAACATGCAATATGTATACATGAAATAATCTTACTTTTCTTTCAGATAAACAAAATGCAATTAACAAGAAGGAAAAACTAGATCTAAAGGTATGTGTATTTGGAAAAATTATGATAATGTGAAAGTGTTAGTTTGAGATTCATGTAGCTTGTGTATAATTATGAGGATCTAGAAGCCCTTCACAATAATGTAAGTTCTCTTGCAGTCTGTTTTCAAATATATTCCCTTTTATGCTCAATTTTTTGTGAGGTGATATAGGTAATTTTGAAAAAAAGTTTTGCATGTAGAGTAGTAAACAAAATGGCAAGAAAAATGTGACTTGGCCAGAGCAGTGAAAGTCTGTTGTAACTGAAAAATACATTTTTAGAGAAGTGTCTAAAAGTATTACTTACTTATATTTCGCACAAGGATATTTGAAAAAAAAAATCTCTAAAATTGATAAAGCCATCAGAATTAGCGAAAAGGTGTAAATTACTTAGTTATTGACAAGATTTTAAGTCTCATACAGTATATTGGTTCCTCTAGTTATCATTACCCTATATGGTTGTGATACAGCTTGCCATGTAGAAGCTGAAATACAGGCATGTATCTCTACTGATACTGGTCAGGTCTGCCCACAGGTAAACCATCCGCAAGAGCCTGGGTCTGTGGTCACAGAAACCGCCAAGACAGACATGACCAGAATTGAGGAGTCGCCAGAGAGTTCAAAGTCTGATTTGAAACCCCCCGAGGCCAAGGCCACAGTCTCGGAGGGGGTGAGTACCTGTTTGGCCGTTGCCTTTAGTCTGACATTGCTGCCTGTTCATAAGCTGACTGATATAATCTTGGGCATATACATGTAGAGTCAGAGGTTACGAGTTTATAATATCAATATCAATAATATCAATATCAATAATAATATTACAGTCTATGCATTTTAGATTTGTTGCTGTAAAACGTATTAAAGACTAAGAAACCTAAGTATATGTCAGAAGAAGGACCATTAAAATAGTTTGATTTTTTAATAGTCTTTTCAGTTGAGTAAAATATACTTGAAACATTGGATTATGAGGGCCTCGTTTGACTATACATTGACCATTGACGCTTAATTAGGTGCTTACCTGTTAACATGTCAGTGATACCTGATGGGCCTCAAAATACTACCATAATGTCCAATGTTTTTTAAAGGCATTTTTCTTTGTTGGGGGAAATCTACCAAGAGAAAAAATAATGATCTTATATCTGATATATATATATATATATATATATATATATATGCTTCATTTTAGTGTTTTCTTTGCCTTTAAGCAACACTTAGTTGGCTATAAGTAGCATATAGCCCTGTTTAATGTGTTGACCTATTGTGTGTTATATGACCGTTGCTGATTCTACGCTGCATGTTTTGTCAGAACTTGTAAAGATGATTTTAGTTTTGGTTTTGATTTTAGTTCATTGAAGAATCTACTTTTCTCAGTAAACTTCATAGAAGGGAGTCTGAGACAAACAATGGCAGTCTGGACTTGACAATTCTTGGGTTTGCAGTAGTAATATTCAGCTAACTTTATTCTCTTAGCAGGCATGTCTACTCCTCCAAAATTATTCTTAGATTTTCAAAATGCAGATTACTTGTTTGCATGTATTACTTTTTTTATTGAAAATTTTTTCATGGAATCATAGGTTGGTTGTAGCCTTATCATGAATGTTTGTGCAGTGTCCACAATTCCTGCAGAATTGATTGATACCAGATTCACAGCTGAAATGCTGATTAAAGGCCTGAAGTATTGCTCAATCACGCTGTACTTATTAGTGAGAATAGAGAAAAATGTTCCAAGGTCATAAACTTAATATTCAAGATATAAAAATATGTATATTGCTAGTAAAATGAAAATTTACTATTCATGTTGGCAATGTTCTGTACATGTACTTACTAAATTACAATGATCAAGTTGGTGGTATAGGTTACATGAGGTTACTAACATTGAGTACTAAGATAGACCTGTTGTGTAGTAAATCAGATTTATCGGGCTGTTCTTTCTAGGATAAGTGCTGTTTTAACCTGGCAAATACTTACATTTTATATTTGTGAATTTGGTGATTGTGGTTGAGCATGCTTATAGCGGTACAGAAAGACCTTAATAACCTCATACTGATTTTATGCTAACTTGACCACGTTATTATTATAACATCCCTGATTTTTCTGCTGCAGCCTCATGTCAGGAGGATTGTCACATGCCTTACATGATGCAGTGGTTTCCTCGTGACAATACCTGCAATCTTTATATAATACACCTGACCACTATTAAAGAAGAGAACTGTTGTGCAGATTGGAATTAAAGCTCATCACATTCTATTAAATAATGAATTTGTCATTCAAAACGAAAATAACTGCTTTATTTGACTTAAAATTTCGTGCATGACTAAGTTACTCGTTTTGTCTGATTCTGTGAGTTTGTATTGATGTTAGAAAGGTGTTTTTTTTGAAAGGTACAATTATATTCTACTAAAAAAAAACTAAAAAAAAAGTCTCAGCACCTACAGTAATATTTTTATGACTTTTCTCTAGAAATGCACTTTTACTGGCGAATTTTTAAGTCAAATAAAGTATCTTCATCTCCTGTCAGTTAACAACTTCATGTAGTTAGTGTTTGCATATACTGAATGCTTACATAACCATATAGATTGTGTACTTACCTACCTGGAAATGAACATTTGGTGATGATGACTGTAATCTGACTAGTAGACTAACATTTGCTTCTGGCATGCTTGTGCTTATCCCAACAGGTACCTTCACTGCTGTCCGAGTCCCCTGAAAGGCTGTCAGTTCGATGGTCACTCCACAAAACGGGCAGCTCTAGCATGCTCCCTGATAACACCTACAGTGAGATTAGTCCTCGGGGACGGGTGTTGCGCTCAGTCTCCAGTTCCAGAATACCCCATGATAGTGTTAGAGTGAGTGCTGGGTTTAACTCTATTATGGGACATAACTCTGTCACTGTCATAGCTGGCCTTTGCCAGTAAACCAAAAAAGATGTGTGGGACATGTAGTTTGGAATGGAGCCTATATTGCTAGGAGGTGTTTTTCAGATTGACCTGACATAAGTTGAAAAGTAATCACCAGTCTTTATAATTGTAAGGATGTAAATTATTGTTGACAAACATTGCCATTGATTACCAAGATGATTTTGGTGCTAAAATTGGTACACAGAATAGGGGCAGTTAACAAGGGGGATGACTGCTGTGATATTGTTGATAAATATTCAAGGAACACTGCAGGGCCACACTTTGATGACCCTTATGGGCAAGTTACGTTTAGTCATTTATATACTGTTACCTGACATTCCAGCACCAACATATTTTCCAGGTTTTATATGACTATCAGATGAAAGGGGAGAGTTTCTTTAAGGATAAACTTTTAATCAAATTAATAGCTCTCGTGACTTTATTGACTAATGCTAGATTTACATTCTAATTGAATCCATTTATTGGAGTGATATTCCTGTTTGTGGCAAACAAATTAATTTGGGATGGCTAACCTGCATGGTGTTCATATATTCTGGTGTTCACATATTCTGCCAGTGTTTTTGTGGTATTCATTTCTGTTAACTGACTGTAAATGCTACATGCCAGTGTTCACCATTTCATGATGCCTACTACAGGCAATGGCTGCTAGAATCACCCTTCTGTTCATAAATATGTACAATTTGCATCTATCCATGCATGCCATGGAAATCAGCTGTCACATTTTGACGCTATCAAGACTATGACTGCCAGCTCTTTTTTTTTTTCAAAAGCTGGTCTGCCCTGTGTACCATTCCAACATTCCAATACGGCCCACTTGACCAGTTTTTGACAGGTTACAAGACAATTTGGTCACATACAAAAACCTGTTTTGTATTCAGAGTACATAAGTTCCAAACTCAAAACGTAATCAACTGTGTTTTAGACTGATAGGCAGCAAGTATCATAAATGTTAAGCAGGTGGCTTTTTGTTTTATGTATTTCAATGTGATCATCATTCTCAAGAAAATAGTTTTGCCTGATCAACAGTGTTACTAAATGAGTGAACTCTGCAAACCATAAGACTTGGACTGCTGCCAGCTAACAAAGCCTGCCATTAGGATCTTTGCAAAAGACTTCAGTTTGAAACCAACTGCACGATTTCACATATTTTCACATTTTAGGGGATTTACCAATGTTTTTAAAAACTGTGCTGAAAGTATTCATTTGCTATATTTGGTAAGGCATTTGAATGAGCTGGATTTATAATACTAGTCGTGTTGTTGGGGATTTCTATGCTGATCATGACCAAAAGAGATCGGCAATAATCAGGATTCCAGCAGCTACGGTCAGAGTGTAATAGCATGAAAGAAGTCCCATCCCAAAATTTTGTGGTACCCTGTTCTGAGCATTGGTATTTTTCGCATGTGTTTTGGCAAATCGTACATTTTGTGAATGGTGTGGAATTTTAAGAAATAACCAATGACCACTCCGTGTATAAATCAAGTAGGTCTACCATGTACATATGGTGTATTTCTCAACATATGGCTCTTAAGTATTACAACAACCTTAATCATTCAACTTGGTGAATGGTGACATCCATTCATCGTCTTGCTCTGTGGTGCGATGCCTGCACTTCCTCTTAGGATGTTCTCATAACAGCGGAGATATGTACATCTAACTGTTTGGAAATGGTGCTTTGCTTTTATCATTTTAGGCTGTTCAAGTCATATGTATTTATAATATATATTTGGATATCTTAATTCAGTACATTGCCTTTCTCATACTACTAATCTTTTTTTAAAATGCACTGTGTTTGTATGCTTGCTTGATACACTATTAGAATTGTAAAATTTTAAATTCTTTTCCTTTTTTAGCTTTGGAATTTGCTTATGTTTGTTTTTTCCTTCACCTATACACAGGAGCAGACAACTGGGAAAGAAACCGTCCTTTCGTCTACAGAAAAAACAGATATTCGAGAAAGGTAAATTTTCTTGTTAAGAGCTCATTGACTGAAATTAAAGTTCAACGTTTTACAAAAAACACACAGGGTTTAATAAAGAATTTTATATTCAGGTATCGTAATAAATGAAATGAAGTTTAGAAATGAATGATTATGGCGTAACGCCACCTCAGCAATGTTTAAGCATATCATGGTGAGTGAACTTTAGAGTCAAATGCTTTGACATAGTGTATAGTCTGGAGTTAAAAGTCAGCTTCCCGATATTAATTTAAAATAAACTTTGTTTCTGTCTTTCTGTCAGGGTGTATAATATGTAAAACTAAGCTGAAATTTCCCATAACAAATGAAGTAAACTTCTTTAAAGCTTTTTCTGGTAAACCTATAAAACAAACAAAATGAAAGTACCATGAGTAATAACTAACTATGTGTGTGACTTTCTGTATAATGTTTATTTTATGCCTTCGTGTAAATGAGAACAGTTTAGTGTAAGTATTATCTTAGTGTCAAGGAATGGTTACAAATTATGTCGTCCTTTCAGTCTTGCAACTGAATAGTCTGTGGTTAAATGTTAATGCTTGAGAATGTGTGATTTGTATCTGTGATGCAGGATTTGTTAAGTTTCTGTTTGTGACATGTGTTTCGAGCATCTCATTATTTGACATCTATTTGTGCTTTAATGTTAATTCCTCCAATAATCAATAACAGCACACTGTAATATTCCATCAACTTTAAGCTAAAGTTTTCACTGTTATGAAAAAAGTAACTGTGTGATGTACTGAGTTTGATTAACCGTAAGTGTGATGTTCATTTGATTTCAAGAGATTGGAGTAACACCAACTTAACTAATGATAAGCAGCATTTTTAATTTGGCTTAATATGATTGTGCTTAAATCCACTGAGTAATGCATTAACATACTTCCTGTTTAACTGATTAAATGGTTTGAAGCTTTTAATGAACTGTGATGAAGCTTGTGTGCTGAGATCGTTGTATGTGTGTATGCTTTGTGACTGTCATCGTGAAGTCTGAAGGCTTTGACTGGGTCATGAGCTTATTGCTAAACATGTTTCAGATTGTTGATTGTTTTTGTCAATCTTCAGCTTTTTCTTAAATAAGAACAAGTGGTTACTTTTCTCAGTTTGTATCATAAACCCGAGTCCACACAATCTGTTGTGATAGCATAAAGCCCAACCAATCAACAAAATAAGTACTATTAAAATGTGATTTAATATTTAACAGCATATTTGTTAGGTCAGTTAAAGAGATTATTCTTTGCCTTAGCTTTCAAAGTGTAGCTCTTTGAGTTACATTTTCTTGCTCTTCTGTACAATTTACATCAACCTGTTATACATGCACATTTGTATTGTTTTAAGGAGTGTTTAGAAAAATCAGATTGGTCAGGTGTAAATTGGAAATCTTTATGATTTTCATTTTGGATCTAAAACTGATGGTGTGTCATTCTACAGAGTGCACAACTTGCAAAATATATATGAGATCATTGATACCATTACATGAAAATGCTGAAGATTGTGTTTGGAATTATCTGTCTTAACCTCCATGTACAACCGCATGATTTCCCGTTTTTTTTTGCATGGACCTTTCCAGGTCAGGCTTATCGTCAGGGGTGTCATTCCAGCCACGTGTGTATAACTCCAGCTATGTGCCATATTATCGCAGAAAAATCGAGGAAAATAAAGCGAAATTGGAAAAGGACAAACAGGAAGAGGTCCAGAACAATGACAACACAGTCGCAGAGAGCAAGGAGCCAGCCAAGGAACCTGTCAAGGAGGAGTCACCGCCAAAAGACAAAGAGGAAACGAAATCTCCAGAGATTACCAGCAATCTTTCAGATGGGAACAAGAAGGAACCAACCACACCAACAAGAACGTACGTCTTTCTTCACAGAATTAGTTCAGTGATAGAGGCCCTTAAATTTCAGTGAATCTCAGATTTGGACAGGAAATTTGTGAATTCTCCCACTCTCGCTGACCGTGGGTCCATAATGACAGTGTTTGTGATGGTGTTTGTGATGGTGTTTGCACATTGTAAAGTGCGTTAAAGACCATTTGTCTTCCACCAGTATCGTGTGCATATTAGTGCGTGACATGCGGACAATTTTTTTCATCAGTAGCTTGTAAATGGTCATTTGTGTAAACTGACAGCCATGTTATAAATGAAGAATTAAGTTAATGTAAAGTGAAAAGAAACACTCAGTATTGATGGTTGTGATGTTCTGTGTTGTAGTTCTTTTGCAGAGTGTTCTTTAACGCCTACCTCTAGAGTTCCCTATGTGTGTAAATGTTCTAAACTACAAAGCATAGGAGCATACTGGTTAAATCCAAAAACAGTTTGACAAGCATCATCCCTGTTCTGGGTTAATGAAATATTTTTCAAAGCAGTTATCAATTTGAGTGTGTTGTTTTTTTACTAGGATTACTAGGTCTCTATGGATTAGACTTTTGTGTGTCACGTTCTGCCTAAGGGATAAGTTCCTCAGAAATCTGCCTGTGTTTCCTCTTCTTGTGTAAAGCGTTACCATCATTTCAGCAAGATGAACTAAAATAGCAGTTAGATATATAGGATGAAGGTGGTTACTCATTTGTAAGTACTGTTGTTGTTTGCACAGGATGGATTCTACAGCAAATGATGAGGCTGAACTCAAGAGGAAAGCACGTGCCAAGAGAAGTCGAGAAACTCGTCGACCAACTCAGGTGATTATGTTGTACAGTTGGATTGTCCACATAATTGATGTGGTAACTAGTATGCTGGACTGCTGATTATTTATGATAAAGGGAGAGAACTCAGGGAGCGCATTACAGCAACACTGTCTTTCATTTTCTGATCCTTACTTCGCATTGCTAAAAGAAATAATGTCGGAACATTATTTAGTGTATTTGTGGAATGTTCAATGGGGCATGTTATAATTCGGTAAATGCGGGGCAGAACCATCCATTGGATATTTGGTGCCTTTTTCGAACATGTAAAAACGTCGAAAATAAAAAAGTAGCAAGCAATGGAAAAGTTATTGAAGACTAACTGATAGGGCATTTTATTTAAAGCACATTTTATTGTAATCTACAGTTATCGTCTTCAAATCTTCACTCCATAATCTAATCACAGCGAATTTTGACTGTATCATATTCCGGCTGACTGCTGCACAAAAGACTCGATCCTTTGTTCAATTTGTTCTGTTTTTGTTGCATTTTAACTTTCTGTTGACATTATAATTCAGGTCAAAGCTGTTACTTTCACTCTAGTGTAAAATGGCTGTGAAAGGTTTAAATGTAGCAAGTTTAGGGCATAGAAAGTATGTACGTAAATATGTACAGCCAAAGATGAATGAATGTTATGATGGTTTTGTTGTTGTTGTCAGGGTGTTACAAGGGATGACATTGTGAAGGCAGAGGCGGTGCTGAGAGCAACGAGAGAGAAGGAGGAGGAGAAAACCCCGTCCTCAATAGCCTTAACCACCACAACTACAACAACAGATGCCACTAAGGAAGACATCATACGCAGGCCCAGAACTCTCGAGGAGAGAAAAGAAGTGAGTTATCTGGGACAAAAACTGAAACCTTTCCATGTATAAACATGGTAAACTGTTTATCTAATTAAAGGAACACTATTCTAAAAATTGGGACCCCTGGTGTGCTCATGTTAGCCAATATATGTGTAATTCTAGCAGGAATATTGAGTTCCTTTTTTCTCACATGGTTAGACCATCTAATGAACAACATATTCATATCTTTACTTTTCCAAAAGGCTGGTAAAGAAATGTAATATTCTACTTTGAATGCTACTAATATCTGTCCAAATTTTTTTTTTTTTTTAAATTTTTATTTATTTTTTTGAAATAGTTTACAATCAGTAACCTTGTAATATTGTTTACAGGATGAAAGTCGTGGCAGTGTTCGTCGTTCTCGCAATCCAGACCTCTCCAGCAGCACTTCTAGTATACCTACCAGAACTTCAGAGTCTTCCACCATTAGTAAGTAGTATCATGGATAAGCTTGTCCAAGAGCTGAAACAAGAATAAATCCAAAATATTTGACCATTGGCTGCTGTCAAACTAAAACTGTTCTCAAGAGAACCATTTGGCTCTTGATCAATTCGGTAAGTGGGCTCTGCTTGGTTTCCTCCCACCATAATGTTGTCAGTGAAATATTTTGGAGTATGCTGTAAAACACCATTAATCTGAACGCCTGTGTATACCTGTAAGATTCTTAAGTACGACATTAAACACCGTTCGAATAAATAAATACTTTGGCAGCTTCTGCTTATCACTGCAGATTGTGATCTTCTGGTCCCGCCATGTTAATTGTACACTATTCTAAGGAGTGAAGCATTAACTATGAGGGGCAATGAATATTGATCCTAGCAGCAGTTTAGAAGTTATGGGCAAGGAATCTGTGCTGTGTAGGCCCAGATTTGGCCTCCTAACAGTTAGAGCATTCACCTTGAATTTGGGAGACCCGGAATCAAACCTTGGTCGGGTCATACTAAAGACTTTAAAAATTGTGCTTGTTATTGCAAATTGTGCTTGTTATTGCCTCACTTACTGAGGGGTTAGAGCAAGGCAACAGGACTGGTTGGCCCAGTGTCAATATAATGTGACTGGGTGGGGTGTCATGTCTGGTGTCTTCAGCATGATACTTTTAAGCAGCAGCACTTCAGTGGCATGGACTCGCCCTGCTACAAGAAGACACAGTATATGTACACACGCCTAATGACTGACCACATATGACTGAAAAATTATTGAACACCCCAAGCATTCATTCATTCATTCTATTCTATATGACAGTGTATATGTATACATATATGGTTGATAACCTCTCCATTTTAGATAGTACTCATGGTAAGTAAAGGGACAAAACTCTGAATGTATCCGCAGGCAGCAAAGCTCAGCATGAAATGGTGGCCATTTATGCCTTAGCCTGACCGTGTGATATTGATATCTCATAAAGCCAAAATAACTGGATATATACCTTCTCTTGTGTACCATTTTTTTTCAAACAATTAAGTGCTATTAGAATGGTTATTACACATAATTAAAAATGCTTTTCCTTTCTTTGTTTACAGCACAACACACTCCAGTCACTAGGAATTCCTTAATGAACACAGTCAGTAATAGTGAACCTTCTTTAACGGGCGACCCTGTTAACATAACAAGATCAGCATCGTTACGAAGGTCACGTAATTTAGAACCAGAAAAAGTGGAGGAGGAGAAGAAAGAGGAGAAAAAGGAAGAAAACAAAGGTGAGTGTCTTATGTTGTGCTCTCTTTGCACTAGGCCTATAGCGGTCTCTTTCTTAGTAAATTAGAATAGTAATTCGGAAGAAATGGCTCACATGTGTATATGGTTGTTTGAAGTATTCGAACGTATATCAAGCAAACTTCAGGACCTGTAGGCACATACTTATATAACACTAGCAGGTTTAGACATTTACTGTATTTGACTTTATATTTTGCCCGTGTCTGAATAGCTCATATTGCCTGACTTAGAGTTCTGTTGATTGTAGAAAGGCCTTTAAAGATGATACCCTACTGGAAAAAAGTATGTTCTAAATAACCAAAAGTAATGTTTTATGACCTTTTTATGTGATGTATTTTGGTGGGGGGGGGGGGGGGGGGTACAGTACATAAACGCTATTCATGCCGACATTAACAAACTTAATTCATGGAATTCTAATCTTGCATTTGATTCAAATTGAAAAAACTTGAAATGGATTTATCATTTAAATTTGTCTGAACTCTTCATTTGCATTTGGTACACTACCTTTTACATATACAACATGCGCTGGTTACCCAGCATGATGAACATTAACATTATGGATATATCTAGTTACCCTGTTGAAGACATGTATGCTCTTGTTGTGGTTGTCAATCACATGTCAGGCTTATCCATTTCTCTTGCATTTCCAGAACAAACAAAATTGAAATCACGCAGGAGGCGAGAAAGACGACCTCCTACTGGTATTATAGACCTAAATAACCCAAATGTAAGTATATTAGATACTTTGTGGAAGAAATTGCCTCTTCTGCCCATGCAGGCTCAGTCGGTATTCTGTCCACAGCTTGTGGTCAAGCTTCTGACCATAGAGGTCACCTGTTCTGAACCAGCTCTCGTGAGTGTGATTGCGATTTGAAACCAAGATGTTTGTCAGATACATACGTAAAGGTCCATTGTTTACTCCAAACTCCTTTGTTACCTGGCAAGGTGTTGCGGTTCTCACGGCTCTGTGCTCGATTTTATATCCCCACCCATAATTGCATCCACTGTCATATTCATTTGGGGATATTTTCTGTGGCTGAGGTGGTTAGCAAGACTCAGGAGCCTCTCACCAGTGCGGATGCGATGAGATCAAGTCCAGCTCATGCTGGCTTTGTCTCCTGCCTTACGTATGAAGGTCTGTCAACAACCTACGGATGGTTGTGGGTTTCCCCCCGGGCTCTGCCCTGTTCCTCCCACCATAATGCTGGTCACGGTCGTATAAGTGCAATATTCTTGAGTTCAGCTTAAAACACCATTCAAATAAATGAATAAATATTTTCTGGATATAGGGCATAAAAGACCAATAATATGAATAATAAAACAGTTCTTGCCATGTTGTGGTGTAGTACCTGCTGTTGAATAAGAGTTTGTTCTCTGAACAACTTTCTTGGCATGTCTTGTCAGCCTGTAAATAATGTTTGTGTTGTCAAAATAAAAAAAACTGGGTTTCTGATGAATAACTTCAGTGCTTATTGTTGTCAAACTTAGTATTTTATTTAAATCGGAAGAAAAAAGACCTTTTTTGGACATTTTTTTTTACTTGTTGTAATTTTAGAATGAAAGTAAAGATGAAACAGAAGAGAAAAAAGAAGAGAAGAAAGAAGAAGAAAGCAAAGACGAAAGAACAGGCTTTTCATCTAGGGTAAGTTGTCATGGATTATTTGGTGGCTTCATTCAAATTACTAACACAGTCTGATCAAAATCCCTCACGTGGCAGTCATAAGCTAAGTCTTGCCTGTGAAGTTCCATGTTCAGATCTAGGCATGAGCCTATTACACTTCTGACCATGGCCAGAACTTCTTGCTGATAATCTGACATTGTGCACTGGCATGAGCCTATTACACTGTTGGCCATGGCTTCTTACTGATAACCTGACAGAGAACACTGGCATGAGCCTATTACACTGTTGGCCATGGCCAGGACTTCTTACTGATAACCTGACAGAGAACACTGGCATGAGCCTATTACACTGTTGGTCATGGCCAGGACTTCTTACTGATAACCTGACAGAGAACACTGGCATGAGCCTATTACACTGTTGGCCATGGCCAGTACATCTTACTGATAATCTGACAGAGAACACTGGCATGAGCCCATTACACTGTTGGCCATGGCCAATACATCATATCTTACTGATAATTTGACACTGGCATATGCAATAGTACACCATGAAAGTTGGAATTTTTTTTTTTCTACCAGTGTTTAGATCTGTGTAAAGGTGAATGTAGGAAGATATTACACACTTACGTAGCTTAAGACTATCATTATCCACCTTAAACTTTCTAAATTGCAGATTTATTTCTTTTTTACATCTTTCTGTAAATTGTTTTCTTATGAATTAATATTCAACATGACTCATAAGATCTGCATTATATTTCACAAATATTCTATACACCTGAAAGTGTCTGGAAAGATGTTTTAGATTTAAGTTTTGTTAAAACAGGTGAAAATATGGATAGATAGCGAAAATATACTTAATTAACGTTGCTATGGAAGCATGAGTTTAATTTATGTAAATTTTTCCCAGACGGGATTTCTACAGAAGCCTAGTGGTACTGATTTGTACCATTATGTTGTATAGTTATTTACAATGGGATTATGGCTAGGTTTAAAGATAAACATGCATTTGATGAACTATGTGTAGTGGATCCCTCCTCTAATGAAAGTGTGGAGATGCAATATTAAATTTTGGTCCAAGCAGGATGGTTTTTTACATTTTCAACAGTACCCACACCATTTCAGGTTTCTGTGGTCTTTTCCTGTTATAATGTGAGTTAAGTTACTGATAAGTTTAAATTCTGGATTATATGTAAATTCTTAGAAAAATGATAAATATTGAATGATTCCCCTTCAAATCAGGAAACTAATGCAATTTTTTGAATGCTTAAAGGCAAAGAAAACACTACAACATAAAAATATGTTACATGAAAGACCATTTAACACTGTATGAGAAGATAATTTTTTTTTTAAAGTTTTTTAGAATGTTTCCAATCAAGTGAAATATATATACTTTTAAAACAGAGAATTTTACAGTGGTTTTTTGGGACATAATAGGTCTTAGTGATATCATTTCTGTGTATTGTGCTGGAAATGGCTAGTTTCAAGGTCCATTTGATGAATGCATCCATAGTGGTGTATGAATGTATGCATTCTGCATAATATTATAAGATCTAGTCTGTGTGTATTAGGGCCATCAATAAATATATGTTGGTTAAGGATAACCCAACTGACCCTCCAAAAAATTGCCCTATTGTCAAGGTGATATTCGGGTTATGACAGAATTTCTCATCTTGTTTTTTTCTTTCAGTGATAATTTCTTTAAAATTCCTGTCTTTTGCATTAATCAGAATTGAAAACCATGACATTGTTTTCTGATAGGGTTTGGTTATCCGCATGAAAGAAATTTTTAATGATGGCGTATCTGTCGAAAATGTCACTGATTGCAATATGGTCAGAAAGGCCAACGTAAAAGTGTTTCAAAAATCTGTCACTTGATTGAAAAAATGAAAAAATAGATTGAAGTATTTACCTGGGCAGTCATGTTTAATGGTCTTTCATCTAACACTTCGTGTTAGTGTTTACCTTGCCTTAGGGTATGTCATTCCTATCATCCCTTGTCTTTAAAGACTATTGTACTCTTTTTGTTCCTCAGGTTGTGTAGAAGTGCACTGTTTTTACTAGTTATTTGTCTTCTGATCAGTTGGACCATGCTTTTGTTCTCCTGATAGTGTAAATATATTGTTGGATATTGGCTACCTGCCATGTTCTCACACTGCTTTGATCTTACAGCTTTTCATACGTACTGCTCTACTACTATGTTTATAAAGTTTTTTTAAAGCAGTTCTTAATTTTCATTGCACTACTTGGTTTTCATTATAGTAAGATGCTGTGTTCTTACAAAAAAATGATCTGGTCTGTGTATGGCTGAACTATTGCGGCCTCAGTTGCACGTTATCAAACTTTCCAATCTTCTACATGTATACACTGTGTTGTGGCTCAGTTTTCATTCTTGTGTACAGTACAGATTATTTTATAATGCACTACAACAGATTCATTCTCATACTGTTGTCCTGTTCATTTCCTCCCCTGAAATGTGATTATCTTTTTCTCACCTTAATAGTACTGCTTTATTGCCATACAAATTGTGCCTTAGCCAGTGCCCAGAATGGCTAGGCAAATGCTGGTGCTGAATTAGCTCCTATCAGTCATAATAGAGCAATGCTCTTACAGCTTCAATTTGTCTTCCCCAATTCTTGTTTTTTCTTATTGTATTGATGATGGGCTTTTCCATGCAGTTTCTTAACTTTTTTGCTATGGTGTTCTTTACTTTGAGTGCAATTGTGTGTAATCAACTCCTTCTACAGTAACCAGTACAACTTTGCTAAACTCGCATGTTGTGTAGTGGACTCTTTCCAAATGTGCTCAATGTCTTCAATTTTGCTCCCCTGTTATTTTTATTTTTTTATGGAAATACATAGGCTTTTCATCCTCTGTCAAACAATGCCTTGCTGAAAGGGACCTGAATGCTCTGGATACTGATCTCCTGTTGTTAATACATGTATTGCCTTGACAGTTATTGCTTTAACCAATCTCAATTAAGTCTGTACAAATGATGGTCCTGCATACTTTCTCCTGAAAATGAGTCCTGAAATGAGTTCATCATCTACCATAACAGAGGGATGCTCTTACAGCATGGATTCTGGTCACATGTGACTAGTACTGTTTTATTGCCTTGCAGATAATTGCTTTACCTAGTCTCCATCAAGTCCAGACAAATGATATGACTGCATTATCCCATGTTCTGTTTTGTGCTCATCATCATCCCATAATAGAGGGATGCTCTTACAGGGTATATAGCTGTACAAAATTCCCACAGCCTGCTTGTCAATGTGGCATCAGAGGCACCCTCCAGGACTGAGTGCCCCTGCTGGCCAGCAGTCCCTGTCTGCATAAGCAATAGGTGATTATGTTGATGTAGCTGGCAGGGGGGAGATAGTTAGGAAACTAATGTATGGCACTGGTAACTCGGCCTGAGCTCTGCCCAGATTGTTGCACTAAATGCCAAGTCTGTCCAGAAGATTAGTCACATGCTATATCTGGGCTATACAGTTAAGGCTATGCTCTATATTTAGCTCAGAACAGTCCAAGTAAACCCAGGAAGTTTTCATCTGTTACTTTGTGGATGGGCCGAGCTGTACCCATCAGCTCCTCTCTAGAATACCTCCTCTCTCCACATTGAATGCTCTGACTAGCCCGCTCCAGCACTTCCATCTTCTAGTAGTATGAAAGACATTGGTGGAGTTTTTACCTGGTCGACTAGGACTACTACTAGGAGAGAATTCACGGCAGTGTAAAGGGCAGCCTGTGTACTCCAGTACACATGAGCCTGCCTCTCTGTGCAACAAGAGGCATATACAATATAATACTGAATTAACCAAGGTTGCTGTGATAAGAGCTGAGGACCGTGTGACTTCAAGGGATTTCGTCTGTGTTTTATACCTGCTGCCTGTTGTGTGCTTCATTCTTTTTACTCTAATGTGAACACTGGTGGACGTCTTGTCAAGATGTCCTACGGTGGCTATGGGTCATCTTATGGCCGGTACTCAGGGTTATCCTCCAGTTTGTCTGGTCTAGGACTGTCCTCAGCCAGCTCCCCTTACTCCAGCTCTCTTTACCCTAGTCCCTATAGCGGCAGTAGTACTGGGGTGTACTCGGGCCTTTATGGCTCTTCCTCGGGTCTGGGCTCAGGGTACAGCTCACGATCAGGATCTACCAGTAGTTTACATTCCTTAGGAAGCAACTCGTATGGCTTCTCATCCACTACTCCATCCTCCTCAAATGTAAGTCCACAGTTCATCCAAAAAAAAAAAAGGCTATTCTTTTCACTTTTCATTTCAAGTTTTTTCACATCTTTCCAAATGTATACATTACAGTTTCTTATATGCTTTATCCTAGGCTAAGGCATTTTTTAAAAGAAAGATGGATTTTTTTTAAAGGGGTCTCAGCCCAGTACAGAAACTAATATTGCCTTGTTATTCTTTTATATCCTGAACATACAGTACGAATAATGTATTGAATGATATATTATATATCTTCCAGACTATCATCTGCATTGTTCCAGTCCTTTTTGTTAGAACAGCATGATTTATATATTAGCATTGTATAAAGAAATGTTAAATAATATACATGCTTACATGTATGTTGAGGTACCGGTACGTGTACATATCTGTTAAGGTACCAGTATGTGTACATGTATGTTGAGGTACCGGTACGTGTACATGTCCGTTGAGCTTCCGGTACGTGTACGTATATGTTGAGCTACCAGTAGGTGTACATGTTTGTTGAGCTATGTGTACATGTATGTTGAGCTAGTGGTACGTGCACATGTATGGTGTAGAGACCTTCTAGGTTAAACTGTTACCTTTGAACAGTTGGATGCTTTGGCTGACTGCATGCAGAACAGAAAATTTCAGAAAAGACAACATCAAACCAAATGTACATGTATATATGTACTGATATCGCACATGGCTTCATAAGAATTTAAGATTATAAATCTATTGATTTACCAAACACATTAGAAAAAAATGGCTTTGGCCCCTCTTTCTGATTAACGCAGGTTACTTAATTTGTTCGAGAAAACACCAAATTTCGTTTGAGTGAAATACATGTATTCTTCAGTACGTCCTACAACACCAGTCAGATTTCTGTTGATGCAGTCTAATTTATTCTGTCTGTCACTACGTACCTGTATGTATTGTATGTGTAAATGCTTGTGTCAGGGCTTATACTGATGCCATCAAGTGTTTCTGCTGTCAACTTCACAATGTCTTAGCAGAACATTTATTATTAGATTCTCATATTGTTAAAAAGTGACAAGAAATCTCATCAACGTTGATATTGTGGTGAGTATATGAACATAAAGCACGACAGGATCGTGTGTAATAAAGTTTATTAATATTTCATTTATGAAATTCATCTGCTTTAATATATACATCATATAATCTAGGTCAGCTGCCCTGGCTTCATTCCAATATATTTGAATTAGGTTAGATATGTATACTGTTAGGAACAGTTTAATATAAACCCTGGCATTGTTTTTAACATCATCCTGAGGTTAACTGTGACAGTGACAAAACTGAACCAGACATTTTGATAAGATACGGTCAAGATGACATCAAATTTTTTCAGGCTGTTCAACCTATGTTCAGTTTGTATTTGGAATCATTCCTCATCCTTACTGCATGTGAAAGAGCAGCTTTCAGTGCATTTTATAGATATTTAAATTTGATATTGCAGACAAAACTATATTGGTTGGGTTGGCCAGTTTTAGGGCTTCAAAAAAAGTACAATTTTATCAGTCAGCACAGAATAATGCCTTCAGCATATGCTTGAATAAAGACCTTGCAAACATATGTTGAAGAGTCACAGTATTATAAGCAGACAGCCCACTTTCATCCCAATTGTCCAAACTGCTCACAGGAGGTAAGGAGACTAGAAAAGTGTGAAAAATATACAGAAATCGGGGTAGTCCTGATGCTGCATGTGCTGAAAGTCTCGTTGGGTTTACAGTTAATATTAACCTGGAGGTATATTTTGAGCCATTTATCTAAGATTGGAGGATTGTACAGATTTGACCTTTTTACATTTTATGCGGTAAAATTTTTACCCTTAAAGAAGTAAAGGGCTTTACGAAACCCTCCCAGTTACTGTTAGGTAACATGTGCAGAGAAGAAAGCATGTGACTGTTGTCTAGGCTGATCTACTCTCTTCACTTCATCTGACTGACAACTAGCACATCTGTTCAGTCTGCCTGGAAACTCTAAGCAACTTCATGTGCTCCTGGTGGAAAGTTTTGGCTGCACCTATACCTGTGTGCATACCTCTACCTCAGGTTTATGAACTTCAAGCATGAATCCTTCAGCTTTTAGAACTAAAGATTATCATTTTAATACTGTGATCATAAGAATAGTGTATTTGGTGCCTTGAATTGTCATACTATTTAAAGAGTATTAAAATTTTTAAATACGACTATAATCCCACAATAGGAGATATTTTTACTTCATCAACAGGGTTTAAATTATGTTTAATTAAACATTACTTACCACATTGGTAGTCCAGGAACTACGTCATCAAAGTCTGCCAAAAACCACAGCATATAGATGTAAGGATAGACCAATAACAACATCGATCATTTGCTTATAAAAATACACAGAATGTATGGTAAACGGATTGTTTTCATAGCCGACATATTCCAAGTTTATTTAAAGGTTCGACTATCTTTAGTGGCAGCAGCACGTGCAGGATTCCAGGGCTGTTGCAGCTGTCAAGCAAGAAGCCATGGTACAAGCCTTAGAAGTGTTCAAAATAAAGCATTAGCTCTAAAAATTCTCCCATGTAATGTGAATATGTATAGTACCTTCCTGGTATGCCAGTAATATGTTTTTTTTTTCCTTGTTTTACCTTATGTTGCATAATTCTTCATTTATTTTAAACGTTGGCTCTAAAAATTTCATATTTGTTAAGGCAGATAAACAAGCCAGGTCAAGATAGTGAATATAACGCTGGTAATGAAGTTATTTGGAAGAGCTCACTATGTCTGTATCAAAAAATAACCTGAACAAACAGGCATGTATGAATAGTTTCACTTATTATCATATATAAATGTGCAGTATTTATACATTTGTGACAATTTAAATAACATTAAACATCCATATTAGAAGTGTTATAGTAGTTTTTTGTGAAAACAGTAACTTTGGGACTGTTTTTTAGCGTAATGCCTTCATTTAGATTCTCAGCCTTCTAGCATGTAAAACTTTGGAGTATAGTATTTGTATTGACATATTGAGAATTAAGAACTTAAAATTTAGTACTTTGGTGAGTTATAAGAAAAATATTACTATAGGCATTAAGATTATCTCCAGATGTGAAAGCTTATTGCATGTATTGGGGAGAATGATAGAAGACATATCAGAACTATAGACAAGAATTTGACAAGACTTGTTAATCGATCTGCTCTAATTCTTCAACCATTGCACATGATTGCAAGATGTTTATTCAAGCATATTCCGAAGGCATTTTTTCTATGTTGAATGAAAAAATTAGACTTTTTTGTGAAGCCCTGAAACTGGCCAATCCAGCCAATGGTGTTTTGTCTCCAAAATCAGAGTAATAAATGTGAATAAATTTCATTGAAAATTTGCTTTTTTCATATGCGAAAAGGTTGAGGAATTATTATATTGTTTACCTAAGGTGGGATTTCAGGTCAGCTGAAGTGCCCCTGTATTATCAGTGGTTTATAAACCTGGCCTTTCACTTCAAGTGGCTCAATCATTCAGGTTAACCAGAGACAGTGGTGTGTGAAAACAAAGGTTCCATTTGTCAGGTCACAGTCCAGGCTAGTACTGTTTACAGGTTGATAAGGGATTACCAGTATTACTGTAATTTTTCAACCATTTGATGGATTTAGATCATAAACTTTTTTTGGTTTAGTTTAACAGTATTCTTGTGCTTGGAGTGATAAAGTTTTAAATATTCTGTAGTTTTATATCGAAAACTGAAAAATAAATGCACGTAAATTGTGTCTAAACTTATTATGTGAGCATGTTTATGCTATTATCTGATAATTAGGATATGTAAAGCAGGCCACTTGGTGACTTCATGTAGGTTAAGATGTGGTATATCAGTTGGACACTTAAGAGTATACTGTGTGAGGTTGCCAGGGCATGATCTTAAATAAACCTCAGCAGTTCCTTCACCCCAGTCTCACCTGCCTGGGTTAAAGGCTTTCTGCAAGAGTCTATTAAAGAAAATGTGTACATGGGTTAGTGTAAACATTGGTGATGCATGGTTAACTAGCTTGTCAGGGTATCTAGTCAGTGTATGGATTCTTTTTGAACCTGGATCTTCAGGGTGAAATGATTTTGTGAAAGCTTTGTTAGAGCCAATAAATATAAATTTAGTGTGCTACGCATAGCTTCTGCTTTGGGCCGCTGAGTTCACTGTAATACAGCTGACCTGAAATCTGAGTCGGTGTATGCCGTTTTTAGCTCCATTGTCACATCATGATACATGCTATATTTCACAGTTTGTTATGGTTTGTGGCTTACTTAATATATATACATGTACAGGTAATCAGAGGATAGCCTTTGAAGTCTGCATACATGTTCATGTGTTTGTATGTACAACCATCTCACAAGCATACATACAGTTCATGTTCATCAATGGCATTTCTGTTTCATGTACATTCATTATGCAAGAGTTTGTATTGAGTAGAACACCCATTTAGCACGTACCTTTGAAGCTTAAAGAAAGTATTGTGGAGCCTGCCAGTAATTAGTTGTAGGTGTCAACAATGGTCTGCTGTAGTGACCATTGATTACCTTGATACGGGCAGACAGGGGAGGAGTCATCATACAGCTATTTCTCCTTCAAATGACAATTCTTGGAAAATCATGTTTATATTGTTACACTTTCCTATTCTTACATGTACATGTATGTCTTATGTGTATATCAACTATATTGCTGACTTTGTTGGCTGAAACATTGTCTTGCTACAGCTGAAAATCTTTTTTTAATCAAGATCACATGCTCAAATTCAGTCAGGAACGTGGCGATGGCTGATGGTTTTCTCTGGGCTCTATCTGGTTCATAACATGACCAGCTGTAAATTATGACTTGTTTTCACGACACTGTCATGTATTATACAACGTTAATGTTGCGTTAATATGGTGCAATTTGTCAAATAAACCGTTCATATTTGATTAATTGAACAGAAACAGGGACATGGTATTTCTTACAATGTATAAAATGCGTTAAATGGTTATATGAAATTTGATACAGTAATTCTTCAACCTTTTCACATGTTTAATGAAAAACTTTTACTCTTTATAAAGCCCTGAAATTGGTTAATCTAACCAGTGTAGTCTTGTCTCCAATATCAAATTATAATTCTGCATAAATTGCACTGAAAGCTGCTCCTTCATATGCGAAAAGGTTGAGGAATTAGGTTAGTCATATTTAACAAGTTGAACTCAATTAGTCAAACCTTGTTAAAGTTAAGGTGGATGTTAAGGATGGTATCACTGAAAGTCTCATATGCAGTGGTTTGTCTAGCCAGTTTCTATTTAGAAACTCCATTTGAACAATCAGAAAACTCAATATTTTTTCATCATTAATGTATCAAAAATTCAATTTTTCTCCCGGTTTGGTATTTCAGATTCCTAAAACTCAAAATTAAATCAGTTTAACGCCTCATAGTTAATTTATGCTGTTTCTGAAATCATAGACCTGTGTTTATAGATCTTCATAGGGTTGATTTGATTGTTAGGTAACATGTTATCTCATCTCTTGATATTTACAGATAATTCTTGTGATAATGATGTAAGGCGATTGAATATTTCTTAATCTGTATTAAATACTATTTTCCAACAGGAAAGGAAATTGTATAGCCCACTGTACAGTAGCATTACCTTTGTATAGGTGATTGTGTACATGCATATAGATCTAAAAAGTCCCTTAAGTGAAGAGGTTATACTGACTCTAGTATATTTCTAGTGATTTTGAGAGACTTACTGATTTATGAAGGACAGTTAACAGGTGGAAAAATATGGCTGTACACATTTACATTGCTACTTCAGTCATAAACAAATGCCATGTTTTGTACAAGTTTATTTTCAAGTAACATTTTGTGTAGCCCAGTGGTCTAGTATCCCTTTAGCATGTTGATCAATTCGTGTGGTTGTTGTAACTGCAGAATGACGCAGTTCCGATCTTGTTGCTGAGCATTGCAACGAGTTAGTGAACCCAAGAACGTTTTACACAATAGTATATACAATTCTTGAAACCCTAAATCATGTCAAACGAAGAAAGGTGCGAGAAAATGGTATTACGGATGTAAATAAAGACAATCCGCATGAAGAACTGTCACTTGTCAATCTGAAGTGAATATTTAGCGCCATACTTTTATTAACTATCGTTTGGTTGGTTGTCTGGTCATACATATTGATGTTTCACACCTCCCTCGCGTGAACGTATTGTGCATTGAATGGACCCCTCTAGCGAGCAATTATTTGTCTGTGGGTGGTTTCCTTTGTCGGTTAGGGAAAATACCGACTGCAGAAAGTGTCCCATTAGAGGAGAGTGCCAGGGGAAACCCATATTACAGCCTTGTGTCCGTAACCTTTGACCAGTAGTGTTGATATGCCTGCGACTCAGCAAGAGATGAAGTAAAGTCGGCACGCGTCCATTAACAACAAAACACACGTTTGAAAGAAGAACAACCGCAAAGTCAGAAAAATACAGAAACTCAATTTATTTCATGAAAACTCAGTATAAAATTTGTCTAAAACTCAATTTGCCGATACTTCTGGTGGCTAGAAAAATCCCTGCATATGATACACACTGAACTGAAGTTTTGTATTCATGTCTCTGTTACAGGCGAGATATTTGGTAGCCTTACTACCAAATCTGGTTTCAAGTGTTCCACCTTACTTGCCCTCATTAATGTATGACTAATGAAGTGCTTTTTGTATATTATCTTATTTGTGTCTTATCTTTTCTCAGGGTACCGGTACATCATCTAGATATAAATCAACCTCGTCATTAGATACAGATTACAAGAAAGTAAGTCTTTGTTAAGAGGTTTCAATTTCTTCTGATTTTCAGCTCTATTCATTGTAACATGGGAAGCAATGAAGTAAGAGAAGTAAATTTTGTTTATCAGGCTCTGAAGAAAGAAATGTAAGCATGTGTTAGTGGTTGATATTATACATGTATGGGTACTGTTAAAAAGGTCACAATTCAAATGGGAATTTAATTAAACTGGATTCAAATTTCTTTCTTTTTTTTTTTTTGTTGTAGTCTAGGCGCATAAGGAAAAGAGTTTTGGATTTAAACTTGGATATGATTTTCTTGTCTCTCTTGAGTGGCGTGATAAAACAATTTTGACTCGTACAAATAAGTCTATTGTGTTGTCTGTTCTCTTACAGATGTACGAGGGTGAAAAAATGGAAAACGAAAAACTAAAGAAAGATTTAGCACAAACAAAGAGAGATTTGGAACAAGCACAGAGGGAATTGGAGCGGGCACTAAGAAAAAGAGACTCAGATGTCAAGGTAAACACTTACACCCACATCACCATGTATTTTGCAGTCAAGAAGGATTGTCAGGTATTTGGCAAGTTGTAATGTTTTCGTACTCAGGCTCCTGTAAACCTGCATGTAATCTTCTATGTGAACTATGAAAATACAGTCGATGCTGATGGTGTTTTAAAACATACATGTGGAGCTTGTTATTGAAGGTAATAAAGACGATGTATCATCTGTTACAATGAAGTATTTGAACAAAGGGCTGAAGTGTTGGAATCCTGCTCTGGATTCTGAACAGAAGATGTGTCCTGGTATTCGGGCACACAGTTTGATATCCCTGTTGACCGTCCAATTTCCCATGTCCATAAATCTGATAACTGTATCATTAATACCAGTCTGGTTACCTTCAACCATAATACTGACTGTCATCGTATATGTGAAAAATTATTGTTTTGTTGTTGATCAACAATCAGATACACAATGATGTATAAAGCTGCAGCTGGTATCTTTGGTCTTCATGGTTTGAACAGTGCGGCACCATCCTGGGTTAAAGCTTTGTAAGGTATTATTATGAACCTGCAACAACTCTGTCATTAGTTTGCCGTGGTGGCAAAGTGTCTAGTGGTTGTAGGACGTTGTAGTGTGTGACATTGGTGGACAGGAAATTTTAAAGACTCCCTTGCTTCCACTGTTGTTGTGGGAACCTCGTTTCAAAAATTGGTGAACAGTGCTCTCTTGTGTAGTCTTACTTGAAGTTCACAGAATACCATTTGCCATGCACCAATATGACATTAACACATGTCACCTGTAGAAATAATAAGCAAAGTATTCAAAACACTGTTCAGACTGTCAACTGGAAATATAATATTCAAAGTCAAAAGCTCACCAATATAACTTGTCAATAGTCTGTGTTCTCCTCCGTGTAACCCTCAGCCATTACCAGCTGTCATCATATAAATGGAAAATTCTTGTGTATGGTGTTATAAAAAAAAGAGTGACATGTTTAATGGCAAATTAGTTTCAAGCCACTGTAGTTCTGCAACATTTTCACATGTTTGCAACGTGTTTGTTGAATCATATACTGAAGGCACTATGCCGTGTAAACTGATAAAATTATACTTTTTGTGAAGCCCTGATACTGGCCAATCAAACCAATGTAGTTCTTTCTCCAAAATCAAGCTGCCCTTTGATATGCAGAAAGGTTGAGGAATTAGGGTGTGAAGAAGGTGCTGGTCTATGTTGTATGTATGTGTTTTGTGTAACACGCAAACCTTTCTTCTTAACAGCAAGAGAAGAGGTCACTGGAGAGAAAGGTGTCAGAACTAGAGGAGGAACTTAAGGTGAGTCTTCTGATCAGGCTTCTAGATTGGAGGTTAGGTTAGAATGTAGTGAGAGTTGTGAATTGTTAGGCAGATGTTCCATTGTTACACATATTATTTTGATGGCAGTTATCATAGTGATATCTGCTCTGCCCCTGATAACTTTGGCTGAAATAGTTGGTATTCAGTAAACATCTCTGGAGTTTATAGGCACCCTCAGTATGTCTTTGGCTCTGCCTCTTGAAGGTTGGTGCCTGAAAACATAATTTCCATATATTCTGTGCCAGCTGTTTTGATGACGGTTTATAAATGCCAGTGTATCTGTGCTCATGACATTAAACGTGGATAGTACGTGTATATTTTTTTTTTCAGTACACGATTGGTAAAAAGTTGACTACCCTAATTCTTCTAAAACGTAGGACAGATATTAGTAGTGTCAAAAGTGGAATATTACGTTCCTCTACCAGCCTTTCCGAAAAGTAAAGATATGAGTATGATGATCAAACTATGTGAGAAAGAGGAAACTCAATATTCGTGCTAGAATTACATATATAATGGCTAAAATGAGGAGACTAGGTGTCCCAAATTTTAGAAGAAATAGGGTAGTAATGCTTGTGAATATATTCAGTTTTTTATTCAGGTGTCAGTACAAACAAGTTGCAGTAATGTTAAATGTAATTCCAGTTTGAGATGTGAAGTATGTCAATGTTGAGTTTAAATGAGTGAAGATAGGAAGGAATGGTTATATACTGTATACATGAATGGATAAAACTACAAATGATGTAAAGTTGTGGACACATAATAACTTAAATAACGAGGTCAGGGACATTCAGGATGTAGATGAATTCTGCTGGATGGAGGAAATAATGCCTGATACCAAGTTTACTGAGCTCTGTTATCTACATTTTTTCAACACTGCCTTTTTTCAGCTTATGGACAGGTTAAAAGCTGAAAATGAAAAGTTAAAGGATGAAAATAGAGCGTTAACAAGGGTGGTGGCAAAACTGTCACGATGGTAATCTAACGCATCGTTTGGTTGCTAGATGGTAATTTCGAGCACTCAGCTGCATTTTCCCCTTTTTGTAAACATGTATATGTATATTGCCTGATTTTGGAAAGTCTTTTTGTTGTTGAGTGGCATGAAACAAAAGAGGTGATCAGAATGATATATACCGTGTACCTTAATTTTAATGTGACAAAAGTTTCGCTGATGCAGTTACATTGGTCATAATAAACTTTTGTGATCAGCTGAAATGCTGATGGTTCTGTCTGGATTTAACAAACAGAAATACCTTCTTTGTAAACAGACTCTCAGTTAAACATAAACATTTTTATTTCAATGTATTGATTTCAATTGTAGTGTTATCTTGTTAGAATTTAGAGAAAAGACAAGGTTAATGCTGAGGGGAACATTGGCGACTAATTAAATATGTATGACTGAAAGATGAGGGTTATTTTATATGTTTCCTCCTACCATAATGAAAAGGTCGTATTAGTACTTCATATCCAGTTCTTGGCTACATATTTACCTCTGAGCATTTGATTAAGGTATTTAGTCGGGTAATTTCAGGTAAATGTTACCACTGAAAGAAATGTCCTTGATTATTATCTTTTATTCTTCATCACACTCTACCAGATCTAAAAGAGTTTTTCTTATCATATTTGTGTGAGACATGGTAGAAAGAAACTGATAAAATGCGATATTTGTAATAATGAAAACAATGTCGTTATTAAAGAGAAAGACAGCACCTGACTAATGCTTATGCCCACAGAAAGACAACCAAAGTATCTTAATTCAAAGTATCTTAAACCGGCATTAAATATTTTTTAGATTTTTTTCAACCCAGTAAAAGTTTAATCAAACTTCATCTTGACACAGCTTTAGCGCGTCTCTATTATCGACAGCAAGGTGACGTCACTTTTACTCAAGCTATCTCATGTAGGAGGTGTTTTCCTTATTATAGTCAAAGCAGTAGCCTATGGCACATAATGTTGTGGACTTCGCCGATGAATGTCTAAGTGGTAAATAGCTTTCTCAGAAATTGGACATACTTGAACTACTTCCACTACTTGATCTGTTGATACATTAAGCTGGCAACCATACATCATTTACAGTTTAAGTGGATGCACGGCTGGGGTATTCCTTTTTCAGGTCCTAGCCTGATTTTGACCCCTGTTAAACAGGGTACATACAGTCCTTGAAACTCTTTGAAAGTGTGTGAAAAATACAATTTCATTTTCAAGTACTTGAAAGTTCTTTAAAAAGACAAATACCCCTGGAAACTCCTTGAAAAGCTTAGTTTTTCCCAAACTTAAATATTGTCTGCTGTCTGCCGAGTCTGTATATCGAGAGCTTGCTGATAATTCTCCCATAATCAGGGCTTCCGCTGGAACTCTTACTTTCATTTCAAACGGAAATCTACAAAGGGGTTCAGCATTGTTGCAAGTTGACTTACATTAAATAACGCTTGAAATAATTTTTGTTAAATAACGAATGAGAATGATGGCATTCTTGGGGGATGCCTTTCATCGCCAACTGTAAAAAAAAAAAAAAAAAGAAAAAAAATTATCAAGGTAGAGTTACACCTGTAAAGTTACCTCCCATGAAAAATTTAAACTTTTCGACTTGATAAACTTTTTTTTTTTTTGATCCGAAGTAAATTAAGTGTTTCAGAATATGTGCTGTTACATAGATGTGTACGCCATCTGGTTTTCTCCTGTCAGACTGTGTTACTCCAATGTACTGATCATAATGTTGCATTTAAACTGAATGTACAAATCAATTTCGTTACAAATTTTTCTGATAGAGGAAATTAAATTTTACAAGGATCCCACAGATAGGTTGAAAAAAGGATTGATTTTTTTTTCTCAAAAACCAAAAACATGTTGCAATTGTTCTAAATGTAACGTTTGATAAACTCCAGATATAGCTGGAAGAGACCAACTGATTCTAGCAGCTACACCAAAGCGGATAAAAATGAATCACAGAAGGAGACCTACAAGTGTCATGGCCGCTAAGGAAGTGTGGCTGACTCTAATATTTGTTATTAAGAAACTTCTGACTACACGCTAAAATGAACAACAAAAAATGTATTTGTATAATTTGAATAGCGTATCTAAGTAGCCCTAGGGTCTACTGAGGGTATTAATGCTCTGTGAGCCGAGGCGGTATGCTACTGTCTGACATAATTTGTGAAACCGTCGTTCAATATTACACGGCTTGTAAATGAACTAGTTCAGCGTCTAGTGGCCCGTAAATTATACACATCTATCCCACAATGCTGTGTGAAATGGTCCTTCGGCAATACATAACTAACGATGTCACAATGGTGTCTAATGCAGTAGTTCTGTGTTATCATATGTCACTTCAAGGAATGAACGAGTAATGGCTAAGTCACAGTTTAGGCCGCACAATCTAATAGTAATGTGTTTGATTTGATAAAATTCTCAGGATGTCTGCCTTAATTCACACCAGCCAAGTATGCAGTATTGTCACTTTGTTCAACTTGTTATTCGGTGAAAAAAAAGTGTGATACTTTTTAGAAAGCTTGAGAATCCTTCTTGCGCTTGAAATATGGTTTAGCCAGGTGCTGCCTTGTCCTTTAATATACGTCAAATAGGAAGTTTTTACCGTGTCATTGAGGTAAATTTATCTTTATGTAGTATTTTCAGGTTACATTGGCATATTACATGAATACAGTAACTGATAACCCCAATTAAATACATGAAGTATCACATCCCCTCAGTACTCCTTACCAGTCGCTTATGTCTTTGTGCAGCATGAAAAAATATTTACATTTCGGAACAGATAATAGTAATATTAAGAGACCTCTGTTTATGATTGTTACTTATAAATTTGTATAATTAAACGTGTATGCATTATGTTATGAAGTATAAATATCTTCCATATCTTATTAAATGAACTTAAAGAAAAAATAGGATGATGTCATCACAAAATGAAAAGTGTGACAGGGAAACAGGTGTGAGTGTGTGGCCTTGTAAATCAGTCATTGAAATCAGGTGAATCTCTTTTCCCAAGGTAACTTCACTATTTGTAATATCATCAACATGGCATGTACCAGTCTACATTATGAGAGTTATTAATTTCCCAGAGTTCAGCAGCCATGATCATGTTGAATTATTAATATTAAGCAGAGTTAATAAGTCAATATCATTTTAACCTTCTGAGGTGAATAATTGATTGACAGACATATGTACACCAGATACTGCAGATATTTGGTAAAGTGGATGTACACAAATTGTCATATGCCAATACCGCAGATGTACCTCAGGAACTTTGAAAAAAGTCAACACTAAGAAGATGTACCTCAGATACACCTTAGAAACATTGAGTGTTTTATAGGAGTTTTTGAATAAGGGATAATATACCTTAAATAGACCTCGGCTGCTTTGAAAAAAATCAACACTTAAAAGATGTTCCTGCTCCCTCAATAATAGTTTAAAGACCTTATTAAGTGATTGTGCAGTTATATGGTGGAATTATTTCTGTCACCTTTGGTAAAGGCTAATGAGGTGTCAGATTTTCATTATCAGAGAATATAAAGTACAGCATATGTATATCAGCACGTATGTATCAAATTACAAGTTTTCTGAATTTATCTCACATAGTGTTTGACGGAGGTAACATCCTTTGTGACCATTGGTTTACCACAGAGAGTGGTACCAGTAGTTGATGTGGTGTTTATAGGATGGGCATGCAGTTTTTCTGTGTGACGTCTCTCATTTTAAGAGATATTGTTCAGTATTTGGCTTAATACAATTAATTTATTTCAGAATTTGGCGAACTAACTTGTCTTGGTTTGAAAAGCATGAAACTGACTCAAAACCTGTTTTGTGAAGATTTATGATATGTGGTGGTTTATAAAGGACTTTTGGTATTTTGACAGTGGGAACTATTAGATGTTAGAAGTGTGTGCAGGTACTAGATTATCGAGAAAGTTCGGAATGCTTTGCAAGTTCTAGTTATGTTGGGTGCGACAGAATTGTGTAAAATGGGGAAAAAATTATTGCGAAAAAGAAAAACTGATTGAAATAGTCCTATTAAAACAATGAGCCAGTCTCTACAGCATACACATAGGTGTCATTTTAAGGCCGCACCAATTTAAATTGTTGTATAATGGGTAAATAAATCTTGTTCTTTTTATTCCATTTTTGGAGTCTTTTTTTTTAGTGTCGACTCACCTGTAAAATACAGTATAAAGTTGGTGTCATCTAAAGCAGGAAAACCCAGTCTTTGTCCAAATATTCGGTTGAATTTCAGAATTAGGTTAATTTCATTTCATTATTAGCATCTGAGTCGACACTTGTACTGAGAACTTCCTTCAGATGATCGCCCAGATGTTCTTTTGTTGTGTATGTAATATTCACACCATGATGTTTATAAATATTCTCACCGCTTTTGGAAGCAAATTCTGAAATTAAAGTGATAGTTCTATTTATCCAAGTGTACTTTTATAACTGGTGAAATTACTTCCCACCATTGGATGATAACCGTAGACATTTGTTTGTGTGCTGAGTGGCTGCTAATCTAGACCTTTATTATGTGTATGAAATTTTCCTAAGAGTAGTACTTAGGGTAGTTTTAGTTTACTTTACTTTACTTTAAATTTACTTTATGTAACAAGTTTAAGTTCATTGCATCTCGGAACAGTAAGTTATAAAAGCTGTTGACCACTTTTAATAATACATGTACTACTGAAGATAAAATATTTTGTTTTTGATATTGAACAAAACCATATAAATGTACCAGCAAGAAAAAAATCTGTGACATTCATGGTCAAATATATGTAATAACTTGTAATTCTTGTTTGTTTAGGGTATTTTTATGTGATGTTTAATGAATTGTTTTTGTTCTTTTTCTCTTGAAGACTTGTTCAATCAATAAGATTTCAAGTTCTTTCTTTTAGTAGTTTAACTGATCCACAAGGAAGCTTCTTTTACTGTGTGTATGTAAATAATTTCGGTACACTGCTGGTGCACTGGTGTTATAGAACTTTGACCATATATCTGAGACTCGCCTTGATTTACTTTTCAGAAAATGAGGGAAGATAACGAACGAGTGAAACAGGAAAACCAAGCGTTGATACGAGTGATTAGTCGATTGTCCAGATGAGCCTGTGTTCGCCTCACCGTCCCGTGCTGTTTCTCTCGTCCTCACTAATATATGTAACATACATGTTATCATAGGTGTGCCAGAAGTGAAAGTGAAAATGTAATGCGTGTGAGTATATGGTGCGTAACAGCGTGAAAGGTTAATCGTGTGCTGAGGCCTTCACATCACTCTGTCCTTACATATATCTGAGAGTTGATACTGAAGTGGCTGAGACATACCCTGTACATAACTAGCTAGAGTGTTAATCGTGTTGTCAGGGTTTCTGTTTGTGAGAAACTGGAACAACACAAGACCATGTGTGTCTGCCATTTCCGTAGAAATCTGCTCTTTCGTGCCTTTATAATTAATAATGTATTAAGAGCTTTTCAAGTTCGCTGTTTTTTTTTTATATGATATTGATATAAAATTCAGCGAGAGAAAAGGAAAAAAACCAAAAAAAATGAAAAATCCTCATGTCCTTGCTAGATGATTTGCGTTCGTGTTGGTTTTGTAGGTCACTGTATTTGGAATTGAGGTGTTGGTTTAGCTTGATAGGCTGTCGGTGGCCAAGGGGGATAACTGATGGAAACACTTTTTATCGGTTACCTCCACTTGCAATCTGGAGAACACTTGTGTGTGTTTGTGTGTGTAATGGCATAAAATCTTAAAAAAACAAAAAGTGAGATAAAAAATTCATGTTGTTAAATTTAATAATGTCTTGCTATAATCAATCAGATAAATGTTGACAAAATAAGAAAAAAGTAAAAAATTAAAATATTCTTTGGTTATCAATGGTGATTTTGCTGTGTGACCTTCCTTCAATTAACTCTTACTCTGCGTGTGATATGTTTATATGCACTTGTTCATCTTGGCCTTATCCTACTTGTGCCTTTCACTTTGAAGGTGGAAAGAGTCGGTGTTTTGCTATTTAACCTTTGGCTAAAGTTAAAGTACGACAGTTGAATACTTATCTTGAGCTGGAATCACTGGAGCTGAGTTATGGCCATGCATTTAAGCTGCAAGCCTACTCAGTGAAGTGGTCAGTTTTTGTTGGTACACATCAACGCAGCAGAGCCTTGATCTGAACCAAACATGCCATTAATACCCTCACTGCAACTTGGTTGTTGGTTTTTACCTGTTGCTAAGTAGGAACAGTGGTGGAAACTGTTTCTCCTACGTGTGTAGATAGGTACACTGCTGGACGTGCAGCTTATTGCACACTGCCCTGGCTCTACCAACCCCTCAACTCTTCCATCTGATCTAGCAAACCAACCAGCCAATTCAGCTAGCACGCCCCCCCCCCCTTTCCCCACTCTTCCAACTACGCCAGTTTGCCCACTGAAACTTTAGTACACAGTATTTTTGTGCATGAAAAGACACATGGTGGGCATTTTCTGCTGACTGATCCAGAAGTTTGAGAAGTTGGATCGAAAAATACTTTTGTTTTGAAAACAAAAACAACGCTCTGAATGATCTTATAAAAACTGCATGATAGCTTTCAAAACAGCACTGCAAAGCACCAGTCTGAACAAAGGAAATTGTGGACGGCAATAATCCAGTGAAACAACTGCAAAACTTTCTTCAAACAATTTAGGAAGTTTGAAGCATTTTACAGTAGAAGACTTTGAACAAGGACCTGTTTTATGAATTTTCCATAAGAAATGGGTACAGGTAGTTTTTGTGACTTCAATTTTAAGTCTAATTGTGATTTTTTTTTTTTCCTTGGGAAATAATTTTACTCCATCTATTGTCGGCATATTATTATCATTACTTTTATTTTGGATTTAGACTTCATTAGATGATCTGACAGCTTTAAACTATGAACTTGTAATATTTGTGTTTCTTATCTGTTATTTTAGTTTTACAACAAGCGTGTCGTTTGGACATTAGAATTTAAGTTCTCCCAACATCTGAACTAATGTTGCAATATTTTGTCTTTCTTTCTTTTCTAACTGTAATTCTGTGTTCATGTTTTATCCCATTGTTTTTCATTCTTTAAGCAAACCACACAAGCATAATCTGTGTAGATATGATATGGCAATGTGTAGATAACCACTGAGAGGTAACAACTAGTCAAGGACTTTACATCGGTGTAAATTAGGTTGATTGTTTTACTTCACATAGTGAAGTCACATCCCAATATGCATCTATTGGGATGAAAGATTTGCACATATAGAAGTGGCTGCGGGAAAAAAAATCAACTGTCAGAAAGATTTTATTGGGAGTCTTTAGGGGAGATATTGTTCAGGCCAAACCAGACAAAGATATGATGTGTTCATCAAGCGCTCAATGCCATACTATGATAGCATCTTAATGATTAAGGGCTGTACCATCAGCAGAGTGTTTTTTTTGATTTGCATGTTGGTTGACGGCTAATCAAACCTTAATACCATTGTCGGTAATTCCTGGACATCCCTGTCCAGTATCACTGAGCAGGGGACAGCTACAGACTGTACTTCTAACATTAACATGTCATCATACGTTTTGAGAGTGTTGTCTAAGAATATCAAATCAGTGATTGTGTTGTAATCAGCTGCTTTGGGGGTATGCATGCAAGTTAAGCTTATAGATGTTCTTTGCCTTTCTTCCTTTGTCTTATTTTAGTGAACGTTTTTGTTGACAAAGCTCCATTTGTCTTGGAAGAATGGGGTACCAGTTTGATTTGAGGAATTTTGAATGCTCTCTTGAACAACGAGCCAATTGTCCACAAAGCTAACGTTTCATGCATTGTGCTCCTCAATCTTTTCACCTGTATTGTTGATGCTGTACTGCATGACTTGCCACAGTTATTTAGGTAATACTCAAATTTGGTGTCCAAGGTGTATTTAGCCTGTAAAGCTCAAAAGAAGACAACCTTGGAATAAATATTTTTGCATAGATTGGTTTCAAAATTGGCAATAACAAGGAAAGGAGATTGAAGGGGTACAAAAAATTAATTGGCCAACCAGCAATTCTACAATAATGCATCAGTTGTTCTTTTTGGGGTCAAACTGAATCAGGTCATTAGAAAGAGTTCTCCATGACCTTGAAAATCACATTGACCTTGAGAATGTAACCTCCTTAGGTGACACGCTGGATCTAAGGCCTGCTTATTGTTAAAATGCTGGAAATGTGGGAGTAATTCTGCAAATCCACTGTGAATGTGATGGTTGCTGTGGTGATTGTTTGGAATAGGGATCTGATACGTATGGTACTTGCATTATTTAAGAACTTTTCTTTAACCTCAAAGAATAGTTACGAAGCATTATTTATATTTGTTACTGTACATGCGTCAGTTTCTCAACGACACAAGTTGACATTGCTGTGATAGGCAAAGAAATGAAAGAATATGTTAGTGAGCTGAACTTCTCTGTTTGCCTCTCTCTCATTCTGAGGGCCTGGAGGGACTGCAAATCTGGCCCTGCAATTACAAAGCCCATTTGGCAAACTTTTGCATTTGCATCAATAATCTTTACTATGCAGAAATCATCTCCTATGCTAAAAGGGTGTAAGTAACTGTTCCAAATAAAAACTCGATGCTGGAGGAAAGTCAAAACTCAAGTCAGGTATTATGGTGATTTTAGTGCCAGAAGTTTTGGTTGTCCAGTTTTTGATTACATATTGTTAAATGTCAGCATTGGTTTATCCATGGTAAATAATGTCCAGACAGTGTTGTTTTGTAGTGTTTTGATTATAATACTGTGTCCATTGTCATCTGCATTGTCCAGTCATTATTGCATGTTATCTTTCATTGTTCTCCATGTGCAGTCAACCTTTCATTATTTCTACTTCATAATGTGTTTAAATCATGATCTTTCGGTGACGAAAGCCTGTGCAAAAGTGCATGTGTGCTGCTTCGTGCAATCTCCAATCATGTAGAAGGGTTAAAGTTGTTTCTAGTTTCTTGGCTTCGGTGTACCTTACAAGTGGGTGTCTTGCACCAGTTGCTCCTCTCTATCTCAGACTTGGTGACCAGTGTTTGCCAGTATTTAGATGGTGTTCACTAAACACCAACCTTGAGGTCGGGAAAAGAGTCTCCTTAACTGACACGCTGGAGTTAAGGCTTGCATCATGACTGACCTGTATGCTTACCTGAAGTTTGTACAAGCTAGTCCACAGCTTGAACCCAAATACTGCGTTAACTCTCGTGTCATGATCAGAGATTTGTGAAAGACTAAAGATGAACCTGTTTGGTGTTGGACAGTTTTCCAAAGCATCTTTACTGTAATCCCCTGATTATAGAGAGGTGTAACAAATCATGACTTTTATCATTGACTGATTTGAAATTTGACAATTAAACTACAGTCATCCTCCAAACTTGTTGGCATTGGGATATTTTGAAAGCTAAGAAAGCTGTTCATGAGTCTTGGAGCGTTTTTTTTCCCGGCTCTTGTACAGTAAAGTTTTGCTACTTGCATGTGATGGATTGATCTCCTTCGCTCTATCTGTGTTGAAGCGCATCGCCAAACTTCAGCCCAAACCAGAAGGCTTTCATGTCGATCTTCTTCTTTTCTTTATTTTGTCTTGTCAATTAACATTTTTGTTTCCCTAAACTTAACACTGATTTTCTACGCAGATTTACATCATTGTTAATTTTTTTGTTATGGAAGGGATGGGGGTTTGGAGGGTATAACTGTCACCTGAAAGCTGACCTCTTAAAACCTGCATGGTGACTGACTGAGTATTTGTCCTTAGGGGTATCACTGTGTTTGCTATTATGGTTGACCTTCAAGCTAACATACAGTACTTTGCTGTGGAGAGAAGCTCTTATGGTTTTGACTGGGCGTAAGACATTGTGATAGAGATGGTGAATTGAGGCCACTGCGGTAAAGGCTGGAACATGTCATAATACATCTGGTTTTTGCCTCAAACAGTAGTTCCCGTAATAGACTCCTTAATGGGAAATTATTAATTGGTCATGAACAGGTCACTGTGACCCTTTAAAAATATGTGAAATCTCTTTGGAACGCCTCTCTAAGTTATCATACAGCATACGCTAAACATACCCATTGTTATGAAACATCAAGTGCTAAAATGTGTCAGAAACAACAATTATGAAATTGATGTGGCTGTGCTTTTTTTTTTTTTCTTTTTTTTAATTTTTTATCATTTTATAATGAGTCTGTCTTTGGTTTTACATTTGTTTTCTTCTTGGCCCTTTTGAAACAAAAACTCTTGACAAGATTTTGGCCCATCCTTGGCATGCAGAAGGAATATATCCACTATGTCCACATTTCTGGTCGGCTATTACACAGTCCAATCTCCTATTTCTTCAAAATGTTTGATGTCTGTGATTTACCCTACGACTTAATGGCTGAAAGGTAGACTGATGTCCTATTCTCTCCAGCAAAGTCTCTACACACAAAGCTTTCTACCCCTCTTTAACGACTACGTGAGGAATGTGTATTAAGTAGAAAATTATAATAGATGTTATATTAACTTAAAATAAACGTGTATTGTAGCAGAATTGGTTGTCTTTGTTTTTTGTTTTTTTTTGTTGTTGTGTTCTTTTCTTTTTTTTATTGTTGCTGAGAAGTTTGCATTCTAGAGCAGCACAGTGACTCGGGAGCGCCTCAGCAATGTGACTGCTGCGAGTTCAAGTCCAGCGTATGATGGCTTCTGCTCAAGCCGTACATGGCTCTCGCCATGATGCTGACCACTGTCGTATAAGTGATGTATTCTTGAAATAAACTCATTAAAAATAATTCAATAAATAAACAAATCTCACCAATGTGGTTGCTGTGACATTTAATCTACCTCGTGGTGTGATCCTCTTTGGTTCCTCGGAGAGGTCTGGCAGCAACCTATTGATGTAAGGCTCTGCCTTGTTTCTTCGCACTAAAATTCTGGCCGCCGTCGTATAAGAGGAACATAAGTGAGTACGGTATAAAACATCAATCAAATAAATATATCTTGCCCAGCATAGCTTGTCTTGTGGGAATGACTGTGCCATTCGTGATATCAACCTTAGGCCATATTCATCCTACTGTGAATCTGCTGTTATCATTTGAGCGGCTGTCTTGGATGGCTGTAAATCTGTGATCTTTTAAAGTTTATACATTGTGCGCACAGTCCTTGAAACTCCTTGAATGTGCTTGAAAAATACAATTTCATTTACAAGTACATGTACTTGAAAGTCCATAAAAAATGACAAAATACTCCTGGAAACTCCTTGAAAATCTTAGTTGCTCCTGAACTTAAATATTGTCTGCTGGCCGCCTAGTCTGTATATCGGGAGCTCGCTGCTAATCCTCTCATAATCAGGTCTTCCTCTGGCACTCGCCAATGTCGCAAATTTAGAACCATTTTTTTGTAATGGCGATAGAATTTGAAAAAAATGCGAATGTTTTTGGCGACACTTACTTTCAGTTAAGACGGCCCCATCTCGGCGAAACAACAACAACACAGTTGTGTGGCGATTACTTGACAGAAATCTACAAAGGGGGTTCAGCATTGTTGCAAGCTGACTTATTTTAAATAACGCTTGAAATCATTCTGTTAAATAACGAATGAAAATCATGGCATTTTTTTGGAGGTGGGGGGGTGCCTTTCATCGCCAATCGTTAAAAAAAAAAATTATCAAGGGAAATAAATCAAGGTAGAGTTACACCTGTAAATGAAGTTACCTCCCATGAAAAATTTAACCTTTTCCAGTTAATAAGCTGTTTTTTTTTTGGATCCGAAGTAAATTAATTGTTTCAGAGTCTGTGCCGTTACATAAATGTGTACGCCATCCCGGTTTTCTCCTGTCAGACAATGTTACTCCAACGTACTGATCATAATGTTGCATTTAAATGAACTGAATTTACAAATTAATTTCGTTACAAATTTTTCTGATAGAGGAAATTACATTGTACTAGGATCCTACAGATAGGTTGAAAAAAGGATTGATTTTTTTTTTCAAAGAACAAAAACATGCTGCCAAGCATTGGTCCATTATTTTGAGGGCAACTGTTCTAAATGTAACTTTTGATTATCTCCAGACATAGCTGGAAGAGACCAAACTGATTCTAGCAGCTACGCCAAGGCAGATAAAAACGAATTACAGAAGACCTACAAGAGTCATGCCCGCTGAGGAAGTATGGCTAAAGAAAAATGGTTATTACTACAAAATCTGATGAGTGGCTAAAGTGACTGGCTAAAAAATACTGACCCAGAGGAAGCCCTACATAACGATGTATGGCGTTCATTTTTGTTTTACTGAGCCAAGGCCGGGTCAAAGAATGTGTCGCATTGCAGAGGTGAAGGGCAGATATTTCTTGCAAAAGTAAGCGTACTATTCAATATACATGCATGCAAATTAAAGCATCTATAATTCAGACTTAAAATATAGTCTATAATTTGCATCATGGTATGTTTAAACTAGCCCTGAAAATGCCCAAAAAAATCCCGGAAAACTAATTGAAAACTCCTTGATTTTCATTTTCATATACCTGTACGAATCCTGTATATATATATATATATATACGAACAACGTTCAGGACTTTGGCGATCTGTTTCGTAGTTGTCATAATTGTATCTAATTCCGCTTAATTGGAGACTAAAAGGACAATCAAAGCGATTTAAAAATAGATTGATAGATTTTTTAAACTGGGAGTTGACCTGGAAATTATTCACAGACTGCGAGAATGGAATTGTATATGATGCCTACCCACTGTCATCCCTAATTTGCATAATTAAAAAACTGATGACTACATCTGCGTTACATAATGTCGGCTTTATTAACTGTTATGTATTATTTCTTACATATTGCTTTGGGAACTGTTGTTTTAGGTTGTTTTGGAAATGGGCCTTGCGATTATAGACTTGGAACGCCCCTTAGTGGTTGACGAGTGGAAAACAAATGTCGGACTTGGCCCCGTTAGATTCAAGCGTATGTGTGCAAAGAGCCCTGGTAGATCCCTTGTAAAACCTTTTCAAAAAACACAAAATTTTTCTACGTATGTTAACGGTCAAAATTTGGACCAATTATGTATAGCTCGTGCCAAAATCAGTGAGGAGTGCTGAGCGCTTTTTAAAAAAAAAAAAAAAAAACCACTGGCAAGAGTTTGGTCTATCCTTAGCATGCAGATACTTGCTACATACAAAGTAGCCTATATAGCAACGATACAAAGATTCCAATCTGGGCACCCTCACTACCTAAAAACATGAGTAGTCCTGCAGTGCATCTTGGTTACTAATATCTTCAACATGTCCCCAATAAACAAATGTTACTATATAGGCAGGCTTAGACAACTTCGACAGACGTCAATTTAATATGTTCTTCTGTAAACCAAAAATTAGTTGGCTGACGTAGTAACCCGTATTAATTCTTCTCCATTAGGCCATTAATTGGAGTTTGTTGAAATGCCGTAAACTGATTGTATATATGAGGTGCATCTATAAGTTTTATTCCGCATGCACTAATTTCACGAATCACTGATACACTATAGATGTATAATGTAATATATAAAGAATATGTATGGAAATCTCCCATACTTGCCACTCAAGACTGAATGCCATATTTCCATCGTTCAATTTCAGAACATGCATTATGGTTCTCACGAAGTATGATATAGGTTAGTGCATGAATTTTGTTGTTAGAGGTTCTCAAGGCATTGAAAGTTCTCTTTATTTTGAAACATGCTCTTGAAAATGTAATACTTTCTATATGCTGTATATCACATTGCACTATGCTCTAGATGAACCCATATATTATATATTATAGAGATATCAATTCAAAATAGTATCCGTTTACTCTACTCAAGAATGAAAAACGTTTTTTTTTCAAGAATGAGATACATACATTTTTCCTATTATCTGTTTCTTAGTTTAACCAGTCGTTTATATTCAGATCTGTAAAATCAGTCCTACTAGGCATCAGAACTGCCTATAGTCACGTGACAGGTAACACCATAAACTCCACACATAGATATGCTGAAAGCCCGTGTTCTTGCAAAGGAAATGAAGTTAGATCGCTTTTTCTAATTAAAAAAAAAAACATAATCCTCGAGTGACGTCATAATTATTCAGAAACAATTGGCATGCTGAACAATGCGTGTGTAGAGTAGTTTGTTTGACAATAGCTGCATCAACAAAAGGCAGTTTTTGTAGCGGGTATGATAAATCTTACAGACTGGCTAACAGAAACAGGCTAGCCAAGGCATCCACATGACCTCTTTTTTCCACATATAACCAGTCTTCAGGGGAGAGTAAAAATTTATTTCTCAAGACCTCCAGGATAGGTGAGGTACTCAGTACAGTAGAAGAGGCATCAGTTGGAAAATGTAATCTGGCGCTATAACGGGTAATTGCTTCCGGAGTTTTGCCACATACATGTGGTATATTATTTTATTGCCTATAAAATGGATGCACAGTGTTGTACAGAGGTCTGTGGTTTCATTGGCTTTAAAAATTCATATTGCTGTTGAGAGTTTAACGGTTGATTGATACGACTGTGTACAGGTTGATTTTGGCGCTTGTGGATTTTCATAGCCGCAGTTCGCTTCATATTACAAATTTATGGCCTATTTGATATATATAGAGAGAGAGAGCTTCACTGACGGCATTTGTGGAAATAGTGTTTAAAGGAGATTGACTTGGAAGATGTTTGTAATGAGCCATATGTTTTCTAGACCTGTCAATGTGGTAATAAACCCCAATTATTCATTTGTATTTGATGTTTAGAGACATGACTGGACGATGTGTATATATATATATATGTATATATGTATATATATATATATTTTTTTTTTGTTTTGCCAATACAGCTGTATTTTCTTACTTGCATAGGCGTATACAGAGTGCTTATTTTGCGTTTATTTTTGTCGTGAAACAATTGGGCTATATGTATATATATGTACAGGATCCACCCAAATGACAGTAGATCTATGTGTAGAGTTTATGTTGTTACCTGTCACGTGACTATAGGCAGTTCTGGTGCCTAGTAGGACTGATTTTACAGATCTGAATATAAACGACTGGTTAAACTAAGAAACAGATAATAGGAAAAATGTATGTATCTCATTCTTGAAAAAAAAACGTTTTTCATTCTTGAGTAGAGTAAACGGATACTATTTTGAATTTATATCTCTATAATATATAATTTATGGTCTTTATATTGTCTTGCTTTTATAAGACATCAAAAAGGCCCAAACATGCCTGGACCTTCAGCATTCACGTCAGTGTCACTGATACAAACCACTATGACTATATTCAACTGTATATATGTGAGGAATGTAGCTTATTAGTGAGGTTTAGGAATGAGGTTACGTCATTTGGAAATTGTGGAAAGCTGACATTTAGACAATGGACACGTTTTATTGCTGTAAATCACACGCACGTGGTATGTGAGTCAGATATGCGGAACAATACCGCCGTCACTTTAACCAGATTAAAACAAGAGTCTTTTAACACATAGAAAAGTTACTTTTCTGTTTTTGTTGCAGTGCTTTGTATAATATTACAGTCGTCGACAACGTTATAATTAAGAAGCACGTGAGTAAAAGCAAATATAGGGGCCTGTGATTAATTATAAGTCCTTAAATGGCTGTACATAATATATACAATACTTGTATGAGTATAATATGTTTGATAATTGACAGATATGCGTATAGTAAATTGTCTTTAAAAAGTGACGAAGAGTTTCGAACATGTCTTATTTATATAAGGCTTCATAGTCTTTCTTACCTGGACAATGACAATAAGAGGAAAGTTAGAAAGGAGGCACGTGTTAAGATTGGCAAAAAACAAGCCTGGAAGGCAAGACGGTTACAGTTTTTATACATCAGTCGGTATATCTAATATCTAAAAATATCTAACTAGAATATTGAGGCGAGTATTTATTTAGTGTGTACTTGGAAGATGAATAGTTTGCGTGACATTTAAACGCAGATACTTCACAATTTTCTGTGCCAGTTTTCTGCTACATTGGCCAAACTGGAGTGCAGTACTCAGGACAAGAATACAGGAAGTATTGAAAAGCGACATCAGTGGTTTGGATGCTTTGAAAGCCTTGCATTTACTCTGATAAACCCTGTAACATTACAAGGGCTTTTTCCGTTATCTAGGAAACGTGGCGGTCAAGATTACAGAAGCTCATTTTTCACAATTTTTGCTTCACTTTATTCTACCTTATCGTTAAAGATTTCATGTTAGAAACTCCCACGTCAATCACAAAAGTGATGCACAAAGCTTTTGCTGTCACAATGCATAAAACGCATGCATGAAAGATTTATTCAAGAGTCTCTAATTGAACATCATGATAGAAAGATGTTTCCTGGAAAGCCATTTTGAAATGACCTGAACAGGTTTTCATGGATTTATGTCAAAAATGTTTTGGTGAACATTTAGCAGAACAACGATTGATGTAAGAGGGTCTGGATGGATATTCCAGAATACGAATTGTGTAAAAGGCTTTAGTCGAGCACCGAATGTGTAAGGGAGACCTGATGGACATTATTGAACACAGTTATATGGAAGAGGGTCTTGATGGACATTATTGAACACAGTTATATGGAAGAGGGTCTTGATGGACATTATTGAACACAGTTATATGGAAGAGGGTCTTGATGGACATTACTGAACACAGTTATATGGAAGAGGGTCTTGATGGACATTATTGAACACAGTTGTATGGAAGAGGGCCTTGACGGACATTATTGAACACAGTTATATAAGAGGGTCTTGATGGATCTTGTTGTATATATGTATGCTTGGTGTTTGACGTGGTATACTTAGCAATTTTTCAGTCATATAATAACGACGAGTTATTAGGTGTGTGTACATATATTGTGTCTTCTTCTGGCCGGTCAAGTCCATGTGCTGCCGCCACTGAAGTACCATGCCGAAGACACTAGACATGACACCCAACCCAGTCACATTATACTGACACCGGGCCAACCAATGATTTTGCCTTGCTCTAACAGCTCAGTGATGCGCACCAAGCGAGGCAGCAGGAAGTACCCTTTTTTAAAGTCTTTGGTTTGATACCGAGGTCTCCCTGTCTTCGACGCGGACGCTTTAACCATTAGGCCTCCGAAGCGGTTCGATAGACATTGTTGAATGCAGATTTATGGAAGAGCGTCTTGATGGGCTTTATTAAACACAGATTTATATAAAAATGGTCCATTGTTTATTAAATTTGATGAAAACACTGCATTTTGAGTAATAATATAGACCAGTATTTATTTTTTGCCTAATTCTTCTTAAGCTATAGTGCTATAGAAGTTGTGTAATTTGCTACTATATTTTAAACATTTACATGAACATTTAGAATAAAATATCAACTGAGGTAAAATGACTATGGGTCGTGTTTCAGTGGTTACGTGTCACGATTTGCCAGCTGTCACACTGTCGTCGTTGGTCTGGTTTTACTTTTTTACGCTGTCGCCTTTCATACTGGACGACAGTGATTTATGTAAAATGGTCTGGGTGGACGTTGTTGAACACAGATTGACGTTTTTATGCACCAGTTGCTGTATGAGGGAATTGACGGACATTGTTTTACAAATATGTGTATAAGAGACTCTTGGTGGATATTGTTGAACACAGATTTATGTCAGAGAGTTGGTGGATATTGTAGAACACATATTTATGTACAAGAGGCTTGCAATAGTTGATGTGATGAAGAGGGTATTGGTGAACATTTGTGCATTACAAAGATTTACATACGACTTGTGTTTGTGGAACACAGATTGATACAAGATGGTCTTCATGGACATTGTTGGACACAGATTAGCGTAAGAGCGGGGTCTTTGTCAAGGTTGCGTTACCCAAATTTAGCTTAGAGCACAATTTTCAAATTTTTTTTTTTTAATTTTTGATGTCAGATAAATTAATCACACTTACCGCTGATCAGAAAAGATTAATCTATAGGTCGAACAATATAATGTAATAAGCAAAGCGGTCCATGTAATAGTCCTGTATTGAAATTGAAGTCAGAGAGTTGGTGGATATTGTAGAACACATATTTATGTACAACAGGCTTGCAATAGTTGATGTAATGAAGAGGGTATTGGTGAACATTTGTGCATTACAAAGATTTACATACGACTTGTGTTTGTGGAACACAGATTGATACAAGATTGTCTTCGTGGACATTGTTGGACACAGATTAGCGTAAGAGCGGGGTCTTTGTCAAGGTTGCGTTACCCAAATTTAGCTTAGAGCACAATTTTCAAAATTTTTTTTTTTTAATTTTTGATGTCAGATAAATTAATCACACTTACCGCTGATCAGAAAAGATTAATCTATAGGTCGAACAATATAATGTAATAAGCAAAGGGGTCCATGTAATAGGCCTGTATGGAAATATTCGATGATTTCAACATGATGTATGACAGTCTTTCACTTTCACTGGGGCAGCTTGACCATGTCAGTGAAAGTAAATCACAGCTACTTAATACGGGCCAGATGTTGAGAACAAAAAAACTTCGTTTGGGACAGAAATTACAAGCCATTGTAATTATCGTAATGTGATTTGCGGCGACATCGTCTTGGGGTTAGTGCTGGCCGTATATCGAGGTTGACCGGTAGATCATTTGTTAACAAACCTGCACATGACTGATTTAGAGCTACCCCTGACCACATATACCAAGGGGACGGGGAAATGGAAGCCACCGTCTGCACACCTTATATTCAACAGGGACGTTTCTTCACATGTTCATTGTTATTTTATCGGCCTGTTATTACCAATGAGGCCATAAAACGCTACGGGAGTCATTCAGGCGCACATGCTCGTATTGAAACTGCGTCAGTATAGGTAAACCTAGGGGCTGATATATCACCAGCTCTCTGCATTGTCCCGTCCCTCCGGTCAGAGCCCGGGTCCCAAGGCTCATGTCAATTAAACCATCTTAACGTTCCTCATTGAGTAGGCGGTTGTCAGCGTGAATAAGCCCGGGTTACACCGCCAACATGCCCACAGCCTTGCCCCATTTGTTCTTCGTTAGGCCGCTGCAAAGCCCTCATGACCGATCATAAGTAAACCGGCCCCTAGTAATTTTCAAGAAACGAAAGGTTGGGTATCGTTCTGACCTCACGTGACCCCGAAATAAGACGGGAACACAGCGCGTGCCAGCCTCCAAGCGGCGCGTGCTTGCTAAGCCATTGTTCCCATAGTGACACGTGCCCATTATAACTGCTGGTATAGAAAGTTTTGTTACAGAAAACCCAAGACGCCTTCGCATGGCAACCAAAGGGGGTAATGCGAAGAAAAGTTATTCCTGTCTTACGTGTGTGTCAATAAATGACCACAAAGAGCCGTCTGGTCAGTTTGATTTGACCAGATCGCGTTTCAGGCACATGTGTTAAGAGGTCGTCAGAAATAAGTGAAGTGGCGGTAGTTGTGAGGAGGTCGTTCACGTTTAACCGAACAAACTAGAAAATTAAACAAGTTATCTGATAAACCTGTCATATTAACATCTTGATCGGCGATCTGCACAAAAAGTCTTCAGTCGTCATAGGGATTGATCTTAATCAACTTGCACACGCGTACATTGTGGGGATAATCATACGGTGTAACTTTTCGTCAGCCTCCAATAACAATAAAGTAGCTAAATGTAACCTTTAACCGGCCCAGTACACAATTCTGCCTCGGTCTGCTCCTTCATATACTTAATTCACTTGTGTAAAAAAGAACGGCTCATTTATATTCGCCACCAGGAACTAAAACAGTTAAAACATATTATTATGAACTAGTAGCGTACAGTTTTGGTGGTCTACTATGGTATTCCCCTTTTCTTGAGCACCATTTGCGAGGTCCACGTTAAAGCCTATATAATTTTGATATAAATATTAAAATATGTGTTCATATATTTTGTGTGAACGGATAATCTTATGTAAGTACATGCATTAGTATATACTAATCGTCAACCATATAATGACCATTCACCAGAACATTCAACACGATGGAAATTAAGAAGCAGTGAACAGTTTTAAATGATACCGAATTGTCACGTGAAATATTACAGGCACATAAATTAAATCAGTATTCAAATCGCCCAATGCATGGCCTCAAATTTTTCGGAATTACACACACTTATTAAATAGATCGTCATAGATTCTCGACACTCCGCGTTCACATTTGCTAACACGAGAACTGCATATATTCCTAGTAAAATTTAAGAAACTTAGAGACCCTGGAGTCGTGTGATGGAGTATCCATGACATATTATCTTTTGTAGTATAACAACGTTTGGCGGTGATTGAAATGGCCGGGCATAGACCCAACACATGTATTCCCTGGACCCAACAAAAGCTTCATTGCTTCAGATATATGTATATGTGTATGTATAATGGTTTATTCTTCTTTGCTTGTGTGGATTTTCAGCTCCGATACATATCCACATCAAAAAAATTGAATTTTAAGAATCAACGAATTCTTCATCAATGGTTTATCGGTTCGTAATATTCAAAATTCATTGGTGCCCAAACATTTCAAAATATATTTACTGAACACCTCTACAGATAAAAACAAATTGAACAAGATCTCTACAGTCTCATTTTACAGCCCTGACTCAGTTGGCACGTTGACATTAAAATGGAGACATTTTTATTTATAAACAACTTTTAAAAGAAAAAGTAAAAATGCCCACATTGTGGTCTGTATAGCCTAAATATATATGTCAGAAAGGACGGAGCTAATACTGAATATGCGCTGAGTCTTCTCTGTCCATTGGTTATAGCCATGAACGTCATTTCCCGCGCGCGCGAAATTAACCGCACCCCCAAAAAATTTCAATTCTTTCTATATATACATCACCGCTTTCCTCTTCATCAAGGTCGTCTTCCGGCGCAAGTGGTTTCCTAACGCACCCTCCTACCCTAGGGGCATAAAACACATCAGAGTTCGCCCACAAAATTTCAGGACACATTTCATGAACATTTGCTTGGAAATATTGCATGGATTGAGGCCTTTAGTCTGTTTTTAATGCAGGTTTAAGCTTTGAATTCGTGCTAACCAAATTATACTCTTCACCAAACGTGATAAAGGTTCATTCATCTGTTCGAAAAGAGTATAAAATAGGCCGTTTAGGCACATTTTTTTCCCTCGAAATTGTCAGTTTATATGAATTCAGGGTTGATGGTTTGTTGCTCTCTTATAGCTGGCGCACTTGTAACTGTTGTTTTTGAAAATATCCGGGACGTTTGTGAAATATATATAAGGCAAGGCATATCTCGTGTCATTTCCTGATGAACGTAATGGATATACATTGACTTTTTCATATACACTGAACGTTCAAATGTCATATTATTTACAGTAACATTTCTGTATGATCGTTTTAAAGTCAGCTATACTCCTATAATTGTTTAGGCCTATATATAGCTGACATTCAATATGCTCTGTGATGTGGGCACAAGAAATTTTTTTATCACATTCCGTCGTCTCTATAGGCCAGAATATTTACGCAAATGCTTTTTTTTTATTTAAAGCAATATAAAATTCATCATATCCATGCACTATATAAATTTGTCAGCGTCAGTTTTATTATTGCGCTTATTAAAAGGTTATTATCTGGAAAAATGTGTATGAATGGTTTAATTTCACCGATTGTTAAATCGTTATATTGTACCATTATTATAAATTATAAGTTCATACATATTACACATACCTTTCCCACATATATATTCACAATAATTGCGAATTCTTTTTGCTTAGCTCTTTCGTACAGAAATCTATGTATATTTATCTATTGTTTGATTAATGTTTCACGCCATGCGTAAGAATTTTTCACTCATACGACGGTCGCCAGTATTATCGTGGGAAGAAACCCCTGAAAATTCGCAGGTAGCTGTCAGACCTTCACACGTTTACGACCGGAGAGGAAGCCAGTCTGGAAATCCATGTATAAGAGATGGAAGAAATGTGCTATTTGAGACTATGCACTTGCAGCTTCAAATATTCGGTGCTATATATATATATATATATGTGTGTGTGTGTGTGTGTGTGTGTGTGTGTGTGTGTGTCTGTGTGAGATAATGTATTGACTGTACACGTATATAATTAATATACTGTACCTATATGCACATATATACTATATATACTACAGGCCACTCTATATAATTAATATACCGTACCTATATGCGCATATATACTACAGGCCACTCTATATAATTCAGCAACTTTGAATGCTATTTAATGACGATTGTATGTACACAAAACAAGATTGGATGGACCAATTTCTCGGGATGAGAAAAGAAGGTAGGATGTTATCTTTCTGCGCAAACTGACGATTTTTTCCTCAGAAAATTCCAACACCATGCATATCAAATGCGAAAAGATTCACTTGTTTTTATACATTTATTTTTTTACGTGCTTGGTGTTTTCTTGCTTCTTATAATCTTGATCTCCAGGATAGCTGTAGTGAATAAAACTTTTATTTCATAAAACTCATGAAATAAAACAAAATAGCTATACCGTTATACACAATGGAAATGGGGTACATCCTAGCCACATAGTTGACAACAGTCTTAGATTCACTACCACTACAATTTGCCTGAGCAAGGAGTTAATATATAGCAAAGCAAATTCTAATTAACTTTAAAAGATTTCTTTTGTGTGTGTGTGTGTGTGTGTGACGTCTGTTTGAAAGATAACCATCCGGAGATATATGTATAATTTTATCTTCATTCATCATCTGACTTATCTCTATGTATATGTTTGCCCAGAGCCGCTCCTCGCGCGTGTGTCACCTTATAGATTGATATCTTATATACAGTTTCATGGTGACATTTTTATAGTCCAATTAAAGTATATATAGATGATCTCATGGTGAATAATACAGGATCGGGCCCATATACCTGAACATATATGTTACAGCTCGGAACAACGGTGTTGCATGTGTCTTTCTCACAGGTGTGGGTAACGGACATACATGTATAAATATACCGACAATTTCAACTTCCGGACGGCGCAACATTGTCCCGTTATCAGGATGTCGCTAATATCTGACATATTCACATGCCTTTGAATCGGCTATACGTGTTCTCTGTGTAGTGTTATATACACTATACTTAAATTAAAATCTCAACATCATTAAAAACTACTTAGGACTATATTTAAAAAAAAAAGAAAACTTCTACATCCTTCAGTTTTGTATGTTTGATTGTTTTTTGCATTTTATTGCAACAGATTTAAATGTTTTAAACGGTGTCATATATGAGAAAATATTTTGGTGTTTGGGTGCATGTGACTGTTTTCTAAATTATATACATACTTACAAATGACACGAAGGACATAGGTCATAAGTCAGATTATACTTTACAATTATAAGAATGTCGTATGCATAAATGAACATATAAGGGAGAAAACGTAGACGCTATTCGTGAGATCGCTTTGAATAACCGGATGTATCCGGTTCTGAATCACCAGATCGGAACCCTGCATGTGTGCCTCTCGGTGTGACAAACAAAACAATAATATATCTTCCCCCAAAATTATTTTTAAATTTGTCTTTCGGATGAAATTCTGTTTTCATATTGAAGATGGGAACTCCATTTCATTTAGCCAAGGAAAATATATATGATATAAAGACAAACATATTAACAAAAAATTAATTAATGCATGCACACTTCATTCGCCAAAGACAAAATACATATGATATAAACACCGAAACATATTAACAACAAATTAAATAATGCTCAAAACCACAACGCAGAAAAAAGATACAAAGGTGTCTTTTGTGGCGTTGAAACATTTAAGTGTTTCTAAGAGAGTGCAAAGATATCAAACTTGTAACACACGAAAGTCACTAAAACCAGCGGAGATCTTTTCAAAAATTTGTTTTGTTACGTGTTCTTCGTGTGTATATACATATTCGCTTAGGCGTATAGCATGTTCTGGTTTACTGTGTTTCCTCAGTAAGCAGTATTATTGCCTCTACCGTGATTTCCTCTGTTGACAGAGTTATCCTGTTCTCCAAAGACAAAATATATATGATATGAAGATTGATGGTCTCCCCAAAAGCATGATAGTCTCTTCTATAAGCATTATTGCATCCGTCGTGGCTTCCTCTGTTGAAACAATTATTCTATTCCCCAAAGACAAAATATATACGATATGAAAAGTGATGGTCTCCTCATAAGCACGTTAGTTTCTCCTATAAGCAATATTATTGTCTCTTTCGTGGTTTCCTCTGTTGACAGAATTATCCTGGGCCCAGTTTCACAAAGCTGAGGACGACATTTTTTATCGTACATTTGTCGTACGATAATTTGCACTTCACTATTACCGTACCCTTGTCCGATCTGTGCGATTATCGCATGAAGTTGGCCCCTGTTCTCCAAAGATTGCTGTTGCCCAAGTCGTGGTTTGTTATGTTGACAGAATTATCTTGCTCTCCAGGGGCAAAATATATATTATATGAAGATTGATGGTCTCCGCATGCATCAACACGATAGTCTCTCCAATAAATATTGTTTTTGCCTCTGCCTTGGTTTCCTATAATTCTTCTTCTGTAATCCAACCTTTTCGTGTGCTTGCGAAGTGTTTATTCAAGCATTTTCTGAAGGCATTGTACTTTTTGTGAAGCCCTGAAATCAGCCAACCCAACCAATGTAGCTTTGTTTCCAAAATCAGATTAAAAATGTGCATAAATTGCACTGAAAGTTGCTCTTACATGTGAGAAAAGGTTGAGGAAATAGGTTATGATATGAAGACTGATAGTCTCTCCATGATATCTGCTCCAAATAATAAGCACTGATATTGCCCCTACATGTCGTGGTTTCCTACGCTGACATAATTATCCCTTGTGCATGCATTGTGGTCTCCCCCAATAAACATTTTCATGGTTTCTGCCGTGGTTTCGCTTATTGGTTATTTCCTCTTCAGATTGCATATAAAGCAAACACAATATATGTGCCACAGCTACGTAATTATAATGAAATGGAACAGGTAGATGCATTATAATATGCATCGTGTGTATTCACGTTTCAAACTGGTATAGTACCTATACTTTAAATCTGTAATCTTTAAAAATGTAGAAATACCAAATTGTGTATACCTGTACTGAACACGTTTACTTCGCAAGCTACCCAGAGACATTAATGTGTACAAAGCAGTATAGCTTAGGCCCATACATTCGACTGCTTTCGACAGCCTCATTAAACTTTTTTGTACACGGTACTTTTATTGCGCCATATATTCTTGGCGGCAATTTGTGTCACGTGTTGTATTAGCCCATTGTACAGACCTCTGAACACACGCTTACAGCTCTATAGGCGTACATATCAGAAAATTAGCTCTCCCTAGAGGTAGTTACACCTTTATCCAAGCGAAACCCGAAACGAAATGTAACAAATTATAATTATTGTTATCGGATCTCGACTAACTTTACAGTTTCAATGATCCCAGTTTATAGCGGCGATGTGTATGGCGTTGCAAACAGGCAGATGCCGAGTAGTCTTTATTTACACTTTCCTTTGTGTACATTGCACACGCAATGCAAAGTGGCTTTTGCGTAAAACACATGTCCCCTGTTTGGTTTGTCATTCAGCTATGGTCGTGGATGTTATCGCCATGCACGTGACTACTTCGCGAAATCGGCCGTTCACAAAGGTTTGCTGAAGTCGGAACCACTCCAGGAACAGTTTGCCTGATTCGCCATACGTCAGCCCGACAGACCGTAGGTTATAGACAGAAGTAAACCACATTTATGGGTTTCATGCGCAGGTAAACACCTGCGAGTCGGAATAATTTAAACCGGAGTCTTGTGACATGTTATAACCAGGGCAAATAAGAAATAAAATACCAACTGAATAGATCTGACGTCTCTTTGTTCATTTGTTTAAAAACCAGATATCATGTTTTAACAAGAACGCTAATGATTTACCTTGGCTTTCTCTTTGAGATGTTCACATACATTCGGAACTTTTATGAAGCTGCATTATTTTTTCTCTTACATATTAAGCTATCCCCCAGTTATGATGAAAATTACATACCCCAAATAGTGAATCTGGGGGCCTCCGTGGGTCAGTTGGTTAGCGCGCTAGCAAGGCGTAATGACTCAGAGGCCTCTCACCAATGCGGTCGCTGTGAGTTCAAGTCCAGCTCAAGCTGGCTTCCTCTCCGGCCGTAAATGGGAAGGTTTTGCAGCAACCTGCGGATGGTCGTGGGTTTCCCCAGGGCTGTACCCGGTTTCGTCCCATCATAATGCTGGGCACCGTCGTATAAGTGAAATATTCTTGAGTACGGCGCATAACACCAATCAAATAAATAAAATAAATAATAGTGAATCTCAAAAGGCCAGAAAAATATTGTGTTTAGCGGATGAACGTTTGTATTCATATTGTGGTAATAACAGTATATAGCAGGGATACATATTCTGCATGTATCGGACAATGGATCTGATCAAGATAAGCACATAGTGATATATAAGCCTACATCAATCTGCTACATGTGATTTGAAACCCTGGTTACAGGTAGCAATTCCCACTTAAAACCACTAATCTAAAAATTTCACTGGTATTTTATGTAAGTTATGTCATTTAGACGATTATGTGTCTGGCGCTCTTTATTAGGAAGTCAGCTATACAGAGTTAATTCACGTGGAGATTGCATGCTGACATGTGTTTTTTGCTGTCTTGATACAAGCTGTCAGTGTGTTTGGTTTGGCGGTTGGTAAACAAAAAGATAGCCGTTCGTATTTGTTCGTAAATTCATTTTGTTGAGGAATGTTTCTTTTGACGATATGAGTTTGGAAGAAATTTGGATACTTAAAAAAGATCACTTTTGGTACAACTGATTAATATTAAATCTCCAATAAGAAGAGCGTTAAACATTGTTTCTGGTTTGTAATTTTCAACAAAGGCTTTGCAGGAGTCGCCCTAAAGGGACCTTTAAACACTTTGCACGTGTACAGCGAGTAAATGTTGAGAACCCTCTTCCAGCCTTTAACAATGCGGTTCAAAGCTACATGTACGCACTCTTTTGTCCTTTCCTGTATTATCGGATAAACATTCCTGTCTTCTGTAGTTCACCTAAAGTGTAACCAAACTGTGTCACTGAAAAAAGGTAAACTTTATATGAAATGCAGCGCAATAAAACATTTATTTGTAGTACAGTAGCACTTCAACGTTACAGAAGAAACCGTATTTTTACTCCGATTTGGAGTCTCCCGTTGACTACTACGTAAATTTTATATGCGTAATTCTCCTGCATGACTTAGACCTTTCAATCCCTCGGCGTTCTGACTTGATCTTGATCTGAGAAATTAAGATTTTTGTCTATTACGTCTAATGGAAGCAGCTTACCATAAAATTGCAAATTGTTGGGGAAGGACAACAGATTGTTGAAATAATGGTGCAATCGGCTACAACAGGTTTAATATACAATCAGTACACGGTTTCAGAAGACTGGAACAGGGCCCGTGATCACGAAGCGATCTTAGACGTAAGTCAGAATTTCATTCATTAAACACGGTATGTTCCTTGCAGTTATTTTAGCTGAGTTTTGTTTTTCTATAACTTACCCAGAATTTACGTTGTCAATCAATAGTTTGACCTTGTTGCGTAAGAAATAGCAATTCTAAAGTGATTTGAAAGTTTTACTAAAGTTTAAGATCGCTCCGTTATCTAGGGGCAAAGGCTCCATACACGTGGACTATAGTGTCTAGATTTGAAAATTTGTGAAATTTTTATACGTATACAGTACGGTATTTTCCCGCGAAACGGCGACTCGGGTCTAAGCAGGATTGACCGTTGTCCTCATGTAATACAGGAGAACTATGCAACAAACTAGTCTTTCCACCAAGTCGCCATTATAAGGCAAGAATGAACAATGAACTACACAGCTCTGATCCGAATTACTTCAGAGAGGAAAAATTGCGCATTGAAGCCATGGTACGATCTAGATTTTACCAAAAAGATTCTTGGCGAGATTATAACACTTGAAGGTAAATATGTGGCCAAGGTTGCAAATGACATCAAACGCATTCCATCCATTGGTTAAAGCTTAATGACATATTTAAAATGTGTTCACACTCCAAAAGGTTTTTCTACTTAATTTCAGGCAGTGTAAGAGACTTGTCTACAAAAAATATGCTGTATTTTAAGGGCACTTGGACGAACCCTGGAGAGGGAATGAAAACCAGCATACTGGAAAGGGATAATCCCAGCTACACTGAAATTATGTTTTGGTAATTGACAAATACCTGGCAGATGGGTTAATGTCACTGAATGAAGGAACCTCCTGTATGAAATAATCTGTTATTATTTCTGAATATTATTCCAGAGAAACAGTCATTTGGAAGTTGGAAAGCAGCTTTCTTGAGCAAGTCAGAATTTAAAACGTGACTAAGGCAATTTTTGGAATGCTGTAAATTCTGAAGGATTGTCAGAAGACAAATCACTCAGATATTTGAATTTCCAGCACAACACTGCCCGTTTTAAGAAATTTTAAATTTTAACTTAAATTTATTTATTTATCTGATTGGTGTTTTACGCCGTACTCAAGAATATTTCACTTACACCGGCCAGCATTATGGTGGGAGGAAACCTTGCAGAGCCAGGCGATAACCCACAACCGTCCGCAGGTTGCTGACAGACCTTCCCACATACGGCCGGAGAAGTTTAACTTAAATGGCTGTGACACTGTAAAATTGCACAAAGAATGTAGAAATCAATAACCATTCATTTCAAGAGCAAAAATAACACAATACCATAAGACTAAATTATATAAAGCGATTTTATATTGTTTCTTTAACACTTTTTTGTTCATGATACAAACTGTTCTTCAAAGTTAAAATGTGTGAAATGGGCTGAAATACAGCTGGCACATTACAATGACTTTTAAAAAGGAAAGTCTCAAGTTTCACACAACCATCTTCAGCAAAGGCAGTAAACAGAATATAAAGCTATGTAGAATGCACAGTTACCATGACAACTGTTGAAGTCTTCACAACAGCAATAACAGTTTGTTCCAAAAAAACAATTAAAGCACTGGTCGGTGGTTAAAATAGTTAAAGCTTTGGTGCAATTGTTTTCTTAAGCAATAGTACATATATATATATATAAAATATATTTATATATATGTATATTTATATATTTACAAACATGCACCCATGTATAAATATTATTCACTTTTATGCTGGATTGGTCATGGTACAATAAACATGAAGAAACATTTTTGTTGCTGTGACATAAAATCACCAAGTCGACCATGAGAATTTTGAGCACTTTTTTTTCAAGACATACTCCAGCAATTGTGGAATGCCATGAAATTCATTCAGTCTGTCTGACCCAATCACAGCCCACCACTTGGACATTGTGTGTGTACAACTACGGTCCTTGGGTGAAAAAAGGCACAAAAATATCTACACATTCTAAAAACATTTTACCCCCTTTCTTAAAATAAAGTCAAAAATTATGCTATCAGCAATATGCAGAAAAAAATAAATAACAAACAATATTGACGTCTATATGTTTCCAGGAATGGAAATCTTATCCAACAATTTGATATAGTTTCTTCAGATCACTGAAATACAAAAATTGTGGACTCATTGTCCACTTCTACAAACTTCCTTCAAAAATTCAAAAAAAAAAAAATACAGCTCACATATAGAACTGTGTATAAACTGGGATTGCAAAGTAAATCTCACAAGGTCCCTCCTTCTAATACGATCAAAATGTAAAAAATGTGGACAAAAAGTCTCTCCAAGCAATAAAAATGACTTGATTTTTAATATCAGCTGAATATTTCAGCATGCAATCATGGACATACTACACAAACATGGTCATAAATGGATAAAATTGTGTATGTAAGGACAAAAAAAATTCTCTTTACACTGTATGCTGTTTTTAAAATATGAAATGGATCTTTCTGCTTGATGTCTCACAAATGGAAATAAAAAATATTGACGATATAACACAAAAAGAGGTTTGATATTTGTACCCTCAATGACATATCTTTATTCATATCAATCCATTCACACAGCCTTGGAGAGGGCAAAATGTTTGAGAAAGCAGTGAAAGGTTTGTATACAAAGTAAGACAAGCACTGCTTAGTTGGATGAGATACCTCCATACCGAAACAAATTTAAAAGTTTCAGTCAGATATGAACAGTTTTGTAAGCTGCTAAATTAAGCTGTCACAAACACTGAGACCCTCATGTCAATATGGCCGCCACACAGGACCTGTGTCTGCGGAATCGTGACGGGAAACTACCGGCCTTGGGGGCAAGTGAGTTTCTGTTGTGGGCACGACTACACAAGGGTCGGCAGTCCGCAAACTGCCCAAGTCCTGTGGGTGAATACTGTCTTGGGCTGCACCAATGTGGCTTGGCAGAGTCCTGTTGTTATTTTCTTCCTCTCGACCTGTTGGAGCCTCCAGAGCCATGCGTGACGGGGACATAAGACCTGGCCGGGTGTCCATACGGACGGGCAGGTCCCCAGATCTCTGCCCAAGGATTTCGTAAGTCCTCACCTCCCCGGAGGGTAGGTACAAACTGGTTTGGTACTGTGGGGCTGTGGAGTAAAGATGGGGGTATAGAAAGGTCGGGGGCAGCACCCCAGCCTGTGAACTGCTGATGTACGAGGGCATGGTCGTGGGAGGGTTCATCGAGCTAAAGATGTCATGAGGTGATATCACTGGATAGTTACTATGAGAAACTCCCAATGGGAGCGTGGAAATCGCACGACTCTCCTCTAAGATTTCTAAATTTGAGCGACTGGTTGGATAGGTGAGGCTGTGAGAGGCTGCTGCAGGGGGTGGGGGTGGGGGAAGGATGTGCCGGGGCTCCGTGTAGCGCGACTCTGAAATTGGATGATCAGTGAATCTTAGGCTGGACAGTCCTTGGTAACGCGGCAACACAATTGGTAATCTGGGTTCTAAATTCATTCGCTGGGAATCCACTGAGAACCGTGAGTCCACGGATGAATAATCAAGTCTTTGGGCATCAGGTAAAAGTGGAAGTCTTCTGTCTAGAGAGGAGACATCACTCTGAGTGGTGGTGATGGCTGACAAGTCAGCTGTTGTTGGCATGATGGTGAGGCGCTGGTCAGCTAAATGAGATTCCATAGATGGAGGGCTAATACGATGAATGGTGGGTGCTGAAAAAATACAAAAACTCATTGTTATTGGAACTTCACTTTAAATCACTGTGTATTATTATTAGGCAAGGCTTTAAATTTTCCAATAACATACTATGGAAATTTTGGTAGTACATGCACTAAATTAAGATTTTAAAACATTTCTGAACAATTTCCAAACAGAGCTGCTCCATCATGCATCACCTGGAGTGATAATAATACAAACAGTGTATTATTCCTAAAGAAGGAATCATTATTCCAGGAGACTTTTCCCTTCCACAAATCATGCTGGATAAATCTAAGAAACTCAAGACTGAGTGCTCCAATATGAATCTATATCTACAAAAGTGCTTCTTTTTCTTCAGAACAGAAATCACTTATCACTGGAGATAAATGAGTTACGGCAAGGACCATGTTAATTATCTCTGCTGCAAATAATTAAACCCTTCACCAAGTTTATCCACGAATTAAGCTTCATAGAAATTTGTTTGATAATGTCTTCAAAACTGATGACTTTGGGGTTAACCAACAGAAAGTCCAAAGCCAGAAGTACGTCAGTACAAGAGATCAATGGTAGGTAGCATTTCAGCCAAGGTGTGATGAGGAAAAACAATACAAACTACATACACCTTCAACAACAACTTCACAGACAACATCCATAGTGACAATATCAAAAACATGCAGAATTCTCAGCAGATATCTTTTAGAATAAAATACAATTTTGTACACCATATATCACAACATGCTTCCATAAATCCAAAGAAAATGCTGCAGTAATGACCAATTTGAATGCAATGGATGAGATGAACATGAAAATATTTTAACAAGTAGACCACAGTTAGATGATCCAAATCTTCACTCATCCTGAATTTCATTAGAAGCCATGCAAGGAAGTTTTGACATGCAAAAATACTTTTGACCCACCATGCAACCCGACGATCAATAAGTCAAGTCATAAAGGAAACAAGATGTCAACTATTACCTGTGTTTGGATGAATTGGGTGGGACTGTGTCTGTGTGAATTGTGGGAGTTGGGTGGATGGTGGGGTGGGGGCTTCCTTTGTAAAAGGCACACTAAGATTGTCATAAACACCCCACTGAGATCGGCCTGTGGTATCTAATCTCTGGTTTAAGCCATCTGGAAACAAGGAATACACAAACACACAACACATTATCACAAAGTACAACATCGAATAGAACATAATCAACAACAACAGTCACAATATCATGGGGGGACCATAATTCCAACCAAAACAAGCCAGTTCCAAGCAGTGTAAAAACACACCATTCTCTGCCGTTAAGCTGCGGTGCTTGTGAACTCTTGTGCTTGTGAACTCTTTGGTCTCAAATGCAAAACTACACATAAGCTGTGACCAATTACAGACAAGAACAAAACAGTACACAGCTTAGACAGACTTGTTTCTGGCATGTAGGCCGGGTGTTCCCCATTTATGGAGTAAGGTCATATGTCTGTGTGGGTTCGGTTTCAACTCAAAGGTGAGGTGATGATGTGTGAAGATGATAATTTACACTGCATATATGGCATGATGACGTATGAAACTGCAAGAAAAATTGCTTATTTAAAAAAAATATTTCAGTGTTTTAATTTCTTTTGTTAAGATTTGCATATGTAGCCAGTGGGTACTATACTGCCCAAATGTTGACTGAATTTAATCACCTATGTATATAAAGACAAATGGACTGATACATGTAATTTAGCATTTCGTACCATTCCATGCAGAAAGAAAAAGGAAAAACAAAACAAATGTAGGCATTTTGACTGAAGGAGGTATTATTTTGCTGTCACCCTATATGACAACAATTTATCCTCCAAGAGCTCTGAGTAAACAACATCAACACAAACAGCAAGTTAAAGGGTAAAAAAAAAGAGAACCAAAAAACCAGGACCCTGTAGCTAGGCCAACTGCTAGGATATCCTGTTCATCAGTGCAATTAAACTCAGGCTGTCAAAATGTACCCAGTTGAGCCAAAATACGTGTGTTTAAAAGCCTATCCTAGGGCAAGAAGAGTGCAAGTGCTGTAACAGTTAAATGTACACAGTCTCACATTTAACTTGATGGCACCCAATGCACTTTGACAAACTGCCATGACTACAGCACACAGCCATGTGGTCACATCCCTCAACTACACATATAACCTGACACTCATGTAATGGTTTTCTCTAAAATAACTTCACGGACCATAAATCGTCACATTTAATTTACTGACTTGTTACACATCGTAGGTGCACTATGTGTAGTTGTACATAACTCTAAGAGTTGTAATAGAGCAAGGGAGTGGCAAGAAGTAGTACGTAAGACCAGGACATGGCTGTTGATTTAGCGCTGTATGAGGCTGTTCATAATGTAATGACATGGCTTCATACATGGCTTCATACATGTATGTGTAATGAGATGAAGCCTCCATGTATTTTAAAGTCTTACCCTTTATTCACTAAGATTTGGGTGGTTTCATTTTTAAGCTTACATGTGTATAAATGAGATGGTAAAAACAGAAGATGTTTGGTGAGTAAGAATGATACACGAGTTGAATGAGCTCATTGGTATAACATCTGGTACTGAAATTTTCATAACTCCTAAGCTCATAGGAATTTGGTATTTCCCACTATTACAATCTCATATTCTGCATTCATTAGTATTGCACTGTATAACTATCCACCCACAATATTGATTGTCATCATCACATGTTCGTGTTAATCTAAATTATTGTTAATGACCTACTTTCATAATATTATACTGAGAGACCTATTGAAAGATTACGGTTTTCGATCACTTATAGTTGTGGTATACTGAAAAGTCTATTTCCTGACTTACAACATGTTATAAATTACACAACAGTGATGAAAGAATCTCATTATAAATGGCACTGTCCCTCCACCATCATCTCTACTTTAAATGGTTTTTAATTATCAGAATATTATTATGTCATTAGACACATATAATTCACTTAAAACAAACTTTACAAACTTTTCCTTTTTTTTCATTCCTAGTTCAGAAGGTCACATTTTAGTTGAACAGCCATAAACCTTTTAATACTTTCAACTCTACCCTCTCCCCCTTTCCGATTTCCCCTAGGGTCAGGAAGAGAGTCAACAGCAAAGTCCCTCTCACTATCTCATCTCTGTGGCTGGAGAAGCTATCTTACTCACACCGATGAACAGTTACTCATCTCTGACACAGATGGGAATGTCCCTGGCTTCCGCCTGGCTAGTCAGGACAGTGTGTTGCACTCAAATGAACACCATACCTACTAGACTACCGGAACTGCTTACATGTTGAACTTTATACTCACAGTCAATGCACCCCTACGCTTAGTATGTCACTACTTGCAGCTTCATTATTATACATGTGTATGTCATAGAGTAAAGGATGGGGAAGCCTATACATTTCATTTATATTATTCAAATACTGCACTTTTTTTTTTCTCTACCAAAGCCTGTATTTTATTGTAAACAGTGACCAGTACAATAAAATTTGAAGCAATCATAGGTTTATCTGACCTTGGTCATAACATAATATGGTCATATTTCATTGGCCATATATATATATATATATATATATATATATATATATATATATATATATATACACACACACACACACACATATATATATATATATATATATATATATATATAATCCTTTCAATATGCTTGACAGTCTTCATATTATGAATGAAAGTATGAAAAAGCTTTATGCAAAGAAATGCAATACAGTATACAAAAATCAGCATGAAAAAAAAATATATCAAAAATAAAATACTGCCACGACAAAAATCACAAGAGTACAACAAAGTTACAAGCACTACAAAAATTCAACAGTGCTATGTAGCAGGTTGTACCTACCCTTGGTAAAAAATATGCGATCTGTTGGTATAAATAATGAGGTCAATGCTTTATTTTTTCATGAAAAGAGAGTGCAATTCAAGGCAGCGTACTACTCTATCACAGGAATATTTAATAGATAACAACAACAACTTCATACTTTTTTACTGCTTTTCATCTCAAGTTTCATTTTCAACAAAAATAGAATGCAAGTAATTAACAATACAATGTGTAGTTTTTAAAAATCACAGTTGTTATCCCAAATGTTCAAAGAAAAAAATTACACCTCCCCCTTCCCCACAAAAAACAATGCTTTTGAATAGCTTTTCACAATATAATTTATCACTTTCTTCAAAAAGGGAAAAATGTTTATAGAAGCTATTAATAGAGAACCTGACCAAAGCAAATATGTTCTTACATACATGTAACTAAGGATTATTGCTACTCTTCTTGAATTTAGAAAGAAATATGGGTTTACAAAAACGGTGGCTTATCAGCTGTTCTAACCTAGACAACACCATATATGGAAAACAGTTTCAAATTAATAAATTTTTCAGATTATTTTCATCTGTTACCCACCTGAGGCTGACCTGAAGCCGTTAGTCTCATGGCCGTGACTGTGAACTAATGACACTGGGTCTGTGGAGTGGGAGGTGGAGCGACGAAGATGCTCCAACTCTGCCAGGCTGTGAGTGTAACGTCTTTCTAACTGGACATCCACCAAACCCCGCTCCAATGGGAGATGGTCCAGGGGGCTTATACGATGGTGGATACGACGATCGTCTGTACGTAATTCTGGAATGAGAGGGGAAAATTTGGTGCATTTGGAGGAGAGAACAGAGTAACGTTGTCATGAAACTATCCCAACAGCTTAGCAAAAGACATACCAACCCCAAACCCCACCTCACTCACCCATAACTGATGGTTGCACAGGCCTATACCTAAGCAGTCAAAGAGTGAAGTTGCTAGTGGCAATTGCTATTTCAGCAAGACTGGAAACACTTTGTAGCTGGCTAGGTAAGGGTATCAACTTAAGCTGGTTCAACTTAAACATATGTAGGGGGTTAGGTGTAACACACTTGTCAGAATTTGAACATGAAAATTCAGAAATGAAAATGTAAAAATGTGACCAGACTCTTCTCATCACAACCATCATCATCAATGACAAAATGATGAAACCAAATGATTACATGTACATGTATGTAATTGTTAAAGACAAGAAAAAATTATAATCTACCAATCGATTATGGTCAATGGTTAATGGAATTAACATATGAACATTTGTGTGAGACTATCATCAAACGAAAACTGATGAGAACAAATGAATGCATGTGGACATGCCCATTTATCTTCACAAAAAACTGTTCCTGGGAATTAAAAGGGCATGCAGCAGAAAGGCCACACACTAACACCAGTCATAGACAAAAAAAAAAAAACCTGCTCAGGGAAAATCGGCTGCTTTGACCAAAAACTCTTCCCTTGATGTCAATTATCCCAGACTTGTCGGGATGATTGAGGATTTCTGCTCTAACACCACAATTTGTGACAAAAGCCTGAATACCTGCTTCGGGGCTGATTAACCCATTACAGGTATTGTGGGTCAGGTGGTAAGATGCGACCCTGTGTTAGGGAGCACTTCAGGCGTGGCAGGAGAGAGGTCCCCTAGACAACAGCCCAGCCTACAGGCTAAGCGATACCGCTGTCATTCCAAACCCCTGAAGAGCTACCTGGCAGTTGGGGATGTTTTTCTTTTTCAAGTTTTCGGAATCTGAGAATGTGACACTTTACCATATGTTAGAGAAAAGTTCATTCCATTGTGCCTAATGGAAAGTGGGATCAATACAAGCAATTAACAAAACAGAGCAGGAGGGGAATAGAGACTGGGGGGAGGAGATTGGACAATCAAATCTATCAGAAGCAACAAATGTACTTGTACATCCAGTGAAACCTGATGCTCTTCTTGTTACTAAAATCAGGATAACTAAACTCATTCTGATTGATGAAAAAAAAATTATGTCGCCAAAATTAAAAACATTTAATAATATATACTATATTTGCAGTAAAATATTTTCTTTTTTTGGTGATGACAATTCGTCTTACCTTCAAAACAAACCTTGGATCATGTTTCAAATATCAACAGAACTTTCATGCAAAAATGAGCAACTTCATTTTGGGCAAAACTATAGGTCAAATACAGTATTTTGCTTTGGATTTTACATCTTGTACTAGGTTTTAAAAAGATTTAACTGAGATTGTGTATCAATTAATAATATGGACTAAAGTTTGAAAAGTCATCATGTGTGGCCAGTGATGGACATAGTGTACTTGTCAATTGTACTATGAAATGACAGTATATCTAGCAATTTAGCAAGCAGTGTAGTTGTTCCACAAAAAAGGGAAAAATAAGTTGGATTTATTGTTCACACAAGGGGTGTGTGTTTGTGAGGGGGTGGGGGCGGGGGGTGCGATTTGCGATGAAGCCAACATTTTATTATGTTTATTATGTCAATAGTTTATTATGCTTGAAATTTTCTGTGGATAAGCAGCTTCTAGCTGTTAATACGAATCTACATGTAGAGTCAGTGTGTATTTACATCAGATGTACAGAGTTTCTCTCCACCTGCCCTCACTGCACTTATCACATGCACGGCTCAAAAAAGTGAGACCCTTAGAAAATATTGTGACAAGTTTGTGTGCGGCTGGTATTGAGCTGTTAGGCAGGTGTTGGGGGGAAGCTGGCTGCGAGTAATTACATCAAAACTTCAAAGACTTTGAATAACCCTTTTGTGCATGGCTGCCTGATCAGCTTTCTTGGGCTTACTCAAAAAATAATTGAGCCAATTAAGATGAGGTGCTGTATTACCAACACTTGTACAGGCTATTGTGATGCAAACGGGATCTGCTCTGTCTGCACCATTCTGCCCAGCCTGAGGGTGGCAGGCAGCTAGAGAGAAGGGGCCAGCATGATGGACGTGTGGCTAAGGCCAGTTGGCGGGCCGGTCAACCGCACCAGGCCTCTTCGCAAAACACAGCCTCACCACAAAAGACTTCGGCCTAACCATTTACTTTTCTGTCGGGTCTTGGGCAAGAATGTGTATCATACGTGTAGACAAAGAAACAGGAGGGCTGACCCAGTGCAGGGTAACTTCAGCCACTGCTGCTCTCCAACCAGTATTGCTGCATGAAATGCCCCTCTAACTCCCCCCCCTCCCCCCGACTCCCAATTTTCCTCTACCTACGATACTTCATAACAACAGCTAATCTCACGGCCCACAGCCTTCACACCCAGACTGCCCAAGAAAGCCTGCCATTGTCCAACCCCTATCATTATAATCAATCTTCTTGAGCATGCATGGCACTGGACCTATTAAGCATTTAATCTTTATTCTGTACAAATGTGGCTGTGACAACGGCTTACTCACAGACAGTTGGCAAATTAGCATATTCCCACACATAAACCATAAGCCATCTACAGCATTGTCTTCAGTCTATACCACAGGGCAAGGATGAATAAAATAAAAAATTTAAAAAAAAAAATCATTCTTTTTGAAATTTCATTTTGGCCTAATAAAGAATTTTTTTTTCTTCTTCTTACAAATGAAGTATTACAAACCCGTTTTCAAGTTAGGAATAAAAGAAAAAAGGGAAAGTTTGTCAGTGTATTAATAAATTTTTTTCAAGCAGAGAGAATTAGTCACATCAGGTACAAATCAGGAGGTAAGATTGCAGGGGTGAAGACAATGCTGCGGTCCCTTACTTATCTTACTTCTGGGTTCTCTAGGTCCATCCACTGTGACTTTGATAGCTTTCTGGTAAGTGGCCATCTGAGGCGGGTTTGAGCTCACCTGGATCGTCAGGTTAAAGCTTTTACCTGGAACACAAAAAGAAATAAACTGTTACTGATATCGGTTACTTGAGACATCAAAGAGTTCTGGGGTGTTTACATAAAGATGATGTAGGCTTTAATGGTATACCCTGCCCCTGATCATGGAGTTATGCCAGGCACAACACACTGAGAAGTCACCTGAGGTCAAAAATTTAAAATCAAAATGAAATATCAACATACATAGTGATATATAGTGTGTGTGGCTGAAAGAAGAATCATACTGAAGACACCATACATGACATCCATGCAGCTATAGGACACTGACACCATATGTAACACTGACAACAAATGACCCAAAAATTACTCAATGTTGATACTGAATCCATGGAAACTAGGGAATTACTACTAAAATTGTAACAGCTTTAATAAATCTACAGGTATAATTCACATAAACTAACCAAAATTTCCCATTTCAGCTAGCAAACACTTACTCAATTCTGATGTTACATTAATGTAGTATCAGTGGGCTTTGGAATGACAAACTTGAAACATCTTAGCCACAGTGAAAATAAGTCAGTGGGTTTCACATCTGACAGTGTTCCGAACTCATAAATACCCTGCTATAAATTATTCAACCTTTTTGCACTGGCAATACAATTACACAGGGTATTAAGGCCACTAGTAATTCTGACACACTTATAAAGCTATAATTTCTGGAAAACTTGAAAAGGTCTTAACTATACCCATAGTTCTGTTTTTCAAAATCAAATTATAATAATGTTCAATTTTTTTAAGACCAAAATTAGGATGGTAAACTTTTCTGAGTGTAAAATGACAACAGGGCTACAAACTGATCTTACATGTTGGTATAAATATATTGCACACCTTTACGTATGCAAATTCAGTACATGTAAGCTTAATTTTCTTTTGAAAGACAGATTATTTTTATTAATGGATAAAGTTAAACTTTGCCAATGGTATAACATACCGTTCTTTTGGAATTAGAGATAAAAACCTGAGAATGCTTTAACATTAACATACTGCTCATTGAATTTACAGGAGAAGTTGTTATTCATCAGATTATGCATTATTATCACCAACCTCGTTAAATGACATTCCAAGACCTAGCTTAAACTAATCCTTGCAATAGTCCTTCATACTTTTGCCAGCTAGTTGTCCACTTTGGCCAGTATGATAGGGGTATCTAAGATTGATCACTAGTGTTCACAGCAAAATCATGCTTAATGGTGACATGACCCATCCCTTTAACCTCTCCTATCAAATTTGATCTGGTCATCTAGCGCAGCCGCCTCTGTTTAATTAAACCATTTTTGTCTTTTGTTGTTTGGTAATAAGAAAGGGGCACGGGGCATTTGCCTTATGGGGAGGTGCCTGTCATGCCTTGAGGCCTGGGCCAGTCAAAACAAACAGAGATGGTCCAAGCCTTGACCTGTCTATGGGGAACTGATGGAGAGTGGGGTAATCACGGGGTAATCACCACTCTGACATTACAGATGATTGAATTAAGCAACACAAGACTGATCTGCCGCCAGATATAGAGGCTACCCTGCCCATCCAAGTCTGCGATCAGAACAGCTATGCAAATGGCTAAAGCATCATAATTAATAATGCTGCTGGAGTCTATCAACCATTATGCGGAGTTCTGCCAGTGCTAAATGGCTGACTGAGAATCCATCCTGGGGTAGGGGGGCAGGGGAGAGTGGTGCCCCGTTCTTGACAGCAGGGTTAAAGGGGAGCTGAGGGTTCCAGCACAGATTACATGGGTCAGGCAATAGGCCAGTGACCTAGCCCTGCCAATATATTGCAATATTTCAATATCAGCTGTCCGCTATCTGTTCCAGGCATGGCAGCCAAATGGGGGTCTGTCCTCCTGAACAATGCCAACATGCTCTCATAAATTTCAAATGAGCCAAGCAGCCAAAGCTGCCATGGTCCAAGTGCTGCCTGCTTAAGAAATGGGGTCTCTCTTCATATATCACAGATCAAGTGGCTGTTAAATCAGATTGTGTGAGAGAGAGGGAGAAAAAAAAATGAGAAACGTTAGGGCTGAATGTTTTACATGAGCAGATGGTCCGAGAACAAAACAGAAGCTCCTTGCAAGAAAAAACATGGAGACCCTGTGATTTGCACAGAATAAAGAAGCAGACACTGGCTGCCGCAGATTAGGTAATATAGACAATAGGACCAAAACTCTAACAATTTAACCCTCGTTGCAGTTATGTCATCATAAGCGCCAAGTTCAAAAAGTTATCCTTAGAGCTTTAATCTATTCAGCCTTTATATGCAGAAGAGGTCTCTTTCTCCTTTACTAAGAAAAGAAACAAAAGTTTGTCTTACAATAAGAACTTTTAGTGACTGAGTACCAGATCCACAAAAACAACTTTTGCAGTATAGATAACTGAAAACCATCTCTTTTTCTTGACAGAAAACAGAACCAATACTCTTAAAAAAGTTTATTTCATTGACAAACTCATTTGGTATTTATTAATACCATGATGTAAAAATTCATTCCCAGTGTATTAATAAATAATATCCTTATGTTACAATGACCATTCTGTGCAAAACAGTCAGCAAATAACATCAGCTACTATGCTTGAGGTCCCCCTGCAAGTGGACCCCGGTTTTTTAAGGGTGCTAATTCCCCATTATAACCAGGTACATGGACTTTTTCACCTCAGTGCTTCGGACATAATTGCAGCTGCAGCCAAAGAGACAAAAGTTCATTTTTCTCTGGTCTTGTTTCAGTCAAGGGCATGACGAGATGCACTACCTCGTCCTCTCCACAGAAATGGTCTTAGGAGAGTTTCCAAATTAGCTCAACTAAAATCCCTGACCATCATTACATTGTAGGATCAAAGATGCCTGTGTTCTGGACTGACAATAGTTTTCTGATCCCTGCAGTAGATGTGGCAGGATAATGATATTGTATGTGAAGGTCTGGGGTAGTAACACCCTGTGTGACACAGTCTCTGTTTCTTAACATTATCAAAGGAGACCAGACTAATCTAGAGGATAGAGGGTCCTTGATGTTCCATACAGCCCGTCGAACTAACACGTGCACTTTCCCTTGGATCTCTGATCTATTACAGCACAAGTACTGGGAAACACAATATTGCTAGCCGGAGACAAGAGCCACTTAAGGGATTAACAAACTGAGTTTGTCTACAGGACAGATTTCTTGAAAGTTAAGACCTTTTTGTACCTTAAAGAAATAACTAACGGAACACTGGTCTGTATGACTGTAGTTTCCCAACTTTATATGTGCATGTACATACATATAAATAAAAAAATATCTTTCAAATACAGGTATGTACAATATGCCACAGCAGTCTTTAATGGTTATGAAGAGTACATTACTACAGCTTTAATTTTGTAACTGTAAAACCCTTTTTGCCAAGCATCACACAAACATTCCAGGTCACATGCATGTTGTAAAAGCAGCACTCTTGACAGATTTATAAAGATATGAAGTGTCTTTTGGTACTATTAAAACTGGTGACTTTAAAAATGAAGTATGTTTAAAATTCATTTAGACATGGCCTTCTATTGTTAAAAGGTGAAAATAGTATGGCACTAGCTAAGAACCTAGTGCTAAAAATGCATTTCCCCATTTTATTGTGCTTACATTATGCTATTACATTTTGAATTAGCAGCCAGAATTACTGAAAGAATACATGAATAATCTACACCATTACATCATATAACTAATGCCAAGGTTGAGGCATTGAGACAAAAATGTATGGTACAAGCAATATTCAGTGTGGTTTAAGTCATAAAGTTCAAGAGCAGGCACAACCTTGTGAGTCAGTGGCAGGAAACCTCAAATTTCTGGTGGAAACCAATTTTCCCTGAAGGAGAACAAGGAAGTAGTACCATCTGATAAAGTTCATTTGCTGATCCGCCGTAGTTAAAAGGTGCACAATTTTTACTGAAGGCTTTTGATTTGGTGTTCAATTAGGCCAAAATGCCATAGTCATCCATTTAATCTATCTCTGAAAGTTTTTAGATACACAGGCAGGCATTTTAGGTTCTGAGTCATGGTCACAAACAGATATCATATTGTGTGTGTGTTACCAGGAAATACAGGCCTCTGATGAAGTGAGTTAAGTTCTAAGTGAACATGTATACTGATAGTAGGTGACAAAATATTGTTCCACTTTTTGAGAAGTATGTTAGAGTAAGTCACTACAAAATTTCAAAAAAATCAACGAAGACTACCATATGATCAAAATCACCTTTAAAATTGTCATTATTACAAGACAGTCTTGCATACAGAAAGTTTTTATCTTCTTGTTTGGCAATACATATTCCAACGTTTCTAAACTTAATTAAACTAACTGGTAATTGTCCAAGCTGCAAATAATCAAAAATTTTTGGTAAATTTTCAGATCTGACAAATTAGAATTTACCACTCAAGGTCAGAATCCAATTTTTATAATCAACATGAAGATTGAACATGTATCTTATATAATTTGTGAAATGTTCTCCAGTATTGGATTTAAAAACTTATATCAGAGTGTAGATGAAGATTTGTGTGCTATATCCATGCAGCAGTACTGGGAGGATGAGGACATCTGGTAGTGAGGTGCTGTGAATTGTCAGCTAGGGTAAGAATGTTGAGCGTGAGTCACAGTCACTTCCCTCACATGACACACTCACAGACTGAGGAGTGGATCAACCCTTGCTCAGCCCCCCCCCCCCCCCCCCTCCTTACACCTTGCTAAGAGGAGTCCGAGGGTTCCGTCTTAACAACCATCCCTCACTGGTAGGGCGAGATCACCTAGCCCTAGTGGTACCTCCAAACCCAAGGGGGCAGGGCATGAGAAGAATTCTTAATAACTAGGTTGTCTGAGGATATTATAGTGCAAACATAGCCTTGACTTCATTTCCCTCTACAATACTGCATTCCTATCTACTGTTTGTTGTGCTGTAAGTGCTAGCCGGATCTTTTCAGCTGTGCCCTCCACTCTTCTCTTTCTCTGCCCTTAGCAATTCAGGTAGGGGGGTCTATCTATACTGTCCAAACATATCCTGCTCCAGCTTGAGGCTCACACTGTACATAGCTGTTCCATGAGCAGTCCAGTGCCCAAACTTTACTTACAGATATATACGTGTATGCACATATATACCCTTCATATGTACAACCGTGCCAGGTCACAGCGACACTCGGCTGGTATTATTAAGTAGATAGCACTAGCTGACCTAATTTTCCGTGGATAACCAGTTCAGACTTGGCTCTATACTATAATGTACATGTAATGTACGTGTGATCAGGGCGGAGGTAGAGTACATAACTGTTTACAGGCTATTAACTTTTAGTTTAAAAGTTGTATAATTAATAGGTAGTCCTATTAATTGTCCTGTAAAATAATAATACCGGATAGATAGGTCTTCATCTTTATAACTTGTATTAGTCATTACATATATCCACACATAAATATACATTTAAGTACTTATAGCAACTCCAAACAGGTTATAAATATATAGGCCTACATTTCACATACATGATTTCATCCCTTAAACAACACCTTTATAGGATATGAGGTTGTACACTACACCTTTACAGCTGTGAGATCCGCGATCTTCATTTAAGTAAGCTATGTATATATATATGTCCTGTGAATGAAAGAGGTGAAGAACGCAAACCTATCAGGTTACAACGCCATTGCGACTTTTATTGCCCATTCAATGCTTGCCATAAAGACAGGTACAGTGTATTTGTCAGTGAAAACATGTTCCCACTGTATGGAATTACAAGTTTACAAAAGCTACAGAGAACTGAGAACATAAAATACAGTGAATACTGCCACATAAGGATATTTACACCATAACCTTTACTGATTCACGACACCAACACATCATATGTAATAGAACTCCTCTAAAGCGCTTGAAACCACTGACTCAAAAAAAGATATCTCTAATTTATATTTAGGAATGTACATCACAGAAGCACTTTATGAGCGAGTTGTTGCTTTCTTTAAGACTTTAAAAAATGCTGGATTTTTATAACATTAAAACTGAATATGAAAATAAGCTCCAGGCAATTAGATATGTTTACAGCTCTAAGAAAACACATTTGTTGTCATATAGAAGAATTTAAGAGTACACAACAATATGATAGCAAAGCTATAAACACAGACAGATCAGCTTACCACTACCAGCACTGTTCACAAGATGGCAACATACACCAAAGAAAGATAAGGCAGGCAACAAGGTGGCAACGCTGACCTCAAGAGGTCAACAAAAACCACAAGAAAGTATAATGTAAACCACAAGAGAATGACACAAACCACAAGATGAACAAATAGGCAAAATGATGGAAACACTGGCCACAAGTTGGAAAGATTGGCCAGAAGATAAGAAGCACTGGCCACAAGCTGGAAACATTGGCCACATATAGGTAATTTGGTAAAACAAACTTCATAATATAGCATCAACCACAACAGAGTGAAAATGGTTGTTAAAACACATCCCTCGAAAATGAGGAAATCACTGTATGCTTAGAAGTTGGTAACACTGGCCACATGTCATATGGGTAAAATAAACCACAACGTAGTATACCATTAACCACAATATAGTGATGCTAACAAATCAGTGACCAAATAAGGTTATCACATTCCTAGAGGATGGCAACATGCATTGGCAACACAGATCAACTACAAACCAAGATGATGACCAAGTGAGTAGCTAAGATGGTAACATAAGGCCACAGACTGTCAAAGAGGGCAACACATGGCCATTAACATTCAGCCACAGCTCACAGGTGAGTGGGTAATTGCTCAATTACACCATCAGTTCAATATCTGCATCAATTTGTTTTCCTTCCTCAATGCAATTGTCCAGGTGAAGTAACCTATTCTTTTTCAGATCCTAATCTCTCAGCGGCCTGCTAAATCTACTTAGTGGGCCATAAAAACGACATTCACATATGATTTGCTTACAGGCAGACTCGGTGGCTTGAGCCCCTCATTGAGATCAGGGAACAATCGAACTGCCTGCTGCCGTGTTTGCTTAGGACTGCAGGCTTTGGGGGTAGAGACAGCTGCACAGGCAGAACCCTTGCCCCACAGCCTCCTTAATTCTGGTCTAACACTGCATCATACAGACAATCATACAGTCTTCAGCTACTTGCACTACAATTACTGAACGGAGCCAGATTAGCCTACATTCGTTATATATAATCACACAACAATTAATTTTCTTATTCCACAACTTCTAACATTCACAACCCATATTTTGAGTTTATATTTTGTCATGTATTTTGGAATAGGTTTCTGTTTTCTGGACATCTCTAGTAAAGACAAAGGTCTCAGAAATTGTGTCCTCTGGATTTCCATGTTTAATTCATTGGAAAACAAAGATATCTTTACAAGAACACATCACATGTAAAATGAATGACATAAAATTCTTGGAGGGTTAAACTTCAACAGGAATCTGGTACGACTTCTTTCAATGGCATTTAAAAGTTAAGAGTTGCGCTAAGACAAGATAGATTTCTTATGGATAACAACTTCTTGTTTATTAGACACACTTCGCCTGCTTAATAAACAAGAAGTTGTTATCCTTAGAAATCTATCTTGTCTTAGGAATCTGCTAGTGTCATGCTTAAAGGAAAATAACAAAAGTTTCGATTTCACTATCTCACACAAGGCAATTAATCTGCACAGCTAGACTGCATCATGTGAAACGTGTATGTGGCAATGGGGCGGTCTCGTCACTGTTTGTACACAGGGGAGGGCCGCGAGGGGAGGTGGGGGAGGAGTAGGGGGTTTTGCAACGAGGAAGCAGGTTTGTGCCAGGATGACAGAATTCTCTGTGATGTGGTACAACGCAGAAGCTGACCTGACCGCAGCCTCACTCACAGGGCTGCTCAAGCTTTCTCAAATCAATGTCTCAACACAGACCCTATTACCCTCATCGGACTCTTCAAACCACACCAGCAAACAGCGTATAAAGAAACACCCCGGCCAGAAACACCATTAGTCAAAACCAAAGGCAAAAAAATAAAAAAAAGTTTAACAAAAGATCTGTCAAGGAAATGGAAGGAAACACTATAGTTGACTTCATTGCCCCTTTGCCATGGCCCTGGAAACCTCAAATGAAATGGCACATATCAAGGTTAATACCACTCATGGAAAGGAAATTGTTCAATCGTTGAATGATTGAGCAGAAGCGGTGAGAAAATCAAACAATCAGGATAGGGATCAACATTTCATGGACTTTGCTTTATTTATTTACTTGGGCTTAAATATTCCTTTCACATATTTTTGGTCTGTCATGATGGTGCCTCCTCACAGTTGAGATTATTGTTAGTGGTGACATTTTTAGCACTGTCTTAGTTAAAGGGCATTCTGATGAAACCAGACACCATGCCACATGTCCTATAGCCAGCCACATTATATGTGCATTAATCTGGCCTCCAGAGTACATGGTTCTTCATACGCATCATGAGATGGTATATGGCATATGGCTCTTTTCCCTATATTAATATCCTATGTTCTATTCCATGAGGAAAACCATATAGTCCTACTTGAGATGCTAGTCTGTGCCTTTGGGTGTTGAGAAGATTTAAGGAAATGTTTTAATGCTGGTAGAACAAACGCATTCTGGTCCAGAGGCATAGTGAAGGGGAAAAAAGAAGACAGGCAAAACAATACCAGTGGCCCACCAGATAAGAATTTTTTTCATGTAAAAATATTGCCAAAATAGAGAAATTGTAAAGGTCTTTGATGTCCTTCATGCATACAGCAGCTTGTCCAAGAATGTATGTGGCATGTGTGTATGGACCGAAGTACCAGGAGCTGAACCACTTCAGAATGATGATGGACTCAATGCTACAGTGATAGTACTTCAGCCATATACAGGATGATCAATAGGCGCAGAAAGTCAAGTCCTTCGTATCTTTTGTGGGAAATCAGGGTATGGAACTATTTATAATATGGAATTTTCATAAAACCAATGAGCATTCAACATTTATTTATGTTTAAATGTTCAATTTCACTCCAGCTGTTCTGGTGTGGGAGTTGGTGTGTGTGTGTGTGTGTGGGGGGGGGGATATGAAGGGGGGGGGGGACTATTTTATATTAACACAAATACAACTACAGAAAATAAGGCCCATATGAAGAGATATATGAAACATAAATGACGATAAATAATAAATAAAGAAATGAGAAATAAATTACAAAAAAAAATCAAACTGTTAACTGCTTAAAATTACCAAATTATGAATAACTGATACTTAAACCAAGGAAGACCTTTATATTATAACTAAATTTCTTCCCAGCTCCATTATCAGAAGAATAAGAGGTTAATGTGGCATAAATGGCTGGCAAAGTGCTTGAAGCAGTAACATCCCAAGTATTGTCTTTGTATGACAGCGTATGACACAACCATGTAGCCATCTGACAGCCGGCTGTAGCTGACAGGCATTGCATGTCTTGAGAAGGTCAGAGGCTGTGCCCTTTGTCTCGACTCCCACACAGTCTAGGCTGACCCAGTGTTAACAGGGGGCGAACCTTTGGCCCTAATGTTGCATGTTATTGCTCCATCAAATTGTCTGTGAAATGATACGGATCAAGCCAGTGATGTATCAAACAGCAAAGGGTTCATGATCAGCATTATTAAAGCAATATAACCAAACCAAGTTACCATAAACTCCCACAACACACCCTCTCGCATTCCGGGCTGAGACAAATAAATAAATCATATAAAATCAGACAGGCAAATATTAATCACCCCTTTGTAATAGCATATATTCTTCTGAAGGAAAAAGTTTCGCTTTGGAATTAAATGTACTACACCCTCAATGTGTATAGCACTTAGAGGTGCATTACTCATACAAAACATATACAGTTCACTGAACCATTAGTGTGGGCGGGATTGAATGGCTTCACGTGTGTGTAGGTGTAACAGAGGCAAATCACTGCACATGGACAAACTAGTCCATGACTTTTATCACTTGTCAAAATCACTTATGTCAGCAAAAAATAATGGGGGGGGAAAAATCTCTACAACCCTCCTGTCTACTACTCAAATAATGTAAAGAATAATTCACTTTTTTAGACTTCAGTTACTGTTAAAAACATGATACAAGAAAGAACTTTTCATGGGGCACTCAGCTTGACATTTAAACCGAAAATTAAAAAAATATTAACCACCTTCTGGAATACTACTAAAAGGATTCTGTAACTTTTATTTTGTTGGGAATTTTTAGGGTGTTTATTGTAGATTACCGTGTAGTAAAAACGATACAAGTATGATAAATGTAATACACAGTAGGCCTATAGTATTAATACAAATATTCGACACTGAACGACACTGGCAACAAAATAACGTATGAAAGGCCTATAATTGCTACTTCTTTCCAAAACATATACATATATCAGACCGGATCTTTATTGTTTAACATTTCTTAGAAAGTTTTAAAAACTTACCTCTGCCACTCCTCCCAACAAATCGTAAGTCGTTGAATTTCGCCACTTGGTTTTTCATGTAGGCAGTACAATTCCTAAGCTCGGCGCAGAAATTCTCATCGTTTCCAGCCATGATAGTGACTTTGGTGCCATCCTTAACTTCTCCCAGGGACACGACTTTGAAGGAGACTGGTAATGTCTTATTGGAACGCCAGTGAGACGGTAGGACAGAGCAGACGAAGTTTGGGCTGCCCGTCCTCACAAGTTCGCCCGGGTGGTCACTCAACACAGAGCTCAGGGACCTCTCCCCCGCTACCAACTCAGTCATATTCTGAGGGGAGTCGGGGAACGGCGACAGACCGTTCAATTCTGTGGGTAAATGCATGTGGTTAAGTTGTGAGTATGAAGTAGTAATCCAGACTTGTGAGCCAACGCGGAACTACTGAGTGTTCTGTGGTTTTGTGAATGAAGTTAAATATGCGATTAGCTCCGACCAAAGCCACTCCTTCTCTGACTCACAGCCACTCATGTGCCAGCTATATATCCCTGCGCAGCACCCTGTTTACGCTCAGCTGCTTCTAATTTGGGTGAAATTTACACAAATAAGATATCCCACACGTTAAACAAGATTACCGACCCTGACTTTGAAAATACAGGAAACGGTTAGTGCCTAATAAACAAACAGCGACCTGCAGACAAGTGGACTATATCTCCCAAGCGGATAGATCTACCACAGCTGTCAATCAATTATAGTAGGCCACGTGATTGTCCCACACACACATTTACGCATCCTATTTTCCACATCAACTCGTGCCGTTCCTGTGGCGCTGTTTGATTGTGTAAAACTAGATCTGGGTGTCACCTATATTTCCCGTATGACTAGGAAAACAACATAATATATAGGGCAACATTTAAAATTGATTAAGGGAGCAACTATAAACTCAAGAAAACAGTGCTACTGCATTGCCTACTGGTGATGTTCAGCTATTCAGAAAAGTTCATCTCTGTCAAGTGAATCTTCTAAGATAAGTAACTTTCTTGGAGATCTGAATAAAAACAAAATCGAATCATCCATTGGCCTACAAAATGGATTTTCAGTTTAACGCCTACAATGAGCGATGCAGGCCTATCAATTCCCTGCCGGTCTTTTATTGGTAAAAAAAAAATCCTCAAAAAAGTACAAATAAAGGGCTTCATACTCACAAGAAAAAAAAATTGAAGACAGGACAATAAGATGAAACATTCCACTCGGTACTTAATAATGTATAATAAAATAACTGTCCGGGTTGATCAACCCATGCAATAAGCATTAACTTAACTGAACCTGTTCTCCAGTAAAGCGCGCATAATTATAATGCTAGATCTACAAGGTTTAGGACGCGAAGATCTTGTCAGCCTGCTCTAGTCGCATGCCCTACATTCCTGCGGTCTACTGCGCTAGCTGTTTGTTTTTCCTGACCACAAATTCGGCACATAGAAAACATCGTACCTTGTGACAACTGCCAAAACTATTTTTGAGGTCAACTTGTTCCGCGCATGCGCGGTGCAGGGCGAACGGCATGGCGGATTGCCGACTGTCAACGTGAGGATCTCGTTGTAGCTCGAGTTAAAACAGTCGTACCAGGGATATCAGAAAACGTATGTGAGGAATGCTTATGTTATTGATGGTTTATTGTGACAAGCTTATGGCGGAAGTAATCTCTGAGGGTAGGGGCCATTGCAGACCATGTTTTGCGGCGGCCCGGGCTCGTGGCGTGGGAGTGGACAGTATGTGTGGGTTTGGACTGAATGATGTTCGCGACTTGCCGCCGTTACCACTGGCCAGCATTCTATCAGAAACAAGCTAAACATATCAATGGTAGTCCCCGATATCAACGGAAGCATGCTTGTCCGCTTAGATCCCCAATTTTAGGTCAACAAAATCTTTTCTTACCAGGTACCTTAAAATAATATTGATGTACATGTACAAAGGCTTGTGCATAATACATTGAAGATCAACATATTAATTTAATACCAAATTAATTGCTAGGACTACGGGTATAATATTTACAACAACAGAAGCGCAAGGATTCACCAGTATTACATTTTGATTTGCATTTGCATTTTGAAAATGCATCATAATCTAAAAGTAAAGTTCATACTTCTTAGTTGAAATTATGGCATTCAGATAGGTTACAGTTGACTGTTCATTATGGCATCTTAACAGTTAATTCCACAGACGCTCCAATGCAGCCACCATATTATGTCATACCTCCTGTTAGGTCACTATTACCCTGCTTTAAAATATCTGTAGCAAGGATTAAAAGTACATGTACGACATTCACCTCAAAGATACTCAGTTATGATATGTTCCAAGCAAGGCTCCTAAAGTGTCTAGTTACATGTAAACTTGAATAAAAATTATTATGAGGAATATTTTAGTGTTGAAATATTATGGTAGGCTTGTATTTCTGTATTGATGTCAGATCGACACCTGAACTGTTTTGTAGCTTGCAGATAAACATGGCAAAAACTATAATCTAACTGAGACTATAAATGTGGGGATGGCAGGAGAGGAGAGAGGGCCATACTAACCGTGACTGGTAGGGACAGGGCCTAGCTGCAGTCCGCAGATATGTGTGTTACTGCTATAGCTCAGTACCAGCTCCTCTCTGCAGTGCTGTCCCCCTGAGGATGCAAGGGGGAAGGGGGTGAGGGAGGTGAGACACTTTGTGATCTAACCGTATTCCTATAATATTCCCTGCGGTCTGAGCAATGGGGAAATAGACGTGTGGTTTATCACCAGTGGGCAAACAACCTGGATTGTGCTGGCCTGCCACCTTTGAATTAACTTTTCCCGCAGCTGCTATGTTTGCTGGACAAACAAAAAAGGCAGAGTAGCCTGAACCATCCTGAGAATGCAGGTAGATAACGGAAGTTCCCACGACCTAATTCATCCATTACTAGTCTACACCATGGCCTAACCACCATGGCTTTTTTTGTGGTTCTGCACACAGTTCTAAGGTTGTTTACCGGTATAGTGTGAAGATTTTGAGGCGCTCAGCTGGACCCTGTATAGTTGGCTTGTTATAGGGTGAGGGCGAGTTTTTGACCGGTCAACACTTGTTACATCACCTCGCTAACTTCTGCATCCCCCCCTACCCCATACACATTCTTCACCTTATCGAAATAACATAGGATTCTGCAGACACTCTATTCCTCCGTTAATTCTGTTGCTCATTGAGCACATCATGTATACTGTCACCACTGAGATTTTCCTAATGAAATTTCCCTGCCTTCAACAGTTAAGTTGTAAGTCAGATTAGAAGTCACACACTGCAAGGTGACATGATCGAGCAATGTAGAGTCCTTAACCTGCACGTTTCTCACATCTGGTGGAGGTAGGATGGGGGAAAGAAAAGTGTACATTCACGCATGTGGAGTGGGTGCAGGGATGAATTAAGCTAACATATGTAGATGTAGATGTTTGAATGAAAGCACATACATTAGGCTGTGTGAAGTTGGATGGCCTGTCAGTTTGTTAGATTAGCCATCAGTGTGCTGGAATATAAGTAAAACATGTAGATGATCAGCCCATCAATCATTTCCCAAGTCTCGTCAGTAGTGAATTTGGATGTCCTTCGTATTGTGGTGTATTGGGGTACAGCCTATTTTCTTTACTGCTACGGCCAGGGCTGGGATTGAACCTTTGCTAAGTAGCCAGAAAATAAATCCTCTAGCTGTACATAGCCTTCACATACCCTAGCTGTTGTTTGTGTAATTCAGACCTATTGTAATGCAAAGCATATTTACCGATACTCTATTATTGCATGACTTTGTTTGATTGTTTGTTCATGGTATTGTGTTCTTGAAATTGTACACTTCACATACACTCTAACCATTTGCAAAATAGTGTTGGGTGAGTACATGACAAAACAACATCCAGAAGTCGGCATAAAAGGTGATTTTTAAGAAGATTGAAAACCTAAAAGTAAGACTGCACAACAGTAAAAGACGTGTAAAAATCAAGGTTAGCTTGCTAAACATCATGTGACATTCGTGTACATGTGTACATTTAAGCTCAATAATTCACCATTTTCTCATAAGGCAACACACAACATGAAAATGTACCATTTATGTTTGTTGTGGCATACCTTTCTTGAGTTAAAAATGAATTTGATTGCATATTGGCTCTCCAGCCAAAAAGATTCACATGAACTGTTATGAAATTTTATTGTCAACAAGACCATGTTTGTGTGATGGTTTTTATCAGGTATATAAATGAAAATGCAGATTTTTGAATTTCCTTCTCAGAATTCAGAATTGTTTGACATTTATAGTTCAACTACAGTCTGACATGTGCATTCTAAAATATATAGGTACACTATCCTTATTCCATTGCCATTTCAAAATCATTTGTTGGCTTCCTGCCAGTCTTGTATAATTTTTTTTATTTAATGAGGCCACACAAGTTTTAATTCTTGTTTTACGTGCAGAATAAATCAGTTTTCAGTGTCGGCCCTCTGGGTGTAGATAGGAAAATAAAAGCCAGAAAATCATCTAATTTGTGGGGATTTTTCCTGTGGAAGACATACTGTCATGATCATAAAGCCTAGAAAAACAGGAATGTAGGTTGGACAAAATAAAAAGGCAGATTTTCAGTTTTATTTCACCTCATGTTCACATATACCTGAATTAACCCTAGGAAACCCATCCAGTAATTACTGATACATTTCTTCATTGCAAGCCAGCATTTTGAGCAGCAGTACTGAGAATTAATAATTTGGGCTATTTTTGGTCATCTTGCAGCTATTTGTAGACGCCGACAGAAAAAGGTGAGAAAAGATTTAAATCTGGGCAAATTGCGGCAGCCGAGCTGTGTCGCTCAGGACATGCAGCACAAACATAGCTGTGCAATGGAAGGCTTACAAGTGGGTTGTGATGCCAAACAGAGTGGTTTTCTATGACAACAGTTATTTTTTTCACAGGTCGTCTCTGGCCTGACGCTGAATTTATTTATCAACACTCGCCACGCTGAAATTGTTTTTGTAACTGATTCGCATTGACATCAACACATTGGTGTGGGTTTGTTGCTTGTACATTTGAATGCAATACTAAAGCCCTTAGTGGAAGCTTTTAGCAAATACATTTGTACATTGGATTGTCGACTCGTGAGGTGTATACATGCATTTGAATCAGGGTTTACATATACATGTATCCAACATGTCTTTCGAAATGAAGCTGTGTCACTATGTATATGTGTTATTTAATTCTTGTTTAATGCCAGTCCCAAGAACTTTTCATTTATACGACTGCAAATACATACAGCCACATGAGCATCTTTGACCGCTTAGTGTCACCAAGACCTTACAAGCAGTAAGAGTGGGGGAATTTGTACAATTCCATGTCCAATGTGAAATGGTACAGGAGAAGAAGGATTGTGTGAAGTGGCAGAGGAGAGGAGGTTTTGTGCAAAGTGGAACAGGGGAAGAAGGATTGTGTTAAATGACACAGGTGAAGAGGTTTTTGTGAAGTGGTACAGGATAAGGAGGATTGTGTTAAATGGCAGAGGAGAGGAGGTTTTGTGTGAAGTGGTACAGGATAAGGAGGATTGTGTTGAATGGCAGAGGAGAGGAGGTTTTGTGTGAAGGGGTACAGGATAAGGAGGATTGTGTGAAATGGCAGAGGAGAGGAGGTTTTGTGTGAAGTGGTTCAGGAGAAGAAGGATTGTGTTAAATGCCACACGAGAGGAAGTTTTGTGTGAAGTGGTACGGTAGAAGAAGGATTGTCTGAAGTGGTACAGGAGAGGTGGTTTTGTGTGAAGTGGTACAGGAGAAGAAGGATTGTGTGAACTGGCACAAGAGAGTGGGTTTTGTGTGGAGTGGTGCAGGAGAGGAGGTTTTGTGTGAAATGGTACAGGAGAAGGAGGATTTTGTGAAGTGGCACAAGAGAGGAGGTTTTGTACAAAGTGGTACAGGACAAGAAGGATTGTGTGAGTGATGCCCATGAGGAGGTTTTGTGTGAAGTGGAACAGTATTGGAATGTTTATGTGAAGACAAAGTGATGGTCAATGCATTAAGTGGTAAAGAAGTGTGAAGTGGATAAGGAGAGGCTTTGTAGTACTTGCTTGAGGAAAGATGGCTTGCACAAGTAGTACAGAAGAGGTTTGTGTGAAGTTACTAGAGAAGTGTCTTAATCTCACAGATATTGTATGGCATGGTACAAACTGTCAGACCTGGATTGTTGGGAATGGTACTTACTGACAGGTATTGTGTGATGTGACACTGTACTATATGGAATGGTACAAGCTGACAGGTTTTGTGTGTCATATGGTTCTGTACTGTATGAAATGGCACAAACTGACATGTATTGTGTGGCATGGTACTGCACTCCATAGAATGGTACAAACTGGCAAGTATTGTACTCTATAGAATGGTACAAACTGGCAGGTATTGTGTGGCATGGTATTGTACTGTATGAAATGGTGCAAACTGACAGGCGTTGTGTGGAATGGTATAGTGCTGTATGGAATGGTACAAACTGACAGGTGTTGTGCGGAATGGCATTGTGCTGTTTGAAATGTTACAAACTGACAGGCGTTGTGTGGAATGGTATTGTGCTGTATGGAATGGTACAAACTGACCAGCCTCACATGGACTGGTACTGTATGGAATGGTACAGATCCAGAATCATTGTTGGTATATTATTCAAGTGGGATGACTGCGGGGGAAGTGACATGCAGAAGGTGTGTTGACACTGAGTGGGATGGTGTCGCGTGGATGGACTCCACTACAGGCTTGTTGTTTGCGTGAAATGTCACTTCCCTCCTGTATAAACCCCTGTGGCATCGAGGTAAGACGGACGCAGGTGCTTGTCGCTGTTCATTTAGGAGAAACGGTAGACCTGGTCACCCACGTAAATTCTGCCTTTAGAAGGCTAATTCTTGCCTGCGTTAGCTGTGGTCCACAAGAATGCTGCGCAATGATAACAGCCTATATCGAAGCTAGTCAACAGGTAGAGCTGTTAACACTGGTGGACTCAGCGATTCTTATCCCTCGCTGTTCCCACCCCCGCACAAACATGATAAGATGATGAGAGAGCCAGTCTAGTCTACCCGCCCAGCACATCACCGTGCATCCCAGTGGACCTTTGATGACAATTTAGTATTCATGTTTATCGGATGAAAGATGAGACCATTGCCTGGATGTTTTGACAAGGGAAATTGTTTACCCGTAATTGTTACGCTGGTAAATCAGTGGAAGCAAGCTGGCTTCTGGAACAATGTCTTGTATTCTGCAAGGCCGTGAGAACAAATATGTGGGTGTCTGGGCAGAGCTGCTCAGCCAAATAGGTATATAAACCATTAAGGTGCGGGATGAAACTCCATCTGTGGGGACAGCTAAAGAGCATGGATATTATTTTTAACACATTGTGACTGAGACTGGCAAAAGGTAGCAGCTTAAATATGAAGGAGATTAGTTTTAATGTGAACGGGATTGTTTCTCAGAACAATCATGGGACCCTGAAGTTACTACTCTGGCATAACTCATAGCTCAGTGAAATCATTATCGTGACATTTAGTTAAACCAAGGCTTAACAATATGTCTGCTTTATGTAAAAAACCTGGCACCCACCTGTTTCAGAACAACCAGTTATTCCAAATGCAATTAAGATCTGAACAAAGTACCACCTGTTTTGACATTTATACACAGCTCTATAGTGACTTGCATTCAATAATGCAAAAACTATTCTCAAATTGAATTTGGAAAACTCAGGTTATCATAAAATCAGTATTAATTTTTTTGTTCTTTGGCAGATCTGATCTAATTTTTTCAAAAGTATAATTTTAAATGAAGTTTGAAGACCAAAATCCTTGGAAGGGTGGAATTTTCACATAAATCATAAATTAGCATTTCCAAATAACAGGATAGTCCTCTAATGTCAGAAAATACACTATGTTACATTTGGTATTTAAGGTGACACCAGTAAAGTATGTTGTAACATGAAAAAAAAAATTCAGTCTATATAGATTAGAATAGCAGAAAAAAACAATTAGTCCGTGATACTTTCAGTGCAGCCACTTGAGTCTAAAGACCATCCCATCCCTTCCCCTTAGGGAGCTGGGTCAACCCCCCTCTGACATATGGTACTCTTCTAATGATACTAGAAGAGGAATTGGTCAGAACACAAGAGCTAATTCATGCTGATATAATACCCCTCATCACAGCCAGTACAGGTCAAAACAGCAGTTTCCATATTGCCTTTCAAAGACAAGTATTTAGCCATCTGGCTGTAGTGTAGCCCCTGACCACTGGGCAGAAAGGATGACCACTGAACCTTCTTCAACCCTGACCAGACAGCATCTCAGGCTCTACTCAGTGGACACTGGTCATTAAGCCAGACTGACCCTTGCTCTGGACATTGTGTGGACAAGGAGGATGTACTGACAGCTCAAGAGTAATGACCACTCCATCAATAATTGGTTAGGACAATCCTTTAACTGCCCCAATGTAATCTCTGCCACCCCCACCCCCTCACCTACTGTCTCATCATGTCTCCACATAGTGGGAATGCCTTTCAGAACGCCTTTAATGGCCCTATTTACATTTATGGTCTGTTTGGTACCAATCAAAAAGCATTTCTTATGATAATGGAGTCTTTGCTATGAAGGTAAGAGCGGGTACTACTGTAGCTGTTTTGGTGCTTCAGGGTATTATTCATGCTAGGTATAATTGGATCTAGACTGGGAGAAATCTATGTGTCAGTACAATCACATTGGCTATGATAACAGTCACTTGTGTAATGGGTGAACTCGAAGGTGTCCTAGGTGTGGCCAGTACAAAGCTACTTCTGTATCAACGCAGTTGTCTGCCAAGTCACTTTGTTGTTGTATTAAGGTGGCAAGCTAGCTATCAGTTCCACTGAGGAGATGGTTAAAGGAATATATGCCTTTATAATGTAAGATGAGCTCAGGAAGAGCTTAGCTGGTTTACGCAGTCTGTGGCATTCCAGAATTCATGGGTAAAGGGGGAATGGGATGACGTGTATGTACAGAGTGATTAGAAATCACGTCTTGTATTTGACCTTACAAACTGCGAAATTTGTCATAAATATCACTTTTTATGCTGAAACTTACATTTTCTCAGTATCATGATACTCTCCAAATCCTCTTTCTAATATCAGTGGAATTCTCAGAATGAAACAAAATGAGTATAACTTAACCGTGAAAGAAAAAATAAGTCAAATTGACATGCAGAAAGAAACTCTGAAGAAGCCATTTCTTTATTTTTATTAGGTTATTAGGTATTCTTAAAGAAATCAAACATCATATAAAATTCATGCAGTGAGGAAAGCTGAAGTGTGACAGAATTAACCAACTATTGGAAGGATCGTTAAAAAATATGAGTAGGTGTGAAAAATCTGAATATTCATGTATTTCCCAGATAAAAGTGATCCTTTTGAAAATTTTATTTGTGGTGAGTTTTGAAGGCTAGTCTTTTTCCATCTTGTTACATGTTTGTCCCCAGCATGTTATCTAAGGGAAAAAACCTGTTTTGAGCAGTTCACAGTAATTCCTATAATTGGGAATATAATGTAGCCATTTAAATGCGTTTATTAGAAGTGAAAGCTTGATGTTTCTCCTTACCTGACTAGAACAGTATCAAATGTCTTTATCCATATTTGATGTGGGTTAAGATACTGACAATCATGCAGAGCAGTAGTGCTCATGGAACAAGCAAGCGTGGTGACTCAGTATGTATTAAAAACTTTATTCCTGCATTTAAGGCTCTGAATAATTGAATTCTTTGGGTCTGAATTTTTCCAGTTTATTTCTTTACACAATGTAATAGTCAAATTAGATTAAAATAAACCGTGCCTACTTCTCTGAAAAACGAGTCATTGAATTTTTGATCCAATTTTTCTAATTAGGAAGTTGGCTCTTTGGTATCCCAATATTATTACCCTTAATGTACACTGTGTCAAACAGGAGGATGGATATTGTCTATTTAAACATGCACATGGTCTAATTTCTGTAGTATGTGGGTAAATCTGGAAGTAAGATTTTTATGACAGACAAGTAGCATTTTTAAGACATACAACACACGGTGGGACTGTGGGACTGTGGGCTGTCTTTCACTTGTCAACTTATCAAAAATATGCATGAATTGACATGTAGGGAGTTAATAAATATTTTAAAGTAACTAAAGTCTGTTGGATATTTAAACTTTTTAGCACCTTTTAAAGCTCTATTTACTGGTTGACCTTGATATAAAGATAATCCAGCCAGTGGAAATGTTTTCACATCTTCACTTTTATTCATTTACACATTATTGCATTCCTGTTATGTAACCTGGGGCAAAATTTTTTTCATAAAATTTAGTATTCTTAAAGAAAGATAATTATTATAGGCAGTTTACAAAGTACAGATGTCAAAATGATAAAGTTGTATAAAAATATCGTTGTGAGCGTACACATGTCCGTAAAATTTATCTTCATTAAAAAAGATTGTATGTTGCGTAATTGTAATATAGATGATAATGTTGTAAAATACACCATGTTGTGTAACTTAATTTCATTAAAATTATAAATGTATAAATATAAAATAAATTTGATTGAAATGTATCTTTAAGATATGTTTTTGTACACTGCATGATTTAATCATGATGGGTGGATGTTTTTTTAACTGTTTATAAAGATGATTAATTAATTCCTCTTCAAAAAAAAACAGGACATTATCCATGATATACCCTCATATTATGTACATGTAGTAAACATCAGTGAGATTTTCTAGAAGTGTAAATATATTTGCAGGCTGAGATATCCTGATCCGAAATCTGATCCATTTAAAAAAATAATTGTATAAAGCTGATATAGTAATAATTTCTTTTTGTTGTGAGCAATATTTATGAAATGAAAACATGTAAAACGTAAACCACAGTCGGAGCCTCTTTTCTCGCACGTCAGTCGGTATTCTTGATGTGACAGTGATGGATGGAATATGGTTATTTACACTCAGACGGATGACTTCTGTCAGCTGATATTTTGCCTGTGGTAACATATGACATTCAATCCTGTTAATAAGGTTGCATTAGAGGATGGGAAGGGAAGGTTTACCTGTAGGGTGACATAGGTCTACATATCAACTTTACCTGCATCATGTTGCGCAAAGCCTTGCCTTTGCCTGTCTCTTTCACACCCACTGTCCTGTGCATACTCCACCCCTGCTTTCAGTAACACAAGCAGTTATAAATTATGAAGCCTTGGTGACAGTTAATAAGCTGTCAATGGTCATGTGGACATATGCACAGGCGGATGTTGTTTGAAGGTCGCTTGTCTTCTACCAATACAGTTTGAGCATTTGTATGTCACAAGTGAGAAAGTTTGTCAGTAACTTGCCAAAGGTCCGTGGTTTACCTCAGGACCTCTGGTTTCCTCTTGAGTATGATGTTAAACAATAATCAAGTAAATAAATACATAAATAAAGAAAAGAAATAGTTTTGACTCAGATGTTAATCCTGCCCAATTGGGTGACAATTATTTTGCTGAGCATTAAATTATTCTACTTGTCAAATGGTTAGACCAATCTGATAATGAACCTAGAGTTTCCTTGTGAAACTCTTACCTTTTTGTACATGTTAGATGCTGTACATGGTTACAGGTATACGCTACATGTATGCCTGGTGATTTAATAGCCTTTGTACTTAACATTTGTATTGACTACATGCGAGAAGCATATACTAAACTCCCATATAATCCTGAATGCTTGTAGAAGTACGCAACCTAGAAATTGCATTTTCATATAGATATAAAAAACATATTTCATTTATATAAGTACAGATTTCTTCACTATGTATTTAATTTTAAGCAACCCCGAAAACCCATTTACAGTATCTGTGTGTTGCAGATGTCATTTAGTCATGTTATTTCACAGAAATTTGCATGCTCTTTATCTTCTTATGATTGTTTAGGACATACTCCTCTGATAAAAGTCACTGTTTTTTTCGTGTAAACATTTACTTTTATCACATCATTGATAACTTCTACAAAGAACACATCAACGTCTTTGTAGGGTTGATACATTTTGTGACTGGCAAATTTTTTATTTTATTTTAATGGAAAGTAAAAGTGAGCTCTTCCCCAAGATTGGAAATATATGAAGCATCAAAACTTCTTGGAAGGAATAGAATGACAGCTGTATAAAATACCTTGATTGTAAAGTATTGGGGACTATTTTTCTGGCTATAATGTCATTGAAAAGTTATTAATTATTACTATCTGCAACAAGTGAATTTCAGAATTTTCATTAAAAAAAAAAAGTACATCCAGCCAAATTAAGAAATCAGGGTCTATCAGATGTTTGCTGTTCAAAAATTTGGCGCTTTTTACTGTTGTGCGCATCGACCTGTATCCAGTAGAAGGTTTGTATAATAAACATGATTTCACTGAGAATAACAGTATTAAATCTCTGAGATATTCGATGGGGAAAAATTGGCTACAGCGCGGGTACGTAATAGATGGCACATTTGATGAATTAGATAGAGAGCGGCCAAATGGCTTGTACAGTATGTATATGTCACTGTGGTTAATATTTGATAAGGTACACACATATTTGTTAGCCGCCCAGCAGTAAGCTCCCCTTACGTGAGGCTTGACGGGGGAGGTGATTGGAGGTGGGTGGTAGCTGAAGCTGATCAGACTGGGGCAGCCAGCGCTACCCCCACGCTCCCTGGCATGATAGGCTATAGCTAGCTGTCTGCAGCTCTAGCTCCTCACCAAATGATTTCAATAAAATTCCGACAAAAAATTGAATTTTTTGATTCATTAGGACATTGTAGTTATAGCATGTATATTCCGTACATCAGATAAACAAATAAGTCAAAACATTGCGTCACATGTAGTAATAGCTACCATGTATCAAGTACATGTGAGAATTCCTGTAGATACCGGTATTGCCTAAGACCTATCTCTAGCTGTATGCAGAATGCAGCTACTCTGATAGTCTATCTGTTACATGTGTTTAATATGGTTATATCCTGTTGGTTAAAAAAGATGACACCCAGATTTAACAATTGATTTCAATCCATCACTCAACCTACCTGTAGCCTGCCTGCACAAGTCATGGGCTGTCTCTCCCAGGTAAGATAATCCATTGATTGTGACAGTGGCGGTAATTCCGTCACCAGTACATCACTTCTTCTCCCTGCTCTGCACAACCGCTTTAGAAACTCTACCTGCGTATTTGTGAGGGAGTTTTTCTCACCCCAGCGCGCAGGTCAGCAAGGGCAGAGTTTATCGGGATGCTCCGAGAGTGGCGGGCCCACAGCCCTGCTTCAGATTCTGTATACTGCTCAACAGCTGCTACAGGCAGCAGAAATGTCACAGAATGTCAAGAAGCCTTCAAGGCCACGATCTAGGTTGTGAATGGCTGGCTGCCTGTCCGGATGTGACACCTTGCCGTGTACAGTCAGAGTTAAGCTCTCCCCCAACAAATATGTTGTTAACCGCTGGCCCTGTCTTCCCCTCCCTATGGTCACTGCCTTTAGGCCTGATAAGATCTGTGGCTGCTACAAGACAAAAAGCCAACATAGGTTACACTGTTAATTCACCTGGGTGAGTGACATCACAGGGTTCACTCATGCAAACAAACTGCAACTTTTCTAACCACTCTTAGGTAGCTTTTGAATTAAGAGAAATGGTGAAAGGAAAAAAATTCTTTTATATGTGACGTAATGGCAAGTTGCCCTCCCCCGACTTCCCTTACCGCTTAAACTGATAGAAGAATGTGAAGATAGGTACAGGTAAAAGACCCCCAGATAAAACTTCTGACCCTTTGTCCACAACGTGCTGCTATGAGGTTTGTTACTGTGATAATGACCCAGTCACTACTGTCGGCATGAATGGAGTGCGAGGTTGAAGGGAACTATGGCCCTGAATGAAGTGCATTCCATGGTGGATTCTCCACAGTAAACACTTCCTCTAGTTACTAGTCTATATGAATGAGGTATGTAGCCAAGGGGGTGGGGGGGCACTATCTCAACCTGGCCCCTCTGTAGGAGTGGCTTCACACAGAAAGACCAAGGAAAAAGAATAAAAAGATTTGAAAAAAATATAATCTGTGAATTGGCGGACTCATTCAAATTATCCGTTGTGATAGTACTGGCACAGCTTTAATAGTACCAGCTCTAGGGTGACCATATGAATTGGGCAGTTTGGCTTGTAATCCTACACTTATTGTTGGGGAGTGCTGTGTGTTTTATTGCTACCATCTGGCCTAAATGTGACAGTATTTATACTGTCCCATTCCCTTATCCTTTATGTCCTCACCACCCCCACCCACCCCCCCCCCCCCACCCAAGATTTCCTCCCACACAAACCTGAACCAGATTTTTACTTTGAATGACATTTTGTCATGACCTTATTTTGAGCTGTGGAGACCTGTGATTTGTGAAGTGTTTGTAATCTGATGTCTAAGTCAGAGTGCTTTAATAGACAGTTGATGGTTTTTTTGGTGGATGATTAAGTGACACATGTATATATAGAGACTGATAACAGTAATTTGAATTTAATATGCTTGTGTATGTAGACAAACAATAGCACATGTTGATGTATGTAAATAGTAAATGTGCAGAGTGTAATAATTTTTGAAAAACCCACTATGATGCCAACCCGATAAAATATCATTTTATATGATACAGGGTATTAGAAAGTTTCTAGCCCATGTTTATGACATAAAGCTATTGATTATTGATTATTGATTATTCTGATCAATGTATTTAGTTACATGTTCTAGAATTTGAAAAAAATGTTTTGTTATAAAAAAAATTTAGCATTCAGATATAGATACCAGATCTACTTGGTTTGCTAATACTTCTGTCATTTGTGAAAAGTGGAAGAGCAAATTGCTTGTTTTTAATTTATGTATTCAGATTCAGATCATTTAAAAAAATAATTGTTTTAGTTTTGATGATTTAAAGTATAAAGAAATATACATGTGAGTGTTGGATTTGTTTGAATTTTGATATGGCTATAAGACATGGTCATTTAGTATATATTCCAAAAATGCACACATGGCATGGTGATTTTAGAACATATTTCACATAATTTATTATGATTCCTTACACAGGTCTCAACTGATGCCTAATACCCAGTCATGAGTTCAGGAAATAAGGCAGGACAGGGATCTGCATCTCACCATGGTAACACAAGCTCCTCCCACACATCATCCTCAACTGCCAGAAACTCCTTTATCCAATGGTTCACCACGGAAATCCAACAGATGATGTAAGTGAAGAGTTTTTTATTCATGTTTTAATGATATGCATGTAGGTCAGTCAATTTTTCTATTGTTCACGCTTGCTCACTCTTTTGTTGCTTTATTTTTTGGCATATTATTAGGCGAGGAAGATTTGATGCAAAAGAAAGTATTACACTTGATTCTTTTTTCAGACTAAAACTATGCTGGGATTATTGGCCAACTTCAGTTCGTTACGATTAGTACATTGTTAATGGAAGAGTTTAATGAGAATGACACTCCCTGAGTATGTAAATACTTATGCAGCAGCATCTTACGCATGCATAATAGTCAAGGAATTTTCTAATTTCCATGAATTAGTTCATGGCTGTTTAACACTATGATTAAATAGAGTAAAACTCATATTTACACAGACTTCTCAGCTATGTGGTTTAGTACTCATAGTTGTTTCATATTATACGTTTCAGGATGTTTTCACTGTGAGGTTGACATATTCTTGTGCGTGAGGCTATTGACAGGTGTCTTTATTTTGAACACCTTGTTTATTTTGTTTTTAGACTTGAATGTAGGTGTGATTAAATGAATGTCTGAGGATATGAATGAGTTTACCCCTGTAAATTACGGGGTTTATTTCGTGACGAGTGAACTACATGTTGAGCTGAGATAAAAAGAAAATAGCATCTGTTCAGGTTCACTATGAGATCTAATGATGCAAGTGAACTTCTAAATCTATTGAGATATAAGGAGGCAAGAGGACTTCGATGCTTGTTACGATAAGGAGGTACGGTGATACTTTTTTTGAAGAAGCTGACGAGGTTCTGACAAGGCCTTCATATTGAGTGATGAGGTTGGGTTAGAGTGGAAAGGGGCTGGTGGAGACAGGGGAGATATTGGAGTTTGAGGTTGAATGGGAGAAGCCTCTGAGTGGTTTAGTGTGACAAGTGAACTTTTAGGTCAGATGTGATCACTGGAGTATGAGGTCAAGTGGGAGAAGCCTCTGAATGATCTATTCTAACATGTGGGCTCGGAGGTCAGATGTGATCACTGGAGTATGAGGTCAAGTGGGAGAAGCCTCCGAGCGATCTAGTCTGACAAGTGGACTTTGAGGTCAGATGTGATCACTGAGGTATGAGGTCTAGTAGGTGAAGCCTTTGAGTTGTCCAGTCAGACAAATGGACTTTGAGGTCAGACGTGATCACTGGATTATGAGGTCTAGTAGGAGAAGCCTCTGAATGGTCTAGTCATTCAAGTGGACTTAGGTCAAATCTGATTACAGTATGGGTGCAGTAGGAGAAACCTCTGAGTGATCTAGTCTGACAACTGGATTTTGAAGCAAGATGTGATTATGAGGGTCTAGTAGGAGAAGTTGCTGAGTAGTCAGACAAGTGTATGTTGAGGTCATACAAGTGTATGTTCAGACAAGTGTATGTTGAGGTCAGATGTGATCACTGGATTATGATGTCTAGTAGGAAAAGTTGCTGGTTGGTCTGGTCAGAGAATTGAACTTTGAGGTCATAAGTGTTCAGTTGAGCATGGGGTCTAGTGGGAGCAGCCTTTGAGCTGTCTGGTCAGACAAGTGGTCCTTGAGGACAGATAAGGGGTATGGAGTCCAGTGGGAATGAACAATGCAATATAATCATTTACTTGAACATGTATATTTTAAGTATAAGTAAAAAAAAATATCAAAAACCTTAAAATAACAATGAGATTGTACAGAATCATGATACCATGTTTGATTGTGAGAAAAATGGGTGATTGTTCAAGAAACAAGAGACTGGACTGCACATATCTTCTGTGAGGTAAATACTGTGAGATCTGGTGAAACCAGGGACCAATACAGCCTGGTGAAGTCAGAGACCAATACAGCCTGTTGAAGTCAGGGACCGATACAGCCTGGTGAAGTCCATGATCAATACAGCCTGGTGAAACCAGTGACCAATACAGTCTGGTGAAGTCAGTGATCGATACAGCCTGGTGAAGTCAATGACCAATACAGCCTGGTGAAGTCAATGACCAATACAGCCTGGTGAAACCAGGGACCAATACAGCATGGTGAAGTCAATGACCATTACAGCCTGGTGAAGTCAATGACCAATACAGCCTGGTGAAACCAGTGACCAATACAGCATGGTGCAGTCAGTGACCAATACAGCCTGGTGAAGTCAATGACCAATACAGCATGGTGAAACCAGTGACCAATACAGCATGGTGCAGTCAGTGACCAGTACAGCCTGGTGAAGTCAATGACCAATACAGCCTGGTGAAACCAGTGACCAATACAGCCTGGTGAAGTCAGTGACCAATACAGCCTGGTGAAGTCAATGACCAATACAGCCTGGTGAAACCAGTGACCAATACAACATGGTGCAGTCAGTGACCAATACAGCATGTTGAAGTCAGTGACCTATACAACCTGGTGAAGTCAGTGACCAATACAGCCTTGTGAAGTCAGTGACCAATACAGCCTGGGAAAAACCAGTAACCCATTCAGCCTTGTGAAATCAGTGAACTGTTCTATCTAATGAAATTAATGAACTGTGCAATCTAATGAATATGGTTTGGTGATGTCAGTAGACGACGTGGTATGATAACGTGAATGGACTATGCAGTCTTTTGAAGTCATTTGACTGTGGTTCAGTTAAACTCATCTAAGTAAATGATATGGTGAACCCCTTGTGGTTTTCATCTTGCTGTGTCAATTCATCATTTCTACATTTCACTACTTTTACGTGGTGAAATGCAGCATTGAGGTTTAGTGATATCGGTGGAATTTTTGGATCTGGGGAAATTAATGGAAAGTTGTCATCTGGTGAAGTCAGTGGGGTATTGGGGCTTGGCAAAGTCAGTGAATTCTGCAATGAATTCACTGCCTAATTTGGGTCTAGTGTAAGCAGTGGATGTGTGGTGAAATTAGTAGACAATTGGGATTGTGAAGTCAGCATTCTATTGGGGCCTGGTGAAGTCAGTCATATTTACAATCTTGTGTAGTGAAGTATTGGGGTATACTAAAGTCAGTGACTTGTGCAGTGAAGTTAACACACTATTGGGGTCTAGAGTAAGATATTGGACCTTCTATTGGGGGCTAGTGATGTCAGTGATACATGCAATCTCGTGAAGTCTACAGAGTATTGTGGTCTGGTGAAGTCAGTGGACTATTAGAATCTTAAAAGACTAATAGACCATGGTGTCTGAAGAGACAAGGGGCTCAGACCCCTTTAACAAAGAACTGTTAAGACTTACCTACATGTGTTCCAAATATCACTGGTAAATTTGTTACGGTATAGGAAAAGTGTTCCAAAGCACATGAATACAGTTAAGTCCTCAGGTAATCCACAATTGAGCTTAAATCGACAGGTTAATTCAGGTAGTCCATGATTGTGTGCTATTGTCTCATCAATGAATCCCTTCTTGGCGGGACAACTGTTACCAAAGGAAATGATCTGAACCTTTAAAAAAAGCATGTCTAATCTCTTGTGACTTCAGAATGCCATGTGCTTTTTCATACAGAAAATTGTATTTGCAAAAAGAAAAAAAAATAGTAAGACAAACGGCAAAAGATCAGAGCGGATACCGACTTTCCGCTTTTTTGTCTTTCACCGCGTGTTGGAGGGTGAACCAAGAGGATGTGGTAAGTGAGGTTGGACCGCATTTCCCGCCCGGCAGAGGAAACAAAACGGCCGAACAACATGCCTGGCCGTCCTAAGATATGGCTACTGTGCTCTTTGAGATGCTATATTCATAATGTGGCTTTCCCCGGACAGGTGGCTGTCAGTATTGCCGTCAAAAATCAACGTTCTTAGTCACCACAAAGTAAGCTGGCACCCAAAGAGGTGAGCGCTTAATGCGGCTTGGTTAGCTTCGGCCACAAAGTACCTGCTAGAGCTGGTGTTATCTTTGTAGTTTGGGATGTATTCGGGGGGCCCAACACCACTCCACTGGTTGGTACAATGTCAGTGGCCCTCCTCTCCCCTTGGCTCCAGGGACATATTTTAGACCAGGCCGGGCACATTAATAGAACAGCATTGTTTTCTGCTCTGTTGTCTTTTTGTGCTGCTCTATGTTTGGACTGTTTACTTACCTCTGTCTGTATATGAATGGGGGACGCAAGCAACAGTATCAGCAGGTTATATCTATAACAGGCTCGTAGCATACCTGGACAGACACACCTGTTTAATAGTCTTACACCAATATAAACATATATTATATGTTTTTGTCAGTTTGAGCCTGGTCCTATAAAGAGCACAAAGATAAACAATAAAAACTGGACAGGAGAATTGAACTGATGTATGTACATTAATATATTCTTCCCTTTGTGCTCATGTGTATTTTTGCCACTCACACTGTGATAGGATATTGTCTATCCAGAACATTGCCTTGTAAAAAGTATGAGGTTTTCATTTGTACCAGTGGTTGACATTTTTAATTAATGTGGAATATGGTTAGCATTGACTTTTTTTCTGGCTGCAATTTCAGTGGAATTTATGTATCCAAATAACTGAGTTTTTGTTGGAATGCTCGATGTACATATCCTGACTTTTTCACTTAAGATGTACATGTATATGGAGTTTTACTGTCTATGGAGGTTAGATAGGATTATCAAATAATGTAAATTAGGAACTTCAGAGCAATTTACAAACTTCGCTTATCAATGAGAACCATATAAAGTGATACTAGGTGCTAGCCTGAGGGCACTAGCCATGGGGTATGCCAGCAACCCACCTAAGTGGACAGGGAAAATAAAAATTAGTGCTATTTGGACATGGAAAAGATAAAGAAAAAATTAAATCTGGAAAACCTGCTCAAATAAAGTATTCTCCAAAGTGGTTCTTTCATCCTTTGACATATTTATCTTTTTACCTGCGGTGTTCCCATCGTTCCCCATTGTCAAGCTATTGGTAGTCTAGACTAATTGGTGGTAGTTTGATTCCACTGAAAACCAAGTGGTGGCCACAACAGAACCTCTGGTTTGGTTTGGCCTGTGTGTGTACCTCATGAACTAATTGCTGTGTTGTTGTGGCTGACACCCCCAATGTTTGAGGGTAATATTTCTCACTGCTTCACTCTGTTTGGCAACCACTTGAGCCTGACCATCACTCTGGTCAAACAGTTCATGCTGAGCTGCAGATGCCCCAGACAAGGGATTTAGCTTCAGGGTGAATCTCTGGCCATTGGTCAAATTTTAGCCACAGATCTGCTTAAAGACCTCTGTTCCGGTGAAAACTAGCTTCTGTATGAATGGAAGTCGTGGTGGAGAGGGCAAGTTCTCTGAAAAAAGAAAGGTTGTCGCCAGACAATATTGTTTTAGAACTCATATCCTTGCCAATTCGACCAGGCATTCGGAGCAGCAGTTGTTCCAGGTCATTTGAATGTATTGAGCCCAAGGGGTTCACTCTGTGCCTGCAGGGCTTATTTTACCATTTAATTGAGCTACTGCCACTTTCTGTAGAGCATGTATAGAACATCACACAGCCACAACATCTCAACCATCCAGTAGACGATGTTCCTTTTTGTTAACCCCAAAATGGTTTGTTTTGTGCTTCAGTTTTTCGCTGTAGAGAGAGTCTGGATTGAACCTCAGAATATAGCATAATGGCTCAAGTTTTTGTCTGTCTATGGACAACTTGAAACTTGGCTACATCTTTGTTCACTGCAGACATGTCCTTGTCAGCCTCCAGTCAGCTGCCCCTTCACAAATAACCGTGCAGTTAACAAACTGCCGTAGAACAAAAGTAAGAGCAGTTCTAGTTTAATGCTGTTTTGTGAGGCTCAGTGCTGAAAATATGAAGTTCAAGTCTTTGGTCAAAGTGGGGAATTTGGGGAAAACTTGAGTGCATTGTTCTCATACAAAAGAAATTTTCTGTTCCCCAAAATTTGCAAAAAGCACATCTACATATACAACACTGATTTTTCAATGGCTGTTTTTTTTTTTTCCCTCTTAATGGAGTAGGCATTGTCGAATTACGAAACATTTCTGAAGGGGATAAGGGTGTTTACATTAAGAAAAGGTTAATCAATTATTTGACTACATAATGTGTGTTTGTTGAAGTCTTCTGTATTCATCGGTACAGAAGTTTGTTTCAATGGGTTCGCGTATTGTACAAATAAAGTGAGAAGTGTTGAAGTGGAGAGGTTGTGAGCTGACCCTTATTTAATGTGACGTTGATGTGTATCTTGCCGATTACCAATCAATGCCCACTTGAAAGATTCTGTAAATACAGTTATCTTACTAAAGAGATGCCCCATATATATGTATGTTTACGCTCTAGTCCTCAAGCGTGCATGATGTGCAGAAACTTGATATTGGATGATAGAAGGATGAATCTTTTTGTTTTCATGCAAAATAAGACAAGGAGGAAATGTAAGTCATTAGTCTGGGCTCCTGTGATTTTGTTCAGACAGACTCCCGTCGCTGTTTTTTATGCACAGTTTACTCCACTGATCAAGGACCTTTGTAGCACTAACATCTCATACATGATGCAAGCTTGCCCGATGCATCGACTGTTTTGCATTGTAGTCAGACTGCGCTTAACCTTGCATTTATATAAAACTGCCCCCTCCCCCCCGACCGTACATGTATAATTGAAAAATTCTGGACTATGGTGTTGAGCAACAATGAAAATCAAATAAAAGTTGTATATAATTAAGTGCAAATAGTGCCTGTGCTCTAGACATGTGCTCTGAATAGGCCAGCCTTTTGCACAGCAAGAAGATTTTATTTAATATAAATACTGCAATTCTTCAACCTTTTCACATGTTTGCAAGGTGTTTATTCAAGAATATTCTGAGGGCATAATTCTGTGTATTCTGTGTATAGTGATAAACCTATATTTTCTCTGAAGCTCTGAAATTGGCCAACCCAACCAATGTAGATTTGTCTCAAAATTCAAAATAAAAAGGTGCATTAATAATGCTGAAAGTTGCTCTATCATATGAATGAATGTTGAGGAATTAGGGTATGTTTCCTTAACATAACTGTAAAAACAAGTGACTTTTTATGAGTTATGTGACTCAAATATCTGTCAAAATCTTCTAATGGGATTACCCACATTTCCACTTCGGTAAACACATCTGCCCATATTCCATTGACTTCATTCAGTCATGTCTCTACTGCTTCCTCCCTTACTGTAAGCACATGCACCATATTTTCATTGTTCTCCATATATAACTACTGCATCCTCACTTATTGTAAGCTCATACATCCTATTTTCATTGTTCTCCACATATAACTACTGCATCCTCCCTTACTGCAAGCACATGCACCATATATTCATTGTTCTCCATATATAACTACTGCATCCTCACTTACTGTAATCACGTGCACCATATTTTCATTGTTCTTCCTATATAACTGCTGCATCCTCCCTTACTGCAAGCACATGCACCATATTTTCGTTGTTCCCCATATATAACTACTGCATCCTCCCTTACTGCAAGCACATGCACCATATTTTCATTGTTCTCCATATATAACTACTGCATCCTCACTTATTGTAATCACGTGCAGCGTATTTTCATTGTTCTTCATATGTAACTACTGCATCCTCCCTTACCGCAAGCACATGCACCATATTTTCGTTGTTCCCTATATATAACTACTACATCCTCCCTTCAGTCCACACATCCACCTCTACCTGACCATATCTACAGTGTATCTCCAATATATGAACTCATATCTTATCATTTTTCCATATCTTACTTACATTATATATCCCCATCCACCACTCATACCCATTTGCGCAATTCTTATAAATTTCATTGCAAAATTTGGGCACTATCAACGTATACTAAAGCTTACATCCACAGACAATTCATCTTGATTGTTATGCACCCTTATGAATGCAATGGGGGCATCTTGCTTTGGACCTTATGCACCTTAACGATGGGTTAGGAAAATTTCCAAAACTATTGAAATATGTAGACTGTTAAAAAATTGGTTCACAGTTTCTTACAATTGTTGTCATCTGATTAATTCTTGAAGACTGTAGCTTTACTTTTTTCGTTTTTAACCAGACTTTAGCGATTTTTTCCTTAAGAAGCTTTCCCTTGAACTACCCAGTATATGTGGGTAACTACAAAACAAAAAATAATAAAAAAAATTGGGAGATGCATGTTTTGTTAACACCAAGCATAGGCTCTAGATTCACATTACTTTGATCATGTATTGTCCCCAAAGCTATTGTTGACAGTTTGATCCTCCAGGTGCCTGCCCTACAGTTTCAGGCACTTCGAGTATTAATTATTTTTAAAAAATCCAAGAAGTTCATCCAAAAGCAGAGTGATATCTGGGATTTATACTTCAGGTTCTTTCTTTACATAGGTGTTAACTGAGTATGTTTTATCAATATTATGAATCTGTGCTGTGAACCAGTTACCTGGCCTTGAGTATATGTGTTTGGGACTTGCTGCCTGGGGATTGAGAGAAAAGCAAGGAGAAGGTTGATACTTCCCGTTGGCACTCTCCTGGTGCTTGTAAAGGATTTCTTGCAATAGCTGTGGACAAGAAGCACTTAGAGAAATGGCATGTGGCAGTGCTTTTTTGTTGCCTTGATTGTATAGGTAAGTGCAGCTGGGTCTCTAAGTAGTCTGGATGAACACATCATAGGAATTGATGGATAGCTGTTCAACAAAAAAAATCCATACATGTAGGTGAGAGGATATACTCAGGGAACAAGAGCACTTTGTCATTTTGTTCCAGCGTGGGTTAGGCAAGGGACTTGTAACCACAGCACCCCCCTAAAGCCATTTGCCCCCACCCCAGCATCTTGCATCTACCTTTGCTTTGTAGTCGGCTAAAGGATCTGCAGCCCTCTACAAGACACAGATGGAATTAAACCCAACTAGCCCTGTTAAACAGAGCAGATGAAGAAAACTGAATAAATATCAATATTTTCCTTCAAGAACTGTGTCCATTGTGCAACTGGAGTTTTTAGAATGAGAGCTTGAATTTTGGTTTCATGTATGTGAAATCTACACCTGCTGATGTCCCAAGGGACATGTTGTTACACCATCAGTCAGTTCGGGACCTTTGTTTGAAAATCTGTCAGTGCAAATTTGTGTAATTTTCTGTTTACTTGTTCTTAACCAGTAATGTTAAATTTTGCTAATAAATGCTTATACACGTATAATTGTGCTTGATTAGTTCATTAACTTTATGATGTACAAGTTTGTATAGTTTAGTTTTTACAGTTTGGAATAGAGATAATTGCAAACGTTTTGGATGAAACGAAAATCTGCAAGATAAAAAAATACATTTTTGATAATGCATGTTGATGTTAACTTATTGCATCTTTTTTTTCGTGATGTAAAATTTGTTTCTTCAATTAAAACTGACACAATTAGGGATTAAAACAAGTTTGCTTTAAAAATAAGCCACTGACATAGTTTATGGATTAGGGTAGAAAAACGCAAAAGCCCGCTTGCAAACATGCAGTATGCGTAAGTTGTTTTATGTAAACAGAAGGCCTGTGATGAGAAGAGTGAGAACAATAAGAGAAGATGGCAATTAGGCAGATGGGTTTGGGAGTTGTGGGAGAGGGGAACAGATGAAATGTTGTGATGTGATGGAGTGGGGACAGGAGACCCCTTCATGATGACACGGCAGATTTACCAGCAGGCCCCCTGCCAGCCCTCTCTAATCCAACCCCACTCGCTCCTGTTTACCCAGAATCTAACGGTTTAATTTGCCGGACTTAGCCCAGATTAGTACCTTTGTAGATACTTCGCTTAACAGTCACCGGCGTTCCGTTGGGTTTGGGAGAGTACGAGTTCAAAGTTGTGATTGCGGGTCCAGATTGCGTCTTTTGTCGTAATCCTGTGCTTACGTCTTACAAGCATGCTGTTTGTGTTGTTTCCCCTGACCTACTGCGACAGTGGGCTAAGCCAGTTTAAGAACCTCAAACAAAGCCTCAGATTCAGCCTAGGGATTATGCTAAGGATCATTGAATTATTGTTTGGATTATAGCACAATCCCTAAAGGGGGCATAAAACTTAGGTGACAAGTAAGACGGGGCAAGAGGAATAGATTGGGGATAAGGGTTGAAAAGGGAAAGGAAACACATTGTAATAGGGGCAAAGGGGCGCACATATAATAGGGGCTATGAGACGGGGGAGAGGTGTCCCTGTTGAGGGCGTGTGAAGGGTGTGACATGGGCTACCCGGGTCCCCATCAAGGGCAGACAGCCTCCCAGAGACAGGGTCAGTACCGACTGTGGATTAACACAGTCCCGTGCCCCACTCACTGACAACTTCTGCTGGTGTATTAATCATGTTGTGTCTCATTGCATGCGCTCCTGGCTGAATGACAGCCCTTCTTCCTAATCCAGAGCGTCACACTGGCCTGGGTCACAGTCCATGTGATCCCTGCCATTTAACCCTGCTCTTTTATTAACAGTGCACTTGTACCTCAGTGTCTGAATTCGACTTTGATAAATTCAAGTACCCTCTTCAAGAAAGCTTGGTTCAAAGCTTGTTTTATGCAGTGAACAGAACAAGTACCATTTTTGACAATACTGAAACATTCCTTTTTATACATTAATATTTCATGTTTATTAACTAAAAGGTACTCAGTGTTACAAAAGTAACCATTGGTAGCATTATATTTAAATTCATAGGACGTTGTAAGAAATATAATTACATTTGCGATGTAAATTTGTATAATGTAACTAAAAATAATTAAATTTATTATTTCATTAATGTTGAAGTCCATATTCGCATACAAAGCCAGTATAACTGAAGGGTGGAGGTAGTCGGAGTAAACCACTGCCCTTTGTCAGGTACTTGACAAACCTGCCGACGAACAGCTCGAGTTGAGCATGGTAGCTCATTGGTCAGCTGCAGTGAGACATTTGTAACAAATTTTAAACCAGCCGGATGATTTTGTAAAATTAAGTCTATGAACTAGTTTTAGAAGGAATTAAGTATGTAAACTTTTCTGTACAAAATAGTCTTTAGGGCAGTTGTTACTCGCAGCTCATTTGCAAACAGTTTTTATTTAAACATGCAGGAATACATTAAGAGTATCAAATAAACAGAAAAAAAATCATCTGCAAACTGCTCTATTTCATGGTTTTCACCAAAGGTTTGGCTCCTTTCAAGTGAAATATTTTGCTGGATTCTGACTGATTCATCCTCCTGTTAGGGCCATTTAATTTAGAGAGTTTTTCATGATGTTTCATTACTTTCTTATCAGAGAAAAACTTACGTGTTAGCGTTTAAAGCATCGATTTAAGACCTTTTTCATTTCCTGCTGATATTTTTAAACACTTTCTAAATTTAGTTTTATCAGTAGACACTAAATTTCACCTTCTTTTTCAAGAGCTTTCACCTCAAGATATAGTTTCTTTCAAAGGTAGTTTAATTCTTTCAGAATGTTAATTTAATTTGGTTAATTTAAGTTTAACATTTTATTACTTATGTTACTGTTCCACGTATAGCATTCACAATATGTGTTTTGCTGTTGCCATGCTTCATGTGTATTTTCATTCTTAAATGTGTGTTCTCAGCTTATTTGCCATTGTTATGTGGTCTGGGTGTATATAAGGAGATATAAATGTCACTGATGGTGTAAAGGTTATCTCTATGAGTCAGAGGTTGGTTCGGGTGGCTCCCCCATGCCCTTAATTGTCCCCAGGGTTCAGTCCTGTCCCTACCCTCATTCATCATGGTGTACAATCAGCACTTCTTGCCCATTGTGCAATCTTATGCTTGTGATCAGGATTTATCACTTCCCCTAACACGACCTGGAGACAAACCAGGGAACAGACCCACCAACACCCCAACCCACCACCCCCCCAGAAGCCATTCTCACCCAGCACTCAAGCACCAAACTCATTTATAATTAAAATCATCGTGCATAAATTATGAAATTGACCTTTGGTTTTGTTACATGACATGGTATATTGAAAGTGTCTTGATCGTTGAACTTTGAGCATGGGTGATGTTAGTTTTGTGGATGTTTCCATGGAATTAAAAGTTTGGTAAAACTAAAACCTGCTCTTGATTTCAAACTCGGCATTTTGTGGTTTGGTATTTCAGCAGAGTACATGTATGCTAATTGCTGTGATTCATTTCAAGCAGTTAGCTTGTAGCGCTCAAAAGGGAAACGAACACAAGACACAACTTGTTTAGCTGCCATTGCCAGTTAAATAATCCATTTTTACCATGGTCCATTTCCATATTGTGTTTGAAATGTGCATAGAAAGAATACACTTCTGCCATGAACTATTTTGATAGTCTTTGAAAATTATGCAAACAAACAATGCATTGCCTCCATGTAACCTATCATAGTCATTTTATAGTATTTAAAATATACATATATTGTAATGAATCCGTTTTCACCAAATACCCCAATTTTAATAGTTTTGAAATAGGCATACAGTGCATCTATTTTTGACAAGTACCATGCCCATAATCATTGGTTTGACTGGGTTTATTTTCACCTGCGCCTCTTTGCTGTAGATTTCCCACATATGAATATACAACGTAAGCCAGGCGGCTGTGGTCTTATAATGTATATGTATGCGGTATTTGACGTAATCAGTGAAGTAGATCACTTGATAAATACTGTGAACTCACTTCATCTGGCAAGTACTTCACGGCTGAGTGAGTGGTGCCAAACAGGCCACGCAGATTCCAGAATATTTAGGAAGGTGTTCAGTAGCCACTAAATTATGAATACTTAGATACTAGTCATATTGTTCTGGAAATGCAGGAACTACAATGATCACATCTTTAGAGCACCTTTCAAGCTATTAAATGCAGGGATTTTTTCTCCCTCAATGAACAGAACAGCGCCAAGTGTGTGTCAATGTTGGACAAATTGTGAAACTATGTACCTGCAATAAATGGTGAGAGATATACATGTATATTGTTGTGGGATAGCTGAAGAAATATGCAGACGTGTATTTCATGTACAAAGACACCAAAATATAAATGAGTGTTTATTCCCCAAGGTTCAGTTTCCCAAATGCCTCATAACTACTTTAGTAACCACTACTGAAGCCATTGCCTCGCCATTATAGATTGTAACACTAAGAAGACTTCAGGAAAATTAGCATAAGAGTTGGAAAGTACTGAATCAGGAGGGTTTTCCTGGAAAGTTATTAGTTACAACTGTACATATATACAGCACATTGTAAATAACCTAAAATTTTGCCTTAAAAAGGTGTATTTTAGAGGCAAATAAAAACTAATGTCCCAAAATATTACTTTTGGAGTTGAAACTGATATGTGTTCAGTAGGGGAACATCCTAACTTCCAAACAACCCCCACCCCCACCTCCCCAACACCTTTCTAAGATCTATCAGAATCAGACAAAATGTGCAACTTGGTCATGTTCATAATACAGTGTCAAAATACAGTACATCCATTCAACGTGATTGAAAGGCGTCTGGTTTGAAACCTGATGGACGAAAGCTTCCGTGTTCCTAACGGAGACAACTCTCTGTGCATTCTTATCAAAGAGTTTGATCGGAGGAGGGAGACTTTTCTATTGCTGCCATGTAACTTTGATGGATATTGTGGAAGATTGGGCCACAGAGGTGACGGCGGGTCGTGTCAGGATGAAGATAAATTGGGGGTGGATTGTTGGAAAGGGTCGGGATGTGGTGCCAAAGTGCAGTGCCACTTCCAGCTTTTGTCTGCAGCAGTGGACTGAGATTGGCCTGGGCTACGATAAGGTCGGTTGTGGTTTGTTCATTACTGGAGACCGCTCGAAGATGTTACCCTCACCACAGATGGCCAAAGAGGGGTGTTAAGACTGGGGGGCTTTTATGCAACCCTTATATTAGCCTTCTGTTTTTTTTTGTGTGTTTTTTTTTTTCCCCAAATATGGAATGTTTGTTCTGCTTAGTGCAGATTTTATTGCTAAGAATATATGTTGGTTTGTTTGACTGGGTTTTGGAGAAATTGAAACTACGAGATTTTATGTAAACTTTATTTTAGCCATTAGCTTTGTGCTTATTTCCCCCCTTGAAACTTTTCACTAAATATAGCATGTTTTTTTTCTGTTTGGTGTGGGTTTTATTGCTAAGAATTTATGTTGGCTGATTGTACAGTGTTTTGGAGATGTTAAGGCTAAGCGACTTTACCGTATACCTTTATCCGTGTGCTTTTTTTTGCCCTCCTGAAGACTTTCACAGAACATGGAATATTTCTACCATTTGAGTTTTGCAATTGTGTGTTTATTCTGACCGAATGTAGAAGATGGTGGATAATATTGTCTTTTTTCTCTTCACTTCACTGTAAACTTTTTCTGATCTTGATAGTGTAATTACCATAATTATGTTTAAGTCTTACCCTGTAACTGTGCCACTGCTCCATTTTTTTTTGGCCTTCACAGAATCGCATTGTAACGTTCTCAGTAATAGTAACACTGAAAGGTTTAGTATTTTCTTTCTTGTTTTTGGTCTTTTTTGCTGTTACTCAGCGTAAACTTTTTCTGATTTTGATGGTGTAATTGCTATAATTATGTTTAAGTTTTACCCTGTAACTGTGCCACTGCTCCATTTTTTTTGGCCTTCAAGGATCGCATTGCAACATTCTCAGTAATAGTAACACTGAAAGGTTTAGTATTTTCTTTCTTGTTTTTGGTCTTTTTTGCTGTTACTCAGTGTAAACTTTTTCTGATTTTGATAGTGTAATTACCATATTTATTTTAAAGTCACACTGATTATTACTTTGCCACACTTTAATTTTTCAGTCTCCACAGAATTGTTTCTCTGTCATAGTAATATTGAAACATTTTACAATATTTTTCTCTCATATTTTCATTATTATTTTTTTCTTGTCGAGTGGCCTTGTCACATTGTACTTTTGGAATTCACATTTGTATAAATTTATGCTTTTCACATTTGTTTTCTCACCTGCATTAATTAGAGATGCACATTAATATAGCCACATGGTGACAGGGTGCTGTGAATGACACGGCTTCCTCTGTCAGGACGACCTGACTGACATATTAACTCAAAAATCTGGACAGAATCTCCTCAGGGAGCAGTAGCAGGGCAGTGATAAGATGACCTAAACCTCCCTCCATCTGTCTCTGGACAGGGTGACCTCTTAGCTATATGGCACCTTGTCCCACCCGATGCTACCCAAACCTTCCCTTCCTCAGCCTATAGACTTTCTTTCTGACTGCCATTTTAAGATGTTGTAGTCAATTCTATATGTCATGTCATGGTTTTGATATTTGATGCTAACAATAAATTATAGTATAATTTATTTGTTTGATTGTTATTTGGGTTGTTTTTTTTTTTTGTAAGTCCTTCTCTGAATTTTCTGTTCAGACTATGGTAGTCTGATTTATGGGTGGAAAAATCCCATGGTTCCAAGGAAAAAACCACTGTAACCACCATAAAATATGGTAAAGTTTGCTTGTGCAGGGAACTTATTAAAATCACGGTGCTATGTACGGACTACTGTGTGTCTGGCAGTGTCTTACTGCGCCGATCATACTATTAAATACTTTGTAACGTCTGTAACGTCTTCCATTATGTACATGTATTTAAATTCTTAATCAGCAGATTTTATCAAGGGATAACCTTCTCCCTGTCGCTCACCCCTACCCCACGTCATCTGATCACTTGTCCTTTATGGCTGCTTTCCCTCTTCACTTCATCAGTGAAATATTCGGTACCGTCCTTAATGTCTTGTAATGTTCCGTACAGTTTACGGACAGATTTAAAATGTTGTGACATGACAGCATATGAATGATGGGAGTCAGGGCACTGCCTTTTGTCCCTCTCAGACTACGCCAGCCATGGCCAGGATTATCTCTAATCTTATGTAATTGGCATGCATTGGCAAGCTTGAAGCTATTTTTCACAAATGACAGGCTGACAAGAAAAAGGAATTAATATTTCATTAATTTAGGCATCCTGAATACAAAGTGCTTGGAGGCCGCTTGACTCAGGCTTACTCACAAACATTTGCTCGCTCATTTCACTGGACATTTCTGACTGCAACAAACAGGAGTTCTGACAGTTGTTAAGAGCCCTTGGTGGCTGCCCGGTCAGAAGTGAGCAAATGTAAACAATGGAGGGCATAGAATGAAAGTTATGAGTTCAAATCTGAATCGGGAAAAGCATTTAATTTTATTCACAATTTTCTAGAGGGCGGCAAATTTTTCACATATGTTTCTACTCTATATTTGTGTTTGTTTGTTTATTGCAAACAAGTTCTTGATTTACTTTTGGTTTGAACATTAACAATTGCTGTCATCACATTGTTTTTTTCTTGTTGATGTACTGATGAAAGACACATATTCTATGCCTTAAAGTGAAACGCATCTGTTTTTCAACTTTGGCATTATAGCTGTACTTGAAATACAGTATGTTTTGTAAAGATTATAATTGAAATATTTAGTATTTGAGAGTTTTATATTTCCTCAATAAAATTATATGAGCACAATCCTTTTCCTTTATTCAGTGTAATTGTTCTGTGTAATCACATCTTAACATTTAGCTTTGGTCAGAATGGGTGGAGTTTATGTTTCTCTTGTTGAGAACATTCACAATTTGAATATTGGCGGAGTTTTGTTTTTCATTTTCATGTTATCGATTTACTTATTTATTAATGACTAAATTAATTTATTTTTCTTAAAAGCATATAAAAATAATCCTTGTACACATTCATTGTTACTGCTCTTTGACTGTTTACCGCACACACTTGTTCATCTTGTGGTAGTGGGTGTGGGTAGAGTGGTCAGCCAGTTTGTTTACACCCTCTATGTCCACTGTGTATGCATGCCTCCTGGCTAGTGTGGCCAAACTGGGGTTAACCACTGACCACTGAGTGTTGGTCAGCAGGAGTCCATAGCGTGTGTACATGTCCTCACTGACGACATTCGCAGGACAACACCTGGACCACAACAATGTCAATGTTTTACCTGAAATTAGGGTTCCCCAAACTTGATCTTAACAATAAATGCTTCAAGGTATAAAGAAACACCTTTTACATGCAAATATGGTGCAGAGTACAGCAAATCACCTGTAAATGACTTAATTAAATTTTCCAACCCCCATTCTGTATGAACAGTGATAGAAGGGCACTTAGTCAGTGAAAAAGAGAGCAACACTGTATGTGTCAATTACTTGCTCTTTATCACATAAAATGTTATAATAATTTTGTACAGCAAGGTGATTACATAATTGATAAAAAATTCAAAGAAATTATAAGCCATTTAATGTAATTCTGTGTTGAAGATTAAGATGGATCTTTTGGGATGCCCAATATTATCATGTTTATAGCTCAAATGGATTTGAGTATTGAACTCAAATATATATATTTTTTTCAGAATAAACCATATGACAATGTGTAAATGTTTCGAAAATAGGCTTAGTTTGTAATAAATGAAAGAATAGATGATATTTGTAATAATAACTAATTTGTCTTTATTTAATATTTATACATTAAAAAAAAGGAACAATGGAAGTTTGACAAGTATTTTTGTTGCATAAAACTTTGTTACGCAATTAACAATCTGGCATGAAGATGTTGCAACTTACATGTTATCCTCAAACAACTTGTATTATTAACAGTAAATTGTGTAGACAGGGGAGTAGTTATGTGTACAGATGTGTAGATATCATAAGACACAGTTACGACCTTGGTATTACCAGCTGCACTTCAACATCATGCCTTAAGGCAGTAATGTATATATGTGGTAACTTTTGCCCCTTTATAAGGATAACTGGTAAATCACACAAGAAATTCCGTACACTATTCCTGGATTTATGTATACTTATTTTACACCAGCCGTTGTTTTCATATATTTTGAGGAATGACCTTGCCGTTGGCAGCTACGTACCAAGCATCATATCCTAAGTGAGCAGCTTTATTACGGACTAACTGATTGAGGTGTGAAGTGGACAAAATCCCTCCACAGCCTCTTCACACAGTCTTTACATGCCGGGTGGAAAAGTAACGGTATTTTGTTAAACCCTGGGATCATGGGCCAATGGGTTAATCCATCAGCCTCTGTCTGAGGACGTTGACTTACACCTGTCTCTGATGTCCACGTGGACTGGACATTATCCGCGTAGCTATCCCCGGCACCTCTGTGTATAGAAGGTTACACGTCTGTGTCAGTAAGCACAGACCAGAACACTAATGTGACTAATGCAGGTATTTATCTTAAGCTAGTTGTGATAGGCTTCTCAGGTAATTCCTCGGATTCCCAACAGCTTTTCAAAGTACATGTAGGTATAGAGTTCAGTTGAGTGACTTGCAGTCATTTGTTACAGAAATGACACAATGCTTTTATGTTGTAAATGTGATTTGCATTTATTCTAAACTTTTACACTTTCCTTAGCTTAAATAATCTGCAGAGCAAATAAAGTGTTTCTGGAAATCATCACTTCACTTATAATAGCTGGAAATTTGACAAGGTACAAAGAAAGTAGCAATAAAAATGTGAAACATATTAACTATTTTAGTTCCATTATTGATTTAGAAATGTTTAGTGCAAAAAAGTGGAGGAAACTGTGGAAGATAAGTGATGTAATCATCACTAATACAATATTAAATGTTGGATTTGCTCCACCAGGGCATAAATTAAGTGACAGCATCACATGATGAGATGATATCTCGAAAACTTGAAAATCGTGTCTGATACAAATAAAAATGTATCATATTAAACTTGTGAATATTGTCAGCTTTTTGCAATGCAAATTGTTATTCTCATTACTCCTGAAACTTCAAAGTGAATACCGGTAGTTATTATGTACATGTAGACAGTGGAAATTGTTCTTGTATTGTTTACAGCTTTATAGGATGATGTCTGAGAGAATATATCAATCTGTCTTATATTGAATCTCACTTGTTTGTTCCCTGAAACCTTTCCAGAATTGGTTTAGCTGACATTTTTGTTTGAGAATAGTTCACTCACTGGAGCTCAGAAAATACTGTTTACTTCAGTTTAACATCACATTCCTGAAATTATTGTTTACTTTAGCTTAACATCATATTCATGAAATTGTTTTACATCATTTTAACATCACATTCCTGAAATTGTTTACTTCAGTTTAACATCACTCCTGAAAGTGTTTAATTCAGTTTAACATCACATTCCTGAAATTGTTTACTTTAGTTTAACGTCATATTCCTGAAATTGTTTACTTCAGTTTAACATCATATTCCTGAAATTGTTTACTTCATTTCAACATCACATTCCTGAAATTGTTTACTTCAGTTTATCATCACATTCCTGGATTTGTTTACTTCAGTTTGACATCACATTCCTGAAATTGTTGACTTCAGTTTAACATCATATTCCTGAAATTGTTTACTTCATTTCAACATCACATCCCTGAAATTGTTTACTTCATTTCAACATTACATTCCAGAAATTATTGTTTACTTCAGTTTAACATCACATTCCTGAAATTGTTTACTTCAGTTTAACATCACATTCCTGAAATTGTTTACTTCAGTTTAACATCACATTCCTGAAATTGTTTACTTCAGTTTAACATCACATTCCTGATATTACATGTATTATCTACTTCTATCTATTTTGTGACCTGGTCACAATCCAGAAGTTATAGAAAGCTGAGTGTATAAAATTGGTAACATTAACCATCTGCATTATTGATGACTTAATGTGGATTCTCTAAGACATTCGTCCTATGCAATTCCTGCTGTAGATCCTAAATTATGTTTATGATCAGCCAGGAAGCGGTGTCCTGCTGAAAGCCGTCTGTCCTCTCAGCTGGAAAGACACAGAAGATCAAGTAGATAGTCCAGATAACTGGGGAGTCACTTCCATGCACACCGATGGTTTGAGGTGAGAGGGTGCAGTCATCAGTGGACCACACGTATAGAAATTAGGGTAACGGTGTATTAAGGTTGTCCCATTATGAATAGGGAGGGCGCCCATGAAACCACAACCCTAAAAAACAGCCATCAATTGTTCAAAACTGTTCTGAGATATTAGCAAGGTATTACATTCAGTATCGACTGATGTTCCTTAATTTGTGCATTAAACTATTAAATAGGTAACCCCGAGAACTTTAACAAGAAATTGAGGAGATAAGGGCAGTGTGCAGGTTGTGTTTGTGTGTGTGTGTGTGTGGTGGGGGGGGTTAGAGTGCTTTCATGAAGAAAATAGAATATCATTATTAGATTGAGACCAGTAATGTCATTCCAAACTTGCTTAACTTTTAAACAGTCTGCCAGTTCGGCCTAAACCAAAGGAAAACATGGAGGGGAAATGGGAAGGTGTGTGTGTTAGTGAGGGTGAAGGAATGGGGGCGGGGGGGGGGGGGGGCTGTATGCTTTCATGAAGAAAATAGAATGTCATTATTGACTTGTTTCATCAGTACACTATGGTCACCTGGAGAGGCTATTGTGTGGTTGTACTGCCTGACCCTTAGTTGTGTACTACAGCTTGGCCTGTAGTATATGCAACACTAGGCCATTCTGAATACCTCCCCTAGGCTATAAAACCCAACCTGGGTAACCCTGGAGGCCTCAGGAAGTCGCTTGTGGTCGCTTGTTTGTTAGCAAGTTTTTGTGATCAGTTTGTAAAGGTTACTGACACTAATACATTAGGAATTACATGGGCATTCGGGAGCGACTTCACTCGGAACAGAGACAGTAACTGTCCAATCTGTTCGCTGCATGTCTTAACCTGATTACATATTCATGGGTTAAAGTATCATGACAAAAGAAACTCCTTGTTTTTCCAATCTCAAGCTGAGATAATTGGCCTGCTTTCATTACTAGTTCTGCTGCACTGCCTCGTCAAACTGGATTTGCTGCGTCATTGAATCGTGAAATACCGCATGTCTGATTTCAGTGCATTAGTCAAGATTTATCCCCATACTTGTTTTGCTCATGGCATAGTTTTTTTGTTTAATTGTCAGAGGTTTTATTCCAAAGCTGCAGTTTTAATCAGTCACTGACTTTTGTTAGATATATTGTAACAAAGTAACATGTGGTGTACACTGATAATTGTTTGTTTTGCAAGGAATTAAGTGCTTTAGATTGAGCTAGTTTAGTTATGTTTTGTTTTAATCAATTTACTCAGCAAAAAATTGTCTTTCAAATTTTTGCTTGCATTTTGAATTAAATTTAAAGCAGCAAAACATTTGCAAATGCATGTAAGTGTAAATGTTTCATGTAACTGTTAATTTTATGACCTTTTTTAGTACACCTTACAAAGTAAGGAGAGGTATTGTGAGAGGGAGATCAGATGTATCAGTGATGGTGTCGGTGTCCAGTTTGGTTACAGTTTTTGGCCAATCTTAGGGTTGCAGTAGCCACCCATAGTATACATATAGCCAATCATCGGTAGCGATTTGCATATCAAAGACCAAGGACGTTTTTTTACCTCATGGTTCAATATTTTGTTCAGCTATTCATAGGGTTGCAATTGCCTTCCATAGTACATGGATTGCCAAATGCAGTTCTTGATTTGTATATCAAGGACTTCTGTGTTAAAGTCGTGCACTAACTCACCACAGTGTCTTTTACCACCACAGTGATTTACAACGCCATAACATATGGAGTCACTGTTCTGTAATCCTTACTCGTGAAATAAGTATAATAATGGTTGTAATAAGTGATATGATATTCATACTTTATAAGTGGTTTGCTCTCCACTTGGTTTACCTTCATATGATGATTTTGAACTCACTTAATTAAACCATGAGGAATTATCAATAAATTACGTTAAACATTACAGTTTATTTCTACAGCTTGCCAATCTTCACTTTTCCATTGTTGTACTATTTATTTATCTGTGTATATACACATAGTACGGCATTTATTTTCACTTAGATTACAGCTTTCATGCTTATAGTTAGTCAAAAAACACCAAATCTTATGTCTCTGGTATTCCCGGTCTGGAGAGAGTTAAATTTTAAAATGGGTATTGGATCAACACTGAGCGGTTGAGGCAATTGTCTCTTGGACTTTTTAGTTACTTGTACTCACAAGATATGGGGTTGAATTCCAGCCTTGGACATGGAGACAAGAAATCCATGGATTCCCCATTCTCACTATTTGTGGTGACGAAGATGACAGAAAGCCGTTGTTATTGGTGCCATCTAATGTTATGTTCTAAATTTACAAACATTAATGGTTTACTCTGGAATCGGTGAACAATTCTTGAGTAATGTGTGAAACAAGATTCAAATAAATTAATAAATAGATTTAAACTGTTCAATGGCTGAGGTCTTAACCTTGGTCAAGGTGTAGTGGTCTAGAATGTCCACGGTCAGTAAGGACTTTAACAAATTGTCATGATTACTCTCATTTAAGAAGTGCCTGACCAAGTTAGTGGTGAAAGAGTGTAGACTGACCACATCATTGGTTAAATCCAAATTTCTGAACCGGTGCAGAGTTTTTACAGGTGGTCTTTAGGAATGTACCGGTCAACCACAAACCATATTATGTTGTATTACTGGTCACATTTGATAAACGCAGTATTAACAACCTTGTTAGCATGATTTTGATCTGTGCTCTAGAAAAATTTCTGGACTTTTAATGACTTGATCAGAAAGAAGTGATATTAACATTTGAGATATTTCAGCCAGTACCAATTGTCTATATTTTGAAACTTAAGTATTTCTTTAAGTGTTCATACATACATGTGTATGAAATTGCTATAGAAAACAGAAAAACGGTATATTTTTGGGTTTTGATTAATGTGGTGCTTACTTGTAATGCGTGTAATTATGTGGTGATGAAATACCGGTACATGGGGGGATTTATGAATAAATCTCAGATGTTGGACTTGATCTGGGAAGACATCTGGTGGCCCATATTTATCCCAAGCATGGTGGTTGAAATATATCCCAAGCATTGTGGTTTAAATATATCCCAAGTATGGTGGTTCAGATATATCCCAAGTATGGTGGCTCATACATGTATTTGTCCCAAGCATCACGGTGGCTCATATTTATCCTAAAGGGGATGGTTCATATTTATCGCAATTGTGGTGGTTCATATTTATGCCAGGTACAGTGGATCATTTTTTCTCCATGTATAATGGCTTATATTTTTTCCAAATATGGTGGCTCATATTTATTTCAGGTATCATGGTGACTCAAATCATGGCAAAGATGCCTGTTTTATTTTTTTTGTTTTTATTTTTTTTTTTTTTTTGAGGTACTGACAAAGGTCAGTGTTATGTTACATGAGTAGAGTGGGGTTTAATACAAACCACAACTGTAGTCTGTGGATGTTGTGTAGACACTGTGATTTGTGAGCCTGTCATGGCCTTACTTAACTATAGTGTCTATCTGTGACCAATGACCCTCCATCATCTCAGGGAAACCACTTGACTAACAAAACCACGCACTGCATAACCTTTATCATTATTCAGGAAACCGCAGTGCCCATTTAATTTAGATCACTGTCACTTGCTCTTTGTGAGGGAAACAATTTTTATAATTTCAGTGTACTGCAGTTTTTGGAACCACAGTGTCCATAAAACAGCAGTGACCTTATGAGTAACAAGACTGTCTTCTTCCTGATACAGCAACATACATGTGCCACTGACATTTATGACACTGTAAAATCATACTATGTGTACAACATTTATGGACAACCTTTGTTGTGGTTTGTGACACAATACCACCTACTAATACTAACTAAATACTACACCTACTAAACGTTCATGGGGCTTTGTTTTGCTTTGTGACACCACAACACCAAGTAATACACCACTGAACTTGATCACAAGATGGAAAATCACACTGTCTGCAACATTCATTGAGGTTTGTTTTGCTTTGTGACAGCACAGCACCAAGTAATACACCACTGAACTTGATCATAAGCTGGAAAATCGCACTGTCTATGCAACATTCATGGGCCATTGTTGTGGTTTGTGACACCCCTTCACCAATTAATACACCACTGAACTTGATCACAAGCTGGAAAATCGCACTGTCTATGCAACATTCATGGGCCTTTGTTGTGGTTTGTGACAGCACAACACCAAGTAATACAGCACAGAACTTGATCATAAGCTGGAAAATCGTTGTCTATAAGCTGTCTATACAACATTCATGACAGCACAGCACCATGTAATACAACACTTAACTTGATCACAAGCTGGAACGTCAAACTGTTGACCTGTACAACACTTGCAGACCTTTTATCGTGGTACTACAACGCCTTCCTACTCACCACTGACAGTCAGAGGCTGTAAAATCACACTGTCTTTACTTCATCCACAGACCTTTGTTGTGTGCTATGCCACTGTATAATTACAGTTTGAAAATCCATAGTGCTCATGGGACAACATATAATTTAGTTTGGGTTTAGAAGCACAGCCATTGTCTGTATAAGTACATATATTTACTTGTGGATGGCAATGTATGGCTTACCACTGACCTTTATCTGACAAGTGATAAGTCTGCGTTATCGGTGTGGCTATGACATTGTCAATAGCCTACACCTGTGCTGGTTTTCATAAATCAGTATTAGATGTAAAACTGTTCTAATTGATGCAGAGAAGCTGAGACAAGAAAACATTTATTGGCGCTCTCTTGGGAGTGCCACAGACGTGTTCAGCCAATCAGTTTGTACCTGTAAATTTTAATGGCTATGTAATCTCTCAACGGTGTCATCTTGTGGAAGATAATGGAAAACATATTAGGCCCAGAAATGTATTTTTTGCTGTGTGATAAGAGCTATTTGTCATGGTGTGTGATAAGACTTCAGGGAATTTTGGTTTAAGCTTCATCAGTGGTAAATTAGTGTGTGGGATTGGATCAGTCTATCAATTGTGCGTGGAAATGATCAGAATTTTTAACATGTTTGATCTTCTGTTTTAACCCTAATGTTTTTGTTGGAGGAAAAGGATAGAGGGGAGGATGATACGCTTTATCATCAGCAACACCAGCAGGTAATAAGCCATAAGCAATATGTGGACATGGGTCGAAATTAACTTCATTAAAGTATCAGTGGCCAATAAAACCAGTGCTCTTTGAGATCTACTTGTCCTGATACTCAGTTTTGGCCTTCACTTAAATAAAGGAAAATGTGATCAAACTGTTGTGGGATTCATTTTCTTCTGTATGCATAAAACCTCTGGAAGAATCCATATTTTTAGATGATTTTTATGAATTAATATAGATATTTTCAGTGGTATATTAACTGGTACAGTTTTTGCTTTCATAGACACTGCAGAGCTTAATTGATTAACTCCATGGCCGACCAAAATTTGGCTGCAATCATTCCAGAATAAAGACGAGTCGCATTGAGAGGCAGTGTGTGGATGCCAGAGCAGACTCTGAGAGTTGTGGGGAATTCTGGAATTATCACTTTGTTAATAATTGATAAGGTTACGTCTTGGCCTCCGCCTCTGTAAGCCGTTTATTTATACTATGCGTCCTTGCATTAAGATGGCTGCCAACCTTTCCTTCAAGGACACTCGTGCCCACATCATTGTGTGGAAGCTTAATGTATTCCTCAGTTTAGGCCCACCTACTCTTGTGGTACGGCGAAACCCATAAATGATCAGTGCCACTGAGGTTGGTAATTTAAACTGAGCGAGACAAAAATGACAACACCTGGGTAACTTTTACGACCTCTCAGGTGATTTCACTCAAAGGCCAACAAAAAATCAATCTGGAACCAGAAATAAAAAAGAGATAATTTTTATTAGTTGTGTTTTTTAATCCACTTATGCATATGTAACTGTCAATATTTCATGTTATTTTTCCACACTCCACATTACCAGTGTCTCCATATTCCAGGGTTATCTCCACTGCCTTGAATCCTCCTTGTTCCATGTGATCTTTACCATGAATATTCCATATTGCTCATTTATCAAAATTCCAAGTAGTCTTTTGCATATTCAGTGATGTAATTCTTTTAATTTATGTCTATTTATGTTTATCAAAGCATCTCAGGTCTACATCTCTCTCCTGAGCATATTCCTGATCACTGGCACATGGCGTGATCATATCCATACATGTTGATGTACAATGTGTACCAGCATAACCATACATACTAGTCATACCGAAGTAGCACTCATTTCATATCACCGCTGAGTTGGTCTAATTGAAGTCAGGAGACCTGGGAACAAACCCAAGATGGTGCTTGGTAAAAAATGGTGCTTGTTGCTGGATAGCTTGGTACTCAGCACTTAGAGGCTAGGGCAAGGAAAACAGGACCTGTTGGCATGGTGTCAGTACAATGTGACTGGGTTGTGTGTCATGTCTGGTGTCTTATTTCACCTTCTCCCAAATTTTATGTCACCTCTTTGCACTCTGTCTCCATATGCCACATTCTTTCACGGTCTCTGTCATCTTACATGGTAATGAAATTCAACTCAATTCAATTCAATTCAACCTTGCAACAATATGTCATACCCTTTGAGCTTTGCCAGCAGTTGAAGGTCTCCTATTGTGTTTGTACCTGGTGATTGAATGAATGAATGATTATGGCTTTACGCCACATCGGCAATATTTCAGCCATATTGTGGCGAACCTGGTGATTGAAGGTCTCCTATTGCGTTTGTACCTGGAGTCTCCTAATGTGTTTGTACCTGGTGATTGAAGGTCTCCTATTGTGTTTGTACCTGGAGATTGAAGGTCTCCTGTTGTGTTTGTACCTGGAGATTGAAGGTCTCCTATTGTGTTTGTACCTGGAGATTGAAGGTAAGTGGTTTGTGCGGTGAATGCGGTTTCCTCCACCTATAAAGAAGGCTGCCATCATACAAGTGAAAAATTCTTCAACATCTATCAATCAGTCAATCAGTCAATCATCTGTATAATCGATTCCACACCTTTCATTTGCCCTATTGTTTGTCATTATGGCACACACTGTCAACACGAAAACCCCAACTAATTACAAGGTATTAATAAGTGTCAGTTTTCTGTGGTATTGCTCTAGTCTAGAATCCCACACAGCAGTGTGAGTTACATGAAAAATGACTGCTCATCCCAGGATTCTGTTTTTGCTGAAAACGTTAAGCAGGAGGATATTATGTTGGTGTGATTACTGTTAGGCCCAAGCCAAACAGATGTGACTCCGTGTCTTCTTACACACATCGTCCTGGCTGATTCTAGGTACATTTGCACCTGTGTTAAGTTATGAACTGTTTGTAGGAAATGCCGGCAAATATTTTTATTATTGCTTTCAGGAAGTAGAGAACAAAATGACAGTTTTTAAGTGTGAAGTATCTTTCTGAAATAAGAAAATCATTATGTAGCTGTGTGTGTGTGTGTATATCTATATATACATACATATATATATACATATATGACTGAAAGGATGAATCTGGCAAAACTATCTATACTTAGTAAATGTTTGTACAGTATTTTGCAAATTTGCGACAGAAAACAACCAAGTGGGGCCTCCATGGCTGGGGTGGTTAATGGGCCAGTGCGGGGCAGTAGGGGCGTCTAACTAATGCGGTTGCTGTGAGTTCAAGTCCAGCTCATGATGGCCTTCTCTCCGGCCACCGGCCCGGATAGCACAGTTGGTAGAGCGTCCGCTTCGGGACCGGTAGATCCAGGATCAATCCTTGATCGAGTCACACCTAAGACTTTAAAAGAGGAAGTTGTAACTTCCTCGCTTGGCGTTCAGCATGAAGGGGATAGTGCAACGACTGGTTGACCCGTATCAGTATAATGGCTCGGGCGGGGCGGCTTACTTGCCTTCGGTAAGTCGTCTCAGTGAAGCAGCACTAAATAAAAGAGCGGTGGAAATCCGTCCTGCATCAAGGAGGCACATTACATGTACATGCACCCTAATGATTCCTTTGTCGTCATAAGACTGAAAAATTGTTGAGTACGACGTTAAACCCCAAGCACTCACTCACTCACTCTCTCCGGCCATAGGTGGGAAGGTCTGTCAACAACCTGCAAATGACTCTGGCAGGTTTCCTCCCACCATAATGCTGACCGCTGTTGTGTAAGTGGAATGTTCTTGAGTACAGTGTCAAACAATAATCAAATAAACAAATAAATAAGAAAGTCACATGGCAGTGTTGACAAAGAAGGTTTTAATGAGTCACATTTTTAAATTTAAGTGTTAACTGACATGCCGTTTCGTGTGGTTAAATAGGTTGTTTTATATTTTGAACATGCATTCATTTTAAAAGGCAGTATTAGCCAGTGTCTAAGCTCAAAGCATAACATTTAATTCCAAGAGGGAGGGCTTTGGGTTGGTTGCTAGGACACATATGACATCGGATGATTGCACTGTTTTGTCGTAACTGTCCTTGTCTTGTACCTCTAGTGGCCGACACCTGATTACACCTCTGGTAGTTAGAGGTGTAAGTGGATGGACTGGTTATGGCTGGTGGACAGCTACATGCCTGCCGGCTGGTATTGTCTCCTTTGATCTCATCAGCCTAGTGATTAACACTAATATTGTTCGCTGTCTGCGGGCTGTGTTTGTGTTTGCTCTCCGAGGAAACAACCTTTACCATTGCTTCGTCGTGTGTCCTGCAGATACACACACATCTAAGATGAAGTGTCCAAGTCTATCTTCATCAGCTGGAAAGAAGAATGTTCAAGGTCAAACTGCACAAGGAATCTTTCCATCAATAGAAAATCTTTTTGAAAAAATAATTGCACAGGTTTAATTTCAAGTTAACGTTGCTTACCTGAGATTTAGAGGCAGGTGTCATTACTCCTGATCATGTCAGCTGGACTTATATATATGATGTACAGTATTAATATCTTTTTGCATGAAATGTCTTCATGAATTTGAACATGTTTTCTTGGAAGTATACGGAAAAGGGCTTCAGAGAAAAAGAGAAAGACGAAGTGACTTTTATCCTGTCCTTTTTCTGGACTTCTCAAACACATAATTAATTTAAAGTTATCATTGATGATTATTTTTGCTGCTTGCTTTAACATTACAGAAATCAAACATTTATTTTTAGCACAGAGTTTGATAAGAGCAAATGTTGTTGCTTAATATTTCAGAATGCAAACCTTCAGCTTTTTGAACTTTTAAGTCACTGACTTTTCAGCCCTTAGCTTATAGACAATGACGTTTCTGTAAAAGGTTTTCTGTCATTGCAATGATCATTATGTCCATAAATACAGGATTTCCTCTTGTTTGTGACATGGTTTTTACATTGTAGCCTCTCATATCCAAGAAATGAATTATGTGACTTCACTAAGTAAGAAAACATGATAATGCAATGTATATCAACGCAATTACATACATTTTAAAGGTTCATACGTGTAAACTCAATCAAAAAAGCTGATTTTTTGGCATTTATATTTTCTTTCCTTAGCTTAAAGAGAGGACTTTTCCTCTCTGAACTACAATAAACTGTGTTTTGGCATCACCCCTTTACCTGTGAAAAAACACTAGTCTATTACATGTACTTCCTTATTAGGAGTTTATTGCTGACCCCAGGTAAAGGCTGATAACAGTTGGATGCAGTAACAACCATGACCATCATACCTGGTTATGCTGTATGGTGTACAGTTTCCCATAGCCACAACATCATATCCTAAATGTACATGTGATGTGAATGTTGTGGTACAATTTACACTAACCACAACACTAATCAATTTTGATTTGTATAAGTAGTCAGGATTTTGGCCTCTGGTTGTGTTGGCCACTTGAATTATTGATGTCATCCTTGCTGGTCTTTGAAAGTCCATTATTGGCATTTCCATTCAAACAGGACGGACTAAGAATAAGATGCATGCATGTAGAAGAACATGGTTTTGCCATCATTCTTAAAGGTCTTTGTATTTCACTCCCTTAGAGTGATAACAATTATGAAGATAACATTGTAAGAAAGAAATGCAGAGGTAACAAGAAGGGGAGACGTGGGTGGCACTTTCACAGGGTTTATGTAATATTTGATATGAATTACTTGCTGGAAATTCAATTATGTGCGCATTTTCTGTTTAGCATATTCCTGTTTCCAAAAATTTTATTGGGAAAATTCAGAATGTGGAGAAATAAATAGAAGATATTTTCAATTTGGTTAACTCTGTACTGAATGACCAGCCAGTATCTCTCTGTGACTGATTGCATGGTTATACTGCCCACGACCTTGAATTAGACTTGCCTTTCCTCACAACCCACCATATATATTCCTCCCACGTAGTCAGAAAAGCCGATTAGACATTCCCTGGAACCAGCGTGAATTGTAATTACACAATCTGTGAGGCAAGCTACAATGTCAGGAGAAACTCTGCAGTTTGGAAATCACATAAGGATTAGTAATATTCAAAGTTCTTCCTCTGATAATGGAAAATGTGTTAAAAACCTGAGTCTGTGGCCTTGATTTGTGAAATAAATTTGTTTCATATCTAGCAACATTACAGGGACTTTGTTTTGATAGATCACAAAACAAGTCATGAACAAAGTGGTTTCAATGGACACATAATTATATTTCATGCGCGTTTGCCAATATGGCTGTTAGAAAATTTGGTGATACATTATTAGCATGTGCTTTGTGAATTTGGAGAATTTGTGAATTTCCTTAAGTCCTCTATTAAAGTTATACACATGCAATGAAGACCTTTTATAAGTACTTATATGTATATATTTAGATTTGCATGTCTTACATGCAATTTTATGCAAAGACAACTGAAGATCAGTGGACATGTTTCAAACCTTTATTAAATGACAAATAAGCTGATTATTTAACACGATATATAACATTTAATTAGGATATCAGGGCAGACTCACCCAAGCTCACTGCTACACTAACACATAATGTTCTGTTGCTGGTGTTTAGGGCCAAGGCATTAGGGCTTGTGAGGCGAGACAGCAAGTGGGTGGTACCCCTGAACTGTCACCTATGCTACGCACAATGTTGCAGGGCTGCAGAGAGCAAGCAACTGTTGTCCCAGGGTGAGAGCAGACAGGTTATGTTGTCTTTAAACTGTCGCAGAATTCTTCATCTTATCTTGGGGGGGAAACATGTTGATTTCCCTTTGGAGCTGACCTCCAAAATCTAAAAACCACTCGTCCAACAGAAAACAAGGGAATAAAAATCTTCTGACACATCATTTAACATAACCCCATATTATTGCATATGTACACCACTTAATGAGTGCACATGCTGACCACCTGCAATCACCTTCAGAGAAGGTCAAGTATACCTAGTATAGCAGTCAGAACATCTGCACAGTGCTTTCAACAGGTTAAGGTTTGCCAGCAACCTGCGGATAGTCATGGGTTTCCCCCGGCTCTACCCTGTTTCCTCCCACCAAAGTGCTGGTTGCCGTTGTACAGGTGAAATATTCTTCGGTACGGCATAAAACATCAATCAAATAAATAAATAAACTAAATTTTATCATGTGATCTGCCACTTTAGCTGCACCTATGGGGAATCGAATGGCCATTCATGGCAGGATTATGTATCCCTGTTAAAGAAATTAAAAATATTTGAATTTTGTCAGAAAATATTTTCTGGTGAGTATCTTTGATCCACTGGATAGGAACAAAGGATTATTCCAGTTAGTAACAGTAGCATACCTGACGGCCAGGTATTGTTTTAGAAAATTGACAGGACATAACAGTGCAGCTTGTTCTTATATATATATATATATATATATATATATATATATATTTTCAGACTGTTCATTTGATGCCTTTTGAATGTGATGACAACACATGTCAATTCAGGTAGTTCTAGACCAGTGTCTAATGAAGTTCTAATCCTGCTTAGGCCAAGGTTCTAGGGGGCGTGTAATTTGCTACTATTTAAACATTTACATGAACAGTTAGAATAAACCCTAACTCATATGAATTGACAGAGGCTGCATTTCACTGGTTACATGTGACCTTGTGCCAATTATCGCACTGTCATTGTTTCTCTGGTTTTACTCTGTGTGCTGTTTACAAGTCTTTTATTACATTTCAAAGCCCATCATGAGCTTGATAGATAATATTGTCTGCTCTCAGGCCATGTTACTGGTGAATCATGCAGGTCAGGAGTTACCTTAATTCTGCAAGGTTTCAACTTCCTCTGCAGCAAATGTTTTGAAACATTGGGGTGTAAGAGAAATAAATAACATTTTGCGGTTTTATGAAGCTTGCATCTTTAATGAAACAAGCAAATAATTTTAGCCTCCTTTTCATTTTATTCATAAATTCTGCTGAAGAAAGTGATTTAGTGGTTGAAAAGGTTGAACTAAGCACATAACACATACGTGCATAGAGTTAAAGATGGAGGGGTGAGCTATGCCTCGTGGATATAATGTTATAATGGCCTACACCTCGGGCACGCTCTTCGTTCCTGCCTTTTTATCCACAAATGACTTAATTGACCGTGTACAGAAAAAATATGGAGATTAACTGATATATTTCAAGGAATGTGGTATGAGTTGTCAAGACCCTTATTCCTAACAATGGACACTTTGTATATTTTCTCTTGGATCATCTGTAGCCTTTGGCTCCTCAGGTGTGCATCCATTCATAATTTAGCTGCCTTCTGATAAAAACATCAAGGAAGAAAAAAAGTTTGTTGGTTGGGTGACCCCCACTTCCCGCACCAAGTCACTTGCTAGGACTTGCAAAATTTACCTGATATCGCAGTTCCCACTAGAAATTTTTATTGGTCTTCTCAGAAAAAACTCCTACATACATAAGAAATCAATTAAGGTGTGTTTTATATTATATATTCATTATGTTTGGCCTTTTCCAGGAGCTTAGTATGACAGTAACTCTTTAAACTTGGGCAGATTTAGATTTAGTGATGACTTCAGCCCTGCTGTCACATTTACACCCTGCTTTCAAGTGTTCATCACTGTCTGATATCACATGTGTTGGTGTGAGTTTCACATTTACACCCTGCTTTCAAGTGTTCATCACTGTCTGATATCACATGTGTTCGTGTGAGTTTCAGTGTTCAGCAGCAGAGAACAGCTATGGTAGGTTGGCATCATTATTATGGGGGATGATGGTTTTGGTCTTGGTCATGGTTTGCATTTTTGCAGTGCACTCAGAAGTCATTTTTCTCCTGTCTTTCTGCGAATTTCCCAAACTTCCCACGTCTTTTAAAGCAGAACTACTCCAACTTTCAACATCCGTGTTTGCTTAAAACACTGTAAGATTCACATTGGGATCAAATGTAACATTGTGGTGTAAATTGATAAACAATTGAATTTCTTGTGAATCGGTTTTATCCACAAAGAAAGTGAACTTGATGACTTGATGAATGAAATATATTCTTGAACAAGTACAAATTGTCAACGGCTGCAAAATCTTACAATAATCCACTGTCTTCGTGAACGCCTTGTCCCTCGATCATTAAATGGATGGTCTAGCTTATCCTTGAAAAAGGATAAGGTGTCAGAAATTTGATTGACAACATACCACAACCATACAGACTTATGGAACACAGTTGGAAAGGAACTCTGATTAAACAGTTAAAAAAAAATTAATATACTAAAATGTCCATAGGTTTGTTAGGTCCCTGGTTTGTTTCTACTAGAACACTTAAGGGTTACTTGTGCATAGTTCTTGCAGTTACTTCAGGAAGTTAGATATCAGTTGGCTTATGTACCCAGACTTGATGGATGGCATCAAATTGAACATGTACCCGTATATACATGTATGTTTATTTATATTTAATTACTTGATGTTAAATATTACATTTGTAATGTATTACTTTGGATCACATGTTCTGTACATTTTGTGTGCTTGGATCATAAGGTACATACATGTATACATTTTGCAAATCGTAATTGACTTGTTCACGGTCACGTGAGTCTTACTTTCCTAGGTAGTTGAATCTAAGTGGAGGGTGTCCATCTGCCATATTGGCTTGCCGGTATCTCCTCTAGCAGTGTAAACAAGCGTGATTCGTATGGCACGGTGGAGTTCTCTTGCCTGTCTCACTCACATTATTGATAAGGATATTAATTTGGCAGCCATGTCACCTGCACCAGGAAACAACTGGCTGTGCCTGGGGGGCGTTTGTTTTAAGTCTTTCTAAAGCCTTCACATTTGCATTTTATTTTTTATAGAGATCTCCTCTGTAAAATTGTCACTTTGAATGTTGATGTTTTTCTTGGTAAACAAAACGCTGTATTTACAGAGAAAAAAAAAAGCAGAAAATTTGTTTGAGGAATTAATACTTGTGTGTTTATTGTTTCAGCCTGTCTATGCCTTATTTTTTATTTATTTGAGAAGTCTTTTTTGATGTTTTAATTAACTTAAATATTTAAACCTGTACAGTTCTCCAATTTAGAGTTAGGGTAGTTTTACTTTTTATTTCCCTGTACTTTAAAAGGAAAAATAGATCAAAGAAGAGTTTCAGTGCCTTGTTTTTGTCAGGGCATAAATTGTTGATGTTTTCATTTGTAGTCATAAAGGTGTTTCAAAATGTGGGCTGAAACTGAAGTGTCTGAGACATTTTCCTTTTTACCTGCACCTTATTAGCTTATTATAGAATTTGATTATAATTAATGTTTAGAAATTTGACAATTTATATTTATCTTCATGTCAAGTATCATGGTATTTCAAAAATACATGTATGAAAGGGTCATTCCACGTCAAATCAGCCCCAAAAAATTTGTTTGTGGTGACTCGGATTTTGCTGAAAAATTCTTAAAAACTCCTTGACATAAATGAGGAAGGTTTCCCAAGTTATAGCCCCGAATTCCAAGTGGTTTTTGATATATGACCATCTAAAAACACCCTGTAAGGTTCATTTTCAACAGTTGCGAATAGGATATCTGTTCTGGAGGCATTTTTGGATGACCAAAACTTCCAATTCAATGGGCCTAGAAGTCTGAAAATGTACCTGCATGGTATTTTCTGTCCTGGCTTTCAGAATATGGAATCAAAAAATAAATATCTTTAATACTTTTTCAGATATATACCACTAAATATCATGTTTCTTTCAACGCATATATGCTATTTTGTATTTTGTGATAGATTTAGGAGATATTTTTTGCCTGATGAATACTGTTGATGTATATGACAATTTTCAGAAGAAAGTCTGACCACTTTGAGGTATTATTATTCATGTAGTTGGTGTCTGAACTTTGCTCCAGGACAAAAAAGTGACATTTTACCTCGTTTTTGTCTTAACTGATCCCCATTTTGACAGTTGAACACCTCTTTGAAATTTTTTCCACATCTAGATACATCTATTAGCCAACTATGGTAGAAAATTCAAGAATTCTCAACCTGGAGCACAGTTGGCAGAGTGTCTCTTTGGGAGCGGTAGATCCAGGGGCCGACTCACACCTAAGACCTTAAAAGAGGAAGTTGTAACTTCTTCGCTTGGCGTTCAGTATGAAGGGGATAGTGCAACAACTTGTTGACCTGTCTCAGTATAATAGCTCCAGCAGGGCGGCTTACTTACCTTCGGTAAGTCGTCTCAGTAAAGCAGCACTAGATAAAAGAGCGGTGGAAATCCGTTCTGGAACAAGGAGGCACATCACATGCACTCTAAGGATTCCTTCGTCATCATAAGACTGAAAAATTGTTAAGGATGACGTTAAACCCCAAGCACTCACTCACTCACTCCCTAATTTAAATGGTCTCCAATTGTTTACCCTCCATCAGCCCCCCTGGCTTCATGCCTAACTCTTAATATTGATACGTGTGTAGATGTATACCCTGGGTTCTTCATGATGCCTTCCTCCCCCAGTCCCCCACACCCACACAACTCTTCACCCCGAGTACTAACACCCCATTGCCTTGTCGTGGTTTTCCACAAACAAATGGTCACCCGAGCCAAATCGTCAGTCATATGTTGGCAGGACTTGCTACATGCTTTCCTTGTCACCAGGTTACTTGTTCATGCAGACGCTTACCTATAGGGTGTATGGACTTCCGCCCGATGCGGAATTCACCAGACGGCTCAATTGATCCAGACTCATTGATCTTATCAACCGCTCGAATGTCTGAACAAATGTGTTATAATGTTGTTGACCGATAATACAAACAACACGGTCTATGTTTTATTCAGACTACTGTTTACACGATCTCTCAGATCTCTTGCCAGAGTCATGACTCTTGTCTGGAAATGATATTCTGTAAGGCTGTATATCTCTCCTGGGATTCTAAGAGCTAATGTGATATTCAGAAGAAAAAAATAAAGAATGAAATTCTGTCTCATGCTAACATGAATTTGTTTGCTTGATAAAGGTTGCATAATATGGGAATTTATCTGAGCACCTGCAACTGTGTTGATTGTAGAAGTTTCTGTTAAATCTGCATCCAGTGCCTACAAATTTTCCTACCAGATCTTGGACTTTCTAGAAGCAATTAGTTTTTATCAGCCCTATAGACATGATAATGCGTTTTACTCCTGTGCCATTCTAAAAGGAAAGCTGGAAAGTGCAAAACCATATAAAGTCAACAAGAAGTGAAGATAAAAACATTCAGTATTATTATTTTTAGTATGAAAAACCAAGAAAAATTTAAGCTCAGTTTTAGTCCAGTCTAAAATTCTAGTGTTTATCTCGCACTTAAGGATTTACCACAACACTGTCAGTATTATACATGTACATATGTAGGTGGGAGGGGTTTAAATGTTAGCTGTGTGACTGATATTCTGGCATGCTTACCAGAGTGCCATCCTTCCTTACTGGTGTGGATTTAATCCTAAAATTCACCTGAAAATGTGGCTTTTTAAACTCAAATAAAGGCGATAAAACATTACTGTGTGTTCCTGAACTTATGTTATTGTATCATCCTACCTTCCAAAAAAATTGAAAGACACCTTTCTAAACTTTCAAAAATCAGACAAAATGTGAAATATTGTCAGGGTTGAAATTTGAGGTCAAATCCTGTACCTATACCCCGTGGTTGCCCCCTTTTCATACAGGTATTCCTAGGCATTTTAATGAGAGTGACAGTGCCTATCAATTATTCAGTACCCAATGATTTCCTCACTATAAAATGTGTGTAACCAAAGAATATCAGGTAAAAGTTATCAGGTGTGATGAGGTAATTAAGCGATGCCAACCTGTTAGCCGCTCAATGATTGGATAGAAACATGATTATTTAATAAGGTGTCTGAGCTGGTGGACGGGTTTACCTGCACGCCCCGGGATGATAAAAATCTTCGAGCATCTGCCAAGAGCCGCAGCACACCACATCTTAAAGTCACCTTAATTCCGTTTGGCTTTTTTATTCGGTGTTATTGGGTATCAATGATGCATGCGGCAGCTGTGGTTAGTGGTAAATGTTTAATATCGTGAATGGATCGAAACGTCTACCTGTACTGATGCAGCGAAGACAATGGCACTGAGGATGCGTGAATAATCGAAGTGTAATCAATGACTTAATTATCCCCACGTTGAATTTTATGTATTGCTGTAGGTATTAAACGATTCATTGACATGTAGAATGGCCTTAATAGAATTCTGAATGCTGTTTTGTGTGTGTGTGTGTGTGTGTGTGTGTGCGCGCGCATGTGTGTGCATGTGTGTGTGTGTTATTTTTGTTTGACATGGAAAAGATTGTAACTGTATAACTGACACAAGCCTTTCAACAAGTTCTGCCATCCATCGAATTAAACAAGGGTCAAGATGTACTGACATAATGTTTCAAATACTGGTGTACCACAAGAAAAAACATAGATACATGGAAATACATGTAAATCTATGGAAGTAACAGATTACATGCATTCATGTTCAAAACCTAGTTGTAAGACTAAAATAGATACAATATTTATTGATGAGGTTTAGTTAAATATTGTTTCCTGCTCGCATAACTCCCCCCCCCCTCCCTAGCCCCAGATAAGTGATAAATTCTTGAGTATGCCATTAAAAGAACAATCAAATAGAAATAATTGAAGAAATGGTTAGATTTTAAATATCTTTTCTGCAATAAAGCTAATGGTATAAACTGGTTAAAGGTACACCTATGATATGATGACAGCTAAAACTGCAAGATTCAACAACTGAGTGGACCTAAAATTAAACAGATGTTTTTATTAGCTGTCGTGGCAGCCTCACATATTTGTTCTCTGTTAAGATCTGACATTTTCACATTACCTTTCAAGACCTAAAGATTATACCAAAGCATTAGAAGAGCCTTATGTTCATGATTAACTTGCTCCCCTGCTCTGACTGCTTACCGGGGTATCGGTGACATGATCAATGATGCCCATGTGTCTGTTTGGGCCGTCTAACTTGCATTGAGAACCACTTGTCTTCCACCAATATGGCGACATATCCATCTGCCACATGCAGGAATTATGTAGAAATTATCAGCAGTCTGATTGTTTATCTTCTGAACATCTTGCTGATCAACATCATTTTGCCATATTTTGACTTAAACATTGCCCATAGTGCTTGAAATCATAATGGCTCAAACAATCATTCATTTATTCTTCCCTTCAATCATTTTCAGGCATGGATTTGGAGATAGCAGACGGCCTCTGCTAGATTCTGCCATGTTGGTGGAGGAATTGGTTCATCAGCAAATGACAACAATTGTAAGTATGTACTAATTTGCCTTGAAAATGCTCCCAAAATCATCTAAAAGTACATTTTTAGGGGGCAAAGAAAGGTCATTAATATTTCTTTTGGTCCTGAGACTTTTATTTTTCCGGTATGATATCTTCCTAACAGGCCTAAAACACCTTTCTAGGATCAATAGATATGTCAGAATTGGGCAAAATGAGTACTTTAGCTTTGTCCTGGACAAGGTTTTAGGTGATTTATGGTAAATACATCCATTTTTCAGGGCCACTTCAAAGAGTTTTTTTTGTGCAATTTGATTAAGTTCCTGTCAGAAAAACTTAAGGCTTGTATGTACTTCTGAAAGAGCATTTTTACAGGTTAAACTCTAGGTGCAAGACAGTAAATGAAACTTCACAACCCCACCATACAACTGCTGTGGCTAAAACCTGGCTCGCAGATTACAAATGTGTAACTTGGCCAGCATAAGCTTATTGTCTGATTTTAGCTGTGATTTATTGGCCAGACTAGTGTGATGTATATTGCTTTATTTTTTATTGAAATGGGACTTTTCACACCAATTTTGTCCTGAAATAATCTGCATATGGGCGCACAAATGCATATTTCTGCTTACATCCAACTTTATGTTTTACTAAATCAATACAAGACAGGTTAAAGGTTCTTTATTGACAAGCCAGTAACCAGCCACTGGCTTGTTCCTAAGTTTGCTTGTTGTGCATCTGTGGAAAGATTCAGATTTTTTGTAGTTTAGCGTTGAGAATTTTCCACTTTTACAATAGACTGAGCAAAACAGAGTTACAGGAGTAAAGCACAGACCTGTAGCAAGTTATACAAGCAACCTTTGTCACATGTGATTTGTGATGTGAACTTCATGTAATACTACACAAGAGGAATGCCAACTGTTTATTGCCACCAAAGGCCCCAAGAACAGTGAAAGCAGAGCAATGCCAAGGAAATTCCACAGAATATACATAGAGAATGAAACATTAAGTGCAATAGGGGTCAAGAAATACATCATAGACAATATAGCTTTTCAGCTGACTGCCTGAATTTAAGTAGAAAGGGTTCAAGGACACCAAATTTATTCAAAGGTCAGAGGAATTTTGTTATGAAATCTTTGCGGTCAAGTTTGTATGAAGAAATGTGCCAAGGATGCATGATTTGAAATCATGTTTTGAACATTGTGTAACCTTGACTGTAAAGATTCCATTCTAGTCCTTGTTCGTATAAGGCTTCTAGCCTACCTTGGAGAAAGAGATGAATACAGTGAACTATGGCTTCTGTGTGAATGAAGGAATAAATAAACGCAAGAACGATTAGAGTTTAAGGCTGCTTTGTGCAAAAGGTGGAAAAAACAGACATACCGACATTTGTATGTTGTAATAACATGTTATTACTGTCTCCTATTTTGGTCATATAGGTACTACTTTTAAGGCGTCTCACAAGGCTGTCTATTTCTATTTTTGTAATGTACAGGTACATGGCCGGTCTGTCCAATTATGAAACTTCCATCTTGTTGTGATAAATGTGGTGTTAGGCGAACTGACATTTTGTATTTTAGGGAAAGGGGGCGGGACGTGGAGGGGTTAAACATATTGATATTATCAATTGCTGTTATGACAGCAGTATTGCCTTGTGACTTTAAGCCATTATAAGTTACTCATTATTATCAAATATCAGGAAGAGCAATTCTGTATGTTCTTTATTAACTGCCATGTCTGTCGGATTTATTGATTATGTCACCCTATCAGTTATTTGTAGGTTGACATTTTTTTTACTACACTTTTTCGCCTAAATTTTTTTTCCTGTGACACATTTTACTTGGTTCTGATTGATATTAATCTCATAGGGCTTAACTTTAAGATATTTTTAAGGGATGTTAACTTAATTTCTTATAAGAAAAACATATGTGTTGGCATAAAAAAAAAACATCTTAATTCCTTTATGTGCTTCTGAAAGTGCATTTTTACCAGCCAAACTTTAGTTGAAATACAGTGATTAAGTAGGTTTTGTAAAACACCCCCAGGCAGAAAAACTCCTGGTAAGAACGCCCCAGGAAGATTTTGTATAGAATTTCTGAATTTTAGTTGATGGAAATGCAGTGTAATTGTTATCTGACCACTGAGGTACATGTACATGGATAGTCCCTTTTCAACATTTACCTACATGTATTAATGATACTAATGTATAATGGTAACTTTGTCGGATCTGGGACTATTTTATAGTTTACATATATATAATACTCCCATGTCAGACATTCATGTGGAATCACAAACTTAGTACGTGTGGTATTGTAAGAATCTTAAATGGGACTTGTCTGATCCGATTTTTGCAAAGTTATTCCCCTTTGAAACGATAGCTTGGGCCAACTGTTTTGTTCTATATTTACATTATGAAGAACATGTCCTTGTTAAATAATCCAAGCTAGAGCAGTGTAGTATGTTCAATCCTGCCTTTGCACTGACAGTTTGTGGGCAAATGGTTAATGTAGTACTCCTGTGTTATTAGAGTGGTCAGTCCAGCTTGGACCTGAGCCACCATTGGGCAGAGAATGATATCCCTATAACCTTTTTGCTGGTTTGCTGACCAAACCAGTGTGGCTGGCAAAGTTTCAATAGGCTGAATCCAAATCCAACCAAAAATGTATATTATATCTGTTTTCCAGGCCCAGCAAGCTGCTGGTGTGGCCATGAGTAGGAATGCAAGATTCATCGGCATTGAAGACTTTCTCTTTTTGCTGCGGAAGGATAAGGTTAGTCATAGTGATTGCCCAGGGGCTAACTCCACAGAGCCCTTTTTGACTTGAACTCAATATTTTTAACTACAAGTGAAAGCATAGTTTATGGAACATTAACTTCAAGCTATGGCAAATTTGTCTCATGATAATACTTGTTAGGTGATCCCCATTTTCATTCCAAATTTTCAAAAAAAAAAAGGCAAAACTGGCTTTGTGGAATTGGACCCTGATCATAATGAAATGCATACATAATTGTCTTCTTAACACCCCAATTTTTTGGGCATTATGTTGCTTAAAGCAATACTTCAGCACATTCCACTTACAGTACACAATGGGTGGAGGAGATGGGACTGCCAGCATGAACAATTTGCTGATGAACTCTCCCTTGTATGATATACAAACTTGCAGTCTTCATTGAATATAAATCTGCAGTGTGCAAAAGTCCCACATGCTGTTTTTGTTTGCTTTGATCAGAATTGATATTTGTTTGATCTTGCTAAAGCGTAAGATTCATGAAGTTGTGAGTCTGATGTTTGGATTCCTGCTAGAGTTACTCCCCTTGTATTTGCTGATTTCCACTTGAGCAACCCTACCTCTTCAAAACTTGAAGCACGCCTAGACTTTTTTCCAGAATTTAAGGATTTATTTCGCAAAACTTTTTTCAACAGAATGCTTTGAATATTTCAGACGGACCTTTATGATATTAACCACATGGATTATTTATTTATTTAATTTAATTTGATTGGTGTTTTATGTCGTACTCAAGAATATTTCACTTATACAATGGCAGCCAGCATTATGATGGGAGGAAACCAGGCAGAGCGCAGGGGAAACCCATGACCATCCACAGGTTGCTGGCAGACCCCACAAAGATTAAGTCAGCTGCATTGCAAACCTGGTTTAGTATGGTGTATTCTGTATGATGAAGAATCATGTAATACTAGTTATGATCTTCTACACTCTTGAATGTGTTGTTGCTGTATTTATTGTTCAGGTGAAGCTGCGACGCTTGTTGCGCTATATGATGCTGAAGGATAAGACAGCTACATTAAAGTCATCACAAGATGAAGAGGAAGGGAATGAAACAGGTAATATTCTGATACAAATATTGATTGGTTGATTGATTGATAAATGACATAAGCTGCAAGAACTTTTCACTGACATGCCTGTCAGTTTTATGAGTGGAGCAAGCCAGAGTGTCCAGAGTAAACTGTCGATGTTTAGCAGATGGAAATACATATATAAACAGGATCGGTAAAATGTATATTCGAACTTGAAGGCCACTGTTACTAAGCCCTTTCTTTTTTTTTATTGAGAGTTCTTAGGCACAATTAGCTGTATATTTACCAAGTATGACACACAATGATATTTGATTTTGTTTTATTGCTTGCTGCTCAGAATTTATGGGAAAATGCAGTGAATGATTAGGCTGATGTCACCATACTTTGACGATATGTGGTGTCATGTCTGGTGTCAAAAATACAATCCTGCAGTTAGCACTAGAAATCTAACTGTGTTGAGACCACCCTGATACAAGAAGGCAGTTATATCTCACCAAACTAGTCTTAAAAGAAAAGTTAATCTTAAAGCTAACAAACAAACAGTGGCATACAAAAATGACATTTTACCCACATTCTGAAGTTTGGAATGACTCATCCAAATACTTGGTGTCCTACATTTTATTTATACAAATTAAGTTTTGCAGTTTTTTGCATCTTGCTGAGTTCAGTACATTCATGATTTTATTTTTTTTTTTTAATAAATATTTTTTCTTTGCAGGAGAAAAGTTATCTCAGCCATTAAAGAAGAGAACTAAGATGTGCCAGGACTTTCTGTCTAACATTGACCAGACTGGTAAGCTGTTTACATTTCAAAGAAAAGAAGACCAAAACTATTGAAAATTAGCATTGTTTCCATAATGGAGAGAAAAGTGGTATTAGAGTGCAAAGTGAGGTGCAGTTGATCCAAAGCAGGCATAAGTTGTATGTGTAAATTTGATTTCACTCACAGGATTTGGTTTATAACAAATTTTTGCTAAAGTACTGAAGCCAGTTTGTTATCAAGTATCAGCTTGTGGTTTGTTTGTTTTTGTTTCTTGAGAAGAAAAGACCTTAATCTAACTTAGTGTGTTAAAGTGAGAAGATTTTTGATGTACACATAATTATGTCCTATTTTGTTCACATGCCTGTTTGATCCCTTGCACTTAATTGCAATTTTGTTTTTGTGGAGACATTTTACCACGACCCTGTTATTACATGTACATTATAAGTGTATTTATACATACCAAACTTTAGAACAGTAATGGTCACATTAAATTGATACGGTGTTTTAAGGTGCTACATGTCATTAATATTTGTATTGCATTACCAACTGTTGTCTGTCATCGCTTTTTTTGGCTGTTTTCTACAGGTGAACTGGTTGCACTATTTGAGGACGATGGTTTGGATGAAGTCAAACATGACCGCCTTCTTGTGAGTTTATAGAACTCAAGTTTTGGATATAAAACTACATTAGCTGGATTAAAAGCAGCTTTACAAACCGTGTAATTTTTGTCAGTTTTGTCAGGTATTTGGCATGGTGGTATGGTTTTCTACAGGCTGTGCCTAGGTCCCTTTACCCAGAAACCTAACCATTGAGTACAGTGTAACAGATTATTTATTTATTTACTTGATTGGTGTGTTACGCTGCATTCAAGAATATTTCACTTATACCAGGGCAGCCAGCATTATGGTGGGAGGAAAGCAGGCAGAGCCTGGGGGACAGTGTAACGATTAAAAAAATAACTTTGATCCAGTAAATCTGTTTACATGCATGTACATGTAAAAACCAATGATGGCATATTGCTATGCAAATAGAGAGGAGATGGCAAGTTTGAAAAAAAATATTTGCCACACATTATTTTATGAATGATTTTTTTTAATTTAATGCTCATGTATGTACATCCTTTCATTTGCCATACTCATTTTCTTATGCCATACTGAAGAATATTTCAATTGTGCAATTGTTAGGCAAAATTACTGACCAGTTTTCCTACTTGTGATGTACAGACGTGCCCACCATACACCAGATGAACATTAAATTGTGCAGGTGGCATGTCTAGGGTTGCTAATTGCTTATTGTCACTTAGGCCCCCTTGAAGAATGAGAGTGCAGTTTTCCACTGCAAGGGCCTCACCTAGTGTGATATTCTTAAATAGCAGTGCCTTATAGTCAGATATACATGTACATGGCCTTCATATTTTTGTGAAATGTTAAGCAATTTCAACACTCTAGATGCTCTGTGTTACAATCAAAAGAATTGCTTCTTTTATTCTATTGTATCTAAAGTTGTCATTTGTACATGAACAGATGGGGCTAAAAGGTGAGTCAATAGCTTAGTTGTACACAGGTCCTGCATGAGTTCTCTCCCTTTCCCCTTACAGAGAGCAGAGTTGCTGACACGTTCTATGACCCCAACCCAGTACCTGGAATTCTGTGAAGCCAGACAAGTTACTTTTTGTAAGTAGACTTTGCAGAAAAAATATTTATGTTATTTATTGGAAATACAAAATACTGTAATAACTAAAAAACATGTGCTACCATGAAGCTCTCCTTTAATATGAAAATACTTTGTTAGAAAAGATTTACCTTTATTTAAGACTTTAATCACCTAGAATTTCATGGGGTTTTTCACCGACAAATGACCCTACTGAACTAAGATGTCAAAAAGTCATGTGAAATTTTATGTCACATACGATAAATAATGTGTAACATTACAGCATTTTCCACTAGTTAATCTTCCTCCAGTACTATTGTTCCTACTGCAGGGTGATTAGTTGATGGAAACTTCCATGAAATTATATATGAATTCCTGTGTACCTGTTACTTTCAGATATTGTAGTAGAATATTCTTCTGTCTCAAATCTTGGTAAGTTATTTTATTGGTTTGCGATGATTCCTTCATTAATTGTAGGTAGAAAATTCAAGTCTCACCGTTTCAAAGAGTGGCTGTTGACAGGGCTACACTTAGAAGTCAAACCTAATGCTTTAGCGCTGGAGGTTCTCAGCTACCTAGCTTATGAAACTGTTGCCCAGGTAAGTTAGGTTCTCCGTTATCTGGCTTATGAAACTGTCACCCAGGTGAGTTAGGATCTCAGCTATCTGGCTTATGAAACTGTCGCCCAGGTGAGTTAGGTTCTCCGCTATCTGCCTTATGAAACTGTGTCCCAGGTGAGTTAGGTTCTCCACTATCTGGCTTATGAAACTGTCACCCAGGTGAGTTAGGTTCTCAGCTACCTGACTTATGAAACTGTGTCCCAGGTGAGTTAGGTTCTCTGTTATCTGGCTTATGAAACTGTGTCCCAGGTGAGTTAGGCTCTCCACTATCTGTCTTATGAAACTGTCGCCCAGGTGAGTTAGGTTCTCAGCTACCTGACTTATGAAACTGTAGCCCAGGTGAGTTAGGTTCTCTGTTATCTGGCTTATGAAACTGTCGCCCAGGTGATTTTGGATCTCAGCTACCTCTGTATGAAACTTATTTGGTGTAAAACTTAGGCACATATTTGATGGTAAAATCATTGAAAGTTTTTAGACAAATGGTTCTGTATTTTAGGTTGATACATGTATGTTTGTGTTAGAACAAAGTCTGTATCCTTTGTTGTACACCAGCATACTCCTTACAGCGCATGCCTCACTTCAATGCCACCTCTACAAAATTTTGTATGGAAATTAACTGGAAATTTTTGTATTAACACTGAGTTCAGTGGGATTTCTGTGATAAGGCTGGAAATGGTTTCAGAAACTCTGTGTCAACCTTTGTTTCTAAAAAATACTTTATACGCATGCATTTTTTTTTAAATTTAAAGTATTCACAGCATAATTCTAACCAACAATTCTTAAACAATATTTAGCTCGCCTGAATGAAGAAAAGCGAGGTATTGTGAAAGGAGGGGAAAGTGTTGGTGTTGGTGTTGGTGTCAGGCTGAGTTTTTATTTTTTAACTCCTGTATAATGGGCTCTCATTTAAGGATTGAAGGTTAAGCTTTTTCTTTTAGCTCCTGTACATGTATAATGGGCTCTCATTCATGGATTGAAGGTTAAGCTTTAGCTCTCTAGTATGATGTGTAAATGCACATTGTCGGATGGCAGGTTAAGCTCTGTTTTTCAGCTCTTGTATATTGGACTATCACACATGGATTGAAGGTTAGGCTTTTGTTTTTTGCTCTCTAGTTTAAGGTATGATGTGTAAATGCACTTTCTCAGATGGGAGGTTAAGCTTTTTTTTTTTAGCTCCTGTATAATGGCAGTCATGAGTGGATCTCCAACATACAGTGATTTAAAGTGTTTCATTTGTGTGTTTTTTTGTTTTGTTTTTTCGTCTGTGTACATCTACAAAGGGCCTAATGATGGAAGGTTGAACTGTTTTAGTGGTTTTAGTTTTATAGCCTTTGTAAATGTTCTTAATGATTTTAATTGGTAGACTTTTCAATTCAAAAATTTTCAGTTATCTAGTCTGCCAGCAACCTGCGGATGGTAGTGGGTTTCCCCCAGGCTCTGCCCGGTTTCCACCCACCATAATAGTGGCTGCCGTCATATAAATGAAATATTCTTGAGTACGGCGTAAAACGCCAATCAAATAAATAACCAGTTATATAAACTTAATTTGGTTTCTGTAGTAAACACATTCTCTCGAAATTAAGCCTTCATGAAGGGCACCAATTTCTTGTATACAGGGTTTCTGTGACTTTATTGCGTATGAGATTTATACCCACATGCCTCCCTACATTTAGGAGAACAAGAAGGGTAAAGGGTTCCTCTGGGGATTTTAGGATTTTCCTGTTTTGTGGACACACATTAAGATTGTCTTCATTCTGTTCTCCTGTAAACACAGATTTCTTCAAACCTTTCTTGTAGGATAACAGTTTCTTAAGCAATCACTTATTGGGATAAGCCTTTTGTCTCTCTAGCTACTTTTCCAGATTTGCGATTTTCCAGAGTCTAAGAATTTACCTTGGTGTATAACAATTTATTTTATATACATAGTATCTGTAGAAAGCTCTCCACATCTGTATTAGTACTAGGAGCCTATGTCACTGGTTGATGCAGGTGCCTTCCTATAGTGTGACGGATTGTTCAAACCATCCCAGCAGACTGGTGTTGGCTGATTTTTTTTGTTCAGTCAATCAGAGGGCTGCAGTGGCCACCCCTTAGTACACGGGTAGCCAATCATGGGAAGCATTTGCATTTCAAAGACCACTACAGGGAGTTTGTACTCAAACACTCCACAATGAAGTTTTTTTCAATACTATAGCTCAACATTTGCTCAGCCATTCACAGCATTGGAATTGTTTACGGATTGTCACATGGAATTCATAAGTTGCATATCAAAGACCACGGCCTCAGTTTTGTGCACAAAATATCCACACTGACGTCTTTGCCATCACAACACTAGTGGGGGCAGTGATGCGAAGTGAGCATCACATAGAGAGCAGCACATGCACTGAATGGAATGTGGTATACCTGAATGTGGTAATACACTCGGTATATTAAAAAGGTAACCTGTTGTCATCAGCAGGGAACAAAACATGAAAGGGGTGTTATGCTCCACTGAAAGGAGCGTTATGCTCCACTGACAGGAGTGCTATGCTCCACTTACAGGAGTGCTATGCCCCACTGACAGGAGTGTTAAGCTCAACTGAAAGGAGTGTTATTCTATGCTCCACTGACAGGAGTGTTATGCCCCACTGACAGGATTGTTATTCTATGGTCCACTTACAGGAGTGCTATGCCCTACTGACAGGAGTGTTGTGCTCCACTGAAAGGAGTGTTATTCTATGCTCCACTGACAGAAGTGTTAAGCTCCCACTGAAAGGAGTGCTATGCTCCACTGACAGGAGTGTTAAGCTCCACTGGCAGGAGTGTTTAAGCTCCACTGACAGGAGTGCTATGCTCCACTTACAGGAGTGCTATGCCCCACTGACAGGAGTGTTGTGCTCCACTGAAAGGAGTATTATTCTGTGCTCCACTTACAGAAGTCTATGCCCCACTGACAGGAGTATTAAGCTCCACTGAAAGGAGTATTATTCTATGCCCCACTGACAGGAGTGTTATGCCCCACTGACAGGAAAAGAAAAATGATTTTGTGGCATGCATGAGGATTTCTAATAAAGGTGTTGACTTTTACTGTATTTGAGAGGATGAGAGTATACCAGAACAGTGTGTGTGTGTGTGTGGGGGGGGGGGGGGGATAATCAATATGTGTGCTTGTATATTCCAAACATGTGGTTAGAAGCCAGAAAATTTTAGCCAGAAAAAACTTATGTTTTTGTCCTTTTCTCTTTGATTCTTTGTTGTTCAGATAGTGGACCTGTCTTTGCTGGTGAAGCAGGATCAGAGTAAATGTGTGGAAGAACCTGTGTCTGCCAGCCTACCCACCATCTGTATGAACTACCAAGATACTGTCCAATTTCCTGCTGGTAGTGTAAGTACATATAGCAGGGTTGAATTCATCTACTTCTGGGTTTACCATTTTATTCTATTAAATACAAGTGGTATAAAGCTGCATTCAAGACATAACAAAGACTTCAAGTTTGAAACAAATAATCAAGAAGAAAAGTCTGATGGATACTTTTCACGAAATGTCCTTACTATCGTGTGGAGCGTACAGAAATATTACTGCAGGTTCATTCTTGCACGTTGTGGCCAAGTAGTTAAAGGTAGTTGCCTCTTAATCGCTAGACAAGGAGAGGCACAGGGGTCAGCCCTGGCCTTGAATAGGGAATTAGCCCCATGCTTTGTAATGGCTATTTACACAGTATAACATTCATTGAAGAATCATCTTCTGCCAACATGGTGTGCAAATCTGTACTTCACTGGTAGAAACATTTATCTGCAGTACCAAAGGGCATTCTGGTCTGCCCAGACCACAAAAACTCATCACCACTTTGAGGGGAGGAAGTGAAGTGAGAAATACTTCAGTAGGGTGCTAGGAAACAAATGACAAAAACAAATAGATAAGTACTGAGGCTCATTCGTATAGAGAGTTAAGAAACCTCATTTGGGTATTGGACCATGCTAATGCATAATGTATTTGAATACATGAATCATATTCGTGTTTGTATCTGTTTGTGTCCCAGAGTCCTCCCTCCACCCCAACCCAGTCATCAGTGAATAGTGGCGGGTCAAACCCTGCCAGTCACCAGTCCTCACAGAGCAGTCACAGCTCAACCAATGCTCCTCACTCCAGCAGCAAGAACCATCCAAGAAGAGAAAAAGGTAGGTGGCAGGTCTTTCAAAGTTGCTTAAGTTTCCATTGTTGTTTTTCGTTTTTCATTTGTGCTTTATTCGGAGTTACTAACCAGGGTGTATTAATGAACCTATTTTGAAATGAATGATTGTCAAAGGGACAGAAATACGGAACTCGTATTATTAAACGCTCCATGCCGCCTGTCAAAATTAGGTCCAAAGCTACGAGCTCTTGTTCTTTCCTGTATTACGTCACTGTTATCAGTGTATGTGTACTCTTAAAACACCTAGCTAGTACTCAAGCACTGCAGTGTCACGACCAAAGCAATGTGTTCTGCTGTGATTTGGACCCTTTGGGTTATCTTGCCCTTGCGTCTCCCATTGCATATTAATCATTAATAAACCCACCACCAACATGACACAGACTACATTTGTGTGTTAACTTTAACATAGGATTCTAAACTGTGCCTCTTACTTTATGGTCAAGCCTCAGCCCATCAATATTAGTTTTTTTCTCTTTTTGATGTGACCGTACAACTTGTAATGTCACAGGTTCTATAGGCCTAGGCTACAGGCTGTGGTGAAAGTTGCATTTCATGACAAATGAACAATTGCAAGAAGCCCATTTCAAGCAACGGCAGTATATATGCATTTTGCTTGATTTCATTTTCATTTGATAATGATTTTTTTTTGTATCAGTGCCCAAGTAAGTGGTGAGTTTGTCAGGCAAGGTAGCCTGGCAACCAGGTTAAGCGCATAATGTCCTAGATTACAAGACCACCGGGAGCCTCTGTGGTTAGCGTGGCAGTACAGCATAATGACCTGGAGCTTCTCAATTTGTACCTTTCATGTCCTGACCGTCCTGTTACAGAGTGGAGTATCCACTGTGCTGGAATGGTCAGCCTCCAATACAATTCTGCCTAGTGATATACGAGAGGCAATGAGGAGATACAGCCACTGTTTTGGTCCGTTCTCTGGACTGACGGTAAGCAACCAAAACCCTGATTTAATTTTTCCAAATACAATAAGAAATCAAAAGAAATAAAAACAGGCGTTTTCAGGTGTAACACCATTGAATACAGATCTACAGCAAAGAAAAACACCTTGAACAGAGAATGTGACCTTGTTTGTAAATGTACGTCTGAAACTACTCTGTGTTAAGTGGAAATCCAGCATTCAGAATAGTTTTGAAATTAGGTTGGCCATGTACAATAATCCTTCTTTTCATAAAATCTGGCCAAGATTTTGCTTAAGTGTATCAGTTGCTTACTATCGTGTTAAAAAGCATGTTGTGATTGTGCCAATATAAAGAGCCACATGCAGACATATATTATTCGAAATAACTTCTGGACCTGTTTCTTCGGCAGTTTCTTGTCATTTGTGGCTATACATCAGTGATTAGTGACCTCAGGTGTTCATGCGTGATGTCACACCAGGCAAAATAGGAAACAACTGAAAAATTTTGTTTCCATTTTATCCTCCTAAACATATAATGCAGTTCCGACTATCTTGATTCTTATCGTTTAACCTTGCTGTCAGGTCATATAAGTTTTGACACTAGAGTGGCTATTTAACTTCCATGACTGTATGTATAATGTTACCATGGTATTTACCTGAACGTAGCACTGCATGTGCTTTGTTAGATGGGATTCTGAACTAGGTAGTTACATACTTTAAGTGGAATACACACATTACTTGCATGCAAAAATGATTGGTTCACATTCATAACATTTTTGTTCTTGTTTATATTTTTAGAAAAGAGACTTCTCTTCAGAACCTCTATCCAAGTTACTGTGCTGTTAAGCAAAACACAGGCGATCACATGACCTACAGGAGACAGTATCATTGGCCAGCAGAGTGACTGCATGTGCCAGTACTTTGACCACCATGAAACTCGACAAATCTGATCACAATCAGAATCAATGTAATTGTCCAAAAGAAAAGATCTGAGTAAAAGCAGACCATGTTCTACGATACATGTTTATGTCGACCTCTTGATAAAAGGTCACATGGAGAATTATTTGAACATTGGTAGAAATGTGACTTATTGAATCTGACTTTTTCTAGGAATGTAGACTTTCGAAAAACCATTGATTTTTGTAGGTGAGCACAAAAGTGTTTCATATGTTTTGGGTGGAATTCTTATGACTGGAAACATTGTGTCCTTTCTGTGTGAACAGTTAACTCATAAACTGACCTTTGTTAAAGATTTATAGTGACCACTATAAATCATGATTATATAAAGGCATTTTGTGTCTCTGTCCATTGTCCTACAGATGTATTGTCTTCATCCATTGTAAATAAATCATTGGACTTCATCTATATGACCTGATGTTTTAGACTCTTGATGTTTATATGTATAAAGCTTTGCTAAATGTTAAATGGGGCCTTGGCGTAGTTAACATGCTAGTACAGCATTGCCCAGGGTCCCCTGGGCAATGTAATTGCTTTGAATGTAAGTCCAGTTTAGGACGGTTTCCTCTTACCATAATAAGTCAAATATTCTTGAGTGTGCCGTAAAACTCCAGTCGAAAAAAAAAAACAAATATTACATTTGTGGACAACAAATTTGGAGCACATACTGAGAAGATCTGAAGTTCAAAGACACCTTGTATGGCCTTATTGGCCAAATGGTTCTTGACCATCTCAGTTTAAACCACCAGCCCTTAACTAGTGAGGCCACTTTTCAGTCAGGTCATGCTGGAATCAACTGTTCCAAGACATTCGCCTTAAGTCAACCAGACCGGAAGCCATCCAGATCAAAAGACTGAAGCCCAACCTGAACAGAGATCAAGGCATCTATCTCCCTTCGCCTATGACTTGCTAATCCTCCAAGCCGACCAGGAACCCCACCGAGCCTAACTAGTACCCCCCGCCCACCACACCCTACCGAGCCTTGGGCAGTAGGACTTAATCCCCAAATCCTCTGAGCACTATTTCTCTACATAACCCTATTGTTTCTTACCTGCTCACACCTATAGCTCACTTGTTATATTTAAGCACATTATGTTATGATGTCAGTCACTTGATAACCTTGCTAGTACTGCATCAAAACGTGGTGACTATATTAAAACCAAGAAGTTGTAAATCCATAAGCAATGCCAACTAAAACAAGTTATAAATACCACTAAAACAAGTTATACGCCATCAGTATGGAGATGTGGCAATCCATGACCTCAACCGCTTTAACAACTTAGAGAAAAGATACATGAAAGTTCAACACCCTTGCCTAAACTACATGAGTGTCAGTCGGCCGGAACCAGCTCTCAACAGAGAAGACACAGTACCTCTCCAGAACTGTTGCTAACCTAAGCAGAAAAACCACTCAGCCCCCACCAAATGAGCCTATTGGCTAATGGTCTGAACTAACATCCTGACCACTAAGACCACACCGAAGGATAACTTCATTGTAGACATTGAAGAAGGCCTAAAGCAGCTAGCATCCGGTGGCCACATTGACTACCTCCGTCACCCAATTTCAGCCCTTCTAGACAAAGCCCAACCACAACACAGCAGCCTGACTAAAGAAGAAAATAAAGCATTGACTGAATTGAAGAACGATAAATCTATAGTCCATAGCACCGGCCAATAAAGGAAAAGCCACTGGCATTCTCGACATATCAACTTCAATGAAATAGTTGATAATCTGATGGGAAATGTGGCCGCATACTATAAGTTGAAAAACGATCCCACCAATAAATTTTGATCGCCAGCACACCCTCAACCATCTCAAAGCCAGTAGGAAAATCACTCTCGATACACAAAGGAAGTTAACAGTACAACACCCCCGAGCTCCGTGTGACCATCAAAATCCACAAGGACCCTGTGAAAGCAGAAGACTTCTAGTATGCTCTAAGGGAAGTCTTAAACAACACGGCCCAGTTCCTGACAAGACTCCCGTCACCTTGGTCCAAAACAGCGGATTCCTTTATCAATGATTCAGCTGACTTCTATACACCCCGGCCTTCCCCCTCCCCACACCCTACCTAGCCTTAGCCGGTGTAACTTACCCCATAATATTTCAGCACATTATGTTATCATTCACTTCATAACCAGGGTAGTATCTGCATCGAAACGTCCGTGACAAAATTGAACCAAGAAGTTGTAAATCCATAAGCAATGCCTTGTCTAGTGTACTATTTAAGGTGGAAAGATGGCAAGGTGCAAAGGTTTCTTCAGGAATGCTCGGTATCCTCTGCCCATAATACTAGCAAGACTTTAGCCAATTTAGCCATGCAAGAACAGTATAAACAATTATATTCAGCTTTCTGTATTTCTTCAAACATCTCTGATCCGTTCATTGTTTTTATGAAGGTTATATTGAGGAAATGACAGAGCCTACTGTAAATCTTCAACCTTTTCAACCATTAAGGCACTGTTTCAGTAGAATTTATTATATACATTTATTATAAAAATGATGCAAATAAAAACTGTGCAAATTATTTCTCTACACCCCATAGTCTCCAAATATTTAAGTTGCTTGCAGAGGCAGATTAGAAGGTTGAAGACTTAGGGTAGGTAGAAAACATATTTCTCTGAAAAACTGAAACTGCACTTTGATTGGCTGGTTTCCAGGTAAAAGGGATACCTACATTTTTGATTTGAGAATTAACTGAAACAAGTGACTTGAAAGGATTGTTGATTGATTTGTGTTTCATGCTGTGCTCATGAATTTTTCTTTTATATGATGGCATGGAGGTTTTTGTGGGTGGCGGGGAAACTGGAGTGCCTGTAAAGAAATGTGTGGGGATATTTATGCTTCAGTATACATAACTTAAAATTCAGATAAAGGTTTTTTAGATAGACTGTATGTATTCAGATGTAGTTTTTTAGATAGACTGTATGTATTCAGATGTAGTTTTTTAGATATACTGTATGTATTCAGAAGTAGTTTTTTAGATAGACTGTATATATTCAGAAGTAGTTTTTTAGATAGACTGTATGTATTCAGATGTAGTTTTTTTAGATATACTGTATGTATTCAGATGTACTTTTTTAGATAGACTGTATGTATTCAGATGTAAATGTTTAGATAGACTGTATGTATTCGGTGTAGTTTTTTAGATAGACTGTATGCATTCAGATGTAAAGCACACATACTAAAGCAACACCTCAGCTTTTGTCTAAATGTAATTTATTTAATAACAAGTGTGTACAATATAAGCAGACACATTTGTTGGACGGATAAATGTATGGCAAAACCATGCATGCATTGTTACAGAAGCAAGCTGATGTACACGTATATTGAGAAAACAGCCACCATCACAGACAAATGACATAGATAAAAAAGGGGGTAACATAGTGTTTCCCAAATTCCAATCAAGATTTGAATGACTATCACAGAAATCAAAAACATTATTTATATGACAAGACAATGTAACAAACAAGAACTATACAAACTATGGATAAAATGTATTGTTCAATACAGCAATTGAAAACCAAATTCCAGATCAGTGATTAGAATCAAATCTACCAGGCACTCTTGGAACCTACCACTCCCTACCACATGTATCACCATTCTTCACCCAAACAATAAAGTAAAGAATAGCTATGCAAAAATATCTAAATCAAAGACATAAATCTAAAATGCAATCCTCTCCTCTACTAAAAATATTTCTGACTGTTACACAAAAATACACAAAACTCTAAATTATAAACTTGGAATTTTAATAAAAATAATCTCTGTACTTCTGTGTACAATGAAATTTTGGGATTCCCCCACAATTCATTCCTTCAATTGAATTTTGTCCTTACAAAAGAATTCATATTGGTTATGGAAATAGCATTTTCGTATAGAATATCGTCTTATTATCTATGTACATCGCTATGTTTGATGAAATTGAAAAATACCAAAAAGTTGCATGTGAAGTGATGAAACAACAGTGTTTCTTTTAGGACAAATATTTATTGGTGGCTAGGTTGGACATGATTTTACAAAAAATACATGAACCTAAAGTTAAAAACTAGAAATAAATCTAGCCACTTAAAAGCTTATTATCAAGTGGCGAATGTACAATGTTACAGTGCCTTACACCTGGAATTAATACCTAGAGTAAGAGCTGAAGTGACACAGAATGAACATGTAGCTTTATGTTAAACTTAAGGATAACATTTCTCATTACTGACTGTTGGTCCAGATATTGTTCTTATGGGAAATTAAACCTCTGGCATTGACTTCCTATCACTGTGCATTTAATGCATTCATTTTACAACTTGTTGAAACTGTAAACCTGTTGTACATACAAAGTGTTTCATGAACTGTAATATAGCATAGCTTTACGGTTACAGTTAGCCTAAGCTGATATTTAATGACTTCATGAGGTGACAAGTATGATGTGTGCCCCCCCGGCCACCAGGAGTATGATTTATGTAAGACGCAGAGCACTACTGGTAATCACGGAGCTGTGATTACTCTGTAATATCGTAAACCTGAACCTCTGGATTCGCCCACGCCATCACAACCTTGTTGAATGCCACAAACACAGCCTTGTTGGGTTTGCTGAAAAAGGAAAGGTTTCTTTTTTTAATGGTATACAACAAAACAGTTTTTTCTTATCAGGCTGTATTTCAATTACCAAATAAAAACAAAACTACTGTATACATAGAGTTTATCAGTGTTTTCAAAACATTCCAACTCATTCCATATCCATTTAAGTTCAGATTTACACTCAAGCATTTCCTGATAACTCAAAAACCTCGCAATTAAGTTTCGATCAAGCAAAGAAACGAAGTACATCCGAGGTAGTGTATTTTGACCTCACCCTTCCTTACATGGATCCAATAAGCAAGTAGGAGCATAATGACAACTTTCAGTGTTGTTTAGTAACACTATGCGTTTCAGTGTTGTTTAGTAACACTATGCTTTTAATAACAAATTCCTTTAAAAATCAAATAAAACCTAGTCACCATGATACCTGCATTAGATTTCATTTCATAATAATGTGAGGTTAATGAAAGTGCCAAAATTTTTCTTTTTATGTACAGGCATAGTTTATGCCCTTTCCCCAAGCATGAGTATCCAATAACCAGGAAAGCCTTGCTACCAAATCTATTTTTCATTTTGTGTTGCTAGATGCCCTAAAATGTCTTATTTCTTACCACTGGAAGTAGCGAACACCTTCAAACACTCCATCATGCTTGCCCTCTGTTGAAGAGAAAAATACATAGTATATAAAAAGTCTATTAAAATAGAATATTTAAAACAAATAACATGGATATATTTAGTCCACTACAGGCTTCAGAAATTTGTGATGACCATTTTTCAAAGTTTCTGTAGATTAGATGGTCTACAGTCTCTTGTAAACCATCAATGCACAGAGTTTCGCACAATGTAAAAAAAATTCTTTGCCTGGCCGAATCCCCTGATTTTTTGTGCTAATGGTAGCTGTTGTCAGAAGCGGCATGTTGTTCTCAGCAAGAACACCCTCATTTCCAAGAATAAAAATTTCTTGGATGTAAGTTATGCTCTTAATACCTGATTTTCGATACAGTGCTCTCAGCAGGTTTGCGCGCTTCAGGACATAATATGTATAATTTTACCATCAACTTGAACTGAGAAATGTGTTAAATAATGAAAAGTAATTCCCTCACCATCTCTCTCTAATTCCACTCCGAGGTAAATGTCCCCACGACCTGGAAGATGACCGACATATTTCACCCAGCCACGACTTATTTTTCCTCCTTGTCTGGAGAACTTTACTACATCACCAAGTTGAATATCATTAGGGCTGCGAGGTGCAAATGGCTTTAGACCAACTGTAGAATTCATCAAGGCATTTCTGCAATGAAAGGACACATTTAACCATTTGCTGTTTGATGGCTGTGAGTTTTATGAAAGAAGGAAATCAGAGTACCCTAACAAATTCTCTCGCATGTGACTTACAGATTTGTATGCCACATAGCTGGAAGGCGAGTGGTCCTAGCAAATGCAAGATTGCTTAAAAGGCTTTGGCAAGTGATGTTGACTGCTTATAGTCATGAAGCCCCCACAAAAAAAACAAGATTGGGTGGTCTACAAATTCTCTGTCCAAGGCCCATGTTCAAGTATCCACACTTTGTGTCTGTATTTGGTGAGATCCTGTCCAAGGCCCATATAGTACCCACACTTTTCTTACAATAATTTATAGCAGTTTTCTGAAGTGTTTGAGTGTTAAACCCATTTGAGTCTGCTTAACTGAGTGATTGAGGTTACCTCTGTGACCTCTGTGGAGGTTTGTTTCTCTGTGTGTTGATTGGTGGAGGGCTGACAGTTCTGAAGCCTGCTGACGTAGAAGGGTCAGGGTTCACATGAGGGTGATCTGTACCCTCACTGAGTCTCTCTGTGGACGGGAACCTGAGGCTTGAGCGCTCTGACTGTTGTTGTGAGGGGGACATTCTATGTGGGGGGAGAGGACGAGACTGGGGACTCCCACGCATGTCTGAAACACAAAATTGATGTTGTCTCCTCCCTCATAATGTTTGACGTTTTGTCTTCTAAAAAACTGAATTCTTTTGTTCAAATTGACAAGTTCTGAAAGCAATAGTAGAACAGAACACAAAATCAAGTCCGAAAAATACCTCTGAAGTCCAATGACCTTGACCTTCTTTTAAAGATGGACTTGTCTGTATCCATGGCCCGTTCTCGTACTGTCTGTCTGGGCCGTGCCTGACGAGAGGGCGGGGCTTGGCGGGATGGGGGCAGATTGTATAATAACACCTCTGTTTCTGTGTCGCTCAGATCATCTTTGTCTACACCACAGCTTCTTGGCTCTGCAGTTAAGAGGAGAGACAACCTTATTTGCTTTTTGTTCTTTATTTGTTTCCTATGAGTGTGGAGGACTACAGGTTTACTCTTTGTCTGTCAACTCATTACAAAAAAGTTTTCTGGACTTTTTTCAAAACAGTTCATAGGGCCTAAACAAATTTTAAATTTGTTTTAAAAGCCATTATTCACAGATACTGAAACTTTAATCAAGTAACTGGATACTTTCTTATCTTTGAGCCTGTTGTGTGGATGCTTGAAATACCACAAGCAGATAAAACACTACAGCTAAATCAAACAGTCAGGCAAACCAAGCTATTTTGGTTCAAGACTTGGAGTACAAATGATGGAATACCCACCTGGCAAGTTGCTGGTGTGGTGGGTGTAGTGAATCCTGGGCTGTACATGGCTGAGTGGGGCTGGAGGTGACCCTGCACTTCCTGAGGTGTAGACCAGGGCGGCGGTGGAGTCACTGCAGTCTGACAGGGCCGAGGTGCTTCTGGCTGTGTCATCACCATCTGTAAGAAGTTTTCACATGAATTAAAGCAACATTAATAGAATCAATGGGGCCTCTGTCACCTAGGGGGTTAGTGTGCCAGCACAGTGCAATGACCCAGGATGACCTGCTGTGAGTTCAAGTTCAGCTCAGACTGACTTCCTCTCGGGCCGTTCATGGGAAGGTCTGCCGGCAACCTGCAGATGGTTGTGGGTTTCCCTGAACTCTGCCCGTTGTGAAATATTCTTGAGTATGGCGTAAATTATGAATCAAATAAATAAATAAATAATAGTATCAAGCGTCTTGAGACATTTGCAATGATTAAACAAATTTTTGATTTGAATGGTCCTTAATTATACCATGCTAATGGTATAATTCATTTATATGAAAACTGGAGTGCCCAGAGTTAACCAATGGTCTTCATCAGCTACTTGGCAAACCTTGGACAGAAAAGGAAAGAGCTAGACTTGAACATGCGACCTTATTGGTCACAAACCTGATTGCTCCTGCAATCCAGTGCTGTAACCATCTCAGCCAGCAAGGCCCCGTAATACAAATGTTTTGAAGTTTGAATGCAAATACTTGTCATTTTGATTTCTTTTGGGATATTCCAAGATTTAACAATTTGTGTATTAAGAGAGTTACAGATTTACAGAGGACCAACAGGTTATTTACCGCCCCCCCCCCCCTACCAAAAAAAAAATCGATATGCATGTTATTGGAAAGGCTGAGGCATTGTGCACATTATGATCACACATTCCTTACCAGGAACAGAATATCGTGGAGGTGACAGGTGGGACACTGGCTCAGAGGGATTCCTAAACCCTGGCCTTTGTCTTGACTTGTCACCTGGTAATAAGTAAACAATGTTTCACCAAAGTGCCAATAATACAAAAGTAATGCCATGTCATGAATTCGGCTTGATGGCGCCACGTAGTTTGAGAAAAAACACACATTACAGGACTACATGTAGCTAATTCAAGGAAAGTGCATTTTTTTGCAGCACTGTACCTGTGAATATTAAGCTTCATGTCTGCATCCCTTTATTTTAAAGGACTCAATTATTTTTTTCAGGTATGAAAGCAACTCCACAAGAAAATGGTTAAATCAAAACAGCATGACATTGATTTTTTTTCCATATATTTTCTTACAATTTATGATTGAGTTGAACTGAGAGCACTGGGGCAAGATTGAATACTTTTGTTCAGGCTGATCAGCCAGTTTTCAGAACTTAAAGTTTCATGCCTCATATTAACAAGAACCATGCCTTGTTACACTATCCAGGCATGTATGTCTCAGTGATATCTACCTTAATGTTAAACTACATGTAAGACTTACCCCTGTGTCTTGGTGGAGTCAGGTGTGGCAAGTGCCTGAACTCCGACCCTGCAGATCGGGGGGACAGGCCTCGTTCCACATTACCACCACTGACCCACTCATCCCCACCCCTGTGTCGCTCGTAACCTGCGTGGTGGTTGGGGCTCCCGTCTTGTCTGCCACTCAGGTGTATCCGGTTCATAGTGGAGGTCCTATGTGGCTGAGGGTACTGGTAGTACCTGTCTGATGTCTCCCTAAGGGCTGAGTGATCCAGGTAGCCATGAGCTGAGGAGGGCCGCTGCAGAAGGTCTCCTGCAACATATACACCAAATGGACAAGTTATGCTATAGTCCATAACCAGAGGATAGAGGAAAGTCATTGGATCTTTGATGAAACGGCACACTACGTAAGAAGCCTTTATCAGCTTTTTTCAGTATTGATCACACTGCCTAGATGAGTTCAATATCCAATGGCCAACTTGGATATTTATTGTCCTCTGTTTAATGCCATTCTAATTACATTATTTTCACTTACATAATGGCAGCTGGTATATTATGAGTGGTGGAGACCAGAGTGAACTGCTTAAACTTCCAATCTTTGGTACTTTTTACTGACAAACATTTTTAAGTGTGACAATCTGTCATACTGGTTGAAAGCAAGTGAGCTGCATGTAAAACTACATGAGTGAGCCTCATTGACAACAAGGCCTTAAAGCAAGGAATCTTGAAAATTCCCCGTTCAAGAATATTTATTTATTTATTTAATTGGTGCTTTCTGCCTTACTCAAGAATATTTCACTTATACGAAGACGGCCAGCATTATGGTGGGAGGAAACCGAGCAGAAAACCACGACCATCCGCAGGTTTTTGCCAGACCTGTTCGAGAATAAGCTGAGATTTCAGTTCACTTCAAAGAACTACACTTTGTATATATGCCAATGAATATGAATGGTTCTTTTCATGGTTCAAACCTTGAGGTTGTGGGAGTCGTTGCGAGGGTCTTGTATAAGCAGGTCTTATCTGGCTTTCTCTGATACCCATCTCTTGTCTGTGTCTGGATGACTCTTCATCTAGCTTATCTATCCTCCCATGGCCCTCCAAGGAGGAGTCAAGCTTCCTCACATCCTCATGAGAGGATATGTAATGATGGGACTCCTGTCTCACTGAGCTGTATCCCCCAGTCACTTGCCTGTCCCACTCTGGTCTCAGTGAGTCGTGATTCTTGCTGCTGTCCCTCAGCTCCCGCTCCAATCCACGAGACTCCTCTCTAGAGGCGAAGTTCCTGTCTCCATTATAACGGTTACCAGGCAACTGATCCCACTCTCGCAACACCTATGACAAATATGTTCGCACATATTGAAAACAGAATGTTCCTCATTGATGGATAATAAGTAATAAGGCTATAAATTACCCACTTCTTCATAAGTTAATGTGACAAAAATGCAGTAACAGCTCAGACTCATATGCTATAAACTAGAAGATTTAGTGTTACCAGGACTAATATGCTTTTAATATGCAAACTATGGATTTATGGTCCACTTGCTTAATCAGCAAATGCAACAAATATCCTCCTTCACCATAATGCTGGCTGTCGTCATATAAGCGAAATATTCTTGAGTACTGCAAAAAAGCACCAATGAAATAAATTGAATAAAATAACAACAAATATCCCAAATGACGGTTTGTATAATAAATATAACATATGTATTGATAGAAACATATTACACAGCAGAATATTAAAGATATATTTGGATTTTCACTGATGGAGATAAATTAGGGAGTACAACATTACAGGTAGTAATTTCATTATGTCCTCTCAAACATGTCCAGACTGGTACCTTATGGTTGTTTGAGGAGACTTCAGTGGATGAGGCCAGGGCACGATTCTGTCTCTCTAACTCCGCAATCTTCCTCTCTGCCCTGTCCAGTTTCATCACTGCGCTCTCATTAGCTTCATGAAGGTCCTGTATCTGACCCTCCAACTCCACTGTGGGCAAGACAAAGATTGAGATGACAGCATAAAGGGTGTAGATGTTTACTTTTGCACATTTATTTGCATGGCGCTCTGTTCTTGCCTTAACCATTACAGTATGTAATGTATATTATTCCAGACATATTTTTTTAATTAACTATACCATATGATGCCTTGCGAAGACTTGTCACTCTGTGGAGAGAAGGGGATTAATGAAGAGGCTACTGGCAATGACACTATATTGGTCCTATCCTGGTGGAGTCTCAGCCATTACAGGCCAATCAGATTACAGAGGGGATTGTAGTGCTGCCTCAATGGAACACCATACTGTCACACCCAGTCACAATATACTGACAATGGGCTAACTTAGCAGATGCTTGTATGTTTATTTGATTTTTGCACATATAGCACTGTGCGTATCATAACAATTGTTGTTACCCATCAATAAAATTGGTCACAGTTCGGCATCTTTGGTTACAGCTTTCCACTGAAAATATTGTCTGCTGACATAAAAGAAAGGTGTACGGCAAATTTACATTTTACAAAAATTCTTTCCTTGTAGCTGAAACTTGAAAATTCTCAAAAGCTGGGAATAACGCTTAAGATCGGAGTTGAGTAATTATTTCCATCTCATACGACGCTAGATATATTGCTCTTTCCCAGAATACAACTGTTGACCCTGTGGGCTCACCTATTTTACGTTGCAGTGCCTGTGGACTGTTGGGCTCGTACGTGTTAATGGATGTGGAGAGGTGTGAGGTGGACGCCCGATCCCCACTCAGCTCCTCCACACGTTCTCTCAGCTTGACAACCTCCGCTGCCAGGATCTCCTTCTCCCTTCTCAGCTGCCGTACCTGCTCCTCACCCTGAGGCAGGCAAAAAACACAAGCAGAAGTTTTACTAGGACAGTCTGAGCTATGCATAATTATGACCATTGTTACCTTGACAAAGCAGTTAGGTCAACTCAAAGATTTGTTCTCTAAATCACATCCACACCACGTATTTTCATTTCGTTTTATGCACCTATATGCTTTGTTCCAAAGCTTTGTGCATTTTGAGTGATCAATAAAATTGAAGTTTTAATCAATATGTAATGCATGTTAAACTGTCAACCAGGGGTGCACTTTATCATACTTTGGGGCTGATTGGTTGACTGATTGAGAGGTGTTTAACACAATGCCCAAGGATTTTTCACTTTTATGACAGGGGTCAAGTTTACAGGTGGAAGAGACCAGAGTACCATGAGTAAATGGTTCAACCACACACGTACCTGACAAATTTCCTGTTATTTTCTTTTTACAAGTGATCAAAGCATGTGAGTGTTTAAGATGTTTACATCAACTTATAATGTTAAAGCTTTCAGTGATAAATTGAATTTTTCCTTACTCATCAAATATTATTTCAAAATTTCACACAGCTGTATTATAATACTTTCAGTTGAAAAATAATGTAATGTTTCAACAAGATCATAGACAATGTTACTTTCAGACATAGATAACATTGTCAGTTTCAGTTGGATCTCATCACCTGTATGTCTCACCTGGTCAGGAAGGTAATCTGTTGTTAAGGATATTGAATCTGACGTCTCATTCCTGCGTGTGCTACGTCTAATTTCATACTCCCTGGACTGTCGGGAATATTCCAAGGGAAGAGAACTGTAACCATTATGCCCAGTGAGCTCACGTCGATCCCTGAGATATTCACGACTGTATATGTTCTCCCTGTCCTCAGCTAGGTCCCTGCCTGTCTGTGTATCTGTTTGTACGTTTGTCTGCCTGTCTGTTCGTCTGTCTGCAGAAATGTATGGCTCATACTTATCTCTCCAGGAGTCCTCCATACTGTCGCCAAAACCATTGCTGTGGCGGTCTCCAGGGTTGTGTAAACTGTCACAGATTATACCGCCGGACCGTACCTCTGATCCCTGATCCACACTGAGGCTACTGGGGCCTTGTGGGTAACCATTTGTGGAGGACGAATGCAATGGACGTGCCAACGTGGGGTCCGAGTACAACTCCTCTTTGCCATGCAGAGCAGAACCAGAGTTTTTCGGTGACAAACCGTTGAGTTCTGTATATCTTTTTTGTGTATTGGAGTTTTGTGGCAAGCCATTGTTACTGGAACAATTCGCTGGTGGATCACCATGATGTCTACTTAGACCTGCCTCTGATGAATACACAGGTCTGGATCCAGAGTTCTCTAGAACATCATCCACTACCTCATCTGTACTGTGAGGCTTCTGGGAACCATTCACTGCTTCATGGTGGTGGATGAAACTCTTTGATAACAGGTGGTCCTCAGTATGTCTGCTGAAACCTGGCGCTACTGCACCAGCATTTTGGTCATATCCTGACTCTTGTGCTGCACAAGGGTTGGCTGAGTTGGCCAGCCAGTCCTCAATATTACCCTGATTTCGTCTACTGTAATGAACATCCTCCCTGAGATTCACACTTGAAGATTCCAGGCTTCTGTAACCATTTGTGGATACCTGTTTCTCTGACGACAGCCTGGTCTCCTTATAGTGGTAGTCATCAGATACCACATCATCCACAGTTTGCTTGCCTTCGGAGCGAACCCTGTCCCTGGTGTCCCGTACCTGCAGGGACGGGACACTCGTTGAGGTCCCTGTTTCTGACCCTGTGGTACGGGGACCAGTGTTGCTCGCCTCACTCTGACTGAGATATGTCCTTATCTTCCAGTCTGTTGAAGCACCCCCAGTTGCTTCACTGTCCTTACTGTAGGCATCAGAACCTCTCAAACTGTCTTCAATGTCCATCGCCTCCTTCTGTAGCTGTTGTCGAACTAAAGACTCATATTTACTGGATAGTTTGATACCTGCCTCCATGTCTTCCGTCATTATATTTTTCACTCAAAAGTATTCCAGAAATGTAATATACACAGAACTGTCACCTTCTCTGCCCATCTGCTGAATGTTTCCCTAATGATGAATCTGGAAAGTAAAAATACATTGGTGCTAAGTATATTACCAAATCTTATCTTATTATAAATTCAATTTTCAGAAGGGTAATTGTAAATTTAAATACAAAACAGACTGCCAGTGACAAAAAGCTGTCTTCCAATAAATTTGTGAGAAGTTAATTTTAAGTATGCTGTATTCTCTGCAACATATTAGTGTATGTATTGTATGTAAAAATTCAATGGGAAATGCTTCAGAAGGTTAGCAATGTTATACACATATACATGGAATAACTGAAAAAGCTTACATTAAGATTCCAAGGGAATTCCATCACTATGTCAAGAGCTTCCGAACCTTCCAAGTTCAATATATTCTATCACATTTTTCCAAATTGCGAGTCTTCATTCACTTACATATTTAAAAGCAAAACAACATTTCTCACTAAAAGGAGGCTACATGTAAATCGGTGTTAAATTTACTCATAACTGCATGCAAATGAATAAAACAGTTATGTCGCATCACACATATAGGTTGTGTCTGCTAACCTACTTGTGTATACTGCTTCTAGATCACGTGATAATCCAGTCAACTTTCTCACTAGCTAACGGTAACAGTGATGTATTAGCAAACAGAAGTCTCATAACTTACCCTCACTCTCAGATTTTGTAGAATAACATGTAACACTTCAATGGGTAATTTGTGCGCCAAAATGACATGCATGATTTAAGCCAGTTTACTATAAGTAAATAAAGATCTCAAAAAAGCCAGTGAGAGGCCTTTATAAAGTGGTTGGGGAGTTACAGTGTGTTAGGAATATTAACTATACCCTACCTGGCAACATGTACATTTAGCAGCTGTAAATTTCTCCAACCCACCTGTCAAATCACCCACCACCAGGTATGCCAAAACTGTGAACAGTTAGTTACTAGCCTGCTCAGCTACCCCAAGGTTTACTCACTGCCTATTGTTATGTAACAAGGCAGCAGACATGTCAAGGCAAGACTGAGGTGGTAAGTTTTAACACAACAAACAAGCTAAAATCCTCCCGTTATAATCTGCTAATCCCTTACATGTGGTTCACTGAAAATTTGATCTTCTGTTTCTTTACATTTTTTTTGCTTGTTGAGGCCATATTGTAAAATGGAATGATCACAGCATGTTGTGTATTTATTTGTTGCAGCTAAAGACTAAGGATTGCCATTTGTAAAATCCTCACAAACAGATTGCCAGTGCAGAATTTTAGGAACAGTATACATATTCTATCCAGAGATTATTTTCAGTATGTTCTTTTTTTTCAGACATTTGTATTAAAATGTCTGTAAAGCTGTCCTTAATGTAGGTATAATTCATCAAATACACCTCATTTCATAAACATGGACCTATAGGTATATATGTGAATTTATACCATGGTCTCCAAAATTATATAAAAAATGTCATTTCTGAGATAAATTTGTTGGTAATTAATTGAAAAGTGAAAATTGAAGGATCATTGCACATAGATAAAACAGACATAATTCAGTTTCCCAAATGCCTGAAATATGCATGTTGATCACTGATGATTCATTCATGTCTAAATACACTAAGAAATAATAAATGACATCATGATGCATTTGAATGTAATTTGTGCAGCCCATGATATGCCATTATAAATCTAACCTACAACAATTGTGCAGATCTTCTAATGATTGGATTTATAACTGTTTTATATACAGGGTAAAATTTCGACAGTTTTGACAATATCGGTGCTCAATTTATCTTGCATCTGACTTAACATACCACAGAGCTTTAGCACCTGAACTTAACACTGCTGAGAGTGACAATTTGCTCAGAGCATCCAGCAGTAATTCACTGGGTATAAAGATCGGCACTTGACAGATAAGCCAGGAAATGTATAGTATCCATATACTAGTCTTCATGAACATGTATTGATTCAGTTCGGAAGAAACGAGCGCATATACTTATATATCTGAGATATTGCAGACTCGAACAGGTATTGCGGACTTCTGGTTGGCAGCGTCATGGAGGCCGTCTGTCTGTAGAGTATGCGGTTTATCTCAGTATGGGTACATGGAGTTTGTATGGCCGACCATGTTTAAGCTTGCTGGCACTCGACCACAAACCCTTGTTATATCTGAAGAGCTAATTTCTATCACGCATTAAATCGAACGCGTCTTTATCTTCGAGCAATATATCATCCTTTTATACACCTACCTCTAAAACCGATAATAAAATTTCGAGAGGCCAGCCCGTTTGAAACAAAGCTATCCAGTCATTCTCCTCGACGGCGTATCTCAAAGCGCGCGCGCCATTATCGCTGTTTAGACACGTTGCTAGGGCATGTTGAAACCGCTCACCTGTGACCTTTGACCTTCACAGGTAAACTGTATGGCGGGATTTTAACCGACAGGCGGTTTAGCGGCTCTCGGTAGTCATCTATCACACTGAAACTGTGTATGATAGGACAAAGTAAACACGAAAGAGTAAACAAATGGTCACAATAGCCTTTCTGAGAGGTTTACATTAGATTATTGCCCGAGATATATACAAGACCAAGTCAGATATATCTTATAGATCCAGAAGTAAAGATACCGATACAAGCTTCTCGTTGGAGGCAAGAAAATACCATAAATGTGTGTAAAATGAAAGACCATTGGACAGTGTCCAAGAAAAAATATAGTTCAGTTTATTATTTTATTTATTTATTTTATGTTTTTGTGCGAATTTTTTAAACGATGTAAAATACATTTGAAACATTGGATTCAATGTGAAAACATTTACCGAACAGACCTTTAAATGAAGTATGTCAAGCAATAAATACGGATGGGGTGTCCTGAATAGAAAACAGACCATTGTAAGATCCGATGCTTTAGACGCATATAAGTGTGGAAAAGTTGGAATAAAGAAATGGATTCGTTGTTGCCCAGCTAGGACAGTGTTTAATGGCCTTTCATCTGATTAATCATATCTTTGCCTTTAAATTTTGATAAAATCACCCGTCTATTAATGATTGCTGAAGACTTCATTTACTATGTATCTGCTCACAAACACGTTGACAAATTAGCATACATGCCAATAATAGGCTGCACATTTAAACGTCAGAAACTTTTCTTGGAAAATGTAGACGTAGCTCTGTATACCTAACTTTGTCTTAATCAAATAACAATAATAAATCTGCCATTATATACCAGTACTCATTTTATGTAAACCAAGTACCCACTTTATGCAAACCGAGCACTTATGCATCGTCTTATCAGCTTTGGGGGTGTATCCATGTATTAAATTTTACTCAGTTGTTTTTTGTTTGTTTTTTTTTTGTTTTTTTAAATGGGTTCAAACTTGAGGACAAAAGAGTTCTTGTCTCAAACTTTAAAATCGGCAACCTTGCTGCATTAACCACCCTTGTCTTTGCGGCAAAGGCTACTGGCCACGTGCATGAATACCGGCACAGGTAGGCTCTGTGCCAGTATATGGTGTGATTGAGTATTGTGTTATTGTGTCAAATGTCTTCAGCACGGTGTTCCAGTGAGGCAGCACCGTGAATATGTCAGCACTGGGACCGGCCGGGTGCACGAAGACACCGCTGCATGTGAGCAGTCCAACTTGGAAAGGTATATATTCTCGGATAAATTTATTTACCCTCATGAACTCAGTCTACACCGTTCGTTCAAAACAAGCCGCCGTATATTATATACCTGCTAACGGTCAGATTATGTCACGGATATCAGTCTGATTATTACATCTATAGAACTGTGCCAAGTATACTAGTTCGTTTCAGTCAGCTTTGTGGACATGTCGGAGAAAATAAAACTGTAGAGAAATGAAGGAAACCATCTTAAGGCTAAAATACCGATATGTATGCCAGTTGTCCAGGCTGTAGCCGGAATGTTTTGTTCAAATGATGTGAATTGACTGGTCAAGTAATTCAAGGGAAGTAACTTGTAAGACCTCAAAGTGGATGAGATGGAAAGAGGATTACTTCCCTTCACGTAACCTTCCAGTTGAACCTATCGGTGATTCAAGAACCGGTGGCCACACAGTGAAGATTATGGTGTTATTTATTGGCAGTAAAGCAGAGATAAGCCTCTCTCAGACGAACTTCTAAATATTCCCTGTCCAAGGCCGGGATTAACCGACACCTCGTGCTTCAGCTGTTGAGATTTGTGCTCCAGAGAGCTGTATTCCGCTGCCTGAATGTACCCTCTAATGCACTACTACAAAAGCATTACCAATGACAATAGTCACCATGCCGTGTAATGTTTTTCAAACGCCGGTGAAATTGCCAGCAAGTTTAAATATATCTTGACAGTGTCCGCAATACTAAATAGGTACGTCCAGGCCTAAATTCATTAGACCTCTGTATATGTAGGTATATACTGTTTTAAAATATTTTTTGAACATTTCTGGAATACTACTGTATTAATTGATTCAGCTTTAGTGTTATGTTCACTTAAATGAGGTCGTGTGTTCGAATCCAGCTATGCTGCGGCCGCAGTTTATATCAGGTGCCTGTATGTTCTGAATGTAATGCTATGTAATTGTTTTTATGGTGACCAGGTCTAGCTCACCTGATGGTCACTGTTACACGAGGATTAACCTAATTGTGCAGTCATGTTGGAAATACAAAATGTCATGGTTCTGAGAGGCCCTACAGCCATTTCAAAATTGGATGTTCGCATGCGTGTTTGGGAACAGTGTGGAGACATTTACTGCCTGTCCCGAGAATAGTCAGTTTTTGTGATAGGTGTCCTTCTAATCTTTCTACACGATATATCAACATATATAAATAATATAGCCCTTGTGGCGCAAAATTGTATTTCTTCCAGCTTCAATAATCCCATCGGATTTATATGCATGGTATATATAAGCTGCTTATGTTCTTCGTTCTAGTGTTTTTCGGTGTTGTGTTCTCCTTTCCAGTGTTGTCCCTTCTAGTGTTATCTGTCAAGTGTTGTCCGTTCCAGTGTTGTCCGGTTCAGGGTGGTCCGGTTCAGTGTTATCCGTTCTAATGTCATCATTTCCAGTGTTGTCGGGCTCAATGTTGTCCGTTCCAGTGTTATCCTTTCCAGTGTTATCTGTCCCAGTGTCCTAGTGTCCGTTCTATGCCGTGTTGTCCTTTCCATGCCCATGTTGCCCATTACATACAGCGTTTTCCGTTCCATGTAGGGTTGTCTGTTCCTTGCAGTGTTGTCCGATCCAGTGTTGTCCGTTCCAGTGTTGTCCGGTTCACTGTGGTCTGTTTATTCAAAATGCTTATTTCATGCAGTGAAGCTCGCGGGTCGAGTTTCCTTCCATTGGTGTGTGTGACATTTTGAATTCCTGGTTTTAGAATGATTTTATATGTACATAACATCCGAGAATGGATCACAACAAGACTGTATGTTATAGTTTTATGTACATACTCATTTTGTCAACACATAAGAAAGAAAAGTGTTTTCTATACATGGCTGAATCACTTTGCTGATGTGATCTTCCATTCGACAAATTGTGTTACCTGCTTGCAAGCGTTTTGAAATTGTGTGGTACACCAGTGTAATATTGCATGATTTACATAAAGAAGACATGGACATAAAATTTAATTATCACAAGATGTAGTCTTTTACAAAAATTGTTTTTATATTGTCACAGAGTTAAGGTTTAGTGCGGGATAATGCATACTTAAACTTATATATATACATCTGTACGGAAGGATGTTCATCCACCCTTGACGTTTATACAATGGTCTTTGGACAGGATTCACCCTGAGGTAAAACAGTCATACTTCATTGTGACGGCTGAAGCTGTTGATTTCATGACGTCTCCAGATTCCACATTGCACAGTCAGTGACATTAATGGCCATTAACTGGCTCTCGTTAATGTCTATCAGAACGCTGACAAAGCCTTGATAATGCTCCTCCCAGTTGTAGCTTTGAGCGCTACAGACATAGAAGAATACCGCTATGGCTATGTGTATGTATGAGAAGAGAAGGGGTATAAATACTGAATAAAGACAGTGTGGAAGATATTCTGTATAAATGAGTCACAGCGGCTAACATTCAATTATCTTTTAATTCGATGAACAGTTTATCAATAACACGGAGATATCTGATTAAGGAAAGATATACAGGTTAGATTCAGTCAGGATTTAAGAATTCTTTATGGACATTGAGAAGTTAACGATCATCATGATGTGTCGTGAACACCCCATATGTATATTCTTTACTCAGTTCGCATTTATACCATCGTGTTTTCGGAAAACATCAACATAAAATGGAATGTCTGTATATTTAGTTTATATACGTGATCGGATAAGCGATCAAATTCAATGAACATTATTTTCTAATTGATCATCTTGAGAGGTAAGAGATGATATGAGCGTGTGGTGAGCATGTTTTACAATGCCTCCTATCTGTTCCAAACTGTAGACAGACAGTGTGAGATTTTTTTCGCCGGTCATTCAGATAGGCCTATACAGATATTCTATTTTGTTAATGTTTTTCTGCAGATCTGCGTAAACAACATACAATAAAATCAGAGCAAAGATCATCATTTTGGAGTTATTTAACATAGTATTTATATAGGGACTGCATATTAGGACCAGCAAGATAAATAACCAGCAAACATAGAGATATCCAAGTCCCAGGAAAGCACATGTAGCCATATAACATTGACAAAAACATTCCTTAAATATGAAGGCGCTGGTAAAATAAGACTTTTGTCTGTACATATAAGAAATTGTGAAAATTTAGCTTGATCTGCTTCAGTGTATTAAGGAAATGCGGCCCATTCACCAAGCCACACTATATAACAGACGTGCAATTCGTCTTCCACATGTGCACTTACAGACTAATTTACTAATATTCTTGTAAGCTATATAGGGTTCTCCCTGGCCAAGTTGTATAGCGTGACGCCAGCACAATGGCACAGGAATCTCCTACCAAATTATACAATAGCTATGTGTTTAAGTCCAGCTAATGATTGGTTCTTCTCTGGTTGTACGCGTGGTAAGGTTTGTCTGCAAGGGATGGTCGTGGATTTCCTTCGTGGTCTGCCCGCTTTCCTTTCTCCATAATGCTGGTCACCGTGGCATAAGTGTAATATTCTTGAGTATGGCGTAAAATACCAGTCAAATAAATATAGGCTATATATTTATGTAAATCGACACGCACAAAAAGGCAGATTCTGACTGTTTCTGTTCAGTGATTCGTTAAACCCACTGCATGTCTTCAAGGAAAACTAACGATTTAAACAGTCACGTAATAGTCACGTGATTCCTGAGTGGACGAATACCTGCACAAACCACTCAGTTGACATGTGAAGCGCATATGAGTTTACACCACCCAGTTATGGAGGATACTGGGAGGAAGGATTTGTCAAAGGAAGACACCCAGCATTGTTGCGATGGACAGTCCGCATAGACAAACCATCTGTTCCCGGAGAAAAAAAGTCTGTTTTGTATCAAGCAAAATAGTTTATAAGTGGAAAATCATCCGTTCACGTATGCAAATAACGTTAATTAATCTTGGATTAGTGGGTGAAAGGGTAATTTATCCTCAAAGGAAAAGGGTTTAATTTGTAATACTATACTGTATAAACGAAAAATTCGTCTGACAGAATCAAGCTGTTTGGCATTATCAAAATTGGGAAGCATTTCTAGATTCACTGATACCGTTGAAAGACGAGATAAAGTGACATATTTTTTATTTCTTAAAGATAATTATTTGTATTAATGTGTGTTTAATGGTAATTTTTTGAATTTGCAATTAATGCGTGTGCGGGAATGATTTTGTAAGATGTTTATGGCTGCTAAAGAGGTTTATCGATGAGAACGTATACTTAAATGTTTGCAGAATATATTGTCAGGCTATGAAGACGAAATAACTTGAAACATCAGAAAAATATTTACCTTGTGCCTTTCATTTTAAAATTATGATTTATTATTATTATCAATTCTTTTGGAGAATTGTGCTGGGAGTTGTTTTGGCACTTTTATCTTGAGGTTATGATTTCTTTTGGAGTATCCTTCATCTATTAGGTGTATTGCGGTTGTTTTACGCATGTCTGGAGATATTGCCTATCCGAACCAGCAGGTATACAATTTTACATTCTGTGAACTTTGACATTAGTTCTTGAGATTACATCATACTCTAGAATGCATATATTTATTTATGTATTTATTTGGTTTGTGTTTTACCCCGCACTCAAAAATATCTTACTTGTACGACGGCGGTAAGCATTATGGTTAAAGGAAGCCGGGCAGAGCCCGGGCAAAACCACGACCATCCGCAGGTTGCTGGAGGCCTTCTTCCCACGTACGGCCAGAGAGGAAGCAAGCTTGAGCTGGACTTGAACTCACAGCGACCGCATTGATGGGAGGCTCCTGGGTCATTGTGACGCGCTGGCGTGCTAACCCCTCGGCCACGGATGCTCCTGAGAATGCATATAATGCTAGTTTCTGACCGAAAAACACATCCGTTTAAATAAAGCTGAACCCCCTTGCGTAATTGAAAATCGTTATTAATTGTCCACATAGATTTATATTCATGGCTGCTATATTGCGCATGCTAGTGTATTTGGGCGTGCATTAAAGGCTAACGCAAACATCTGGCCACACATGATATATGGACAGAGGCGTGGATTGTCTGCATAGGTATTATCTGCATCTACGCGATCGTCCTGGTACTATTGTTGTAACGTTATGCAAAGGCTTACCACCTGTCTGCTGATCGCACTGGTTGCATTGTAGCCTTTTAAACTCCCTGCAAATAGACACAGTTGTAGGACGTAATATTGCTAGTTGTGAGTGAGCGTAACCTGTTCAATAAGACATGTCATTATAAATATATTAGTGGAGGGTCTGCCCCATGCTGTAAATAACATGCCTCTACTTAACACAGTATTCCTTCCACACCTAAGGATAATATGCACGTAAAATTGAAACATTTGTATTGTCATAATTGCCCTATCTGCATACGCAATACGCAACTTTTTCCACTACTCGTCTTGAGCGTTTATGGAGAAAGCCAATAAACAGACAAACATTCCTTTCTTCCTCCCTCTCTGTCTTTCTTTCTTTCTTTCTGGCTACATCTTCTTGCAGCCAATTTTTTTAACAAAATACTTAAATGTACATTTAAGTACCGGGTCAAATTCAGAACGCAGGTGCCTGTAACTGAAACCCACATTTACCAAAGACTTTATGCACTGTGGATGGCGGGAGTGTCATGTCTGGTGTCTTCGGCATAACGTTTTCATTCAGGTATCACTGACAATACGACCGCATTGGTTCCGCAGTAAGAATGCAAATGTCTGGGTCTGTTGTCATGCCTGGTGTCCACGGCATGGCGCCTCACTGAGACAGCACTATAAATGTATGGTATTGTTTCCACTGTATAATAATACAATTAGTCTGATGTCAGGTCTGGTGTCTCTGGCATGACGCTTCATTCATGCAGCATTGGAAATATGAATGTACGTGCCTGATGTCATGTCTAGTGTATTCGACGTGGCGTCCCTTTTAGGCGGCGCTGAAAATATGAAGCTATTGGTTCCGCAGTGAAATAAACTAGTGTCTGAGTTTGGTGTCCTCGACATAAAGCTTCATTCAGGTAGCACTGGATATAATAAGTAGTAAGTGTCTGGTGTCAGTGTCTAGAGTCTTCGGCATGACGTTTCATTTAAGCGGCACTGGACATGTTTCAGTGGTGTCATGCATGGTGTCTTCGGCACTGGAACTCTCATATTACAAGGAGTCGCCGTGTCGTCGCCGTTTAAGGGCAATGATGTGGAAAACCACTATATAAAACACAATGTAACAAGCGAAACAACCTTTGATTGCAAACATATGAAGTATAAGCTTACCTTAACATCCGCTAAAGAAGCGCTGTGTATGTGTTTTATGTTTATTACATTTAAGAGAATTGTAAAATTAAAACTTTACAGTTTGAATTTGTGATATGGTGCAAAAAGCTGTTCCATAAAGCGATCAGTCTAGTGTTCGCGTGGTCTTTTTCTATCGATACAGGGGTTATAGGGAGAACTTCTGATACGCATGTGTAATAAACGCATATTACCATGTTTTAACAATCCATTTTGAGAACTTGAATTAGTGCTTTGTGCGCGCCTGGTACAGACATGTATCCTTTGTGGCCTGTGCTAAAAGCATTATATAGTTCTAACAATCGTAGACGACGTATCCATTTTCTCCCCGAATCGATAATTAATTAACATTTCGAATCAATTCCGGGTATAAAACATCAAATTTTATTCAAATTTTCAAGAGTAAGACAAATAAATCAAATTAGCTTATTAAGGAAGTTGAAGGATGGCCTTTTTATAACACGAAATCGATTAAACTGCACTGTGTACAAGTATCCACAATAGAAAAAAATATCAAAGAACTATTACCACATAAAACACATTTTATCTCATAAAACTGCAACAATGACGTTTAACAAATTCAGTTTTATTACGCTTAATGCCGGTATAAAATCCATTCCTTTCAGCGGTGGACGCTGTGGCATGATTCATGCCATTTACATCTGTCACATACAATAAATATACACGTTTCCGGTAATATGTATATGCTAATCCATCTGAATATATTATCGCTTTTGTCAAAATGCCTTTTGTACTTTGTTATTTAGTTGCAACGTGAGTGGTCATTTGCCCAGGATATAGTTGCATTTACTTGTCATTACAGAGTATGATACAGCTTTCAACTTCGATTCAGCAGCAATATTTGCACCGATTGTATATCTGTTAAAATTGAAATTCCCAATACTTGTTAGAGTTTGCAATACAAATAAAATTTAAGCGGCCACCAACAAGAGCGTTTCATTATTCCTATGGGGGTGGGGTGTAGAAAAATAAAGGTGCACCTAAATTAGTATTAGTGTCTGAAAGAAGCTGAAAACCGCTTGTATCATCATTCAGAGCAGGAGAAATTAATTTACGGCCATAATATGACATGTTAAAACTTCAGCTGTTTAACTTGATTAACACATGTTGATGTGAATGTTTTGTTTCACTTAAAGAAAACTCTCCTTCCCATTTCAATGTTTACTCTTGAGATTGCGGATTGTTTTCCCGATCACAAACCCTTTCGTATTTTTAACCGGCCAAGACTTTTTTTTTTATCCAGTCAAACCAAGTCTTGTTCGCTTCAAGAGGTCGTCTGATGATGAATTAGTGTTTATGACTGGACACCCTGGGAGTGGTCAGCTGCTGGATGACCAGTACAAAGTGACCAGCGGATTGACAGTTGTCCATCTATAGTGGCTGGATACTCGAGATAAGAGAGGGTTAAGCCCACCACGGCGGCAAAGTGCGAGTCTGCCAATGACGATAACGCTAATCTCTTGCTGACAATGGCTCCTTTGAGAGCTGTTTTCAAACTTGCCTCCCACAATAGCACCTGGTGTTGCAATGATCCATGCTGTCTAATGGGCCATTTAGAGCATTAGAGTCATTCCTACTTGTCAGTCGGGGCCATTCTACACGCTCTGTTTCCAACTCTTCCAAATGCCATCAATTAAACGAGGAACACAGGCAGAAAAACACTTAGTTCAGCTAAATTTAACAACGCTTTGAGTATGTCAAAGAGGGCTTTCAAATTCAAAATACCGTAGAAAACTGGTGCTGATACTATAGAGAAAGCATTCTTTTTCAAGTTTTCTTGCTTCTTCAAGAAAATGCTTTTTTTTTTCATCAAACAAAAATTTTTCAGTCGTTAGGACTGGAAAACCTTATAATGCATGTGTGTATGTATGGTTGAAATATATAACAATGCCATCTCAGCAGTACTGTCAGGTATTCGCATATATAGTCAGTCACTTAGCAACTTGTGACTTTTGCACACCCGCTGTTGCGTGTTTTTGACGGAAAGCACTGTCCATTATCTAAAGGTGGCGTTATTCAGCTGCTCATGTCCCGGGCTTACCACATGAAAGACCTACTCCAAAGAGGCGGGACCGCTGTCGTCCGGATGGGGCAATAAATTTCGCTGATTGACAGGCTGTTATGGTACAGGACGTGCTTTAACTGTATGTAAACCGCCCACTAGGAAGCCAACGTGCTCATTCGTATAACTGCGTGCGCGAGGTAAAATAGTGCCATTTTAAGATGCTCAAATGAATTGTAGAATTAATGACACGGCAAGTCGAAGCAATGCAGTGTTAAATAGTAGACGCAAAAGAGGAACAAGACTAACTCCAAGATTAGCCAGTCGTTCGTTACACTCTCTGCTCTGATGAGCCGGATCAATTTCATGTAGTGTTTGTTTTCCCGGTGATACGGTATTCATACGACCCTCTCTCTCACAGCAAGACTTCACTGGGACGGCTTAAGACGGCTGTGTGGCAGTGTAAGTGATCTCCTTGACAGAGGCGGTTCTCCCGCCGGGCGCAGTTCAGCTGAAGAAGCCGTGAGCGAAGGTACGAAGGCAAAGAAGGACCTGCCGATGGTGTGACAGGCAGAAGTTGTCAGGTCCCGTTTACTGCAAACAACACTTCATCTCTCCAGACTTGTCAGCAGGACTTGAGAGAAGATGTGGCGTTGGGTAGTTCTGGTGTCTCTGTCCTGTGTGGGGTACTTCCCTTGTGGCCAGGGTTTAGCCAGGCACGGTCAGCACAGCCGCTGTGAGAGGATCACCATACCTATGTGCTTAGACATGAGATATAACATGACACTGATGCCTAACTTCATTGGCCACACCAACCAGAAGGATGCGGCCATCCAGGTTCACGAGTTCATACCTCTAGTACAGTTCGGCTGTTCGCGATTATTAAAGTTTTTCCTGTGTTCGCTTTACGCTCCCATGTGTACGGAGCAAGTTGACGAGACTTTAGTCATTCCGGCCTGCAGATCCATGTGCTTAGAGGTCAAATCGAAGTGTGAACCCGTTTTAGAAAAACTTAATTTTAAGTGGCCTTCAATTTTGGATTGTTCTAATCTTCCTGAGAGAAGTGAACGAGGTAATTTGTGCATGGAAGCACCTAACGTAACCGGAGAGTCGGACCACGACAAAGCTGCTCATGGCAATAGGCCTGGCAACGAAGACATTTGGAAGCTGCTGGAGTCCCTCCGGGGTAAGACAACCACTGCCCCCGGGGGAGAGGATGGGGCGACCTCGACGGACTACCGATGTCCCGATCGCTTCGTGCATGTCAACAAAAAGAACACATCTGCCTCATGCGCCCCGCGATGTAATATGGAAGTTTACTTTCGCCAAGAAGACAAACGATTCGCGGAGATTTGGATGGTTGTGTGGGGGTCCCTGTGTTTCTTTTCCACTATGATCACTGTGCTGACGTTCGCCGTGGATTCCTCCCGTTTCAAATACCCGGAACGTCCCATCATATTCCTGTCCTTGTGCTACGCCGTTTATTCTGTGGCTTATATCATCCGGGCGTGCACGGGGGCGAACGCCATCTCCTGCGACAAGGGCATCGCAGGTGTGGAATTTCTTATACAAGAAGGTTTAGAGAACACCTGGTGCATTATAATCTTTCTGATTTTGTATTTCTTCGGTATGGCCAGTTCTCTATGGTGGGTTATTTTGACTGTCACGTGGTATTTGGCAGCAGGTAGAAAGTGGGGACAAGAAGCTATCGAAGCCCTCAGCAGTTATTTCCATTTCGCCGCATGGGCAATACCCGCAGTGAAGACCATTGTGATCTTAACGATGCGGAGGGTGGACGGGGACGAATTGACGGGGTTGTGTTATGTGGGCAACCAAGACATTAATGCCCTTACTTACTTTGTGCTGGCCCCCCTCTTGACTTATCTGCTAGTCGGTACAGCTTTTATTCTGGCAGGTTTTATTGCCTTGCTACGAATAAGGAACAATTTACGGAGTCGTGACGGCACCAATATCAGAAAATTAGAAAAACTGATGGCCAAAATTGGCGTGTTTTCGGTGCTGTACACGGTTCCCGCTACCTGTGTAATTGGCTGCTACTTCTATGAGCGTATCAATTTTGAGAATTGGCGCTCTATTGCCATGAGAAGCGAGTGTGACTTGTCTAAAGACACTAAGAAGGAGTGTACATTGAGTCAGTCCGTGCCCACGGTGGAGGTCTATATGCTCAAAGTGTTCATGTCTTTAGTCGTGGGCATCACCAGCGGAATGTGGATATGGAGTTATAAAACAGTCAGCTCCTGGCGAAACTTTTGCTTCAGGCGGTTAAGCCGTCGAAAATCCGCCCTGGGCAACTATCAGCAGGCTCCCGTGGTAGTCATGAAACCGGGCAGCCAGAAGTGCGTGTCTAAAGCTGCCACATCTCGCTTGTGAACTTCATCATTCATCAAAGCCGTCATCTTACATAGAACTACTTCGGCGCAGTGCATATCATCATCCCCCACTTTCCCCAAACTACTTTCATCCTCTCGCACGTGTTGTACTCAGTACGGTATACATTTCCACTTGGCTTTAAAATCCCCAGCATGTGATAACCCCTAGCCCCGATAACTTCAACACTATCCACGGCGTGAACTCACTCAGCAGACTTGTTGTTACAAGAGTGTTTCTCTCTCCGATAGAAGGCATTTCACCGGCGACTGTTAAATGAGCAGTGGGTATAGGCTGACAGTAGAAAGGGGCCCTCTCGGTAAACTAGGTCAGCTGAGGTAAATAGAAAGAGCGTGGTCGAGCTTTGTGCGGACTCAGATACAGTAATAGCCCTTGTTACAAACACCAACTTAACGGAGAAACACTAGCACAGTGCAGAATTGAAACACTCGAGAAAAGGTTAATTAAAGTGATTATCTTGAGCCTGTTAATGATGAAGTGTTTGGAGAGGCTATATTGGATCGCATGGCTTATCTAACACTGTGTATATCGATATACACGGAGAATGGAACAGCGAGTCTTTCTCTACACTTTTCCCCACACATGACGCCTGTATGGTTTTAAAAGTCAACTCAACGTCGCGTCCTTGTGAATTGTAAAACCTGCTACTTCGATATGTGATTTAATCGGAAAATTATGCAGTGAACACCTTTGAAGTAGGACTACAGTGATTCACGCGTGAAAGTCAGCTGCGCAAGATCTTGTGTGCAAATTAATTTCTTGGGCTTCGGTTCACTCTCGACATGGGCTCATATCGCCGACGGCATGGTGATCATTGATTTAAACAAGCCAGAAAAAATATCTTTTCTTAAGTACCTGTTTAATCAGGGCAGTCCCTCGCTGGAATACGTTTTCCATTACGACATTGTATATATGTGCTAATGTGATTGTAAAGGAATAGAGATATATCGATGTAAATATATATATTTAAACACATATAAATGATCGTCCAGAAATTATACGCTCTTAAAAAGATGTGCCTATAAACGTCACTCACCAAAACAGCCCTCATACTTTAGACGAGTGTTAGTCTAAAACACGTATAGATAATTTCAACGTATCCAGCTTTTGGTAAACGAAGTAAGGAATTGAGCTTGTTTTTGTTGATATAAGGTCAATAACTTAACATTGGTGCTTCAAATGTAATTCGATTCATGATCAAGAACTTCCTCTATAGAATTGTAACGTTTCCTTTTCAACAAACTGAAGCAATATTCTGTGAAGTGTATATGTTTAGATGTTAAACACGTGACTTTCTGTGAAACTCACGAAAACGTACATGTGTCCTCTACACGGAGGACTCGTCTGCCAGAATTGTTTGTATTGTTAACTTTATGTGTTCTCGACAATATAATTTTGAACTCAAGTCATTCATATTGCGTTTGTTGATCAGTTGTTCTGTTAGTGAGTTTGCATTTTTCGTGTAGTACATTCTCTTTATGTGGCACTCTTTATATGCTGTAATCATCCCATCTTGTCATGTGTGATCACGTATTTTGCGAGCTTTCTACCCATGCAGTACTTTCTGCATCCTCTGTGAAAGCGCATGAATCGCATTCAGTTTAAGATGTTGTCGTAAGTTCAAAGGTTGTACACTAAGAATGATGGGATGATTGTAGCATTCACCACGTTAAATCTGGATTTCAACCTTAAACGTGGGCAGGATGAGCATGAATTTATATCTTATAGACTATAGAGCCAGTGACCAGAAGTTCTGAAGTTTGTGAACCTTTTGCTGAATTTATATCTTAGACTTTAGAGTTACTGTCCAGGAGTTTCGAAGTTGAAGAATGGTGATTCGTTGAATCATGTATTTTTATAAGTGCAAACCATTTGATAAAGAATCCCCACTGCTCTGTTTCACAATTGCGCCATATGCTTAACCCGGCGCTAGGGGGCGATATATGCATTGTGCTGAATAAACTCGTCACGTTGGATGTATGAACAGTTGCAACCAATGCACAGCTGAGGTACACATTTTGTGATTATCGACAAGTTATAAATTAGAATGGTACACCATTTGGACGCTAATTAAATGTATTGGCCTGGAACTTCCCTGGCGTCTGTTTGGCATCATTGTCAATGTTTCACATACTCATAACGTACTCACCTCTATATTAATGTCTAGGGTTGAAATGTGCATGTCAAACTACATTTTAAAAACTTCTGTCATGACAAGGTCCATTTTCAAACCAATTATTATAGTAAAGTCCATTATCTAACTTGAAAATTCCTCTGTGTGTCAATATTTTCATATAGTTGTTTTCCTTTTATCGGTTGAATTAGTGGTGTATATTGCATTTCTAATTGCTAGGTCAACATCCAAAACGAATTTCCAAACATATCTTCAATATAAATCAAAAAGTAAGGGAATAAAGAAATTTAGATCGGCGTGAGTTCGAACAAACGAAATCAGAAGTCGTTAGTCGCGAAGGGAAAAAAAACAAGGTGATAATGGTTTATCTTGTGCTGCAATTGTACACAACCAATAAAACTTAAGCCTTGTTTCAAACTTGAAGCAGATGATGACAGTTGGCATGGTGACATTTAGCGGCACATGTAGGCCTATGATTCACATCTACCTGCGCGGATTCGTAGAAAGGCAACTGTTCTTTCAACTGCCATACATGTGGTGTGCGTACCTCTAAACTACATCAGTTAAAACATTGTAGACGCGGCTTTGGTTCAGACCCGTTTTGCACTTTTTTGTTTGTTTGAATGATGCGTTTACAGCATGCAGTAGGTAAGAGGCCAGGCATACAATCACGATGTGCAAACTCTTTCCATATAGTTGAGTTTATTTTGATCGGACTCCGACTCTTGAATTGCGCAAAAGTGTGAAGGTTATATTTTCTTTAAATTTTTATCCATAACAGAATTTTATTTAATGCAAATAAGGTTTTATGTGTGTCCCTTTGTGAGTTGCAAACTACATTACAGTGCAATTAAGACGTACAGCATACAGAGAAAATCGAGAGCAGCGACAACAGTGTGATAGCTGGCAAATGGTCACACGTAACCTGTAAAATACGGCCTCTTATGAATTTACCTCAATAACGATTTTATTCTAACCGTTCAAGTAAATGCGTATTACGTCCGTATACACTGCAGTGTTCGGCGGCTACGGCATAATTGTGTCTAATTCCTCTTAACCCTGCTGCATCGTACTTAACCACATGGTTGGATATATGAACAGTTGCATTCAAAGCCCAGCTGAGATACATATTCTGTTTATAGACAGCAGGCTGACGGCTGGTATACGAATGTCTGTTTTGAGGCCAACATTCTGTTAGATGCGGAAGCATGGGATACAACGCTACCTTAGCGCATTAAGCGAAGGTCATAGAGGACAGCATCTGTTGAAGAACTATGTACAATGCTGAGACTGTACAGGTGATTTCATCGACAGCACTGCCATGTACAGGGACTCGTGGTCAATAGCTTGGGCGACATGTAAAAAAAGCATCGACTTGGGGTTTCAAAGTTGATAAGTGATCCTTACCTGGGATTACATGTATTTTTCTTCTTCTTTGGAGCGAGCCATCTATTTTGTGATCGCGCATTTCTTGTTTCCTTCGTCAACCCTGTAAATATCAATGGTTACTTTAATGCGCATGTTCTTAGCTCTGAATTACTAGCGTTGGATTGGTATGGTGCTTTCGATTTTCAGTTTGAAAGATTGTTTTCTTTTCCTGGCTGCCAGTCAAATGTCAGGTTTGACGCTTAGATTACTTTTCATGTAATAGAGACAAGTTCTTCAATTTTTTTTAAGTCGATGAGTATAATCAGCTTGTCAGTTAATATGGACAAAGCGTCTAGGATCTCTGACCCACTGCTTCATGATTGCGCCTAATTCCGCTTAACTCCGAACTAGGGGCATTATATTCATCGTGTTGAATTAGACCGCCACGTTGGATATGTAAACGGTTACCATGACGATTTAAATACTGATTTCACTGTGCTGCAGTTAAGTTTCTCCACCTAACAGAGAGGGGATTAATTGTTGTCTAAAGGCTTCAATCCCTTTGCGCGAAAATCCCTGGTTTATTACAATATTGTGCATCTTTGTGGAGATATATTATCATTTAAACCTAACCTCTGAGGACACTGTGTACTCTGCATGAGAGCAGAAATATGGTATTTATATTGAATCCATTGTTGTACCAGCGATCAAGCTGTTTATTACCAATCCTCCTGGTAATGGCTGTTTATTACAAATCCACCTGGCAGTGTAGCTCTCGGTTCTTTGCTAGATGGCACGATGTTCGTGAATAGACTTCACAGCTTCTGTTCAGATTGCCAGTGAATAGAGATCGGCCAGAGAACACGGTGGAGAATGTGTCGGGGTATCGGATGAGGGGATAGGACATTAAGTTGATAGGCATACGCCATAGAGTGGTATTATTCACCGGGAGCAATGTGGGGATCAGCAACAGTGTGCGACGTAAGGCGATGTAAGGTGATATGGGGGACTACCTGTGGCCAGGACAAAGCCAGCCCAGGCCTCCAGATTGGGCACTGTCTGCCAGATATCTTATTTCACGGCCTTCGCCCGTCACCTATCCAGTTCCTGTCACGTTGACATATCATGGCTTCATAGCCTACGAAATGAAATTCAAGCATAATGGCGATTATTTACTTTCCCGTAACTTTTACACCGTGTGTAAAGCCAGCATATATATGGCTCATTGTCACCTCTATATAGCCCATTTTTCGGCTCTTTTCAATCTGTTCGTTAAACGCAAGCGAGAATCCTCGAGGATCTTTTCATATGGAGGGGAATATGGCGAGCGAGTTTTTTTCTATGATACTTATTGCTGCCAGCCAACAGGGAAAGGCCCGCCTGAAATATTAGCTTTGCGTCACCATCACAATGAAAATCCTCTCTTCGATTAGAAATAGTTCAACCTTGAAATAAGATTTAAGAAACTGTATTACAAAAGCGGTGTGAATGGAGTATATGGGATATTGCAAGAAAGTATTGCACTCTGTCTAGGATGTTATTATAGCAATGAGCTTGACTTCAACTTGTAAACACGTGACGTGTTATATCTCCGTAACCTGTATCCACAATGCTGCTCTGAACGGCGCTATTTGCATAGTAACTTTTGCAGGCATACAGAATGCTACAATCGGTTGCATGGAGCAGTCATGATGTGTCTTTAAAGAAAATGTACAGTATGGATGTGAGAGGACTTTATTGTGGCATCTTTAAGCTTCGATCGGTATAAGTTTACTTTACGCCAATTTAACGAAATCATGCAGACGGGCACAATTAAACATCAGCTTAGTACGTCGGCGCAAAGCTCTGTGTACTAACACTAGTCAATAATATAAGAGTCGTAAAGCATAGAGAGTAAAACCAAAGCAGCGACGACAGTGTGGCAGTTGGTAAACTGTCACAAGGACCCGGTGAAATACGGCCTCTTGTCATTTCACAAAGTGGAGGTCGGTAAGAAATTCCAAGAATTAAATGTTGCTTGGAAATTGCTTGCTGTAATATTCTGGTCCGTAATGTCCATTATATGGATGACGATTGACGAATATCGAATATTACGACCCCTACAGATTAACTATGGCTGCAGTAGGTTTCAATCACATAACTGACATCAGTTCAGTTTCACACACACACACACACACACACACACACACACACACACACACACACACATATATATATATATATATATATATATATATATATATATATATATATATATATATATATTATTTACACACACAGATATGTAAACATGGAGTAAACCGGAGCAGCAACGACAGTATGATATTTGGCATATTGTCACACGCATGCTCAGCCAGTGAAATCCGACTTCTTCTCTGTTGTCTTATTCCAGCTGTACGTGTGAATGCTTAAGTACAAGTAACTTACACATCCTATAGCATCTATATTCTTTGGCACCTTCCTTGACTATGCAATAACCCGTCTAGCAACGTATAGACCAGACTAGCTGAACTCGATTCGGGGGGAAATTCGATGATGTTAATTGCAATTTACCAGACGCCACTGTTCTGGAATTACTCAGAATGTTGTGTCGTAATCACATTTTTATCAGTCATACACATCAAAGCCATGCTATGTCATCAGGAAAGCACATAAATGTGTAACCTGAACATGGATAGTCCTTTGCAAATGACGACAATGTTTTCTGGTTCGTCTTATGGAGACACTGGAGCGATAATATACGGATCCACAAAAAAAAAAAAAACAATTGTTCATCCAGAAAAAGTGAACAGTTTTGCGCGATACTTGTGCTCATGGTTTAGAATGTCTAGATAATATTACATCTTGTTATGTACTAAGTTTTATCCGTAAAAAAGATCACTGATATCGGCTGTGATAAAATGATAAGATGCCGTATCGATATTTCTGATGCTTTTGTTCCTTCTTTACGTTGAATCTGTTAATGAGTTTTATGATTATGTAGTTAGACTTTTTCTTGCAATGGACAAACGTCTTGGCAGCACCATAAGTACTCAACAGAATTGTAAAGGTCGAAGGCTTTTCATAAACTCTCTTGAGAAATGTGAAATGCTGATTATATCAGCTTTACACCTTTAACGTTAATCTTCCAAATTCTGCTGTAAGAAATGTAGTACAGTGAGTTTGGAAGTTCATACAGTTGAAAACCATCCATGCCTATGTATGAATACATAATGTGTCGGTGTAAAGTGCGTGTCGGTAAACTGTACCAGAAAAATTTTTGCAGTAGGCTTTCTCGCCGTTCACTCGATTTACTGATCAAAAACGTTTGTTTCGTTTGTATCGGACAGCTTTGTCGCCTAGACCAGATATGAGTGTACCGTTTTCATTAGCATAAGGTTGAACGCCTCACTATGGGTCACTATAGGTGGCCGGCTCACGACACATGCATGTCCCTTCCCATATTTACTGACAAACATGAAGGGTGGATTTTGTGTGGTTTTACGAGGCGCCTGTCACTTGATATAACAATCATAAATCATTAGAAATTGCCATGTGTCGCCGTGGCCTATCTGGCCGAGCTTGGTCCTGGTTAGGGGTCAGACAACCCACCAGTTCTGTGGCTCCACACCCGCTCTTATCAAACCCTTTAATACCCTCTTGCCCTCACATCCAATCTGCCATTCAGCTGATCTCCGCCGATCAGTTCTATATAATATCCGACAGGTACTATACATCGTGACTAGATAACATTGGGTTGTGGACACCTTTTACATGCCAGCGACTTGCTGGTCTAGACAATCTCCTTCCAAAGCGAATGTCCCGAGCTCTGCCCGGTTTCCATCCACTATAATGATGGCCGCCGTCGTATAAGTAAAATATTCTTGAGAACGGCGTAAAACACTAATACAATAAGTAAATAAATCCAAAGCGAATGGACAAGGCCCGAGCAAAACCGCATATTGTGTCATCATATACACAAGAGACATACTGAATGTGAGAAGCAGTTAAAATAAGAATTGATCGAACATTTTGTCACAGCTTTCATATAAATATAGGTATATTATGCCAGCTGACTCTTTACATTGATTCACTGTTAAAATTTTAGTTTATGGAACCCACACTTAAATGGTCAACCGGGCATAACGCAGAATATAACGCAATAAACCAAGGTACAATGTTTCTTAGAAAATATTGAATTGAAAGGACAATATTTTGGCGCTCGTTTAAAGAACAGAATGGTAAGGGTAGTATAGAACATTTAACCCGTGTGTCGAACCCGTACACCAACTGATACGACCTTTTCTCTTGCGACACGCCTTAGCCTGTTTCCATGTCCTGCTAAAGAATTGCAAAACGTTTCAGAACAATTTTTAAAAGGCTTGGATTTGAATACATGTGTTAGGACTCTGTTCGGCGACAATAAGTCAAACTGGAATGTTTATTTAGTTAATTTATCATGATGTCCGACTATGTCTTGAAACATTTCTTGGCTATTAAAGCCCAACGACAATATACTCTTCATAAAAACAAGTTCCGAAACGTCATCTCACACATTTTTTATCAATTGAACTTTAGCTAATGGAATCGTCATTACCTGTTACATTGGAAGCATGTTTTTGTCTGAAAAGTCGAGTCTGACAGCTCTTAACGCATGTCACAAGCTAAATTTGAATCGTGTGTTAAATTCAGATGTATAAGTAAAGTGTGTCGTATTCGGGAAGCTTCTAAGTATGTGTTTAAAGGTGTAGAAGAAAATAAATATGAAAAAAAGTCAACCACTCCAGAGAATTAAAAGAGCTCGTTTGATAAGAACTTTCCTGTAGATGCAGCTTATTACCTTCTGTATGTACACTTCAGGTACTGGCTGTAGAACGAACTAGATTTTATAGATTTCAACTATATGGCAAACTGATTGTTTACGTTATGCTTTACCAAATGTAAGCCGAGGCAGATTAATTTCGATCCCTAAATTGACTTACCCGCCATGCGTCCGTGGTTGCCGTAGCACAGGTTTTTTTTTTTTACCACCTTTATGACGTAAACCGTTAAGTTGAAGAAAGATTATTTGCTCTCGTTTAATGAAGTAAGCCCTTTTATGATGGGCTGGGATTTAATGTCAAGCATTTTATCGGTTACTGTGACGGTTTCTAAGAACCATAGAATTTACTGGCGTTGTTTAGATTACTTGTGTCCATAGTAAAAGTGCAAGTAAAGACAGTTTTTCTGATTCTCTTCGCAACCCAAATCTGATTGCTAACAGATGGAGAAAATTTAGGTATTACCAGATATAAAACAAAAAGAGAAAAATATAAACGACAACAGCGTTGATAGTAAAACCAGAATAGCGACGACAGTGTGATAGTTGGCAAGCGGCCCCTTTTTATTCTTTTAATGGTGTTGTATATTAAATGTGATGGCTAAACAGCATTTTGAGGAATTCTAGTCCAGGGACGTGTGATAAATTGCAATTAACATCATTACATTTTACCTAATTCTGCTAAAGCCATTGTGCTAGGGCGGGGAGGGCTTGTAATTTGGTACTATTTATGCATTTACATGAACAGGTAGAATAAAACTTTAACTGAGGTAAACTGACAAGAAGACGTATTTCACAGGTTACGTGTGACTATTTGCCAACTGTCGCACTCGTCGCAGCTCTGGATTTACTCTGCTGTACGTCCTTTACCGTAGAAGTAAAAAATACCGATGAAATCTGGTCTCCTGTCAGTTTACCACAGTATGGGTCATTTAATGTGGATCCTTGTTCCTAATACGACGCCTTTTTGACGTCGAATGAAAGTGCATTTTTGTGGATTAGCTACACGGATCGTATTTGTGTTTTTCCAATTGTGAGTGTCTTCATGCTTCAAGAGTTTTTCCAAGATTCTGCAATAGATAGTTGTTTTATTTTTCTTCTTGATAGATCTGCGTGCAAGAGAGGTTGCTTCGTACATAGACGTATATGCGATCAAGCTAAAGCACTGAAGATACCCGTTACCTGTTAACAGAGAAGTCCGCCTGCGTACGTGTCTTATGTTCACTCCAGCAACTACACTGTTACGAATATACCACTTATATATGTCGGACACGCAATGGAAAGGGACAAGGGCTCCACAACAAAGGGAGAGTAGGGTAATACGTACGCTGCACCTAACATTGCTGAGATTTTGCAAGCAGCACTCAAGAGGATAGATCTGTTTAGGGAAGTGGAACGTCATTATGCGTATTAGGTTCTTTTATCTCTGTGACCTTGTGGGACTAAGCTTAGCGTTTCTAATACTTCATTGTGACTGTGTGAGAGTATAGGGATAGACGTCTGCTGCTTGTTCCTTCGTAAATATAACTAGCTCTGTCGTTTTGTTTTTGGAATAGGAGTCCTGTTTCATTAGTGACCACCTAATTACCACTGTGTCATATAGTGTGATGGATGCTGTGCGCCAAAACACATGTTGTGAAAACAGTTTTCTCAAGGATTTGAGGGATTAACTGATTTACCGTTGAAGTAAATGCTTTCTAGATAATTTATAGATATATTTTATTTTTGTAACCAAGGTTTTACAATACGGTTGCAATTGCTTTTCACTACAATTTTTTCTCTCATTTTCTCGCACTATTTAAATGTCGTCTACATTGGCTTAAATTGTGTCTACTTCATACATGAAACGCCCTGAAACGTGTAGGTATGTTTGCCCAGATTAGTTCAAGCTCGGCTGAGACATTACTTACTAACGTAGTGCTTCACATCGGCCCAGCCTAACTCTACGCGGACAGTTTCACTAATTAACGCTAAACGGTAACACCTCGAACCCTTGTACTTTGTATGCACCGATTCGGGAGTCATCCGAACTGTAGATATGTCAAAGCCAACTACGTCATCCAACCGTTTTTACCTTAGTTTCAAACAGGTCAAACCAACGTCCGCATTGGTTTGAATTCGAACTTGTGCTAAGTCCCAGCACTGTGGATTACTGTTGAAAGAGCAGCGTAATGACCCAGGAATCTCTCACCAATGTATTCGCTGTGAGTTCAAGTCCAGCTCATGCTGGCTTCCTCTCCGGCCGTAAGTGGGAAGGTCTGCAGCAACCTGCGGATGGTCGTGGGTTTCCCCCGGGCTCTGCCCGGTTTCCTCCCACCATAATGCTGGCCGCCGTCGTATAAGTGAAATATTCTTGAGTAAGGCGTAAAACACCAATCAAATAAATAAATAAATACTGTTGAAAGATGGTTTACCGATACTGGTTTTGACATATCTACAATGACTTAGAGAGTCAATGCATTTTAAATATGGGGACGGATTAACCTTAATGGTAGTAAAATTGCCGTCGTGTAGGTAGGTTGGTTGGATCGACGCTGAGCGGTAGGTTATAGGAGCTAGCCCAGATATAACTTTTGATATCAAGACTGAATTCATGTACAGCTTTTTTCCGGCGTCTTGGCATCGGACGTCCAGCGAAATGGCACTCTCGTTAAAAACGCAAGCTACAATCCTCCTGCAGCATCCTGTAGATATAAGCCAGCAGGGCTTCTTATCTGGTACAGCCCTTTCACAACTCTGCACATCGTATCCAATCTGATACCATACTTCGCGCGGATAAATAAACACTCTGTGAATCGCAGAAGGAGCCAACAGCCTGTTGTTTCTAGATGCCTGTCGGTATCTGGTGGACCCATTGAGGTTCGTCGGCAGGGGTGTGGGGATATATGTAACGACGGCCTCTCTACAGCAGGCCGTTAACCTGGCTCTGTACGGACATAAAGCCAGCACTAGTCCCTCTGTATACACGATAGGTTTATAAAAGTCCGGGGTTCTGTATTATCAGCTACTTGTTTATTGAGGCCATCTGTTCTCGGTCGAGGGATGTAAGAAAAACCCAGGTAATTATTTTGCGCCTCTGTTCTCGGGGATAGCTTTCGTCTTCAAAGAGCGGTTGTACTTCAGTTTTCCCTGTCCCCGTCTTCGGGTGAGTGTATATATACATACATTATACCAGACGTCCACTGTTTATTACTCTCGCTTTAAGTAGCACGGAATCCTAACTATCTGCCTGTTGACGATCCGCTCCTCTCATACAAGGATCATCTTGGAGGACGCTCATGTTGAATTCTAGCGGCGTCGGCGAATTAGCAACGACCCGATAAGTTTGTTCTCAGTTTCAGGCTTGAACGTGGTATAGTGCTAAAAGATCTGTTCTCGGCGGTACTTGGCTTATGCAAGGGGAGGGGTGCAGGCCTGTTAAAAGGATAGATTGATGTGTACACTCGGTTAACAAGCTGCATATGGAATGTATATATCAGTTTATTATCAAACGTGCTTGAGGTAATATGAGTTTAGGTGACTAAAGTAGGCCTAGAGTTATATTATGTTAGTTTCAATGGTTGGATTGGAAAAGAATTCAAGCCGTTTCTTGAACTTTTCGTTGACTCCAAACGGGATATTTTAACTTTATATTCACCTTTCCGTTTACATGCACACATGGCATATTGATTAAAGTATAGAAAGGTGTGTGACCTCATTAACGTCATTATAATAAATATGCATGGTTCTTAAAGCCCTTTAATGTAGAAGGAAAAAAACATAAAATAAGAAAGAAGTGAAGGTATTTAGAATTTGAAATGATCTTTCAATTGATTCTTACTCCTTGGTATTCATGTTTTCTTTCGCTTTAATTATTTGAGACTCTCACACTGAAATTAAATCTAAATATGCTCATTTCATCAAGAAACGCAATCTGATCATTGTGCTAGTGTTAGAACCTGTTTTAAAGTGCAATGACGTTTGGTTCACACTTGGGGCTCTTCGGTTGGGGAGTTGAGAAGTTACAGAAAAGACTGTAACTGTAGGCCTGGCGGTTTGTACAGCAAGCTCCGTATACAGGAGTTTATTGTGGTGCGTGGAGATCAGGGCCACGAGGGTTGGTAGATACCAGGGCTAGAGGAGAAAATAAAAGTAAATCGTTAACAAATCTTACAACAAACATTCCGGCGATTCCCTCCGCCAGTCGCGGCCATTTGTAGCGGTAGATGATAAAGAGATGGCCTTACTGTAGTGATTAGCACACCGGGACTCTGTAAATGTCAACCATTTCTCTTTTCCTCAAGGACTGCTTCCATTTCCAGTTGCTATTTAACCGGAGTGAGCATCAAACAAGCGGCATAAAGATGGCATAAATCATTTCCGTATCTAACAAGCTCTCTAAACTTGTGAGATAAACAGGGGTGTTTGTATACCTCTCCCATTGACCATATGCTGCATGGTTACAGCCCGACCACTCGTGCAGTTTGTTACCACCTTGAATTTCACAGCGTGACTTTAAGCACCAACAACAAATGTTCGTCAACAGCTGAAGTGGCGCAACCATAAACCTTAACTGCACAGATTCGTGGGGTTAAACTTGAGTCGTATGTGTTCAATTGAGTAGTGTATACCTTTCCCGTGCCATGGCGATTCGGGTCCGAGCCAGATTGGCAATGATTCTCTTGTAAAACGTGAGTACTACATCACCAGTTTGCCCACAGATCGTCCCCGCAAAAGTCGAAATGAAGAATTGATAACACGACTTGGGCTCGAATGACTTTACACGGTGAGGGTCTTTCTCAATTTCTTGGCTCGTGTGTTAAATAAAGTCATTTGGCATTGTGATATATTACGGTTTGTGCAAACTTCCTGCCAGTCCCCGCAATAATGGTCCAGGAGTTGTGTCTTTTTAATATAAATTCTAACACTTCCATATCAAAAGCTGCTCCATATTGTTTTTTTTCGTAAAAGAGTGGTAACGAGAATACACGCAGGTTAAATATTAGCGATGAGGCGTCTCAGTCGGTTTTTGCCAACATGTACATACGACACGGTTTTAATCTTCCAGGGGATTCCCCTGTAGAACTCCTACTTAATCATAACGTGGCCTACAGCTTTTAAGTTCAAGCATTGATCCAGTCTGCATGTATTAACAGTGATCAGGCGTAACTTCTTTTGTCCATAACATCAAGATGCTTATAATTCCCAGTTCGATTCTTACAATTAACTGAAACTGACTTCTCTGATTCAGTGTTAAATATTGAATAGAGAGAGTATATGTGTGTGCTCGACATGAGAGAGGTAGCTGTATGTTTCTAGCGCAAGTTTCGGACATTTCCCAATTACTACCGATTTCAAGTTACGGAGATTTTTCTAGCGGTTACATACTACTTGAAAACATACCAAAGTTTATATATCCAATGTGTACATTGGACGAGATCCCTTTTCCATGCAGTCAACAGGAGCACATACCCGACCAAAAAAAATGGATATATTACATGTAGTTTTTACGCTTAATATAGTGTTCACAAATTTAGTGTGGCGATTTTGCTAGACAGTATATTATATCATATAACTGAATGGCAGGTTAGGGGTAAATTTACTGCCTTGTCCACAACCTAGACATAGGTTTTACCTGTAGAATGTGAATTTGTATGGGTTTTGTGGAATATTTGGAAGATTTTGAACATATTGAGACAAGATATGTTGTGGACTCATAAGCGCAAGTTATTTTTGGCGCCTTGATATAACTTTTGAAGGACACAGTTTCCGTGGACCCCTGACCTTTCCAACGTAAGAACTTTAATATTTGATGATTTAATTAGATGATGATATTTCACGTATAACACATTGACATGTTGAAGGAGTTTCTCTCCAAGTTTGCTGATCAGATATAGTTTGGCCAGGTTGCATACAGCATTTTTCTAGCGACCCTAAGTTTGGCAAAATATCCGCCATTGTTAATATTTTGAAGTGAGAAATTCGAGAAGAGTTTCTATTACTTTTGGACAGATTCTTGTTTTAACAAACTACGTACTGCATCTTTCCCGTTAAAACAACATTAAGACTCACTAACTTGCGAAAGTAAATATTTTTGCTCTACAGGCTCATCTCCCTTTTACCTATAAGTTATTGTTCATCTTTTCGTTATTTAAAATCTATTTACAGTTAGATTTTTGCGCCATAAGATTAGATACGCATGTACATGTATAGTATTTCTATACATAGATGTTGTGACTTTGGTATTAGCCAATCAGTGCCCTGATTCATTGGTACTCATGAATAATTATGAGGGTAGACAATAAATACTGGGCAATTTAGTCTCAAGGGCTTGGAAAACGCCAAATTTATAATTTCACTCACTTTTAGTCTCATGTGTTAACATTCCCCCTCTTTACTGTCCACGTGTGTATCGTTATACTATCGGAGTTCTTTACGACAGCTGTGTAAAGGCTTAGTTCTCATGAGTACTGGACATTTATGTAAAGCAGCCTCAACTGGCAGCTTACTTGGGAGAACAATTTATTCAACGTTTCGTTATTGGCATGCATCATTCCACTTGGGTAGGGAAACGCCATTACAACCTAATCTCCCCCCCCCCCACACACACACACCTACCCTCCCACTTTTAGTCTCAGATGATCTCGGACCACCGTCGTGTTAACATCTCAATTTCCAGCTAGTTAGCTTTCTAAGGCAGGTATTATATATTTATATCAGCAGTTAAAGTAGTAGTTAGACAAGTTGTCAGCACTGAAGTGGGATTTCAGCTTTTGAGCATACCAAGAGACTGTTAGTTGCAAATTGTGACACAAGTGTTCCCAGGCTGTGGGACTGATATTCCCAATCATGATTGAGACATTATATCTCAATAGTTTGTAACTGGGATTTTCTGGACCAAAAGTTTATAATTCCCAAGCATGTGCTGAAACATTTATACGGGGAGAAGTTGTCTATAAGTGCCCCTGAGCAATAGTGGGACTGGGATTCCTAGTTTCTCACAATGAGACGCAGAGTCCCAGATTTTGGAACCCGTCTTCCCAAGTTCTTACTGGACCGTTTCTGAAACTGTTACTCCCAGAGAAGACCTGGAAGTATTATTTGCTGATTATTTCCCCACACATGGGTGACGTATTGTCTATATAACAACAGTTGGACATACCGGTATCACAACAGACTTACCCGCACAACTTAACAACTTAAGTACAGATGCCATGTGCCTGTATACAGTATATGCACCTTTATTATATATATATATATATATATATATATATATATATATATATATATATATATATATATATATATATATATAAACATACTCCTGTTACTTTATTTTAATTAAACTGTTCCTGATGTGTGTTGAACCTTGAAATGGGACTTTTCTTGGTTTTCCCGAACGTTTCCAGACATTCAAAAGAATCCATAGTTGCTGACGTCTCCAGAAGTATTGAAACTGGGATATCTATATCGTTAAGAAGAGTATATATATATATATATATATATATATATATATATATATATATATATATATATATATATATATATATATATATATATATATATATATATAAAATCGCTACAATAGTATTGTCTTTTTAAAACTATGAGAACATTTAGGCAAAAGCATTGTGAACTTCATGGAACTTTATCTTGGCCATCTTATTGTTTGAAATGTATGAACTATTTCACTTTCGCTATGAATGTGAGGGATTAGAATGTCGTTTAAATAATGTCATAGTGTTCAAGTCAACAAGACTGGTGTGGATATAATTTCCTCTGTTCCAGCCAAAGTTATATGACCCGAAGCATAAATTAGATATTTGTCGAAACTGGAAAGTCCGAAACGTACGGGCTGATATCCAAATTGTTCGACTTTTAGATTTATTCGAACAATTAGTGGCAATCGTCCACATCTTTCCATGCTACAATTCCGAAAGCAATCAGCGGCGGTCTAATAAATCGTAACGATTATAGTGGTTGGTTTGATGTCCGTAACTACCACTGGAGCCGGGGAGCCCAGGGAAACGGAGAGGCAGCGGTGAAGGACGAGGATTTATTGTCGTGGCAATATCGTTTTTACCATCAGGGAGGCTGGTACAGCGGTGGGGTGGGGCCGGAGATAGTTGGCAGGGTGCTACAGAGATAAGAATCTGCCAGGAAGAAGTCAAGCTGACATTGGCTGTCTTCGTTATACCGATTCTGTTAGCTTTATCTTTTATTATTGCACCTTATACATTGGGTCAGCGGGGTTGTCAAGACATCACTATTTTGCACAATTTATTTATTTACTTGATTAGTGTTTTACGTCGTACTGAAGAATATTTCACTTATTCTACAGCGGCCGGCATTATGGGAAACCCACGTCCATAAGCAGGTTGCTGACAGACCTTCCCAAGTAGAACCGGAGAGGAAGGTGGGTTCCCCCGGGCTCTGCCCGGCTTCCTCCCACAATAATGCTCACCGCCGTCGCATAAGTGAAATATTCTTGAGTACGGCGTAAAACACCAATCAAATAAATAAATAAATAATGTGTGTGCTTTATTGCAACAGCGATCTATAAAAGAAAACGAGAAGTACATAAGAGTATAATCAATTTGAAATCCACCAAAAACACGAACTTGAAGATGGATGGTATAGGGTTGTTTCGTTTTTTTCTTAAGCAATTTTCATGGAAATTTTAACAAGACAGTCATCACATAGTTACTGGTAGGTTTTTGTAACTACGCATGGTTCTGTAGCAGAGTAAGATTAAGTTAATTATAGGCTTCCGTAACTCTGGGCCAGGTATAGGGGCGTGCACAGACCATTCCTCAAAACTCATTTATCTTGGACCTTATACAGGAATGTTAATTATGTATACCTGGTTGTCAGCACGTGGTCATCAGCTGGTTAAGCATGTTATATAATCGGACTGGTCACGCATCTGTGTATAATCATTGGTATCATGATGTATAACTGTTGTCCATGAAATGCACTCGATGACTGTTGACTGGAAACTACACAGATACCGCATACATCACTTCAGTAACATTAAATTATCCTATGAAGCTATACAACCAATATAAGAATTCAGTATGACATTCGTATACCACTTGTACACTATGAAGGGGCCTTTCAAGCCGATAAGACCTTTTCCGAACAACCCAAAACTCTAGAGTAACACCCAAAGAAATATGTTAGGAATGAAGTGTAAATAGTAAATAAAACTGGTGACTTGTAAGAGAAATGCAGATATCTGTTTTCATTAATGCAGGGAAGACAGTCAATATTCTGCATGGACATGACATACGATGTGTAACAGCACTAAATTTAAAAGACCCAGCATTATTGTAAGGGAAGGTAAAATATTCAGATTTGTGTATATTGCCACACTTAATATGTTGGTGCAGCTTTCCTTTAACTCGGTATATATGTTTTCCTCCGTATCTTAAGGGGTAAGTAGCAGCAGTGCCGCCAAGGATTTTATCAACGAACTCTGAGGCTGAGTTATTATTTTTGAACATTTCCTCCAACAAACTAATTAAAGTATATGCGGCCGATACATCAACGTAAAGCTACCTGTTTTTTTTCTAAATACGTAAATCATTTGTAAATTTGTAAATCAAGCTTATATCATGGAATTGCTTTAAAATATGAAAGAGTTGAATATATTATTGGAAAGTCAGCATGATAATGGTTTCTTCAATTCAGAGATAAGTAAACGTAATACAGATGCCAGCAGAAATGAACACCTATGTGGGGATCTGAAATTGATGAATGCGGCTGCAGTTGTATGCCGAGTGAAGTCGATTAATTCAAACATGGTAGTAACCTATACAGCAGAGCTGAACTTTTCACGGTATAGATATTTCTAGACTAAGTAGCTCAGTGGAATGGATTATAGTGGAATATGGTACGCCATAGTGAATACCCCAGATGCTGTATATCGTTGGGTCTAGGACAGCGTTTTGATAGATGTGTATAAAATCTATGCGTTGAAATAGACAACCAGGTCAATAATCCTATGTCAGTAAAGAAGACGTAGGTAAATAGAGGAAATAAATTAATACTAATACGACATTGGTTCGAGTTTGGTCTGTCATAATAGCATTGATTGGTATAGTTGATTCCCACTGTCACCATATACCGTAACTTTGGTTTAAAGCATATATAGAACTGCGTTGATACGCATAAAATGTCACAGAAAGCTTAATACAGCACGGTCTTCATACGTGGGTACCATGGCTTATGTACTTTAGAAGCCAATAAATAAAGAAAACGGCGTATTTGAAACTCTTTGCGATCGTCATATAGATATATGTACATGTATAGAGTGACAGACAGAGAGGTGTACCATATACATAACTGGCTGTACATGTAATAGTATTTTACGAGATTTTGGACTTTACATTAGAATAGAGTGATAGATAGGTTTACCACAAGGAGCTGTATACGAGGTATAAGAGGTCACGCTAGATAAGTCTACTTCTGGTATACAGGGAACTGGTGACTGTATAAAATATAGGCTGATAGTGGAGAGCTGGGCACAATTTGAGGCGATCCAATAAGACACGGCGTCCCATATATACTCGTACAGCGAGGTCTAGTCGAGACTCTGAAGACGGGCCTTTGTCATTCATAGCGCGGGTCTTATCCTGAGTTGAACCCCGTAACAATCAATAGAACTGCACCATATGGAGTGTCAGTGTTGAGTTTAACGGGGGATTTATTCTCTGCACGCATGTTCCAAGGGTTTGGGCGAGGCGGATAAATGTGGCTTGGTCTTGTCCACAAATTCAAGCCGACAACTAACTGACCGTGTGTTTTTGCACTGAGGTACTCCGGAAATGCTAAGATGATCGCGATGCGTGAGGCATTCTTTTTCCGAACGCTCGTAATCCCCTTGAAACTTCTCCAGTGTGATTTAAGGGCATGAAGCACTGGTTGAGAGGCCGGCTCAACACTTGATGTCAGTTGTGATAACAGAGCGACGGGAGCGAGGTTTGTTTGATCTGGCCGACTCGGACGACCGCTGTTGTACCCCTTGCGCTCTGAAGCTCTCTACCTCCGATACAGAAGATTTACGACACTACGAAGTCATCTGTGCAAACCTTCAATACAACATGGTTGGCAGCGCTGCCAAGTAAATTATCTCCGATAAAAAAAAGGAAAGAAATAGAGAACGAGAGGCGAACGTTTTGTTTAAAGTTTAGCGGAACAAAGAAAATACATTAATCAAAATCCATGATTGATGCCTAATACGTAACCCTAATTAAGAAGTTGGCATAAACGCTGGAACATTTGGCAGTGATCAAAAACAACCGTATTTTCCTTTAATAACACGCAGAGTGGAAATGTAATCTGCTATACGGTGTGAAATATTTCCCTTTCCCTTACATTTTTTTTCACCCGCTCTCACTCTGTTCTTAAGTAATATTCCAGACGGCAGTGGTTTGTGGAAAGAAACACTGTAATTGTATTTGACGTGTGGGTAGAGGAGGCTATAGACCCAGCTGAGAGTTACTGCTCATGCTAACATCATAACGTTCTGTAGGGGGGCGCTTACCCCACTTGACATCCCTCGACGACGTTGATTAAATCTGGTCTCTGGTAGAACATTTCAACAGTTCTACAAACAAGCTCATCAACTGGAAATTACCCGCACTTTTTATACTATTAGTTATTATCAGAAATAATAGTTTAATACAACTGATAAGCCAATGCACATGCAGATAGCGAGTTAACAAGGTTTATTATAATAAAGAACTAACTAGCTTTTTATGTAAACATGTGTGGTAGCCTTAAGACTTCCTATAATCGTCGACTAAGTTAATTACCTCTCAAGCTATTTCAGGACCTCCCCAACATATTCTGTTCTCATGGACGCAACAACTAAGATCCCAGTATGATGTTGGCTGTTACAATAAGATGGCACATAAACGTGTTTGTCCCAGTCACTGTTACGTCCTTTTTTTCTTAATGCATCGTTCGCTGCTGTAATTAACATCACTGCATTTGCTTTGTTTGTTTTTTTTTTTTTTTACCTAATTCTACTTAAGCCTTGGTGTTAAGGTATGTGTAGTTTGCTACTATTTAAGCATTATGATGGAACGCCACCCAGGCCCACTTTACATGACTAGTTAGGTCTACTCTGATGTAGACTGACAAGAGCACGTATTTCAGCGGTTATAGGTATGACCGTTTCCCAGTTATCACACTGTCGTCGTTACCCTAGATTTACTCCTAATGTTGTAAGTCTTTTATTATAACTAACGCACCAGACAGTGTCCTCTACTAGACCTCCCTAGACAAACCTAAATCTAAACTGAATCTAAAAACAGTCCACCTGTATCATATAATTTGTGAAAAATGTTAGGCAACCTTTGTAGACATTACTTTATCGATCACTTGTCTCACTGTGTATGAAGGGGAAAATGATATCTCTTTCATTTAGAAACTTCTCAAGTTCACACACGTCCAGCTCCGCAATTTTCCCCTTCATATGCCTGCTCAACATGACTTTTTGTGAATTTTTTTTCAGACACCCAATGTTCTAGTAAGTGTGATCCTGTAATAGTTGCCTAACATTTGTGATAGGTTACATGATACAGTAGGACTGTTTTAGCTTTAGCGATAAAAGAGTTCGAGTTCGAAACTTCCCTATTGCTATATCCTTCCCCATTTTCATTTCTTCATGTCAATGAAGCGGATAAGAATGTGCACTGGCCCTCCTCTGGGGGAATGCGTAGAATACCCTATGTACCTAAAATATGCGACCACCGGTTACAGTGGTAAAAACGTAAACCCTACACACGATAATATCTTCGTACATGAAGATATTATGTTATCGCAGTAATTACGTTCACAGCCAGATATCAACCCTTGTTATCAGCAGGACTCCAACACACGTGCACATGTTCCTGATATCTTTACATACATTTACGTATACCGCCAGAACGGTGTATATCTGCCAATGAGCCAGTTTACGGAAGACCACATCAAGCATGTATCATTGACCTGCGCTCATAAAACTTGAACTCTTTCGCGAAGCTGTTACCGATGGTGTAAGAACCCCGTCGTCTGTGAATATGACTTTGGAAGAAAGAGTCCATACTCAGGCTGTGCCTCAGATATTTCAGAAGAAAAAAAATGGATATAATTAAAACAGGACCCTTTTATTACAACGAGATATGATTTGAAAAGACCTGGAAGTTGCATGCACAGTATCTACAGCCACTGAGTGTAACACTGTTTATATTGTTGAGAGCTAATAAGTTCATAAACTTTGAAAGTTTTAAACCTTGGGAGCGTTGCTAGTTTTAGAACAGCTGGTACTTCCCCACGGCGTGCGGCAATTCATTATAGGAGCAAGATTGAGGGAAAGGCAAACAGGCAGAATACACCATGCTTCGCAAGATTTTCGATATCACTTGCTTGGCGGTTGGCTTGACGACCACATTATGGCTCGGCTTGCCGAGGTGGTCTCGATCCCCATTGAGGCCAACAGCAAACTTCATTAACTCTTACTTGTTTGTGGTTCCAGTTAAAAAGTTAACTTGTACTTACTGGAGGATGGAAATCCATCAGCAATTGCGACTAAGTCATTTTCCCAAATATGTATCATGCACTAATCTCTGCGATGTCCCATTGTCATAATTTAGAAGGAAACACAGACAGGTGGGCCAAGTTTCATTGGTATAAAACTGCCTGAGTTTGGTGTCGCCGTGTACAATGTCATTGGACATGTGCGTTCAGTGAGACAGCACGATGTAAATAACTCCATATCGAAGAATATTTGACTAACGATAGTGCTCGACTTTATGGGTGGACGAAAGCATATTGTCGAGATAAATGTCACCAGGGTCTCACGAACAATGAGACCGAGGGAAGCTAGAAGTTTACCGTACAAGACCGGGATTGAACCGACACCTTTGTGTGACCAGACGTCAAAAAAGATGAGCATCTTGACCACTCTCACAGCCCGCTCCCTTATTGCTATAGTAAGATGATGTTTGCAAGCGACGTTAAACCCATTGCAATCAATGGATTTATCAGTTGTTCATTCGTTCCCGTGATAAAAAATCCATGTTTTGTCAGTGTTTAGCTGGCTAAACGCGTTTGTAGTGTATACATACCCATGTTGTGCTTGTGAAGATGACATACATCAGGTTGGCACGACTTGCCATTGTTATACATACACACACGGGACAACTATCAGGCCCCCACTGTGTATTCAATGCGACCCCGGCCCAGTGAGTGTGTACACCGTTTGTTTATCTTGATGTGATCTCGTAAGTCACAGTTATCCACGAGATCTCCTCTAATCTTATTGCCCGATGATTCGTTTCCCGTGGATTACTCCTGTTTTTATTTCCCCTTCTCAGAAACTGACCTTCCGGCGTTACCTGGAAACGGGTTCAAACCCAGCTTATGTGAGCAAATGTGAACACTGCATGTGTGAAATTTACGATATGTTGTAGTGAGAGTGGAGAGAGGGAGACTGTGGAGGCAGATTATCTGGCTGATAACGAACAGTTTGTGATGGCAGCTGGTGGAAAGACTTGACCCTCCATCTGGACACTGTCCCCTGACTGATTTTCTGATAATACAGAGGCGATAAGGCAGTTGACCTGCGACCAGCATCTAAAAATGCCAAAAGCACAACTGCAGGCTGTCTTATTGTTGTATATTATTTGTGCCCCCTGGCTTGTACATCAGAACACTGGTTTCACTGCCTATATATCACACAGTAAATACATAATTTGTACTTATTTAATTGTTTGATTGTGTATTTATTTGTTCATTTATTTATTCATTTGGTGCCTTAAACTGTATTCAGTATTTTCCAGCTAATGACGGTTAAATTCAAAGTCATACCACAGATATGTGAACCATTCCAGGATAAAAACCCAGTGTGATACCAATAGCGCAAGGGCTGAATTAGCTCTGTATGGCTCTGATTAAGATACGTATAATCGCAGCCCCACGGGTTCAAGTTTGGATACGAATGCGCCTTTAACAAATAATGTCATAGATATCCAGATATTTCACCTTCTTACATAGTCAAACATACCCTACGACATAAGACTCCAGGGTGCTGGTGGAGGGAGATGGGGGGGGGGAGGGGGGTGCGATTTGTTGACCGGCTGCAGGTTTGTTACAAAAACCAATTCTTATCGCATAATCCGGTCAATGACCAAACCCATCACGTGCGTCCATCATTTCCATACGGAAGACCAAAGACCAGCTGTTAAGCCGTTGACCCCAGCGGGTCTGTCCAGGCGATTCCCAGCCTCTAGTTCCCCGGGACACGTACAGTCCTGTAATAACAGACCCGGGGTTCCAGTCTGTATAGTATCAACTTGGCGCTATAGCCTTGCCTTTATCGGCGCGAGGAATGCTTTTAAGGTTTCCATAATTGTAGAGTGGTGAACAAAACCCCCCAAATCATTGCCCGGGGTCTGTTATTGCCGCCATCACTCAGTTTACATAAGCCCCGGGACAAGGGGCTATGACTGATCTGTCCCAGACAGCTTAACCTAGCTATATATGTAGGCCTATCCGTAGTTAACTACATCTAAGCGTGGCGTTTCATCTGACCAAAGTAATGCAAACCTGGGTTTACCTTGGCTTTAGTACAGACGACACAATACTCAATCCCTCGGAGGGTTAAATCATGTAATACAGTAAGGTATGACGTCTGTTTGCTAACAACACTGCCTGGAGTGACTGGAGCGCGAACAACAATCGAAATAGGAGTAATTAGCAGGTTGTGTATACCGTATTTCACCTGAAGTTTGGCATGTAAAAATACCTTTTTAGGAGCACATTGTCGCCTTAAAATGATACGTCTGATGCCAACACTGAGATTTATCTGATAAAGGAATTAATGAAACTTCACAAAAGCTTGTAAATCGCGGTATAAGACGGATGATTCCATTAGAATCAACCAGAATGTGTGACCTGAAAAATGCTAAACTTTAGGTGAAATCCAGTAACTATGCCTCGTGCAGCACAGGTTTTACATGCAGCTTCTCTCATTCGAATAGAAGATACAACAGTTCGCATCTCTATACGCACATTCCTGTATATATCCATATATTGCTATGTAGTATTAGGGTGTTGGGCCATCAGGGTTAAAGATATTGTGGTCGATTATTCGGTTATTGTGATTAATGGTAGTGTGATATTTAATTATTGAGATAAAAGGAAGTTCGATGCTCGGTTTTTGTAATTAAAGGTGAATAGTACGGTATTTGGTAATTGCGATTAAAAGTACACGATATAACTACTGGTAATAAATTGGTTACTGTATTTAATTACTGTAAATTAACTTTACAAATATCATATAAACTGTTAATAATTCTGTTATAGAATGCTTACTGATATGGTTATTGTCAATAAAGCTGCCAATAAAGCTGGTTAACCAACAAACAAAACATTCTAAACAAAAGCTTTTGTGCAGGTACATCTATTGTCAAGGACCAAGACACATAGCGTTAGGGTGTACAATTATATTCGCTCATAGCACATTTATGAAAACACATTTCGTGGACTACACAGAGGGCGATGAGGGTGTTGACTTAAGTTTCATATTAAAGACACGGGTTAAATTTCGAGCTGTGTCAACAAATATAGCCATGAGAAACCCAAAAGTGTGGTGGGTCCAGTGACACTACACCTTTGAACGAACAGAGTGTCCTGGACATAATCCGTCTATCAGGAGTGAGACAGCACTTTAACCGCGGATGGGTTTCCTTAGGTGTGAAACATTGCTTTACCTCACAAGAAATATCGTAAAAACAAACAAACAAGAGACTCAAGAGACCCGTTACAGATCGCTATTTTCATTACCTCTCTGTCTATCGGTCATTCTGTCTGTTTGTCACTAGGTAAAATTTTTTACAAACAATATGTTAACATGGATCATGCACTTAGTAAACGTCCGGAGGGCAAAACGACGTCGACTGTTTGCGAGGTGTTGTGGTTGTATTGCGCGTTTTTTTCTCTGTAGATATCTCCGGGATTTGAACTCTGCTCCCCACAGTTTTCAACACGGTTTAAAAGGAAAACTTTTGACCATTCAGCTACTAAAATAATAAGCATAAGTAGAAAGGCGGTGTCACCCCAGCGTGTGCCCACAACGTCGTCTATACAGGTGCGATAGGTATGAGATTCTGTGGTTTTGGAGAAGAGTTGGCTAAGAAGTCTGGAAATGGCTCTGATTCATGGCCCAGTCTGAAATTGCCTGACCTGCGCTGCTTAGAAATGGTCCGATTTCGGCTCGGACAAGCTGGGTTTGCCTCGTGGGACTCAAACCCACCCCGACTCGCTGAGCTTTAATGTATGTCCTGGCCAGTCAAGCGAGAAGCGTGATTAATGGTGTTCCGAGGCTTGCCTCTCTTGAACGCCGTCTGACTTTGCTACTGTCAACTTTATCTATTGAAGCCCGCGATTTGATGAATGACCGACCCATGTCACTAATGGCAGTTAAGTAGACAAAGGACCCGGCTCTGTACCTTGGCAAAGGCTCTTCTCAGGGTCGAAAGCCGGGAGAAATCTTGATTAACTCAATTTTGACTTTTTTTTTTCGGTCGATGCGGGAAAACGTGTTAACCTGTATGATGAGGTATACGTGCAGGATAGTGCATGGATATACAGTGCATATCGGTGTGATGTAGTAAACGTACGAGTGCGGAATTGTATCGGAAAGCTGCAATGGGTCGAGTAGTATGTGTACAGCGGGGAAGGCCGATGCCACCTAACGTAGACCGAAATCTTCAAAGGGACATACTACATCAAGATACTTCTTTATACCCACGTCTTTACTTCAGATTACATTAACCTTTTTAACACATGCGTTTATCATCATGTATGGAAGGGTGGTCTGACCATTCTGACAGGGGCGCCGATTTGACTACTGCGCAGTTGTATTATACTCATGTTTACATACTCCTGTGCCATAAACGTGAAGACATTCGCAAGTAGAATTCTAAGCTTTTCGGAGGACTTCCATAGATTAATTGTTCGCAATTATTTAGATTTCATTGCAGTTTATTCCGTCCGACACTTTTGCAAAGTGGTTAATAGATGCACAAAGAGGCATGGATCTGCCTTGTACAGAGAATTAACACATGTACACTTTCATATTTATAAATGTATGAAGACCACTCTATATAAAAGAGGGCTTATATAGGACTAATATATACATACTATCAGAACAATCATTTTTTCTTTACTTATATTCTAGTATACGGATTTACGTACGCTGGGCACATTGCATCAAACAGTACGTGGGAGGAGAATTTAGATTTGGAGTGGAGATTCAGGGTGGGGGTTGGGGGAGGGTAAGAGATTGGGGTTTATCTAGCAGCTCATCTGCATTCCCTAACTGCAATTAACTGACAATTTTCCACTTACTGGGATTTGATAGATTACCCCCATCTGGTCAGCAGTCGTTCCCGCCCCGAACCCAGTAACCCCGTCTACTGGGCAGGCGTGTCGGTGAGCCCGATCCCCAGAATGCTCAATTGAGCAAAGTGGGTGATGTCCGATTCTTAAGACTGAAATCTCCTTAAGTCCAGCTGATCCCAAACAATCCCATTACACCGCTACCATTTGTTTGTGCAATTGTGTCATTACACCATGCCCCTTGTAACTCTAACCCATGCCCATACTGCTTTCACTTTACACCACAACATGAGGTCTTCTGCGTTCAACAGCCCTTCAGTGATTTTGGATGGTCTAATTATAGCCAGTACGTGGGAAGGTCCTGCAGCAACCTGCGGATGGTCATGGGTTTCCACCGGGCTCTGCCCGGTTTTCTCTCACCATAATGCTGGCCACCGTCGTATAAGTGAAATATTCTTGAGTACGGCGTAAAACACCAATCAAATAAATAAATAAATACATTATGTGTGTTAAAAGCCATGTTAAAAGAAAAGAACATACGGGAAGATGTTATTACACTTGGAATGTGAACCTCTCTTGATTTGATTGTAGAGTGCATACACATTTAAAAATGGCTTTGAATGGTATGAGTGGCTCCAATAATAACCTTCATGTACATAAATAAACAATTCTATCTACTCTATCTACAAATCTATCTATAGATATGTGTAGATAGACACACACCCTACCTTCACCAACATTCACACACAAGCAATCGGTACCGACATTCACAAACAAGTATTGATCACAAACATTCACATACAGACATTCACAGCCAAGCATCCGGCACAGATGTTCACACAAAAGTAACTATAACAGACATTCACTCACAGGCAACCGACAAAGACTCTCGTACATAAACAACCGACAGACTCTCGCATACAAGCAAAGACAGCAAACATTTACGCATTAGCGATCGCAACAGGCATTCACACACAAGCAGTGACCGCAAACATTCACACAATAGCAGTTACCACATACATTCACACATTAGCAATCGCCACAGACATTCACACACAAACATTGCCCTCAAACATTCACACACAAGCAATGACAACAGACATTCACACGCAAGCAACCGACACAGACATTTACACAAGCAATAGACACAAATATTCACACACAAGCAATGGCCTCAGTCAGCCATGCTTGTAGAAATCGACACGGACATTCGCACAAGCAGTCATTTTAGACATTCAAGCAAGCAATCTCCAGACATTCACACACAAGCATTCGCCACAAACATTCACACAGCCAGTTATCAAAGACATTCATATGCAAGCAATCACGACCAATATTCACACGCAGGCAATCACCACAGATATTGGCACAAACAATCCCAACAATTGCAACAGACATTCAGATGCAAACAATCATCACAAATATTCACATAAGAAATCGCCTGAGACATTCACCCACGGCCTATGAAAACAAACATCCAGACAAGCAATCGCCACGCATCCACGATAGGTATTCACACAAGCATTCACCTCAAACATCCACATATAAGTAATTCGGCTATAAATATTCAAACACAAGCAAGCACCACATATATTCACACACAAGCAGTCCCCAGAGATACATTAGTCAAGGCAGTGGACAACAGTTTAGACACTGAAAGAAAAACCCAACAATCTCGTGTGTGGGCTGAAAGACATTGACAGTAGAAAACCAACGACGTCGTGTATTGGTAGAAAGACATCGAAAGAAGAAAACCAGCGATCGCGTGTATGGGTTGAAAGGCATTGAAAGAAGAGAAACACTGAGCTCGTGTGCGGTATTAAAAGACACTGACAGAAGAAAACCCAACGATTTGTACGGGTTGGAAGACACTGAAAGAGAAAACTGACGAACTCGCACATACGTTGGAAGACATTAAAAGAAGAAACTAACGACCTCTTGTATGGCTTACAAGACACTGAATAAAGGAAACCAGCGATGTTGTTATTGGTTGAAACACATTGAAGGAAGAAAACCAACGATATTGTGTACGGGTTAAAAGACATTGAAAGAAGAAAACCAACGATCTTGTGTATGGGTTGAAAGACACTGAAAGACGAAAACCAACGATCTTGTGTATTGATTGAAAGACATCGAAAGAAGAAAACCAACGATCTCGTGTATAGGTTGATACTGTTATATTCTAATACATTAGTCATGTTTTAATATAGAAATTTAAGGGCATTTCGCTGACACTTGTTCCGCCTAACAATCAGTTTCCTTACCGTATTTGGCTGCAAGCGCATACTTAGTGTCTACCGCATAAATGCATTACGTTTGAGTTGTAGGATAATAATTGTTCTAATTAAATGACGATAAATTCATTTTCTCACAAACCCGCTTTATGGAAGAGTTTGATTGAAGCTGCTGTCCTTGGTGACTTGCATTGTACTAATGATTGAATAACTGCGTGATTGATTTAACTTTCATGATGTCAAAATGACACCGTTCGTAGCAATGGCTTATCGGCTTGATACACACCCAATCGTAGGCTACCACATTTTCTAACAGCCAGCAACAGTGATGCGGATTGAAAAAAAACGTAATATCTATATCTGATGATTCACATTTATATCTGACCATATTCATGATTGAGTACGTTCTATAACTGAACAGTTTTTGTTTCGAGTTATTGCGAAATCTTTCTGGGAAAAGTGCCCCAAGAAAATGACATAAACCTCTACCGTTGTCTAACATGCAAATTATATTAAAGTAAAGTATACGCTTATGGGCTAAGTGGCCTTCTGCAGTTAAGTACATTCATTCATTCCTAAAATAAGTTGCAATACTTTAAGCGTGGAAGTATATCGATTCGTTTACAAATCGTCTATCATAATGGATGTTCCGAATCAATGGTCAGTCATAATGGCCGCGGATAATGAATCAATAATCACAAGACCAATTCCCAAAATAACGTTTAACACAAACTAAGAAAGTATACAAAGTGAAAAATTAGGAAGGATTCAAAAACATTCGGTTTTGAATCATACCGGAAAGACACGCGGAATGTTCTTGGCGTATATATGTGATTAGTATTAAAATCGTGCACCACATGTCAGTATCTAAGTTGTCGTTAATCAAAGTATGTGTCTCACTTGCGCTTTGATTACAGCTGTTCATATATCCAACCTGGGCACATTCTTCAACACGGTGTAGGCTTATATAAGCTGTGCTCAACATGGTGTATATGAAATCCAACATGATGGCAAATGTCATACATTGTGGCATTACATGTCCACCAGAATATAGGAAACATGCCATAATGATACACATGCAGTAAGTGTTTCTCTGGACATCATAGACAGCATAGAGCTATTAGGTGCCGATTTTAGTAAAAACCAGTACATATGTTTTGCACAGTCTATGTCAAGCGCGCGCGCTGAATAATAGGTTAGTCTATGAAGATAGTTTAAGACTTGGGTACCGGTACCGTTAAAATGGGACGATTCTTTCTTTTCTTGATCTGTGTCAAAGAAAAAAAAAGTCATTTTAGACTTGTCCGAATTTATGAATGTCGGGATATTTTAAGTGAAGATGCAAGCTTATATGGTAAATTGACTACCCAAATTTGCCGTACATGTAAGCAGGTCGAAAGTGGTCAGCCGTCCATGTCCAGATGGGAGAAACTAATTCTCTTCGTCCTGTAGTTTATGTGATTGACGGGCATTAGATCGAGGAGATGTCCCTTTGTCCAGTAATGGCCAACTTTCGGCCGTATTCTCCAGAAAGGCCAATATAGCTGCCAAAGCGATGCCCCCCTTTAGCCTGTCTCCGAAATGATTTACGATGGGACAGATTTCTGGTGCGGGCAATTCGACGGGGATCCCGGCCCTAAAGCAAAGCCATAAATCAACGGCTCAGCCATCTGTATGCATCTTCATGGCTTTCTTGCTGTCTTAAGCCGCTGGTGTTTTTGGTCTTTGTTTGAGCAAACCTGGATCTTCGTGGGTCGTCCACCAGGGGACGGACATATCCCTTTCTAGGGCCCACTGCCCCTAAGGGCCCATGCGCCGTTGGGGGAAGCGGGAATAAAAAGTCCTCCCTGAACAATCATGGTTTTCAATTCCAGCGATAATAAACGCCAAGTTAGCTCATATATACTTGATAACGGTGTTATCCGTAGTTCGTAAAAGCGTGTCAGGTAATAAAACTGAGTTGTAGCACAGATCCACTTATAGCTGTTTTATTGCCCCCTACTCATGTAACCTGCAGAAAAAGCTTTCGAAGATCCCTATAATTAGTACATTTGTGAAAACCGCTTTAAATTGACAGCGGATTGAATTGCAAGAGGTAAAAGTCTACGGATGAGCGAGACATTAAAGTTTATGTTATTTTGATGGGTTGTGGTAAGGACCCTTGTAGACAAACGGGCTGTGTGTAGAGCACTGTAATACAGATAATCGCCCCTGTATAAATCATCTCTCTAGACAAGCACTAAAGTAGACTTTCCGTACACCAGTTATACGTGTGTCATTACACATTTATTGCGTAGAAATACGGTTACTCCGTATACATCTATCCCGCACATAGATACAATTGTTCCGTAGATGATACATTTATTCCGTAGTAACTTAGTTATCCCGCACAAATACATACCGTACATGTCGGAAGCGTACCGTGTAAATAACTTTCAGGTACATCATCCTGACGCTGTTCGTAGAAAGCCGATCGTGGCGGCTTAGTGGAAAACAGAATCGACGCCGATTGGCTCTTGTCTTAGGGAGGCGAATAGTGGCAAAATGAAAGTATTAACGTGGTTTACAAGTTCAAATTCAGTTTGTGAACACACATGTATGACAAATGCAGAGCTAGACCTGTTACTCTTAAGTTTATTAAATGTGGAGTTAGACTTACATAGCAGAAAATGAGGTAATTTTAAATTGACCAAAATGAATACCAGTCTTCAATCTTAAAAGGCTTTCGAACAAATGCTACCCGAAATTAATATGACACACAAGAACAGAGAACACAGACAATTCTTTGCCGACACAAATTAAACATGAAATAACAGGGTTCGCGAATCCAGGAGGGGTAGAGGTGGTGTTGAATGTGGTGAGGTGGGTGTTCTCCCGTACTGCCTCTAATTTTTCCCCAGACATCACCCGTCTGACGTAGGCAGAAGCCTGGACAACAGCCTACTTTGATACATCATATTTATGAATCCCAGTATGAAAAAGATTCTGCTGCTTGTGAAGAAAACTTTTCGGAAACATTGCAATGAATTTTCAGTCAGCGTCTTGTCATTAATACCTAGCTCCAAAAGCCTTTGATATAAAATGTAATAATTTAGTTTTTACGGTTTTATATTTCACAGAACCTGTGGATTTTTAAAATATATATATGTAAGTGCGTGTGACCATCTCAGACCATCTCCAACTTCAGACCATCTGTAATCTTTCATTGTTTCATTTTTCTTCTTTTTTTTTTCAGTTTTCTTAAGATATTGTGTTTTAGTTTTACTATAACTAAAATACAGGGAAAAAAGACATGGATTTGGATAAAATCCTCGGGAGGCTTTGGAACAGGTTATCAATCGACGAGAAGTGAGTTTTTCTCAAACGAATACTAGTAATAACTGCTTACATTATCTCAGAGGTTTGATCCGATGCTGTTAGAACAGGGGAGGTAAGAAGGATCCAGGTACTTGACTACAGCTTACGTAACCTACACCCTACTCCAGACGATGAGGGAAAGGTTAACACTACATATTTAATCACCTGGATGAGGTCTACACAATATTCCGTGCTCCAAGAAATGTTAAATTTTCAATACAGTTAATATAAATTCTTTGCGATAAAAGTAAGATATCTAAGCCTGGTACCGCCACGTGTGATTATTCAGTAACCGAGAGCATTATACCATTTTGGTTCGCCTTGACTTCCCCGGCGTTTTGTTTTACTCATGTTAACTTTACGACAATCACTTTTATTCATTTATTTACTTACTTTTATGTGGCAAAATTCCACTTCAAGCGATAATTAAACTAGCAAAATATTCTGCCTTTTTCCAACTTGAATTATGATGTGTTCGCATGCAAAACTTTAGACATTTTGCTGTAGGAACGGATTTGATTTATTTATTTGATTGGTGTTTTAGGCCGTACTCAAGGATATTTCACTTATACGACGGCGGCCAGCATTATGGTGGGTGGATACCGGGCACAGCCCGGGGGAAACCCACGACCATCCGCAGGCTGCTGGTTGACCTTCCCACTTACTGCCGAAGAGGAAGCCAGCATGAGCTGGACTTGAACTCACAACGACCGCATTGGTGAGAGGCTACTGGGTCATTACGCTGCGCTAGCGCCCTAACCGACTGAGCCACGGAGCCCCCCTGTAGGAACGGAAGAGTACATACAAAATGTGTACATGTAGTTACTGGATATCAACTCTAGTGGTCCATCTTTTGTTGTTAAGTGATACAATGACAAAATCCAGCTTAGACGGAGACCTCGACATTTATTATTTTTATTTGATATTCTCTTTCATGTGCTAATATAGTAGCTGCACAGGTACTTTGAACTGAATCACAACATGATGTGCATGGGGCGGACGAGGGGGGAGAACTCTCGTTCACCGTAGCCTGTCGCCCTCCTGCCAGGAGTAGAAATTATTGCACATGTATACAGCTGAGCAGATCGCCAACATGTCTGCGTCATTTTCAGTCCGGCATAAACTTCTTCGGCAGGTGAATGCAGCTAATGTCATAACACCTGCATGAGTTCGAGAGTGGAGACACAAAGAAAATGTACCATTTACAGCCATTTTCATAATGAAAACATCTGTGGCTAGGAGAAAAATTACGTAGTTGTTGCCCAAATAATTGAGCTGTTGAACAACAACAACATCAGTCAACACCCTTGTGACTGTTTTTCAGTTAATTTTTTATTATTGATCCAGACTTAAATAGTAACAAAAATTTAAATGGCAGTTATCAAAACTGATTCCTAGCCTAACTGCTTCAGTCGGAACTGTATAGCTAATTTACTTGCTTAAATTATACAGTAATCCCTTTGACAGTGGCTATTCAATGTGACCTTTGTTGAACTTGTGAAAATGTTATTAGATAAAATTTGACCAGTGTTACTAAGAAGGTTAGCATTTCATTATAACTGTAGAGATTACATTATTATATTGTATTAGGAAATATCGCCAAGAAAAAGATCCATTGACAATTCTTCAAATCTTCATACTGGTGCTGCATGTTGCATGTCTCATCCTATACTATAATGTGTAAGAAATGGAACATTGAACCAAGACTGTGAGATGTTAATACCTTTCTTTCCTAGTCATACACTTTGGAACAAGTGCTCTAATATGATTCATTTAAACTTCACAATAGTTTTTGACTTATGCTTTTGTTCTTTATGTTATGAATTAGTGTTGATACAAATGTCTCTCGCTTGTTGATGACTAATTTGGTGGCCTAATGGTTAGAAAGTATGCCTCGAGGCCAGGAGACCTGGGATCAAACCTGGATCGAGTCATACCAAAAACCCTAAGCCTACATACATACATACATACTCATATAAGTATATACATACATACATACACTTGTTAAGAGGGCCTCTGTGGCTCAGTTGGTTAGCACGCTAGCGCAGAGTAATGACCCAGGAGCCTCTCACCAATGTGGTCGCTTTGAGTTCAAGTCCAGGTCATGCTGGCTTCCTCTCCAGCGGTACATAGGAAGGTCTGGCAGCAATCTGCAGATGGTCGTGGGATTCCCCGGGGCTCTGCCAATCACCAATCAAATAAATAAATAAACATACACTTGTTGATATTTGTATGTTCAGTTCTTATCTTCTCATTTCACAGGTATCGGTAGGGTTAACTGCTGCCAGATGTTTCACAAAGGTATCAGGATTAAATGTAAGTTACACAATTAATCCTCCTTTGGTTGCCATGGTGATATATATTACTTACCGAAATGATGCATGTTGCCAGAATGCTGTCTTTGCTATATTTATCAAAATCTTTAAAAAATCAGCCTTGATTAAAAAAAATAATCATTTAGTGACAGCCTTCATGAAATTAGAATGTATTACCTGAATATATTTTGAATATATATCATTCTTTTAGCTCTCATGTACAACACTGAGCATTACTGATACATATCATGTGGTTCATGCTGCTTTCTGTTCCACCAGGATGTTGTGATTGTGAGTGCGGTGAGGACCCCCATAGGGTCGTTCAGAAGTACCCTGAGTGCTGTCCCCGCTACACGCCTCGGGTCCATCGCCATACAAGAGGCTGTGAAGAATGCGAGTGAGTTGTGCAACTTCTGTTACAAAATGTTAAGCACATATTTTCAGAGGGTCTGGCGAATGAGGGCATAAGGTCACTGATTAAAATGAAAAATGATTACCTCCCTTGTCAGTGGGTGACATTACTCATGTTAATCTGAAAGTTGACCAACCTTTGTGTCTAATACTTGTGAGCACCCTTTGCCTAGAAGTTTCAGAGGTTTTGGATTGACCATGGACTAATTGGATAATAAGAAGAATCCCCTGATTAAGAATTACAAAAGTAGACTATCACCCAAATCTTAGTGGTTTGTTGGAAAAATTGTAAAAGTATTCCAGCTGTGTATTAGGTCAGTTTTTCAAAGGAGATTTTACTCCAGGTAAACACCTACCCTAATTTTTCAACCTTTTCAACCCCTACTGTGACCAATATTTTGAAAGGTTTTGAGACAGCTATGAGTTGTAGAGAAATACTGCACAGTTTTATGAAGCTTACATCTTTATTGAGACATACAAACCATTTTTGGTATCATTTTCATAATAATTGTGGGCATAAATTCCACCGGAAAAAGTGTGTTAGTGGTTGAAAAGGTTAAAAAGGTTGAAGATTTACTGTAAACAGAAGTTTTGGATGACAGATTCATCTTTTTTTGTTTTCGGGAGCGCTAGATCAAGGGTCAATCCAGGGTCGAGTCACACCTCAGACCTTAAAAGAGGAAATTGTAACTTCCTTGCTTGGCGTTCAGCGTGAAGGGGATAGTGCAACGACTGGTTGACCCATATCAGTATAATGGCTTGGGTGGGGCGGCTTACTTGCCTTCAGTAAGGCGCCTCAGTGAAGCATCACTGGATAAAAGAGCGGTGGAAATCCGTCCAACAACAAGGAGGCACATTACATGCACTCTAATGATTCCTTCGTCGTCGTATGACTGAAAAATATGACGTTAAACCCCAAGCACTCACTCACTCGTTCTTTTGTTGTTTTATTGTAGGTGTGGCACCTGATGCTGTCCAGGAGGTGTACATGGGTAATGTGGTACAAGCCTGTTTGGGGCAGGCTCCCGCTCGGCAAGCTGCACTCGGGGCAGGTTAGCAGGACTTCTTAGCTTTGATTAGTCATTCAAGATTTCCCTAACAAGGGGGTTGTGCTTGATTTCCTTTTTTACCTTAAGTTTCATATTTAAAAAATATGTGCTTACTCTTTCTTATATCAGATGTCTTGTATCAATATAGATAAAATTATAAAGAAATTCATGGATATTTTGAAATTTAGGCTGTAGTTCATACATTCTTGGTGATTTTCCTAATTTTCCGTGATGTTTGAGCTCTGTTGATGTGTTACAGGCCTGCCCATATCCACGCCATGTACCACTGTGAATAAAGTTTGTGCATCTGGCATGAAGTCCATCATGTTAGCAGCTCAGAGCCTCATGTGTGGTCATCAGGTGATGTAGCCCTCTGGAAGTTTGTGCACTGCATCCATGAGTTTTCTTTACAGTGAACATTTATACATGCACAATATGACTCTTTCAACATCAACAGCAAATAAAAACCACTTTTATTTTTTTTAAAGGTTATGTATTTGTCTAAGGTTGGCGATGTTCTCAAATCTTTCTTTCCATCAGGAAGTTTCTCAGGAGCCTCACAATATAAGTGGAATATTAGCAAAGAAATTTTCCTTGTCTTCGCTAAGTTTTTTCAGGCAAGGCTGCGAACATGTTTGACCCTCTTGTAATAGAAATACATGTGATGTTGAATACAAAGGCTAAACCAATTGCCAACAAATATATGTATATATATATATATATATATATATATATATATATATATAAAACTTAACAAACAAATAATAAAATAAACAGAATGATATACTTGTAGCTGATGTATTTGTCTGATTTAGGAGGTGATGGTGGCAGGTGGTATGGAGAGCATGTCTAATGCTCCGTATTACATGTCAAGAGGGGAGTCACCATACGGAGGTGTTCAGCTTATAGTGAGTTCATAGGTTAAATCCTCAATCGGTTACCCGGTACTTCTATTGATCGTCTGTTCTGTTTTTATTGGTCGTTGGGAAAGATTTTCTACCCTATGTAAAGTATCACATGTACATAAAATTGTAAACATGTTCATGTATTTTAATTTTAATAAATATGATTTATTTATTTATTTATTTGATTGGTGTTTTACGCCGTACTCAAGAATATTTCACTTAGATAACGGCAGCCAGCATTATGGTGGGAGGAAACCAAGCAGAGCCCGGAATAAACCCACGACCACCTGCAGGTTGCTGACAGACCTTGACACGTACAATAAATATGATGGTCATCAAGACGTTATTATGATAGTGTCATAACAACCATTGAAGTTATATTATCATGGGAATATGATGTGTATTGTTAATTGTTTAATATGAGAGAGTTTTGGCTTAATTGGTCAGTGTTGCTGTGATGGACAACAGGCAGCAATTTGTTCTGAGGTCATCTACCTGCTGAATGGGAAAAAGTCAAGTGAGCTCTTGTATAACGTGATGTGTGCAGTGGTTCAAGCCCAAATGTCTTTCGTTCATCTTTCTCGGTTTTTTTTTCTCGGTTTTTTTTGTTGTTTTTTTTTGTATTTAACGAACATAAAAGCTTTTAAAAAAGTCATAAGTCATAAGTCATAAAAATATTCTCACCTTGTTGTTTTTGGACAGGATTCTATTGTCCATGATGGGTTGACAGATGCATATGACAAAATTCATATGGTAAGTAATGATTAAAACATTTGATAACATGGGGCTTTAAAAAAACTTACTTTGAAGCCATTTTTACCACCTCCCCCCCCCCACAACCCCCAAAGTGTGAAAGTTGAAAAATTTGTTTGTGTGTTATTACACATTAAGAAATAAATCCAAAGTGTTTCATGTATCCTTTCAATGATATGCTGTAAAAAATTTGATTGACAGAATGGCTGAATTACAAAGCTGATAGTTGCAGCTAAAAAATTATGACAGTGGTGTGATATATTTTTCTTGTCAGGGCTCATGTGCAGAAATGACAGCCAAAAATTTGAAGATTAGCCGAGAGGAGCAGGACGAGTTTGCCATCAACAGTTATAAAAAAAGTCAAGCTGCAGCAGCCTCTGGAGCGTTCAGGAAGGAGATTGTGCCTGTGGAAATTCCCCAGCGAAAAGGTGAGTCCATATGAACACACGAGAGTTTGCCAAAATATATTTCTAATATATGTTTGCTAATATATTTCATAATCTCTTGTAATGTCATAGGAGTGTTAGTTATTCCCATTGTAGTTTATGAACACAATGATATCACGAATTATCTTCAGGTTTCTTGGATTTCATTTCTTGTTTGGCTTCTTGTCCCATGCTTTAGTGAGGGATATTAATTTTAGTCTGTTTTGATAGATCTGGCTGTCTTTCTGTCCCTCTTTCCATCTGTCCCTCAGTCCATCTGTCCCTCTGTCCATCCTTATGTCAGGCTTTGGTTTCCATGCAGTAGCTGTATCAAGCATTGTCTGATTTATGTCATATTTATTTTGTGTAAGCTCAGGTAACGTTTCGAAAACCATTTCCTCGATTCGTGTTATTCATTCATTTCTGTGCAGCGGCTCCTTCAAATATTGCTCAGTTTTGATCATGTTTGTATGCAGATTCATTTTGCGGTCAAACCCTAGGTTATGTTAAAAATATCAGCTTGATGCTTGCATAAGTTTTGCCTATTTAGCCTAGGATATAAATCTTCTAGATTGGTTTGTTTTGTCAGGTTCCTAGTCACTTTCCTCCAACCACTGACTGGAAACCCAGAGAAAAAGGTCCATTTCCTCCATTATTTACTGAGATTAATTTGATTATTAAACATTTTTTCTCAGGAGATCCAGTCATTGTCAGTGAAGATGAAGAGTACAAAAAAGCTAATTTTGACAAATTCAAAACTCTAAAAACAGTATTCCAGAAGGAGGGAGGTAGGTGATTGCTGATGTCCTCTACTCACACATGGTGTAGTCTTAGTGTTTCAGTATTCAGGGTAATGCAAACATACTGGTCCTCTGTTAAAAAGGACATGGACACATTGATGTACCCTCCAGACGAAAGAGAGTGAAAAAAAAATGCATCCATGTCCTTGTTCTGAATAATAAGGTCACTCCAGGCACTCTGGTTTCCTCCAGCAACTTGACTGCTGTCATATAAATTGAAAATTCTTGAGTGTATCATTCAATCAATCAGACATTCTGCATAATGATTTGGATTTCATTCTGTGTACTGTGTTTTATGCGTCACTTTGATATGTTTTCTAATGTAGTACTGTGTTTTAAACTACTTTTTGCTCTTTTTTGATAATCAGCTCTGTAATATAGTTGCTTAACGATGACTTGAGACACTCGTAACAGGTATGCAAGATGTTGCAGATAGTGCAAATTTGCACACATTAACTGATATTTAACTTACCTTCACCTCCAGGTACGGTGACAGCAGCCAACGCCAGCACCCTGAATGATGGAGCAGCCGCACTGGTATTGATGACTTCACAGGCTGCAGAGAAACTTGGGGCCAAACCTCTGGCCAGGATTCTGGGTAGATGCACACCTCTGCTCATTCCATGTGAACTCATAAACATAATGTCTCCATTTTATTGCAATGAATTTCATTCCTTGGCACTTGCCAGGAGTACGAGTAAACAGCACTACCATATTCATGAATATTCATATATAGTTCTCTGCAGTAACAAATTTGTGTTGTAAGAGTTATTTCCCTGTATTAACAGCCAGATAAGCTAGAAAATTACATCATAAAATTCACCTGTCCACTCTCCCATGCAATTTTGTTGTTGGGAATTCTTCTGCTGGGCATTTCAAAATTCATGTTTTCTTTGATTGACAGGTTTTGCTGATGCGGCTCTGAAACCGGTTGATTTCACGATAGCTCCAGCTGAAGCCATGCCAAAGGTCAGTGCTAAGCCGTTTCCTGCTTCATACAACCATGACACCTGTTCTTATCATGGCTGAAATGCTGCTGATGTCACTGTAAGAGAATGTAAGGCTATACCTTGATCTTGCAGTGGAAATCATAAAGACTCCCTTGTGGTTTAGAAAGAGACAATAGCACATTACTCTAATTGTTCAACCCTGTCACATGTTTGGAAGGTGTTTATTTAAGTATATTCTGAAGGCATCCTTTGGTGTGACTGATAAAATTATACTTTTTGTGAAGCCATGAAACTGGCCAATCCAACCAATGTAATTTTATCTCCAAAATTAAATTAAAAATGTGTATAAATTGCACTGAAAGTTGCTCTTTGATAAATGGTAAAACTTGATAAAAATAACATTCTACTAGCTTTTACTGAAAATTTGCTCAAAACATGTCTAAATGTGCACTGCATGCATTGAGGGAGTAGCCCACTTCTGAATTTAATACGATGCATCCAGTATGCAATCACAAAACAAGCCACTTAAACAAATGAACAGACTTAAGCAGGTATATTGAGCTTGTCCAAATCTGATGACATTAAAGGATCTAACACTGATTGCCTGTGGTAATTGCATACTTTGCATGCTTATACAAAGATGTATTTTCATTGGATGAATCTGTTGGCCATGGCTGTACAGGCTGTAGCACTTGTACAGTGAAGCAGTCACAAATGACCATGTTGTTGTTGTTCTATGGTGCCCAGGTGTTACAACAGACAGGAGTGAAGAAGGAGGACATTGCGATGTTTGAGATCAACGAAGCCTTCAGCGTTGTGGTACTGGCTAATATCAAACTGTTAGATCTGGACCCCAGCAAAGTTAACATCCACGGCGGGGCAGTCAGCATTGGACATCCTATTGGGTAATGTATTCATTTTATCAACACCTTATCGGAGGCGTCCCTGACTGAGGCAGCTGGCATGCCAGCACAGGGCAGTGACCCAGGAGCCTCTCTCCAGTGTGGTCACTGTTAGTCCAAGTCCAGCTCACGCTCTTCTCCAGCCGTACGTGGGAAGGTCTGGCAGCAACCTGCGAATGGTCGTGAGTTTCCCCCTGGTTCAGCCTGGTTTCCTCCCTCCATAATGCTGCCCACTGTCGTATAAGTGAAATATACTTGAGTACGGCGTAAAGCACCAATCAAATAAATAAATAAATCAATCAAAACCTTATCCCTGCTTACATTGTTCGTGACGCCTTGATAGTAATAATCAGGGATCAGTGGTGCTATTTCATGTAGCCTTACATGAAGCCTGTTGGAGACCTCTCAGGCAGCAGTGGATATTGGGAAGACATTTGAGAACATCTTGCTCATCAGAGTAGACAAATTTGCCATGTCAGTGCAAGTTTTTCAGCTATTTTATGAGATATTTTGGTCTGTATGGTTATTTCTACCACAAAACAAACAACTGAAATATCAGTTAGCATACAAACTTTGAATGATTTTCACTTGAAGTATGATAAATGAAAAGGTGTGATTTGTGTTTTCAGTATGTCTGGTGCCCGTATAACAGCCCACATGGTGCACACACTGAAGCCTGGTGAGAAGGGACTGGCAGGGATCTGTAACGGAGGGGGTGGGGCATCAGCGCTACTCCTGGAGAAACTGTAACCCTGTACCCCTTAAATTTCCAAGGCACAATAGGCTGGTGCCTATGCATACAGTAACATATCACTATGACATGTGCATTATCTGTGAAATACTAAACAGTATACTGTGATACCTGAGTGAGTCATTGATTGATTTATTGATGGATTGGGTATGGTTCACTTTGGTTGAATATAGAAAACTTATGTTTAGACTGAAGAGAACAGATTAAAATTCAGTTTTAACTTTTTTTAAATCTGGATTTTTATCAGTCTAGCCATAAGCATACTGACTTACTGTGAAATTATTTTAGCCCACAAGAAAGCCAGTAAACAACATGTCATTTGCAAAGCCAGAAACTCTATAATAATTTTGTAAAATTTGTTCCTATGCATACATATAGTTGTATGTAAGTCAAAGTCTGATCTCACTGTACACTGGGTTAATGAAAAAGTGTACCTAATGCACTGTTACATTATCATTAGTGAAGCCATCTTGCCTCAGGGTATATGTATGTTATTTGTGCCATTACCAACATGACACATCTGTTGGACGGTCCGCCAGCAACCTGCAGATGGTCGTGGGTTTCCTCTGTGCTCGGCCATATAGGTGAAATATTCTTGAGTACAGCATAAAACACCAATCAAGTAAATAGATCAAATCCTAGTCTAATTGTGTCACCAGTGAAAATTAAATGAGGTAGAGCCAGAGCAGTGACCTGTGGGTGGCCTAAAAGTGCCAATAATGTGACATAGTGCTATATTGAAGTTGAATGTGTGAAGTACATATGAGATCCATGATGTTTCAACTAATCCATTCTTTTATCTTGTTCTGTTGAGATCTGATAACTGTTTTTTGCACTGGACCATTTTAGAAGTAAATGTTGGTAGCTTGTTTGTTATGGATTTTTTTTTTTTTGACAATATTCTCTATCTTCAGGGAATTCCCTTATGTTGTTTTAGGGCTGTTCAGTTCTGCAGGAGAGGAATGCCTATACAGATATGCACAGATCTGTTATTGTTATCTTGGGGACATTTTGAATAAGTGTAGATGAAGGACAGATGTGTTGAATGAAGACAATTACACTTTTTGGCTGACCAAATTTGTTTTGTTTCATGATGTTGGTTTAAGTATATTCAAGTAAAGCATATATGAAGTAAAATAAACTTTTATAAATACAGTGCCCTTCCCAAATTATCCCTTAAAGTGAAAATCTCTGCGGCTCTGTTAAACTTTTTGTGGGGCAATGATTGGTAGAGAGATCTGGTGTGACCGTTTGTTCGTGGAAGGATCCTTGTCTTCCGCATTAAGTGACACATTGGATAGTTTGTCAGTAAGTTGCCAAAGGTGGGCAGTTTATTTCAAGTACCCCATCTTCCTCCACCATCTGACCTCCATTGCATAAGGTAAAAATTCTTAACTATGGTGTTAAACAACAATGATAATCATCAGTTTCTAGAGGAACAGGTTTTCTTATCCATGAATGGGGTGTTAAATTCATGTCAGGTTACACATTTCACACAAAAACTCACAAAAACACAGGGAATTGTGCACACAAAACTGTTATTATTTTGGTTTTCCATTACAACATATTTAATTTCCTTAGATATTTGTGCCATGATTGTTGTTATCACAGTGTTGGGGTTTGCTACAAAAACTGTAAACGTAGTACAGTAATGTGGATTTTCCAAACTTTATTCTGCATATAACATCATAATTTACTTCAATTTAGATATATTATTATAAGAATTGGGTTTGGTTTGTGTATGTGTTTCCAATGTTTGTAATGTATTTAATTGGAACTTCAGCATTTCTGTTTTATGTTCAGTGATGTGAAAGAAAATATTACTGATATGCTACATGAAACTGAGTGTATAGAGTTAGAACATGGCATGTGCGTGTGTGTGTGTGTGTGTGTGTGTGTGTGTGTGTGTTTGGGAAACAACCATTCACAACTGGAGAAATGAGCTGCATTCTGTAGTCATCAGATCAAAGGTTAATCCATAAATAATAATATCTGATTAAAAATAAACCTGCTGTATCATATTCCAAAAGGAAATGTTATGAACAAATAAATGCAGTAAAATCCTATATAATTTGTATTCCTGTGCTCTTAATTGTTATGTGGCCATATGGTTGGCTGAGTTGGAATTCAGTTGTGGTAGGAAGTTGGGACAGTGGTTTCCTCCTTTGTCTTCTTCCTTCTATACATCAGGTTTCCTCTATGGTTTTTCCTGTGTTCAGTTTCCCATGCAGGAAGAGGTTGGTTGTTTTGTCTGTCCTATCGTGTATGGTTTTATCTGTCCTAACTTGTGTGGTTGCCTCCACCATATCTGGTTTCCTCACCATGTCTGGTTTCCTCCGGATGTCTGATTACTTTCTTTGTCTTGACTTCCACCTCTTTCTGTAACTCCTTTGTGTATTTTTCTCCTCTCTGTGTTTTCCTCGCCCATTTGATTTCGTCCACCAGACAATCTCAAACCTGTATCCTATACATAAAATATTACTTAAATATTATTTTAAGTGCTACATGAACCACTATTCAAATAAATAAATACCCCTGTACTACAGTGCAATTTTTGATTAATCAGTTTAAAGCGATTGAATGTATCGTTTGATATAACCTGACAATTATATCATGGAACACTGTCTAGCGCTATGTCGTGTTCTTCATCATAGCCTATGTACGTGTACTTTTACAAAAATGAGGGTTTTATAAGGGAGTCTCGGTAGTTAATATTTTAGACAGATAATCCGGACAAATTGTAGTTGCTATTGTAGACGTGAAACTGACAAGTCGAAATGCACCTAACCATATTCACGTGATAGGATGTCCTGCAAAAAGTCTGCATGGTAGTGGTTTGGACGTTTATCATGACACGTGGTGAACAGCCTGTGTTCCTTATTCACCCACATGTATCTAATGATATCGCATCTTCGTTTAATCAAGCTAGCGATGTCCGACATCATCGTGATTACGAAGGCCTATAGCAGGTATCAACCTTGCTGACAGGAAGATGTTATATCGTGTTTTTCCAGAAATTTAAAGGCGAGCTGCAATATTCCCAACTTCTTGTTAAATGTAATATGTTATATACATAAATGATCAAAGGCCTCCGTTATACACATATTGTGGATTTCAAACACGTGATGACAGTGGAGTTACGTATATAAAGGACTGGCATGTCAAACATAAATTCATCGTAGACGTCAACTTCTCTTGATTCCCCAAAAGATCTGCAACGGATTTGCATGGAAAATTACATATAATTTGGAGATACAAAGAAAGACCTTTTCTAAAAAATAAATCACCTGCAAAATTAAATGAAGTATTAACTCTGAGGGAATAGTTCAAATGTAATCCTATATATTTACGAAAACAAAATCAAAAGAATTGTGACAATACATCTACGCTTTTGAGTGAGTGTGTGTGTGCTTGGGGTTTAACGTCGTACTGCTCGTACAATTTTTCCGTCATATGACGAAGAAGGAGTCCTTAGAGTGCATGTTATGTGGCTCCTTGTTGTATGACGGATTTCCACCGCTCTTTTATCTAGTGCTGCTTCACTAAGACGATTTACCGAAGGCAAGTAAGTCGCCCCGCCCGAGCCATTATACTGATACGGGTCAACCAATCGGTGCACTGTACCCTTAATGCTGAACGCTAAACGAGGAGTTACAACCTCCTCTTTAAGGTCTTATCTATTGGCCCTGGATCTACCGCCTCCAGCTCTACCAACTTCTACGATTTTGAATGGCACCAAGAGGGAATGCGTTTATTACACATATTGTACCTCGCAGGTACAATGGTGTAGGTTGTACATACTGTTACATCAACTATCGGAGGCAAATTTAACAATGTGGTGAAAAAAAAAAAAAAAAGATCGAACGATAACGTAAAGGTCATACATTGTCAAATGATCGAAATACAATGTGTGTAGGAAGTCCAACATTTGCACTTAAAGGGCTAACAAAGCGTAGATATCAAACAACAGTGTAATTAATACAATACCGTGTGAAAATGTTCAAAACAAAAAAAAAAACAAAAAAAAAAAAAAACGAAAAAGAGCAATATAAAAGCTATTGTAGATTGTAGTTAATTAAAATCAGCAAATAGAATAACACAAAAGATAACAAGCGAATGGAGCAGTTATACAGTCCGTGAAGACATTTCGCGCTCCATTAAGAGGCAGATATAAGTATAGTGACACTAAAACTGCATGGCATCATGCTAGACGTGACATTAATATCCTCAGGCTATCAATCCATTAATTGACTGGCTAAGTAACTGAACGTCCACAAAAAAGGTAACGTTTATAGGCCTACAGACTGCACAAAATGTTGACATACATGAACATATGCATCCGTCGTATAAGTGAAAAACTCTTGAGTACAACCTTAAACATCAATCAGTTGAAAATGATGTCTATCAGAGAACTGAGAAGCTTGTACCACCCATACTCACGCAGAAAAGTATACTGAATTTACTTATGACAAGGCATGTCATGAACTTTTCAGGATTTGAAGGGGAAAATGCGGTCCATATCAAACGAACGGCTAAAGATGCTATATTTGAAATTGTAAAACACATACACCCCTTTCGGGTTAAAAAGAACACTTCCAGCCCATGCAGTGTAAAGATATATTATGTAAAAGTTGGAAGACTTTAAATCAAACTCCCCGCAGAAAAGAAAAATTAACTCCGAATACGTGAAAACTGTAGAGGTTTTCTACCCAATATGTGCATGCTTTTGCGTATATACATACATACATACAGTTATATTGATAGCAATCTGCATGGAGTTACAACTCATATGATCGAACACATAAACTAATACCATAAATAAATTCAAAATTCCAAAATTCCGTGTTATTCTCTTTTTCAACGTATTTGTTTTTGGATAACATTGCTTTCCTTTGCTAGAAACGTGTTGAATGAAATAGGTTAAAGTTCATATTACAAATATATAGGTTTATACACGTCCGCCTCTCTTTGTTTGTGATTTGGGATTGGTTATAATTCGTATAAGTTTTAGCATTTTTGAAATCACCTCTGCAGATTTAAATACCATGCACCTATGCAGACTGTGAAATTAACGTCAGTGGGATTGGAAGGCTTCACGATAAAACATGTCAACAAGACATTCAAATACAAGGCCGGCGTTACGTAATTCAGACCAAACAGAGTAACCGGCCTTTATTCTTGAATAAATAGATTTCTTTCTGTATGGAGAATTTTACAAAGAGTGAACCTCTCCTTGACAAAAGCCGTATTTATAGAACTTATAGATGTACAGTTATTACAATATAAAGATCAAGTACCAACACTGTCCTTCTCCATTATAACCCACGTGTACGAGGTTACGGATCGTTGAACATAGCGTAGCACTTCCACATATGTGTATGTTCAACGTTGGGCTTTTTCGCTGGGTTTATATATACCAGCTGTATATTAATTCACGCATGCAAGCGGAGATCAGTGGCCAAAAATACTTCCATGTGTCATATGTACCCATGACCATTATATTCAATAAAATCAAAAATTATTCACATGCATATTTTGTTGAGATTTATACAGCCTTGTCCATGCATTTCGCATCCAGTGTCAATGAATATCATACCATATCGAAACCAGTTGTTCATTTTCTTAACTGTCTCCATATTTATCATCCACATAGTCAAAATATATATCACTATATACATTCAAACAAACTTTGCATTTATTGCCTGGAACACGAACTTTTAATTTATTTTCTTCATAGCATTGATAAGCTCCTTCTTAATCCCTCAAATTCTATACCCTTCTCTCGACATCATTAGAAAGTGAAATAAATAGACACATGAATTATTTTTACATGCACCGTAAATCTGAACGTGTTCGAGTGCTGGATCGAGTGTTCTAAAACCTTAAGTGATAAATTTAAATTAGATAGCGTACTATTGTGTACAGTAATCGTATTGTGGGAAAGACGATACACACTGTGTCGAGCTGTAAGCACGCTGATAACAGTATTGAGATGTACGCATGCCGAACGAGAAGTTACTTCCGATTGCTTATTGATGTTCATCTCTTGGATTATCCCCTACTTATGCGACACTTATGCATCTCCGGGAGAATACACCGGAAGGGGTAATAAAAGAATCTTCAATGGGCTTTTGTAAGCACTTCCTGTGCAACACGTGCACGTTACATGTAAATGTGCACGTTTACCTACACGTATACACGCCCAGGCAGCAGTGTGCGGGATTAACATTTTGTGGCTGCACACATGATCGATGGGAGTGGGTTGATGATTTCTCACCGAGACGGTAAACGATTGGCTAGAGGGGTGGCTGGTTGACTTATAGATATAGTGATTGACGGATTTGATTATAAACCTCATAAGCTTATGCTGGCCTATACTGTGATGAATTACTGTTGGGTATCACATGCATGTACTCTGAATGCACCCACGTGTACTTGGATTGTGAATTGATTGATTTTCCCCACACATAAGCTGATTGCCTGGTTGAACGGCTGGCTGACTGATCAAATGAATGATTGTTTCATTAGCGAATTGATTGATGATTTTGTACAGATTTTCACACAGTGTGAAAATGATGGAACAGTCGCGCGTGTCTGCGTCTCTTCTTTTATTTATTTATTTATTTTTTTTAATCGTGGATGCGAATAATATCCCGTCACAAACTATTAATTACTTAGATATGTTCACGTCTGATGGCAAAAAGTTAAAAGTGTCATTCATCACTGCTGACTGAGTGAATTACAGACATAATAACTGGTCCGTATAAAGTGTACAAATCACACGAACGTCTCTGGCTTTATAGTACGTGTGCTTTGCCAGCACATCGTCTTTTGATGTAATTTATAGTGAGGCCTTAGTTTTGAAGTTCTTTTGTTTGATGAAGAAAACTCTCGGCAAATGTTCGTACTAAGTCATAGCACATGGCTCCTGTAGTCGCTAAATTTGGACTCCCGGTCAAACTCTACACCTTTAGCTGTTGCTCTGAAACTGTTGAAGCAAAAGCAGGGACAGTGGCATTCGCTCTCACACACGACACTTGGAGCCGTGCCAATTGCCGAACTCTGGTACGTCACTCCAAAGCGTTGTGACACGCCAGTGCGTTCAGGTGTTGGCTTACCTGGCACAGGCAAGAAACTCACTGAGATTTTTACAGGACGCTTTTTACCTGGCGTTGAGAGAGCTCTGTTAAATCAACCAAGTTATATACGAACGACATCGCGGACGTTTACTGAACCCACAGAGTGATGTGTGTGGGTGAAGAGTGATACCAATTCTAACTGAGTGGAAATTTACAGTTGTGTGTGTTTCGTTTTGGCCCGCGGGGGACTGAGTACGGTGTGTGACGGATCGAGGGACCCCGGCCTGGGTCAGGCGGGCATGGACCGGAGGGAGTACGGGCACTAAAAACACCCGGCCTGCCACACGGCTTGCGTAGAACATGGCGCGTAAGTATCCAAACTAATTCGATTTCTTTCTCAGTGAACTTCACAGCGAAATCAAACTTGCTCATGGCAGACCACGTGTTTATATATGGGATGGTCAGTGGCAAAGAATAGGCGGGGGCTATGTCAGAGTGACATTTAGGTGGGAGTTCATTACCGAATATCTTGATTACCGTAGTTGGTGATATGTCACTCAAACAGCACTGCACAGCGTGATCATGTAGGCCAAACACACTGCGGACACTAACACCTGTTTTTTGACATGTATATATTCATAACATGTTAAGGTGTCATATATCCGATTAATGGACATCAGTAAGCTTTACTTGTATCCCGATACTATACTTGAGTTAGTTGACCTGTATAGAGAGTATAGGCCTATGGCCTTATTGCATTTGTTTATTTTCATTATTCATTATTTCTTTGATTTTTGGCTTTTACTTGTTGTTGCGCCTTTTTTTTTCATAACAAGCAAGTCAATTGTAAAAGTTGTGGGCTTGAGGTGTTGGGTAGCAATGTAAAGGATAGGTACACATAATTAAGGTGTATATATATACATAAATGCGTATGTGTTAATGTAGATGCATGCGGTATATGATGAGTGCTAATACTGTCAAGTTACTCAATTACTGTGGTATTAAGACATATGATTGTGTGCCCTGCCGGGGTCAGCACAAGGACGTGCAAACAGGTTTACATTGATGGGGTAATTATGTCACAATCAGCTTTGTCAAATTTTCTTTTTTTAAAACTTTTTAATTACACTGTATGAAGAAGTTCGGCAAATTCCTGGGCTAGGCCGCTAGATGTGGTCTTTAAAGGATGGGGATGTAGGCAAGAGAGAGTAATAAATAGTTTTGTAATCTTGTTATTGTGAGATGCTCATTAAAATGTGAATTCAAGTCCTTTTCGTGCTGGCTTCCCCTCCAGCCATATGTGGGAGGGTCTGCCTGCAACCTACGGATGGTCGCAGGTTTTCCCCAGGTTCTGTTCAGTTCCTCTAACCATAATCCTGGCCACCATTGTATAAGTGAAATATTTTTGAGTACGGCATAAAATGGCAATCAAATTAAAACCCATTAAAATGCGTGGTCAGTAAGCATTTAAATTGTTAAAAATCCAGTGTTCTGAAGTTTAGGTTGCAGCCATTACTTGTTGTTGATCCACTTCTCAGATGTATATTGAGAAAAACGGATTCTTAAATGAACTGACATGATATTTTATATTGATGAATATATAGTAGTGATTTGATAATACAAGTACATGTTTGTACTAATTGATTATGTTTTACCTATACCGATTAATTATTATAGTATCAGAACTTTTAACTGTACTGTCCTTATTTGTGATGATAGAGCTTGAAAACCACCAGTCTGTCTTTTGTTATATTTTAATGGACATTTGGAATATCAAACACATTTGACATTTAACTACGCAAACAGCACAACTTTCTTCCTGGAATAGAAAAGAGCCTGTGTAGATATCAACTGTGCATTTTTACATAGATGATATGCGTACCTGTATATTTATTTATTTATTTGATTGGTGTTTTACGCCATACTCAAGAATATTTCACTTATGTGACGGTGCCAGCATTATGATGGGAGGAAACAGGGCACAGTCCAGAAGAAACCCCTGACCATCAGCAGGTTGCTGACAGACCTTCTCATGTACGTCTGGAGAGGAAGCCAGCTGGTTTTGAACTCACAGCGGCTGCATTGGTGAGAGGCTTCTGGGTCATTATGCTGCGCTAGCGCACTAACAAACTGAGCCACGGAGGCCACCCTGTACGTTTATAGTTTCATTGCTAGTCACTTTGGCGTGTAATATTTTAATAATCACTGTTAAGTTGTAACTGATAGTAGTTCTTGTATCGTCACAGTATTTGTTAAGCTTGATGTCCTGGCATGGTAGATAATATGCTTCAGTGACATTATTGAGATTATGTGACTAGTGAGCTAATGGGCTACAAAACTCACGAATTATTAAGTTAAGATTCAGCCTAAGCCATGTCCACATCAGTAACAGTTAGAAAATGTTACAGGAGTTTTTCATAGCAGTTAACTGTTTTACGAAAGCACCCCTATACAAGTCCATGTCAACTAGAAAGCATGTATTAAGTATGATATGCACAAATGATTCTCCCCAGAACTGGTTTAGATCGTGGGTTTAATGCACTCTATGTGACACTTAATACCATAAAGCCTCCATGATTGGTGTGACAAAACAGTTTTCCTGACTTTTGTGACGCCTCCAACCACGAAAAGTCTGATGTCGAGAGTAAATGGACATGAATTTCCAGGGTGATAATTTTATTGGGTAGGATGACCTTAAAGCAGTCAGGCAGGGAGCACATGGTAGACCTGGCCTTTGTGATGTACACTGTACCCTTGATCCCACTCACCATTCATTTTGTACACACAAAAAGCTAGATATACTGGCATTTATTGTGATGCTTACTGCATAGAATATCTTTTTTACATAACAGCTCATAATAGTTTTGGAATATAGTGGACCTATGGTTGAGGCTTTTTGTTCTTATAGAGATGACTTTTCAAATACTTGTCACTCAGACTAGGGTGGCATTTAGGCTGCAAACTGATCAGACTGCATAATCTGATTAGGATGGGATTTAGATGTGTGGATAATCTGATCAGGAAATTATTCAGGATGTAAGTAAGATGAGTGAATAATCTGGACAGGATGTGAGTAAGATGAGTGGATAATCTGATCAGGATGTGAGTAAGATGAGTGGATAATCTGATCAGGATGTGAGTAAGGTGAGTGGATAATCTGATCAGGATGTGAGTAAGATGAGTGAATAATCTGATCAGGAAGTGAGTAAAATGAGTGGATAATCTGATCAGGAAGTGAGTAAGATGAGAGGATAATCTGATCAGGATGTGAGTAATATGAGAGGATAATCTGATCAGGAAGTGAGTAAAATGAGAGGATAATCTGATCAGGATGTGAGTAAAATGAGTGGATAATCTGATCAGGATGTGAGTAAGGTGAGTGGATAATCTGATCAGGATGTGAGTAAGGTGAGTGGATAAACTGATCTGGATGGAAGTAAGATGAGTGGATAATCTGATCAGGATGTGAGTAAGATGAGAGGATAATCTGATCAGGATGTGAATAAGATGAGTGGATAATCTTATCAGGATGAGAGTAAAATGAGAGGATAATCTGATCAGGATGTGAGTAAGGTGAGTGGATAAACTGATCTGGATGGAAGTAATATGAGTGGATAATCTGATCAGGATGTGAGTAATATGAGTGGATAATCTGATCAGGATGTGAGTAAGATGAGTGGATAATCTGATCAGGATGTGAGTAAGATGAGTGGATAATCTTATCAGGATGTGAGTAAGGTGAGTGGATAATCTTATCAGGATGAGAGTAAAATTAGTGGATAATCTGATAATGTTTCAGTTATGGGTTTAGCATTTTGAGTGTAGAACTTTCTTTGACAAACTGAATGGACTAACGCTGCCATCCAACCGGCTGAGGTTCATATCGGCAGCATGGGTAAATACTTCCTCTCCCAAACCAACCAGTGATGTAAGAGGAAATTACACACTGTGGCACAACCACTAATGACACGATTAAGATAACGCACAATGCTGGCAAATCATCGTGTTCATGCACATTATGTGGACTGAAGAATTATTCCTGCAATTTCTCTTTTTTTTTTTTGATAGAAGTTTAAACTATTTTAACTTGATGCTAAGCACTTCTAAGAAGGTGTGCTTGTTTATGTTCTTGTTTATGTTTATCCTGATGGATATTGTGATCTGATAACATTCAGCTTGCATCTTTCTTTGTGGTGAAATGGGTGGTGGTGGGGGTGGGGGGGGGCTGTGTGGCTTAGGAGAGGTGGGGGTAACAGGCCAGAGCCTCTCATCAGTATTGTCGCTGTGAGTTCAAGCCCAGTTCATACTGGCTTCCAGTCCGGCTGTAAATGGGAAGGTCTGCCAGCAACCTGTGGATGATCGTGAGTTTGCCCTGGGCTCTGCTCAGTCTCCTCCCACCAGATTGCTGGCCACCGTCATATATGGGAAATATTCTTGAGTATGGCGTAAACCAACAGTCAGATAAATAATATTGATTCTGGTGAAATGATCTGTTTTCCTCAACATATTCCGTCTTGAAACTATTAATTTCTTATTAATGAATAGTGTCTTTCCTAATGACTGCAAGCTCAGTGACATTGATACACCCAATTGTGTGATGTTGTGTCATGCATTGTCAGTCTTGACTAACATGGTGCGCTTAATTAATTGTTACCTGGTAACTTTTCTCGCATACTCGTGCTTATATTTTGCAGCTGTGTATTTGCAGGATATATTTCGGCAGTGACATGAGTAGTCAAAATTAACCACCTCACTGGGGGGATGCTGGAACAGCACAGATTCCCAAGAGGACTCTCACCAATGTGATGGTTGTGAGTTCAAGTCCAGCTCATTTGGGGTTCCTCTCCAGTCGTATGTTGGATGGTAGTGGGTTCCGCTACTCATCTTCCTCAATGTTTAAATTTGGTTCTTCAGTTAAATGAAGGAAATCATGATGAAACTGATGTACAATTTAAAAGATTGACAGGTTTTAATCCCAAACTCTGTATAACATAATTCTGCCCCCTGACTGTCAGATAGAATCAGTCGGATATTAATCAGTCTGACTCTGCCCAGCCATAATTTTATCAAAGTCTCCTTCTTTGAGACCTGGTCCAATATGGTTATGGGTGGTATTAATGCGAAAGGGGGATTGCTGGCAGTGTCTTTAGTGCTGGACTTATCATTTTCTTGTATATTGTTTGAAGGAGTCAGACCTAAGGCAGCAGTGTTTCAGTCATTGATCAGTGGACTTTCAAGTGGTTAATGTGTGTGGGGAAAACATTGATGGTTGACTTGAGTGTTGATACTATGTTGATAACATGTGGAATGACATGGAGATCTATACATGTATAATGAGTAATGTAAGTAAAGTATCAACATATCAACAGAGGCTAAGAAACAGTGTCATAATTCTCTAGACCAAACTAGTGTTAAAAAGAAGTTATTGAGTCTAGGTGAAAAAACAGTTTTCAAAGGAGTTGAAATTCTGTGGCATTTTCCCCAGACATTTGAAGTTCAGACATTTGTGGGTGCAGTCTGAACTTTAAGGATCTTGGGTAAAACTCTTTAACATTCCATGCAATTAAGTTGACGTATGCGGACATAAAATCTTAACATACACCGGTCTGCCAAAGGCAAAAATACCATGCAGGAAAAAGTAACTGTCCTTTCTTACCACCTGCGCACAGCGTGTGAAAACTCTTAATTACACCCAGCATAATTGCAACAAAGCCTAATTGTTATTAAGGAAAAAGTACTGAATAGCCTTTTGACAGAAATGAAAGATATTTTTTTTTCCATCATTATGTTTTGTCAAACTTATTCGTGTCCTATTTGATTGAATGGAGACTGGTTCTTCTGATTTTTATGGATGTGGTATGCAATGAAATGATGTGTTGGACTAATTTGGCCCATTGATTACATCTGCCATTTCCAGGCTGTGCTATTTGATTAGGTTATGAATTGACCATCATTAATTTGCCTGCATACTTGTTGTAAATAAGAGGGAAGCGCCTCGGGGCTGTGTTGTTCCGATGCTTGTCTTTTGGTTGTTAGGACATACATGGTGTGGGATCAATCCTTGCTGTGAACAAGGAAATGGTGTATTGCCTGGCGCTTACTCTTCATGGGGCCTTGCTGACAATAAGGAGTCATCATTAAAGACCATTTACCTTGCACCAACATTGGTGTGCATGTGTATATCTGTGTGTCACACTTTGTAAAGATCCGTTCATCAGTGACTTGCCCAACATTGGTGTGAATGTGTGTATTTGTGTGTCACACGTTGTAAAGATCCGTTCATCAGTGACTTGCCCAACATTGGTGTGCATGTGTATATCTGTGTGTCACACTTTGTAAGGATCCGTTCATCAGTGACTTGCCCAACATTGGTGTGAATGTGTGTATTTGTGTGTCACACGTTGTAAAGATCCGTTCATCAGTGACTTGACTAACATTGGTGTGCATGTGTATATCTGTGTGTCACACTTTGTAAAGATCCGTTCATCAATGACTTGCCCAACATTGGTGTGAATGTGTGTATTTGTGTGTCACACGTTGTAAAGATCCGTTCGTCAGTGACTTGCCTAACATTGGTGTGCATGTGTATATCTGTGTGTCACACCTTGTAAAGATCCGTTCATCAGTGACTTGCCCAACATTGGTGTGCATGTGTATATCTGTGTGTCACACTTTGTAAAGATCTGTTCATCAGTGACTTGCCCAACATTGGTGTGTATGTGTATATCTGTGTGTTACACTTTGTAAAGATCCATTCATCAGTGACTTGCCCAACATTGGTGTGCATGTGCATGTCTGTGTGTTACACTTTGTAAAGATCCATTCATCAGTGACTTGCCCAACATTGGTGTGCATGTGCATGTCTGTGTGTCACACTTTGTAAAGATCCATTCATCAGTGACTTGCCCAAGATTGGTGGTTTTCCCCAGGCACTTCATTTTCCTCCACCCACAAAATTGACTGCCACAGTGTCCGTGAATAATTGTTGAATATAGTGCTACGTAACAATGAAGTAAATAAAGTAAAAAAGTTTGTTTTCATTGTCAAAGCTGAGCTAGCTGTTGGGGATCTTTGAATTTATTATTGGCTATTCCAGTTTTTTCTTTGACTCATATACATATAAAAATTTAATAAACGAACCTGACCTGGATGATTTTGAGATCAAAAACTAAATACTTAACTCCAAAGAACTGGAAATACTGTATTTTTTTCTTTAAAATTAGCATGTAAAACTGTATTTTTAGAAGAAAAAAAGTGATATAATATGATACTTTTGGAGCTGAAATTTCCCATATTACAATAGGGTAATATACTACATTCCAAACAAACCTAAAGGCATCTTTCAAATGTGAGCAGAACTCTCAGCAACAACAGAACTTGGCAACAAAAGCACTCTTAGCAACAACAGAACTCAGCAAAAACAGAACTCTCAGCAACAGCAAAATGAGTAAATTATATTCAAAATAATAGGTCAAATGCTGTAATGGGTTGTACATGTATGTATTAAAAGACAGCCACAATATTTTCAGGCTACTTATATTAGTACATGTACACTGTGAATTTATTCTACACAGAGCTAGAGACATGATCATGCAGGTTGAATAGTATACTCTTATCCCATGTCCAGTGTAAAGTTGTCAACCGTGGGACATGCCGTCGCCTTAATTCTTACAGTTTTGTCTTGACAGATTGAATCAATCATGCTAGCCATAGTTATTGTTAAAAGCTCTCTGTATCCCCCCCCCCCCACACACACACACCTCCCCACCCCAGTATAGCAGTCACAACTAATGCCATGCATGCAGTACCAGAGCTAGATGAATTGTAAAGTGTTAAAAGCTTTATGCTCAAGTCCTTATTGTCCTAGGTGGCTTTATTGATTACAAACTGTACACTATAGCTCAATCTCCAGGCTGGCATAATTATAGGTGGAGGTGTAGTTGTGGGTCGGAACTCCTGATTTAGCTATGGATATGCTCTCCCGAATGAACACAGATCTAAGGATTATGTAAACAAACAAATATTGAACTGAAGGGCTCAGAATTCCTTAGCATGGCTCATAAGCATGGATAACTGCTCTGATAAAGCTTTTCCTTCAGCCTACTGTGTGCAGTGCACATAATGTCAGCATGAATGTATATTGTGTACATTATGTCTGTGGTTACTTGGAAGGCTTTACCTGTTACATGCCCAAGTTTATAAAAACTCCATTTTGTTTTGAGAGGTTTCATAATATGGCGCGTATGCCTGTTCCCAGAAACAAATGAATCATCGGGCCCATACTTATCAGATGTCCGAAGATTTGAGTCAAACATTTTAACACAGCTACAATTAAAATTTTTTCTCTAGAAAGTTTGAAAATTTGAAAACTGGTTATTTACTGCAGAACAATGTACCATCCACAGTTTGAGTTCTTTCCTGTCCTGAGTTTGGCTTTTTAAACACTGGAAAATAATTTATGACTTAAATCTTAAGTTGCTTAATAAAGACAACCCCAAGTGCATGATAGCTTGAACACCTGCTGGTGATCAATTCCTTTTTCACAAAATGCCAGGGTTATGAAATCATCAAGAATTGGAATCAAACCAACAAATCGGCTTATCAATAGTTTCCCTGCATTGAGTGTTTGTGTTAAATTTGATTGACAGTGTCAAACAAATATTTTTTTTTACATACACATGTGTCAGAAGGGCATTCAGTTTCGCTCCAGTTGGATGATGTGGGCTTAGAATTTCCATTTAAATGATTTGCTCATTATTTAATAATTAACCTCTTTCTCTGTGAAAAATTTTCATGTAGCTATTTATCGTATTGATTACAATAACTCATTCTTACATGTGGACATAAAAAAAAAATGAAGTATTCTGCAAAACAATGACATTAAACCCCAAATGTTCATTCATTCATTCAAAAAAAGCAACATGCTTACACATGGTGTATTGATTCTTTGTTTTTGGTGTATGTAGAAGGACATACACATCTTCGCGCTATAGTTGCAATAGTTTAGTACAGCTTATTGCAATTTTTTAACTTCATTTTAATGCACATATATAATTCCCATTACAAATAAATTCTGTTTGGAATCTTTTGTCTGATCTGATCTTAGATATATACAGTCCGCAAATCCAAATCTTGATCTGCAGACAATATCACTGGTACAACTATTGCTAAAGATGTGTTATATTTTCTCTGTTGATTTTGAAAATAGATATACTAACAAGTAAGTATTTTGCACTGTGAATTAATCTGTCTTGGCGTTCTGTTGAAGAATTGTTAAAGATTAGAAAGTTCTATATATGTATATGTAACATTGTAACGAACTTCATTCTGGGCTGTCTCATGTCATGGTTTTGCACAAAATTCTGCTTGTCAGTTTTTTTTTTAACTTATGTCATAAATCATGTCGCCTTGTGTGGTTTATAGCCAGATATCGTCATTGATGTAAAAAAAAAAAAAAAAATTGAAAAGAATTTACGTAGTTTCGAGAATGGCGTCGGGGATTGAATCCTGTTAGATAACCGGCAAGTTCTCTCATTTTCCTCTCAACTAGCGAGCCTGTATACCCCTGGCCTGTGCTATGCATATGAAATAATCTTGACTGCTGTGTTGAAAATGCCTGTCAAATAAACAAATAAATCACTTTTGCTAATCTTGTGTGCTGTGTTATATGTGTTCTCAGTACCCTGTTGGCCAAAGTTCAGTTTGTTTTCTCCGATCGTGTTGAGTTCCTAATCCTGGCTTACCTCAATCTTTTTAAGTTTTATTGCCACTTTGCCTGTTTCAAGATAAAATTTATCTCCAATTAATGAAAATACTTCAGAATTATTGTTGTGAAATCTTTTTAGTGGAGTTGGTGTCTTTGCCTGGATAAATACAAGCTTTGATATGATTCCTGTCGTTTTTGAGGCTATTACATCAGAGTTAAAGGTGTAGGACAGCAACCCAAAAGCTAGTATACACATGATGGGATTGGCTTCATTTGTGGTTTAATATATTAAAATATGTCTGAAATCTGTCTCTGAAAAAAGACTACTGATCATAAATGGTTCCATGCAAAGCTGGTACAGTGCACTGAATTCAGGAATGCATTATATGGAAGAAGCATTTTGGTGGCGGGTGGTGGCTCTTTTTTTTAGTTTAGGCTACATTGTCGTACACAGAGAGCATATATGTTAAACAGATCAAATTCCATGTGTCATACTATGAAACCAAGATATTGGTAAAAATGAGTAAAAAATAAATACAACGTGTGTGGTATATCCTGTAGTGTCTGAGGCTTTCCCATGAATTGAATGCTCTGTGTAACGTGCTTCCAACTGGATTGTGTAAACAACCTGCTTGCAGTGCTTGTATTTGCTAAGATGGGTCATCTGGCTGTATGTTAGCGGAGGTATAAGAGCCTTGATCACATCTTCCAGGGTACACTATAACTCTATATAAGCATACCTGGCTGCTTGAGGGGGAAAAATATGTCATAAAATCTGCTGTCGTTTAGAAGATGTAATCGGTACAAATCACAGTAGTTTATTTCTTTTAGCTCACTTTTTATATACCAGTATAATTTATGGGTTGTATTATGATACATGGGATTGTCTGTTTGTCTGTCCGTCTGATTAACCATAAGTAAACTTTCAAACATTACAACTATATCCACAGAATGGATTTTTTTTGCCCCTTATCACAACATCTCTAAAATTTACAGCAGCCTGCCCTTTGTTCTGAAGAAAGTCTTAATTTTGGGCTTGCGACAGGAACATCCTGTGAATTTCAATGCCTGTGGGTATATTGTGTCTTATTCACTCTACCAGGATGTACTCAGTGTTGCTTTTGTTCATGTTGTCTCAGAACATTTGTAACATTTACCTCCAGCCGCCAATTAGGAGAAACCACTGTGTTCGCCACTTAACATGACAAGTTACCAGTCCGAAGGAATGATTTAAATTGTTTCTATTGTTTAAAAGCAGGATTTATTGATGTAAAATGTTGAAGTAGAAAAATTTAGATAGTTGGCTTTTCATTGGGCCAAGTGGTTTGGATGATTCTAGTCCATACAATGTATTTGACAATCTAGTATGTTTGTCTGTCTAGAAAACCCTGTGTTAGGTTACTGAGGTTAATCAGAAGGACAGCCTTGAAAATAGGTAAAGGTTACACTGAACCGGAAACAAGAAAGATCTTGCTTTTTGTAACATTAAAGAATGTGTCATCTGATATTTGGTGCTATAGTTATGACTTACTGGATGTACTCCTCTATGCCAGCTGCAAGGCCTTGTTAGTGTGTAGTTTCATTTGCTTTGAATATTAAGGACCAAAGAATAAGGTCGATTATGAAGACCCTGTGGTAAGAAAGCTAAAAAAGATTTTTGTTATCAGCAATTAAACTGTACGCGTACGTCACACTATCTTTCCAAACAAGTGTGAGTAAATCAGAACTACAGCCAGTATGTGTAATTAACAAGTTTGTAAAATCTGTTTGTTTTTGTAAATGTGTATGTTTGTCAGTATGTATTTATAAATGTGTATGTTTGTCAGTGTGTGTTTATAAATGTGTATGTTTGTCAGTGTGTGTTTATAAATCTGTATGTTTGTAAATGGGTGTGTAAATGTGTGTGTGTTTGTACCATAAATAATGTAAGCATTGCTAACACTGAATTTGTTCAGGGAGTGAGCACATATGTATTATTTGGACAACATTATGTAGTTCAGGTTCATTTGGTATATACTATGATATATAATACACAGATGCAGTGTATGTTGTAGCAGCACTGGATGTAGGGTTTTTGTATAATACTAGAACACTGCTGCATGCATTAATTAATATGAACTGGTGCATCATAAAATCACATTCTCTCTACATTGTTCAATACATGCCTCTTGCATATTTATATGTAGCTTGTGAAAACCGATGTCTTTTTTTTAGCATATAGTACTGCCCATACAGGATATAATGTACTTGGCTTCCACTGTTATTTTTTGCATATATGATGTCGTATGTACAAAACTACGTGCAGATGTCTAGTGCACACGTACTTGTCTGCGTTAAGCAAAATATTGGAAACACTGTGTCTTTGGTAATATTGCATAGAGTGTGAAAACACAGAAGTTGAAATGAAGCGATATTTTTGTTACATGTGATCATGTGAAATGCATGAGAAGGTAGTTAATGTTTGGAACAGAAAACTCCAGCAATTCTGAGGGAATTGTCAGAGTGTAATTATGTAGACACTCTTCTATGACTTGCTGCATAGGTGATAATTGTGGTGAGTTTTTTTGATTAGTCTACACCATGCATGCTTAATTTCATACATTCTTTCTGCCACTTTTACAATTTGACGAGCTAATAAACTCATTTAGCGCTCATTTATACGTATATGTCATTCATAAGTGTGACTGTGTGCAAGGCTGAAAAAGTACCAATCATATATACCAGGGCCCTTAATGGTTTCGTGTGTCAGTATTTTCTAAATACACCATTCATCTTGGAACTAATGTGTATGCTGCTCAGAACTAATTGAGCTGGTGTGTGCCATAAAAAGTTGTGTTACTAATTGAGATAGGATAATGCATAAGGATTTTAAAAATGGTACATGCTGTTACCTTGCTTCCCACTGAGAAGTTAGAGCAAGGACTGGTTGGTCCGCTGTCAATATGTGACCGGGTGGAGTGTCATGTCTGGTGTCTTTGGCATGAAACTTCAGTGGTGGCAGCACATTGGTGGCATGGACTCGCCCTGCCAAAAAGAAGACACAGTATATGTAGTCACACAATGACTCCTCATTGCCATATTACTGAAAAATTGTGAAAGTAGACCAGATATCTCAGAGTAAACACCTTTGATCACTATTCTGCCCATACTTTTCCCAGATATAATACAGCTCTGCTAGTCTATATTTCAAAATATTTGTTGTAAAACTGTTTTCCTTCTATTATTATCAGGGCACTAATTAAGAAGTGTACATGTAGGGGTGATTATAGATTAAGTCACACGATGGCTTCTGGAAAACCACACAGTCGGTAGGCCTAATGCATGGAATGGGCTATGCTTTTTAGGACTTTTCATTACATAATCCCGGCAAGTGTTCTGCGGTCGACAAGATAGGCAAGCCGTCCAAATTTAATGCAATCTTGTGAATAGAACTAGTTAACATGATAGTTTTTTAAGTGCAGTTTACACATTTACATAGCACAAATATTTTTTTTTGTTTAGGGAACATTTCGTGTGAAAATAGTGAAAAGTTGTTGGGGTTCTATTTTAAGTACAGTGTGAACCCCAAGCATACATACATCCATATAATACATAAGAGTATTTCATTTATCACTGTGTTCATGTACTGATTGTACCGTGCACTTGTACACATTTAGAATTACGGATGTGCTGTTATCAGCTTAGTCATATCGTGTTAGTTTTAATTGTTAACACTTTTATTTAGAATGTAAACCTGTAGCACTCAGCTGTCACAGAACTGTAAAAGAAATATTGTGCAGTGTGTATAAATACAAATTCACTGCACCTTATAGAGATTAAAGAATCTTTATATACTTTAAATATTAATATTGTCAGTGTCAGTGTTCTTGACAGAGAGCATATTTACTCCTTTTCGGATTAGTCCAAAGTCAAATTTGAATTTTTTATTTAAAGACTTAACTTCAGAATCTGTTATACTACAGGCCTCTACATAAGCCTGACCATAGTTGTTCGAAAGTGGTAATACTGTTATTAAGCCATATTTTACATTTAAAATTTGAGTCAAACCCAGCAGACAACAGAGTTCAGCAAAGTACAAAATTGAAGACTTGTCTTAAAGTTAAATCTGGTAAATGGATCTAAAGTCAAACTAGAGAGAGAAGTTTAAAATGTCAGTTTTCATTGAACCATCAAAATCAGTGTTCCTAACCAAAATCCATGACTCACCTAGCTTCTGTCAAGGTAGGATAGTGGGACTGCTACTACGAAAGCTTGCAGTTTTATATTTGATTTAACTGCCTTTTTTTCCAAGCAATTATGAGTTAAAATTGGAAAGACTTTTTATGTTAAAGGCAGCACAAATATTGGTATATCAATATTTCAACTTCTGAGGCCACAAACTGCAGTTTGAGTTTTCTTTTTTGTTTTTGCATTTGATTATAGTCAAAAATTACTTTGTTGCATCTGCCCAAGATCAGGCATGCTCTTCTATGGTATGACATGTATACCGTTGAAGTCTGTAGTATGGGGTTATGGTGAGGAAAAGATTTTCATGGTTGTGTAGGTTTTGGCAATGGTTTAGAGCTTAATCTGGGTTACTATCTTGGTGTCAGATTTTAATACAAGTGAGCCATAAGAATTTGAAGACATTACCACACTCTGATAAATCAGACAGTAACTCTTGCATGTAGTCTGCTGTGCTACTACTGAAATTTCCAAATTACATGCTGCTGTTTTTTTTTATATGTTTAGGTAAATATTATATAAAAGTATCGGTACATATAAAATATATTAATATCCAAATTTGTATTAGCATTGTATGAGGGCAAAATTTGAACATTATTTCTCTATACATAGTAAGATAAGTGTTCTTTAATAAGGTGGACATTCTAATCTGGAGACAGATTTACCTTGATTTCAAACTACTTTTCATTATCTCCAGCAGTGAGTCCCATGTAATCAAGCTGACATATATTAGCTTAGCTTTTTGAGGAATGAAGGATTGATATCTGTACTAATGATTAAAGGACTTACTGTGATCCTGCTGGGAGCATCTGAGCCATAACCTTACCTTCGTTCAAGGAATTTCTAAATAAGAAAAATAGTAGGTATAACATAGAACATTGTGTCAAGTCAGCCGAGCGGAGATGAAACGTGTTTTGCGCATGACATGCAGGGCTTGACACGTAGTACGACAAAGCCTCTCGGCCAACCAGCCTATTAATGGCCAGTTATTCCCGCATGAAGGTGATTTATTAAATCTGTGAGAGACTGTATATCAGTCGTCGGTACATAAGATAGCGGCAGGTGAGGTACAGGTATATGTATATGGACAGCCATTAAGGGGAGTGTCATAGACAGGCTGATATCATGCAGGGTCGTGTTGAATCTGAACTACTTGACACCCCTTGATTTCAGTCCTAAACACTTACTCGAGGAACACGCTGCCATACTGAGTGAGGACTTAACATCCACTGCGTGATAAGCTGGTACCGAGTCCCTTCGTAACCAGGGTACTGGAGTGGGTTTGTGATTCTTGTGTGTTTGGGGTGCCCAGGTTGTGTTTTAGCCAGATGGTCTTGAATGAAAGTGATTTATTATAAAGATTAATTGGCTGGAAAAGTTGTTTCATATTTTCACATGTTGCGATGAACTCCTGGCTGGATTGTACATGCTGTTGCAGTGGTTTGGAGTAACTCGTGGGTTATACTGACAGACTGTTAGGAAGGATGTGATCTGTGTGGATAAGTATACGAGTGAATTCTGAAGTCCGATTTTCGAAATAAGTGGTGATTTTTGCAAATCGAAGCTAGCAGTCAGATTTTGTGTGATTGAACAATGATTGGCACACCAACTTATGATGTTCATCAGGACTTTGTTGCTGTTTAGAAGCCATTTTGGATTGGCTAAAGTTTGGAACAATGCATCAGTTTTTATTTTCTTGAGCCCTGAATCATCATCTTTTCAGAATTGGAATTTGCACAAGTAACTAAGGATTTCAGGGCTATGATATTTGAAATGTTTCCTGCCTGGTGCAAGAGCAAGATCAGATTTCATGCAATGACAGAAATAGATTAAAACTGAAACATTTTAAATTAAAAATTCATTCGAATTTTGTCGCCAGTTTGGATGATTTTGCGACTAGTTGAAAAATGGTGATACTGAGCAAACTTAAGTTTTGAACATTTTATGCACAAAGCAATTGGTGAAACGTTGTCAGATAAAATTGCCAAGTCATGATGGCTGTATGTAGGGTACTGGATGGTATTAAAGCTGTACCAAGTACATGTATGCTGCAGGTGTAGTGGGCGTCCAGAAGAAAATGTAGGTACCAGCCAACTTAATCTGAGGCTTAGCATGAACACAGTGAAGTAAGGCTGCTAAGAAGCACAGCTTGGAGAAACGCCATTGGATTAGGCATGGGTTTGTGTTTTAAATCAGCCCTGAAGACAAACCTTTGTTGGGGAGGACGGACAGCTAATTACATTTTCCCACCTTGTCAGTCTGACATTTTGTCTGGCAGTCCGAGAATTTCACTTGTAAATTCAGCCATCTCAAAAGTTCAGCCGTTCCGGTCACCTCACTAAAGTTCAGTGGTGCTGTCTGGATCAGGCCGAATCTCAAACCTCAGCTACCTTTACAAAGCAGGCCACCTAGATAACTCTACGACCCCAGTATTTCAGCCACTTCCTATAACACCTTCCCACTATTTTACATCATTATCACCTTTGTTATCCAAAGCCTTAGCAAACTGGTCACAGTCCCGGAGATTCAAGAACGAAAAACTTAGACAAGTCACGTGGTCTGGAAATAAATTCAGTCTGTCTTTTCAGATGCATCTGTTGCTGCTGTAGTGCATAACTTAGCCATTGTATCAATCTGGTATTACTTCATTTAAATGCTGTAAATACAAGATGCAATTCTTTGCAGGAAGTGCATTTTAGAAGTGGCTTGTTACTTAACAGACAGCCTTATTTTTTGGGACACAGTTTTAATTGGATTATTGAGACATTGTTCTGCTTGCTGGCATATTTACTGCTTTGGCTACAAATACAGAGCTGCTTATTATATGGAAAGCAAGTATGTCTAGAACTGTCTAAAATGCTGGATTGTCATTTGTGACAAGTGATATCCATTGTTCAGGATGTACCTGTCCAATGTAAACTCCATCAATAACGGTGATAAACACTTCAGAGTGGCTTCTACTGTGTCACGAACATACTCAGGATCAACCAGTAGATTTACAGCTGAGCCCTTAGGATCTACTTCTATTAATGACTCTACGACAGGATCCGGAAGCATTCAGGGCATGAGATCAGGATCTGGAAGTCTTGTGCGCAGCACTACTTTTAGCATGGGAAGTACTTGTATTATGGGCACTAACCCAAACTCAGGAAGTGTTATAGGCTCTACTTCAGGATCAGAAAATGTGAATTTAGCTACTTCAGGATCTGGGAGTGTTGTGCATAGCACTACTTCTACCTTGAGAAGTACTTGTACTAATGGCACTAACCCAGGCTCAGGGAGAGTTAATGGCACTACATCAGAATCAGGGAGTGCCATCACTTCTCACTCAGGACCACACGCTCTTAACAATTCCACAAATGGTTGGGCCACTCTTCCTGGCAAAACTGGCAAAACTTTATATGGTCATATATACAGTGGACCAAAGCTAGCATCAAGCTCATTCACTGAGTCAAGTTTGGGATCCAGTACTTATACTGGGTCTCATGTAGGATCCTCTGGCAATAATGGATCAGTTTCTACCTTTGGATCTATGAGATCCAGTTCAGCCGTTGGGAGCTCATACACAGGATATCATATAGGATCCTCAGGCAATAACAGATCATTTTCTACTTTTGGATCACTAGGATCCAGCTCTGCAATTGGTAGCTCAAAAACAGGCTCCAGCACTTTGATTGGCTCTGCTTCAGCTACCTCCAGGTCTGGCACTCTCAAAGAGAGTTTACGAGAGAGGCAAATGAGCACTGTACTGCAGGAATCAAGTAGTGCTTTTTCTGAGGATTCTGGTTCTTTTACCATGGATGACACCAGTGTGAACACAGGTAAACTTAGAGAACCTTATATTAGACTTTGTCACAAATGTCATCGGGGACATGGCGGATAGCCAAAGGTAATATCCAAAAATAAATATGTGCTAAAATATGAACAGGTGCAGGTAATAAAATGTGGTCAATTCCTTTCTGTTAATTATTGACTTGAATTAATGGGAAAATATGTAGTGTGGTCAGGTAATTTTGGTTGTTTTGTGTGGTATGTAGTGTGGTCAGGTAATTTCTGTTGTTTTGTGGGATATGTAGTGTTGTTAGGTAGTTTCTGTTGTTTTGTGGGATATGTAGTGTGATCAGGTAATTTCTGTTGTTTGTGGGGTATGTAGTGTGGTCTGGTAATTTCTGTTGTTTTGTGGGATATGTAGTGTTGTGAGGTAATTTCTGTTGTTTTGTGGGATATGTAGTGTTGTTAGGTAATTTCTGTTGTTTTGTGGGATATGTGGTGTGATCAGGTAATTTTGGTTGTTTGTGGGGTATGTAGTGTGGTCTGGTAATTTCTGTTGTTTTGTGGGATATTTAGTGTTGTTAGGTAATTTCTGTTGTCTTGTGGGATATGTGGTGTGATCAGGTAATTTTGGTTGTTTGTGGGGTATGTAGTGTGGTCTGGTAATTTCTGTTGTTTTGTGGGATATGTAGTGGTGTTAGGTAATTTCTGTTGTTTTGTGGGATATGTGGTGTGATCAGGTAATTTTGGTTGTTTGTGGGATATGTAGTGTGGTCTGGTAATTTCTGTTGTTTTTTGGGATATTTAGTGGTGTTAGGTAATTTCTGTTGTTTTGTGGGATATGTAGTGTGGTCTGGTAAATTCTGTTGTTTTGTGGGGTATGTAGTGTGGTCTGGTAATTTCTGTTGTTTTGTGGGGTATGTTGTGTGGTCGGGTAATTTTTGTTGTTTTGTGGGATATGTAGTGTGGTCTGGTAAATTCTGTTGTTTTGTGGGGTATGTAGTGTGGTCGAGTAATTTCTGTTGTTTTGTGGGATATGTAGTGTGGTCGGGTAATTTCTGTTGTTTTGTGGGATATGCAGTGTTGTTAGGTAATTTCTGTTGTTTTGTGGGGTATGTAATGTGGTCGGATAATTTCTGTTGTTTTGTGGGATATGTAGTGATGTTAGGTAATTTCTGTTGTTTTGTGGGGTATGTAGTGTGGTCTGGTAATTTCTGTTGTTTTGTGGGATATTTAGTGTTGTTAGGTAATTTCTGTTGTTTTGTGGTATATGTAGTGTGGTCTGGTAATTTCTGTTGTTTTTGGGGTATGTAGTGTGGTCGGATAATTTCTGTTCTTTGCAGGGTATGTAGTGTGGTCTGGTAATTTCTGTTGTTTTGTGGGATATGTAGTGTGGTCTGGTAATTTCTGTTGTTTTGTGGGGTATGTTGTGTGGTCGGGTAATTTCTGTTGTCTTGTGGGATATGTGGTGTGATCAGGTAATTTTGGTTGTTTGTGGGGTATGTAGTGTGGTCTGGTAATTTCTGTTGTTTTGTGGGATATGTAGTGGTGTTAGGTAATTTCTGTTGTTTTGTGGGATATGTGGTGTGATCAGGTAATTTTGGTTGTTTGTGGGATATGTAGTGTGGTCTGGTAATTTCTGTTGTTTTTTGGGATATTTAGTGGTGTTAGGTAATTTCTGTTGTTTTGTGGGATATGTAGTGTGGTCTGGTAAATTCTGTTGTTTTGTGGGGTATGTAGTGTGGTCTGGTAATTTCTGTTGTTTTGTGGGGTATGTTGTGTGGTCGGGTAATTTTTGTTGTTTTGTGGGATATGTAGTGTGGTCTGGTAAATTCTGTTGTTTTGTGGGGTATGTAGTGCGGTCGAGTAATTTCTGTTGTTTTGTGGGATATGTAGTGTGGTCGGGTAATTTCTGTTGTTTTGTGGGATATGCAGTGTTGTTAGGTAATTTCTGTTGTTTTGTGGGGTATGTAATGTGGTCGGATAATTTCTGTTGTTTTGTGGGATATGTAGTGATGTTAGGTAATTTCTGTTGTTTTGTGGGGTATGTAGTGTGGTCTGGTAATTTCTGTTGTTTTGTGGGATATTTAGTGTTGTTAGGTAATTTCTGTTGTTTTGTGGTATATGTAGTGTGGTCTGGTAATTTCTGTTGTTTTTGGGGTATGTAGTGTGGTCGGATAATTTCTGTTCTTTGCAGGGTATGTAGTGTGGTCTGGTAATTTCTGTTGTTTTGTGGGATATGTAGTGTGGTCTGGTAATTTCTGTTGTTTTGTGGGGTATGTTGTGTGGTCGGGTAATTTTTGTTGTTTTGTGGGGTATGTTGTGGGGTCAGGTATATGATGATGGGCAGAAATTACCTAAGTAATAAGGTGACTTTAACAGTTTTTTTTTATAGTAATTATATGAGACCACAGTCCTGTATTAGCTGTGAAGTGGTTTGTATGTAGTCTGGCTAACATACATATGTCTGTACATATATATATACATATGTATGTAGCTATAGCATATCATAGCAGAATATGTTGTGGTGCCTATTACCTACAGACACACTGGATAATAGGTTTAAAATTGATTACAGATGTAATTACACCAGACAACAATTAATCAAATGCTATTCAGTTTCCCATACAGCCCGAGATTGCCAGTGTTCACCTCCCATGGCCCCTGAATGCCCCAGGCTGCTGCTCCCACCCAGTTGTTCTGTGTGTTTGTATATCAAGCTATCACTAGACTGGTCTTAGGAGCATCTTGTTTAAAACCCGAGACAAACTGATAGCACTTAAAGAATGTGACTTCAGGCTGGGTGGGATGAGAGGGAGGATGCAGATGTATTGCTTCATGAATGTTAGGTTATGTGACAGATAGTCTATGACATTTGTGTTGGGTAGGGCCAGTGGTAGGACCAGTTCTGTTGGGTAGGACCAGTTCTGTTGTGTAGGACCATTTCTGTTGGGTATAAGGCCATTTCTCTTAGGTAGGGCCATTGGTAGGGCCATTTTTGTTGGGTTGGTTTGGGTTACATGAAACGAACATTGTTAAGAATAGCCTCCAGGAATAGCTTTCTCCCGGTACAGATAGTCTATTAATCAAATGTGATACCCTGTCAAGCAGCCTGATGACTCAAAAGGTTAAGGTGTTTGGCTGCTCTGCATACCTTATAGGCCAACCATGCTTGGATCTGTCATAAATTAATTGTGCTAATAAAAAAAAAAAACCAACGCACCTGGAGGTGTTATTTTAGTGTACCTTTATAACTTCAAAGCGATGCTTACATTCATGTGCTCATGTAAATGCTTGAAAACAACTGTGTGTAGTTCCCAGTTCTAGCTGCTATTCTTTTAGATTAATTGAATATTAGGGGTAATGTGGGGTGGTCAACAACAAATTGTTAAATAGCCTGTCCATATAATTGTACTCACCTAGTGTATCTAAAAAACGATGGTTTATGTACATGGACATAAAAAATTTGTGAAATGACCTTATATAAAACATAGTGAATTTGTCAGCTAACCTGTATATCCTTTTTTACAGACCACAAAATGAGTGCATTTCCCTAGTTATTTGGTTCTATTATTATAATTAATATTAATGTATTATTACATCGTTGCATTTGTAATTGCTACTTCTCACTATGTGTACATTTCAATGTTTGTGTAGTTGTATGTATTATCCTCAAACTTTGATGAGTTCATTTTTGTGACTTTTGGATGCAATCAGTTAAACATGGGTTGCTCAGGATGTCCAAACTGAAGTGTTTGTTTCATAATTACCTTGTAATGCTCGCTGTAAAGTATGCTATATGTAAGTTTATTACTGAGGTGCTCAGCAGATGTGTGCGTCATAGTTTTCTTTGACATTTGTATTACCATTTGTATCACACGACCACTTTTATACTGATTAGTGCATGCTTAGATGAATTGCTTCATTCTGAGATGACTAACAAAAAAATAGTCGGGAGTTCAAAGCCAGATTCTGCTGGCTATACAGACATCTGTGGTACAGTCACTGTGTGTGTGTGTGTGTGTGTGCATTTATAAGGTCATCAGATAATCGTCCAACAAACATATCAGCATTTCCTTTGCAATTTTTGCTCGTCTTCTTTGACATGCCCATATCTTGTTGTTGATCCTAGAACTGAATGCATGCATGCGTGAATGATTATTTGCCCTGTGTAGAAATTAATTGTGATTGCAGTGTGGGTCATGTTTCCATGGGGGTGGTCCCCCTGACAGACGGGTCAGGTACAGTATGTCACTCTGCCACTGGCTCCTGGAGCAGGTAGTGCTTGTTTTATGTATACTCTCCCTATATTGTGTTGATCTAAGTGAATGTCTAGTCTTAACACTGAAAGCAAACTGTGAAATGAAGTGTACACATTTTTATCAAACCCCAAATTGTTAGGTGCCCGTTAATTTGTTTGGTATGGTTTCTTGGATTTTCATATGCATGTAAACAGGACAGTTCTGTGGTTATTTGTTGGTGATTTGGCTCCACATAGTAATGCAATTTTCCGCATTGGGCATGCACTGTTAGCACACCATAAATTCTTTTGAAATTCCAAATTTTGAGCCTTTTTTTTTACGATTCACTTAACACTGTCCTGCCAATGTCTTCCTCTCTCGGCCTTTAGACTTTATCTGTCTTTGTGTCCCCACTACGAACACCACATGCTTTCCATGAGCTGGGGTAGAGACAGTTTGTTTCTCCCACTGTCCCTATTTGCCAGTGTTTACCTGGTCGCCAGCCTGCCCTCTCAGTAATGAGTGTGTAGGGGCTTCACACCTGTTGACAGCAAACACTTTACCCCTGCAGTATGGCTAACATTGTTAAGAAACAGCTCACCTACTGTTACAGGTTATTGTTACAGGCAGCTTGGCTGTCTCTGGTATGTAGGCCCTGGTGCCTTATAACCCATAGTCCTTTGTGATTACCTGACTTTTTTCTTCTCATAGGAAATTGAAGTCTTTAAGTTCTTTTAACTTTGTACCTCAGCATGTATTGCAAATGTTTGTCCAATTTAAAAGAATTCCATATCTTAAACTTGTTGTATCTATTACATGTATAATGTTAAGAAGCTAAGAGTCTCTTTTTTCTCACCTGAGTCAACCAAATACTTCACTCTGTTTGTCAGAGCACTTCTTGAAATAAGAGAAATACACAACTGTATTCTAAAGCCTCTGAAAACATTGAACAAATTTAATTAACAGTCTTTCACAGAAAGGCATGGAAATCATGAAGTTTCATTGTTTGGGAAAACTTTCCAGAGCTCTGTACACTAACCAGGGCATGGTGTCCGTGTTAATTTGAAGTGATGCCACTTTCTATGAAAACTTTACTTTTAGACTTTTATGAAAGCAGCCCCGAGGTCTGTATCAAGTTTAACATGTGTGACTCGATCCCAAACTGAGGGCCTGTACGAATCTCTGCCCCCGTGTTAGCTGCCTTAGAATGTCCCCCTGCTGGGCTAATTACATGTCCTCCATACCTGTCTGCATGGCCTATTTTCACCCAGCGTCATTATTCCTGTTACAGCTTTTATTACCTCCCGACCTGGGGGTGTTGTTGCTGAACTGGTTAGCTTCTACAAATTAATGTTTTATGATTTTGGTGAAAAAAATCTTCGTGTTTTATGGTTATGTTGATTTCTTTTTTGACACCTCTTACTTTTGCTTCGCACTTGTTCTATTAATTGTGAAATGAATCCTAAAATACTGGTCCATTTGCATTCCACATTTTAAGACAGCCATTAAAACCACCATACCGAATTTTTCAAACCTTTTCAGATGTTTGTAAGGTGTTTATTCAAGCATATTTTGAGGGCATTATCCTGTGTATACTAATAAAATTATACTCTTTGGTCAACCAAAACTTTTGTCTCTAAAATTAAATGAAAAGGTACTCAAAGTGCACGGAAAGTTGCTCTTTCATATGCGAAAAGGTTGAGGTGGCCAGACTATAGAATAAGCACATATAGGCGTATGAGTTTGTCGGTTACAGATGCTATGTGCATACATGTCTTCAGTTCATTGTAAATAATCTGATACACTGCAAAAACCAACTTTTTTTTTTATAACAAACAAAACATTTCAGTTACAATTTTAGGCTCAGTAAAGATTGGTTAGTGAAGCAAGATTTATTTATACTATTTATAAACTGAGACAGATAGAAAACAGGATGCATATTTTCACCCATTGTTGTTTCATATTAGAATAATAATTGCTGTTGACAAATCCTCTCTATAATAATAAAATATACGGTTTTGACAGATTAAATCATTGTGCCCTAATTACAGGCAACAATTAACTACATACGGTATATGGTTTGTTTCAATGACAGCTCCAAACAGTAAATAATTTTATAGCAATACAACTACATTCTCACTAGAGCTGTTTTACTCACTGCTGAACAATGACAAGAGATACACTACAGATGCATATAACTTCTGTTTCAACAGTTGTCAAAACAATTGTCTTTAACTGCATTTTTTAAATCCCTGATGTATTCATATCTGACAGTTATTATTATTTGATCATTCTATGCATTATACTTTGCAACTTTTCTGTTTGCTGTAATGAGTGATGTACTCTGCAAAAAATGGCTCAGAGTTTGAAATCATACATGAAAGTGTTTTATGACCAGAAAGATGTTTTTGAAATATAAATTCTTCCTTTGTTTTTTTTCTTTTTGTGATCAAAAGAGCTAGACTGGTGATAATAGTTACATGTAACAAATGCTAACCTTACCTTTTTTGGTACTTCAAGCTCTTTTGTTTTTGTTCATTTCTCGTCAGAGCTAATCATTTACCACCTGTCTTTTCTTAAACACAGCTGTTAATGAACCATTTTCAGACTGAATATTCTGTTGTTGTAAGTTGATAAACGGTACAGCTGACAGAATTTCAGGCTATACCATGCATCACACACATTAATGAATTAAGTTTGTTGCTGCGCTGAAGAAAGGCCACAAAGATCATAATACATTTTTCCAGGTGTAAGTCCTATATTGTTACGTATGTGTGAAGATGAATCAGGGTATAGTGATTGTACAACATAAAATGAATTTTTTATGAGTGAGTGAGTGAGTGCTTGGGGTTTAACGTCGTACTCAACAATTTTTCAGTCATATGACAACGAAGGAATCCTTAGGGTGCATGTAGGTGTAATGTGCCTCCTTTATGCAGGATGGATTTCCACCGCTCTTTTACTTCACTGAGACGACTTACCGAAGGCAAGTAAGCCGCCCCGCCCGAGCCATTATACTGATACAGGTCAACCAGTTGTTGCACTATCCTCTTCATGTTGAACGCCAAGCGAGGAAGTTACAACTTCCTCTTTTAAAGTCTTAGGTGTGACTCGATCAAGAATTGATCCTGGATGTACCGGTCCCGAAGCGGACGCTCTACCAACTGTGCTATCCGGGCCGGTAATTTTTTATGAAGCTTGCATCTTAACTCACACATACAAATCATTTTAGTGCCATTTGCATACTAATTGCAGGCTTAAATTCCACTGAAAAAAGTGCTTTAGAGGTTGAAGAGGTTGAAGATTTACAGTACTCCAAATTTTAAAGGTGTCATCCTCAACTTACCTCTTCTGCTCTTGTGTTATAGGTTGAACGTTTGAAGAAATAATCTTGATGTGCTTTTCATGACAAAATAGTTTTTTTGCGTGGGACCAGTAAAAACACTGGCACAAGAGAAATTTTCCGCTTGAATGTGTCTTGCCCTACCATTGCACCAACTGGAAGGTCTGGCAGCAACCTGCGAATGGTCATGGGTTTCTCCCAGGCTCTGTTCAATTTCCTCCCACCTTAATTTTGGTTTTCATTGTATAAGTGAAATTTTTAAGTACGGCATAAAACCAGTCCAAATCAAAGAAATAGATAGTATCATGTGCACTACCTGTAAGGTGAAAATGACATGGATGGTTAAATTCCAGTTTCTGTCGCATTTGTTGACTTTCTAGTTTGTTAAATGGCAAGACTGGACATCTGGTTAAAATAATGAGTTTCTGCTTCTTAAGCTAGTACCTTTTCAGTGGTTCAGAATATTTGGTTTCAATGTCAGAAAATGATACAGAAGTACACCTATTGCCTGACGTGAGGTAAAATGGAGTGGTTAAAATTGGCCAGTTAAGTGAGTATTTGTGCTTAACAAAGCACATTTGAAATGCATGTGCTTCACCCAACTTACACCCAATCTGAGGTATCATAACTCATTGCACATGACAAGTTGTCGGAAGTTTACATCGACCATGCCACTTTTGTTTTTGCTCCTTTGTAGACATCCTCTTAATCACTGGAGTGTCGATAACCTCGGGCCAGCAGATTGAGAAAGATTTATGCAAATAAAGTGGTGTTCTCTTGGTGCTTTGGCCTGAGGATCTCCTAGATTTCTCTTGTGAGGATAAGGGCTGTTCAAGCTGTATTTACACTTGTTTGTACTGACTGACCTGTGATCTACATGCAAGAAATCTGTCTGGCTGTGTGATTTGTGTGCTGATGTTTTTATGCTTACAAGTACATGTACTGTAAAAGATCTGAAATTTCACCCATAACCTAAAGCTCATTTTACCTCTTTTTAAGAGATGTTTTAATCTGGGAAGGGTATTTTGATGTTTGTTGGAAGGTAGGATGATATATCTTGTTGGGAAAATGTCAATTTCAGCACCAGAAGTAATTTTTTAAGACATTTATTTCCCATTAAAATGGACTTTTTTAAGTGAAATGTTGGGTCATTTGCTGTGTGTCTATGTGTATGCTGTATAAGGCTCATTCTTTTTTTTACTTCACACTTTTTTACTACTGTCAGCCCAAATCAAAAGACACTCTTGTCATCAGATACCTGTTCAGGTTGTGGTTTCCTTTGAAGGCCCTGTCTGGTGTTCAAATTGATCGTACTGCAGAGTCATGCTAGAGTGTAGAGCAGTATAAATAGTCACATGACATTTCCTCCCCGCTAGTTAATCGACCATTCAGGCGAAGTGACAAAACTTTTAAAAACAGGAACTCTAGCACTCTCTGATTCTTGTTTCGGACTGACCTAGATGCAAACACCAATCCCTATAGTTGACTATTACGGGGTCAGATACCCTCCAGTATTACAGCTCGCTGGAAGTTTTCTGCTAGACACACACAAAAGATTGATGTCCTTTATTCTGTACCCCAGTCACCTGTGGCAAAGTGAGTTTTAGGCTTTACAAAAATGCTGGTCCTCTTCGATTGAACCCATCTCATTTTCCAAGCCCTGGCTTTAAAAGGGATTTTGCTCAAAAGGTAAATAACGATGGGGTCATCTTAGAAAAACAGTTTCCTTGGGCTGTGACTTTCTGCTTGCTGGGAAGAATTTTCGGGTGGCCGAGCTGATAGTCGATTAGTTTTATCATAAAGAAAGTGAAGTTTGTCTTAGCATTTCTTTTATGTGAAGAATTTAAGAATTGCCAAGTGAAAAGGTTTTGTTTTCAGCGAAGTTTAAAGTCGGAGGTGGACTACATCCAAAAATCTTGTTTTTGTGCCCGCGTTGTGTCTTGGCAGCTGAGTCTAGGAATGATGTTGACAAAACCCCACGTTTCATCGCCTTTGTTTGTTTAGAGTGGCCCCAGGCAGGAAGGTTGTGGGAGCAGATAGCCTGTATAACCAACCATTGTGTTAATCCCTTGCCTCACCCCCACCACTTTACCTGTAACATGTAACAGTGGCAGATTTTCAGGCCCCCGGCCGCAGCTGTAACGTGTAATGGGAAGATTTACAGGCCACCTCAACTGTAACATGTAACAGGGGCAGATTTACAGACCACTACAACTGTAACATCTACCCGGGGCAGATTTACAGGCCGCTACAACTGTAACATGTAACAGAGGCCAATTTACAGACCACTACAACTGTAACATGTAACAGGGACAGAAGTACAGGCCACATACCTCAACTCTACATGTAACTGTGGCAGATATTTAGGTGATCTCAGGCCACTTCAACTGTAGCATGTAACAGAGGCAGATTTACAGGTCACTTCAACTGTAACATGTAACAGGGGCAGAGTTACAAGCCATCGCAGCTGTAACGTGTAACAGGGGCCAATTTACAGACCACTACAACTGTAACATGTAACAGGGACAGAAGTACAGGCCACATACCTCAACTCTACATGTAACTGTGGCAGATATTTAGGTGATCTCAGGCCACTTCAACTGTAGCATGTAACAGAGGCAGATTTACAGGTCACTTCAACTGTAACATGTAATGGGCAGAGTTACAAGCCATCGCAGCTGTAACGTGTAACAGGGGCCAATTTACAGACCACTACAACTGTAACATGTAACAGGGACAGAAGTACAGGCCACATACCTCAACTCTACATGTAACTGTGGCAGATATTTAGGTGATCTCAGGCCACTTCAACTGTAGCATGTAACAGAGGCAGATTTACAGGTCACTTCAACTGTAACATGTAACAGAGGCAGATTTACAGGTCACTTCAACTGTAACATGTAACAGAGGCAGATTTACAGGTCACTTCAACTGTAACATGTAACGGGCAGAGTTACAAGCCATCGCAGCTGTAATGTGTAACAGGGACAGATTTACAGGCCACCTCAACTGTAACATGTAACATGGGCATACTGACTGGGCACGTCAACTGTAACATGTAACAGAGGCAGACTTACAAATCACTTCAAGGGGAACAGTGACATATTTTAGGCCTCCTCAGATGTAACTTGTAACACTGGCAGATTTACAGGCCACCTTAACTGCATTGTGTAACAGTGGCAGATTTACTGGCCACCTCAACTGTAAAAGGGCCAGATTTACAAGCCATCTCAACTGTAACTTGTAACAGGGCCAGATTTACATGTCACCTCAACTCTAACATGTAATAGGGACAGATTTACAAGCCATCACAGCTGTAACATGTAACAGGGACAGAAGTACAGGCCACGTACCTCAACTCTAACGAGTAACAGTAGCAGATATTTAGGTGATCTCAGGCCACTTCAACTGTAGCATGTAACAAGGGCAGACTTACTGGTCCCCTCAACTGTAACATGTAACAGAGGCAGACTAACAGGCCACCTCAAAGGGAACAGTGACATATTTTAGGCCTCCTCAGATATAACAGGTAACAGAGGCAGATTTACAGGCCACCTCAACTGTAACATTTAACAGGGACAGAATTCTACACCACCGCAGTTGTAACAAGGGCAAATTTATTGTCCACCTGTGTAATAGATGTAACTGAAGAATAGATGAATAAAAAGTATGAAAAGCATAATAAGAATAGAATCACTCCTAAATCTTGTTAAATTAGATGGATCACTGATCTTTATTTTTGAGAAATTTCATGCTTAAATTTACAGCATTTGGCATGCACAGTTATTTTCACTTCTGTGTCCATGCATTTTGCCCACCACACTTCATTTGACATTTCTGTCTTTGATTCATTGTTTATAAATCTAAACGGCTTATGGTTCTCTCTTTGAAGAAGAAATTTTTTTTTTGTGCACAGTTGGGTACTCCATACTTGTTAATTATATTATCTGTGTTCGTTATGATTGACATTTAAGCCATATTATGTCGGAGCAAGGCGTAATATCCTCATCTTTATTGCCAGCTAAGATGATGAACTCATGACATAATAATCATGATGTGATAGACCTGTATATTTTTGGATTATTACTGTATCAGTGTCCATTTATTCAAAGCCCTTTGTAATATAGTCTATAACCAATATCTTATTTATGTTGGCAGACAAGATAATCCGTACCTGAGTTAATTACTGTCTTGTGCATGTATGTAATGGTGATATTTGATGCTGAGTCCCAGCCTCCTTCTTCTGCTATCCAAGGTTAATTAACTTGCCAATCCCTGGATACAATAAGCTTACATCAGATTTCACACGATCAGCACGTAACCGGGTAACACACCTGAGTTACCCGAATCGTAGAGTGGGCTCACTTCATGCGAATCAAAGATGCCACATGGTATTGCACAACTTTTCAAGTTTTTGGGGAATGTATTTCTTAGATTTTAATTATGATGGTAGCGCTGTCAGGTAGGTTTGTAGTGTGTAATATATCCAGCAGTGAATTAGGATTGATGAGTATACGGTACATGCAGGTTTTTCTTGTCTGTATCTACAATATATAAATGAAGAATATCAGGTTGGAGGTTGTAAATTTTTCTTGATGTATATGCAGGTATAGTCTGAAAGTAGAATGATATTCTGCTGGAAGTTAAGGGAAAAGTGTTTGAAAATATAACTAAATTACTAGAATGGACCATTAATTGTAAATCTGTGGATAATCTTATAGATTTTAGATATATTCAATCAATCAGTATATAAATCAATAAATGATTGTGTTTTCAGATCAGCCTGGAGGTGGAGGAGCTGGCAGTCCCTATGTGGGTTCCCTGTCCATGGCTGACAAACTGCGGGTGGCGGCCAGTAAGGGGCAGGAGGACAAAGTGCAGGAGCTAATCAAGGCAGGGGCGAACTTTGAGCCAGATAGGGTAAGTCTGAAAATTATAAGTACTAAACATAAAGGCATTAGCGGGGGCTTCCGTGGTTCAGTTGGTTAGCGCGCTAGCACAGCGTAATGACCCAGGAGTCTCACACAAATGCAGTCATTGGGAGCTCAAGTCCAACTCATACTGGCTTCCTCTCAGGCTGTACGTGTGAAGGTCTGTCAGCAACCTGCGGATGATCGTGGGTTTCCCCCGGGCTCTGCCCGGTTTCCCCCCCACCATAATGTTGACCGCCGTTATAAGTGAAATATTCTGGAGTACAGTGTAAAACACCAATCAAATAAATAAATAAATAAAGGCAGTATCTACCTTTGAGTCTGATGGGAAAGTGTGAACATAGTACTGAAGATAAAGACAGGTGATAAATTTGAGTCCAATAGGGTAACTTTGAATATTGTCCTGAAAATAAAGACAGGTGATAACTTTGAGCCCAGTAGAGTGAGTGTGAACATAGTACTGACAATAAAGGCATGGGGTAACCTTGAGCCAGATAGAGTATGTCTGAAAAGAAAGTAATGAAATTTAAGGCAGTAGCTACGTTTGAGTCCCAATAGGGTAAGTATGAACATAGTACTGGAAAAAACAACAGGTGATAACTTTGAGCCCGATAAGGTAAGTTGGAAAATAGGACTGACGATCAAAAGACAAGGGATATCTTTAAGCCCAAAATGTCGAAAGGATATGTCTGAATATAGGACTGACAATTAAAGACAAGCAATAACTTTGACGAAGTCTAAATATAGCATTGATGATTAAAGACTGGCCAACTTGAGCCTAATAGGGTGAATCTGAACATAGTACTAAAAATAAAGGCAAGGGATAACTTTGAACCTCAGAGGGTAAGTTTGAAAGCTTAGATTAAATTTGATTATATTGTATTTTTCTTTGACACAGATGACAGAAGAGGTTTGTATTGTAAATTACAGATGTTCCCACTTATTAATATGTTGACTGATTGGCGTTACCAGTATATTCTCTCACACTGAGTTTGAGTACACATAATTTATTACTTTCAATTTTTGTAGTGTTGTTTGTGTATTAAACTAAATGCTTTCATGCTCTGGCATATTTTTTACACTGTTGCCTTTTGTACATTTTTTCAGATCTCTTTTTGATGCTTTTGTTTTATCTTATTCCCTTATAAAGTAAACTCTAAGGCTGAAAAATCGTACCTATGGAAATATCTTTTTCTTTCATGTGTTTATGAGGATAATTTATCAACAGCCTCTCCCACAGTCTGCAGACAACACAATTTACTTAGCTATCTGATCATGGCATTATCTATGAAATATTATCTTTTACCATTATATCAGTCTGAATATTTCTAAGCCGGTGTCTCTGTCATGGCAACTTAATTGTTATCAATACGCCAGATATAATCTGGATTGAGCTAGTAGCTGTGGATTCTAATGGTATTAATATGTGCAAATATTGCCACTCTCATACATAAGGCATGAAATAAAGTACTGTTTGTTTTGGTGTAACACTACCTGCTCAATAAAAAAAAACACCCTATCCCAGAGTTTTGTTTTCAACTACAATTAACATTTTAATTGATTTTTTTTTTTTTTCATTTAAAACTTGTTGCCGGTGAGAGATTATTTAACAAATGTGAAATGAAATGAAATCATCAATTTAACAACTAAATCAGGCCTTGAAAGGGAGATTTTTCAGTACATAATCTCAAGGATAACTTTCACATGTTGTTAATCTTGTTACCATTTAACCACTTTTAATCCCGGACTAAAGCACATGTGTATGAAGAGTTGTGACTGAGCATACATCAGCCCCTGAATCATCATCTATTTGTATACATGTGAGAGCATGTGTGTACTAAAAAGTTATTGACATCAGGCTTAGTGTGTAAAATTGTATGATTTCTTACATGATGATTATTATAGCATGATGTTGTGAGAACTGAATTGCTCTTTAGTGACATGCAGTTGATTGAGAAGAGCACAATAACTTTCTGATAAATGATGCACAATGACTTTCTGATAAACAAGCACAATGACTTTCTGATACACGAACACAATGACTTTCTGATAAACGAACACAATGACTTTCTGATAAACAAGCACAATGACTTTCTGATAAACAAACACAATGACTTTCTGATACACGAACACAATGACTTTCTGATAAACAAACACAATGACTTTCTGATAAACAAACACAATGACTTTCTGATAAACGAGCAGTTGATTCCATTAATAGGATTTGCATAGGAATCCAGTCCCCTATGATTCTTGCGTATATGTCGATAAGTGAGTCCCCATTAAGGCAATTCTTGTGTATATGTCGTTAAAATGAGTCCCCATTAAGGCAATTCTTGTGTATATGTCGATAAGTGAGTCCCCATTAAGGTGATTCTTGTGTATTATGTCATTAAACGAGTCCCCTTTAAGGTGATTCTTGTGTATATGTCCTAAACGAGTCCCCATTAAGGTGATTCTTGTGTATATGTCGATAAGTGAGTCCCCATTAAGGTGATTCTTGTGTATATGTCGATAAGTGAGTCCCCATTAAGGTGATTCTTGTGTATATGTCGATAAGTGAGTCTCCATTAAGGTGATTCTTGTGTATATGTCGTTATAACGAGTCCCCATTAAGGTGATTCTTGTGTGTATGTCGATAAGTGAGTCCCCATTAAGGTGATTCTTGCATGTATGTTGATAAGTGAGGTCCCCATTAAGGTGATTCTTGTGTTAATGTTGATAAGTGAGTCCCCATTAAGGTGATTCTTGCATGTATGTTGATAAGTGAGTCCCCATTAAGGTGATTCTTGCGTGTATGTTGATAAGTGAGTCCCCATTAAGGTGATTCTTGCATGTATGTTGATGATCCCCATTAAGGTGATTCTTGCGTGTATGTTGATAAGTGAGTCCCCCATTAGGTGATTCTTGCGTGTATGTTGATAAGTGAGTCCCCATTAAGGTGATTCTTGCGTGTATGTTGATAAGTGAGTCCCATTAAGGTGATTCTTGCGTGTATGTTGATAAGTGAGTCCCCATTAAGGTGATTCTTGCGTGTATGTTGATAAGTGAGTCCCCATTAAGGTGATTCTTGCATGTATGTTGATAAGTGAGTCCCCATTAAGGTGATTCTTGCGTGTATGTTGATAAGTGAGTCCCCATTAAGGTGATTCTTGCGTGTATGTTGATAAATGATTCCCCATTAAGGTGATTCTTGCGTATATGCCGATAAATGAGTCCCCATTAGGTGCTTCTTGTGTTAATGTTGATAAATGATTGGAGACCATGAAGAAAGTATTATCAGGCCTGTCATTTTTTTTTGTCGCATTCAGCATTCTTTGAGGGAACATTCTTTGAGGGAATGGAGCATGTTTTATGTCTTGTCATCGCTTAAGTGAGTTAGTGACGTAGCATATAAGTGAACAGGATGACAAACCTAGCCAAAAATATTGTTGAATGTGTTGGGAAACCAGGAGCTATTGACATGAAAATATGAATCTGAGGCTCAAATTTATCACCTGTTAATTGAGCCACAGCTTCAAGTCAGAAAGTTTGCCGAATCATACCTGACCAACTATGTAGTTCAATCATCTACCCTCCATACACAAGCTGACGCCATCATTTGAGTGAAAAAAATTTTGAGTATACTTTGGGAAATAGCAGTCTAGTAAAAAGAAATCGTGTATCAAAAGCTTAATATGAAGATAAAATAACTGCATAATGGTATAAACTGATTGATGTAAGTGTTTGTGTTCCAGGAGGGAAGAACGGCGCTGCACTATGCTGCTCTCAAATGGCCTGTCTGAGATCTGTAGGATCCTTGTCAACCACGGCTCTGATTGTTGACTCGCAAGACTCTGTAAGTTTTGCCCTCTCCCATGTAACCACATTTTGGTATTTGCATGCTCTTGCAGTATAATTCTACCTGTCACATGGGGATTTGGACTAACTTGATATCATTATCTGTGTATGCAGATATTAATTGAGCTTGTCATACCTAAAATCTTATGAGGTGGTTAAAGTCAAAATAAAAGGTGACATATGTACACCCATGCCAAATTGAATCTGGTCAGACAGTGCTAGAGGACATAAACATTGAGTTGAACCCAGACATCAGTAATTACAAGTTGACTTATATACTGCTATGCCTTCCTGTATATACAAGGCTTGTTTAATCTATCCATGATTTATCTGTGAGAAAATGTATGCTTTTATACATGTGATCATTTTTACTAAGCCATATTTAAAGTGTAGCCTGAAAAACAGTTGCCTAGAGTTCATTAAGAGAAGCCACCAAATTGATGTTACTTTCTTGTAAGAAAAACTATTGCTGTGAACTGAAAAGGATAAAAATTTAAATAATTTTACCCATCCATCAGGACCTAATGAAATAAATAAACAAACCGTCCCATAAAGCATGAAGGCATATATATATATATATATATATATATATATATATATATATATTGTATACATTTGTATATATGCATTCTTAATGTAAGTGAATTAATTTAAATTGAAAAGTTTGGTGATCAAGAGTGAGACACTTTCAGGTTGTATGCCTGATGCGTATTGTGACTTAATTATTATTGTCATGCACGCTCTGTTAAATATCCGGTGATCCTGTCTAAGAAACGTTGTAAAATTCATTTTTTTGTCTTATAACGGGGTTAAAGTCTTCTTGTAACGGGGTTTTCTCTCTCATCCATAAGAAAAGTTTCTAAAATTGGCACCTGTTTTCAAAGTTTCATGATAATTAAGGGACTCTGGCTTGTTGCATGTCCTTTGTGTATAACTGCATGAATCTGTGTGGGTGCATGACTGTAGCTGTGGTTTATTCTGTTGGGTATATAGTGGGGTTACACTGCGCTGCTGAGGGCTGTCACCCAGGGGCACCTGGCTGTCGCAGATATTCTCATCAGGGAGGGAGCAAACCTCGACAGACCAGAGGACATGGTATGACAGGAGTTTTTAAAGTGATCATAGCATAATTGTACCTCAGGTAGAAAATTGTATTGTTGCAGTCAACTGTTTATGCCCAAATCAGATAATGCCTAAGAACTTAAATAATTTAGCAATCTTGGTATGAGTACTTCTCTAGCTTGAAGAGTACTATGACTGTGTGGTGCGTCACATCTGGTGTCTTTAGCATAGCAGTGAGACGGCACCATAAATATGTGTATGTTTGCATTCAGAGTACAGCCATTTCCTGAGGAGACACTATTGTGGTAACAAAGAAGTGATGTTGAAAGCAACAAACAAACTTAATTGCCAGCAACACCATCTTCAAACCCCTTTGTCCCTCCTTATGATAAAGGTGCTTTAGTGAAGCCCTGATTGGTCATTATTAATTTGTTATAGCAAAATATATACAGAATTTGTGTGCATGTTTGGGTACTGTTGTTGTTTTCAAACGTGTTTTGTTTTGCAGTGGTGATAACATAGACTGTCCTTAATTTTGTTGCATGTTATGTGTGTTATGTATGCACATTCTCTCTACATGTATGCATGCATGTATGTATGTTTCTAAATGAAATGCTATTAAAATCTTTTATCATAATAAAGCTCCTGAGATATACTGTCAGGACTAAAATACAATTACTCAGTATGCGTTAGGTTTTTTTAACGTGCTGGTACACCTGACTTCCTTCTTACCTTCTCAGCATGGGAATGCTCCAATCCATGAAGCCGCCTGGAATGGATTCAGTAAAACGGTGGAATTGTTAGTGAAGAACAACTGTAATGTGTTTGCCATAAACAAGGTATGAAATGTATAATATATGCAGCTTATAAATCACTAATAATTTTCAGGCAAATTTTCACCAACTAATTGTCATGCCAAAGGCACAAACTATACATGTATAGGGACAGGAGGATAGCGATAGCTGGTAAGAAAAAATCATATATGAAATTGTGTAATTTACTGTAAGTCGCATGTAAATTTCACTTGATATTTCACCTGAAACTGAGTACCTTAAAGTGATGTGTTGGTAAAAAATTCCATGAAATTATAGGTGACTAAAATACTGTATTTGCTGTGGTATATATGTGTATTTATGTATGTATATGTATGTTTACAACTGTATAAATTCCATTGCTAATGAGGTGGTGATTACTGTATTAATTATTAGACAGGGATTTAATTTGTCAGTTTATAGTTTAATTAGATGTTAGGGCCAGGTGATTCAACATCATGGATGGCCAGTATTAAATACAGTATGTCAGAATTATTATGAATATTCAAAGCTGTAGATTACCGAGGAGCCGATGGGTTTGCTTGTTAGCCAGTGACTCAGGAGACTTGAGTCCCTCTCATGCTGACTTCCACTCCTGTTGTACTTTGGTATGTCTTGCAGCAACCTGCTGAAGGTCAAAGGTAAACCCTGGGATCTGCTTGGTTTCCTCCCACCATAATGCTTGCTACCGTCATATAAGTGAAATGTTTTTGAGAAATAGTAATAAAGAAATATAATGTAGATTACCAGGTGAGTGTTTTGATGGGTGTTTGTGTCAGAAATTCTGTATTTTCTTTACTATACTTTTTCCAAGCCTTATTGACTGTGTGTATTTTTTTTCAGGCTGGTTTTTCAGCCCTTCATCTGGCAGCTCAGAATGGTCATAACCAAACAGCTAGAGTGCTGCTTTATGCAGGAATCAGTCCCGACATGAAAAACACAGTGAGTTCTGTAATTCTTCAGTGTTTTACGTACTGTTTATTCAAGTAAATTCTGAGAGCATTTAATTCTGTGTAGACTGATAAAGTTGTACTTTTTGTGAAGTCCTGAAACTGGCCAAACCAATCAAGCAAAAAGACAAATGAATTAGAGTATCTATCTCCAACTCTGTATACAAAGACATGTACAGTTCTCATGCCCACTTGCAAATACAGTGGGTATGTCTTGATTTGCCACTTTCCATGCATGGCATTGGCCTGGATTTGTTTTTTTTTATCTTCTGAGCAAAATATCTTTCAATTAATCATGTCAAAGTACTGTTCCATTTGGGAATATACTTTTTCCTATCACTGTTGTTGAAGTCCCAATTTTATGAAAAAGTTTTAGCTACAGATAAAAACTTAGTATCATCTACATGTACGTATCTTTAAATGAGTACATCAGGACTAAGTAGCCTGTACAGTGAAAAAGTCTTGACCTATCCTTATATGTCTCCATTCCTAAAAACAGGAGGTAAATACAAAAGTTAACTTTTTTAAAATTAAAATAGATTTGTCCCATTTTTTGTGCCTGGACTCTTCATGTATACCAGATAACGATAACTAAATATTGTCCTTGTTGATGTTATTTTAGCCTTCAAACTTGTCAGAGTTAAAATCACTTCCACAGTTTCTGTCTTGGTTTGGTTTCCTGCTCATGTCTTTATGTTGCTGTTGTTGTCAGTATGGTGATACAGCACTGCACACAGCTGCCCGGTACGGCCATGCTGGGGTCACAAGGATCATTATATCAGCTCATTGTAAACTCAACGAACACAACAAGGTCAGTATATAACTATACATTTATCAGTCAAAATAAAGTCACATAAATAGTATTTATGGGTGGGACATGAGGGTTGCTGTTAATAAACAACTGGTGTCACATAGTCCTCTGCCACAGGTTATTAAAGAAATTAATTGGTGATGTAATGAAGGTAAATTGTTTAATTATCCACTCATAAACTTGAGTACTGTCATACAAAGTGCAGAATTTTTTGAGCAATGTGTTAAATGCTGATTAAATAAATAATGAAAAAAATAATTGTATAATGAAGTAAAATGAAAGGAGTGTGGAGTGTTGAGTTTCTTTCTCTTTGTGTCAGAAATCTGGCAAGGGCCCTAAGTGTAATTTGGCACTATTAGATAATCTCTTATCATGTCCCCTCACCTTGCCTGTTTGTCTGTAGGCGCGATTTTGTCCTTGCATCTCTTCCCAAACTACTAGGGCGAATTCGATGAAACTTACCATACATCTTGTCTATCCTCTGAACTTGTCCATGCTTAAGTTTAATGGCAATTGGGTAATTATGTTCATAATTTCAACCATTTTTGACTTTGTGTCATTTCCTTTAAGGTTTCCTTATATTTCTTTTATTTTTGGAAATGTAAGGATGGTATTTTGAATATTTGGGTCCTAATTTTTTCTGATTTCGTCTAGGTTTGTCTGGTTTCCACTTTGTTTAGTGTTTTTGATCTTTGTTTTGTAAGTATTTATGTTTGTACATCTGATTTAAACTGTACATGTATATATTTGATCATAGAATGGCGACACTGCATTGCACATCACAGCTGCACTGAAACGCAGGAAAATATGCAAACTGCTGCTGGAGGCAGGTGTAGATACATCAGTAAGAAACAAGGTAATGAGAAATTTGGGCCAAAGGCAAAAGAATATGGAAAGTTGAGTTCAGGTTGGAGTCTTAAATGTGAATTATTGAATCAAAGAAAAGTACAGGTCCAAAAGTACACTACTGGAATTATTAAAATTGCTATACTGCATTTGGTTCTCTGAAGTTTCAAATAAAGGAATGGATAGCCAAAAGATTTAAATGAGAATGATCGTTTCATTACGTATAATCAACATTTATCATTAGGAATATTAAGGAGCATTTGTTTTTCCTCCATGAGCAACTCTGTCTGGTATGAGCTCATATATTAAAGAAAGGATAAATTGTAAAGCTTTAAAACTTTCAAGAAAATCTGTCAAAATGAACATGATCTTTGAACTTCTCTTGAAACTCTAACGGGAGTGTTAATTTTTACGTCTTTGTTTTCTTGTTGTTACAGCAAAATGAAACAGCTGTTGATGTGGCGAAGAGAAAAGATCACCCAGAGATTGTTGTCATGGTGACATCTCAGCAGGTCAGACAGCCTTTGGTGTTAACCTCATACTGCACAGAGAAATATGACAGTGTAGTCTAAACACAGTACCATGTTGACAACTTTCAGTTGACATGGTCTTTGTGTTGACCATTTTGAATTGACATGGTCATTGTTTTGACAGATTTAAATTGACATGGTCATTGTGTTGACAGCTTTAAATTGACATAGTCATTGTATTGACAGCTTTGAATTGACGAGATCATTGTGTTGACAGCTTTGAATTGACATGAACATTGTGTTGACAGTTTTGAATAGACAGGGACATTGTTTTGAAAGTTTTGAATTGACATGAACATTGTGTTGACAGTTTTGAATAGACAGGGACATTGTTTTGAAAGTTTTGAATTGACATTGTCATTGTGTTGACGCATTTGAATTGACGTGGACATTGTTTTGACAATTTTGAATAAACATGGTTGTCATTTCACTATGCTATCTCCAATGATTATCTTAATCCAATGTGCTTAATAATGCAGAGCATGCACAGGTCTCAAAGCAATATCATTATGGCATAATCAGAATTGTTGGATCTGGAACATTTTCTGAGCTCAAGAAATCTTGTCAACCGTTTTACTAATCTGATAAACCAGCATGTTTTAAAAGAACCCAAACAAAGAGCATGACAATGTTGTAACCCTTTACAAAGGGACATCAGTTTGATGTTATGTGATGGGAGGGAAGCACATATTGTTGGAGGTGGAATGTTGGCCTATGCATGACCCCTGCTGTTCAGGGGGAGACAAATAAAGCTGTTAAGAATTTAACAAGAAGGTTTAACAGTATCAAAAATTTGCCTTGGTATTTGTATAGTAATTTCTCCAGGAATACCATCCAAAAATTACACTCCTGAATATAGTGTAAGTCTTCAACAGTTTCGCCTGTTTTCAAGGACTGTTTATTCAAACAATGTAGGTTAGTCTCCGAAATCAAATTAGGTATGCATAAATTGCTCTGAAAGCTGCTCTTTCACACTCCAGAAGGCTGAAGAGTTATGATAAGTTATCCAAAATGTGATGCCTTCCATTCTTTCAAATTAGATCACAAAGAAAACAGTGGATAGTGGTCACATCTTGATTGGATAATAATATTTAAAAGATATTAATATCTCCAAGTAACTAACATATAGATATTTAATTCAAGTTATTCCTTTTCCCACTTGAGTTTAATCATCTTACTCTGTTTTCAGGCACGAACAAGGCATCACCATCATACAACAAAGCTAAAACCTGATTGGATGTTGGAAGGCCCGGAGGTGTTCCCTGACTCTGAACATCCAATCAAAGAAGTTCCCAAACAGGAACAGCCAAAAAAAGAGAAAAGATCTTTCTTTTTCAGAAAAAAGAAATCCAAGGTACATGTGTGTTTGTATTAAAGAGCAAAGTTGCATTTAATGCTTTGTCATGTTTTTGTTTTGGTAATTACCATAATATGAAAATTTTCTTTCAGCATTAATGAAAGTGCTAATGGAATGAAACTTTAGGGAATAGATTGTGCTACCTACACAACTTCACAAAATATCTTTTGAACGAAGTTTTGAAACTTACAAGCTTAATGGATACATACACTCATGTACCTGTAGTTCTGTTTGTTTATATTATGACCTAACACTCTATGTTACAGGAGAAAGACAAGCCTGCTCCTCCGCCCACAAAGCCCACCCTTATGACAAAACTAGGGTTTGGCTACCCACCCCGCCAGTCAGTGCAGGGGCTCTTCAGTCAGTATGTCAACAAACCAGGCTATCAGTATTACAGTGACCTGGCCGGCAATATCAAACAGGTAAGCTTCCCCTACTTCCATGGTGGGAGCAGGTTAGTGTGGTCAAGGGGTTAGAGGCATTTGCCTTTTAATGGATAAAAAACACAAGATGTGGGTTCAATCCCAGTCGTGGACAGGAATTTGTAGATTTTCAGGCTGAAAGTCTCTCACTGATTGCGAGACCTCAGCAAAAATAAGAGAGACCATTTGTGCAGGCTAAGACTTGTCATCCACCAACATGGTGTGCATGTTTGTTCATCACAGACTGGAAAGTTGGTCAGTAACTTGCCAAAGGTGGGTGGTTTACCCCATGCACTCCTTCATTCATAAAACTAACCAACATTGTATAAGTAAAAAAAAAATCTTGATATGGCATGAAACATTAGTCAAATAAATACTCCAAATAGTTAAGAGTATGAATATGTAGAAAACATAACAAGAGGGAACAGCGTATAGTCAATTTAACTTTTAAACCATTTTCATCTAATTATTCATTACAAAAACAGCAGTTATGGATTGATACATGTATGTTTGTCTTGTTCCTTTTTTTTAAACTTGCATCCCTAAGGAGGCTGTTCTACTTGTCCCTGTATGATCATGCAGTGATAGATTCTGACAACATTTTGATTCACCATAGTCCAGTAATGATAATGACATAATCAGGAATGTGACACAAATCAGCAATTAGGCAGTTATAAATATCTTGTTTTGCTCTATTTTCAGGGCCCTGTAGGATATGCCCCTTCCTGTCAGTGTGGCCCTGCATTGAAGAAGCTTGAACACAAGATGGAGTCCGACAGAGACAATCTGTACGAACACATTGATGCCTCACATCAGGTTCTCAAGGATAGGATAGATTTGTTGGACAAAAGGACGACGCAGCAAGTGTACGCAATAGACAAGCTGACCAAAGAGAGGCTGGAAGCAGAGGAGACACACTGCCGTGAGAGAATCAGTCAGCAGATAGAACAGGAGAGAGTGGGGAACACAACCCGGCTGAACTCCCACGGAGAGACGATTAAAGCTGACCTCCGCGATTGGGTGGAAACGCGTTTGCACGATCTGGGCAAGGAGCACATCAACCAGCCACAGGATGATTCAGGCTTGTATTATCGAGACATTTTTACTGGAGCCACCCAACAGGGCGGAGGACGGCTGTTTAGGACTCGTTCTGACGAGACGCTGTCTCAATCAGATTACAGCATGAAAAACAAAAAGCGTAATTTTTACGAATCGCGACAAGCCGCCATGCAGTCAATACGAGCATGGCAAGTGCCAAACTACAGAAAAGACACTAGTCGTTCCCGTGATTTGTACCGCCCACAGAGTTCCCGCAATGTTCAAGGGGCAGGTGGAGGCGAGGATAGAGAGCGCTCTAAGAGTTCGCACCATCTACCTCCCAGTCATATGGTGCCCAAACCAACTGACAATAGGAAACAGTTCCAAAGTGCTCATGATGTAGGTAGGAACAGTAGACCTGTGCTACATGTGATTCAGGCTGACATTCACCAGCCACAGGAACAGACAGAGTACAGCGGTGGTCACAGGTACGAAAGCGGGCCCACGGGATACTATCCATACAAAACTCCTGCCATTCGCCAGCCGATTCAGCAGGGTCCCGAGCCTGGTAGGTTCCAGCCTAGCAGGCCACAGACACAGACATATCACAATGAAGGGGCTATCCCTAAACAGAATGGACAGCATCAGGCTTCATTGTCACCAGAAAGGCCGTCAGTGTTTTCTCGTCTTGAGCCCAGTCCTGTAGCTTACTGCCCACAGAGACGGACCGAAGGCAGAAGCCCTTCTGTAAGCAGGGCCCCGCAGTCCCCCACTTTTACCTACAAAGACAGTAATATCCCTACACACAGCGAGCAGCAGGCAAATTTAGTGCAAAGGGGCCCCACAGGGGAGCGAGGGCAAGCTAGCCGAACTGCCTCTGTGCCGGGCCCCTCAAAGCCCCCTAGTCTTTCCATCCATGATAACTACAGCCGATTGCATGTAAATGAGGGGAATTATTCCTCAGGGGCTCCGTGGACTCGTGGGGTGGGTGGGGAACATTTGCCTTCAAGGGGTGGGGCAATGGACAATTTGGGTAGAATCTCAGACTCTAATCCTACTGGGAGAGGAAGACCCCCGGCGAGATATGACGGGTATTCTCAGAGGGCCCAGGGGGAGAGCGGTATTGGGGGCAGGTATGAGGCTGCACCACCTAGTGTGTCACACACATCTTTGGTGGGGAGGTACAGCAACCCGGCTGGGGAGAGTCGCTATGACAACAGCCGTGTGTGGGCATATCCTCAGGGCAGTGAGATCAAGATTGTCAGTGAGCGTCATCCCACCGGCAACATCCCGCAGTACAAGCATGCACCTCCATACAACAGCACCCGAACGCTCCACGAGCAGTCTACCAGTCCCCAGAAAACACCTCAAAGTGCTCATTCCTTCAGTATTATGGCAGCTCTGTGCAAATCAGAACCCTTCCTCTCTAAAGTTCATCAGAACTCACAGGCCAGTTTTGGCCAGTGTGAACCAGTGAACATGTCCTCCGGGGCCCCTGACTCTCAGTGCAGAGCCTCACCACAGGACCCAGCTGCTCTCACCATCAGCGGTAAGGACGATTCAGGGAGTAACCGTAGCAACCCGGATTCTGGCTACAGCAGCAGGATTTACGGTAACCGGCTGAATTTCTCTGGTTTCCAAGGTTCCAGTCCCCGCACCCCCACCTCGCCACTCGACCCTTCCCACTTCAGCGCTGGCACCCCATCCTCCTCGTTCAGCACGGATCAGAATCTCTCCACGCCCGCGTCCACAGGGAGCCAGCGTAATTCTCCCAGCACCCACACCTCGACTTCCCCGGACTATGAACAGCAGCAGGTACATCGTCACATCGCTTCACACATTCACAACTGGTATGAGAGGCGACTTAAGGGCAGCACGGGAGGGGATGGACCCCGGGGTGACCAGCCCATACCACCACCAAAATATGTCAACAACAATAACCAGTCTCTTGATCTGAACACTTCATCTGCTAATGACCCTTACTCCAACATGCAAGGCAGCGATGTTTGATATGATAGGACGTGATGTTTGATGATACGCAGTTATGTTTGATATGATAGGATGTGATGTTTGGTATGATGGGCAGTGATGTTTGATGTGATGGGCAGTGATGTTTCATCCTATAAGCATTGGTGTTTGATCAGCTAGGCAGTGATGTTTGATATGATAGGCAGTGATGTTTGATATCACAAGATAGGATTTGATATATGATAGGACAAGATGGTTGATCTGATAGGCAATTATGGCTGATCTTATATGTTTCACACTGAACTTGCGCATTGCATTGCTTGAAGAAAGGCTGCATCAAGTATATTTTGAAGTTGGTCATTAGTAATGCAACTGGTGCAATGTATTACTAGCACGTCAGATGTGACCTTGGAGTTCTTACTTTGCCATTTCTCGAATCTGTTGTGCTGCTGCCATACAAATATATATATATATATAGATATATATATATATATATAATTCTGTGGGATACAGTTATCATTTAATCATCCATTGGGTATAACCAAGAGGCTTGAATACAAGCACCATGTTTAATGATTGGCCTCCAAAAAGAATTTACTCTTTTAACTGTCTGTTTATAAAAGTAGATTTAGCTGTTAGGCACAGAATGGTGCAAAACCATACATCATTGTTTGTGATAGAGCAGTCATTACTAGGCATCTTTTAAAAGGTTGTCACATCTATCTACCGTGTTGACTTTATTGCCATATGAAGTGTGTCTTAGCTGTCACTTTGATATGCTGATTGTTCTCCAAGCAATTAGCCTCCCAAACCGGAGGAGATGAGCTACCTGTACACATTCCAAATTTACTTTAGCAATGTTTAATGTATGCATGTATTGATATCCTTATCTTGGATGTATGACATTGTACTGGTGTGTGAGATTTGCTGTCAAAAGTGTGAATTTTTTTGTTTTAAAGACAAGGTTATCTTAAAAATATGAAAAACAGTTAAAATAAGTTCAATTAAGTGACCATATATTTTGGACTATAAATTTTAGACCATATTTTCCAAGGACTACACCTTTTTAGACCCATTTCAGTTGAACTACTTGTTTTTTTGGTGGCTTTGTGAAAAGCAGGAAACATTTCTAAAATTTAATAAATTGCATTGTAATATTTTTAATAGGTCATTGCATGCATCAAACTTTCATCTTTCATACCTGGATCATTCAGTGATTCATCTGCCTAGCATCAATCATTGACAAGAATGTACCATTCAGTGATTCATCTGCCCGGCATCAATCATTGACAAGAATGGACCATTCAGTGATTCATCTGCCCGGCATCAATCATTGACAAGAATGTACCATTCAGTGATTCATCTGCCCGGCATCAATCATTGACAAGAATGTACCATTCAGTGATTCATCTGCCCGGCATCAATCATTGACAAGAATGTACCATTCAGTGATTCATCTGCCCGGCATCAATCATTGACAAGAATGGACCATTCAGTGATTCATCTGCCCAGCATCAATCATTGACAAGAATGGACCATTCAGTGATTCATCTGCCCAGCATCAATCATTGACAAGAATGTACCATTCAGTGATTCATCTGCCCGGCATCAATCATTGACAAGAATGTACCATTCAGTGATTCATCTGCCCGGCATCAATCATTGACAAGAATGTACCATTCAGTGATTCATCTGCCCGGCATCAATCACTGACAAGAATGTACCATTCAGTGATTCATCTGCCCGGCATCAATCATTGACAAGAATGTACCGTTCAGTGATTCATCTGCCCGGCATCAGTCATTGACAAGAATGGACCGTTCAGTGATTCATCTGCCTAGCATCAATCACTGACAAGAATGTACCATTCAGTGATTCATCTGCCCGGCATCAATCATTGACAAGAATGTACCATTCAGTGATTCATCTGCCTAGCATCAATCACTGACAAGAATGGACCATTCAGTGATTCATCTGCCCGGCATCAATCATTGACAAGAATGTACCATTCAGTGATTCATCTGCCCAGCATCAATCATTAACCAGAATGGACAGTTCAGTGATTCATCTGCCTAGCATCCATTATTGACTTGAAGCATTTTTACGTATTTAATTTTATGGCCAAAATTCAAACCTTCACAAAAAGCATTTATCAGTCAGTCATCAGAGGCATTGTTAGTCATGAGACCAAATCAGTCATCAATCCTTCACCCAAGCAGTCATCAGTCTTCTACCAAAAGTGATCATCAGATGGTAATAAATATCAAAAGTTTTTATCTGCGGTTTCCTTGAGCAGCTGCCTGTCATGATGGGTTACATTTGATTCAGCATTAATATTTTCTCAGGATCAGTCATACCAGCACAATTACTGTACAGACTTGATCTTTCAACACCATACTGGTGATGTACTAAAAGAGGATGTGAATTGTGTAATGATATCTAGCCTGGATGGCCACATTGGCCAAAATGTTCTTGCACCAGTGCTGTTGTAAATCTTCATATGAAATACAGCCTACACCTGTTACACATGTAACCTGCTATATCATGAATATTCATGGAATGTAATTATTATTCACTGAATAGTCATGAATAGTTTGCATTGGCTACATATGTACTCGTGTTTCCATGTACATGTAACCTGTCACATCATGAACATTCATGGATGTAATTATTATTCATTGAATAGTCATGAATAGTTTGCATTGGCTACATATGTACTCATGTTTCCATTTACATGTAACCTGTCACATCATGAACATTCATGGGATGTAATTGTTATTCATTGAATAGTCATGAATAGTTTGCATTGGCTACATATGTACTTGTGTTTCCATGTACATGTAACCTGTCATATCATGAACATTCATGGGATGTAATTATTATTCATTGAATAGTCATGAATAGTTTGCATTGGCTACATATGTACTCGTGTTTCCATGTACATGTAACCTGTCACATCATGAACATTCATGGGATGTAATTGTTATTCATTGAATAGTCATGAATAGTTTGCATTGGCTACATATGTACTTGTGTTTCCATGTACATGTAACCTGTCACATCATGAACATTCATGGGATGTAATTATTATTCATTGAATAGTCATGAATAGTTTGCATTGGCTACATATATACTCGTGTTTCCATTTACATGTAACCTGTCACATCATGAACATTCATGGGATGTAATTATTATTCATTGAATAGTCATGAATAGTTTGCATTGGCTACATATGTACTTGTGTTTCCATGTACATGTAACCTGTCACATCATGAACATTCATGGATGTAATTATTATTCATTGAATAGTCATGAATAGTTTGCATTGGCTACATATATACTCGCGTTTCCATGTACATGTAACCTGTCACATCATGAACATTCATGGGATGTAATTATTATTCATTGAATAGTCATGAATAGTTTGCATTGGCTACATATGTACTTGTGTTTCCATGTACATGTAACCTGTCACATCATGAACATTCATGGATGTAATTATTATTCATTGAATAGTCATGAATAGTTTGCATTGGCTACATATATACTCGCGTTTCCATGTACATGTAACCTGTCACATCATGAACATTCATGGATGTAATTATTATTCATTGAATAGTCATGAATAGTTTGCATTGGCTACATATGTACTCGCGTTTCCATGTACATGTAACCTGTCATATGAACATTCATGGAGTGTAATTGTTATTACAGCAGACATGATTTTTTTCCGCTTTTTAGCGGAATTCCGCTTTTTCTATGTTCAGTTTCGATTAATTTACCTGTTTTCCGCAGATTTTTCTAGCTTGATGGGCTATGATAGTAAATTTCAGCTATTTTCTTGGTTCACCACAATCATGTCTGTTACAGTGAAGAGAGTCAGGAATAGTTTGCCATGGTGACTCACATTCCCATCTCCTCAAGCTAGTTGTTCAACAGTGTATTGAATATATAAATCATTATTAAAAAACATCTCATCATTTACACAATTCAAGCTTTCAGCCCTGACTAAAGCTAGTACCAGGCTTAAATCGGAATACATTTTTGAACAGCTTAACACGGAGGAGACCTTCATTCTATAGTAATGAGCTAACTTCTAGCACTTTTGCACAACACTTTGTCTTTTGGTGCCAAAATATGAAGAAGTCATGAACAAGTTTTCTTGTAAATGCAAGTTGTGCAGTTTAAGCATTTTGGAAGGCAGATCCTTTATTGCTGGTGTAAATTTCGTAATTACCAAATATATAAAATATATTTGTGTGTATGTTTTCTCAGAAATGCAATGCCCTGGGTAAGTTGCAAAAATTGCAGTTTTATGATGGGTGTTAAGACACTTCAGTGTACAAACTGTTCAGTGTGTCATATTTTGAGATCTGTTCAACATGTATAGTTTTCTTAAATTAAACTACGATTATGTATATAGTCTAAATGTGTATATATAATATAAAAATATTTTATATACATATATTATTGTAAAGATAAGTCCCAAGGACTCAAATAAAAGAAGTTATAGTATTTTACATCTTAAAATATTCTTCTGCCAAACTGTTGGAATCTTATTAAAGATTTGTAACCACAGTTATGCTAATTTGTCTTGTTGCTTCTTTATTAGTGGTTAGTCGGGTGAATTGATTTCGAACATTGATTGATTGATCAGCATTTCCATCTGAGAGGATCTCTGTGGCCCAGTGGTTATCATGCTAGTGCAGCCCAATGACCCAGTAGTCTCTCACCAAATCAGTTGCTGTGAGTTCAAGGCCAGCCCATGCTGGCTTCCTCTGAGGTCGTACTTGGGAAGGCCAGTCAGCAAAGCTAAGGATGGTTGTGGGTCTCTGCCGGACTCTGCCTGGTGTCCTTATAATACTGGCTACCATAGTATAGGTGAAATATTCTTGAGTATGGCGTAAAATAGCAATCAAATAATAAATAAATCTGACCTCAGAATGGTTGATTGATAAGTATTTCTCACTGGATTGATTCAGAATGGTTGATTGATCTGTATTTCTCACGGGATTGATTCAGAATGGTTGACTGATCAGTACGTCTCACTGGATTGATTCAGAATGGGTGATTGATCTGTATTTCTCACGGGATTGGTTCAGAATGGGTGATTCATCAGAACGTCTCACTGGATTGATTCAGAATGGTTGATTGATCTGTATTTCTTATGGGATTGATTCAAAATGGTTGATCGATCTGTATTTCTCACGGGATTGATTCAGAATGGTTGACTGATCAGTACGTCTCACTGGATTGATTCAGAATGGTTGATTGATCTGTATTTCTCACGGGATTGATTCAGAATGGTTGACTGATCAGTACGTCTCACTGGATTGATTCAGAATGGTTGATTGATCTGTATTTCTCACGGGATTGATTCAAAATGGTTGACTGATCAGTACGTCTCACTGGATTGATTCAGAATGGGTGATTGATCTGTATTTCTCACGGGATTGATTCAAAATGGGTCACTCAGCAGTAGTTCCTTCACGATTGATCAGTGTTTTTCCTACATGTACGTTGGTTGAGAATGCTTGATTGATAAGCATTTCCTTTTGAACTGACACTGAATGATTGGCTCCTTGACATTATGTTATGCAGCCTTAGTATAACAATGTTTCCACAAGAGCCATTGAACACTTCCGGAAGTCTAGGAAACCCTCCTTTTGCCACTAGAAATGGTTTCATTGAATCCTAAACAGTGTGAAACGGGTCAGAAAGAGAGTTAGGGATCTGCCATGCATCCATGATATTACACTAAGATATCTTCATCTCACAACAACTTTTGTTTACTGGAAAATGTTGGTTAAATATTTATTAAATATTAAGTAAATTTAAACATTTAATACTTTAATTGGCCCACCTTGATGCAAAGAGTGGGTGAGTGAGTGCTTGGGGTTTAACGTTGTACTTAACAATTTTTCAGTCATATGATGATGAAGGAGTCCTTAGAGTGCATGTAATAATGTACCTCATTGTTGCAGGACGGATTTCCACCGCTCTTTTATCTAGTGCTGCTTCACTAAGACGACTTACAGAAGGCAAGTAAGCCGCCCCACCCGCGCCATTATGCTGATACGGGTTAACCAGTCATGGCACTATCCCCTTCATGCTGAACGCCAAGCAAGGAAGTTACAACTTCCTCTTTTAAAGTCTTAGGGATTGACCCTGGATCTACCAGTCCGCAATTGGAGGCTCCACCAACTGTGCTATCAGGGCCGGTCTTGATGCAAAGATATCAAATAAGGTGTGCCTAATAGACATCTCTTGGAATACTTTGTAACATGTTGGGTTTAGAAATATGCATGGATTTTTCTTGCAGAGCAGCAAAATTATCAAAAGTTTCTATGATTGGAGGCATGTAAAGGCAAAATTCATTTCACATCATTATGACCAGCAGAGGGCAAAAAAAAAAAAAAATATTTGTGAAGGTAAAAAAAATCTTTTTATTCAAATATCTGGAGACTTACAAATAGTTTTTAGAATCCATATCAGTTTACAGTTTAAATAGAAACCATAGTGTGTCTGTTTATCACTGGGTAGTGGGAGACACAAGAAACCAAAATGAGCCAAACCATTTGGCATGTGATAGTTATATTCCCTTCTTTATATGAAAGGGTTATGGGATTTTGGTACATGTAGTTATATACCCACTGTAAAGAAAGCTAAAAACTCTCAACACTTCAGCCAGCAGTGAGCCGCTAGCTTGCTAGTGTTTTGCATGTGGAATGATCAATCATTGAAGGCTGAAACAGTGTTCCAAATGCTTTGTTCCAATATCCATGGAACAGAGCAATATCCATGGAACAGAGCAATATCCATGGAACAGAGCAATATAACCAAAAAGATTAATAAGAACCATCACAATACTGAGGACATTAAAATGCTAGATGCTTGCTAGAACCTTGCTTACAGTGAGCTTGTGGCATGTCACACAGAACAAGTAACTTGATTTTAACAGTATTTGTCAGATAATAGAAAATCAAGGGCAGGTTTTGTGCATGGCGTTAGTCAGGCTCCATGCAAAATCTTCAACTGGGGAAAACGTCATTTGTTAAGGACTTCCATGAAACAACATTGTAGACAAAAGAAACTAAGAAAATTGGTTCAACCACGCCGGCATCTTGTTGTTTTCTCTGAGAAAACAAAACAAAATGGGAGACATAAGAAATAAGCAAGATAGGTAAAGGGTACAGGCATCCCACTGAATTAATCAGAGAACACTTAAGCATCATTTTCAAAGTCATCCATTCTCAACTTCAATTACCTTCATGCAGTTCTGAGTGAACATTCACTTGGGACAGTAAAATACTCATTTCCACCTCCTGAGATTCACTTTTGCGATCATGAAACATATGTGGCCAAACACAAACATAGCAGTTCTAATTTCCCAGTGTACAGGAATGCAGTTTCATGCTTTAGCCCATGTAACTGGCAGTGTCAATTCAAGTTTAGCACAATGTAATAGAAAATACTGTACATGATCTACAATTTTCTCCATCATTAAGTTACCCATTTTGCCTGACTCTGAGTTCTATAGATCTTAGGAAGGCATTTTCAGGTGTGGTTTGAGGAAGGTAGGATGATATCCTACTAGACAAATTTAAATTTCAGCACCAAAGGTAATCTTTCATGACCTTTGTCTTTCCTTTCGTTACCTTTATCTTTCCTCTAAAGATGCACTTTTGGAAGAATTTTTAAGGCAAATACAGACTATCTGAAAGCCATGGAACAGTAAAGCTTTTCAAATCTGTCTCTAACTGAACACAGCATTCCATGTTTTTTTTTTTATGAATACTCAAGTATGTCATAGTTTTCCCATGGAATACTTGAAAGATTTACTTCCCTTGTTACAGCAGATGGTTTGGAGAACCCCATTTACACAAAGTCATGACAGAAAAAAAAATATAGAATCTGATATTGTTTTCACATGAACACAAAACTTCAGCTCAATTTGTAAGGTACTTAAACATTTACCTTATCATGGATTCTAATACAAAGAGACGTGAAGGTTAAGCTATTTGTAATTCATAGTAATTAACACAAATGCTGACCATCACGGATGGAATATATCCCTTGAGTTATTGTGCTTTATATATATATGCAAAATCTGAGCTCAATACATGCAGTACTTTCTGAGATACCAACCTTACCCTTAATTTCAATACCCAGAGCACAGAGCATCAACACTGAAACATTCCCTTGTGTTCCTGCTCATCACCAATGTGCAAAATCTGAGTTCAACACATACAGTACTTTCTGAGATACGATCTAACGTTTACTTCAACACTGCCTCATTAAATGTTCTTGGGTGCCTTCACTCAGAGCATGACACAAGCTACCAATACAGGTGAGCTAACGTACAAAAGTTTTTTATGAGTTTAGCAGCATCCTCTGGTTGCCATAAATAGATGATGTGACTCTATACATAATGAACTAAACAAGCTGGCTATCATTTAACACGGTCCCATCTCCATATAGACCCGTCATCACACACACACAGGAGGAGCTTTCCGTCTCGAGAGAAAGACGTCTGCCGGACAGCTGAGGCACATTTCTGATGATGTAACACTGTACACCTGGAGAAACGGAAAACAGACACCTGATCAAAAATCAAAAGGTGGCAGGTGGCAAACACATACCCTTCAAAAATGGGGCAAGGGGCAAAGGTAAACTCAACTAACAAGGGGCAGGGTTTCCACTGACCATCTAAACAAAGTGCTCGGGAAGACAATGGGCTGCTTGCATTTTTTAGGTGCAGGGTACCCTGCAATTGCCTTGCAGGGCCAAAATTTTTTTTTAGGCACCGTTTCATTTGGCTAATTTGGGATAAAATATTTCAGGTATTAAGAAACCATAGCTTAATGCCTAGTATAACAAATTATAGAGTCAATAATACTCATAATATTTGTACATTCAGTTTAGATAAATGTGAGGAATTTTTAAAGCATTTAATTTCAATTTGGTGTGCACAATTCCTGGTTTTTCTCCCACCATAATGCTGGCCCCTGTGGTATAAGTCTAATATTTTTGAGTACGGGGTAAAAGTCCAATCGAATCAATATATAGATAAATAAATACTCACGTGTATTGGGTAGGGTCATCATCATCAATGTCCCAAACATACACTCGGCCCACCTGGTTCCCAAGTGCCATCACCTGTTCAGAATTTAATTTAATTCTTTATTTGTTTACTGAGGATATCCCACAACCCATGGGTCACTAGGGGGTCTCCTCAAACTTATATACATCATACATTTATATAATCAAAACTTGATAGTGAAGAATAAAATATTTACAATATTTACAATACACATAGGCATCCAATACTGCACACACTCATATACTTCATTAAGTACCGATTATATAACAGATTTAGGAATGGGTTTCAGTCTTAGCACTTTGTATCTTAAAAGGAGCTTGTTTGAACTACTTGGTGAGTACGATGGATAAATCTTCGAGTATCTTGAATGAATTTGTGCACAGAACAGAATATGGTTTTATTGTCTTCAAGAGATAGGTCATTTGATCCAAAAAGTAAAATATTTGAGATATGTTTTGAGCAATGCGGAAGGAAAATAGATAAGTGAGCATTTGGAGAAATCGTTTTAGTAAACCTGTCGAACATGTGCTTCCTTTGAGCGGCATATGCGGGACATTCAATAAGAAAATGATGAGAATTTTCACATTTGTAATTACATTTATGACAAGACTGGTCATCTGAAAGGCCATTGGTAAATAAGTCTGCGTGAATTTATATCATGTGTTATAATAAACAGCCTTATTTTATAGAAGAAAAAAAAAATTTGACAATTCCTTTTTCACAGCGACAACTAATGCTGTATTTTCATTTTTAAAGCTTATGTTTGAGCATGTTATTTAGTTTTAACTATGAACATTCCAGCTGATCATAGAAGTTAATTCTGTCAGATAAAATTTTCTTTTCGTTACTGGACATCACAATACAACACCTTCAATCAATATCGTCTTTTATCAAGGCATGAGGTTTAGTGGGTGGCTGCAGGACAACAGTGCACCATAGCTTTTTTCCCCATATGTAAACTGGTTTAGTTAGCATTAACTGATGCAGGACCAAGAATATGAAACTTGATTTCTTGTGTAATGAAAACAGGGGTCCATCACCACTTTGCCTTTTTCATGCCACTTACTGTCTGCCAGTAATCCAGCAAGAGTCTCAAACAGCTTATAATCAAATCTGTGTAATATGGTGATTTCATGAACACCACATACCTTCTGTCAGCAGTCCAGTGAGAACCTCATGTACCTTGTAATCAAATCTGTGTAATATTGTAACTTCATGAACACCACATACCTTCTGTCAGCAGTCCAGTGAGAACCTCATGTACCTTGTAATCAAATCTGTGTTATATGGTGACTTCATGAACAACACTTACCTTCTGTCAGCAGTCCAGTGAGAACCTCATAAAATAAATGTCACACTCCCTGTAGTCAAATCTGTGTAATATGGTGACTTCATGAACACCACTTACCTTCTGCCAATAGTCAAGTGAGAACCTCATGTACCAGATGTCACACTCCTTGTAGTCAAATCTGTGTAATATGGTGACTTCGTTGTCTGAGATCTTCACATCCTGCTGGTTGAGACGGCCTGGCTTCCAGCAAACTATACAGTTCTCACATGACTACAACATACAGTGACGACAGCATACGATTTTATGTGATTTCTAGAAGAATGCGCTGGAGGTGAAAACAACGGCCAATAATTTTCTTTTTTTATATAAATCTGTACTTATTTGGCTAGAATTTCATTAGCACCAATGGAAATTCCAGACCTTGGTATGCAGAAGACTAGGAGTGTGATTTGCATACATAAGTCCATACTTCCTAGGCTCAGTGAGTTATCCTCACACCTACAGTTCGTTTTAGGAGTAAGAAGGCATGGGAATGCAATATTTCTCCTCAAATTCAAAGGCAGGAACTTTCAGGAAAGCCAACCCAGTTTTCTTACTTATTTGAGTCATTAAGCTTTCTATATAGTTCTTAACAATACTGGTGTATCATTTATACCCTGGTATTCTGTTAACAGAACAGCCTAGTGCATCACAGCCATCCAACAAACCCAGCTGCTTATTTATTAATCCATTTGGTGACGCCAGTGTGAAGAAGGCTTTTGAGCAATTGTTACATCATAAACTGATTGTAGTGCAACATCTACAATATGTTACAATATACCAGTTTCTATAGTAACGTCGTACTATCTTATTAATATAATGGGAGAGAAATGTTTGATGTCAATAAAATGCTACCAGACTTTTGCGGGTCCACATTCTTGAGCTGACACACTTAAAGATTTTAAAAGTGGCAGAGTCTAGATCTCTCAGTACTGTAAGCTTGAGTTATACTGACCATGCTGTCAGAACATTACCTTTGAGAGCAGGAAGTTACCAAGCCAGCGGACACAGTCTACATAATTCCTATGAATATCCCTTGTGGAAAAATCAGGGTAATGCTGCTCCAGGGTGGGGTAAGCTCTGGAAAGGTAACATGGCACACAAGCAGTGTTATGGATCGAGGACACAGAGGCTGACATAAATTTATGTACATGCATGTTTTGGAGTCAAACAATGAAAGACACATAAGATCAGCAAGTATATCTCATCATACTTCACTTCATTAGGCCACACCAATTAAAATTTTGGTTTTATTGACAGAATTAATCTTTTTTCAATATGGAAGGAGGGGATAAAAATAAAAATAAAACAGAAAAGTTATATCCTTTGTGGGAAATGTGGACTGTCCTAGCAAAAATTGTTCCTGTTGAAGACAAATTTATATGACTGAAAAGCCTTGAAAGAAAAAGGAAAATCAAATAAAACAATTAAGATTAGACTAAGTAAAAAGGTGAATTTTCTTCCAGGTTTGCATTCTGTAGTCTTGGGTTGGCAATAAAACACAAAATAAAAGAAAGAACAAGGTTTCAACTCTTATACTGGAGATTTCTTCCCTCATGAAAATGTCTCAGTATGGGGATGAAAGCTAGAAGACATAAATTTATTTGATATGACAAAGATATCTAGAATGTTTCTGCTATGTTTAGGAAGAATCTTGGTGTATATCTGTAATGGTGGAAGGATTTACCCTGTGGCTCACATTAAGGTTTGAACACGAATTTCCACATCTGAGGCCAGTTGTTCAAAATTGTCTGAATACTTAATACCAGATTTACCTCAAAGCTGAATATTCAATTTTGTATTTAGTTCAAAAACATCTGCTTAACATTACAATAATTATGAACAAAATCTGTTGTTTTTATACTTACAGTTTGAACAACTGCATTGGCTGCAGAATTTGGCTAAAATCTTAGATATAAAATATGACTTAATACCAATAATATCCCCCGGGCTCTGCCCTGTTTCCTTCCGCCATAATGCTGGCTGTCATCTTACATGAAATATTCTTGAGTAAGGCATAAAACAACAATGAAGTAAATAAATAAATAGTATTAACTCATACATTTTCAAGCAACTGGGTCCTGATATCCAACACTCTACTAAATGAGCTAAAGGGATATTACCTCTATTGCTAGTACAAGTACTGGAAACCTGCTCCTGTTACACATTAACTGTCCTGGCCTACCTGGTGCTGTTGGAGACCTTGTACACATAGGACATCTCCATGGCTTTAATCACCTCTGGCTTGTTGCACTTCCACAGTTTGAGGGAGTGATCCATCCCACATGATACAATACGTGTTCCTTCTATGTTGAAGTCCTGTTCAATTAACAACAGGTGCCAAGAAAAAGGCTAACAAGAGACTGGTATTTCTATGATTTATTTGAAGTATGTTTTGAACGAAAGAAATCTACTTGATCGTGGGGGATGCTAATAATAAATATTTGCCTCATATACACATATACTCTACAGTCATGTACCTGTAATTTTCATTTGTCTCACTCTGGATTTATTCTAGGCTCAAGAAAAATTCTTTTCTTTTTCTTTTTTCTTGACCCAACTAGGCTCCAGAGAAAGGTATGAGTACTTACTGCACTAAGGACTTCATCTCTATGACCCTCCACACCTCCAAAAATAGCCACGCACACCGATGTTTTCAAGTTCCACATTCTTAGAGTATGGTCTACAAGATAAAAAAAAAAAAGGGGTGATAACTCTTTAGATCAATGGCGCAACCTGGTCATACAAATTATCTCCCTTGGACAAATCTTGAGCATGACGCAAAATAAGTTGAATAAGTTTTAGCGTTGTATGGCAAGACCAATATCTAGTGTACATGTACGCTTTTAGAATCCTTCTTCAATTACTTCTATGAAGATAACAACTGCAGCATGCAATCTGTAAAGGCTTATAGTTATATATCAATACCATTGTTTTTAAAGCATATCAATCCACTCCTTGAAGATAAAATCTTTTTGCCATGCTACACGTACGAAAAACAATACCAAAGTAAACAAACAATGAAACAAGCAAGCAACAAATACATATGGATACCTTTACTGACTGACAACACCATATTTGGATCTCGTGGGTGGATCTTCAGTTCATTGACGGCATTACCATGTCCAACGAAATGCTGCAATGGAACAAACTTAATTAAATTTCACAACGGTACTTGTTTTGACATCACTTTGGGCATTCAGGAAAACAAATTGAGCATTAGGAGAAGAAACCATAAAAATGACAAAATCAGGTGAAAGAGCGTCAAAACTCATTTACAAATATGATCTTTAATATTATTTGAATTTTTTTTTTTTTCAAGTGAAAATGGTATTTGAAAATATTTTTGTATGGTGGGTATTTGGGATCAACTTTTGGTGTTTACCGTTGTTGCATAATAATGCTCTAAATAAGAATGTCATGCTTGTCTAATAAATTTATTTGAATGTAAATTTGTTTTTTATATCGAAACATATGCATTTAACCTAAATTATGATAATATTTATGAACAGATTAAAAATATAAATATGATCCAAATTGAGGTTAATACATTTGTTAGCTGAAAAGAACAAATCCCAGTGCAAAACTATTTATTAAACCTGTGTTAAATCCTCATTTATGGCTTAATTAAACAAAGACTATCAATACGAAAAGGTGGTCCCAAATACCCACCATACAAAAATTATTTTCAAGTGAAAAATCAAAAAAATATTGAAGACCAAACTTTTCGCACTCTTTCATCTGAACTTTATGGTCATTTTTATGTTTTCTCCACTTTTAAGGCATAAATTTTTCCCACCACTATCAAATCAGATGTCAGGGCCTGACAATATCTTAAGCCAACACTCTCTGCAATTTTGTTTGTTTGTATCAAGCGCTTCAAATGTCACGTTACGTTAATTTGTATAAACACATTTAGAAACAAGGATTTAGAATTTTGATTTCCAAAATTTAAATGTACTTGACAATGTTTTCAGTCTTACCATACAGCAGTGCATAGTGACAGGGTTAACCACTCTGATGATGCCCCGGGCCCCCGCTGCCAGAAGCACAGGCATCCCTGTCACCACATCATATGTCCACGCACACGTGTAGAAACTCTCATCTGTCTACAGCTAAGTTAAGGTTGGTTTGGTATCTGCAAATGATGCTCCCCTACATCTCTTTAATGTTAAATGCTGTACCTATAGATGTTTCACTCATATGGTGATGGTCAGAAAATTTCCGGGTGTCTGAAAAAACTTTGATGTGAAAATTTTCTTAATAAAGAATTCTGAAATTCAGATCCACGAGCTGCGGAAACCGGAATGCCTGAAACAAAAAAAACGCAATTTGTCTCATGTCTTACAAATCTCCAGACCTGAAAACACAGCTGAAACAGTGAGTACTGTATTTGAAAATGCAGCCTCATCGATCAAGGGCTTGATAGTCAGATCATGCTAGCAATTTCAATGATCACAGCCAGTGTCTCTACAAAGCACTGTTATGTTTTGTAATCCATTCCTACCCTACTTCGTATCCCATAATGCACAATTATGGGATATGACAGTGTCATCGTTATGTAATCTGTCTAATCATAACACTTCGACAGATAAGTTGTTGCTGTTGGTGCAGATGCAGTACTGAGACAAAAAAAGGATACAGAAGGGTCTACATAAGCCTGTAGTAACTTTATCCTACCATTCTCCAAACATCTGTACACTGTGACCTGAAAATATATAAAAAAAAGGACTCAAGTGAGAGGCAAATTTATCACCAAAAAGCCTGTAATATAATGTACTGTAACAAAATGAAGAAGTTACAGAGTCAAAGGCCTAACTCTTATTCACTATGATTGAAAAAGTAACTGCTGCAATGATGTTGACCAAACATGTCACTGTGTTAAAGAACAAAATAGGACAATCTTTTATCAAGTATAAAATAACAGATTCATGTTCAGCCTGGTACAGTAGAACACAAGCTGCTCTGGTAGAAAATTTAACTATCCATCGTTTTATGTGTGTTTTACACTGTTTATATAATTCAGAACAGTTCACATTTTACCTATGATGACAGTCAGGTTATATATGGAGGAGACCAGTCTTAACCTGAAGGCAAACACCAACTTTAAAGCCTTGCAGTTATCTGCCCTGTTCGGGCTGTCAGTACAGTGGGTGGTTTTGATTGTCATCAAGGAATTTCGGGCATATGCAGCCGAGGAAATAACTGATCGTCGCTGTGCTTCCACTAAATCAACAGACGCAATGATAAGGAACACAAGTTTCTGCAAGCAGGCTGCAGTGATTAACTTGAACAAAACTGGGTAACACACCCGCTCCATATTGATATGTGGTAAACAGAACATGCTCCCCTACTTAATCTAATGCAGATTATTGGTATTAGGAATATGGTACATTAGTTGCTTTATTGCTTATTAGTGGTAAAACAATTCCGGGTTCCCTACTTACTCTATTGCTGCCCACAGTGGCAAACAAAACAGGATCTCCTGGTCTCTGATTCTGGTTAATCTGAATACCAAATATCGGTTGCTGGTGGTCTTCCTGAAATGAATGACAGCACAAAAAGGGAGATAAATCATTGTAGCCTTCCAGGAGCCCCATACATATCAAGACATTGAAAGTAATGAAAATTGCAATGTTTCTTCTCAATTAATAAGTAATAATAAATAATCAAGAAAATTTTTTGACAGGTAACTCTGAGAAGTTTTTTGGAACAAAAGAAAGAATTGTACACCATACTTGAGTATTCAAAGAAGCTTTACTGGAGATTTTTGATAAAAAATTGCTAAATATCAGTTTTATAGTGCTAAACTGATTCTAAAGACTGAAAAAGTTAAAATGAGACTTGCTAAAAATTTTATGAACTTAACAGTGATTCTGAACATTAAGACTTGAATAAACAAAGCTGACATTTTTTGGAAGTTAATTTATAGGGCTATTTTGATGTAACAGCCAAACTTTGATTGGATTTGTGCTGATCAATTTTTTACCAAAAATCACCAGTATAGCCTCTTCAATAAAAAACACTACTGAACACTTCTTAGGAGTCTGAGACGAACCTTCAGGTTATTTGTGCATTTGAACTGCAGTTTACTCTTTTTGTTCTTGTTTCTGCCTCGGCCATATCGCCTGGGTTGGGTGGGTGTGTCACTACGGGATCCATCGTCTAGTGTGGTACTGGCAGTGCTGGATATGTCATCCTGTTACAAATTATATAAACACCGTGCATTCTGACGTACAAGAAACTATGAACAACAAACAAGTTCAGACTGCCAGGATAAACAGAGTATTGCATCAAACACACTCTTGTGCTCAGCAGGGGATAAACAATGGTTTATTGTTAGACAGAAAAAAGGGGAAAAAAATATGTGAATAAACAAGTTACCGAGATGAAGCATGTGTTTTGATAGGGAACAGCAGAATAAATCCTGCCAACACACTCATTTGAAGAGATACACCAGTGTCAAGATAACTGTGTCTAAAAAGAAAGATGAACTGAACTGGACAAATAGCTGCGAGGAGATTGCAAAATATCTGAATACTACCAGCCATCGGCCTAAAGGTATGGATTCTGTCTAGGTAGGTTGTTTTTTCAACAGCTGTTAACGTTATGCATAGCATATGTTGTATATGTTAGTACTATTTAGCCTCAGGTGGCTACTTCAACTTCTCTCTTTATACTGGGGACCAGCCCGGATAGCACAGTTGTAGAACGTCCGCTTCGGGATCGGTAGATCCAGGATCAATCCTTGATCGAGTCACACCTAAGACTTTAAAAGAGGAAGTTGTAATTTCCTTGCTTGGCGTTCAGCATGAAGGGGATAGTGCAACGACTGGTTGACCCGTATCAGTATAATGGCTCGGGCGGGGCGGCTTACTTGCCTTCGGTAAGTCGTCTCAGTGAAGCAGCACTAAATAAAAGAGCGGTGGAAATCCGTCCTGCAACAAGGAGGCACATTACACGTACATGCACCCTAATGATTCCTTCGTCGTCATATGACTGAAAAATTGTTGAGTACGACGTTAAACCCCAAGCACTCACTCACTCTTTATACTGGGCTGGCGGAGTATCAAAGCCACAGGGGGAACTAATGGCAAACCATACACCGATTCACGCCATGTCCGATAAGTCATTTCTAAACAATGGCTGCAGTCCAAAAGTGGTGTCATCTTTGGTTCTTGGCTCTCAGCTCGCCTGCACACACAACATTCCAGGCATATTCCATTCGGTAATAGCACACCAGCCTGTTATTGTGACTGTGAGGTGAATTTGGGTCTTGTGTGTCCTTACCAAGTGGAATATACATGAGATGTTGACATGAGATGTTGCATGTGCGGGTGAGCGGACAGGTAAGAGCCAAAGTTAACACCAGATCTGGACTGCAGCCACTGTTCTCAAAGGACTTATCGGACATGGCGTGAATCTATGTATGGTTTACGACTTGTTCCCCCTGTGGCTTCGATACTCCGCCAGCTCAGTATAAAGAAAGGAGTTGAAGTAGCCAACTGAGGCTAAATAATACTAAGATTCTCCAACACATTCACTCATCACAAATTTTCCTGAGCAACAATGTCCTAGATGACACTGTGCTCTGAACCAGTGACGAGTACATGGTTGAAAAGTTGATCTTTTCGTAAAACATGCCTTGTTCAGTTGCTTTGTCAACAACGACACAAAGGCTGATTTCTGAAGTTTGTTACGTTAAACATCTAAAAATTCACAGACGCCCGATAGAGCTTTTTGTAAAGTCATATTCTAACTTACAACATCTTCACCAGAGCCTTCTGATCGGGTAATATCGAAGTTACTAACACATGCCCGATGTTTCTTGGAAGGCGGGCTTTCCTCGTTGTCCGACATTTTGAGCGTGCTAGTCACGTGTCGATCATGTGATCTAAAAGAAAGTTGGCTCTCGCTTTTTCGGATACGAAATCGATAGAGCCGAACATAGCCGAACAATATTCCGATTCTTTCAACAAGATGGCTGCTTCCTTCTGTCGCAGGTTGCGGATGACATAGGTATGTTTGTTGTTGAAATTCACATAGTTACCACAGAATATGCCCGGTTTTACGAATGTTGAATGCATTTTGGTAGATTCCAAATTACCATGATGGATCATTGTTGGTTGTGAAATAGTACATTGCGTGCCGCCTGCCTGGACATCGGTGCAGTGATTTCTATGTACAGAAGTTCATATACAGTGATAGTGACAGGTGATCGTGTGGTTCACACTCTTGGCATTTGAATTGGTATAAAAAAGAAAATGAAATGAAGCAACTTTGGCATGGAGACATGTAAGTGTCAAGAAAAAGAATAACGATTAATGTTCATGTATGCATGCACATACAAAAAAAAATATATATATATATACATGTATATATATATATATATATATATATATATATATATATATTGCATAGCCACCTAGCTCTCTAAACCCACCCACTTCCAGTCTGCCGCCCCTCAGTCTCTTCAATATTAAGATGACGCAAGAAATTCCAACTGGAAACACAGGCAGGCAATTTTTCCCTATCGTTAATTAGTTCCCTAATTAAGTGAGTGAGTGCTTGGGGTTTAACGTTGTACTTAACAATTTTTCAGTCATATGACGACGAAGGAATCTTTAGAGTGCATGTAATGTGCCTCGTTGTTTCCTCTGCTCTTTTATCTAGTCTACTTCACTGAGACGAGTTACCGGCAAGTAAGCTGCCCAGCCTGAACCATTATACTGATAAGGGTCAACCAGTTGTTGACCACTATCCCCTTCATGCTGAACGCCAAGCGAGGAAGTTACAACTTCCTCTTTTAAGGTCTTAGGTGTGACCCGGCCCAGGATTGACCTTGGATCTACCGCCTCCCTAAGCGGATGCTCTACCAACTGTGCTATTAGGGTCGTTCAGGTTCCCTAATTAAGGGGAATTAAACTGTTTTTTGTTTTCTAAATTGGTGTTTGTTTAAATTGCTTTTGACTGTATCTTTGTTATTAAAGTTTATTTAATATATATTTAGTTTAATATTACATGTCATTCCACAAGTTATCAGTTTTATCCCATATTAAGGGACAAAGTAGTGCCCAAATTGAAAAGCCGTATTTGAACCTGTGTCTGTAAATCTAGTCCCCCCCCCCTCAAACTACCTCCAACCCCAACTAGGGTATTCCATTCAAACATACATTAGTTAATTTCTCTTGGCATTATGTGTACATCTAAACTGGAAGGCTATTGTTTTTCCTGACCCTTAAACCTAACCTTTTCTGTTTTGAAAATGAATAATGCTCCAAGGTAAAAAATGAAATGTCTTTGTAAAGGCTCTATTTATATGTACCTAAATTCCTTAACCTTTAAACATATAAAATAGCAACTTTCGGTGCAGTTTGTAATTTGATTTTGGAGACAGAACTGCATCGGTCGGATTGGTTAGTTTCAGGGCTTTGCAGAAAGTATAATTTTAACAGTGTACAAAGAATAATGCCTTCAGAAAATTATTGAATAATGACTTTGCAAACATGTGAAAAGGTTGAAGAATTACAGTGTATATATATATACATACATATATATATATGTATGAACACCAAAACCAGCCTAAACTTACAATCATGTACGGTGCACAGCCAAGGGATGTGAGGTCTTTCAACCATTTTACATGTGTGTAGATTCTTTAGGAATTTACAGACTCAGGAAAGTTGATTTTAGACATAAATAAATCTACATGAAATAATTTGTCCCTCCTCTGAAGTTCAGATGATGCGCTGATATGTTTGGTTCTGGCACATATTTTAGGTTTGACCACATGGATGGATGTGTGCATGTAGTTGCCTTGATGACCACCTGTTTCAAATTTTCAGCACGATTTGGAGATATCTTCACATACTGTATATCTTCAACCTTTTCAACCACTAAAGCACTTTTTTCATTGGAATTTATGAACACATTTTATTATGACAATCAGAATGACAATAAAAATGATTTATTCATGTCACTAGAGATGCAAGCTTCATAAAACAGTGCAAATTATTTCTCTACACTCCATAGCTCTCTGATTGTTTTAAAATATTGTTTACAGAGGTGGTTGAAAAGGTTGGAGAATTAGGGAATGCTATCTGTATAACTATGCAAATGTACATATATACAAATTGTTGACTTTCACTGAAAAACTAGAAAAATAAAATGGGACTCTTTTGTTCTGAAAGTCTTTTTTTTTTTTACCATTTTGCACATGCTGCTGAGAAAAACTGTTTAAAACTCAGGGTAATATTATTGCACAATAGTACCCATTGTACTATATATGTAAGCCCTTCTTCAGGACACCCTGTTGTGATATAGATTAGAAAACCACATCGAACATCCTGTTGTACTGAAAAGCTCTTTAGAGGAAATAAAAGCTCTTTTGAATACAGGCCTTGTGCTGGAAAGTTATAGCAAAGATTGGTTTTGGACACCATGGTGATGTAAATGTTTGACCTCACATCATGTTATGAGCCAGACACATAAAATGCACATGCAGTACATAGCAAGTTACCTTTTTACTATGTGCAGTGGGGGTCTCCATGGCCGAGGTGATTAGCAGGCCAACATGGCACAATGACCCAGGAGCTTCCCACCAATGTAACTGTGAGTTCAAGTCCAGCTCATGCTGACTTCCTCTCCAGCCATAAGTGGGAAGGACTACCAGCAACCCGCGGATGTTCGTCGGTTTTAGAGCCCAGATTCCTCCCACTATAATGCTGGCGTCCGTCGTATAAGTGAAATATTCCTGAGTACTGCATAAAACGCCAATCAAAATAAATAAATACTATGTAGTGTGCAGATTTGGGTGTACATTGTGTCCACAAAGTATTCAGGTACATGTAAGTGTGCATTCAGACTGTACAATTTGTGATATGGACTCCTTGAAGTCAGATCAAAAATGGCATCATTTGAAAGCTGCATGAAAAGTAGTTTTATCCTATTTTCTTTTGATTAGTCAAATTCAAGGAGTTAAAAGGACAGATCTGACTTGGAACACTGCTATAGCATAACATACGTGTATACAGAATGGTGTGGTGATCACTCCCTGCACTTGATATGTGCTGTAAGTACATGTATCTCTAGCTTCTGACTCTGTGCCTGAGCCAACGGTCTCATCATAGTCTGTAAGTCTCCTCTGAAATCCGACATGTGGTTCTGCTAGATATCTGCCCTCAGGCTAGAAAGCCAATTTTTTCATACATCGCTGTACGTCACTGGAATTCACAGAAAGTTAATGACTCTAGTTTCAGGATTAAAAAAAATTTGTTTGTTCACAAACGATAAGTACCCAGCATCATTGATGATACATGTATTTATAACTTCCATGATTCTGGAATCATTGAGAACAACAACAAACCTACGTTAATATTTGACAGAAATCCTAAAAATGTTCTGAAGTTTAAACACAGTTGGAATTAGTGTAAGATTTAGAATATCATAGAAAATGGATCTTGTTGCACTTCATTTTTATTTGATTGAACATGCAGAACACAAACTGCATTCATTAGTGTTCTCACTGACACAAGACACCAAACAAGACACCAGACACGAGAGTTGAAGAATTGGCTTGATGCAGATCCTTGCCTGAGTGTCTTAATATACTGATATTACTTTATGAACTGAGTAGTACTGTAGGTACGTTATATGAAGTAGTGTCATTGAAACAGTTTAATTTCTGCAAAAAGAAGTCATATGGTTATGAGTTTTTAGGAAGAATATATTTTTGTAATGTGTCCTGAAAATTATTAAAGTGCATGTATTTTTAGTGGACTTTATCTGGATACAGGTACCGGCTTTTAAAATACCCTAAATCACCTTAAATTTTGTCCATGACTAAGTTGCCTATTTTCCTGATTCTGAAAGCTCTGTTGAGTTTAGAAAGGTTATTTTGAGGTTTGCATGGGACATAGGATGATATATGCTACTGGAAAGCTGTACATTTCAGGATGACAAACGATATTTTGTGACATTTATTTGCCTGTAAAAAAGCACTTTTGTGGAGGACATTTTAGGTCATTTAGGGTATTGTAAATGATGGTGTATGACTTTTGACTGATTTGTAGCGGCGATACATCAAAAGTGCTTCTAGTTGATGGTACGGCTGTTTGGCATGAAGTGGAAGATGTAGAATATTAGTTTAGTATAGAACTGAATGAAAAATCTATAATGCTACATCTATGTATACAGACTCAGTATACACACTCGTGTGTAAATGTAAAGATATGTTTTCCAGGCAAAAGTGCACATACATAAATAAAGGGAAATGACCTTTATCATCAGACACTGCGTCGGATACAGGAGACAGAGTATATATTTTCATACAGAGTATTTTGTCTGATGCGGGATAAATGTATATATGCACAGCATTATGTGCACAAAGAAAACATGTATTATTACAGTGACCAGCATTGTAGGTGCATGGATATCATTTCCTGAATGGTACATGTTGGCATAGTTACTAGTAATTTCTGTAACGTGCACTGGTTGAAGAGGCTCCCCCTTGTGGTGTACTGGTTCACAATGTTGTATGTACATGTAGATGGCCCCTGTTGTCTCCTTGTATACAGTAAATTTATTTATTTATTTGATTGGTGTTTTGCGCCGTACTCAAAAATATATCACTTATGCGACGGCGGCCAGCATCAAGGTGGGAGGAAACTGGGCAGACCCTGGGGAAAACCCACAACCATCCGCATGTTGCTGGCAGACCTTCCTACGTAGGGCCAGATGTTTACAGTCAAGCTCAGCACCATGGAAGACTTCTGTGTGGATGTGAAGATTTACGACCTCATAATTCTGACAGATAATTTAATAATTTGGTCAACAGGTGGAAGTGTGCAGACTTCTTTGGGTTTTATAGGAGAGTCTTTTTTTTTCTGGTTAATGATTACCTTTGACTGGTTACTATGGAGATTACCTAAGCTTTGGGGAAATGACATGAATAAATTATGTGAGCTAAATGATTTAGCAATTGGCTTTGAATTTTCTATTAGATTTGATGACTTAGAGGAAAGTCAAATCCTGTTCTTTAAAAATTTCATGCAGTAGATGCCATAGATTGTGCTATGATGAATAGATCAGATGTTCATACAATTTGTACAAGTGACATAATTAAATGATGTGCTCGTGAATGGATGTATTGTAAAATAGATAGAAAAAAATTCAGTGGCTATAAGGTATATGTTTTGTGAAAGTATTTTTTTCTTTTTGCAGATAGAATATGTCTGCATGTATACATATATGCATTTTGATGACACATATGTTAACTTACATGCCCAACAGTCAATGATTCACACTCATTCTTCCTCTGCAACCAATAATTTGAAACTCGCTGAGAAAAGTATGAGGTGTACAGAATTAATTTGAGCAGTTTGAGGAAGCTTGCATCTTTAGTGATACGTATGAATCGTGTTAGTGTCATTTTCAGAATAATGGTAAACATAAATTCCACTGATTAAAATTGCTTTAGAGGCAGAAGATTTACAGTAATGAATGATTTTGTCTCGACACCTCTGACAGTATTGCAGCCCGGTGTTTGTAAAAACGTGTCAACTTAAGCTTAGAAGCAGGTGTATGTACATACATGTATATAGCATATCACTTCTTTCAGTGGGCATTTGTAAGTCAAGTTGGATAACATAATGAATTATGGATGTAATAATACCTAAATATATGGATATACTTGGTATGTTATGTAGCATTTCAGAGCTGAACATCAGATAAATGTAGTGTGTAGAAAGATTACCATCTTTCAAGTTTATATGGAATTGCCAAAGCACTCTGACTTTAATGATCCACTATAACAAAATCTGTTGAAAGAAAAGACAGCAATAAAAACAATTAAACCTTAGTTGTTTCAGAAAATGGGTTGGAACAGAAAGTGATGTAAATGGCCATAGCTATTTTATTTCCACCAGCTTGTTGACTCTTATAAATCAACTTTCAATCTGGAATTCTTATGAGGCCATGTCACATCACTTGTACCCAACACTCGTATCGCTGAAAGGCAAAACAGGGGTCTAGTGAATTCAGCAGACACAGCAGCATTCATAAAAATATCAAGCAAGCATTTTGAACTTTACGTGGGATACTGTATCGATGCATACATATTGTACATTTGGTCTAGTGTTTTTTTTTGTGTTTTTTTTTTGTTCAAGAGTCTTTAGATTCACATGATACAGGATTAGATGTGTATCGTGATTACCCAAACTACAAAACATTCCTAATCACCTGATAATGGCATCATGTACAAAAGACTGAATCTGCTCTGCCACAGAATACTTGGTCCATTAAGGGAGTGTACAAAGCACATGTACATTTATATGTATCTCTCCAAGTCTTTGTCCCAAACAGGCTGTTGCAGAATACAAATGTGCTTTCAAGATTGAAACACAAATTTAGGTGCAGCATTTTTTATTTCAGGAAAATACACATTGCATGAACCTACAGTAATCTGGGGATTATCTTTTTCCTTTCTCTGTCTTTCTCTTCATCGTCGTCATATGACTGAAAAATTGTTGAGTACGATGTTAAACCCCAAGCACTCACTCACTCACTCTTTCTCTTCATGAATGTCAATAAAGCTTTCAATATAGTTCACTATATATGATTCACTGATTTCAGCCGGTGTAGGCTTTGTACAAGTAGTAATTCAGATTTCCATAAGTGTGCATGTGAGCACGTGGACCGAGATACTGTACTTTGGGTTATATAACTGGAGATAAGGCACATGTACATGTAATAGCTTACATTTAAAGGCAAGATTAACTCAGAACCAAGATTCTCAACATCCTGACTGTCTTGAGTCAGTGCTATGTACAAGTATATCACAAATATCAGTATGATAGAATAAAAAATATTAAATAATATTAAAATAAATTTAAATAAATCTGAAAATTTTAGTCATAATAGCACTACATGTAGGCTTCACAGATTTTTTTAATATAGTCTACATGTGCACACCTACATGTATATGTAAATTAAGTAATATATTCTGGCCTGAGTGTGGGTGGGGGTGGGGGGCTCCGTGGCTCAGTTGGTTAGCACGCTAGCGCAGCGTAATGGTTCAGGAGTCTCTCACCAATACAGTCGCTGTGAGTTCAAGTCCAACTCATGCAGGCTTCCTGTCTGGCCATACGTGGGAAGGTCTTGCAGCAACCTGCGGATGGTCGTGGGTTTCTTGAGGGCTGTGCCCGGTTTTCTCTCACCATAATTGCTGGCCACCTTCGCACAAGTGAAATATTCTTGAGTACGAACACCAATCAAATAAATAAATGAATAAATCTGGCCTTAGGGAAACTCTTATTCAAAAAGACACTAGCTTCTATAACTTTACCTCTGTCTTGTTTCTTCAAGACCATGACCTAAATTTTCTCCCACAAAACTGCGTTTTTGAAGGCAAATCAGTGTCACAAAATAATATGTTCGGTGCTGAAAACTGCAATATTCCAGTAGAATAATATATGTTCCCAGCAAACCTCAAAACACCTTTACAAAATCAATAAAACTCTCAGAATCAGGAAAAATGGGCAAGTTAGTAATGGACGAAATTGATGGTTATTTTGGGTAGGTCTCCTCCCAACAGTTATCAATAAGGTTGTAAAATTTATGATGCTGCCTCACTGAAGCATCATCCTGATTAATAACACTGAACTTAAGCTCTCATGTTATGACAGTACATATTCATATATGTACATCGCACTGCATCAGGTAACAACCACATGCCTATCCCTATACTGTATTTAAATCCCTTATCCCAAGTTAAATAAGCGACTTGTACAAGACACTGCATTGGCTATCAGATACATGCATATTCCTGTAATGTATTTAAATCCCTTATTAAATAAGCCACTTGTACATGACACTGCTTGGCTGTCAAACACATACATATCCCTGTAGTGTATTTAAATCCCTCATCTCAAGTTAAATAAGCCACTTGTGCATGATACTGCATTGGCTATCAAACACATACATATCCCTGTAATGTATTTAAATCCCTTATTAAATAAGCCACTTGTTCATGACACTGCTTGGCTATCAAACACATACATATCCCTGTAATGTATTTAAATCCCTTATTAAATAAGCCACTTGTTCATGACACTGCTTGGCTATCAAACACATACATATCCCTGTAATGTATTTAAATCCCTTATTAAATAAGCCACTTGTTCATGACACTGCTTGGCTATCAAACACATACATATCCCTGTAATGTATTTAAATCCCTTATTAAATAAGCCACTTGTACATGACACTGCTTGGCTGTCAAACACATACATATGCCTGTAATGTATTTAAATCCCTCATCTCAAGTTAAATAAGCCACTTGTGCATGATACTGCATTGGCTATCAAACACATACATATCCCTGTAATGTATTTAAATCCCTTATTAAATAAGCCACTTGTACATGACACTGCTTGGCTATCAAACACATACATATCCCTGTAATGTATTTAAATCCCTTATTAAATAAGCCACTTGTACATGACACTGCTTGGCTATCAAACACATACATATCCCTGTAATGTATTTAAATCCCTTATTAAATAAGCCACTTGTACATGACACTGCTTGGCTGTCAGACACATACATATCCTTGTAATGTATTTAAATCCCTCATCCCAAGTTTAATAAGCCACTTGTACATGATACTGTGTAGGCTATCAAACACATACATATGTCTAATATGTATTTAATTTCCTGATCCCAAGTTAACTAAACCACTTGTACATGACACTGCTTGGCTATCAAACACATACATATCCTTGTAGTGTGTTTAAATCTCTCATCCCAAGGTAAATTAAGCCACGTGATCTTGCATATACATGTACAGTGCATTCTGAGTGATCTATCTGCTGCTCTTATTATGGGCACACATGGGAAAATCAGATTCCATTATTGACATCAAGAATTTTAATACTCCTGATTATAATTAGTACATGTACATGACTCCCTGTCTCTACAATGTTGTTTGCTGTACCCGAAAAAAAAGAGAGAATAGGAAGGATGAAATGTGAAATTTGTGAGACATTTATGTTTAAACATGTGCCTAGGCCTAAATGCACAACCTTGATTCTAATCTAAGCAGACTCGCACATTGGTGTTGGTTTAAGTCGGGCATTGGGGTATTGGGGATCGGAGAATTGGGGGTGGGGGTTGAAGCTGATGCATTAAGGGAGCTCCGACCAAGATTCCACCTGTCCCGGTTCGGATAACAAGTAGTTTGGCCAGAGCGGGGATGATAACCCACATCATTGATTTTTGTGGTGGCACTGGTGCTGGGGCCCGTATTAAACATTGATGAAACATGTCCACTGCTGATGAAATATAACTCTGCCCTGTTTAAACTTGTATGACGGGCAAAGATGGAATAGGTGAAATTTGGACTTTGTTGATGTTGCTTCTGTGGAGCTTTGTTCACTTGGCCGGACTCGCTCTATGACCTTACTTATTACTGTGTGCCATTAGATCAGAACCAAAGACCATTCTATTGGGCAAATATAGTCCATAGATCAGTCTATGTTTACATTATTTGTGGCAAGATACTATAGCCTCCTGAGAGACTGGCAGTCTCCAGATGTTTGCCAGAATGAAATCTTTCCACTTGGGCCGTTAAGCCATGGTTATCCTGTACATCTAACTCAATTTCATCACTTAGAACTTAAATTCTATACTTGTTTACAGTCACAAGTCATTAATAAGACACATTGTATCTGGGCACTCATGTCAGTTGAACATTTTCTAAAGGACTTAAAGATTTGTTGCATTTTGCATAATGTGGGTTTTTATACACCAAAAAGTACTAAAATATTACTTTTGATGTTGCATATCCTTGTAAGTTAGATTTTTTTTTTTTGTAGTAAGATAGCTCCCAACCTTTCAAGCAAACCACAAACCCCTTTTCCAAGATCAATTGAACTTTCAGAATTGGGAAAAAGTAAGTGCGGATGAAATAAAATTTAAATGAAATTATCTTGTTGCAGTGTGATTTATGTAAAACATCATTCACATGTAAGGAAAATAATGATGAACAAATTTGAACATTTTATAGCAGTAATGCAGAAAATTTAATAAATACCGGTACATGTAATGTGAAATTAGAGTCAATAATTTAGCAATTTTGAGGTGATTTGCTAAAAGGTGTGGTCAAAATTGGACTTAGCTGTTCAGACTTTTCCTGTCCAATGTTAATGTTTGATTGCTGCATAAAATAATAATAATTAATATTTAAATAATATAATTTGATAATAATCCACTTTTGGCCTGAGATACATGTACTGACTTTTTTGTGGGTAACACAGTTGCCAGTGTTTCATGTTCCAGAACAAAATATTAAAGCATGTAAATTGCAAACAAATTACATCAGTATGTATATTACCTATATCAGTGAAAGATGAATTTATTTGTGCCTAACATTACAATAAGTTATCCAGTAAGTGCTGGTTGGTTCTTACCAATGAAATCCTGTGGTTGCAATGAGTTCAAGTCCGTCTCATGCTGGTTTCCCTTTTGATTGAATGTGTGAAGGTCTGCGAGCAACCTATGGATGGTCATGGTTTAAATTCCCACACGCTCAGCCAAGTTTCTTGAGTACAGCACAAAACACCAGTTGATCAAATGAGTAAATGAATACTAATTGGATCCTCGGGTACTGTAGTTCTTCAGCCTTTGGCATGTTTGGAAAGTGATTATTCATGCTTATTTCGATGGCATTATCCTGTGTTGACTGATAAAATGATACTTTTTGTGAAGCCCTGAAACTGACCAATCCAATCAGTGTAGTTTTTTTCTCTGAAAGTAACAAAGTAAACAAAGTAAACATGTGCATAATTTGCACTGAAAGCTGTTCTTTCATATTCGAAAAGGTGGAGGAATTGAGGAAGTCCTATTTTGAGATCCAGCTATTCAGTCATGACTAACAGACTAAAATTTTCCCATGTGAAACTCTAGTCAAATATACATATGTACCATTCGGCCACAGAAGCGATCCACTGACATGTACTTTTCCCATGTGAAACTCCAGTCAAATATACATATCCACCATATGTACCATTTATTCTGGGAGAAATATTTGACTGAAGTTTCACATGGGAAAAGTACATGTCAGTGGATCGCTTCTGTGGCTGAATGGTTAGAGCATCCATCTTGAGTCGAGAGACCTGGGATCAAACCCAGGTCAGGTCACACCAAAGACTTTATAAATGGTACTTGCTCCTGCCTTGCTTGGCATTCAGCACTGAGAGGTTAGAGCATGGAAACAAGACTGGTTGGCTCTGTGTCATTATCTCTGTCATTGTTTGCAGCTGAGTGGCCTGTGACCAGTGGGGATTCCACTTAAGCCCCCAGTGGTTTGGCACCAGCTCTTGTGCAAGTGGAAATTTTTTTAGAATTTTATTACTACCATTCAAATTATTGAATAAGTGCAGGAAGTATATTGTCTACAGTGTGTGTAATATACATGTACATGTGATTGTTTGTTCAATTCATTTGAAATACCAGAACAAAATTTGTTTCTTCAGTTTTGTTACACTACAGAATAAGCTTGAATAAAAACATCTTGCAAAAATGCACAAACGTTGAAGAATTACAATAAATGTACCATTAGAGAGATTGAGGCATTCGTTACATTTCTGTCCAACAATCTAACCTTTCAGCGTTGACAAGTAGCTCTATAGGTTGACATATAATTTGCAGGCTGATTATTAATATAAGAATAATTTAAAAAAGTAACTATACCTGTAGGTCCCCTAGTGTAATATTCAACCTTTTTATATTTAAAAGCATATATGTAGATGTATGTTTGGAACTAAAGAAGCACATTTTGGCCGTAGCTTTACCACTTTTGCATAACTAAATACATGTATTCATATTATTTTTTGATTGTTGTTTATGCCATAATCAAGAACTTTTCACTTTTGTGGTTGCACTTATTTGTATTGGTGGAGGAGTGCACAAGGTAAACCACTGACCTTGGGCAAGTCAGTGATAAACTTTCCCACTGAGGCACACAGCACACCGTACCTGTGGAAAACTAAAGTTAAACTGTGCTAATGACATCCGAAGTGTTGTCTGCTACTTATTGTCACCAATAAAGGCCTCTTGATGAGTGAGAGCAGTTTTACCATTTTATGGTAAACCTTCTATTTAATATGGCTTAAGGGACAAGGTCATGAAAGTTTGTGTTTTTGTGGAAAATGATCCTTCATTATCTGTGGAAAAAGCCCTGCTCTTTAGCTAGAAATATCAGAATATTGACCACACAGTGTCAGCTGTGTACTGACTCTTGTGGTTATTACCCTACAGCTAGACTGCTGAGTATGAAGTGAGCTGGCAGCTGATCTCGCATAACCGACTTAAGTTTCACATATTTTTTATTAGTACATGTAGGCTGATGTATTGAAATAGAGCAGTGGTCATAAAAATGTGATCACGAAATATGAACCAATAAGATGATCCAACAGGTATTAAATGTTACTCATGATATCCACTATTATATTACGGCCTTTATAACAAACTAATTTATTAACTAATTAATTGATGTGTCACTATGTAAACATTATTGAGTATACAGTTTGGTAAACAGTAAGCTCGCCTCAGATCCCCCTCGAGCATGTTCCTATGCACATATGCTCTACATTTATGGCTCCTTAATTGAAATACAGTTGTTTTGGGAATAGATCAGCCTTAGAAGAGTGTGTGTTGGTATGGTAACGACATGTAGAACCAGTGGAGGGTGACTGGTGGCCCAAAGTGGTCGTACTCTACTTTAGGGCCTCCTGATGACCCTAATGACTACCTGTCTGTCCCATTGTTTGAGGAGACTCTAAGATAAATGTACACGGGTGCAGAGCCTAGACTAGCCTATAAATGTTTAACACAAGCCCTATCCTGTTTGATCAATAACAGCCAGAGTGACAGACACACCTCGTGACACTCCACACCTTGCCTAATACCGCTCCACTTGTTTTTGTTTCAGGGGTAACAGTTGGCTACTGTGGACTAATGAAGAGTGCCTCAGCCAGTAGGACTTGGTACTTCCCACTGCAAACCCCAGTTCTGCCTGCACTTGCCGCCAAGCCACTGACCAACTGACCATTCAGCCCAGGGACAGATTCTAACTGGCATGTCCCCCAGGTTCAAGAATGAGCAATTCATCTGAGTGGTCCCTGGTGAGTCAAGCCTTATCTGCCCTTCAGGGAAGCTGACATCAGTTTATGGCAAGCTGAGGTGTTAAGGGGACCCCCACCGCCAGATAGAAGATGGTATTTTTATGTGGGAACACTGTTGTTACTGATCAGTCAGCCCAACTCTGTGGTAAACTCAAGGCCTGCCAGAGCAGTGGTTAACACAGTGCTCACATTGCCTTACCCGGCTGATTAACTCCAGCGAGGAAGAGTCAGCCAGTCGACAGTAAGCAAACATAGTATCACCTGCCAGTAATTTCACATAACCAGCCTGCAGCTGCTAATTTGACACATTTTAGTAATTTTTTTCTTTTTTTTTTTTACATGGAGAAATCTATTGAGGAATAAACGCGGTTGACTGCTTAGTTGGCTATTGATTGAATTGATTGCTATTTAGACAACAGTGGAGAAATCGAGAGAGCAAGTTGGATTCCCATTTCTTGGGAAAGTGAAAAGTCAGCTGCTTTGCCTATGACCTTTCGGTTCAGTCTACCTCATGTGCTAACTCAAGGCTTGAGGCTTGGCCACTCAGCTGGGCTGAGGCCAATATGGTCACTTGGAGAGCACAAGTAGAAAGCGACAAACTATAATTGATCACAGCTTCAGCGTGTAGTGCTCTTTTATTCTCTGATCAGAATTCTTTTTTACTGTGCAAATTGGACTGGTAAGGATGCTGAAGCTATTATGATAATTCATTCATTGTGTCCGTGGCATTCTCCAGGGAGCAGTTGGTTATTGAGCGTCAGGTCGGGCCAAGGAATTACCTGGTGTGATAATAGTATTGTACAGTTGGATGTAATCTGCCGGCGGCAATGGTCTGATAGTGCCGTGCTTTGAGTTGCTGTGTCAGTGCTGTGATACTCACAATGGACACATACACGACAATTGTGACGAATAGTCGCGCTGGAAGTGCCTGGTACGATGGCAAGAAGCCTGTTGGCGGAGGTGTAGAGATGACGGAGCTTTTGGGGGGTGGGGCAGGAGGTGAGCGCCCTGGGGATGGGACCATGTGTGTGGATGGAATGGGAGGCTGCCCCACCACACCCAACACCCTGGAGTATAACTCAGCTCTAGACACTTTTGACGGTGAGGAATGTTCGGCCGTGTCTGAAGAAAACACAGAGTTTCGGGATATGCCGAATAGGTCCGCGTTAAAAATGGAAAGTTTGTACGAAGACCGTTATTCCACAAAGAAACCGCATACGAAGGCCACAATACAGGGACGAATCTATAACTTTTTGGAGCGACCCACTGGCTGGAAGTGTTTCATCTACCACTTTACTGTGTGAGTATTCATTATGATTTCATACCCATTTTCATTCTGTTTCAGTGACATACATGTATGTATGAACAGACAGCATCACAAGTTCTTACTTGAAAGTTTTGTTACGTACATGACATAAAATGCATTGTGGCACAGGTGGTATCAGAGACCTCCTACCCACCCACACACACCCAGCACACAAAACTTTACTGGAATGAAGTTTTATAACTACATTGTATTTACACAAGAAGCCACTTTGTTTGATACTGCAGTCTCTGTTGCATTTATGATGCTCTCTCAAGAGTCTGAATGGCATCATACACGTACACATCACCTGTGGAAGTTAGGGTGTTAGTTATCAACTCATTGATAATTGCTTCAAAATGCATTAATATGTGTCATGTACACATGTAATGATTGATTTTTAGCCATATGTTGGCTTTACAGGTGTACAGGTAGATGTACATGTATGTGCATGTAGATTTGTGAATATTTCAGGGTAATGATGTCATGTCTGTGTGACTCTGCTGATGGAATTCCCAGTTCATATATTTTGTAATTAATAGCAGATCTCTGTTTATGCCCGAGCGAGAGTTACATGCATCTGTGAACATCAGTGATAGCTTGTAGTCTGATTATTAGGTGACACTGATAACATTGATTTTGCCTATTTATTTATACACATGTATACATATCTATTTTTTTTTTTTACCTGTGCGGCATGATGATTAATAACAGTTAGATACATACACTAAGCTGCATCGGTCCGAGGAAATGATACGTGAATCTTTGATGGGTGAAGTAGTAGATAGATTGGGAGTATAAACTCATTCACAGAAGGGGGCCTCCATGGCTCAGTTGGTTAGCGAGCTAGTGCAGTATAATGACCCAGAAGCCTCTCACCCATGCGGCCGCTGTGAGTTTAAGTCCAGCTCATGCAGGTTTCCTTTCCGGCCATACGTGGGAAGGTCTGGCAGCAACCTGCAGATGGTTGTGGGTTTTCCTGGGCTCTGCTCAGTTTCCTCCCACCATAATGTTGGCCGCTGTTGTATAAGTGAAATATTCTTGAATACAACTTAAAACACCAATCAAATAAATAAATAAATCATTCAGACAAGACCAGGGGTTAGGACTTAGAGATCACCTACATGTATGTTCAGATAGTACATGTAATTACATGCACCTTGACAATAGCTATGTACATGTATGTATAATATAAGCGACATTCGCATTTCAGGAGGCACACTACTACACTTGCCACAAAAGAGCAACCATGGTCAAGTTAGCACCCAGTCTTAGACAGTGGCCTTTGAATTTTTCACCAATATGGTGCGAATATTTGTACATCTGGCATGCGAAAGTTTGTCAGTAACTTGCCCAATGATGGTGGAGTACCTAAGCACTCCAGTTTCCTCCACCCATAAAAGTGAATGTCACATAAGTGAAAAAATTGTTGAATATCACATTAAACAATAATTGATATAAATGGATCAGTTTAATGATGTTCTGTTTGTTCTGTTAAAACATTATTGTATCAAGCACCAAGATTTGACAGACCCACGTGAAATTTTAACAATGAAAAAGGTGACCTAAAACTCATTATTAGAGATTTGAAAGAAATTAACATAAAGAGAGAGAGAAAAAAGGAGAATTATGTCCAAATACCTACATGTACACATATAAATACTGTAGAGTAAGACCCTGTTATGGGGGGGATATTCAGGATATGGCCAGCCGACATATGCTATGCCATGTCATGTGACAAGATTTTTAAAAGAAGGTGCTAAGTTCAGAGTAAATATCTCCATTGCACTTGCGCATGTTGTTATGTTACCAACACATGGATGTCTGTGTGAACATGTGTCTGTAAATCTGACCAATTAAATAAACTGAAAGAGTGTTTAACCCAGAACAAACTAAGTCAATATGCTTAAGAAAAAAACTGGGAAATTTTGAAATGCATTGAAGCAGTGAATAGTTATTATCCCAGGACTTATTTAATGTTGTCATTGTAATTGAACCAACCTGATTGTCCAATTGTACAGTAAACACAAAACATGCAAGGAGGGGAATACTGTAAATTTAACAGATTTGATGTATGTTAATTACTAATGAGGAAATTAATTAAAAATTATACAGGCATTTTATTTCAATTTCAATATAAAATGTGGCTCCACACAAACACCGCATTTTAGCAACAAACAACCAGCCAGGGTATTTATATAAATTATTTATACCTTGTTTATGCAATTTATGAGAGCAGTTAATGAAGTGTGTGATCTACTATAGATATAGGGTTTCCCTAGTCCTGTATATGTAGCAGTTTTGTAAGGCCACGATGAGTTCATTTTTTACTTCCTGTCTTTTGTCCTCTTATATGTAGGTTCACATGGGCATTGTTCTATCCCATAGTTTTATCAGCCAAATAATCTGCAAACATACATGTATGTGCATTTAACCAGAAACTCCATGAACTGGGCAAAGAGGAATAGCTGTAACTTATATACATGTATTTTTGTGTAATTATTCTGTATTAAGCAGGATTACATTTTGTTTTTATTCACTATTGGCTGTGAATAATTATGTGTACATGTACGTGTAATGTGTGCATGTATATGTGTATTATATGAACTACGCATTAGTCAAGTACATGGACAGATGTGTGTATGAAGAATCAGGAGTGTCCCCATCTACATACCTATATGTACATGTGCAGGTGCCATTTCTCTGCCAGCACTCAGAACCTCAAATCTGATTACATGTAGGTGTTAAAAAGGCCCCTGTGGTTGACGGAGACGCAGATAAGGCCCGTTAAGGCGTCTGAAGTAAGATGGAGACGGGCGACTGCTGCTGCCAGCTGCACACTCCTGTTTCTCCCTGTAATTAAGTCACGGGGATTAAGCATGGTGTAGATTGAGCCAGGGTAAGATGTGCACCCTGTACCAGGCTATTTAATGCTGATTGAATCATTCACCGATACAGTTTAACCCACTTTACTTGCAGTTCCACTGATTAAGGCTGAATCACGTTATAGGCTCACTCGGAAAATTGGTTCAGTTATGGCCCTTTTAACTGGGCGCCAGAATGTAAATTATGAATGCATCCCCAAGTTCTTCTTGCACTTTGAGCTTGGTTTGTGTCCTCAGTTACATGTACATGTAGCCACTCGTGGGGTAAACTAAAAGGACTTTTAAAAGTATTCAGTCTACTAGTATATATGTACATGTAGTACAGTTACAATACGTGTTCTCCTCAGTACATTTTCATACACAGGTATGACTACATGCTGGACGACACAGTTTTCAATCATTTGGAAAACAGTTTGCTTCATAGTTTAACCTGCACCCATTAGTTTGAAATTTTCACATATTGAGACATAATTTTCCATTTATTTGTACGTGCTCAAGTACATGTACACTTAATACACGTAGGCTTACATTTACATGTAAGACATATAAAGTCTGCTACATGAATATACATAATACATACTGTATACATTTACCGTTACAGTAAATACCCTAATTCCACAACCTTTTCGCATATGAAAGAGCAACTTTCAGTGCAATTTATGCACATTTTTAATTTGATTTAGGAGACAAAACTACTTGGTCAGTTTCAGTTTGTCAAAACTTTTAATTTTTATTTGGAGAATTTGGAGACAAGTGGCAAGAACATTTGTATCGTTCACCCTTTGCCTTAATTGTTTAATAAGACAATGGCGTTAAATTATCATGGTATGCTGACTTCCACACAAGAACAGCTGTACTGCACATGTACCAATGTACACATCTATATACAGGTGTGTCCAGCATAGTATTAGTGATTTGTTGACATTCCTGATGGAGAGAATTGTGTAACATGAGTACATTACATTGGCCAGTGTTAGCCTAGTTATGTATATGTTGACAGGTATGCTTGAGAAATTCCCTTTGATGTTGTCATGTATATATAGTTAATTTTTTGGGTAACAGCTTACAAATTCACTACTGGTTCACTAATCAGGTTACATTTTCATGGTGCACATGTAGTTCAGTTTTTTTCTGTCAGAAAAATGTGTGCCGTCTATTTCAGCATTTCAGCACACATTAGATGTGTGTAATATTTAAACATATGCATGTATACCATCTGATGTACATACAACTCAAGGTATGTCATATGTACATATGTAATATTGGATTAGTTTTTCTTTCACTCACAAACATATATTTCTAAAATGTGTGTCATGGTGCAATCTTCATCTGCGGGGAAAGTGAAGGCTAATATCCACTTACATGTACCAGTTTTTTGTATACCTGTAGTATACATAACAGAGCTGTGCCCTGTACATATGAAAACCATCTGAAATTTGTTTTTGACAAGCAGTGACTTTAGGGCTGGCAAATTCTGAAGTTAGAGGCACGGCTGATTTTTTTAATATATGTATGCTTGGGGTTTTGAGTCATACCTAACAATCCATGCTGCCAAAGCGCTGTCATCGCCACTGAATTTTCTTGCCAAAGACACCATACATGTCACCCCACCCAGTCACAATTACTGACACCAGGCCAACCAGTCCTGTTTCCTTGCTCTTGCCTCCCATTGCCGAGGGAGGCAGCAACAAGAACCATTTTTAATGTTTTTAGTATGACCCGACATGGGTTTGATCCCAGGTCTCTTGACTTCATGGCATACGCTATAAACATTAGGCCAATGGGTTTAGTACTTTGTTTGACAAAATGCCAAAGAAGAAGTTGTTGAGAGACCAGGTAGTGATTGATTTTGTCATTGTGTACATGTTCTTGTAATAGATATGGACGCTCAATGCGTGTTCACAATGTATCAGATACATAAGGGTTCATGGGTATGGGCGTTGAACACAGGTTTTACCAGAATAAAATAGTGACGTCAGTGCATGGATGCTTTGGGGACTTTCATTACATTGTATAAGCTTTTTGTCCTGCTTGATTTGATTATATCAACCAATGTAGGCCTATACATATGCATTTGGCCATCCCTAAATATTTATTATAGTATTTATAATAAATGACAGTACTTTATGACCGTGTATATATGTACCTGTATCTGTCAGCTCTACTATACTGTGGCTCTTGCCAACAGCAGCATGGATTCTTCGATTTTCAAACCTTTCGATGGGATAGAAACAAATTCACTGTGTCAAATATTATAAAAAGTTGTAAGGGTTGTTTACATTATTTATTGATATTTTATTGTGAGTGGACATTGATTAATTCAGACCCTCCGTGTCACTGTTTACACAGTTGCGGATGAGCATAACCAGACAAAATTGGTTCTGCCATGCATGCAGGTATATATAGGCAAATCCTATCACTTCAGCTCTGCAACATTGAATAATGGGTGGTATGGTACTCATAACTATTAAAACTCATGTGATAAAGGTCTTGTCATGGTGGGGCCCATAAAGAGATTGTTTGACAGTGTTGCTGTCTGGTGGATGGTTTTGACTTGCTGGTACTTGGTTTGACTTGCTGGTACATGGTTTTGACATGCTGGTACACGAAGATCTTGTGATGATGTTAGGAGACAATGTAGGTGTTGTGAGAATTAAAGACGTCTTGTAAAGAGGTTGTGAGATAGCTAGCATGGTGTTTGAAGAATCAAGGTTTAGTGGCAGATATTATTATATTATGAAGTCTCATTGTGTTTAAGGCTTTAGGTTTTGCAGAAGAAGTTATAAAGAAGTTTTTGAAAAAGTGTGGGTGTTTGGAGAATTAAGGTTTGCTGGTAGATATTGTTTAGATGATTTGAGACAGTCGGGCTCATTTGGAGAATTATGATTTGCCGGTAGATATTGTGTTGGTGATTTAAGACAGTGTGGGTGTTTGGAGAATTATGGATTGCTGGTAGATATTGTGTAGGTGATTTGAGACAGTCTGGCTCATTTGGAGAATTATGGTTTGCTGGTAGATATTGTGTAGGTGATTTGAGACAGTCTGGCTTATTTGGAGAATTATGGTTTGCTGGTAGATATATCGGTAGGTGATTTGAGACAGTCTGGCTCATTTGGAGAATTATGGATTGCTGGTAGATACTGTGTACATGTTTTGAGACAGTCTGGCTCATTTGGAGAATTATGATTTGCTGGTAGATATTGTGTAGATGTTTTGAGACAGTCTTGCTCATTTGGAGAATTATGGTTTGCTGGTAGATGTATCGGTAGGTGATTTGAGACAGTCTGGCTCATTTGGAGAATTATGATTTGCTGGTAGATATTGTGTAGGTGTGGTGAGACAGTCTGGCTCATTTGGAGAATTATGGATTGCTGGTAGATATTGTGTAGATGTTTTGAGACAGCCTTGCTCATTTGGAGAATTATGGTTTGCTGGTAGATATTGTGTAGGTGTGGTGAGACAGTCCAGCTCATTTGGAGAATTATGGATTGCTGGTAGATATTTTGTAGATGTTTTGAGACAGTCTGGCTCATTTGGAGAATTATGGATTGCTGGTAGATATTGTGTAGATGTTTTGAGACAGTCTGGCTCATTTGGAGAATTATGGTTTGCTGGTAGATATTGTGTAGGTGTGGTGAGACAGTCTGGCTTATTTGGAGAATTATGGTTTGCTGGTAGATATATCGGTAGGTGATTTGAGACAGTCCAGCTCATTCGGAGAATTATGGATTGCTGGTAGATATTGTGTAGGTGTGGTGAGACAGTCCAGCTCATTTGGAGAATTATGATTTGCTGGTAGATATTTTGTAGATGTTTTGAGACAGTCTGGCTCATTTGGAGAATTATGGATTGCTGGTAGATATTGTGTAGATGTTTTGAGACAGTCCAGCTCATTTGGAGAATTATGGATTGCTGGTAGATATTTTGTAGATGTTTTGAGACAGTCTGGCTCATTTGGAGAATTATGGATTGCTGGTAGATATTGTGTAGATGTTTTGAGACAGTCTGGCTCATTTGGAGAATTATGGTTTGCTGGTAGATATTGTGTAGGTGTGGTGAGACAGTCTGGCTCATTTGGAAAATTATGGATTGCTGGTAGATATTTTGTAGATGTTTTGAGACAGTCTGGCTCATTTGGAGAATTATGGTTTGCTGGCAGATATTGTGTAGGTGTGGTGAGACAGTCCAGCTCATTTGGAGAATTATGGTTTACTGGCAGATATTGTGTAGGTGTGGTGAGACAGTCTGGCTCATTTGGAAAATTATGGTTTGCTGGTAAATTTTGTGAAGAGGATGTGAGTCTGGTTGTCTTAATTGTGTGCCTTCTTTGAACTCTTTTGTTCTATTCGTAGTGTGTTTTAAGTCATCAGTATACATGTAGTCCTTTTACTAGGTAGGATCTAGAATTACTGCTGAATTTATTCATGTAGACATGATAGGGCACATATGTACATGTACATATACTTGCTGTAGGTGTTGGTGGCATTCAAAGCTTAACGATGTATAGTCTGAGTGTGTATTGCCTTCACACTATGTAAACCTACATGAACATCTGTGTGCATGTACACCTTTATATAGCTGCAGCCAATGTGCATAACTGATGCTTGTAAATTCCCAATTAGCCTGGTTATCTCTGGCTTCAGAAACTGTAGCTGTCGGAAACAATTTTCCTGAGCAGTGTCATGTTCATCTGACCTAAGCACCTGTCCAGTTTGTCCAGTCAGATGGAGTTTCTCCTGAACTTACCATATGTTTGTTCAGTTTGTCCAGCAGGATGAGCTTTCTTTGTACTGGGCAGCTCTTTGTGATAGAAAGATCACTAGACTTTGTAGTTCCATCTCCACATGTATACGCTGTACACTGTAGCTTGGGGAGCAGATTGATCCTATGCATGTACATGCCTTAAAGACTGAAATTATAAGGATCTTTCGTCCAGCTCATGCTGGCTTCCTCTCCGGCCGTAAGTGGGAAGGTCTCCCAGCAAGTTGAGGATGGTCATGGGTTTCCCCCGGTTTTCTCCCACCATGGTGCTGGCTTCTGTCGTATAAGTGAAATATTCTTGAGTACAGCGTAAAACACCAATCAAATTATAAATAAATAACAAGAATCTTTGATAAAGAGTCAGAACTGAAAAAATGATATTTGATTTCTGTTGATTTTAAATGGTGCATGGAATTCGGAAAATTGGAAGCACACACACCTGATAGCTCCTCAGCGTCCAAAAAAAAAGTATACACATACATATACATACCACTTGTTTATGTTGTAGAATGGAACCATTGTTATCCCCCAAAATTTATGAATTTTTCAACCATTTCAATTTGTTATCAGTTTGTTAGAATTTTATGCAGCTTCATGATTTTGGAGAAGACTCTGTATTTACATGCACTGTGACTGGATGGCCATTATTCTACAAGACATACTTGTATATATCAATTCTTGTACAAAGACTTTGTTGCTGATGCCCTGTAGCTAACACTTATTAACAGTATTATGCAGTCTTAGAAATCTGTATGATGACTAAAGACCATATTCAAGATCAAGTGATGTTAAAAGTGTATCAAAGCGCTTTTCATCACCACTATTCTAGACTCATCTCCGTTTCATTTACAACATGCAGCATCACAATTTCAGTGTAAATATTGGAAGGGAGATCAGTGAAAGGTAAAGGCTCAGAGATTCATGTATATGCATTAATTGTGCCGGAAGTGTGGAAATATAGAAGGATTTTAAAGCAGATGGGCGTACATGTATAAAGAGTCGGCTACTTTATGTTCACAATACATTTATACTTATTGTTCATGTAATATACATGTATATTGAGCTTTAAACACCATCGTCTTAATTTGCATTTAATTAAGACTGAGCATTAAATATTAATTAAAAGTTCTTTGGAATATGTGAAAGTAATGCTCTGCAAATTCTAGACATGGTGACCTCAAAAAGTGAACAGGAATATTTATTTCATGTAATGAATGAAATCATCGGTTTTGATTGTCGTATTGAGGGTGGGAGGGACCAGTTGTAGAACCTCAATTGTGATGTACAAAAAAAAGACTCAAACCATCAAACTACTCAACATTTTTAGCTTGCTTGTAACGTTAAACGAAATAACTTAGGGGTGGTATCTTAAAAAGTACTGCTAAATAACAGTATTTAGCTCAGGGTTTGTACACGTAGAGCACATTAGCACGGGAAGGATGTTTCATCGTTGATTGGATATGTGCATATTATGTATCATAAATTACTGAATTCCTGGTTTAATGTATTGCGTATAAGAATCAATGTTAAACAAAGTGTTAGGGGTGGTTTCTCAAAAAGTGCAGCATGTATTGAGCTCAGGATTTGCACACATGTAGAGTAGAATATCACGAAAGGGATACTCCATTGTTGATTTGGTTTGCACATATTAAGTATCATGATTTACCCGAATTCTTGACTTAGTGTATTATGTATTAGAATCACTGTTAAACAAAATGTTTGGGTTGGTATCTTAAAAAGTATTGTATGAAATACCAAATTCACAATTGCAGTTCTTTATTCATTGAACTTTTTGAATGAAGTTTATCATTCATGTGTCTCATACATGTGAGCTCTTCTAAGTTGTTTTTATAGCAGATTATCTAAAATTAATCAGGATATCCCTTACTTATGAGTTACCTCATGAGACTTAATCCTAAGTAGGAATCCTCCATGTGACCCTGTCTGCCATCATGAATAGTTAATCCCCGCTAATTAGTTTCTATGAATAAGCTCATCCAAATCTGTCGGGTTGTTGTTGCACTAGATGGTTCTGTTTTCCTTCATAGTCAGCCAGACCTTGCACATAAATCATGCACATGATGTGTACAAAATGATTGTCATCATTTGCATGTCATTTTGCAGTAAACTCGGTAGTGTCTTGTTGAGAAAAGAGTCCCCTTCAAAACAAAGCCTATTTATACCAATTTTTTATACCCTTGTTTGACTCCCCAAGGTTTAGACTGAAATAAGAAAGCAGTAAGATTTCCAACAACTCTTTTGGGGCCATTTTTTGTTTGAGCAGGGTGTCCAGATTTCTTTTTCTCCTGTCTCCAAATAACATTAGATTTTTATTTCACCCATCCACTTAGATACGTACATGTAGCTTGGTAGCTCTCTACGGTCATTATGTCTTGTAAGCACCATGAATGCAAGAATGTGTCTACATTTACAAGTATGTTTTGTGGTTTGGGAATCCTGTTATAATGTACCCCAGAGCACTTGGGGTTTTGTTGACAGCATCTTTGTGCACTGCTGTATTTGTCTTAAAAATTCACCCTAAAAAATTGTATTTTTGGAGGCAAATGAAGGTTATGAAATATTACTTTGTCCTGAAACTTTTTTTTCCTATAGGATATCATCCCGCCTTCCAAACAAACTTCAAGCCACGTTTCTATTAAGGATGACTAGAATCGGGTAGAATGAGTGACAAATCCATAGATGAAATTTTATGTCAAATACAATATTTTGCCCTAAAATTTTCATCAAAATACAGTGTAGTCTTGGTATAAGAGCGTCAATATAGCGTGCAGTGGGATGTAATGTCCCCCAAAAATCTGTGGTGTAGTTTCACACAAGAACAGTTTAAACTGCAAAAGAAGAAATTGAAGATGGTGTACTGTTAAAAAGATAAAATAAAGTTGAAGCATCAGGCAGCTACATGTACATGTATTCGAAACTAGGAGATAGTGCCTCATTTTCTCCGCTTAATTTGCAAGGAGGTATGTTTGCAGTGCTTCTAAGAAAACCCGATAGCTATTGATTAGGCTAGTTGACCTTTCTGTACTCGGACACATCAATCCTGGATGGAACTGTGAGGAAAACAATGCAACTGTAGTATCGCACAGTCGGAGGATATTCCTTGCAGAGAGGTATTCAGCTGTTCGTTTGTGAACACTTGTCATTTCATTAGTGGTTGGTTTCCAGCTGGCACCTCCTCAAGTCTGCTGGACTTTAGGTGGGATTTTGATCTCAGAACTTCATTTCATTAATTTGTCCTCGCAGAGTGTGCTGTAAGCTGTTGCAGCTTGTAGTTGGGGACCAGGTGAACATAGTAAACTGTACGTGTTAAGGTACTTGTACAAGTTCAGGTGCTTGCCTTATCATTGCTAGACTATCCAAAACATGAATTCAATCCCATTCGCAAGCAGGGATTACATTTATTCGATTCACCTGCTTACATTGTTTTTTGGGATTTTAACGTGTCCTCGATGTTGGATACAAACCTGCTTGGCCTTGACAATCACTGCCACATGTTGTAATTAACCTCTCTCCTGTGGGTCTCCATCAGGAGATTTGTCCTGTACATGTTCTTTGCCATATGCAAGGGTTTCCCCCAGAATCTGGCAGGTTTCCTTCACCTCATCTGTACATGTACATTTATACGGTGCAGGAGTTCCCTCCAAGATTTCCTCTATATGATCACCTGCAAGGTGCAAATGTTTCATCCACTCAAAACTTGATCACTTTCATGTACGTGTACATGTGTCTTGCAAGGTGCTGTGGTTTCCTCCAAGGTGTGCAAGATTTCCTCCATGTGATCACCTACAAGATACACTGATTTCCTCCAGGATCCTCCAGGTTTTCATGCAGTCAAAACTTGGTCACTTTCATGTACATATATTTAGAATGTACTAGAACACTTATCAGATCACTAACTGTATACACCAAATTCCAAGGCCCTGAATTATTCGACTAATTGTCCTTCTGCTGGCAGTGACTGTCTGCCTCTCAGTCTGGCTGTGGACATTATCTGTGGCAGAATGTTGACAGTGTGAACCCACGACCCTATCAGTTAGTTGTCAGCATAGGAATTCATTATGACCATACCATAGCCAAACCACATCTAACCATTTTTAACCTGAACACATAACAGAGTTTCCGCTTGATTAGATCAGTACACATATTACACATTTGTTTGTTGATATTGTCAGTGCCAGGCTGAAGTTATTTTGTGGCTGTGAATGCCACAGGCAATCAGTTGGAAGATATCTGCTTTTTACGGATATTTTTGATGCAAAAACAAGAATGATTCAGGATATTTTTTTCAAGACATTGCATGGTGTATTTATTTGCTGAGTTTATTAAAATTAATAAAAAATCATTGTTACATTTTTCTGTACAGTTTGAAGCACTCAGGAAATTTCATGTGCTTTGATTGCAATAATAATTATTGTGTATGGCATTCAAAAGCAGTACGTTACCATTCAGAATCGGAAATAAAGCTCCTAAAATTTATGAAGCAGTTCGATCTATAACTTTTTAGCACTAAAAATAGTACGAGTCTGATATTGAAGGGCAATAATTTGAGTTATTCTTGGCATACCTGTATATACAGAGAAAATTAGATTGGATTAGCGAATATGGATTTTTTGCCAAAAATCTATAATATAGGCTCTTTAATGAAAATTAGCATACCTGTATACTTTGCTATTTGTAAAAAAAGAGGATTTTCATACTTTCATGGCCAGTAATAATACCAAAATCTGTGTCTGAAATAATATTAAAGCCTATATACGAGAGAAGAGTATGTGCGTATAAACACCCATGTTTCAGTTCAGTTGATTCAGTCTTATTTTTGACCAGTCACGATGCCTCAGTAGTCAATCATCTCATTCTGTACGTCAGCTCGAGTTGGCTCCAGTGCTTCAAGTATTTGAGCCCAACCCATATGATATGCATGGCGAATCAGAGAGCACAGGTTCATCGATGATAATCTACTGACACAGCAATTGTTCCCACAATTTTCTGAGGCACAGAACTTGACCGCACATAGCTTGCTAATGATATTTGTTTCTTTGTCAATGTAAGCAACGTTCTAATTTTCTGGACGCATATTTTCAATTCAGGCATAGTTGTAACAGTTGTTATCTTTTCCTGTAGGCATGCCACTACATCATTACATTAGGCCTGTAATCTTGCTATTAAAGGGGTGTGGTAAGCAAAGTGATTACCGGGCCTAACATATCACAAAAACCAATCCCGACTGACATAGGAAGGCTTGAGTAAACCAACTTAGGACACTGTGATAGTTTCCTTTGAGGGTATTCCCCTTAAGACAATGCTCTTGTGTTTGCCGTATGTCCAGTCGATGAGGCAGATGTTATTCCAGTGATTTCCCATGATGCATAGTGAATCTGTCCTTTGGGATGGTATGGGAATCCATTAAACACAACTTGATCAGGGAAACAATTTCTATTAATCTCAAACTAGTGGATGTTTGGACACGCTATTGATTTTTGCTATCGCCACGTTCTGTAGTGCTAAAAATCCTGACCATCAGGAGGGGCCAGATAACACATAGATAGATGGTGTGTGGGGATAGGCACGGCCTCTGGGTCCTTGTTGCACTTGTAAATTGGGTTATAATTGCAGTCACACATGCTGATGTTGGCAGCAGGAGGATTGTGGTGGTACACATAGCTACATGTACATTGTACTATACCAGTAGCTGCTTTTCTTCCATTAGACACATGTACTACAACCTTTTTGTTCTCTGTCACACTGAAAAAACATATTGGCTTTGTCGTTTAATTTTGAATCAGTTGATCTTACCTAAAAGATTGGTTTTTGTACACAGAACAAAGTTGTAAAAGACACTGCCCTGTCACTAGCTTTTTTTGGAAAGTGAGGGGTACTGAATATAGGCCCCATACTGCAATATAGCTTTTATGTGAATGCAGCAAAGTTCCATAATTGTTCCTTCCAGGTGATATTCAGGTCAAGTTTACCCAAGAAGGTATCTAGTTAGTATTTAGGCTTTCACAGCATGTATGTAGTTCGACATTACATGTAGATCCAGCTAGAATTCAGGCAATATTTGGTCATATTATTACAACATGGTTCTAGAATGGATCCAGTCATGTTCTAGCAGTGTTAGGGCATATATGATTTCAAAAAAGGCTGTATTAGTTATTTCATTGGGGTTTTTCACTTATACAGCAGCAGCCAACATTATGGTGAGATGAAACGCGACACAGCAGAGGGGAATCCCATGACTGTTCACTGTTTTAAGCGTCCCACATATGACAGAATGCTCACTATGTAATACTGCTTAGTTACTACATGTGACTGATACATGTATATACACCTATATACACCTACATACACATGTACTTCAGAGTCATCACAGTTGCTATAGAGGACCAGTTATTCACATATGTGAATAATGGCACCCTTAATTGTTTACATTTGGATACAGCTACTTCCTATGCCATCTTGAGGTTGATACACTGTATTATTGTAGCATAAACACACCCTGTACATGTAGTTTCAGAATGACTCCTGTTACATGCACATTGCAGCCAAAGTACCTGACCAAATGTAGGGCGAATTAAACTAAATGGTAAGTGGAAGTTGGTAGATAAGAGTGCGTTTTATGCCTGATGTACACATTCTTTGGAGGGGCCTCCGTGGTTCAGTTGGTTAGCGCACTAGCGCAGCGTAATGACCCAGGAGTCTCTCACCAATGCAGTCGCTGTGAGTTCAAGTCCAGCTCATGCTGGCTTTCTCTCCGGCCGTATGTGGGAAGGTCTGTCAGCTACCTGCGGATGGTCGTGGGTTTCCCCCGGGTTCTGCCCGGTTTCCACCCACCATAATGCTGGCCGCCGTCGTATAAGTGAAATATTCTTGAGTATGGCGTAAAACACCAATCAAAAAAAAAAAAAAAAAACATTCTTTGATTGAGAGATCAGGTACATGTATATGAGGTGTACCCCTGTCATTCCAGCATATTCTGAAGACATCTTTCTGTTTAGACTGATAATATTATATCACACTTTTTGTAAAGTCCAGAAATTGAACAATGTAGTCTTTGTCTACAAAATCGAATTGAAAATGTGCATAAAGTGCATTGGAAATTGCTCTTTCATATGCGAAACGGTTGAGGAGATATAATCTAGACAGACATGTTTTACTTTACAGGTGTACATGCAATACGACGACTTCCCACAACTTGCATACATTTTTTGTTGTATACGAGTTGTGATTGGGAGTTTGACTGCACAGGTAATGAGAATATTGACGATTTACATTTGAATAGAGCTCACTATTTCTTTGTGCAGAATTGAGTGTCTGCTGTAAGAGACCTGTGTCCTTGTGTTACACACAATCAGGTTTGAGCAGAAGGACTTTCTCCAAAAGCATATGGACACCAGAAGAGTGTCGGGCAGATTTGCTATTTTTGTCACCATTAAGGTCTGATTATTGTTGATGTGGTCCCAAAGTGGTGATCGATACACTGCTGTGTAGTAAATTAGACAAACCCATTTTAACGCTAAAAAGAACATGGCTCTGAAAATTACATCAATACAGATGTGCAAGTTGCTGTGTGGTGGCAGTTGCCCACAATTAAAATCATTTTTCTTTTTTTTGGGCTTGAAAAAAAAAATTTGAATGAAAAATTTCATACTGAAATCTAGTTCCTGCTGTTAATTAAACTGCCGTCACAAGCTGAAAAAGGAATAAGAACTTGCACATCGACTAGAAACTTTTAGTGCCCACTATATGACATGTTCAATTAGTACCTAGTCATAGGTTAAAGCTATGGCAGTTTGAACCGACTGTATGAAACCACTGAATTTTACTACATGTCAAATACATTTACGTGTACCTTTAGATGACTTTTTTTATTCAAATCCAAACATTGTAATGCGTTTAGGCTTAATTGGGTTGACATGATTCTGTAATCATAAGGAATGAACTACATGTTCTTGGGGGAAAAAATGAACATAAATGTAGAGAATAAGTGAATTGTACTTTTGAGAAAGTTCTTTATCCTAAAGCACATACATGTATGATTGGACATTAATTACATTGCCTTGATCGATTAGGTGGACTTGCCAAATTTTACTAGCCAACACTAGTACATGTCAGTGTCATGTCATAAATTGTTAAAGTACATCTATTGGAGGAGCGTGTTTATGAACACGCAAATAGCTGAAGTATCTCGTACAGTTGACTTGCCATTCTTGGCTTACAGGCAGTTTATGAAGTGGAATTCAGCTAAATATGTGTACATGATCTTAGATAAGCCTGTTAGATAATTGTATGTAACATCCTAACAAGGTCATTCATCATGTGAGATACCCATGTAGTTGATTGAGTACCCCAAGGGCTGTTAGCCCAGGATTCCCATATCCCCCTCCTCCTCATGTAACATGGTTAATATTACATGGGTACATGGATACAAGGCTGGCAGGTACTGAATGGCATGTACATGTATGTACAGTTGTCGTTAAAACTATCTATTGATACATGAGGTGTATCACCATGTTTACCCAATGACTGAGTGCAGAAAGTTTTTTGCTGACATCCATGTAAGAAACAGCGTGTTATCAATACAGGAACATGAGACAGAATGGTTAGTTTCATGTACGAGCTAAAAAAAAACAATTCTTATTGCCATAATATCATTTTGACTAATACAATTTAGGGATGTGAAGTAAAATATGCTAGGCTTTAAACTTGTGTCTTGAAACCTATTGGTTTGGGGGAAGGCGCAAGTTTTTTTATCTGTCTCTTTGTGCCATGACTGGTTGGTGTGTCCTGTTAATACAGTGAGGCAGCATCAGAGACATGGATGTTAACACTATGAAACAGTCCTGCTGTTCATGTACACCATTGTTGGGAATGGAAAACTTGAGACATGTATGCACCGCGCAGAGCAAATAAACAATGAATATTCTTCTGTTTTGTAAGGAATGATATGTACGGCAGCACTTTGTGTGATACACTTGAATATCTTTAGGTGTAAAAACTCCACAGGATGAATTTATTATGATATTTTTATGCCTGAATGTGTTCAGTATTGTATACATGTACTTCCTGAACTTAATTGCCTGTAAACTTGTTCATACCTTTTTCTTACATGTACTCCTCTGGTTTTCCATTTAGGTGGTTGTTATGTTAACCCTTGTAAAGCCTGGTGGTAATAAGACAGATTGAATGTGTGGAAGGAGCTTTAAATAACCCAGGCATGTTTACTTGTGTCTTCCGCAAAGTTGCCGGGTGGTCAGCCTGTGGATGGGACTGATGCCGAGTACTGGTAACCAGCTGGTAATGTGGCATGGCCTCCATTTATCATCTTCCTCTCCTATATCAGGCTAGGTTTTTTTTTTTTTTTTTGTGGCTTGCCTCACGCTCCAACACAGATCATTGTGATAGATGAGCAGTTAGACATCTGGCCAATTTTTCTTACCTGACAATAGCCCAGGCATTTGTGAATAGGTTAAGCCAGTTGTAGAAAGTTTTGCTGTAAATCTAACTGCAGGTAATTGAGAATGGACATATGGAAGAGCCTGTGTTTTACAGCTGCTGTCGGTTGTAATTTAATAAATAAAAGATATAATTCATTGGGATGAGTCTGGCATTTGGATATAATTGAGGCGCTAACAGAAGGCTTTATGTGTCACGTGCTTTAGGGGAAGATATACAACATTACCTTAATTCCTATAAAAAGGACTTCTAGGTTGTTCTTGATCCTAATTTTCTGTTACTCACCTTTTGTGTAAAGCTGTATATATATTTATATATGTAGAAATAGAACTGCCATGTGCATGTACTATTAATTACATGTAATTATATCTTCAAAAGAGATGTGAAATTGTGATTAGATTTAGAACAGTCCAAACTACAAATGTTAATTTAATTTAGTTCCTAAATCTGTGGTCATAGTGTCAGATTATCCCAAAAAATAAATAGTGCCCAAATGAACTAGTACATGTAGATGTATACTCAACCAGAAGTACAACTGTATGAATAGAATTTATGAACAACGTATCCAAAGTGATGATACATGTGGGATTAAGATCATTTTGTCCATTTAATGGTTTTCATTACTCTTTGATGCACAAAAAAGTTAGTCATTTGTTCAAATATCAATGCCAGGATTCCTAGAAGTCCAAATTTATAATTTGGGTTTTACTATGAAGTTTATGTATATTTTAAACGCCGACTATAACCTGGTGTTAAGTTTAACTCCACTTAAGTGACCGGTAATTTTGTGAAGATGAAAATGTGTATCATATATGAGAGAGAGAATTTTGAGTTTTTGTTTGAGATGAGTTTTATTTCATTTGAGGCTTATGCCGTATCATGATTTTATTGTTGCTACACACATACACTTTAACAAGTATATTATCCTGATCAGAGATATAAATTGTATAATTAAACCATGTATAAACCATGGTGATGCGTGTTCAGTTGTTGGTTGTCATATTATGGGAAAGAAAGGAACTGACAGATGTTATATCAAAAGTAAACATGTGCAAAATACTGTAAATGCCTTTTTATTTGGGTGGTACGAACATTCCTGGATTTTGAGAGAAACATGTTTCTGCAAAAATAAGTGCCATCAGATATAAAACCCATATGAGTAACTTATTAATGTAGAATGCCTAACAGTTATAAATTAGTTAACAAGCACTACAGTTCTAATACTTTTTCAAACACGTTAATTAGAAATACCTAATTAGAATGTATTCCAGCTTTCACAAATCCAGCTTAACTGATCATCATCTCACTTTCTTTTAAGAAGGCTTAGCTCATTCTAAATATCGTCACAATGCAACGTTGTTGTTATTGTTGATTTCTTGCCGTGGTTAGAGACATACAAATCCATAATTTTTACTGGGCGTGTGTTGATGATATGATGAGAGAGGCTGTTTTTTTATCGACTGTACTTGCCTTCCAGTCAGATCACCTTTCCGATGCCCCAGATACATTGCTTGGGGGTTTCCGCGCTTCAAACTTAATTTTCAGAATGATGATTTCTGAGAAATTTACTCAAATCTGTCATAGTTTACTCAAAGTTTCACTCACACTGCTTATCTATGAGAATTAGACTGGGATTTATTTGTATCACATTTCATCCTTCATCGTCTCCCGCAGTGAGTGACACCAATATTTGCTAACCCAGCAGGTAAGGGCTTTGTCTTATAAAGATTAACAGCCTTCAAAAGATTAAAAGCTTAGGAGGATTAACTTCCTTTGTCTGATTAAGTTACTGTATTGTATAGAATTTTTGTCACATCTTACAGGTACAAACAAGTTTAAATGATAACATTGTTACTTGAATGCTTAAGCTGTTTAATTACTTGATATTGCTTGGCTATGTTGAATGTAAGCACCTTAGGAAGCATCATCTCAGATCACTGATTAGCTTTGACCTACATTACATAGCCTGTAAAACACTTATACTTCAGGAAGAGGGGAGCCAAGATCATGTTGTGTTGCGTGAAGTTTAAGGGTGAAACATCAGCCTTGACCTTGTATAGGAACTTCCCTGTATGGATGTGAAAAATGCATATGTCCTTTCAAGTGCCTCAGCTGAGGTTTTCACATTGCAGCAAAGTATCAGTAAAAGGATACATTTTCTTTCCATTAAGTTTCCTTTCTGTGGCGTTGGTGGCTGTCTCTGACAGCTCAGGAAATCATGTAACAATTACTTGATCCCTGGCACTCTCTTGATATTTTGCCTAATATGCAATGTCCCAAAAAGTACATTTCTGGGTCTGAAGTGGGGGCCTTAAGCTGGGAAGAACATGGTGTTTAATGCCAACTTTAAACTTGGGGAGTTTTGAATGATGTAGGTTTGAAGCAAAAATCTTCCGTTTTGAGCTTGTTACCAAAAGATTTAAGATCTACATGAATCTGATTCAGTTTGTGACAATGATTAATTGGCCCACAGACATATACAGCCGTCCATCACTAAACTAAATTAAATCACAAATAGTAAATTCATGGAGTAGATTCAGTAATCGATTTTAACAGCTGTCTGCTCCCTATATAGAACTGATACATATACATATGCCAGCTTTTTATTGTTATAAACAGTGCTTTGTACTCTGCCCTGTAGTTTTTTGATACAAAAAATCTGTAAATCTTAAATACGACAATATCACCACGCACATTCTTAGCAGACAAGGCTATGTGCTTCTACTAGGTTAGGCAGGTCAAGATGTACATTTAATGAGGCAGCCAGCTTGACTTGATTCTGCCGGACTGACCATCAAGTTGCTGCAGAAAGATGACTAAGTGATTAGCATTAGGTGTTGAAAGGATGTTTGTTCTCAAATGAAGACAGTGACAGACTTGTGTGATGGCAGCGTGTGTTTGGACACTGTAGATGGGGGACCAACGTTGTTTACAGCTTGACCATTTCAGCTTGTCATGGATGCAGCCATTGACAATCAAAGTCAATCACTCAACGCTACGCATACATTTTCGAATGCAATTCAGTTTTATCAAAAAATTTGAGTTTTCGTACCAGAAAAACACAGAATTGATTTTTTTTTTTTACTACAACATTCAGTTTTTAACAAAATTTTACCACTGAATACTGGGGTCTAAAATTAAATTGTATGAATCCCTTCAGTGAGATGTGCTAGCTTATTGCAAATCAAAGGTTGTTATGTGGTCCAATTCTAGACCATGATGACAAAAGAAAAAAAAATTGTCGTGCATTGCCAAAGTGGATGACTTTATTACATACAGGTAATATGTGGATAAATTATTGGAAAATTCCCTCTTTTGTTGATGAAAAAAAAATCGTGGAATTTTATAAGTCAATAATGCCAGAGTAGAAGTGACACTTTTATGATATGGACAAAGAGGGTGTAAAGACTCATACACATTATAAAGCATTTATACAAGCTGAAAGTTCTCCATGACAGAGTGTCTGTTTGCAGTGGGGTAGTGTTTCATTCTGATATTAAGGGTTATGTCTCAATCAAGCCAAGTTACTATACTTCATATTGGTATACAAATTCACCCTATTCATTCAAAGTCATGTATCAGAAGCATTAGATTGTTATTTGCCCAGCTGCTCAGCTTAGCTTGTCTCTTCCCTGATCACATTATCCACTTACAAATGTCACCTGTATGGACAGGCCATCTCCAGGTAACAATATAAGGGTTTCAATTCAATGACCACAACTTGGTTGGCATGGCACACTTTTCAAGCACTTGCTGGGACTTACCAGTCTTAACCCTGATATTTCCTGAAAGAGCGAGTCAAGCATGTAACAGTCGATACTGTGGCCGAGGACACAGGGTCGGCCATATCGCCGTATTTACCATGCGCTGTTCTCTTGTATTGACATTTTTCTTGACTCAATCGCAGACTGTGGGGACTGTCCGGATTGATTGCTGTGTCGCTTTAAGTGGCTAAAAATTATTTGAGTTATAAGCATGCCTTGCAGATTGATTACAGTGACAGGCAATTAGCCAGAGAAAAGAAAAAAAAAAAAAAAACTTGTAGGATTCGTAGTTACTTTGTTGCCCCAGAATCTGTACAGTGGCATACATGCATGTACAGATTGCTGGCATGATCTGAGCACATACACGTAGTGTACAGGAAAAGGTACATGTACTGCTTTTAGATATGCTCAAGGTGTTAAAAATGTATTCATGTGCGGGTATCCAAATGAAACACTGTATGTTGTATATACTGTATTTGACCTAAAGGAATGTATGTACAAATGCAGAAACCTTTGAAGACCTTAAAATGGCTCATTTCAGAAATTTATCAAACCTCTTATGTCACTCTGTAAGGTGGATGAATCCATCAGAATCAAGCAAAATGTGAAACTTGATAAATGATAAACTTTAGCTGAAATACAGCATGCTCTGTGCTTACAGGTACATACAAGTAAGCAGGTCTTTGATTATAGGAGATTGCAAGAGACCTGTATGGGTTATCGGCATTGATATAGTTGCACGTACATTTGTGTACATGCTTAAAAGAAAAGAACACATTTGTACAATCTATACCTTAAATGAAAGAGCTACACTTAAAGTTTAATAAAATATCTAAATTTTTTGTCAGCAGGGCTTGTTATTTGAGTATTTAATAGTTAAATATCAAAGACTCAGAAGTCTCCTTCACGCCGCCATTTGAACAGATTACATACGTCATCGTGCTTAGCTTTGCCCAGTAGTTCTTCAGGACATGGCATTCCAGACACAGTTTGGTGGACAACAGCCAAACCCTCTAGTAAGTCCCAAACTCTTTGTTATCACGATATACATAGGTATTTAGCTGAGACTGGAAGAGCATGTTAATCATATGGTAAAGTAATACCATAAGCACCTTGACGTCACTATGAATATTCAAGAGGAGGAAAGGAGGCGGTTGATTGGACAATCCTAGAATTTGGTGGCGCTATCAATGTGCCTCGAATCTGCCAATTTTGTAGAAAACACTGATGTTTAAAACCATTTTTCTCTCTTACAAGAACTTTAAAAAAGCTAAAAAAAAAAGAATTCCACACAGTTTGTATAGCTCTTTCATTTAAGGCATAGTTTGTATAAATGTGTTCTTTTCTTTTAAGCATGCTTGTAAAAAATGCAACCATATATTGAAAAAATAATCTTGTGTGCTATCATAAAATAATTATGTCTTAATTGTCAGATGTTAGAGCCAATAATGACTTGTTTCACTGATCGCACAGTGAATACCATGTAGAGATAGCATGCTTTACCATTGTTCATCACTTTTATTGTTGGACAATGCTAAAAATATCTAAATGCTAATGTTGTCACTTGACAGGTATCTAGCTGTGCTAAGTGATTTTATGTACTTCTGTAATGCCCAGAGCAAAATTTGTGGCTCAGTTCCATGGAAACAGATGTAATACACAGTAAAACTGCTTTGTCAGTGCTTAATATCTGTAATCCATTATTTGTGTGAAGAACAAAAGCATCATATTGTATATTTCGTGATCTACTGGAATACATGTACAACATTTTGCCATTGGTGATCAGAAGATAAAAAACGTCTTAATTTGGCAATAAGCCAGAACAGAACCTGTGAATTTGTGGTTTTGCATGTAAAGCGTTAACTCAACAATGACAGTCATTAACAAATTCAAATAGGCGTACATGTAAACTTCCAGGGATTGATTTTACATAAAAACTTAATATGTGAAATTCATTTCAAATATCCCCGGTTTTGTTACACCATAATGCTGACTGCCGTTGTTTAAGTGAAATATTCTTGATTTCTTGATATTAGTAAAATAACAATCAAATAAATAAGTGAATGAATAAGTTTGTCCAAATATTAATATCAGTTAGGTTTTAACAGACTTCAACCCACAGAGTGTAGTCAGATTGGTACATGCTAGTTAAAAGAACGTTATTACCAAACACATTTGCGGCCACTGTTCTGAGTCATGCTGGTGTTGGTATGATGCCCATAACTGGCCACCAGAACAAGTCCAGTCGGAGGAGTTACATACAGCTAGAGGCTGTCTCAAGAACAACACTATTCTTTAAGCATTATTGTACGCTCAACCGCTGTTTCCTCCCAGCCGTTGGATGCCTCTGTGACTTGTGTCAACACCCCTGGCTCTATAGCTACTATCACCCAGACACAGAGTGTGACCTGAGTCAAAGAAGTTGTACGCCTGGGTCTGCCAAAATCACCATCACGTAGTTGTCAAATTCGCAGCAACGCTACCATCTCAGGAAGCACCTTCCATTTAAGCTTCAGCTGACTGTGCAAGTTGCTCCACAAAATAAAAGGTTCACTTCTGACATTTTTTTTATTAGTTTGACTTAAAACCATCATTCCTCTATTGTCGTAAAACTGTTATGTTTAAATTTAGAGCTTGAGCTCACATGGAGAGGTGCTGGTGGGAAATGTGCATTTATTGGTCAATAAGTGTCACATGCCTCACTCTGATTGGGTGATTTATTTCCCAGCCATTCCATTGGCATGGACTTGGCACAACAACCTAGACCGTTACATATTAACAATAATTAGAGAGCGGTTGTTTTCGGTGTCATTTTCTCCCCTAATGACTCCATTATTTCATAATGGTATGTTGGAATAGAGACAAAATGTAGTTTGCCATGCTCAATCACCAAGATAAGATGGGAGTTGTCCACTGTTGGCCCCTTGTTCTCAACAGTGGAAAACTCCCATCTGCTGTGAATTATCTTGGTGATTTGAGCATGGCAAACTACATTGTATTTCTTAATTAGACAATGACCTGGATGATGTTTTGCACCACATGTCAGTTGCAGGTTTGGTAATGTCACAAACGGTTTTCACTGCATGACGTCACTAGTCAAAAATAGGTAAACCGCTGGGAATTCAGTAGGCTTTAATTAGGTTTAATGGAGGAGGTACTTGTATAATTGCCAGTTACATGAACGTGAAGTTAAGTGGTTTGCTTACTCCAGGTTCTCACCTGTAAACCTGACTGCCAATCATATAAGAATGTACAAAATAAAATATTATAAAATAATATATTATAATATTATTAATAATATTATAATAAAATTCTTTTGCATGGTGTTAAATACTAATAAAGTGCAAAAATAAATGATCAAAACTGCTGTATTCTATGGCATTAATTCAAATGGCACATACATGTACGTGTATTATGAATATATGAGTTAATACTAAGTGTGTCTGTTTTCTTTGCAGGTTCATGATGGTGCTGATTTGCCTTATATTTAGTGTACTTTCTACAATAGAGCAGTATACAGATTTTGCAAATGAAACTCTATTTTGGATGGTAAGTGTGTCTTTCATTATTGTTTGTCTAAGAGACCGAAAAGTCTTACCTAGTAATTAATAAAGACTACATATATATACAGATAGTTACTTTGTGGTGATGGGATCTCTGCATGTCTCAAATTATGAACTGGACCATGAATTAAAACCATGTTTGCATAAAATTAACAAGAGGGAGGGGTGGGAGGAAAGCGAAGTTTTCTTTTGTAGTTCAATATTGGTCAAATGTCAAATTGCTGTTTTTGATGGAATGAATATGGGAATCAAATAAAGGATATAACTGTAATGCAAATTGTCTTGTAAAACAATAAGTATCAATTTACCTGATTCTGTACTTTTTGTTTTCCATGATGTACTATTTGGAGGTACTTTTAACAGACTTGTTATGCAGTGTTCCTTTAGTTTAAGAGACAGGTGGCCAATCAAGTCATCACCAGAATATTTGCCATGTTTATTTTTTACCAAATTAATTTTTCATACTGTTCTGTTGTTTTCAGGAGATTGTGCTGGTTGTGTTTTTTGGCCTTGAGTATTTGATTCGTCTGTGGTCGGCAGGCTGTAGAAGTAAATACATGGGTCTACATGGCCGCATTAAGTTCGCCAGGAAACCTATATCTATCATAGGTAAGGCAGTAAGATTAGTACTTTACCTGTGCCAGTAGGGTTTAGTCTGGCAACTGGACCTCTGAGTTGAGGTGTCCTAGGCAGAAAACGTATTTCAGGTACTGGTCACAGGCGTAGTGGTTTTATCCACGTTTCAATATTTTGTGTCCCGGTATGAGTGGTTTGGACGTCTCTACGGAATGTGTGATTTCCAGTTTCCTCTGACTTTCTGTATATTTTCCCTCAGCTCTGAACCTAATTGTTAAAGCTGAATTCCTGGTTGTTCAGATGCACAATTATTAGAAATATAAAGTATGCATGTCAGGTTTGAATAGATAAATAGGGAGCAGTACATCCCTCAGTGAGTAAGGTGTGTGATTAATCCTAACCACAAGGTACATGAGTTGAGAGTTCAATCCTGACATTGAACATTCCTCATTCAGTAAGGGGTGTGACTAACCCTAACCACAAGGTACATGAGGTGCGAGTTCAACCCTGACATTGAACATTCCTCATTGAGTAAGATGTGTGACTAACCCTAACCACAAGGTACATGAGGTGAAAGTTCAACCCTGACATTGAACATTCCTCATTGACTAAGATGTGTGACAAACCCTAGCCACAAGGTACATCAGGTGGGAGTAAGATGTGTGACAAACCCTAACCACAAAGTACATGAGGTGCGAGTTCAACCCTGACATTGAACATTCCTCATTGAGTAAGATGTGTGACTAACCCTAACCACAAGGTACATGAGGTGCGAGTTCAACCCTGACATTGAACATTCCTCATTGACTAAGATGTGTGACAAACCCTAGCCACAAGGTACATCAGGTGGGAGTTCAACCCTGACATTGAACATCCCTCATTGAGTAAGATGTGTGACTAACCCTAACCACAAGGTACATGAGGTGCGAGTTCAACCTTGACATTGAACATTCCTCATTGAGTAAGATGTGTGACAAACCCTAGCCACAAGGTACATCAGGTGGGAGTTCAACCCTGACATTGAACATCCCTCATTGAGTAAGGTGTGTGACTAACCCTAACCACAAGGTACATGAGGTGGGAGTTCAACCCTGACATTGAACATTCCTCGTTGAGTAAGGTGTGTGACTAATCCTAACCACAAGATACATGAGGTGCGTGTTCAACCCTGACATTGAACATTCCTTGTTGAGTAAGGTGTGTGACAAACCCTAACCACAAGGTACATGAGGTGGGAGTTCAACCCTGACATTGAACATTCCTCATTGAGTAAGTTGTGTGACTAATCCTAACCACAAGGTACATGAGGTGAGAGTTCAACCCTGACATTGAACATTCCTCATTGAGTAAGATGTATGACAAACCCTAACCACAAGGTACATGAGGTGAGAGTTCAACCCTGACATTGAACATCCCTCATTGAGTAAGGTGTGTGACAAACCCTAACCACAAGGTACATGAGGTGAGAGTTCAATCCTGACATTGAACATTCCTCATTGAGTAAGGTGTGTGACAAACCCTAACCACAAGGTGCAGGGTACATGAGGTGAGAGTTCAATCCTGACATCGAACATTCCTCGTTGAGTAAGGTGTGTGACAAACCCTAACCACAAGGTGCATGAGGTGCGAGTTCAACCCTTGAACATTCCTCATTGAGTAAGGTGTGTGACTAATCCTAACCACAAGATACATGAGATGCACATTCAACCCGGACATTGAACATTCCTCATTGAGCAAGGTATGTGACAACCCTAACCACAAGGTACATGAGATGCACATTCAACCCGGACATTGAACATTCCTCATTGAGTAAGGTGTGTGACTAATCCTAACCACAAGATACATGAGATGCACATTCAACCCGGACATTGAACATTCCTCATTGAGTAAGGTGTGTGACTAATCCTAACCACAAGATACATGAGATGCACATTCAACCCGGACATTGAACATTCCTCATTGAGCAAGGTATGTGACAAACCCTAACCACAAGGTACATGAGATGCACGTTCAACCCTGACATTGAACATTCCTTATTGAGTAAGATGTGTGACTAAACCTAACCACAAGGTACATTAGGTGAGAGTTCAATCCTGACATTGAACATTCCTCATTGAGGATTTTTCCCTATCTCTGAAACTGACTACCATATTATAAGTGAAACATTCTGGAGTATGGTTTACTTCTTCAGTCCAATAAAATAGATTTTATGAGACATTTATTTCATCTATTAGGGCTTTTACCTTGTACCAATGGATGGTCCAAGCACATACTTTATTTCTGTTGTCAATTTGTACACCTTGTATACTGCTGCTTTGCCTAATGGGGGATTAATTAATTTATCCTATAGTTGGATGTGTGTGTAAGACTTTGTTTCTGTGTCACAAAACAACGTTTCATTTATTTATTTGCTTGAGGGGTGTTAAAAAGCTTTAAGTACCATCCAGTTGACAGGGCCATGAATTATGGACAAGATGCACCCTATAAATCTACTATCTGTACATTGCTAATGGGGATCATTGAACGAGGGACAAGCCCTAGTATCATGCAGTTTTATTATTGGCTGTTGAAAACCATGGCAGATAGCCATTTTTTAAGTCGTGCCTAAATTGTGTTTTATCTTTGTGTTTTTTTGTTTTTTTTTTTTGTGTTTGTTTCAGATTTATTGGTAGTGGTAGCTTCCATAGTGGTGTTGTCAGTTGGCTCTAATGGCCAAGTCTTTGCTACCTCAGCAATAAGGTAATACTTGAATGGTCTTCGTAGCATTTCTCACCAATAAAAATTGACTTTATTTTAAAGTGAAACTTCTGCATCCTTTTGTTAACTTCACTGAAAGTTTGTAGTATTGGTGTCTGTGGTGTTCTTTTTGTGAAAAACTTTGGAAATACTTCAGTCTTGAAGGAAGAGCAGGTCATTTTAGGTCAGAATTCATCATCGGACAAAAGTATGTGTAGAGGCATTGTGTACTGTAATTAAAAAAAATAAAATAAAGAAAATATCACAGGCAATTTTTCCACCTGGAATAAAATTAGGTCTGGTGTATGTAATTTTCTTGCCAGTCTTGACCTGTCCATGTGTGTGCTTGTTTCAGAGGCGTGAGATTTTTACAGATTCTTCGTATGCTACATGTTGATCGTCAGGGTGGCACCTGGAGGCTACTGGGCTCTGTTGTGTATATTCACAGACAGGTGGGTGACATAGTCTTGAAACTAGCAGATGTAGTTCAAGATGGTGATGTGGGGAGTTAAGGATCTTCTGCCTTCTGATAAGGGGGGTAAATCTGTATCTCGGAAAACAGAACCCTGACATGTTTTCATTAAATGAATGTAAGGTCGAGGCTGGTTGGCTGATGGTTGAGATAGGATTTCCTGGGTTAAAGCCTTAGTCTTTTCGACTCTTGAATAAATGTACAGTACAGTACAGGCTGTATAATTCAGCTTAGCCTAGGCATAACTTTGAGTTGTCTGTCTCTCACATCTGCCTGTTAGCAATGATTCTGTATGCTCTAAAGGGGGTTCTACGGTTTGAAGATACACTTTTACTTCCTGTTTGTAACACGGAAAGACAACATTTGAGATTTCAAATTGTATCTTGTTTTTAGTCCAAATAGAAAGTGAGAAATATTTTACTGGATCAATTGAATTTTTGTTGGGTTTTTAATTTATATACAGCACTTAATTTTCAGTGTTGAATATCATATTACATTACTAAAACAGACCAATAAATAAGCTGCCAATGAGTATCCAGGTAGGCATTAATATCCACAGAAGGTTTGTAGTTAACTGAATGGTCCTTGAAAGTACTGGAAGACATTATATTAGATCCTTAAAAGTACTGGAAGACAAATATCTTGTGACCTTAAGGGATATTCCTTATAGCTGCTAATAGTTTGTGTGTGTTTTAGCACATGTGTAACTGAGATTGCCTTTGGTAATTAGAAGGTGTTTAGCATGGCCATGATAAGTAGCAGGACTAACAGTGTCCCATCAGGTCAACTAGGACATAGTATGGAGCATTACATTTATACCTCAGTGTGGAAGCAGCTTTGGCCATGCCTATAAAATTCTGTGTTGGGTTAATAACCTGATCCATTCAGAAGAAAAAAATGGTGTAGGTCAGTATGAAGTTCTTTTTTCTTATTTGGGCATTGGCAACAATAGACATTTTAAAGACATTACCATAGAGAAAAAAAAAGAGGGAACAAAATTATCATCTAAATATGTGTGAAAACTGTATGAGCAGGGCCGTTTTTTTGAGAATAGGTGAGGTTATGGCAGACAAACATGTTTTTACTGATAGCCTTATAGGAGGACTGCCAGAACTGGTCAGTGAAGGGCTGCATTATTCACTGTGTCAGACTGATTCCCTTGGACAGGTCCGGGTGTAAGTCCTGGTCATAGACCAGCAGGGGTCTCACACCAGCACACTGGGTTCACACCTCACAAATTAAATTTACATGAGTTCAGCCGAATGAGATAGAGATGAATAACTTAGGTCCTTCCATGCCATCGTATAGTTAGCTTTGTTTTCTTTTTCCACAGTGGTGCAGACATACTCCTTTCTGCAGTAATTTCTATCTTATTTTAGAATTAACCATTTACACCTGTATAATGTAACCTTTAATATTGTGATAATCATTATGGTACACTAATAACCACATATTTTTGTAAGTTTACCAATTCGCCTAGGACTTGAATATATTGAACTATGAATGAAGGAATTTCTCTAATACTGTAAGTCTTCAACCTTTTAGACGTCTGAAGCACATTTTTCGGTGGAATTCATTGCATACAGTGGAGGTAAAAAAAAATGAGGACAAAAATGATATATGCGCCTGCTAAAACTGCAAATTATTTCTGTACACACCATGGTTCTCGCAGTATGTTTCAAAATATTGATCAGAGTGGCGGTTGAAACCTGTTGAAGAATTAGGGTAGGTCTGTCTGTTTTTTTCCACAAACATTCAGCTGAACGACTTTGCACTTGCCAGGAGTATTGCTGAGGACATAGGGAATTTGCAGTGTTAAATATTTTAAAAAATTGCATCTAAACTTTACACCTGCACCAGCTGATGACATTAACAATTTTAAATGTGTCATTTTGCTTTTTGGTTCCTTTCGTGTTTGGAACTCCATGCATAATTTTTTTGTTCATGTACAATCAGTGAAACTGAACTATTTGCCCAGTTTTAATGGAAAACACAGATTTAACTCTGCTTAAATGAAAACTAGTAGTGGATGTACATGGAACATTTCTTAATGAAGTGTGGTTCAGTTCTCAAAACACTTCAGATACCAGCCATCCCAATATTTGTTGACATGCCATTTATTATTCTAAATTTGCAATGCCCATTTCTTCCTTTATTTTCCCCTCTCACCAACTTTTCTGCCAGACTGACCAGTCTCTTTTAACTGATGTAGGTCTACATGTACAGGTATTTCCTGGTAAACCACTCATAATCAATGGATTTTCAGACCCTGAGTACACAACTCTTAAGTACATGTATTACTCCAGCGTAGATCATTGAATAAACATGCTGTTTATTTTTTATTTTTATTTTCCCACTTCAGGAACTTATAACGACATTGTATATAGGATTTCTGGGCCTTATATTTTCTTCCTACTTTGTGTACTTGGCTGAGAAGGACGCCACAGATAGCAATGGTGACACAGACTTTACCAGCTATGCAGATGCCCTATGGTGGGGAGTGGTAGGTACTGAACCTTCTCCACTCTATGGAGCTGTTTAATAGATATCTGTGGCTAGCACATCTGTATTTAACCCTTAATGAGATGAGAAAATACATGTTCAATATGATATGTTTTCGTATTATAGGGCTCATGTTGGCTGAATATACATTTCCTGATGAACTGGCCTCTGTTCTTTTATTCGTGAGCCAATTTATATTGCAAAGAATAAAAAAAGCCACTTCACACTGTATTAAAGATCACATACCCTTGAGGTGGTTCTTTTTGACCCAAACGGTCCATGACCTAGTGGTTAATATACAAGTGCAGCACAATGACCCGGGATCTTCTTACCAATATGATTGCTGTGAGTTCAGTTTCATCTCATGCTGGCTTCCTCTACAGTCATACATGGGAAAGTTTGCCATCAACCTCAACTCTGATGGTCTGGGCTCCCTTGGGCTCTGAATGCCCAGCTTCCTCCCATCATGATGTTGGTCACCATTGCATATATGAGATAGGGAGGTCAGGTACTCTGTAACGTGTAGGAATTTTGGTTTCTCTGGGTTCTCTGCCTTGTTACCTCCACTCATAAACCATGGCCCAGTTGCACGAAGCTGTCTTAACATTACAAGCTTGTAACTAACAAATTATATACATAGGTCAGTGTGGTTCATTGTTGAGATGCACAAGTCTGTTAAAGCTGTATAAACACAAATAAAAAACATTCCTGATGAAGATGAAGAAACCAATATACCAGGTAACTTACCAGATCTTGTTTGAAGTGTTCTCTGCTCTGTTGTAGATAACGGTCACCACTATTGGCTATGGGGACACAGTGCCAAAGACCTGGATGGGCAGAATAGTCGCCTCCTGTTTCTCTGTGTTTGCTATTTCCTTCTTCGCTCTGCCAGCTGTAAGTATTTCCATTGTCCTACATACATCAGACTTACAGAATCGTGTCATGATTAACCTCACGATCCTGGCGTTAAGACTGTCATTTTTTTTAACTGAGATCTTTCCTTTATGTAAGACAGAAATTAAGTTTGGGATTATATGCCAGAAGCTCAAGGACTGCATATAATGTTACATGCATTTTTGTTATATCAAAGATATAAAGAGCTATCAGGCGATAACCAGCCTCTAATCCTCGTGGCTTCCATTTTGTGTACCATTGTTAGTGTTACAGCCTGTTGTTTTGAACATGCTAGTACTAACCTAGCTTTAAAATAGATACATGTAAAATATATTTGGTTGTTGTATTGCTTTACAGGGAATCCTGGGGTCTGGTTTTGCCTTAAAAGTTCAACAAAAACAAAGACAGAAGCATTTTAATCGTCAAATTCCCACAGCAGCTTGTCTCATTCAGGTATGTATAGGTTTTGTTCTTTGAAGTCAGTCAAACTTTAATAATCCTACAATTTGTTTTAATGATTAATAAATCTGTTTCATGTCTGTGGAAAAAGGGCAAGTACATGTAACTGATGTTAAAGGCAAAGACCACACTAGCATGAAGTACACGTGAGATGAAAGACCACTAATTACTTTGATATATTTTTTGAGAATAGTTTCCAACCCAGTAAAATGCAATTAAAACTTTGGATTCACAAGTGAACCTTGCAACAAACATTTTCAAGCCTAAAATATTGCTGTGACAAAGTACAAAACTCAAAATGTTCAAAAAGTCAAAGCAAATTTGAAGTGTCTGAAATTTTTTTTTCAGCAAACCACTGAAAAGTAGATTTTACGAGCTCTCTTTATGAAGTGAACTTTTTACGGATAAAAGAAGTCTTCAATTTTTTAGTTAATGCATCAGATTTAAGCATGCTTGCTCTTGACACATGATATGAATAAATGATTATGGCTTAGCACAAAATTTGCAATATTTCAGCAATACAGGCATGAGTACATGATTAATGAGGGTTTAACATTGTGCTCAAGAATTTTCACTTTATATGTGGTTAGTTTCATGTGGGGGTGGGGGTGGGGGGGAACTGAAGCGCCCTGAGTTAACCAGTGACCTTCACCAAATATCGAATAAACGTATTGACTCAAAGCTGCTGCTGCCAAAACAGGTAGATATGAACATGTGATTTCATTGGTCATCATAAATGTAGCTGCCAAAATTGGAATTTAAAAAGTTACTTAATGTAAAGTTAAAGTTTGAAAAGCAGTCATTTTGTGTGTTATCCAGTGCTTATGGAGGTGCCATGCCGCGGAAGCAAAAACGCACTCGACGGCGACCTGGCGTATTCACATTCAGGACAAGCGTCACCACCACCATCACCATCACCACCGTGATCAGCACTTCATCAGACCACCGCACTTCACCTCCAACACCTCGACGCTCAGCAAGATGGCACGCAAAACCTCCCTCCTCAAGAAGAGGAAGAGTACTCGCACCTCCAATAGCTTATCTCCCCTGGAGCGCAAGGAGAGCTTGGGCTCCATATCCTGTAACTATGACGATCAGGGTAAACGCCAAGCTTATGTGGATTTTTCGATGCAATTTTGGACAGATCTGTTCATTGCTTGGTTGTATAAGGGACAAATATTTCATATTGGATCTTTTAAAATGGATCATAAACTTAAAAGGCAAAGATGACATGAAGTACATGTCAGATGAAAGACCATTAAATATTGTCCAGGAAAATAGTTTGAAGATAGTTTTTCGACCCAGTAAAATGCATTTAGAACTGTCTACTGTGGTCTTTTCTGACTATATTGGGACCAATGATTTCACTTCAGCTTTTTGCCACTTGACACACATAGTTTGCTGTATTTCATCATTCAGAATTCATCTTAATTTAGAGCCATTAATGCATTGAACAAATGGATCTTAAAACAAGCCAAGTAAAGTATTTGAAGCCAAAAAGAATATTTCTGTGACATCATTGATACCCATTGGGTCCCAACAGATCACCATAGTGTTTTAAATGCATTTTAGTCGGTTAGAAAAATTTTTAAAAAAAAAGTCTATTTTCATGGACAGTGTTTAATGGTCTTTCTGCGCGAATGACTGTTGCAAATTTGCACTTGTTGCTGTAAAAATAAAAAAGAAAAGGCTGTATATATTTCAGCCATATTTTGATTTCTGACGGAAAAGCCTTCAGTGGCAGCAAATATTATGGATGAAAATGTATCTCTCATCAGGTTTTATCTAAATCTAGGATAAGGTGTCCTTTGTGTTTGTGTATTTTTTGGTTTGTTAACTTTCTGACTTCTAACTTACATGTTTCCTCTGCAGTGTATGACAGCAGTAACCAAATTCACCTGTGAAATTGAATTATTCCACTTTACCACAAGGTCTATTGGCTATGTGTCATGATGTACTAGATTTAATGCTGATTTGACAAATTACATCATCAGTTTTTTTTTTTTTCATTATAAGGTGGCACCAATTTTATTTTGTTTTGTATGGGTCGACACTAAACATTCAAAAATCAAATAGAAATAAATTGAGAGTCCACCTTTTTATTTTGTTTGATCTTAATGTCTTGTGATTTTCAAGTTTTTCAAGGTTTTTTGATCACATACATGTAAATACTTCTTTAAGACGATCAGTTCCTCTTTTAATGAGGTGATTTTTCAGTTTTATTTTTATACCCTCCCCCCCCCCCAACATTTAGAAAAGCTTCAAAAACAAATATTTTAATCAGTTTGGCCTACTTATCATTTCACCTTTCATTAGCTTGTATTAGTAAAGTGTGTGTGTGTTTTCAGTTTCCCCAACGAAAAGCCGGGCAGAGTCAGTGGGGAAGCTGAGTATCACAGGAGATATGCTGGATACATACACAGAAGATCAGGATATTGAGCTGGACTTTATATCTAAACCAGAGCAGTAAGTCTTGTTTCAAGATGACACTACATTGCATGATTTCGCAAGTTTATATATTTTTCTACAGAATATTGAAGTGCTTTTCCACTAGAAAGTTAATGAGAGACAGCTGTATCATCATAATGCATATAATCCTTTTTGAATACCTGTGAGATGAAGTAGTGGCATAGATAAATTTGGCGCAAACAACGAAGATAAAGTTGTCCTGTATGTATCTCATCATTCAGACTTTCCTTCTCTTTCAGGTTAACAGAGGCTCACAAGACAATAATCAGGGTTATCAGGAAGATCAAATTTTTTGTAGCGAGACGAAAGTTTCAAGTAAGTTATGCATTAATTCACTTTAATGAATATACATTTCATTTACTTGGTACTTCACAAACTTTGATTTTATGATGACGGTCAGGGATGATCACAGTGATTGGTAGAAAAGTCGGGAATTCAGTGCATGTTGAAAGCTGAGTAATTCAGTAGATGTAGAAAAGTGAAGAGGTTCAATGAGTATTAGGAAAACGGAGAAGATTCAGTGGGTGTAAAAGACTGCTGATTCAGTGTGGGTGAAAAAACTGAGAAGATTCATTAGATGTAGAAAACTGAGGAGATTCAGTGTGGGTGAAAGACTGTTGATTCAGTGTGGGTGAAAAAACTGAGAAGATTCATTAGATGTAGAAAACTGAGGAGATTCAGTGGGTGTAAAAGACTGCTGATTCAGTGTGGGTGAAAAAACTGAGAAGATTCATTAGATGTAGACAACTGAGGAGATTCAATGTGGGTGAAAAAAATGAGAAGATTCATTAGATGTAGATAACTGAGAAGATTCAGTGAGTGTAAAGAAACCCAAGATTCTTTGAGTGGAGAAAATTTAGGAGGTTCAGTGTGCATAAGCAAAGCCAAGATTCAGTGGGTGTAGAAAACTGGAAGTTCAGTGGGTGTAAAGAAAACTGAGGAGATTCAGTGGGCGTAGAAAACTGAGGAGATTTAGTGGGTGTGGAAAACTGAGGAGATTCAGTGGGTGTAGAAAACTGAGGAGATTTAGTGGGTGTAAAGAAAACTGAGGAGATTGAGTGAGTGTGGAAAACTGAGGATATTCAGTGGGTGTGGAAAACTGAAGAGATTTAGTGGGTGTAAAGAAATCTGAGGAGATTTAGTGGGTGTGGAAAACTGAGGAGATTTAGTGGGTGTGGAAAACTGAGGAGATTTAGTGGGTGTAAAGAAAACTGAGGAGATTGAGTGAGTGTGGAAAACTGAGGATATTCAGTGGGTGTGGAAAACTGAAGAGATTTAGTGGGTGTAAAGAAATCTGAGGAGATTTAGTGGGTGTGGAAAACTGAGGAGATTTAGTGGGTGTGGAAAACTGAGGAGATTTAGTGGGTGTAAAGAAAACTGAGGAGTTTGAGTGGGTGTGGAAAACTGAGGATATTCAGTGGGTGTGGAAAACTGAAGAGATTTAGTGGGTGTAAAGAAATCTGAGGAGATTTAGTGGGTGTGGAAAACTGAGGAGATTTAGTGGGTGTGGAAAACTGAGGAGATTTAGTTGGTGTAAAGAAAACCGAGGCGGTTCAGTGGGTGTGGAAAACTGAGGAGATTTAGTGGATGTGGAAAACTGAGGAGATTTAGTGGATGTGGAAAACTGAGGAGATTTAGTGGGTGTAAAGAAAACTGAGGCGGTTCAGTGGGTGCAGAAAACAGGAAATTCACTAGTTTACCATGTAACTGACAAATCAGCCTGTGCTCAGATATGTCTAACCTGGGTGGCTGTCTTTGTGTGAGTGATATATGGCCGAGTGCTGAAGGTATGATGTAAAACAACAACAACATGGGGAATAACTGGAGGGAGATACACTCTGTGATACCAGGCAAATAGTTCATCTATGAATGTTGGCCTGAAATTTCAAAGATAGTACATGCACCTTTAGACTAAAGAAAGGTAGAATTTGTTGTGATAATGTTGTACTGTTGATGTTGCAGCAAGCCCGTAAGCCCTATGATGTGCGAGATGTTATAGAGCAGTATTCTCAAGGTCACCTGAATATGATGGTGCGAATCAAAGAACTCCAAAGAAGGCAAGGACAGAAAACATTATCAGTCAATGACAAAAAATAAAACCTTAGTAAACAATCAAATGGTTTAATACTTTTGGATACACTTCTTAGGCAAAAAGTAACAGACTGGATAAAAGGCAAACCTTAGCAGCAAGCTTTATATGAAAAAGAATAATAAAAGTATATGTTGGAAGGGTTTAATGCTTGTTGGCATTGTCACTTTTTAGGCTGGACCAAACCATTGGGAAGCCAGTGTACTATGGGAATAACAGAGACAAGGAAAAGGTGACACTGAGCACACGAGTAGCTCGCATGGAGGGACAGGTATAGAACTAATAGAATATTCTTAATTATTGACCTATATGTAATTTTGATGAAATTTTTATGATATATTTCGTCCGAAATTTGGGGTAGTGTTTTATCTTGTTTGCAATAATAAGCAAAATGCTGGCCTGATTCCTTATCAGTTTTCAGTTTCTTTACATTTGAATGATATGAAGAAACTATGTCTTACATCTGGCTTGTAGTTCTCTTCTGCTTTCCGGGGGCCTCATGGGCTCAGTTGGTTAGCACACTAGAGCAGCGTAATGACCCAGGAGCCTCTCACCAATGTAGTCGCTGTGAGTTCAAGTCCAACTCATGCTGGCTTCCTCTCTGGCCGTAAGTGGGAAGGTCTGTCAGCAACTTGCGGATGGTCGTGGGTTTCCTCCGGGCTCCGCCCAGTTTCCTGCCACTATATTGCTGGCAGCCGTCTTATAAGTGAAATAATGTTGAGTACGGCGTAAAACACCAATCTAATAAATAAGTAAATAAATCATCTGCTATTCATTAAATTAGTGTGGGTCTAAAAGTATTATACTTGTAGATAGGTTTAGTTTGTAGTGGAGCAGTGTTCAGCAACAAGAATCAACAGTTACAGGGTGTGTCTTGTTCTTAAACATCATTTTATTTTGTGCAGCTGTCAGTTGTCTTTTAAGAATTATCTGCTGGCTTTTTGACAAGTATTGTGTAACTGGCAGTAGCTTTAGTAAAGATGTTGCCTTTAAACAGTGGTATCTTTAGCAATTATATATGTAGATTTAAGAGCACATTTCTGCTCCAAGATATCTACATATACAATATTTTATATGCAGATCAATAAACTGGACAGGAAGCTTGACCAATGCCTGGTGCTGCTGACCGTCCTGGTCAAGTCTACAGAGAGCAAACACAAGGACGATGAGGACAAGGAAGACTCAACAACCTAGCATAGGGGGGACAACTCTGATCAGGTTTCACACACAGATATCCTCAACAAGGCAGCATGAAACTGGTAGGGTTGTTGGTGTAGCAGGAGTTATGTCCCTCTGGGTGAGATCAGTATTAGCCTGACTGGACCCAAGGGACAGACCCCACCCATCCTGATCTTGTCGCTGACTGGACCCAAGGGACAAGCCCCACCCAGCCTGATCTTGTCGCCTAGGCACCCACCCTTATACTGTTCTGTACAGACAGCTACAGAAGTCACCTGTCAGCTGTATCGACAAAGGGCATACAGGGCGGAATTGATATTCCCAGTGTCTTGAGAAGCTATATGGATGTGTGACTTAAAGCATTGACATTCACATATATTTGGTGTCCAACTACTGTAAATAGAATAGGAATGACAGTTTGTCCTATATGTTGGCAGAGAGAAGCTGTAATTTAAGCCTCTCAACACAAGCCGCTGGCACTGCACCATATGCCAGTTAATTTTATATGTTACTAAGATGAACATGATTGTAATATATTAATATCAATGCACTGGTTTTACTGAAATCATATAATATATGTTTACACGTCATGTGATACAAACACAGAACGCCAATTCAGAGTTTAATATTATTATTATTATTACTGAACAAAGCACTTGTAATTCATGTTCACCATTTTACTTACAATAAAAAAAATATCTGGATCACTTTATTACAATGCATCATGTACGAGAATCGTGTGGTCGGTCATATTGCATATTTTTCTTATTTCAAGTTTTTTTTCGAAACTTGACCATATATCAGTCAGTATGAAGCAACTATATTTGATGATATGTAGAAATCATAGATGTATTGCTATTATAGGACAGTTTTATTTATGTCTTTTATGTTCTTGTAGTTAATATGGATATGTATGCATGAAATTTTTTTTTCATTCACCTTTTTGATAAGCGACTAATTTAATATTTGATATATTTGTGTATAATATATGGTGTGGAAGGTATGTAATATATGATGTGTGATTTGTTGAGTCCTTGATGGGATTTTTGTTAATACATTGACGCAGATGAGGGGTTATAATTATTTATTACACAGTTTTTATCTTACCTACCAGTATTTTATGGTTATCTTTTGTTAACTCCACATGGCATTTATGCACTCAACTTATTTTTCATGCATGAACTTTGTTTTCTCCTCTACCATGACTACAAATTAAATGTACACAACTCCAATATCCGCTCAAAGGTCTTATCTAAGGTAGTTTAATAGTTTCATTTAGTTTTACTGAAATAACTTTACATTAAATGTGACACAGACCACATTATATTAATTAAATGTGAGTTAAATGTGTTAAAAAAAAGAAACCTTTTGTAAACTCTGAAATTGAATTGTAATATATCAAAATAATATTAGTTCCCATGTAATGGTGCTTCTAAATTCCACTTAATTCTGTATTAGTTTAGAAGCAAACTATTCCATGTGAATAAACATTTATTATTAATTTTTACATCTAAGATTCTAAATTTTAAAGTAACATACACATTCATTCAGGGCTTGGCATGGTTTGGATATAAACCAAGGGAGATAATCAACACACAGAAGACAATTTCCCAACACCGAGATTCCTCAAAATACACATAACTTGGATGCACACAGTGTCTGTACAAGATTGCTCTCCTTGAGAATCTTATTATTATTTTATTACTATATTTATGAGTTTTCATTGTCATAGTATTGTTTATTTACATCAGTTGATTTACTTGGGCTTGCCTTTTATTACAAATCACAGTATACGATATACAGTATATGCTTTTGTCTCGCATATGTTATACTTAGCAGATAGGGTACATTTGTATCCAGAAAATGCAATTTCAGGTAATCAGATAAAGAATCTCTCACAAAGTTTCCCATATTTGTGCTTCTGTTAGCTTTGCTACCTGTTCATGGGCTAACACCTCCCCCTCCCCCCCCCCCCCCCCCCACACACACAGAGTTAATCTATATGAATTAAATTAACTTCTTGGCAGTGCTTTTTTGCATTGTGACATTTCCTATTAAGAAATAACAATTTGAAGAGTTCATCAAAAGAACAGTTTGGTTTTGATCTGTCTTTATCCTACTAGGAAATAGTTAAGATTTTTCCATGAAAATGTGAGGTTTTTTTTTCATTTTTTTGTTTTCAGTGGTTGTTATGGATAGGCATTGCTGACAGCAACTATTGCTCACAGAAAGCTAAGACTGGAGGTTGTTTACACAAAGTGACAGTAGGCTATGTTCATTGTAACTAGCACAGTGACACATGTTAAATACATACATTTCTATCAACTTAGACACTTTGGTGCAGGTCTTGCATATTTGTGACTATCCCAAACTATTATTTCAGAAAAAACTAAATTAGCCCAGTTTATTGTCACCTATTTAGCATTGCAATGCTTTTTCATTGTCATCTGTGCAGTCTGTAGAAGACCAACTGTTAAGGTATTCAGCTTTTTAAAATCAGTTATAAACTTGGCAAAATTTACTGATATTTTCCCTTTTAGTTCTAACATTTCTGGAAGGATTGTGTCATATTTTTATGGATGTATTTCATGACAGTCAGTTTTTACGCAAAGAATTTTTTAAAAAATAACAATTTTTGGTGCACATTCAGCATTTAACGAGCTGGCTACTTTTCGTCATGGTGCATTCACTATTGCCTTGCGTACCACTGTATTTTACATGTGGAGACCGTAGCATAGAAAACTTCTTTCTGTCAAGCTTTCATGAATGTGCTTTCTCTCTATGTAGGGAATAGTCTATATCAGAACTCTTGGAAGTGTGCAGCTGTCATTTGCTTCAGTGATAGCCTTTCTGACTGATAGAAACAATGTGATATGAGTTTGGTCCAGTTAGAATGCAGAATAGATTTTTTATTTTGATGGAAGGGTAGGGAAGAAAAACAGTTCTTCAGTGTGGGAATTCAGTTCACTGATAATTTGAAATGATACACTTCAACTTGAGGATGGTCGTGGGTTTCCCCTGGGCTATGCCCAGTTTCCTCTCACCATAATGCTGGCCGCCATTGTATAAATAAATGATACTCTTTAAATTGGTTTAAACAATACTGATTTTCCATAAGTGGTTTGATGAACAGACGCAATACACCTCTCCACTTGGAATTGTGTAGTGAGGCCCAGTAAGAGATTTAGGTGCTGCATCACAGTTCCTAATACTGTGTGCTTGAGATATAGTGATAAGCAACATGTGCTCACTTCTGCTTGACTGTGTAGCTGCCTATTTCAGGCAAGCTGTGTAGCAAAGATTATCTAGCATCACCTGTGCTGGTACAGAAGTTACTTGTAGCTTTATAGAATGAATCTGGTAAACCTTGTAGCTGAAACAAATGACAGCTGCACACTTCTGGTAAGCCTTGTAGACAGTAATTGAAAAGATATGTTCAGCCCTGTTTAGCTGAAATATGACAGCTGCACACTTCTGTTTGTCAGCCATGTGCTTGGGTCAAGCTAAAGCTGAAAGCTATCGAAATATGACATCAGCACACTTTATGATACAAGCATTATGTGATATCTAGAATCCTGTCTTCATGAACAGGTTTAAACAAAAGAGATATGATAGAGACGTGTGTACATGTATGAAAGGGAGCGGAATATTGTGTTAAATGAAAGATAAGAATAGCAGCCCTATGTTGTAAACCTTTCCATACTTTGAACTGAAACTTTCCAAGCACTTTAATGAAATTATGATTGACATGAGAACAGCACATTTCTAGGATGCCCAACTTGCTAAGCAGATGTGTAAAATATAAATGTGTGTGTACACAGTTTCTCAGAATATAGTGCAGTAAGAAAACATGCTAAAATGGGAAGAGAATCGTGTAGTGTCTTGTATTACCAATATCCTGTCTCTTATATGTTGACTATTGAAGTTGTTTTTTGTATAGTTTATATTTGTTGATGTGCATGTAATTTTGCCGAGTTACTTTAGTTTCTTTCCTCAAACACATTCTCTGGGTAGTACTGGTGTATGTGTGTTATGTGTGTTTTATAAGCAAGTCTTGAAAGATTTTATACAGATCTATTGAATAAATGAATGAATGAATGAGCGATTACAATACACCACATCATAGACCTTTTGAAAAGTGCTGGTATTGTGTTGAATGCTGTTAGATGTATGTAAGACTTCTTCATGACACAATGACAAGTTGAGGGAGAGCAAAAAATAACAAGTTCCAAAACAAATTACACAGAACCTGTCATCTGCTTCACACCTACAGTAATATTAGAACATCCAACTGTTTTGGGAGGAACGTCATTTTGATTGCGCTTTCCAAATATTGGATTGATTATCCTCATTTATTTGTAAAACAAGTATGGAAATTTGATTTAGTTAGGCCCTACAGACTTGATTTTTGATCAGTATTAGTTTTGTTGACCTTGTGTATCACTGTATAGGCCTCACTAGAAGCATATAATATAGCATATTTAGAACATATCAGTCAATGCAGATGTCTCTCTGCTTGTAAGAATGAACTGCATGTGTGTGTTTTTAGAGCATGTCTTGTGTCATTCATACATGAAAACACGAGGACGAGTCTGCAGTCTTTATGAATTTGGGATACGTATTGATATATTGGGACATTTGTGAAACTATATTTGTGGGGCCTTTACACAGCATTTGCCTCAAAGCATAGCACAGAGTATGTGTTGTCAACTGCATTGTGAAACTCTTTGTTAAGCAACAGTGTGTGTGTTACTGTTATAAACTAACGGGTGTAACACACAAAACACAGTGACACCCTGCAATTTTCTGAAATTCACCCACACATTATATTCACAAGATTTGTCACCTGAGAATTGTTCCACCACACTTCACATCACGGTGTGTCACCTATCAGGACATGTTTAGGTCTGGTTGCCCTCTGCATTTAACAGTGGACAAAAAAGTCAGCTGAGCTGAAGACCATATTAATGAACTCAGTGCATGCAATGTATATTTTAAGACTGTGGGAACTAGGGCAGGTGTATATGCTTCAGTGTACGTGACAGAGGCGGTGTACCAAGTCCCAACGATAACACAAACCACACACCACTCACCTTAACAGCAAGGCACTCAGAGCATGCATCCACCAAGGCAGTACAAGCAGAGGGTTGTCTCCCCTGGAATTTTGCGGGCGGGGGGGGGGGGGGGGGTTCTTACCTCAAAGCTTGTAAGTTTCCACTACATTTTCCTGGAAAGATATTGTGGTGTGGGTAATGAATTTTGAGATCCGTTAAATACACACATAGGTCATAAAAACCTCCACTTTTTCTCACATTCCAGTTCCATTTTTTGTACGTAAATGTCATCACAGGCCAAATGTTTTGTCTACAAGCAAAGTGCCAGTTTCTGTTTTATATGAATTAACATATGTCTACCAGCATCACCGATAATGTTGTACAGTAAAAAAAAAAAAATTAAAAAGAAAATGAAAGTAGAAGGAAAAGAAAGAAAGTAAAAGGACTAACAGACCTGCCAAGTTGTGCGGTAAACCTTTATGGTTTAGTTTTTACGTTTGTCCAAACAGTCTTCATAAATTACCGGTATGTGATGTATATCATCCACCTTTATACTTAGCAGTGTTGGAAACCTTTTTCCTGTTTAAAGATAATGCATCATTAGGGACATCTTTGCCTGTCAAGATTTGGAATGTTACGGTACGGGTTGGCAGTTGCGGTTTTGTAATTGTCATTTTTACCCCATGTAGCAATTAAAGATCTTTAAGATGAAGCCAGATCTTTTGTTGTTGTTGTTGTTGTTGTTGTTATCCTCTTTAAGCCACCCTGCACCAGTTGTGCACAGTTACAATGTAATATATCTTGGATTTATGCACTCCAGGAAAAAGTTTTTCTAGTTGTAACAAAAATTTCAAGAGAATAAACTTTACATCATATTTTTACTCACCATACCAGTGTTACTGTGTTTTTGTTTTGCACGAGGGCCTGTTGAAAACATCTTGTGTTCCACCTTTAGGTCAGACGTGGAACAAGGGTTCGTCAGTAACACATCAAAGATCGGTTTACCCCAGATTTCCTCCATCCATTAATCCTTCATACAAGTGAATAAATCTTGATGACGTTGAACACTTATCAATCATTAAGACAGGCAATTTTATAGCATATGGATAGATTATAGGTCTATGGTCATATCATGGTCAGATGAACCACGGCAAGCGTGTGGAGTGAATCGGACTGGGCCGCAGTTCCTTCTGTAACAATATCCTGCGTTGAAAATGATTGTTATGGTAAAGATGAAGACGTATATTCAGGATCACTTACTTATGTGTCATATCTGAGATCAGATTCTCTTACCGATTTGTCACCTTTGAGGTCAGAATCTCTTACCGATTTGCGACTTTTGAGGTCAGAATCTATTACCGATTTGTCATCTGAGGTCAGAATTTATTACCGATTTGCCACCTTTGAGGTCAGAATCTCATTCCAGTTTGCCACCTTTGAGGTTAGAATCCCTTGGCGATTGGCCACCTTTGAGTTTAGAATCTCTTAGCGATTGGCCACCTTTGAGGTTAGAATCTCTTAGCGATTGGCCACCTTTGATGTTAGAATCTCTTAGCGATTGGCCACCTTTGAGGTCAGAATCTCTTACCCATTTGTCATCTTTGAGGTCAGATTCTCTTACCGATTTGCAATCTTTGAGCTCAGAACCTAATACCGATTTGTCATCCTTGAGACCAGGATCTCTTATCGATTTGCCATCTTTGGGATCAGAATCGCTTATCCATATGTCACCTTTGAGATCAAAACCCCTTACCGGTTTGCCATCTTTGAGGTCAAAACCCCTTACCGATTTGCCATCTTTGAGATCAGAATCATTTACCGATTTGCCATCTTTGAGGTCAGAATTTAATACTGCCTAATTTGCCATCTTTGAGGTCAGATTCTCGTACCGATTTGCCATCTATGAGATCAAAACCCTTACCGATTTGCCATCTTTGAGGTCAAAACCCTTACCGATTTGCCATCTTTGAGGTCAAAACCCTTACCGATTTGCCATCTTTGAGATCAGAATCATTTACCTATTTGTCATCTTTGAGGTCAGAATTTAATACTGCCTAATTTGCCGTCTTTGAGGTCAAATTTTTTTTCTGATTGGCCATCTTTGTAAATATATCTTTAATGCAATAGCTATTATTTACATCAATATTACGGAATATATTGCTGATTCGTCTCCTTTGAAGACAATCTTCCAGATATTTGTCTTTTTTGCACGAAGTCAAATTGTATCAATTGTCTCATTTGATCCGGTCTGCCCGTCTGTATATAGAAGTGGAACTATATCTGTGCGGAGCGAACATTAAACATTAAATAAACATTAAACATTAAGTGAACATTAAACATTAAGTGAACATTAAACACATACAGAGCTTTGAATGTGCCACTTTGGCTCATATTTGCAAGCATTACATAATGCATGTCCATATACAGTGACAAATACGGGAATTTGTAACGAGCAACATTATATTGTAGTTGTGCATTGGCCATGTCCACTTTCATTTGGGGGCCTTGTAGGCCCTCATATTGTAAAACAAATTTTACAAATAGGCACATTAGTCATCTGTCGAAGGAACCCCGACATCACTGTCCATTAAGCAAAATGCTTTAGTATTATTAATTGCATTCATATATAACCTCTGACATCAAATAATCAAAATAATTGATCATTTTTACAATTTTTTACATTTTATTTACACATATACATGTAATCTCTCATACAAGTGATAATAAAAGACATGCATTGTAATAAAAATACGTAGAAAAACTATGCAACTAAATGGATGGATGACTGAATGAATGAGTGTCTTGATTCACCGTGCTGTTAATATATACATGAGCAATATTTCAGCAAGAGGAAGCCAGATACGTTTACGTGTATACAGCACACGCATAAGAATAAAGCGTCGTTTCACATGTTTAAATACAGATTTAGGACACAAACAAACAAACATAGATATGCAGGGTTGCCAATGAGATTCTCGGAGTTTTTACCCTTGTAATAATATGATTCTTTTCACTAATTTCAGTAAACGGTAAGCTGGGACAAAACGACTGCGACATCCGGGAAATAACTCTATCGCTGGGACAAAACGACTGCGACATCCGGGAAATAACTCTATCGCTGGGACAAAACGACTGCGACATCCGGGAAATAACTCTATCGCTGGGACAAAACGACTGCGACATCCGGGAAATAACTCTATCTGTTATATATACGTAATCCATAAATTTAAAGAACAATATATGAATTACCGGTTTAATATGTGATAGCGATACGGTACACCGAGACTGTGATACTTTCATAAATTTTAATTACGTATATGATGCTGCGTAAAAGATAAAATTATAGATTTTATTTATTTATTTGTTTTATTTATTTGATTGGTGTTTTACGCCGCACTCAGGAATATTTTACTTATACGACACTGAAAGACCTTCCAACGACTAAAATTAAGGAATAAACTAAAATTTGAGTTAAAATGGTCACTTCAGCGTTACATTATACATGTATCCCGAATGAAATTTTCGCGGACAGATCTGGAAAACGGCGGGGAACCTGTAACCAAATGTAACACATGTAAGAGGGCAGTCTAGGTTACTCTAGCCATGTGTGGTTCATCAGAAGGCGGGAAATGGAATGTACAGATTATATCTCCCTTGAGTGGTAGGTCACAAATTAAAAAAAAAAGTAAAAAAAATATTTCAGTATGCTCTATAGAAGGAGAAAAATCTATGATAAAAAAGCAGAGCGTCCTTTCATTGGAAAAACTGTCTTTACGTCTGGAACTTATCGACCAATCAATGTACAGGTTCAGGTGACTTATATGTGGAGACAAACCTGCCGTTGCCGTTTCAAAAAGAAGGCACGCATTCGTTTTGTCTTGTGTTTTTGTAATTTCAACAATAAATCACACCGCTTTGTAACAATATTAAAACAACATCATTTAACAAAAAAATAAATTAATAACTGGAACTGATTTACGAATGTGAATACATGCAGAACTGGATTGTCATTCAGTCCATCTTTAGCCCATGCAAAGAATGCACCAAATCACAGTAACTTGTATGACTTTTACATTTCCAGTCTAAGGTCTGCAAATATACAACACAAACATAGAAATCATGAATACTATATATACATACAAAATTGCGTATTTTACTGTTGAGCACTTAGGCAATTATAGCTTTTATAGTTCAGTGACTATAAGATTTAATTCGTTTTCTGTAAAGCCGTGTATGTTATGATTCCAGGAGTATGGGATTATGGATGCTATTTGAAGTTCCCCGTTGTATTCACGCAATACAATACAATCAATACTGGACAACCACTATCAAGTCTAAGTGCTAATTTTGATTGTCGGTCTCAGTTAAAAAAACACATTTATGTAAATATCACGACTCTGTCCTAGATTAATTGTTCACAATAAATATGACTCTAGTCTTTCAGCCAATTGCCTATAGTATTTATTGGTTGTCACCCTGTGTTTTTTGCTTTTTTTTCTCGCGAAATTTTAGTTTTTCTGAGCCTTTCCTGCGTTATAGTCTCCGAACATTGCGTTTATGTGAAACCATTATTCAAACACATCAGTACGTACCTTATTCCTAGTGAAAACCATCACACAAGGACACAGCGCCCAACACGTACATGCATCTACACGTGAATCCATTTGTACCAACACAAAGCCGCGAATATGCGCCCATGGGAAATTATTATGTGTCTGGACACAAGAGTACGTAATCTATGCTTACTGAAAACCAATATATTGGCACTCCGATCCTTCAAATAGATGAACACATCTAGCCTTCGCACCTATACTGCTGATTCTTTCCAAAACTAGAAAGTTACCCTTTCTCTACCCAAAGGCGACTCGAATGCAAATTGTCATTGCCCTCTGTTGAACACCGGGAACGTGTGACCTACTTTCCACGTCTTCATGAGAATCAAAGAGCGTATTTGGTATATAGAATTACATATGTGTGCAGGTCGCATGTGTGAGAGAACTACAAATGGCACTATTTTGGACAAGACTCCATGAATTCATGCTAATAGGTAGGTGTATTTCACAGTTCATTAAACCTCACGAACGATACTCCCTGACGATGCTCTTTGTAGCAAATGAAACTTTCTTCGGAGCTTTGGAGTCCGAACTGTCCGTGCCGCTGTCCCTTCCGGAATCGTAACCTCGTTTGAAATTATCGTCCATCGCTGCTTGACGATTGTCACGCGCATTTATGGTGTGAGGTCGCTCGTGCACAGCATTTGATTGCGACTGATCGTGACGACGAATAAAACTAGAATTGAGATTCTCCAGTGAATCAGAGCCAGACAGAGAACGATGTCTCCCAGCATATTCTGGCATGGGTTGCATGGTGTGCCCATATTTAACAATGTCTCGAGCATTCAGCGAATCTCGCGCATGGCCGTTGCCAGGCAATGTTGCATATCTGATAACATTTTGGTCAGAGTGACTTGTACCTTGTCTGGGACGGGCCCCCACGTGACCGCTCCTTGAGTTGGGCCCAGCTCTGTGGACCGGATGCCTTGATTCCATGCCAACCACTCTGGGTTCCGAGATCCCGGACGATCTCCCTGAAGTTCTGATGTAGGACGGCTTTCCATTCTTCCCAGAGGGCACTAGCATGACAACATCCGGTCGGTTAGATATAACCGGCATATGGGAATTTTGTACTTTTGGTTTGCCGTGGTAACCACGCTGAAGTGTTGTGCCACCGACACTAGGTGGCACCTTTATATGATGAACAGGAAAACCACTGGCACTGGATGGCACCTGTTTCGGTTGAGCAGGAGACCACTGACATTTGATGACGTCTGATTATGATTAGCAGGGAAACCAATAGTGCCCCGCTGCGCTTGCTTAGTTGTGTCATTTGAGCGAGCTAAATGTTTGTCGGAAGACAGGCCACTTTGGACGTGGTTCTTCTCCTTGCCGCTGTCCGGCCTAAGCGTTGGCAAGGTTGCGCTTGTTATGTTCGCTGCGTTCGCTGTGTGTAATCCACTTGCCGAATCCGCGCCTTGGAGCTGTAGCGGTTTCATGGTGACCCGGACACCATCCGGAGCAGCCGAGTACACCGGGTTCCTGAAGTTGAGATCATTGTGCAAGGAGATCCTCTCGCTTGCGGTCCTCATCACGGGCTCACACGAGTGCTCCGCGATCTCTGACGAACTCTGAAAAAAATAAACAATTACAAAGAATCTCTAAATGAAAATGAAACTACAAATATATCCGTGTTTCGGAAGAACATCCCGAACACGTATACATGTATAAGCTTGGTGTTCTTAAATGGCCTAGTGGTTACCGCCTTAGCACAGCATGATGACACAGGATCTCTCATCAGTGCGAGCTGTGTGAGTTCCAGTCCAGCTCATACTGCATGAGTACCTCTCCGGTTATGCGTGGGAAGATCTTCCAGCAAACTGCGGATGGTCGTAGTTTTCCCTCTGTTTCCCTCCACATAATGCTGGCCACCGTTGTATTGGTGAAATATTCTTGAGTACGGCGTAAAACTTTCGTGAAAATTAAAATTCTGTGAAGGTGGTGGAGAGTACTTTTATATGAAAGCTTGTTTGAAGAACTTTTTGCCGTTCATCTGAAGAAATACCTCTTCACTGTCTTTCTTAACATGTTTATCTAGAGTTTTCTTGACACTCCATGCAATGGGCTTGTGTAAAGACATGGCGACACTTACCTCCAGATGTAGACTGACAAGACAGAGACTATCACAGTCAGGACCACACCCGACACCACTGCCGCACCGATGATGATCCCTGCAACAACAACCACGTTATCATGATAACAAATCACGACATCGGACGAAATGTTTCTAGACCACATGAAAAGGAGGCATTTAATTACCATTATATGATGCAATTTACGTCCATGGGCAGGTTGCAATGATTATTAGCCGGACTTTTATGCGTGCCACTCTTAAAAAACACTCAGATGTGAAAAACTCACTAAAGGTATTAATATGATAAACTCAGTACTGATGTGACAATTTCGCTATTGACTGTGAAAACCCCATTACTGAGGTGACAAACTCATATCTATATGTTAAACGCATTATTGGTGAGATAAACTCACTAATGAGATGTGATCAACTCATAATTTGATATGCAAGGGCATTGTTGATGTGACAAACTCGTTAATGATGTGATAAAGTCACTGGTAAAGTGATATACTCACCATTGATGTGATAAACTCACTACTGGATACGACAAACTCACTATCGATATGATAAACTCATTATTGAGGTGAAAAAACTAATAATTGATGCGGCAAAAATACTGTTCACGTGATAAATTTGTTCACTCACTAATGAGGAGTTAAACTCTTCAGATGAACGGAGAGTTCTAGACTTGTTGTTAGCTACAAGAAACTTACTGTTATTGTGCTAAAACGTGTTAACTCTTTTTTGTTTTAAAAATATAGAATATTATAAATAACAATCAAAATTCTTGAATTTATGCAGCTCTACCTGTGCTGTTCATAAATCGCTAATAATGGTGGTACGTTTAGCTTTACGGGCCTTGCGTAAAGCTTATGTGAAAGAATGAGCGTAATTTTACCCAAGCTGCCGTCCTCGCCTTTAGTCTGTGCCCGTCCGCTAGTCGTCAGCCCCACCGCTGGCACAGGGCTCGTCCCCGTTGGTGGTGAAGGGTTTTGTAAACAGGACATTCTTTTTCGTTGTGGGAGAATCGGTGATTCTCGGGGCGACAGTTGTTGTCGCCAGTGTTGGCTGTATTGTGTTTGTGAATAGGTTAGATGTTGCGATTGTTTGTCTGGGTGTCGTAGTTGGTTGTGTGGAAATTGTTGTCGGTGGTGGTGTTGTGCTTGGTTTTGTGGTTGTCTTTAACTTGGTTGTGGTTAATTGTGTGGTTGTCGATTGCGTAGTTGTTGTGGGGTTTTGGGTGAGTTTTGTGGTTGTCGTTGGTTTAGTTGTTGTTGGCAATGTGGCTGTAGTGGCTTGAATGGTTGTTGTGGTTGGTGTAGCTGTAGTAGATTTAGTGGTTGTTGTGGGTGATGTGGTTGTAGTCGACTGAGTGGTTGTTGCTGCTAATGTGGTTGTAGTCGATTTAATGGTTGTTGTTGGTGATGTTGTTGTTGTTTGTGATGTAGTTGTAGTCAGTTCAGTGGTTGTTGGTGGTGATGTAGTTGTAGTTTGATTTAGTAATTGTTGATGGCAATGTGGTTGTAGTCGTTTTCGTGGTGGCTGTAGTGGACTGGGTGGTTATTGGCGATTGAATAGCTGGTTGGTGATATGGTTGTAGTCGATTGGGTGATTGTTGTTGGTGATGTGGTTGCAGTTAATTGAGTTGTTGTTGGCAGTGTGGTCTTAGTTGCTTCAGTGGTTGTTGTTGGTGATGTAGTTGTGGTCGATTTAGTGGTTGTTGTTGGTAATATGGTTGTAGTAGATTGAGTGGTTGTTGTTGGTAATGTGGTTTTAGTAGATTGAGTAGTTGTTTTTTGTAATATGGTTGTAGTCGATAGAGTGGTTGTTGTTGGTAATATGGTTGTAATGGGTCGAGTTGTTGCAGTGGTTGGTGTAGTTGCTGTCGATTTAGTGGTTGTTGTTGGTAATATAGTTGTTGTCGTTTGAGTGATTGTTGTTGGTAATGTGGTTGTAGTCGCTGTAGTAGTTGTTGAGGGGGATGTGGTTGTAGTCGCCTGAGTTGGTCTTGTTAGCAATGTGGTTGTAGCCGATTGAGTGGTAGTTGTTGGTAGTACTGCTGTAGTCGCTTTAGAAGGTGTTGTGAGTAAAGTGGTTGTAGTCGCCTGAGTGGGTGGTGATGCAGATGTAGTCGATTGAGCGGTTGTTGTGGGTGAAGTAGTTGTAGTCGATTGAGCGGTTGTTGTTGGTGATGTAGTTGTAGTCGCCCAAGTGGTTGTTGTGGGTGATGTAGTTGTAGACGCCCAAGTGGTTGTTGTGGGTGATGTAGTTGTAGTGGACTTAGTGGTTGTTGTGGGTGATGTAGTTGTAGTTGCTAATGTGGATATAGTGGATTGAGTGGTTGTAGTCGCCTGAGTGGGTGGTGATGCAGTTGAAGTCACTTTATTGGTTGTTGTGGACAGTGTGGTTGGTGATGTAGTGGATTTAGTGGTTGTTGCTGTTGGTGATGCCGTTGTAGTCGATTGAGTTGTTGTTGTGGGTGATATAGTTGTAGTTGCTAATGTGGATGTAGTCGATTGAGTGGTTGTAGTTGGTGATGCTGTTATTGTTTGTGATGTAGTTGTAGTCAGTTCAGTGGTTATCGGTGGTGATGTAGTTGTAGTCGATTTATTCATTGTTGATGGCAATGTGGTTGCAGTCGCTGTCGCGGTGGTTGTTGGTAATCTGATGGTGGTCGACTCAGTGGTTGTTGGTGGTGATGTGGTTGTAATCGTCGGTGTGGTGGTTATTGGTAATGTGCTTGTTGTGGATGATGTAGTTGTTGTGGATTTAATAGTTGCTGATGGCGATCTGGTTGTAGTTGATTGAGTGGTTGCTGTTGGTAATCTGGTCGTAGTCGATGGAGTGATTGTTGTTGGTGATGTGGCTGTTGTAGGTGATGTAGTTGTAGGTGGTGTAGTTGTAGACGATCTAGTGGTTGCTGTTGGTAATGTGGTTGTTGTTGTTGATGAGGTTGAAACAAGTGTTTCTGTTGCAACAGGTTGTGGTTGTAACGTGTTATTGCCTTGACATGTTACTGTAACGTTTTGCTCTCCTGAAAACAAAAGAAAGCATAAAAAATAGGCGACATGAGTAAAATGTCAGGTATAATTATCTTAACCTATTTTGCATTTATCCAACTGCAAACAATTTCACTTCAGCCAATATAATTGTACATGATTTTCGATATAATAAGGGAAAAACAAGTGCACTGTCTTAACTAACTGTTTCTAATAGATTATTACTGAAGTCAGAGCTGACATAAATAGTTATCTGTTGAGGCGATTAAATCAAGAACTGACCATGATGGTCATTCTTGACATTAATTTTGTGAATAAGATTTTAAAAAAAATACTAAATGAACATCTGAATAAATATGCTTCACTTTCAGAAAATGTCTGCAATACTGTTCGGGTTAGTGGGATGGTTTTATTGGCTGTGCGGTTAAGACGTTCGTCTTGCATGCAATCTCTGTGACCGGCCATGGATAGGGAATTTGCGGAATCTCACCGTCGGTGGGAATTGGTGACAATACATATACCGGTAAGTGGTCACCTTTGCCCCTGTGGCCGTTTTCGCAATCTTAACGTTTGTCAGAAAAATACATATCTACCACAAATATGGCATGCATATACACATCATTGACATGTCGGAAATCTGTTCAAGAACTTGCCAAAGGTTGACTGTTTTACCGTGCACTCCGGTTCCTTCTTCCCATGACGCTGATTGTCATCACAAAAGAGGAAATTTTTGAGTGTGGCGTTAACCAAAAATCAAATAAATAAATAAATAAATACTGTTTGAAGCATCATTAGTGCCAAAAGTCTTTGATATCGGCCGATTAAATATATCTTCCTTTATTATCATTTAGGTACAATAACATTTAAAGTAATCATAAAAAGTCAACCGATGTTAACTGAACTTAATTCCGCAACACAGCTTTGAAGATTCCAGTAGTATACTTACGTAAAAGTGTGCCCTTTATCTCAATGCATACTTCAGTTTGATTTAGAGTTGGATCGAATTCGTGCATCAGCCTGTAAAATTTGTCCAGGTGAGGATTGAGGGTCGCAGTCATGTTTGTAGTACAGCGGCTATGAACGCGAAGTACGGAACCTGCATTGGAGTACTCATCGAGCTGGAGTATGCAGAAATTAGAGCTTTTTCCGAAATCAGCTTTCAAGGATTGTGGAGTCTCCTTAGGCGCCGTAGAATTTATAAGACACGAGCAGGGCGGGTTGTGCCAATTTCCGCCGCTGGTGATGTAGACTGTCCCTTTTTCAACAGTCAAGTCCAAGCTACCTCCCTCACACATATGTACAGCTGTGGGTAAAACCAAGTTCAAAGAATTCGTTAGGTCTGTTTGATATATGAACCCGTTATAGAACATGTCAACAAAGTCATTTTCAATGTATATTATCAAAGGCACAAACTGAGTGATTCATTGTCATTAGTATTCAAACCGTCAATAAATGAAACAAAAAACAAGAACAGCGGAACCTGGATTCGAACTTGTCTCCTCATTAACGGTTATGGCTATAGTGGACAAAGTCGCCATTCTGCTCACATTGCCTCTACTGAAATGGTTGTAAGGCTTGGTATCGAACAAAACCTTTCAGGATCACGTAATACTTATAGCATGACTGAATGATTATGTCTTAACCTCTGAGTACACATTGTGTGTAAGATTCACTATACTCTGCTCTCAAACAGCTAATGTGTACCGTTTGTAGACGAGTGTAAACATGATGTGTACACAAACTGGTATACATTAAATGTGTAGTTACATGAAGATGATGTATGCAAGGTACACATTAATGTTCTTGTCCAATTTGTTACAATTAATATGTTCGTGTTGTTATATGTTGTGTAGTTTTTTGTACACAATTACTTTTGAAGAGTGCGTGAGTGCTTGGGGTTTAAAGGTCATGCTTAACAATTTTTCAGTCATATGACGACGAAGGAATCCTTAGAGTGCATGTTATGTGCCTCCGTGTTGCAGGACTGATTTCCACCCCTCTTTTTTCTTCACTGAGACGCCTTCCCGAAGGCAAGTAAGCTACCCCACCCGAGCCATTATATATGGGTCAACCAGTCGTTGCACAATCCCCTTCATGCCGAACGCCATGCTTTAAAAGAGTAGCAGGCTTTGTTAAATCAAGAAAATATGAAAAACATTATGAATTGTCACTCATATACGAAATGTAATATTGGCAAAACAAAACATTACTTTAATATCATTCCTCGATTACTCTTACTGGTATATGTGTTAAAGAACATAATTACGCGACCCTCATTTGCTGAAATGTAGCCAATGTGACGTTAAACCAATAATATGTGTATAATACATGGCTTCACTCTCTCCAGTCAATCTTGGCCTTGAGGTGTTCAAATACTGATTTTAAAATCTTCAATAAACCATAAAAGCGAAAAAGTAAAATACAGTTCATCTTATTAAAGTTGTTATAAACAAATATTCAATTAGGCATAAAAACAATGGCTTGGTAGTGCTTTAGTTTTTACCTTTTATGTACATGTAAGAAAAGTTTCGACAAACAAAGTGAGTGCCCTAGTTCATAAGAAATGAACAGTATAAAATATATCCATAGATATACTTTCGGGATTTTTTTTCGGGATGTGCATGCGATTTTCATATATATGATCTTGTCTTTGCTGCAAAGTTTAAAGAAATTCAGAGCAATACAATTTATGTTTTGAAAATACCTTTACTAATTTTATGGAATTTTTACGAAAATAAGTGCACTGAAATATGTAAATACGATGGTCATTTTGCAACATATCAAGGGCACACAGCAAAATGACGTCAGGTTAGTTCTCGTTATCATAAATGGGGAATTTAAAGGATTAGTGTCCAGATTTAACGCCTAGTCGTTATTATAAAGATTATAACCTGTTTAAAAAGTATATAACCGGGTGGGCTTCTGAGAAACTTAATAATGACTATAAATCCACCAAAAACAACAGATCTACTAGTCTTGCCGATCTCCAGCCCGCCGCCGGCCGCCCGTTACAGCTCAGCGGGTGAAGTTACAGATGGCCCACCCAAATCTAGCTGGTCTGTATAGCCTGGGAATTCGAATCAAAACGATGTCATTTTCGAGATGGATTCTAGCTACACAGAAGCACATGTACTGTCGTATCAATTTGAGCCCTCAGTGGACGACGTTGACGTTCCACTTCATGACACTGACATCTTTAACAAGACTTCAGGTTCCGAGTTTTCAGACGCAGAATTTGACCCAGACGTTTCCAACCTCACTGACAATACGGGCTGGGAAGCTATAGATAGCTTTATCCTGTGTTACACTGTATGTGTCGTGTGTTTATCTTAAGATGTAATCTTTATTTACTATTCTTTCCTTCTATCCACTTCACAATAAATATAATTCTATTCCCTTAGAGATTGTAAATTTATACCCATATGCGATGGCAACTACCGGCACATGTTGTTGCCGGCATTCCGAACAGCCTGTGCATGTCGGGACCAGGTCGTGTACAATATAAATACATATACGATGTGGATGTCGGCCTTAGTGTACAGAGATCTTTTATCTATCAGTTTTCAGTACAATCAGTAGTATTTTATAACCACTGTATGTGGGTGCCTTTGTGAAAATCTTTCGAGTTCAGCTGTATTCGCCTCGTCGCTTTTAGCTGTAAAATGGCGAAAGCAGGCATGGCTGTTTTTGGCAGGTCGTGTACAATATAAATACATGTACGATGTGGACGTCGACCTTAGTGTACAGAGATCTTTTATCTGTCAGTTTTCAGTGCGGTCAATGGTATTTTATAACCACTGTATGTGGGTGCCTTTGTGAAAATCTTTCGAGTTTAGCTGTATTCGTCTCGTCGCTTTCAGCTGTAAAACGGCAAAAGCAGGCATGGCTGTTTTTGGTGTGTCCAAAATCTTTCCGTCTTTTGCTGTAAATCCACGCCTTCCTGAGGACCAAATCGTCTGGAAACATGAAAAAACTCCTCGCTCTCCGACAACTCTACGCAGAACAGCAAACCATTTCGTGGTGAAATTCGATATGCTTGTTGCCACTTTTGTAGCCGTTTTAAACACTGAACTAAATGGCGAAGCTCCGACAGCTCGTAAAAGTAAGACTTGTATGACGTAATCAGGCGGAGACTACCGAGTGTTGGGGGGAAAAAATGCAAAAAACTAGCCTCATTATCTAGTGATTTTAAGTGCCTTAGTAGATTAATCAATGGACCCTTTTCGAATATGTTTTTACACTTCATTTAACAATATAAACAGGGGTGGCTAATTATTAATAAATAATGAATCTGGACAATAATCCTTTAATGTCAGCCCGAGTACGCATTACATGAATGAATATATAGGTTGGGGAAAATGTGATGTATATACTTGTGGTTAAGACTACAGATACTGACCATAGAAAACATCGTATGATTCATACATTTCATTGCATTTAATGGAGAGGAAAAAATGTATAAAACCAAAAGCATTGGCCTTTCTCTTGACAAGTATACCATGATTTTCAGTTGTCTCCTTAAAGAGATACAGAATTTGATTCTGATTGGCTGGTGTGAGAGATCAGCATGTCCAGGTTATATCAATCTTAAGATGAATTTTAGGTATATCAGATTTATTCAAACGTCACCATGTCTGTAGGACTTAACCCAGGAAATCCTGTACCCCTTTTAAACATGCATGCTTTATAGCACATTTTAGATACACATACACTACGCATCTAAGCCAAATAAGCTAAACTGTACTTCACTCTGGAATTTTTTTTATTATATTATTTCCCTATAATTCAATGAAACCGTCGTGCAAACTACAGGGCGTGTTGAATGATGCATCTATGTGCAAGCATTTTTGTGAACACGCACAATAAAATCGTGACAGGTAAAACGTATCGAATGACCTTCTACTTCTCCCGGTCCGGATAACCGAGCACCGTCGTGTATATACCTTAACTTAACACATTTTGATATATGACTATATAGTTTCTGTATATTTCATTATGGTTCAATAGTCAAAACCCAGGGACATCATTCTACATTCATTATAGTTATATAGAAAAGCCTACATAGGTACAGAGTTAGCAGCGTATTAGATACAAAACGGAGAGCATGATATCTATAGGTCGCGCAGAGAATTTCGAGACATCAGACTCGTGTACAGCAATCATACACTATGTCACTTTATTAACACATGTACCTGAGAGGGCATTCGCTTTACATTTATCTTGTGAAGCGTTTGTTGTTCTTACTGAAATTGTTCTGCCAGTGCGTGAAGAGGAGTAAACTGTGTCATTAAAGTCCCTGAGAAGGACAGCGGCTTGAACATGACGAGTTCACATGAATTTACAGAGAGATATAAACAATTTTTATAAATTACTTTATTTGAATGCTTTATGTAAAGGGAAAAAATCTACGGAAGCCCGTTCGAAGCGATATGAAAAACCTTCTAAACTATAACCCAAGTAGGATAAAAGTATATTTTATTTTATACATGTGTGTAAGTAGGAAATGCTATGATAAGCGTGGTTTGCGGGTTTCCAGTCATGTTCAGAAGCTAACATGCCACCTTTTCCCTTGTCTTGAGTAACGGCTTCAACAGAAATTACATTTAGACCTATAATCGTAGATGATGTATACACTTTAGCACTAATTAATACGTCCCCGTACACATACTAGTATATACTACTGAAATATAACAGGTAAGCTATAGGTTACCTTTAGAACCAGGGGGTGCACATGCGCTCTCCACCATTACTGTCTTTATTCCTGCAAAGCAAAATGGCGTCGTCAAAATTTACACAGTATATAATAGATGTATTGAAAACAAGACATTGTGACATAAATTATCTGATCGTAAACATACAAGTACATAATACTGATCGGCGCCAATAATATCTTTGTTTATGACAGCATTCGTTACCTCCTGCACAGAGTGCAACAAACGAACTGGAAGGCATCCAACTAAGGCCGTTTCAACTGTCAGAGACGTGGACAGTTCAACAATGCTGGTTGTACGACTTTTTGTAATAATGAAAATAGATGACTTTTGAATTTTCAGTGTTCATTTCACAAGTACCGGTACTTTAAAACAGCCTAAAAATAATACAAAAAATATTCTAAATTTTACGTTTTCACTACTGATAAATTTATACATTTGAGATAAAGTTCATCAACTGAAGAAATATTCCCCAAGGTGTATTTTACGGACAGACATTCGGTGCAAATGATGAGTAGGCCTACAAGACGACTAACTCAGAAGTACTTTAGCTATACCATATAATGATGAAAAAAAGACTGTCAGCTGAAGGTGTACTTTTCATACATGATGATATTTGTTGTTGGTGGTGAATATGTAACTCTCAGACTACCTTTCATCTAACTTTAAATACAATTACAGAATCTGTCAGCAGTATGCTTTATGGGGGTGACTAATGCCAGTGAGTGACAAAGAAAGTAGATCGGTTTCCCTGCCCAAGCGGTTTTCTGTTCCCTGTTTGAAAACACCGTGTGATTAATTTTCGGGTTGGAACAGGACGACTGTGTAATGTATTTCCCTGGCTACTGTTTATACCCCACAATGATCCCCCCCCACCCTCCTCTCCCCCGTCCCTCCCATCTTTTTTACTTTATTTTTATTTCAACATGGAAAAAGTTGTATTCTTTTGACCAGTACCATTTGTTTCGTTACGAGCAATGTGCTATTTCCCCGCATGGTTGAAATTGTCTTATAGTTTTATGTAGCTCAGATGTTCTTTTCTGGTCACTTATACTTTCAGTTCGTTTAACATGCATCTTTCCCTAGCTTACAATACACGCAGGGAAGGTGTACTTTTTATGGATACATCAGGAATTCTTTACAACGGATAGTTGATTTTCTTAAATAATTCTGCTTTTATTTTATGTCCAAATTGTTAAGTTTATTTCCTTGTTTCATTCGACTGAATGATTTTTTGCTCTAGTTAGGGTTTTTCCTTAGTCCCACTGGCAATACATATTGCCCATACTAAAAGTTCGTCATTCCAAGCAGTACCGGTAGGACGTACTTTCCAGTTACATTTATCTCCGCGTCGATCAGGCATGCATACACTTAACTTCTTAGGCTTGTTTCCATGCCAAGACAATTTGTAGGTATATACACATTTTACTTCAGCACACAGAAAATTCTTTTTGCTTGTTTCTTTTCAATTCCTTGCCAATATATTTATCTTTTCTCGGTTACCATTCATACTTTTGCATTTTTCAGAAATATATTTTTTCCTTTCAACAATGTCGAATATAAACAGTATATCTTCTTGGCTGCCTCTTGTGCACTTAACACTGAACTTAAGTATAGGGTGGGTCTGAGTTATTATAATATGGGCCTGTATGTACACGCGTTGAACTGCAGGTCACGCCATTGGAAAAGACTAGACACTTAAAGAGAGGTACAGCTTTAGATGTGCTATAAACAAATTTGAACATTTTTATTTACACATGAAGCAGGCCAGTATATATGTTCTTAAAAAAAACCTTCTTGTAAGCCTTCGCTTTCAATTCCGTTTTGTGTTGTCGGTCACAAACAAAAAAAAGCCCCAAAAATTCGACTTACATGATCTATAGATGCACGTCATCTCACTGCGCCTATACCACGCGTGTGAAAGCAGAACAATCCTGCCGGTTGACCCATTGGGACTGAACATTGTATAAGTATCATACCGGCTAGAGCAACCCACTCTGCCGTACGCTTGTATACTGTGACGCAGGCATATATATGCAATCTCGAGAGAACGTGTACACAGTCAGAGGGAAAGTGCTTGTAGTCACAGATCACTGAAAACCTTCATGAAAAGAAGTCTTCCTGGTTTAAGGTCATGTTCACAGGCCCTACTGAGTCCGCTGGTGTATTTCAAAACCCCCCATTTGAGCAATGGCGAATATTATAGCTGTTATCAAGTAAGACCTGGCATTCACGGCTGGGGGAGAATTAGAGGTTAAGCGTTTGTGTGATGTTCTTAACACAGTCATCTAATTAAGAAAACTTGACGACTTTTTTTTGTGAAAACACATTACTTACAGAATCTTCTTATTTTCACATAAAAAAGACGTTTACGAGAACATCTAAAGAAATTATACAGCGCGTTTGTCAAATTTCCATATCTTAACGACACATTGTTCAGGTAATAAGCATATACGTACAAATCATTACAAGAAAACATAATGACGACAAACAATAAATATATGTTTTTCTCTTGCTTTCCGACAAGACATATACATTGACTCACGGCTACATGTGTCTAAGGTGATAACATAGGGTAAAGATAATCTCAGACCTAACATACTAATTATATGTCAGTATCATTGGAAGATATATCAAACTGAAGACTATATTGTGAATGTCTGGTTTCACTGAAATGATATTTATGTTTGCCTCTTCATATTGCGGTCTAACGGTAGCTTTTAGCAACAGAAAAAAAGCAGAAAAATGGAATGCCCTTCGTGGTTTGCGAGGTACAGGTGTATACGAACCTGGCGCTTATATTCGTGATTTTGTATTTCATTTTTTGAGACTAACTGAGCACTGCCACTAGTAAATATGCATCCCACTCTTGCCAAAATGTGTTTTGGGCCTTAATGAAGATTAAACAGTTTGCATTCTTCTTATATAGTTTCATTATTTGGGTTAGAAGGGTTTTGTGAGAACCTTTTTTGAAATGTTACCGTATAATCTGAATAGACTTTTGAAGGGCATTCTCACAGAGGGCATTTCCACGTTTAATTTTCAAACGATATTAATACAAAAGAACTTCAGTACTGTGTCCATCTGTAATCAAAAAGAACGAAACTGTATGTGCGTTCTCCCCTGTATAAATGTTTTCTATTAATCCTATGACAACACATATATGCAGTAAGTATTGGCTTACAGTTGTCTTAACCTTAAATTAGCGACAATTGAGACCGCATTTGCATGGCTAAGCCTGAGTATTGCTTGCAGTATTTGTGAATGCGTTATAAGCCGATGTAAGCTTATCACCCAAACAATATTTGTGTTGGAATGGTTTAATAAATCACCGGCGGGAGCATGGTTTAATTCACAGCTGTTCTAGCTGCATGAGGACTCACCCGTGAGACACAGTATTATGAGGGCAGAGGCCCGTCCAGTCAGCCATGGGGGAACACACCATCCACGTCTCCTCTTTCCCATGGTCACACTTGTTTAACGCCTTTATGTCCCCCACACTGCTCTAAGCTTTAACCTGGATAACCCGGACAGCTCATGATATCTCAGGTGTACTTCCTCCAACTCCAGAGTTTGCGTACAACAGGAATGAAACTGTTTCCATTGCCTGTCACAACCAAAAATTGGCCAGGGTCTGAACTAAAACCTGGCGTCCACGTATCTAGCGGAAAACTCCTCCCACCTTCAGTCCGTATTGCCCGAGGGCCAACTGGAACCAGATTACTGTTAACCCCGCGGGGTCCAGCCCTGTAGTCACCTGAGAAGGTGGTTCCGGTTATAAAGCTACAGGCCCTACCCCGGTAGCCAGTTTGGTTACCTGTCGTTCTCTCCCGCCCTCCAACACGAACGATGTTCGTCTGTTGACATGAATAGTTTATATGCTGGGCAAGTATTCAATCCGTCTGTAAGAGTTCTTTCAAATGTCGGCAGTCAGGTATTTGATAAAAATCCGTGTAGCGTTTGTCATTGTCCCGTCTCTCACGTGTATTTGCTTTCAAGAGACCAGCACTATTGTTCCGCCCGATTAAACCGGGCAGGTAGTCTACGAAGAAGGGCCTTTAAACATTATCAGTGTGCATATCTCTACATAACAGGTCCGGGCCCGACGTGGCCTGTCAATGGACCCACAGGAACTAGGCTGTTTAGCACGACCCGACCCCTTCGGAACACTGGACACAGGACAGGTCCGATCATCGGAGCAAAGCCGATACGACCGTGGAATTCCATACAATAACCAGGTTATAACGAACATGGGCTTGATGAATGCAGACTTACAGACTTGTTTGTGGTATAAATAGGCTTACGTGGGACAATGTTGGAGATACGAATGTGTGGCTGGGTCTCGTAAACTGAGATCTATAACAGTGATTTATTGATTGGTTTATATACTAATTGGGGCATAACGTCTCATTCCGGGAGACCCGCAGGAAACATTGCCATTAAGAACAATTAAGAACAAGTCAGTGTGTAATGAGATGGGTGGGGGTGCTAAGTGGAACTGGGGGGTGGGAAGAAGAAGTATGCGAGCACAGTGATTGGACGAGGCAGTTAAATAGACAGGTCTGATTTCAAAAACTGTATCTTTGATTTCCATTTTTGAATTTGGCGACATTTGCCCAATAAAAATATGCATAGCTAAATAAGCAGCTTTCAACAATTGTTTTTTTGATTTTTGAATATAGTTTCCCTCGTCCCCAATACTCGTTCGTTCGTTTAATTAGCGGCTATATACACTAGCTCGTCATTTCCCTTGATTTCCGAGTGTCACATCACGTTTCTCGCCTACCAGTGTTATGTAATAGTGTTATACAACAGAATTTTTCATTTACAAACTGATGACCCATAGATGCAAAGCAGCTGTAGTTAAATGAGCGAACCAATACGCATTGATTCATCTATATTGTGTTTAGATGAAGAGAACTGAGACATGTCAAACGTCTCAGACAATAGGCAATATGGACCATTTTCCCTTCAAGGAGTACCCAATGGCGTAAACAAGTAAGTCCTAACAAAACTCTTTTCATATGATTTTATGAATCATTTATCCTTTTTCAAATAGTCAACGGTTAAATGTCTATATTACAGCACCTTGCATCGTATAATCTGCAAACTATTTTAAATGTCCTTTCAGATCTTCGTTTCGACCTAATTTACAACATTTTTGTTTCACACGCACACACACTTACGCACATGGGCCATTATTTCTTTGTTGTTCAATACTGAATTTTTCACTTTTCCGATGGCGGTCAGTTTTATAAGTGGGGGGAACCGGAGAGCCGGGAAAATCCACCGAGCTTCAGAAAATTATTGACAAAGTTTTCCATATTTCCCACACGTACAAAAATACACACCATGTAGATGTCAAAAAAAATTGTCTTCACTGAACCAAGCATGGACTGCAAAACGGCCACAAGAGTGTCGTCGACCGCTTATTGTCAGCAAGACTCATATATCAGTAAAAGGAGCTGAAGCTACAAATCTCCTCTCCAAAGCCGGTTTTGAACACCTCTTGAGCCACAACGATTGAAATGTAAGCCCCTTTAGCACCACTTTTTTTTTAGGGTCACTGCGCTTCCCCCCTATCTACTTATGCTTCAGTCAGACGACTTACCGAAGGCAAGTAAGCCGCCTCGCCCCATTCATTATACTGATACGGGTCAACCAGTCGTTGCACTATCCCCTTCATGCTGAACGGGAATCGGCGAAGTTACAACTTCCTCTTTTAAAGTCTTAAGTATGACCCGAGCCAGAATTACACATAAGAAGCTGATATAAGAGTGAAGGTGTTTGATGGAGTACCTATAGCAAAAGCAGAGTTACACTCTATTTTTTTTAAATCAATAACGTCAGACGTTGATTGAAATCATGGCATCTTACAAAGAATTTTCTCATATGGAGAGTAAAACCAGAGTAGCGATGACAGTGTGATAGATGGTCATATACGTATAACCGGTGAAATACAGCCTCGTATCAATTTACCCATATTTTTTTTACTCTAAATGTTCGTGTAAAAGTAACAGTTTATACTCCCTCTTAAAAACACCATGACTTAAGCATAATTAATTTTTTAAAAATGCAGTGATGTTAAATTCAATTTATTAGACGTCACTGGCATAGAATTGCTCAAAATGTTGAGTGGTCATCACATTTAATAAACATCTGCATGAAAATAAGGCAAGGAGACCAAACCATGGGGTTTGCTAGCCAACCAACAGAACCATTCGGTATATCACTATCAAAATAACGATAATTTTCATTTTAAAAATGGAAACTATCCCTTTTGTCATAGAGGCGGTATGCACGAGAGGAGACATTTTTCATTCCAGCACGTATATTGGTTCAAATGAGATGCATCATCAGAACTATGTAGTGTCTCCTTTAAATCCAACGAAGATGGCCATACATTTATTTATGGCCATTATGTAACGATAATTGTCCATCAGTATATCGCCTGAAAAATGAGTGAGTGCTTGAGTGCTTGGGGTTTAACGTCGTACTCAACAATTTTTCAGCCATATGACGACGAAGGAATCATTAGGGTGCATGTACGTGTAATGTGCCTCCTTGTTGCAGGACGGATTTCCACCGCTCTTTTATTTAGTGCTGCTTCACTGAGACGACTTACCGAAGGCAAGTAAGCCGCCCCGCCCGAGCCATTATACTGATACGGGTCAACCAGTCGTTGCACTATCCCCTTCATGCTGAACGCCAAGCGAGGAAGTTACAACTTCCTCTTTTAAAGTCTTAGGTGTGACTCGATCAAGGATTGATCCTGGATCTACCAGCCCCGAAGCGGACGCTCTACCAACTGTGCTATCCGGGCCGGTCCTGAAAAATGAAAAGGATCCCCAACTTTGCAACGATTAATTTTATGTAATTTCTGCACACATACCGTTGTATCATCATATACAGGCAGTCTTCAAGATGCATAGAAGGAAGAAAGCAATAAAAAGAGACCGGGAACTACTTTGCTGGATATAGCGTAAGTAAATTTTTACTTTTCTTCTCCTTCTCGTTTTGGTTGTCTAAAAGATTTCGCTCTCTCTTTTTAGGGTACAGAAATATCCCCGAGGTGTTTAGGGACACACTCTTCCAAACAGAAGCATAACCCCTATAAGCATACTAATATACAAGTAATTGTTGGATCAGTGTCAAATATCTCTGCCTTTAAAATGCATGTCTGAAATGTATAGGTACCTGTATACAACGCTATAACAGTCCACAGTAAAAACTCAATAGTCACAATCAAATGGATGTCATAAGCTTCTGAAAGAAGCGCAAGTCTTCTTTTATGGAATAATTCCTTACAAGTTTTTGATCTGTTTTGATCTATTCACAAGCCTGTACATGTACCCAGATTCTCAAAGCGATACCTGAGGACCCCTATAATCTGGGTCGCCATTGCATGGTAGCGTTTGTAGCGTGGGTTATAGCCATGCAGCCTGGTTATTATAGGCTACCTTAGGCCGTATGCACTACACAATTCTTCGCACAAAGGAAATGCATATCCTTCCTGCAAAGCATATAAAGATGCGACATCTGATCAATTGGTTATCGTAAAATGTTAAACATATTTTGCCCCTGGTGCATACATGTTGGAATAAATTCCTGATGAATCGGGGAAACATCCGGAAATACGTATAAATACATATTACCTATATACGAAATATTGCTCGGACTTCTTGGAAATGCATAATGCCATGCTGCCAAAGTACAATTGCTTTACACGACATTTACATGTACAGTACTAACAATTTAGCCTATAATTTAGAATATAATTTAAAATATAATTCAGCCTTCTTTTTATGTTTATACTGTGCCTGTCGACAACACAGCATTCTGAGTAATTCTAAATCATGCAGTGGCATGTAACAAGTTACTATTTACTGCGTGGTATGTTTTGAACTAATTCTGTGTAAGCCATGGTTCTGGGGCTGCCTAATTTGCTTATCTAAGCATTTACTTGAACAGTTAAAATATAACCCTCACTCACGTGAATTGACAAGAAGCCAATTTCATACTAGGTTAGGTGTGACCATTTGCCAGCTATCGTACTGTCGTCCCCGCTCTAGTTTTATATTCTCTTTTAAATTATCTGTCTTATCTCACACAAAAGTCTCAGTTTATTTTTAAGGCAAGGTACCGTCATATAGTAGAGGACATGTAATATTATCTTGAGTTGCCATATTCAAAAAAACAAAATCTGGCATTTTATCAATCTGTACATGACCATGTAACCTGTTTCCAGAACGACGCGCTAGGCATTATCATTATGCGCAATAATGCTGTAAAGCGAAATTTTACATCAGTTTCCCCTCCCCTCTCCCCCCATTTCTTTTCCCACATAACTTGCCAATTAAATTTCCTGGGAGCTCGAATTTTGTGTCTACGACCTTTAAATCCCCGTGTCCTTAACAATGAGGCACTTTGCATCACTACTGCTTGGGTCGTGTGGACTTTCCACTGTTTTAACATAAAGTTGTTGCTGTTGTGGTTCCTGGATGTGACGTATTTGGATGCTACATTCAAAAAAATCATCTGTTAATGTTAACAGACAGTCTGTTGGCTGAGTCATGCTAGAATGTATTGTGTTATTATAAAACAATATTTTGTTATATTTTAACATATCAGCATGTTAGTCTAATAGAATCTGTACGTGGAATTAACAGAATGTGTATTATATTTAACAGAATAATCTTCTGCAATAGCATGCAGAATACAATTTAGGATCACGCAGGCAACAGACTTTCTTTTAAAATTAACAGATAAATTGTTTGAGTGTACACCCGTATGTCCTTCCGACATTACTGGAAAATGTGGACTATTTCTACTTCCGTTTAATAACTTATATATCCTTTTCAGATTTTGTTATGCTAACTTTATTAATGAAACTGTCCTTTGGGAATATTGGTTTACTGGTTGACGGCCTGAATGGTGATTTGGATGCACCAGGTACTACTGAACATTTTTGTCAACAGGCTATAGTGGCCTTGCACTACTCTTCAATTGTCTTTAACTAAGCATGCACGTAAATAATACGTTGATAAGTTGTCTCCCTTGTGTCTTTGAGAGGCCACGAAAAACGAACAAAGCTACAAGTAGACTCATTTTGGGAGCAGTATAACAGCTTCTATCCACCAATGACATCATTCAAGGTTATAATAAAATATGACATTCATTTGCTGAGTGGAAACAGTATCTCCTATCTAACAATGACCGGATATATAGCCAAATTCCTGACTCATTTTCTGAGTACAAATCAGCATCTTTCATAAACCAATGACGGGGTAGGGCCAAATGTTCAGACTCTTTCTCTGAGCATTATGAACTATTACAATCTCCTATGTACCAAGAGAATAATGGATATAGTCATCGACCTGATTCATTTTCTGGGTCGAATTAGCATCTTCTATCCACAAAAATCCAACAACGAAGAAAGTTATCTCGTGAAAATTTCTCTTTCACATCATTAACAAACACCAGTTTTCCTCATCTTATTGTCAGTGATGTAAATATTAATAATTTTTTCCGTGGGTAATATCAATAGATAGAGCCTTCGTGTCGTTTGTTCGATGTAATTGTCGTCATCCATCAATATGATCACCGCTGAGAGTCACGTCTTAAATTCCGAGGCTGGAAGTACAGCCCCTTGATGACTTGGCAATGTTTAGACATAAAGTTTTATTGGTTTTGTACTGCATTTGACGCATTTGACATTCCATGCACATGTAGGTCTTTCCAATATCACTGAAAACTGCTACTTCTACTTCCCAGTAACTACATGTTTACCGTTCAGCTGCGTTTACCGAACACGCGGTATGCGTATCGCGGGACGCGGCAACGGAATGCGGTATAGAGATTTTTTCACTCCAAGCCATTTCCCTAAATCCGTTTACCGGACCGCGGTACGCGGTATGCGTTATGCGAGTCAGACGCGGCACGCGGTACGCGGTAAAACCGATCGGTCGGTGTAGCGATCTTTCCGCGCGGTATAATATACCGTAACGGTTTAGAGTCCACGTGCAGCAATTATCCGAACTTTCTTTTATTGTTTCCATGCAGTCCTGCGTGCGAAGTTGCGCTCATACAGCTAAACTGCCGAGAGGAAAACAACTTCCCGACGATGCAATCGAACGTTTGGTCGGACTCGTCAGGGAACGGCCTTTCAACTACGATGCCAAGGACGACAGTCATATGGATGGGCAGAAGATGAGTAATGCCTGGGAGAGCATAGCAAAAACGTTGAAAGTGGAAGGACTAGATGGTGTGCTTCATGTTTGAGTTTGGAGCCGGTCGTGGCCGCGTAGCTAAAGGCGCACGTCTTTCAACTGTTCGGACATACGAGGCTCGGGCTCAAATCCAGCCTCGGTCAGAGAATTGTAATGATTCTTTCGGTCACACTGTTATGGGGCCTTGGTGGCTAAGTGATTGACAACGCTTGTACATCTGCAAAAAAGCAGTGATACATTCGCTGGAAATCACTTGCCTTTCACCACTGTGATGTACTCCTGGGTTGCGCTCTGTGTGTGGAACTGGATGTATGACATATGTGAAAGAGTGGCCAGCACTCACCAAAGGTCGGTGGTTTTCTCCAGGTACTCCGGCTTCCTCCACCCGTAAGCTGGCAAGCCTTCATATAAGTGAAAGATTCTTAAGTATGGCTATAAACACCAATCAAACAAACAATCATGTTTGAGTTGATATCTGCGCATTTGCACATGATTGTATTACTTATTTAAAAGTGCTAGGGCTAGAAAACGCCTTTGTTTATTATTACAGGAAAGGCATGGCGAGGAAAATGGAAAAACTTGCGAGATAGCTACCTGAAGCAACGCAGACTTCTGAAAGAAAAGAAAAGTGGTGACGCAGCTAAAAAAAAGTCCATAAATGGAAGTTCTTTGATATTCTGTCGTTTCTGGAACCATACATAGCTGAAAATGAGTAAGTTCACAAATAAAACAACTTGGTCATTGTCTAGGCCTATACTTACAAATGAATAACACAATGTACTTTGGTAGGAAGAAGTGTTGCTGTTTCTGAACCAAGCAAGAGATGCATGCACTTTCAGGACCCAACAAGTCTTGTTTATATCAGTGTTTGTGTTCGAGTCTGCAATACTGCAAGGTTCTTTCTAAAAGAAAATCATTTGAAACGACAACACACCATTCTTTGTTTCTTTCCAGGGCCGACACTAATGTTCCTGATATTGAAGAAACGGACGACAACGATTCGTACGCTGGCACACAGGGTGTTCATGAAGATAACAGGTACGTATCATCAATTGTTATCAGCATCAAAAGAACCTCTCAACACGTGTTGTCCTCTACCATGGAAGCGATTTGTCTCTCATGAAGAAATCCTTGAAGGTATTACGAACAGAAATTGCTTCTTCACTGGCCCTGTTTCCCATACGTGATAAAGGAGCGAGGCCATCGACGGCGTCCACGTCTGCCATTTCTTCCATCAGCTGAGTCAGTTGGGCTGGAGTACTTGTCCTCTGCAACATGTTATGCAGTACACATGCAGCTTTGACGAATTGGCATGGGATGGGTGCAGGGCGATTTTCGTGTGAAATACCCTCCATCGAGCGGCCAAAATACCAAATGCATTTTCCACTATTTTACGAGCTCGACTTAGTCTATAGTTGAATATTTGCTTTTCCAAAGAGTTATCTTTAGCAGGGAAAGGGCGCATTAAGTTTGGAAGTAGAGAGAACGCCTCATCTCCCACCGCAACATATGGTAAAGGACCAAGACTTTCAAAACCCGGTATCACTGAGCTAGATGGAAAATTGAATGTCCCATTAGCGAAACGTTGTTACTTCGGGCAAAGATTCCTCCGTCGCTGTTTCTACCCAACGAACCTGTATTAATTGCAATGAACTTAAGGTTAGCATCAACAATGGCCATTAGAACGATAGAGCAGGTCCCCTTATAGTTGAAATAGAGAGACCCTGACTTCCAAGGCTTCATCATAACCACGTGTTTCCCATCTAGTGCACCTAAGCAGTGTGGGAATTGCCAATTCTCCCAAAAGTTAGCTGCTATCAATCTCCAGTCGTCGCTGGTGCTGGGTACATTCATCGCAACATCTCTTTGTTTCCAAATAGCATCGCATACTTCTGGTACCAACTTAGATATTGTAGAGACACCGACGCGATAGCTGAAGGCGAGAGATGCATATGATTCCATGGTTGTCAGGTACCTGCAAAAATAGCATAGTTATAAGTAGATTGACTACATTCTTTTTTTTTTCATTCTTTTTTTCATAGGTCTGAAGTTCCTTTAGTGAATCTCTGCCACTGGAAACAGCAGCTTCATCAGTTTCGCCTACCCCAAGCACATCTAAAGGAAGAGTCGGTAAAACTCCAAAGAGAAGTGGGAAACGACACTTAGCAGAGGACACTTATTCAACTGAAGCAGCTCTGACTGATTTCATTAATGAAAGCAAGAAGAATCATGAAGAACTTCAAGGAAATACGGAAACTAATCCCGATGAGCTGCTATTCGCGAGTTATGCCAAGCGTATGAAGGAACTACCAAAGGAAACACAAGCATTTATTAAGCTCCAATTGTCACAAGTCTTATTTAACGCAGAAAATCAGAGTGGAATACGGATTCCAGTAACGCCTCTACCATCGCGAAATGAACTTGCTCCTTTTGCTCCAAATGTTCAATATGCTAACAAGCACCTGTCGCCGATATCTACCCACTACGAGGACACAGGGATACGGAGCCAAAACGAGTGTTCTGGAGCAACGTCCGACCTGCTTTCTGCGGCTATGTACATGGCTTTTCAATAGTAGCTGTGCAGAACAGAACAACTTCGCATACAGTAATCTCATGTTGCGTTGCGAATCTAAATCAAGAAGGGTGTCTGATTACTTTGCTGTGATTTTAATTGCTGTCATTGTTACCTGTAAGCCTTGCCTTGGACAAAAACTATTATGTTAACGGCATAATATTGTGAAGCCAAAAAGTTAAGTCATTTGCACCTATCTTACGTCAATATTTGGTTTCTATCATTCCAGTAAAACAATTACAAGTATTGAAAAGTGCTATTTGCGTTTATTTATTACCTTATGCAAATTGCCAAACGTTGTCTTGGACAAAGGACTTCTGTCAATCGATGGAACTTGACAAGATCCTCACGTAGTACGAACAAGAGCTGGGCAAATTGTTCACGTCTGAATCGAAAGTAGCGTTGAAACATATCTTCGTCTAATCCCAGCTCCTGTACAAGGTTGTGATATGCTCCTTGTTCCTTCCGTCTCTTGAAAATAGGATGAACTGCCCATCTTCGCCTTCGTCTAGAACGTCTCTTCCTTGCTATCACAAAGGCCCCAGCGGCGATGATTACATCCCGCTGGATTCGGTTGCGTCGTGATTGAGAAGGGACGGACCAGATGGGCGCCATGCTTATGAAACCTGAAGTGATACCGCCACTGTAACGCGTACCGATAAATAGACAGTGCGGTATATTTAACGCGTTTCGCATACCGCATTCCGTTGCCGCGACCCGCAATCCGCATACCGCGTGTTCGGTAAACGCAGCTTTACAGATATATACATTTTTAACAAATTGTGGTGCAATTTTTAAGGAAACTGGTTTTTGGGAAATTGATTGTGGATTTTGTTTCACCGGTTCACGCACTGAACTGTGATTAGGTATATTTCGATTACTATATACATGTAGCTTTCAACGTTCGAATGTACAGAAAACTCTTGTTATATTTTGTCTTAAAACCTATATTGAACTTATACCCAGGGCCCAGTTGTTCAAAGGTGTATTAGCATATGTCTTAATACTGGTATTAAGGAATTAAAATTTTAATTAAACTAAGCAGCCAGTGCAAAAGCATAACAGCAGCAGTTATATTTATATTTAATATACTGTTCCACAATTATTTTTGGGCTAAGTACAAAATTGAAGACTTGGCTTGAAGTTAAGTCTTAAAACAGCTTTGAAAAACAGGACCCTGATTGGTAGTAAGCAAATACATGGCTAAAATCCATTGTGTACAAGTCAGATGCCGACTTTTATCCTTGATTAGAACGCTACAGGCTAATATGCTACACCTTTTATAACTTAACATTTTCACAACAGAGTTCTGAGTTCACAACAGATTTTACAACTGGCTCCGTGCGACTATCACGCCCTTGACCAACGAGGTCGCGAGTTTTAATCCAGCTGTCGATGTTTTGACTGCGGATTTCTGCGGACACACTGGTTTATATACTTAACCATCATTATATAGGTGAAAAGTTGTTGATTTATTTATTTATTTATTTGATTGGTGTTTTACGCCGTACTCAAGAATATTTCACTTATACGCCGGCGGCCAGCATTATGGTGGGAGGAAACCGGGCAGAGCCCAGGGGAAACCCACGACCATCCGCAGGCTGAAAAGTTTTTGAGCACGGCCTTACATTCATATATACATACACACATATATAATACATATGTCCATTCTCACACATATTTTTATGCCCACTCAATGATTAGGTATAGATACGTTCCAATTTGTTCCTATTTTAATGTTTATTTGCTCCCTGACTGGCTATAATAAACACTGATGTCAGCCAGTGTAGTGTACATATATGAGTTAATAAACTCATGATCGGATTGTTTACATAAGTAATGCTGAGAGTGTATCGACTTGATTTGTACACTCCAGTGTGCATAATGTCAGTACGCCTAAGGGGGTTAAATCACGCAGGTCAGGTTGGATCTGTCTGTAGTATTGTAAAAAGATCAACATACACATTGTTACCAAATATAAGTGAACTGGCATGGGCGGTGCATGGTTTTATTAGTGTAGTATTATATATGGGTAATAAATACGTCAGTGCTAGATGCAGCTGCTGGTTGGTCTATCAGAGATAAGAGAATATTTTGTGGGTGAAAGGAAATGCACATGGGCTCGTACTTATGAAGCAAAAGAAATGGCACATGATTAAAAAGTCATACTCAAATGGTGCAATATTTATTTATTTATTATACGCCGTACCCAAGAATATTTCACTTATACGATGCCGGCCAGCATTAAGGTGGAAGGAAACCGTACGGCAGGTGAGGAAGCCAGCGTGAGCAGGGCTCGCACTCACAACTGAGCCACGGTTGTTATCGTGTACAGTGTTTAACTTCATTTCGGACAGTGTTTCAGTTACATTTATGTCACATTTTCAGGGCGTCAATACGGGCGTACGTCAAGTTGATCGGGAAGCTATACCGAAGACACCAGATATGATTTATTTATTTATTCGATTGGTGTTTTCAAGAATACAGCCCGAGGGACATACACTGTCATCGGCAAGTTGCTGACAGACCACTAGCTAAAAATGACGCACCTTCCACACTAACATTTAATGTCGTAAGAAACGATATATGATTGGGTGGAGGTGGATATCAGTAAACTACCACGGTACAAAAAGTCTTGTGGACGACCATTCTGCCATTATATTATACGTTTGGAAGCCCTATCCCACATGGATGTAAACAAATGACAAGCTTTAAAAAATGACAAGGCAACGCCAGTTCTCGGAAATAAACGCTGATACAAAGTCAATATATATTATATAAAGTCACTTAAAGTGTTACAACAGCAGCATGCATGCACCGTGTAACCCTCATTTTCTGATGGTGAATCATTAAATTTTTCAATAAAGAATTATAAAGTCAGTGCACAGCTAATGTTTAAAGACCTTCATCTCTGTATACCTCAGTCCACTACCACCAACATCGTGTAAAGCACAATCTGACCTTGACGCTATATAAAAATACCCCCCCCCCCCCCACACACACACCCAAAAAAAATCACAGGTGACAATTAAACATAGCTTCAACCGACCGAGTTTCCAGAGGTATGTGTAAAGGTAGGCTGATCTGACCGCAAAATTTTGTGAACGTGTTACACAAGGTTGGCTCTAGAATAAGCCGACTATAAGCGTACAGCACCTTACCCACACGTTTAGGTACGGCTACAACACTATATACCAGCGGTAACTGGCTGCGTTACCTAGCCCACATTACCTGGCGTTCAGGTGTACAGATAGTGGAGTTACCTGACTCAACGGAGACAGCGATGACCTAGTTACATCTACAAGCCACGCTAAAACATGGCCGCTGTTCAACTGGTATAGGGCTTTGAACTGAGCGAATACCTGTGAGATCCAAAATAAGACGTAGGAAGAACCAGAGTGTATTATGCGAGAAGTCCAAGGTGTAAACGGAGAGGAAGAGAACTGAATCTTTCATTTTGGGAGCTGAATCTGGGAAACAAGGAGAAATCAAACCGACTTCCTTCTTCGTGACCGTGTAGAGTTCAAATTCCCCAGTTGTTGTTATGTACTTTAAGGACAGGTATACAGCAATGGGTCAGTCAGAGCACAGGTGTGTCCGTTACAGAAAAGTCTGGACATTACTGACCACTACACTGGTCACTCTGCACATCGCCTCCTCAGGTAGGTCGGTAACGAACGCCATTGTGCTTCGTAATAGTTACTGCACCCGCTCGAAACCTATTACACGTTTGTGCTCAACGGTATGTGAATTCATTTGAATGCAGATGTCATTACCTGAATGTTACTTGAATGACATGCTTAGATGCACACCCACTATGGCACACCATGGTAAATTAAGGTTACAAATGACTTAACATGTGTTACGCACTGTCGTCTAATTCAGCTCAACAGCAAAGTGATTACTAAGTTTACTGTTATGAGTGATCAGTATAAAACGCGCAGGGATTAAAGCTAACACCTGAATCAATGGAACTTCCTTAAATCTGTATTAATCTGAACGAAACCTTCCACACCAGGCTTACTCATATTGTATTATGTATAGAGCTTTAACTTATACCCGGTCTCTGCTCGGTTTCCGCTCACCATAACGCTGGCCGCCGTCGTATAAGTGAAATATTCTTGAGTACGGCGTAAAACACCAATCAAATAAATAAATAATAAGGCGATGCAAATTCCTAAGGTCAACTCTGAGCACCAGCTGTTCTAACACGAAATTGAAAAATTCTTTGAACATCGCATACCTGTAGCTATAGTGATGACAGTGCATTGAAAGAAGAGAAAGAAAAAACAAGAAATAATGTTTGGCGTATATTGCCTCGAAATGAAGAAGTACATCTTACTGAACCAACTTCCTCAAGAGAACACTAGTCACTGCTTACACCATAATTTCTACCAAAGCACACTTCAAGTTTAATTTATAAACGTTGTATGAAATCTTCACACAGCAGTTGGCTCATGAGTATCATTTCATCAAAATAAAAACACGGTGTTTTGAACTATACGTCCCACATAATAAACACATTACACATATAGTTGGCAAGAAGTACATACCAGACATAGGTAAAACTTCAGGTAAAATACTCGTTCTAAAGTTAGGCTTAGAATTCCCAGTTCAGTAAAGAGAAACTTTTTAGTATGCTGTTTCATTCTTATTCACGTGCTAACTAGTGAAAATAGAGAAACTTTTTTAAACAGGGCAAAAGAGTGAAGAAAATGTTTAAATTTGGGGGTTAATAGAAAGAACGTGATAACCAGGTCATACGCCTGTTGACGGTGGATTTAAGGGAGATAACTCCTTAGTGATGACATGATCCTGTGAGGAAAACAGTCATCATTGGTAATTCTCTCTCACACCGTCACACACAGAATATGAACAAACTACGGGCTACATTGATGATAACGTATGATCAGGATATTTATACAACCATTTGTAACAAAACTTGATTGGCATAAATAGCATTATTTTGGCAGAACTCAAAAATATTTCACCTAATTGCACGGCGGTGGTCAGGCGAACGGGTGGAGGATACCCCGTGACTGCCACAACCCTTCGTCAGTTTCCTAACAAAGGGTCTCGCTTAAATCTGCAATCCGTCACTAGACGTCAGCGGCCAGGAGTCGATAGGCTTCTGCAAAAACAACGCCTTAGGAAAAGGCGTTAGCTATGTGCAGTACGTGGACCGCGCTTTGAGAACTGAAAGTATATTTCATACGGTACACTGACTAGGTGATGCTCTACCGTGCATCGACAATAATTGTTCAACTCAAAAACGGATGAATGCCTGGCCCAGCTTACTTGCAGCGACAAACAGAACATGTAGGGTAAAATAATTCATATCTGAATGACACCAACGAATGGCATGCCGACAATTGCAGTAGTTGAAACCTGCACCGAGATGTAAGGAAGTGTGGCCGTCACTTGCACTTGCTGAAACCCAGTGAGGAAGAGGGGAAGAAGTGGTAGTAGCAGTAGAAGTGAGGCGAAGAAAAAATACAAGGAAAATAAGTCTATAGTGATGTTAAGCCGGCAACGTGCTGAAGCAGTGAACTACATACTTGGTAATCATTACCTCGTTGCTCTTGGGCAACATTCCTTCAAACTATATGCAATCTCAATCAAAAATACCAAAACCGGTACAGTTTCTACGCCCTCTGTCTAGTTTTTTTCTGTTAACAGGCCTCGAACGAGTGAATTAAATATGCTTAAGCCTAAAAGAAGCGTGACGAAAATATCAAATAAATATACGTGACGACTGTGGCATCACAAATTCACTGATTTAATGTAAAAAGAAATAAGATTGTTCAGCCATCAGAAGGAAATGTCTGGGTATGTATTAATTACTGTCGACAGAACCACCAAACTCACGTCTAGTATTCTTGAGCTAGTGGACTGGCATCCAGGTGTTTGTTGTCTCTCCCTTACATATACAGGTATATCAGTTCATTTTGGGCATTATCTTTTTTCGCAGGTTATGTAGGCGAGAAATGCTCACAGATTGGTCAGCCTGTGTCCATTACCTGTGATCAAGACCAGATAATCAGAATCCGCAAGACCCTATTGTATGCCGTTAACCTCATCCCCGTCAAGGAAACTAACAATGATATAATCTGCGAGAACCCCGATAGAAACAATTATTGCCGCGCGCCCACAAACCGATCTGATCTGGAATTCATCGGCCGTCAATCGGCGTCGTACCCCATCCAGGCTGAGGATTTGAATACCCATCCAGAGAAGAAGGGAGAATGCTACTCCGGCGTCCGATCAAACATGGTTCACGTTTTCTACGAATGTGTCCCAGGTAGGTCTTTACATAATTTCTTATAGCTCTTTGATAGTTTGTGTTATACGTCGTTTTGGGAATTGGCTGTTCGATCATTGACCTGGAATGTCCATCTTGGTTGACGTCTGGTAAAGGAGTGTCTGTTTCAACGGATATATTCATTAACTATAACCTATCAAGACCTTTTCTTGCAGGTTGGATTGGCATCATTAACGAATATCATTAATATTAAAGAATTTGCCGGAAGTGGTATCTTCCATACACACAATGAAATGTGTTTTCGAAACAATAATGATGTTATACACACATTTTTGACCTCTAGCTTTTCATCTGTTCACCTTTGGCTGCCAAATTAGAACGAACGAATGTCATTTACTGTAAAATGTAAACAAAAGTTTAAGCTTATCACTTTAAGCCTTTAAGGCTACCTCTTGCATCTTTTCTTTGCTAGCCTTGCTTTATTATAATACCAAAACACCTCAACAATGGCACATAAAGTTATTACAGGTATCAATATGGCTCATATATGATGTTGGTGCTTGCAATTTCAGTCTGACCGTTTCAATTATGATGATGGACTGAAGCCTCTGAAACCTAGTCCTTTTTTATGAAATGTTGCCACAACACAGAATTTTGAGTAATCCTAAACCAGTGGCGTCTAAATGACTACTACCTTAACATTAATTAGGGCATATATTCTTACCTACATCTACTTAAACCATGGAGCTAGGGACCGTCTTATGTTGCCACTGCATGTGTACTTAAGCATTTACACCAATACACAACATCGAGTTCCACAGGTTAACGTGTAACCCTATCCAACCATATCACAATGTCGTCGCTGCTCTGTTCTTGCTCTCCACGCTGTATAGGCTTTTGTATCATATTTACTAATACCAGTAAGGGAGTGCTAATACCAGAACTGGTTTCACACATTTTTTTTTAATAAGACTAAATGGGAGACACATATGGGTGGGGTATGGGGTGTCTTTTGTATTGCTCTCGATACATGACCAAGCTGCGTAATGGGTTCTCATGACAAGCCCTATAGGAACAAATGAGTTCTTGTGTTCCAAGCTAACTGGAAATTCGTGATTTACCTTACGAAATGTGGTCGTTTCCTCCTAACTATGGCCAGTTTCCTCTAAAAACTATACATCCGACGTCCAACATACAAATGAACAGTTAAAATAAAACCTTAATTGAGGTAAACTGACCAGAGACCGTATTTAATCATTTATGTGTGACCATTTGCCAGCTATCAAACTGTCGTCGCTGCTCTGGTTTTTCTCTCTATGCTGTACGCCTTAATTATATTATATACGGCCTGCATGCTGCCCCACTGAAAATAAATAAATACATCAGGTATATTGTTGCATCACTGATCGAAGCACCGACACTTTTCTACCCATGAGGAAAATGACAGCGATACTGCCTAACAATAAATTGATCACTACATCTCAGTGTTCTCAAACAAATATATTAACTTTCGTTTTTAACTTCGTTTCAGTAAATTCCGGTTACCTACAGAGCGTGTGCTCCGATATTCTCTGGGAGAGCGAAGTAACTGGTTACCTCACGAGTCCATACTTCCTTAGCAACTATCCCAATAATGGGCGGGAATTGGACTGCCAGTGTGAGTTGCGGCCCGACGAGGGTTCACGTGTGGAGCTGACAGGGCTGCTAATGAACCCTAGCTCTTCAGGGTTACGATGGAGCCTGGAGGCACAAACGGAATCTGGTTCCAACCAGGACCTGTCCACTCAGTTCTATGTCAGCCGAGAGTTTCCACTTTTGGGAAGCGGTAGTATTACCCTGAGATTCCGGACCGAAGGATCGGGTCACCAGCAACCTGCACGCCAGGAGTCCCCTGTGGGCTTCTGGCTAGAGTACAAAGGTAATTTGGAAATAGTTTCACCCAGCCAGATACATTAATGTTTTCTGTATACTCAGACTACAGAGCGTTCAAATCTCCAGTAAATAAAACAAAATTATTTAGGTCTTATAGGTGATAATGCCTGAAACTATCCTTGGCAAATCTTTAAGGATTAAGTTGTCCATCTTCGTGAAGTAATCTTACTTTAATCCTCCAAATGCATTAGCACATACTAACGGTGATGGGGAAAATCGTTAACTTGTTTACATGCTTTAGAAATATCATCTAACGCAACGAAAAATGTGAGACGTGTTTACGTTTTACCAATACAACTTATAGTCTCTATGCAGAACACACCTGGATGTGAGATGACGTTGTCGTTTTCATTATATACTTTTTTTTTGTATATATACCGTTTTCTTTTTCAGCCGTGTTGATCAACAGCCCCGGCATCTCCGGGAGTAATCAACGCCAGGCGGGTAGAGTGACCCTCATCTGTAATGACCCTTACACTGACGCCGCTTTCATTGGTAAGTCCAATTAAAATTTTATAACTAGCTCACGCTGTTTCTTTATTTTCGAGTATTCCGATAAAGAGCTGATTTTTTTTACTGAGTGCAAGATTGTGCCCTGCGAGGACAAAGGAAAGTTCCTGTTGTTGTGTCAGAATTATTATATTCCAGAGTTTATGGATGTTCGAAGGTGTTAAAACCACTGAAATCCACACCGATGCAAAAGTCTGACGACAATTATGATAGAAAGTATTGATAGTAGATCTTGTTTTTATCTTACAGCTTCGCTGGTAGTAGGGATAGCCGTGCCTGTAATCATCATAATAATACTGATCATACTGGCAATCTACTGTATCAGAAAGAGGTAAGAACTTGTGGTACATTCTAGACTTCAGGTTTTGTTTGCTAAGGGTTGTGTAAGTTGCTACCATGCATTTACATGGACATTTGGAATAAACACTAACTGAGGTAAATTGATACGAGGCCAGTCATACATTTTTGGGGAAAGATAACCGATGGTCATTTACTTTCTGTAACCCCTTGGCTATTGAAGGGTGTATTAAACAATGTTGTTGGGATTATTCAGTTGCTTTTCTCTTAGACAGTGTGGTGAGGTCAGAAATTTTGTCATGATGCCACTTTTTATACATCTGATCCATGACTCTTCGTATCATAGAGAAACTTATAAACTTGTTTCCTCCTTTAATAAAGCAGTCTAGAACTATGTACTTGAGCCGTACGTCATACTTTCTGTGGACGTGTACTCGTATATAGGACATAAATACTGCAACCTTAATTTAGCAGAAAACCAATGAGGTTTTCCCGCCATTTGGACCTCTGAGTGTACCCCCGTCAGTGATTCCTCTGCAGTCACCATGAGATAATGTGAAACGTATAACCACACTAAAACAAGTCAATATCAGCACTTTATTCTCCTTGGCCCTTCCTAAGCAAAGTTCACAAGCATTTCAGTGCAACAACAAATCTTGGAACCGACTTTTTTCAATAGTAATTAAAGATGTACAGTATACAAAGTAACACCAGGGCAGCGACAACAATATAACGGTAACCTGTAAAATGCAGCCTCTTGTCAAATCATCTCAGTCAGCGTTTTATTCTAACTGTTCATGGAATTGCTTAAACTGAATTCATTAGATGTCGCTGGTCTGGAATTACTTAAAAAGTTGTGTTGTCTGTGACATTTAATATACAGTAACATTAAAACAATGCAAAGACAGGAAATTAGGTTGGTGCATTAAGGACACCGAGGAGGTAAACATGTGAAGGATTTTAACTGAGGTATTATTCTACTTTCCCATTTCAGAAGACGTGAGAAAGGAGAGTCCTACTCTACCGAAACTCCTCCTAGAGTCACAACAACCCCTCGTAAGAATAACCGGGACTGGAACGAGGACACCCAAGATGATGACTTCCATCGTAACAAGGCGTACCAGGACACCGAGCACCAGCCTTACCACCGCAACAACTTCCGGCAGCGAGTCAGCGCCGAAGACTACCCGGAAAAAGAACCCAACTACGGGCGCAGCAACAGGGGACGTAACTACTCCAACGACAGCTACAACGACAAGGTGTTCCTGGATGAGGTGGACAAAAAGTCTATCCCTAGTTCGAGTCGCACCGGCGACAATGACTCCATCGCCAAAAAGTCCCTGTCGGGGAGTCAGGACAGCCAGGCAGACAACTACTCCGAGGTGAATTACTCCCCTAAAGGCCCCCGGCACTACACTTTACGGCACTCTTCTCTAGGAAGGGATACTGCCGTGTAGGACCTTCGTAAACAGCGCTGTCCGCCATAATAGGCCTGAGGTTCATACTGAATTAAAAGGCATGGTGGTTCATGATAGGGTTGAAAATGCGGAAGCTGAAAGGGACTCTACTTAGCTTAACAACAATGAGATAATGATATAATACACGAGGGAGTGTCTAAATGCCGTCACAAAATGTTGAAAACTCGCGCCATACGACTGTTGGTGTGATGCTACATGATGAGTAGCTCAGCTACCTGGTAAGCTTTTCAAAACTGGAATGTGGATGGAAGGCCAGTTGGTATGACCCGTTTTGGTGCCAGTATACTACACCATTGTGATTATGGCTGGTAGGACGAAGATCGGATCAAGCTGAGCATGCCTCAAAATATGAACCGATCAAAATTCTTTCTAACATCTCATGATAGTGCTGTATGACATTTGGTAAACGTTCGTCTTTTCATGCCGTGCAGAAGGATAATGACAGCATGATAGGCGAAACAATGACCTGTATCCTAAAATCAGCTGTCACTCTTACCTCAAACGGATAAGCGCAAACATCAGTGTTCATTGGTTCACGTAAGACAGACGAAAGACAAACGAAAAAGCAGTGTCCAATCAGAACGGTCCGAAATTCTTGACTTGCCATTCTTCGTTGATCAGATGTACAAAAGTAGCCTCCCTTTCCCTTGATAAACCTGAAAGGAATAAATCCTTGAAGCATTTGTCGGTAAAATATGAATAAGTTTGTCAACAAGTAAGAACGCGATGATATCAATGGAAAATAGAAATCACATGGGTTATTTTTCCACAAGGCAGAGTGATTGTGTTCTGATAAATATTTAAACGAGTCAAATGGAAACATCTGTAAGTTTTTGACCCGAAGGCGTCTTGTCAGTTTTCTAGTACTGACGTTTTGTTTCCCTCTCTTTGTTTGCCTAGTTCTTAACCTCTGTAACAGATGAAAAAACGTGCCTGCATATGTAGGTGTTTGATAAAGAAAAAAAACCCAGCTAAATTTAGCAACTCCGTAGCAAAGTGTCCAAATCGCAGTTTAGCCTGTCAACTGTTAAAACAACATCCAGAGTCAACTTCCAAAGACCTTTTTTTTTTTTAAAAAAAATGAAATCAGCATAACAATAAGTTTTTACCGAAGAGAGTTCTCTAAAATTAAGTGGCAGTAAACTTTCAACGATGTCTGAACTACTAGAAATTTCTGATCAAATATTACACATTACTTAAATTTATGTACATATCAAATTAATTCACTACAAATTTACGGGATATTTATTTATGTTACAGTGACAAAGTATTCACAAAATTGGTATTACCAATACCGTATCATCATTCTTTAGTTCTGCACAGACAGCCACTACAACGTTGGATTTCGTTTTACATGTAAGAATTCAAAACACATTTACTAATTTCACAACACTGATTTTATATATGACCAAATAAACATTGCAGCTGACCAGTTTTGTTTGGTTGCAGTGTATACATGACGTATGCTCTATAGATCTCCGACTATGGTGTTTGTCATTCTTTTATTCATTGAGATGATATTGATACGTTTTAAGAATATCAAAGTCTTCTTTTTGTCTTTCACGTTTAATTATTCCGTGTATCCTTCATTTCTATCAGCTAACTTGGATACTAATTTCAACACATCAAGAAATACCGTTGCTTTAAAACCATGTGGGTTGCCTCCTATTTTGTTTACCCCGACCAACTATTTATGTATGTTGCCATTCATGGCGTGGATTTGTGTATGATTACTGATGGTTTTAATGACAATCAACAGTGAAGGCTTGATGATTACAGTTGGAGGATATCAGAAGTGATGACTTCGTCTAAACATCATATAGCTTATACCTAGTACCTGGTATAATGACAGAAAGAAAAAAAGGTGTTTAAGCATTGATGACATTTACTTATTGTCAACATTAAGGATGGCAATGTGTTTGTTAATGATGACTAAGAGTCGCGATAATAATTTGACGTCACATTTAATTGATGAAGGTGATGATTGTGATGAGGATGATGATGAGGGAAGATTTATGTCAGTGACGATGATATACACAATGGTGATGATTACTAATGACTAAAATAATGACAACGATTTGTACTTGACAATGGCATATAATGGCGAAGACTAATTGTGAAATTCATCATGAATAATCAATTGTGAAGTTGATTCCAATAATTTACTATGCACGTGTATATATGTAAATAAAGGCATATACGATTAGCAGTGTATATTACCATATCAGTTTCTATCGGTGCAACTTCTCATCTTCATTTTGCTACCTGTTCATAGATATTTTTATATACATTTAGCTGTATTGTGTAGAGTATTTACACCACGAAAAGATTTGAAGCTATAGATAATTAAAGTTACCGTATCTTTTATTACGTATAAGCTATTCCTGTTTTGTATTGTTTTGTACTTCCCATTACGCCATGCACACTGTGCGTTAACAGATACACCTATCATTTTAGTGTACAGTTTAATAAATCTCTATAGACAATTTTTGACATTACTTTAAAAATATATGCACGTGGCTGGCTGATTTGAAGTAATATGTGATTTTGTAATATGACCTCCATGTTAATAATAAAGAAAATTGATGAATAAAAAGTTATGAGAACAACCTGAATTTTTATACTCCATTTTTTTTTCATATGCTATTGTTTGTTCCTGTTCTAATTATTTTATGATAGTCCACTGAGGTGCGATAGTCCACTGATGTGTTGTGATCAGTGTGCTATTATAATGCAGTATATCTATATACAGTTATGGCCTATTCGTTAGTTAGCTACTATATAGTTATAGCCTTTTGGTTAAGCTGATACTGTACATTTATGGCATTTTCGTGAGGCTGCTACCATACAGTTACAGCCTTTTTGTCAATTACGTTGACACTATAACGTTGCAGTCTTTTCGTGAGATCGATACTATACAGTTATAGCCTTTTCGTCAAGTTGATACTATACAGTTAGCGCTTTCGTGAGGCGCTACCATACAATTACTTTGATACAATACAGTTACAGTCTTTTCGTGAGGTTGATACTGTACATTTACGGCCTTTTCGTGAGGTCGATACTGTACATTTAGAGCCTTTTCGTGAGGCTACTACCATACAGTTGCATCTTTAACGCGAGGTTGACATTATACAGTTATAACCTTTTCGTAAATTTGATACCATACATTTATGGCCTTTTCATAAGGTTGCTACCATACAGTTACAGCCTTCTCGTGAGGTTGATACTACACAGTTATGACCTTTTCTTGCGGTCGCTACCATACAGTTATAGCCTTTTGGTGAACTTGATACTGTACCGTTATGACCTTTTCGTGACAGGACTACCTGTCAGTGAGTCAGACAAATTCAAGCTGCTGAAAGAAGAATAAAACATGCTTAAATAATAGTATATGTAATACTCTTTATTATTCCTTATTTATACGCAGACTGGCGACACCAGACGTTATACATGGTTAAGCAGCAGTCTAAGTGAGCGACCGCCACAAACCTCAGGAAACCCCAGAATAAATCTAACAGTTAAAACCCGTAGACTAGGTATATATTGGCCAGACACTTGTCACTGTGGCGGTCATTAAAGTGTCGGTGTCTTCTAAATGACTTCCGTGTAAGACCGCACATGTAAACATGTCAACAAGTGATATGAATAAATGAAAGGGAACAAAAGTCGTGAGTAGAAAACCACATTTCAATCTCGATATGCATCAAGCCTGGATAATCTAGGTATTTTGTTTATTTTTCATTGTATTACTATTATTTATTTATTTATCTTTATTTATTTATTTATTTTTGAGAATATAAGGATATCGTGGTGCTACATAGGGACACCTTCGCCATAAGTTCATTGTACATAACATTAAAAGAAATATACAACTTGCACGCAAGGAAAAAACAAGGTCATGTTGGCGAACAATTTACTGTCTCTGCCAAAATTATAATTAAACAAAAACCAAAGTAATTAACTTGACTTGCGAAGGTTGAGAAATGGTGGTTAGACTTAAAAACGTTTAAAAGACACGTACTCAAATTAATGGAAAGACGCATAAAAGTTTGAGTTTTTCGATCCAGCAATACTAATCATGTCGAATGCAAAATTTTCCTTTCTCTTGAAACACTGATCTTCATGCAGTTGCAAAGGACTAATGGCTGTTTGAAAAATAACAGATTGTTGGAGACATTTTCACAGGTATAAAAACCTCCTACCCAAGTCTGCCTAACGCAAATTTGGTGCGAGCAAATAACTTCCATTGAATACGTTTTTATATTTGGTGTGAACAAGAAAGAAAAATATGGCCTTGGATGTACTGTATAGAAGAACTCATGACTGGCTGCAGTTCACGAAAAACATGGTCAGTACATACATGCAAACAGTGAGTGCGTGACAAGAGTGCAGTGTCGTAGTGGGGTTCTGAAGAATAACAGACATTGGACCATCCTCGAGATCGAGTTCACCAAATAGAACCTCCTCTTTATATCGACAAAAAGCTTATAAATATATAAGCGTCGCCTTCTTAGCGCAAACTAAAATTTGTATTCGTTTTATAGTGTGTATGCCAGTCATAAGTTGGGCGTTGTCAATGGTACGTTGGATGTAGGTCAAGGAGAAAATTTGCCGTGAAAGAGTAAGGTAAAAAGTGAAGCGTCATGCACCTCTGACTATAAGGGGGATTCCGTGTCCAGGTTAAATGCCATTGCAGCGATTAAAGACATATAATGATGGAATTACGTATGCAAGAATGGTGACAAGGAAACGTAAATTGTGGGGTCTCGTCGTCTGGGCGATCACCGTTGTTTCAGGTGAGTATACTCGTCGTGCGGCTCCATTTAAAATGTCACTGAAACTGTTTTCAACTGTTCAATTCTGAAAACCCGTCACCAAGTTTACTTACATTCATTCATACATTTTCAGAGTTTAAATACTAATTGTTGTCTGCAATTAGTTCGATTTCATTGACATGATTTATATTGACATGACTTCATACAGAAAATAAAAATGAAATTCCAGATGCAAAAATGAAATTAAAAAAGTCTATAGTGTTTGGGTCAACTACCATGGTTCAGTTACATGTAAATCATACATAAGGGATCCATTCGTAACGGATATTATAGCTGGAGAAGTTATGAGTTAAGCTGCAATTGCTACAAAAAAAATGAATACAGTTTTGACAATTAAATTCATAGGTGCGATAAAAAGAATAGAAGAATTGTGGTTTGAAGATTGAACAAAATAAAGCTTCTCTGCCCTAACAAACCTGCTGAAGTATAAAAGTACACTCGATCCAGAGAGATCGAGAATTGATGAAGCGACCTAAAGGCTCTGGGTAATGTCAGTGGAGGAAATAATGCCACACCTTTGGTAACATTAGAAACGTGGAAACAAGCAGTGTTCTACACCAAAAAGCAATTTGACATGGGCCAATCGTTTAGGACAAAACTGCCATGTAAATAACATTGTATGAATGAATGCTTAACGACGCAGTGCATTACAATGTTTCATATGGCGACGAAGTGTCATTAGGTGCTTGTACTTATACTGTGTCTTCTTGTGGCAGGGCGAGACTATGTCGCCAAAGCATTGCCATCACTGAAGTATTATGCCGTAGACACCAGCCATGACACCCCATCCATCACATTATACTGACACCATGTTTCAACTGTCAGGTTTCCTTCCTCTAACCTCTCAGTGCTGAGTGTCAAGCAAGGCAGCAGCAAATACCATTATTAAAGTCTTTGGTACATGACCCGCCCCGGGGTTTATTCCCGGGATCTTCCGACTTTGAACCGAACGCTCTAACCATTATATCACCGAAGCTGTACTAAATAACATTGTATATAACTTTTTTCATACTGTAAATAGCTGGATTTGCTATTGTATCCTGTCCCAACTTAAAAAATATTTCCTTTTACCGTATACTCATCCTTGTATATATCTCTGTATACCTGATCTCTGTTCGAAGGTGTTTTATCTCAGGAGGGACCTCAGGCTCCAGATAACAGTAAGTATAACGAACCTTCTGTGGGCATTTTAGAAGTGAAATATCATTGCTGTAATCTTTAAAGAAAAATTGCAGCATAACTTTAAATTATCGTTACTAGACACACCTGTTAGCACTGTATCTCAAATGCTTCGACATTTTGAAAAATCTTTTCTTGAATACAATTAACCGCATTGTTTCAAATATGTAAATTGTGAGTTGGGTTTTATGGATCATGCTGATAATGGGCTGCTGCGCTGTTATGAGCTTTTCTGTTTGCTCTATGCGATGCATTTACCATCTGAATATACAGGTTTTGTATACGTCCTGGGGCAGATAGCACAGTACACTTCACATGAATGTTTGCCTGTGACGTCATCGCCCACTTTGGGAATATATTTAAATACATAATTCTATTCACAAATGTAAATTTTTAAGATATTTTCAGTTCCAATTTCCATTAGTGTGTCTCACGGTGGCATTGATTACAGATTCTTTACTATAAAACAAAAACGACAAAAATGTGACTGTTGTCCGAAAATAACTTAATTGGATACAATATTTCCCTAATGATATATGTTTAACACACAGAATAAATAAATTTCAATTCAGCTAGGTCAACAAAATTTGCACGCGTCCAGAGCCGAATTTCCCGACTATCAAAATTCCTGCGGTAGAGGAAATGATACAATTAAAGGCGTGCAGAGTATAGAGTAAAACCAGAGTAGTGAAGCCAGTGTGATATCTGGCAAATGGTCACATGTAGCCGGTGAAATACGGCCTCTTGTCAATTTACCTCAGGACAGGGTTTTATTCTAACTGTTCATGTACATGATTAAATAGTAGCAATTACATACTACGTAGCAACAAGGTTTCAATGATATTTCAAGATCCAGATAATGAATACCGTACACCGTATACCTGGCAAACCCCCAAAAACTGTCGCCCACAATCGTTATACCCGTTTCTACATGCAAAAGAATTTAACCAAAAACGAAAAGTGTTTGTAGCCTGGTTACATGTTCAAATTTAAAAGAATATATACGCAAGCGAAAAAATACAAGACGTACAAGTCCAACTCCAAAAGAATATGGTGTAGAAGAATGTAAGAAAAGAAAAGAAAAAAATATAAGCAAAGTTTTGTGTTTGTCCAACTATAACAGAATGTGTTGTGGAAGCCATTGGACATCCACCTGAAGCTGTAAAATGAACCTTCTGCAGAAAACGGTTAAAATTAAAAGAATTTACGTGCAGTAGCCATCCATGAATTTCAGATAAATATTTTTTTTGTACTATATAGTCTTGTTTTAACACGTAATTCTGCGTAAGCCATTCTGCTAGGGGGTGTGTAAGTTGGTACTATTTAAGCATGCGAATGAATAGTTAGAATAAAATCCTAACTGAGATAAACTGACACGAGACCGGATTTCAACCCTTACGTGTGACCATTTGCCAACTATTACGTTGTCGTGGTTGCTCTGCTTTTCGTCTCTGTATGCTGTTGT